>NC_138775.1:264991044-266438544 GCF_965119305.1 Pelophylax lessonae | reverse complement strand
CAGCACCTAAAATAATGGTATCGCTTTCAGCACCTAAAATCCAAAAGAATCATACCGCCAGGGAGGTTAAGATGGCCACTACCAGAAATGCCAGGGGTTGTTTTTTAAAATGATTTCTCAGCAAAGTAAAGCATCTAGAAATATATGAATGGGGGAATTTGCTTTGAATATAAAAAATAAATTAAATAAAATTGTGGTGCTCAGATACCGTGTAGTTCCACTTTAACCGCTTGCCGACCAGCCGCCATAGTTTTACTGTGGCAAGTCGGCTCTGTTCTGCGAAACGACGTACCTGTACCTGTAGTAGGGGGCGCGTGTTCCAACTGGTCACAGGGGGGAGCCAATCAGCGGGTCCGGCAGGCCGGGATGTCTGCCGGGCACCCGTGATCACACAGTTAGAAAGCACCCCCTAGGGACGCATTTAACCCTTTGATCACCCCTAGGTTAACCCCTTCCCTGCCAGTGTCATTATTACAGTAACAGTGTATATTTTTAGCATTGATTACTGTAGTAATGTCACTGGTCCCCCCAAAAGTGTCAAAAATGGCAGTTAAGAGTCCGATCTGTCCGCCGCAATGTCGCAGTCCCGCTAAAAATCGCTGATCACCGTCGTTACTAGTAAAAAAATAAATAAAAATGACATAAAGCTTTCCCCTAGTTTGTAGACGCAATAACTTTTGCGCAAACCAATCAAAATACGCTTTTTGGGATTTTATTTTACCAAAAATATTTAGCAGAATACAAATTGGCCTAAAATGATGAAAAGATTTTCATCTTTATTTTTTTTTTTTTGCGGGGGGTGGCGTTTTAGAAAGGTAAAAATATTGGTTTGTTTTTTTTCAGAATTGTCGCTCTTTTTCTGTTTACAGCGCTAGCAAATAAAAAATAAAATAAAAACACAGAGGTGATCAAATACCACCAAAAGAAAGCTCTATTTGTGGGGAAAAAAAAGGACATCAGGTTCATTTGGGTACAGCGTCGCACGACCGCGCAATTGTCAGTTAAAATAACTCAACGCTGTATCGCAAACAATGGCCTGGTCATTAAGGGGGTAAAACCTTCCAGTCGAGAAGTGGTTAACTGAACAAGTTGAAGTTAGAAGCTGATTGGCTACCATACACAGCTGCACCAGTTTCTGATTAAATTAACTCCACTGTAGTTTTGACATATGTGTGTGTTTAAATAAAAAAAATATATATATTATATTATATATATATATATATATATATATATATATATATATCTGTATATGTATGTATGTATGTATATATCTATATGTATATATATATATATATATATATCTATATAGATATATATCTATCTATCTATCTATATATATATATATTTATCTGTATATGTATGTATGTATATATCTATATGTATATATCTATATGTATATATATCTATATATATATCTATATCTATATCTATATAGATATATATATAGATATATATATACACACTTCTTTCTCCATTGTCTCATGTAGTTATCATCAGATGCAGCTGAGAGCGACTTCTTCCGCAGCTCTCATGCCCTCCAGATTTGACTACTTAACAGTTTATTTCCCCCAAAAGATGGGGGCTCAGGGAGCTACGGGCTCTTTATAGGAGACCATTATTGTTATACGGCGGTGTGTTCATGGGACGCTAGGGCTCATATGCTTTATGGGAACATAAACCACTTTCTGAAATGTGTTTCTTATTTTCTCGGCCCGCTCCAAACAAACATAAAACCGTTCGGAGAGCATTCTACATACCCCATCCTCCGCCGCACTAAATACCCTCGTATCCATTTCTGGACAATTAGCACCGGAGAAGAGGCGGCCAGAATACAATTGATTTTTGTAATGATTTTGCTGGTGGCTTTTGTCTCGCTTTGCACGGAGATCCCCTGCAACACAACACAAGAAGGTCATAGGAGATGGAAATTCACGCTTATTTAACCTGGACCCTTCATTAAGGCTCGCATTTCACATGAATCAATAAAGTATATGTCGGCATTACCAAATCACATTCTTTTTTTGAGTAAATAAGTATCCCATTCTTGACATCAATAAAAATTGTTGTTCCCCAGCTCCCAATCAAGGCTGCCCAAGTCTTAAACATGGCTCCCAACTGTCCCGGATTTCGAAGAACTGTCCTGGATTCGGAACAAAGTCCCTCTGTCCCTCTTTCCTCCTCATTTGTCCTTAATACTGGTCTGATCAATAGAGTTGTATATAAAATACACTTTTTATCTTTCAAGAAGTGATTCCCTGTGCTAAACATTTCATATTATTTCTAAATTCCTACATTTGTAAATTCCAAAAGCCAATATAAAGGAATAGTAGTTGTTTAAAAAAAAGCACTTGTGGGTTTAACTAATAACTTTTTTTTGTATAATTCTTCTTTAAGGGGGCGTGGCAGGGGGTTTGTCCTATGCCTACATACTTTTGCTAATCGGTGTCCCTCATTCCCATTTTAAAATGTTGGGAGGTGTGCTTATGGTTTCTGCTTACCAATCATTGCTATTGCTTTTGAAGCTGAATTCCAGGAATTCAGCCCCTTTGTAAATAGTGAAGTCACACTATGAATTAAACTATAGACAAAACCTTTTTTTCATTTTGGATAAAGGGAGTAAGGGTTATATAACCCCTGTGAGATTTTTTTTTTTTTTTGCCATCTGTATATGGGACAGGAAGTTTGTAGAGATTTCCCTTTACTTCCTGTCACATAGCCAAACAGGAAGGGAGAGAAAATCAAGGAAATTCCTTGTCACTAGGTCACCAGAACTACTGTCCCCATTTGAAGATTTCCCCTCTACCACTTTTCTGAGGACAACCCAAATTTTGGGATTTTCTTTTACTTTCACTTTCAATGATAATGGTAAACAGGATAAATAGAGAGGATGAAAAAAGAAGGGGTTGTGGGACTTTAAATGAAGCACATCATTGTGCGAACCATGCGCCTCCACCCTGGTACAAACTGAGAAGAGAGAAAATAGAGAGGAGGGGTCTCCCTAACGGGGACACAGACAGCAATAAAAACCTGACTTCTGCACTCAATCTAAATCTAAAAAAAAAAAAAAAAAAAAAAAAAAAAAATGTTGCCTTTAGTTATACATAAGGGTCCAAGGAGGTGCATGACATCTTCTGGGTTTATCTCTATTATTTACATCTGACAGTTTTATTGCACTCCTGGATGACGGTTATCGCTGTATATCTGGGAGCCCAACACTGATGCTTCAGGTCTTAGCATCTTCAACATTAGAGTCAGTGCAGCGGCTATGTCTGCCCCTCCCCTCCTCTTGCCCAATCACAAAAGCCTTTGTAGTATGCAAACTCATTCACAAGATACAAAGGCTTCTCTGAATGGGCAGTAGAGTAAAGGGGAATAGCTTCTTTGTGTGCCTCTCTCTCACAGCCCCCAGTGTATGCTCCAGCAGAGCCATAAACCTATCAGATATAAATAATGGAGATATGTTCAGAAGATGTCATGCACCTCCTTGGACCTAACTCAGAGGGTTTGATTTACTAAAGGCAAATAGACTGTACACTTTGCAAAAGTGCAGTTGCACTCTGCAAGAGCAGTTGCTCCAGAGATTAGTAAATGTGTAGAAGCTCCAGAGATTAGTAAATGCGTAGAAGCTCCGCTGACATTCATCATCCAATCATTATGCTGTTTTTTTTTTTTTTTTTTCTCCCTTGCACGTGATTGGGTATTCTTTGCAAAAGGGAACCTGTGTGAAAAAAATAACACTAAGAAAGAAGTGTATCCCCCGCACCTAGGTCTGTTATGTTTTACTCAAACGTAGATAAAGGAATAAAGCTGCAGCTAAAGGAATGGGGTGAAGTGTCAAAAATAGTCTTTATGTTAAGATTATCTACAGTGCTTGCTATTAGTACTCGTGCAATACAAATAAATAAATTAATATGAATTATTATTAATAAATTATATAAATTATTCATGTGCAAACAATGAAAGGTAAATACATAAATTAATATATTAATAAATTAATAGGACAGTATTATGCTGTATATATAAATAAAATATTCCAGTGTAATATCATACAATAGTGAAAAATCAATAAATATGACAATGGTGTGAAATAATGTGCAATAATTGAAAGTCCATAAAAATGACAAAGGATTAGTCCAAAAATCTTCCAAAACAAATCAAAGTGCAGGTTCTTTGTGCTCAAAGTATCCAATACCCTTCGTGACTTTTGGTGGCATGGGTTCCTTTTTCCTGTGAGCGTGTTAAAAATGGGTAGCTTACCAGCAGTAGTGGGTCTTATGTGCTTTATAGCACTAAGACCAATCGCGCTTATAGGCCCTCCGGGCCAAAACTGGGTTCCCTTGTGCCGCTCCAGTTTTGGGGGTAAAGGCTAGATTCCTCCTCACCTTGTTTCCTCTCCTCAGTTTTGGGGCCAGGGTTATGCAAGAAAGGAAATGCTCCAATAGTGTAGTAGGTTTAAAGAGTTTATTTACCAACCAAGGGTAAAATCACATAAAATTACAAGCTCTGTGACAGGCAACCGCAGGGGCCTACCTTTAATAACATCACAGGAAGTGACGAAACGCGTCGGCTTTTGGAACGCACGGCGTGATGCAACCGCGCACTTTGGAACGCAAGCCGGAACACTCCGCTCGCCACTCTGCATGTCAGCGGTTGCCTGTCACAGAGCTTGTAATTTGATTAAAATATACTCCTTAGTAGACACATAGGATATAAATCAACTCTGTGTGCATCAAATTTATTTGCAAGCCCAGATATTACGTTATAAAAGTAGCAGTGACATCATCAATGTGCTGTACATAGCTTCTGCAGAGAACAGATCTGGGGGAGGGACCCAGCAGGCTCCACCCACTTCAGGCTGCCTGCAAAAAAAGACAAGACGGGGCGGAGACAAGACCAGTCACCCTGCACAAGGGGAGAGAGCAGAGCTGTAGGAGAGACCCAGTAGGCTCCACCCACTACAGGCTGCCTGCAAAAAACTACAGAAGGGGCGGAGACAAGACCAGTCACCTCGCACAAGGAGAGGGAGCAGAGCTGTGGGAGGGACCTAGTAGGCTCCACCTACTACAGGCTACCTGCAAAAAAACTTCAGAAGGGGGCGGAGACAAGACCAGTCATCCTGCACAAGGAGAGAGAGCAGCAGTGAGCGGTCTTTATTACAGGAAGGAAAAGTCTCACATTGGATTACTGCGCAGATCTGGAAGAAATACACAAAGCACGCCAAGAATCAACTAGGAATATACATGACAAATGTATTCAGGCAATATTCCCATTATTCCGCATGTAGCACTCTGCAAGGTAGGTGTTAGGCAAAGTATAGTGGGCCTTAGCCGCCTAACAGCAGGGCCATGATTTTCAGCTGGGCTGTCATGTCTCCCAGGTGTTGCTATTGAGACTGGGGAGTCTCCCAACTGGCTCCATGAGAAGGGTTCTCATTGGGCAGTGGAGGAAACCCAATCAGTGGCACATTCAGGCTTGTATCTACCCCAGAAAGGCAGATTCTGCCGCACAGGATTCTTGGAGTGGGTATAAGTTTGAGGGGAACACATGACGCAGCATCTTTGGCGGGAAGCAGAGTCCCATGAGGGAGAGTACGGCTGTCTCTCCTCCTGTCAGAGGAAGCGGGTGTCCCGGGCGGCTTGCCTGAGGGGACAGAGAGCTGAGCTGCAGAGAGGATCCAGTGTGTCGAGGACCAGCGGAGCTGAGGGGGTCCAGTTTCAGGAAAGCATTCCCAGTTCGTGAATACTACAAACTGCCCCTGGGGGTCTGCCTAGCAGAGGGGACCACTCCGTTGAAGATCCAAGGGATCCAGGAGCCAGCTAGCGGTAAAGAGGGGGTGCCAGTGTTGACCCTGAAGTTCAGAGGGGGGCCTAGTGAGAGGACCCTGAAGTGTAGAGGGGGTGCCTAGTGAGAGGACCCTGAAGTGTCAGAGGGGGTGCCTAGTGAGAGGACCCTGAAGTGTAAAGGGGGCGCCAGCAGTTGGGCCCTGAAGAGTTAAAGTGTACAGCGTGCAGTGTACAGTGTTGAGAGTTGCAGCAGCACAAGCAGTTACAAGGAGCTAACCCAGTCAGTGAAGGGCTGGAGGGAGCTGTTCACAGGACTTTTGAGCTAACCAGAGTGTCAAGAGTCAAGTTTAAGCACAAGTTCAGCAAGTCAATATTTATCAAGCACCAGCAATCGTTGGTCGGCATTCAGCTGGCATTAAGACAGCGCTAACAGGCATTTTTCGGCAAAGTGTCCCAGTTGTACCTAGTTGAGCCAGAGGAGTAACCCATTCATTCCCTTCTCCCACCCCCATTATCAAATAAACAAAACAAACCAAAGATGTCGGAATGGTTATTGTCTCCGATCTCGCACTTGGGTTTTCAGCTTAAATGGGCTGAGAGTGTCACCGGTAACAATGGCAGACCCACATGCCTGGAAAGCCTGCTACATGCAGTTCAGCTTTAACTTCAGCAGAGAAAAGCAGGTCTTCTGCCCTGCTAGACAGGGCTGCACTATGTGACATAGCTGTGTAAAACTCAGGACTGGATGGACAAAAATACAACTCCTTTGTAAGGTAAAGCTGCCTATGCAGTTCTGTTGTATGGCAATGACAAAGTGGTTTATATAGAAGTTTTTCTGTACTAGAGAAGAAAAAGAAGGGAAAGCAGAATGTTCTTACAGATTGCACACCACAAATATAAGATAAACAACCGTTTTGATAAAACTCCAGTGTACGTTTGCTGCATTTATCACTGAAAACCTACGGATAGAGTTATATTGTACATGACGTACGGAAAATTGTCCAAAAATTGCTCTCAGCGCCAGAATTTTTTTTATTTTATTTCTAAGAAACAAAGTAATGCCCAGAGCTGACAGCCTATAGTATACATGCATTAAAGGAAAGCCAGCCAGGATCATCGAGAGGACAATCTATTTGATTGCCTGGGTCCCCAGGGGATTTCCTAACCTTTACTCGTCTATAACCAGCTTACTAATGTATCATTTAACGTCTGATTCTTAAGAGGGCCGTCTGGGAGTCAGAAAGCACGGGAAAATAACCCGGCAGGGTTTTCACCGCACTTAAACCAGTTACTATTCAATAACAGGGTTTGTGTACAACGGTGAACTTATATACCTTTGTCCTGTGTGTGTGTGTTAACCCTTTCGTTGCCAGAGCCAAATTTTGCTTCTTCTTTTTTTTTTCTTTTGCATGCATGTTTAAAAAAATAATTATAGGCCAGAAGATTTCTCAAAACCACCAAATGTTTCATATATTGTGTGAAAGCAGATACCCTGGAGAATAAAATAGTGGTGGTTCCAATCTTTATGTCAAAAAGAATTGGTGCAATCACAATGTTTCCCAACCTTTTTTTTTTTTTTTTTTACTCAAGGCACCCTTTAAAATTCCACACAATCCCGAGGCATCCCATTCTAAAATGTAAAAAAACGAAACTAATAATTTTGCATAATGTAGAAGCATCCACATGCGTAGGACACCCAACATTAGCAGTGATTTATTATTACAAAGCAAACACACCTTTGCACACTGGCACTGACTAGTATATCAATGTTTCTCTCCTCCCTCGGTATCTCTCCCTCACTCAGCTTATGAGACCCTGGTGCTGAAGGAGAGGGGCAGGTGCCCCATGTCCTCCTTATCAACCAATGACATAATTGGTTGTTAGGACACTGGCGGATGGAAGGCTTTAATGGTGCACAATGAACACCTGTGGCTTTGTGTAAATAATAGGCAGGCTTGATCCACCCGCCGGGTTAAATACAGTTTTTGGGCAATTTCTAGGTATTTTGCCAAGGCACCCCTGAAGACATCTAAAGGCACTCCAGTTAAAAAAGGCTGGTCTATCAAACTTAACATTTTAGAGCTCTTAGAAGGAGTGTAGACGGGGCTGGGTTCACACTTATGTGAATTGGATGCGGATTTCCTCCGCATCCAATTCACATGACAGGAGATTGTGACCGGCTTTCCATGGAGCCGGTTCACACATCTCCGGGGGGTGGCTGCGAAATGAATTGCACAGGGGTCCTGTGCATCTTTGGCTCTGTTTCAGCCAAAAATGTGGGCCTGATTCGGTCCCTGAAACGGAGAACAAGGACGCACTGGACTCCTGCTGTCAGTCGCATCCAGTTCAAGCATGAACCCAGCCTTTAAAAATAATTTGGCATGTGCCACTAAAGTCTTCGGGCTTGGCTTGAAGAAAAGGTGGCAAACCTACTGCCAAAGCTCTTGAGAGTTCAATGTCCAATCAGTCGGCTTTCTTCAATGAGCCACCTATAGGCAGAAAGGCAAACTGCACCTGCCTACAAGAGGGTGGGCCCATAAAAGCCCCGATGTATGTTTGAGATAGCGACATTTATTTTACCTAGCAGTTTTCTGAGTATATGACATCTTTTTTTAAAAAGTTTTATTGAAGATATTACACGATGCCGGTGCTCTTTCTATCTCTTTTATAATGTTGTACAAGGATTTTCCAGTCTTCAGAGATTTGCAAGGCTGGGGATTTTATCCTTTGTTCTGTATTTTTATAGAAACACTTGAATGAACATTAGATTGAATTTGTCTCTCAGCAGGACTGTATGCTTTCAACATCTGAGCATTAACAGTTTTGCATTCATTTGTATCTATACACCTATGTTTCCTCTAATAGTTTATCCCATAATTCATTTGTTTTACCATTATTGCACGATAAAAGTTATACAGGCTACTATACTGAACAAAATTATAAACGCAACTCTTGTTTTTGCCCCCATTTTTCATGAGCTGAACTCAAAGATCTAAGAAAACCGGGATTCATCCGCGAAGAGAACACCTCTCCAAAGTGCCAGACGCCATAGAATGTGAGCATTTGCCCACTCAAGTCGGTTTCGACGAGGAACTGAAGTCAGGTGGAAACCCCGATGAGGATGATGAGCATGCAGATGAGCTTCCCTGAGACGATTTCTGACAGTTTGTGCAGAAATTCTTTGGTTATGCACACCGATTGTTGCAGCAGCTGTCCGGGTGGCCAGTCTCAGACCATCTTGGAGGTGAAGATGCTGGATGTGGAGGTCCTGGGTTGGTGTGGTTACACGTGGTCTGCGGTTGTGAGGCGGGTTGGATGTACTGCCAAATTCTCTGAAACGCCTTTGGAGACGGCTTATGGTAGAGAAATGAACATTCAATTCACGGGCAACAGCTCTGGTGGACATTCCTGCAGTCAGCATGCCAATTGCATGCTTTCTCAAAACTTGCGACATCTGTGGCATTGTGCTGTGTGATAAAACTGCACATTTTAGAGTGGCCTTTTATTGTGGGCAGCCTAAGGCACACCTGTGCAATAATCATGCTGTCTAATCAGCACCTTGATATGCCACACCTGTGAGGTGGATTATCTCAGCAAAGGAGAAGTGCTCACTAACACAGATTTAGACCCCTTTCACACAGGCCAAAAAAACGGACAGGTGGATCTGAACGGTCCCCCCATGCATCCCTATGGGGCATCGGATGTCAGCGGAGACATGTCCGCTGGCATCCGATCCGTCAAATCTGGACGGATGGAAACCCTATTTTCCATCCGTCCAGCAGATCGGATGGGATCGGATGAGAACGGACCGCCGGTCCGTTCCCATCTGATTCCCCCATAGAGATGTATGGG
Source organism: Pelophylax lessonae (assembly GCF_965119305.1). Lineage (NCBI taxonomy): Eukaryota > Metazoa > Chordata > Amphibia > Anura > Ranidae > Pelophylax > Pelophylax lessonae. The sequence goes on along the minus strand of NC_138775.1, from coordinate 266,428,909 downwards.
TAACTGACAGCTGTGTCTCCGCACACAGCACTGGGAACAGCTGTCATCCTCCTGCTCAGCGGGGGATTGGCGGATCGATCGATTGGCTGAGATAAACGGAGTCTGTCCGACGGACGGATAGTGTAAAAGAGCCCTTAGACAGATTTGTGAACAATATCTGAGAGAAATAGGCCTTTTGTGTACATAGAAAAAGTCTTAGATCTTTGAGTTCAGCTCATGAAAAATGGAGGCAAAAACAAAAATGTTGCGTTTATAATTTTGTTAAGTGTAGGACCCATTCACTATAAAAGAAAGATCTGCTGATTTTAACAAATTTGTGATATATAAAAAAGTAACTATTGTACAAAAAAAAACCAAAAAAACATCTATAAGAAGAATAGAAGAGACATGGCATTACCTTGCTGGGAGCAGGCAATATGTTCAGTTGCAGTTTCGGGCTTAGTGCTTTAAATCTGCCTTGCAGGGTCCAGTCCTCGATAATTTCCTCATCGGAGATAACAAAGTGGTCTAAGGCTTTTAGTGACCATATACTGTTGACCACAATATGGCGGTAGTTCTTCTGTAAGCTCAGTGGCGTGTCATAGAGGGTGACACCTAAGAGTGCGGGACAGGTGGATAAGGATTCTACGTTGCTCACATTTCCGATGCGATTGTTGTGCAGGTATAAAAGTTTCAGGTTCTTTAGATGCATCCAGAATTCCATCCCAGGAAGATTCTGTATCTAAAATGCACACAAAAGTGATAGATAGACAGACAGATAGATATTGCAGTGTATTCTGTCCTAGGGATGCCTATGTAGAGCAAAACCCTATCGACCCTGCTGATTTGCCCCAGGTTCTCTTCAGGTTTTTTTGTCAAAGCTTAATTGAACAAGCTGAAGTTAGAAGCTGATTGGCTACTATGCACATGTGCACCAGATTTTGCACTCTCCAGTTTTAGTAAATCTACCCCAATGTGTCATATAGTGAGTACCTGATACGCAAGAAGAGGGTACATATATTGAAGGAACCACGCCAGGGACCCAAAGGGGAAGAAATGATGGACCCAAGCTTGTAAATGCCTTCCAGAGGAGATAGGGGGCCCAGAGCAGAGTAAAAAATACCAACTACCAGCACATACCTCCCAACTTTTGAACTTCGCAATGAGGGACACTAAATGAGGAATACAACCTGCGGCGCACGTAGCGCGCCGCGGCAAATTGTGGGTGTGGCCAATTGCGTAGCAGTGGGAGGGGCTTAAGGGATAGGGTAAACAAAACCAAGACTTCCTAGTACTCATAAAATAAGCTTTGATTGCTCAGCCTACCTTAAAGAAGAACTTCATTAAAATAGTCAGAGACTGTATAGCAACCAGCAACTGTTGGGACAATGAAGACTTTGGTGAGAAGTATATAATGTACAGTATTGTGTATATAGTGCAGGAGTGTGTAATGTACAGAATGCAGGAGACAGGAGTATGTAATGTGCAGAATGCAGGAGACAGGAGTATGTAATGTACAGAATGCAGGAGACAGGAGTATGTAATGTGTAGAATGCAGGAGACAGAAGTATGTAATGTATAGAATGCAGGAGACAGGAGTATGTAATGTGCAGAATGCAGGAGACAGGAGTATGTAATGTACAGAATGCAGGAGACAGAAGTATGTAATGTATAGAATGCAGGAGACAGAAGTATGTAATGTACAGAATGCAGGAGACAGGAGTATGTAATGTACAGAATGCAGGAGACAGGAGTATGTAATGTGCAGAATGCAGGAGACAGAAGTATGTAATGTATAGAATGCAGGAGACAGGAGTATGTAATGTGCAGAATGCAGGAGACAGGAGTATGTAATGTGCAGAATGCAGGAGACAGGAGTATGTAATGTACAGAATGCAGGAGACAGGAGTATGTAATGTGTACAATGCAGGAGACAGGAGTATGTAATGTGCAGAATGCAGGAGACAGGAGTATGTAATGTGCAGAATGCAGGAGACAGGAGTATGTAATGTACAGAATGCAGGAGACAGGAGTATGTAATGTGTAGAATGCAGGAGACAGAAGTATGTAATGTATAGAATGCAGGAGACAGGAGTATGTAATGTGCAGAATGCAGGAGACAGGAGTATGTAATGTACAGAATGCAGGAGACAGGAGTATGTAATGTGCAGAATGCAGGAGAATGTAATGTGCAGAATGCAGGAGACAGGAGTATGTAATGTATAGAATGCAGGAGACAGGAGTATGTAATGTACAGAATGCAGGAGACAGGAGTATGTAATGTGCAGAATGCAGGAGACAGGAGTATGTAATGTACAGAATGCAGGAGACAGAAGTATGTAATGTACAGAATGCAGGAGACAGGAGTATGTAATGTACAGAATGCAGGAGACAGGAGTATGTAATGTGCAGAATGCAGGAGACAGAAGTATGTAATGTATAGAATGCAGGAGACAGGAGTATGTAATGTGCAGAATGCAGGAGACAGGAGTATGTAATGTACAGAATGCAGGAGACAGGAGTATGTAATGTACAGAATGCAGGAGACGGGAGTATGTAATGTGCAGAATGCAGGAGACAGAAGTATGTAATGTATAGAATGCAGGAGACAGGAGTATGTAATGTGCAGAATGCAGGAGACAGGAGTATGTAATGTACAGAATGCAGGAGACAGGAGTATGTAATGTACAGAATGCAGGAGACAGGAGTATGTAATGTGCAGAATGCAGGAGACAGAAGTATGTAATGTATAGAATGCAGGAGACAGGAGTATGTAATGTGCAGAATGCAGGAGACAGGAGTATGTAATGTACAGAATGCAGGAGACAGGAGTGTGTAATGTGCAGAGCGCAGGGGACAGGAGTATGTAATGTACAGAATGCAGGAGACAGGAGTATGTAATGTACAGAATGCAGGAGACGGGAGTATGTAATGTGCAGAATGCAGGAGACAGAAGTATGTAATGTATAGAATGCAGGAGACAGGAGTATGTAATGTGCAGAATGCAGGAGACAGGAGTATGTAATGTACAGAATGCAGGAGACAGGAGTATGTAATGTACAGAATGCAGGAGACAGGAGTATGTAATGTGCAGAATGCAGGAGACAGAAGTATGTAATGTATAGAATGCAGGAGACAGGAGTATGTAATGTGCAGAATGCAGGAGACAGGAGTATGTAATGTACAGAATGCAGGAGACAGGAGTATGTAATGTGCAGAGCGCAGGGGACAGGAGTGTAATGTACAGAATGCAGGGGTCGGACTCTGCACCATCCACCCCCCAGCTCTATCCACCCCAAATGCCCATCCCAGCTTCATCCACCCCCCCAGCTCTATACACCCCAAATGCCCACTCCAGCTCCATCCACCCCCTCACCGGCTCTATACACCCCAAATGCCCACCCCAGCTCCATAACCCCCCCCAAGCTCCATACACCCCCCTAGCTCCATCCCTCCCCCAGCTACACCCCCCCCCTCAGCTACATTCACCCCCTTCCCAGCCTCCCATCCCAGCTCTATCCATCCCAAACACCCACCCCAGCTCCATATACCCCAAATGCCCAACAAAGCACCATCTACCCCCCAGCTCCATCCACCCCAAATGCCCACCCCAGCTCCATCCACCCCAAATGCCCACCCCAGCTCCATACACCCCCTCCCCCAGCTCCATCCACCCCAAATGCCCACCCCAGGTCCATACATCCCTCCCCAAACTCCATCCACCCCCCCCCAGCTACATTCACCCCCTTACCAACCTCCCGTCCCAGCTCTATCCATCCCAAACACCCACCCCAGCTCCATATACCCCAAATACCCAACAAAGCTCCATCTACCCCCCAGCTCCATACACACCAAATGCCCACCCGTGCTCCCTACACCCCCCCCCAGCTCCATCCACCCCCCCAGCTCCATCCACCGCAAATGCCCACCCCAGCTCCATACACCCCAAATGCCCACCCCAAGCTCCATACACCCCTCCCCTAGCTACATCCTTCCGTCAGCTCATTCCACCCCCCCCCCCAGCTACATTCACCCCCTTCCCAACCTGCCATCCCAGCTCTATCCATCCCAAACACCCACCCCAGCTCCATATACCCCAAATACCCAACAAAGCTCCATCTACCCCCCAGCTCCATACACCCCAAATGCCCACCCCAGCTCCATACACCCCCCTGGCTAAACACCTCCCCAGGTCCATCCACCCCCCCAGCTACATCCCTCCTCCAGCTCTATCCACCCCAAATGCCCACCCCAGCTCCACACATCCCCCCGGTCCATCCACCCCCCCAGCTACATCCCTCCCCCAGCTACATCCACCCCAAATGCCCACCCCAGCTCCATACACCCTCCCGGCTAAATCCCTCCCCTAGGTCCATCCATCCACCCCCCCCAGCTACATCCTCCCCAAATGCCCACCCAAGCTCCATACACCCCCCTGGCTAAATCCCTTCTCCCCCAGGTCGATCCATCCCCCAAGTCCATACACCCCCCCAGCTACATCCACCCCAGCTCCATACACCCCCCCGGTTAAATACCTCCCCCAGCTCCATCCACCCCCCCCCCCCCAGCTACATCCCTCCCCCAGCTCTATCCACCCTAAATGCCCACCCCAGCTCCACACATCTCCCCCGGTCCATCCACCCCCCCAGCTACATCCACCCCCCCAGGTCCATACAACCCCCCCCAGCTACATCGCCCACCCAAGCTCCATACACCCCCCTGGCTAAATCCCTCCCCTGGGTCCATCCACCCCCCCCAGCTACATCCACCCCAGTTCCATACAGCCCCCCCCTGGTTAAATCCCTCCATCCATCCATCCCAGCTCCAAACAACCCCCCCCCCAATTCCATACAGCCCCCCCCCCTGGTTAAATCTCTCCATCCACCCCAGCTCCAAACAAACCCCCCCAGCTACATCCACCCCAGTTCCATACAGCCCCCCACCCTGGTTAAATCCCTCCATCCATCCATCCACCCCAGCTCCAAACAACCCCCCCCCCCCCAGCTACATCCACCCCAGTTCCATACAGCCTCCCCTGGTTAAATCCCTCCATCCACCCCAAATGCCCACCCAAGCTCCATACAACCCCCTGGCAAAATCCCTCCCCCAGGTCCCTCCCCCCCAGTTAAATCCCTCCCCAGGTACATCCATTCACCCCAGCTCCATTTACAACCCCCCCTCGCATCGCAGCAAGAGGTAGGGTGTTCCAAAAAGGACACTAACCTCTCGGGAGACAGGGAGATCCAGAGAGTAGACAGATGCAGATCGCAGAGACCTCAACTCCAGGGTCCGGCTGCACCCGCCCGCAGGTCCTGCTGCTCGGCACTTCCTGTAATCATCATCATGTGTCAGGGGAAGATAACTCCGCGGCCGCCTGACACAGATGGTAGTTAAAAAGTACAGGAGTGAAGACAGCCCGCTGCAGCATTAACTACAGACTGTGTCAAGCGGCCGCGGAGTTATCTTCCCCTGACACATGATGATGATTACAGGAAGTGCCGAGCAGCAGGACCTGCGGGCGGGTGCAGCGGGACCCGGGAGTTGAGGTCTCTGCGATCTGCATCTGTCTACTCTCTGGAAGAGTTATCTTCCCCTGACATGTGTTCCTCTGATTGTCCCCCGCTGCAGCGATCGCGGCCGGCGCAGCGGCGCTGAGAGAGGCAGGGAGGCGTAGCTGGGAGGAGGAGGGGGGAGAAGAGATGGCCGGCCACATTTTCCGGGACTTCAGCCCGGCTCCCGGGACCGCGGGACTCCCGCCAAATTGCGGGACAGTCCAGCGGAATCCGGGACGGTTGGGAGGTATGCCAGCAGAAGTGTATATGGGGTAGATTTACTAAAACTGGAAAGAGCAAAATCTGGGGCAGCTGTGCATGGTAGCCAATCAGGTTCTAACTTCAGCTTGTTCAACTAAAGTAGAAGTTCAGCCAAAAACTATCCAACTCTAAATCTACTGGCAGCCACCATTTAAGACTAAGGTATCAAACCCTGTAAAGCAAACATCTCTATACATACCTTTTCTGCAGCTGCTCCGGTCCGGTCCCATGCTGAGCTGTCAGCGGCGGTTACTTTGTGTAGGCAGATGCAGAAGAGGCAGCTGAAAATGGAAGCCCCATAGTAACTCTATGGGCGACGTCACTTCCCATTCATTTCCCAGCTGTTGTCTGCTGTCTCCTGCACACAGCATTCGCTGCTGGAGACCGGACCAGATTGGCTGCAGACAAGGTATGATTTTTGCTTTACAGAGTTAGATAGATTTGGGTGCCAGTAGATTTAGGCCCTATTCACACCTCTACGTTTTGTAGCTTGAAGCTCAAAGCTCCAAAATGCTGGAGGAAAAAAAAAAAACAATTATTCCCTATGGAGATGGTTCACACTCCAAGTTGCCTGAAGCCAAATGCCTGAAGCTCAAAAAAGTTCTGGAGCTTTTTTTGTAGCTCAAATCAGGCAGGTTTGCGTATTTTTGGCGCATTTTTATTCCCATATAAATGAATGAAAATGCACCATTCATGCGTTTTTGTGCGCATTCGTGCGTTTTGTCACGTCTTTGCGCAATTTTCTGCTCAAATAAAAAAATTAAAAAATTGAAATAGCAATAATATTTACTAAAAATGATTTATTTATATATTATTATTTATTTATGATTTTATTGGTGTTTTTATTTTAAATGTATTTCCTAATTTTTTTATTATTATTATAATATTATCATCATTATCATTATTATTAATAATAATATTAGTAGTAGTAAAGTAGTAGTATTAACACCCTAACATCCTAACAATTAAATAATAAATAATCCTAACCCCTAATCCTAACCCTAACCCCAACTCCTAATCCTAACCCTAACCATATCCTAAACTCTAAGTAAAAAAAAAAAATAATAAATAATAATAATAAAAAAAATAAAAGCTAATGAAAAAGTAAAAAAAACCTAGCAACAAATGATGCAACAGATAACAGTTTTCTCAATTGGCTAGAAAAAAAAAAAATGCCAAAGCTCAAAAACACTGTATAAAAATGCACACTTTGTGCATAAAATTGTGCAAAAATCGCGCATAAAATTGCACAAAAAAAACCCTAGAAAAATGTTTTAAAGATGCTACACTCAGGTGTGAATGCAGCCTTAAGCCCCGTACACACGATCAGATTATCGAACGATCTGTCATCGGTTTTTTATGGCATGCTAGTCTGATGTGGAAAGTGAAGAGGTTAATTTCATACGAATTTTCCCGTACGACAGAATTCTACTTCAGAAGTGATGTCATGTGTTGGATTGCTTTGTATGTGTTCTTTCCTCTCTGAGCATGCCTAGTCTTGCTCTTAAGATTTTTTGCCGTCAAAATCTGTACTAATGAGACGAAAATCGGACGTTGTTTTGACGGACAACAAAAATTTTATAGCCTGCACATCAGGATTTTGTCAGCCGAAAAGTCGGAGTCGGCTGTCGAAAGCACCATACTAACAATCCGAAAATCGGCAGATCGGTCGTTGGACAAATTTTTCCTACAGATTTTCTTATCGTGTGTACGGGCCTTTAGAGTTAGTTCGTTTTTAACTGGACTTCCCCTTTAAAGTGGTTGTAAACCCCCCTTTATAACTTGTACCTATAAGTAAGCCTATAATAAGGCTTACCTATAGGTACTGTAAATATCTCCTAAACTTGCACCATTTAGGAGATATTTACATTGCATGCAGCCAAGGACATCATTAGCGCATGAGCTCTGAAGAAACGGCCGCCCGTGACATTTCTTCAGATCACTGTGCGATGACCAGTGGCTCCCGTGCGCATGCGCAGGAGTGACGTCACACGGCGCTGGCCAATAATACAGCCGGAGTCCGCAGACCCGGAAGGAAGATGGGCGAAGATAGATGGATGCAGCCGCCAGCGGGGACAACACGGGCTTCGTTTGCAGGTAAGTGTCACATAATGTGCTAGTATGCGATGCATACTAACACATTATGCATTTACTTTGCAGGGAAGAAAAAAAAAGAAAGAAAAAAAAAAACAGAAGACTTACTTAAAAAGAAAACCTAGAAGCTGGTTTCTATACAGAGCTGGACCAGGTTTTGTACTCTCTAGTTTTAGTAAATCAACCCCATATGCATAGTGAGCCTGATACTGCCAAATGGATAAAACAATGGATCAGTACACACAGACAATGAATTTTCACTAAACCAAATGCCAATAAACAAATTTGTTTATACTGCAAAACAAAGGGGACCTACAGTTATAAACTGTTCCAGAGACTTGCTCAGTACAGCAAACTGCTTGGTTATACAGCATCTAGAATTAAAACAAACAAATAGCTACACTATATATTACTGTAATGATACCTTTAGGCCCCTTTCACACAGGGCGGATCTGCTCGGCGGACTCCGCTAGCTCAGCGGGGATCGCTCTGTTGATGACAGGTTCGTCTCTGCTTACTGTGCAGAGACAGACCTGTCAGAGTCCCCGCTCTTCTCTATGGGGAGAGCGGATGAAAACGGACGAGCGTATCGCCATCTGTCTGTTTTAAGCAGATCTTGTCGAAATGGGTGGCCCGATCGGGTCCGCAAGTCCGTTTTTCAGTGTGAAACGGGCCTTATTCGTGACCTAAATAATCCAACAGAACCAATCACATGTGGAAAAAACGTTATACCTGACTCAAGCTGTAAGATCTAAACGTCATCCTCCTAGCCACATACTCCTGCATGCATCTATAATAGAGTATATACAACAGAAACTGACTCAACATGACTCCAAACTGCGGCCTTTTGCTTGTATTTATCTGGCCCTTGGGGTATCATGTCATCCACTGACACCAATGATGGGGTACCATTCCTCCCGCAGACACCAATGTACACCAATGATGGGCATTGAGGAACAGGAAGTGCTGCTTTTTGAAGGCTGAGTAAATTGTACATTGTTCACAGCTGGTTAAATTGTACATTGTTTGCAGCTGACAGGAGGTGGAGCTAGTGAGTCCAAAAGTAAAGCATTAGGCTGTGAAATCACTGCAAAAACTCCAGAGCTTCTTTGTGGCACAACAGAAAAGGCTGCAAGCTATGGAACAGGGAACCTCCCGATTCAAGGACACCCAGGTACATGACAGGACCCCCTCTTCAATGGACCCCTCCGAGGGCCTAGCGAGGCTTAGCAGGAAAAAAAGCATGAAAGTCTCAAATGAGAGCAGGGGCATGCAAATCTTTAGCTGGAACCCAGGAATGGTCTGTGATGGGGTATCCTTTCCAATGAACCAGATATTGTAGGCCACGACCCCGCCTTCTAGAATCCAGAATCTTAGAGACTTCAAACTCATGTTGTCCATCAACAAGAACAGGAGGAGGTAGTTTTTGAGTTCTGGAATAACGATTGAAGATTGCCCTTTTAAGGAGAGAAACATGGAACACAGGGTGTATCCGGAGTGAGGAGGGCAATATCAACCGATAGGAGACTGGTCCAATTCTAGCAATTACCCTAAAAGGACCAATGAATCGAGGGCCCAATTTGGTAGATGGTTGCTTCAGTCTTATGTATTTGGTAGACAGACAAACTCTGTCCCCCACCGCATATGGAGGTATATGGCGTCGTCGTCTGTTGGAGAAATGTTCATATCTGCCTGCTGACTTCCGTAGCAATAAGCAAATCTTTTTCCAGTGTAGCAAGATATTTTTCACCCGTTGATCTGCTGCTGGTACACCAGATGAAGGCTGAAGTAGTGGAAAGGTCTAAGGGTGATAGCCCAATGCTGCGTAGAATAGCGTGGTATGCAGGGCACTGTGCCAACGAGAGTTAATGGCGAATTCAGCCAAGGGCAAATACTTAGACCAATTGGAGTGTAGCGAGTTGATGTAATGCCGAAGATAGGTTTCAAGGGTCTGGTTCATGCGTTCGGTTTGACCATCTGTTTGCGGGTGATGTGAGGTAGAGAGTGAGAGCGTTACTCCCAGTATCTTACAAAACGCTCTCCAGAATCGGGAAATTAACTGAGATCAACGGTCTGAGATGATATTATTAGGTATACCATGATCTTTTACAACATGAGAAAGGAAGAGGGTAGACAGAGCTTCCGCTGTAGGTAATCCAGAGAGTGGTACAAAATGAGACATCTTTGAAAAGCGATCCACTATAACCCATATAGCAGTCATGTCATCAGATTTGGGTAATTCTGTAACAAAGTCCATAGTTAAATGGGTCCAAGGCTGCCGAGGTGCAGGAAGGGGTTGCAATAGCCCAGCAGGCAATGTGCGAGGTACTTTATTAGCAGCACAGGTTGGACAGGCAGCCACATAGTCTGTAACATCTCTTTTCATATGAGGCCACCAAACATGACGCTGCAAGGTCTTAAGAGTGATTGTGATACCTGGATGGCCAGATAACACTCCATCATGTGCCCAGAGGAGTACAGGTCTCCTGAGGCTGAGGGCTACAAACAGGCGACCTGGTGGAACCTTCAGCCCTTGAGGAACACGATTCTGGGTTTCCTGTAACTGTTGGGAAAGAGCTGCAGAGATCTGTGCGACAATCTTGTGAGGTGGAATAATATATTGTTCGGTAGGTTGATCTTCTTCAGAAGTAACAAACTGTCTGGAAAGAGCATCGGCCTTCCTGTTCTTATGACCAGGGACACAGGAAAGGACAAAATTAAAACGGGAAAAGAACAGTGCCCATCGAGCTTGACGTGAATTCAAATGTTTAGCAGTCTGAAGATACAGCAGGTTTTTATGGTCGGTCAGGATAGAAGGAAAGGCTTTAGAGCCCCTTCCAGAAGATGTCGCCATTCGGTTAATGCAAGTTTTATAGCAAGTAGTTATCGATTCCCAACATCATAATTCATCTCCGCTGGAGAAAACGTTTTAGAAAAAAATGCCACTGGATGAATCTTACTGGTCTTAGGTTGTCTCTGGGACAGCACGGCGCCTGCTCCTACCTCAGAGGCATCCACCTCAACAATGTATTGGAGATTAGGGTTTGGATGCGGAAGAATTGCTGAACATACCCTTTAAAAGCTGGAAAGCTGATTCTGCTTCAGATGGCCACAGTTTGCAATTGGTGCCTTTCCTAGTAGTAAGGGGGGCAGCTATGGAGGCAAACCCCTTGATGAAACGCCTGTAGTAATTTGCAAACCCCAGAAAGCTTTGGAGTCCCTTCAAAGTGGTCGGTTGGGGCCATTGCAAGACAGCAGACAGTTTCTGTGGGTCCATTTGGAAACCAACACTATTTATGATGTATCCAAGAAAAGATATCTGGTTTTGATGGAAACTGAATTTCTCAATCTTTGCATAAAGGTGGTTTTCTCTCAGCCATTGTAATACTTGCCTTACATGTGAGCGGTGCTCAAGGTGAGTCTTGGAAAAAATTAAGATATCATCCATGTAGATTATCACAAAACGGTTACTGAAGTCATGAAAAATTTAATTCATGAAACGTTGGAAGACAGCAGGAGCGTTTCAGAGTCCAAATGGCATAACCAGATACTCATAGTGTCCATTGCAGGTGTAGAAAGCTGTCTTCCACTCGTCTCCCTCTCTAATTCGAACCAGATTATAAGCCCCTCTGAGGTCAAGTTTGGTGAAGAGAACGGCTCCCTTAAGCACATCAAATAACTCTAGAATAAGAGGCAACGGGTAGGGGTCCTTTACAGTGATCTGATTTAACCCTCGATAGTCTATGCATGGTCGAAGACCCCCATCCTTCTTTTCGACAAAGAAGAAACCTGCCCCTACTGGAGAAGAAGAGGTTCGAATAAAACCTCTTTCCAAGTTGTCCTTGACATATTCCTCCATGGACTTTTGTTCAGGCAGAGACAGGGGATAGGTCCTTCCTTTGGGAAGAGGTGCTCCAGGGATCAGATTAATCGCACAGTCAAAAGAACGATGTGGAGGTAAAACCTCCGCCTTTTTCTTGCAAAACACATCTGCAAATTCATGGTATTCATGAGGCAAGGTAGGAGGGATGGCCGCGGAAGCCAACAGACAACCAGAAAGTCTTGTGGGTCGAGATAAACAGTTCAAATAACAGGAAGACCCCCAAGAGGTTAATTCTCCCTTTACCCAATCAAAGGAAGGGTTGTGTTGTTGTAACCAAGGGTAGCTAAGGATAACAGGCAGAAGTGGGGAATCAATAAGAGACAGAATGATTTCCTCTTTATGGAGTGCGCCTACCTGAAGGGTGATAGTGGTGGTCTCAAACTTGACAAGGCCATCTCCAAACGGCTGTCCATTCAGGGTGGTAATACTCAGGGGTCTAGACTTTGAAACAAATGGGATGTTATTTTCTTTAGCAAAATTGTAATCCAAGAATATACCAGCGGCTCCCGAATCTACAAAAGCCTCACAGGAGACAAGTTTAGAGGCTAAGTGGAAAGTTGCGGGTACAGTAGTCTTGGTCTTGGAGGAAGTACTTGTAATGTCTAACCCAGCTCCTCCGACACTGGTTAGACCCTGCCTTTTACTGGGCGGGCTGGACAACCAGATAGCAAATGTCCTTTAAGTCCACAGTATAAGCATAAACACAATGCACGCCTCCTCTGTCTCTCCGACTCTGAGAGGTGGAGATGGCTGACTTTCATGGATTCCACAAGACTTGGATTCAACAGAAATTTCAGGTTCAGGCTGAGATGGTGCTTGGAAGTTAGGAGCCAAGCGATATACCGGCCTTGGAAGCTTACGAGTTCTGAGTCTCTCCTGGCACCTTACATGATACCGGAGATCCAGACGAACACACAACATGAATTGTTCAAGATCTTCTGGGGAGTCCTTATAGACCAATTCATCCTTAATGCAATCTGTAAGACCTTTACGGAAAGCTGCACGTAATGCCCCTGAGTCCCATTTGGTCTCAGCCGCCAGGGTACGGAACTCAATAGCATACTGTGCCACAGTCCTGTTACCTTGTTGTATGTCCAAAAGTGAGCACTCGGCTGCAGAAGCTCTATATCCCTCTTATCAAATACAGTCTGAAGAGAAGCCAGAAATCTATCAGCATCTTGCAGCACAGGATCATTGCGTTCCAGGTAAGGAGAGACCCATGCCAGAGCTTTCCCTTTTAACAATGAAATTACAAATGTCACTTTGGCAGAAGAAGTACTGAAAGCCCCAGGGTTGTTGCGGAAGTGCAAACGACAAACGTTTAAAAAACTTCTGCAGTCCTCGGTGTCACCACCAAACTTTTCAGGTAAGGGAAGTTTGGGGGGAACAGAAGAGGTGGGTAGGATTGGAGCAGGAGTCTGGACAGATACAGAGGAGCCAGGCAAACAGGATTTTAGCATAGCACAAAGTTCATCTAGCTTAGCGTCCAGAGAAGAAATATGCTGTTCATGAGCTCCAATCAATTGTCCCTGATGTGTAAGCGCCTTAACAATCTCAGCAGGGTCCACTGACATTATGGCCCGTTTGTTATGTTAGGTACCTGTTAGGTAAAGTCCGAAGTGGAGTTTGAGTGCTGAGGATTCAGGCGAAAATGTAGTCAGAGATCAGGCCGGCAACAGATCGGGCAAAGCGGTATCCAAACATAATCCAAAGAATGGTCAAGCAGGCAGAAGTCATACACAAGCTGGCGGTGAAGTACAGATTCGGCAGGCTGAAGAGGGGTCAAGAATACAGGCAAAAGTTCATACACTAAAGTCTATCAAAGAGCAAGCAGCACACCCAGGAAGATACTCCAAACAAACGGGCATTGAGGGACAGGAAGTGCTGCTTTTTGAAGGCTGAGTAAATTGTACATTGTACATTGTTCAAAGCTGGTTAAATTGTACATTGTTTGCAGCTGACAGGAGGTGGAGCTAGTGAGTAAAGCATCAGGCTGTAAAATCACTGCAAAAACTCCAGAGCTTCTTTGTGGCACAACAGATAAGGCTGCAAGCTATGGAACAGGGAACCTCCCGGTTCAAGGACACCCAGGTACATGACAGCCACAGCTAAGACTGATCAACGCTGCAAAGAGACCAAAAGCCCAAGTATCAAGATCCACTGACCCAGCCTCTCTGCTACACGCCCATCCACCCTGAGTGGGTCCTCCTAAAAACCCCCCTTAATTGCCACCTAATTGCCTTTAGCTGGGGATGCTGTAAATGTCAGAGATGGAGAAAGATGATTGTTCCAGCAGCAGCTTCATCAGAGTTGTTAGAGTCCTAATGCTTTGGTTTCAAGCCAAGTCCATTGAAGGCCATGCCACCCACCAGGCCCAAATGCAACAGGGTCACAAGCTTTTCTGGTGCAAGGCTTAGACAGGCAACCTACCACAACTGCTGGGTGGTCTAGATCTCCTTCTCCCGGCCACCCCTGCACAAGCCAGCATCCAAACTTTTTTCTTGTTCCCCTGCTAAACGCTACCAGAATGACAAGGCACAGTCTGCTTCCTAATGGAACAACATTTTTACTTGCGCAACTGGCAACATAACAATCCATATGTTGTGGTCTTTCACAATTTAATGCAATGTAACTTGCAATAGTCTGTTACGTCATAGTTCCATCAAACATGGTTGGTTCTGTACAGTGCTATACCCACTCCTGGGTCTACACACTATGCGGAACATAGGTTACATTCACCTGAAAGGGAAGCCCATTGCAGATGGTGTATTTTTCTAGAAGGATTTGGCCCCAGGGCTCCTACATGGGCTAAAACCCACACAGCAGACCTTACCAACTACTCTCTACTGGTCTGCTCCACATTACAACTCCCTAAACTCCACCCTGCTTTGATGGTATCAAGACAGGGAGTGGGGACCTATAGTGGAGAACTAAGAAGAAACCAGCCCTGTCCCTATTATGGACTACGGCAGGGTCCTACAACCACCGGATGCCACACAAAGGAGCTAGGGAGCAAACAGAAGGTATGTGCTACTGGTGGGGCCAACATTAAAGTGAACCTGTTGCATGGGCCAAACTTAGATTCACTTTATGTAGGAGCTATGTGTGTCACCTGTCTGGCTGTGCATGGTGGACAAAATATTTAAACACAAACCTGGCTGTACAAAATTTCAAATGCCTGCAAGTACCTTAGGGAATTATCAAATAATGGGATGAACCCATTTCTAGGTCCAGTTCATATGCTAGATTTTTAACTCTGCCCAAGTTGACATCAAGCCACCATTCCAATACTGGAACATCATTTGCTAACTGTAGTTTATGCATTGGACTGTTGATTGGCGAGAGTGGAGAATGGAGTCCAGAGGTGGAGGGGGGTCTAACTGCCAACTTAGATGCTGCAGCCCCATATTCAAGCTGCTCCTGGAATCCTGGGGCTCTAATTTGGCACAAATTTGTTCTGAAGATTACCATGGATACTTGTGGAAGTCGCATTGCACTATGCATCACTGGTATTGCCAGTTCAAACGTATTTAGGACCTAATAGGTTCACTGGAAAAGCCCTGGTTCCAGATCCAGCTCATATGCTAGATTTTGATCTCTGCCCAAGTTGGCACCAAGCCACCATTCCAATACTGGCAACCCATTTGCCAACTGCAGCTTATGCATCTGACTGTTGATTGGCAAGGGTAGAGCATAGCGTCAAGATGTGGAGGGGTTCTAACTGCCAACTCAAGTGCTGCAGCCCTGTGTTCAGTTCTATTTGCTCCTGGAATCCAGGGGCTCTAAGTTGGCATAACTTTGTTCTGAAGATTACTGCAGGTAATCACGGGCGTCGCAATGCGCTACGCTTCACTGGTACTGCCAGCTCAGCTGTAGTTAGGACCTGACAGGTTCACTGGAAAAGGAAGCAGAAAAAAAATCAGTTCTTTCTCCAGAGAAAGAAAAGTACATTTAAATGATTTTATGTTAAACATTCTTCATTCATGCAACAATGGACAACGCGGTCACCTGTTCGCGCTCATGGACCTGATTAAAAGTACTGTCAGCTGGGAGAAAGTTGAGAGGAGATAAATTATGCCGTTGCAATTAAATTGTTCCTATTGTACTTCCACTGGAAGCTTCTCTGCTTGGCTCACTAAAAATAAATGAGACGCTGGGAACTCTTTTCATCATCCTCTCTTTAAATGTGTCTAATGCCCAAAAAAGTTAGAGAGTCACCTTATGAGTTCTCCCACTTCCTGAGAAAAAAGGTTCTAATTAAAGGGCGCCAATATTAAAATGATAAAAACTTTATATACAAGTCAGTTGCTTGACCTCATGAAAGAAAATTCCACTTTATTGGAAATGCACTAAATTTCATTTTCTTTCGAGACCATATAACCTCGTACCCCGCCGTCTGATTGCAGAGGTTTTTTTTTCTCATTTCATTTTTTTTTACGTAACGCCTACACAGTGCTTGTGCATCATCTGTACATCGCTCTGCTCTTTAGCTGTAAAAAGCCATATGAGACATACTTTTATAATAAAGCAGTATTAGGAAAGAACATTAATTAAACTGTATGTAATCCCAACAATAAACATTTTGCCACCCACATAAGGCATATGTTTGGCGGGAAAGAGGGTGGGCTTTAACGCCTACACATCCTTGGGTGGCCGAGGTTTCTGTACTGAGAACATGCTGACTGTAAGCTCCCAGCACAGAGATCGAGCTGTCATAGATAACGCCTGGTCTCTAGTAATTGACAATGATTATGAGTTGGCGGGACCAGCTTCCAAACATGTGACCACTGTGACAGCCAATCACAATGGTCACTTGATCAGGCAGTCATTTTTCCCCCTGGGCATATTAACCACTTTAAGACCGGAAGGATTTGGCCCCTTAATGACCAGGCTCTATTTTGCGATTCGGCACTGCGTTACTTTAACCACTTGCCGACTGCCGCGCGACTATTTACGTCGGCAGTCAGCCCCTCACAGACAGAGCAACATAGTACTACGTCGCTAGCCTGTGAGGGTCTAGGGAGCAAGCACGCGCCCCCAGAGGTGCGCTCCCGCGCGGTCATGGACCCCCCCGCGCGTGTGACCGGCGGACCCGATGTCCGCCGGTCACTCGGTGATCGGCGGTGGAGAGGGAGAAAGGCAGGCGGCTGATGTAAACAAGCCGCCTGTCATTCTCCCCTGTGTAGAAACAGTGATCATACGGTTCTACTATGTAGGACCATTGATCACTGTTCCTACACCTCAAGCCACAGCCAATCACAGTTAGAATCACGCCCCTAGGGACACACATAACCCCTTCCTCTCAAAAAAGTTAACCCCTTCACTGCCAGTGTAATTTTACAGTAACAGTGCATATTTATAGCACTGATTACTGTAGAAATGTCACTGGTAACCCCAAAAGTGTCAAAAATGTCAGTCAAGGGTCCGATCTGTCCGCCGCAATGCCGCAGTACCGCAAACAAAATTGCAGATCGCCGCCATTACGCGTTAAAAAAAAAACAACAAAAATGACAAAAAATCTTTCCCTTTGTTAGTAAACGCGATAACTTTTGCGCAAACCAATCAAAATACGCTTTTTGTGATTTTTTTTACCAAACATATGTAGCATAAAACAAATTGGCCAAAAATGTTAAAAAAATTTAGATTTTTACATTTTTTTGGGGGAATTTCATATAAAAAAATGTGAAAAATATTGTAATTTTTGCAAAATTTACGCTCTTTTTTTGTTTATAGCGCATGATCAAAAAATCGCACAGGTGATCAAATACCGCCAAAAGAAAGCTCTGTTTGTGGGAAAAAAAGGACGTCAATTTCGTTTGGGTACAGCGTCGCAGGACCGCGCAATTGTCCGTTAAAATCACGCAGTGCCGAATCGCAAAATAGGCCCTGGTCAGGAAGGGGGTAAAATCTTCCGGGGCTTAAGTGGTTAACGGACAATTGTGCGGTCGTGCGACGCTGTACCCAAACAAAATGTATGTCCTTTTTTCCTACAAATAGAGCTTTCTTAAGGTGGTAATTGATCACCTGTGCAATTTTTATTTTTTGCGCTATAAACAGAAAAAGAGCGACAATTTTGAAAAAAAAAAAAAAAAACAATATTTTTCATTTTAGAGCGAGAGCAACAATTCTAGCCCAAGACCTCCTCTGTAACTCTAAACTGGTAACCTGTAAAAAATTTTAAAACATTGTCTAAGGAGATTTTTAAGTACCAAAGTTTGGCGTCATTCCACAAGTGTGCGCAATGTTAAAGCGTGACATGTTAGGCATCTATTTACTCAGCATAAAACATCATGTTTAACATTATACAAAAAACGGAAAATTTATATCAAATACTTACCGTAATTTTCCTTTCCTGATGGACTCCATGGCAGCATACGTATTGGGTTTGGCCCCGCCTCCAAACCTACCCATAGGACATCACTCCCATAAATCTTTGCACCTGTTCAGCACACGTGTTTTGTAACTATCCTCCTCAGAATCCGGGAGGGAACTCCTGCTGCCATGGAGTCCATCAGGAAAGGAAAATTACGGTAAGTATTTGATATAAATTTTCCGTTTTCCTGACAGACTCCATGGCAGCATACGTATCGGGAAATAACTCGCCGTACACAAAAGGGTGGGCAGGTGCTGAACAAAAGTTTAATTTTACTCTGTCAAACAGACAGGACTTGTAAACCAAAGTTAACAGAAGAAAGAGCCGCCGGCTCAACACAATAGTGAGACAAAAAAGTATTTATAGAGGACCAGGACGCTGCTTTACAAATCACTTCAGGGGAGACTTGACTGGACACTGCCCAGGACGTAGAGACACTCCGAGTTGAATGAGCCGTAATCGCCACTGAAGGGGTCAAGCCCTTAGCCCTATAAGCCCATTGGATAGTTTGGATGATCCAAGAAGAGATGGACCTTGAAGAAGCCCGAAGACCCTTGTTCTTTCCACTGAAAGTGACAAACAAATGATCTGACTGTCGAAAGGAGACCGTAGCTTCCAGATACTGCTTGAGGCAATTTCCAACATCCAGCGGATGGACAGAAGAATCTTCTTCTTGCCTAAAGGTAGGCAGAACTATTTCCGTGTTTTCATGAAAAACTGAAGTAACCTTTGGTCTAGCCTCCAGCATAGGGATTAATACTACCCTGTCTGGAAAGAAGGTTAGAAAGGGCTCCTGTGCCCCTAAAGCTCCGATTTCAGAGACTCTCTTCGCCGATGTAATGGCTACCAGGAACACGGTCATCAATGTCAACTCCTTGACAACAATCGTTGTGATAGAAAGTCCAGAACTAAGGGGAGATCCCATTTGGGAAACCTTGGCTTCTTCTGGGGCCTGAGTCTCATTGCCCCTTTGAAGAATTGTCGGACTAGCGTATGGGTAGCCCAAGAAATGCCGGTAAAGGCTGAAATAGCCGACACCTGAACTCTCAGAGAACTGATAGAGGAAGATCTAGACCAGACTGTAGAAAGTTTAGCACATCCTGAATCCTGATGGATGAATGAGGGTTGAACCTAGTGGCCAGATGAGAGGAAAATCTTGACCAAATTCTCTCATACACCTTATTAGTTGAACTCCCTTCTGGCACTCAAAAGTGTAGAGATGGCCCCTTCAGAGCACCCTAAGGCTTGTAGCCTTCCCCTCTCAACAGCCAAACTTTCAGATGCAGCCGGGCTGGACAAGGATGCAATATGGTGCCTTGAGATAGTAGATCTTGCATGAGAGGCAGCGGAATCGTTTCCTGAACGCTGAGAAGTGTTAGCAGAGGGAACCAAGGCCTGTTGGGCCAGAATGGAATCACCGCCACTATTTCCGCTGCTTCTGACCTGAGTCTCCGGAGAAACTGAAGGATTATGGGAACTGGGGGAAAGACATATGCCCTGTTGAACCTCCAACAATCCGTGAGGGTGTCCAACCCCAGAGCCTGAGGATCCCTGAACCTCGCACAGTATTTTTTCAACCTGCGGTTGCGAGGAGAGACAAACAGGTCTACCCCTGGGGAGAACCCCAGGCTCAGGATCCACTCGAAGACCTCCTCGTGGAGAGACCACTTGTTGTTGTCCAACTGCACACGAGATAGAAAGTTGGCTTGGACACCTTTGACTCCCGGAACATACACTGCTGACAGGTCAGACAAGTTCTTTTGAGCCCAGACCATAATTGGCTCCACCTTTCGCAACAAGGACCAACTGCGTGTCCCTCCTTGCTTCCTTATGTATGCGACTGCTGAGGTGTTGTCCAGTCTTAGCATCACTGGAAGACCTTTTGTCAAGTGAGGGAACGCTTTCAGAGCTTGAAGGGCCGCCAGTAGCTCCAGAATGTTGGACATTATCCCCTGGGAGGGGAATTTCCATTTGCCCTGAGACACTTCCGAGAGGCAATTAGCCCCCCAACCTGTGCTGCTGGCATCCGATGTTATCACAACCCATGAGGTCTGTACAAGAGAATGGCAGCACAGAAGATGCTCCCGCTGCAGCCACCATGGAAGACTTGCTCTCATGGCTGGGGTCAGGAAGATGGTATGATCCAAATGCCAGGTGTCCCATTGACGAAGAAAGCCTTTTTGGAAAGGCCTCATTCTCCATAGGGCCCACTTTACCATGGGAGCTACAGCCACCACGGTCCCGATTATTCTCAAGCACTGACGCGCTTGGAGGTGAGGTGATGCGAGGGCACGGAGAATCCTGTCCCTGACCACCGTGATTTTCTCCTCCGGGAAGGGACACTGTCGCTGTTAGTGTATTGAACAAGGCCCCGAGGTAGACGAGAGACTGGGTGGGAATTAGATGACTTTTCTCTAGATTTAGCAGCCACCCAAACATCTGAAGGGTGGACACTACCTGGTCCAGGTGCTTCAACAGCCGAGATTTGTCTTGGGACAAGAAGAGCAGATCGTCCAAGTAATGATGTAAGCGAATGCCCTTTGTTCTCAATAGAGCTACCACAGCCAGCAAAACTTTCGAGAAGGTTCGTGGAGAAGTGGAGAGCCCGAAGGGGAGGCAAGTGAACTGAAGGTGTAATTGACGGAAAACCGGAGGTATTTCTGGAAATCTTCTGCAACAGGGACATGGAAATAGGCGTCCTTTAAGTCTATAGACACCATCCAGTCCGCAGGTTGGACCGCCTGTTAAACGAAAGAAGAGTTTCCATCTTGAACCTTCCTTTCTGATGAATTGATTTAGAAAGGTCAGATCGATGACTGGCCTCCATGTTCCGTTTTTCTTGCGAACCAAGAAAAGAGGGGAGTAGATTCCCTGGCTGCACTCTGGTTCTGGTATGGAGACGACAGCCCCTTGAGAAACTAGTGACTCTGTAGGAAAATAGTGCCTGGCGCTTCTCTCCTGAGGGTGGCAGGGAGGTAGGAAGAAACCTTGATCTTGGGAGTTTCTCTGAAAATCCACTTGTGCCCGTACGTGACTATCCTGACAGTCCAGGAGTCTCGGACTGAGGCCGCCCAGACATGCCGGAAGTGTAGCAACCGAGCCCCCACCCGACATGTCTGAGCGGGCCCAATCTCAAAAAGACTTGGTCTTATCACATTCACCGGAGGGGATACTCTTAGAAGGTTTCCGCGAGGAGGTTTGTCATGCTCTCCAGTTGCGAAAAAATTCTCTGCCAGGCCTATAGGTACGTGCTTCCCTGGCACGGTCAGGAACATACCTTCTGGGTTGTCCTTTCCTTGTATTGAGAGGGCGTCGAGCCTGAGGGAGAAACCCAGACCTGCTGCCCGTGGCCCTGGTTTTCGCCTCATCCAGCTTATTCCCAAAGAGGGAGGAGCCTCCAAAAGGAATACGGCTTTAGACTTGTTTGGAAGCTGGGTCAGCCATCCAAGGGCGGAGCCACAAAGCCCTCTTGGCCGTTACTGAGGACAGCATAACCCTGGCCAACAGACGTATAAGGTCAATAGATGCCTCCCCCAGAAAAGACAAAGCCACCTTAAGTTCCTGAATCGGAGAACTTCTGGCAGCCTCCTCAGAAAGGCTCCGAAAGGACTCATCCACTAAGTCAGACCACAACTCCATTGCTTTGGATAATGAAGCTAAGGCCAGTGCCGGCTTGCAGGCCATTCCCACAGTCAGGTAGATTCTTAAGATCAGAATCCATCCTCCTATCCAAAGGATCTTTAAATGAGGCTGTGTCCTCTAGTGGGAGGGTCACATGTTTGACCAGCCTCATGACTGCGGCGTCCACCAAGGGAGGAGATTCTAGAGGTTTTACATCTTCTTCCTTGAAAGGATATAACCGGGACATTTTGGAAAGCATGGAATTCTTCCTTTCCACTTTATTCCATTCTTCAGTAATGATATCCCCTAATTCACCCAGAAAAGGGAAGTTGAGTCGCTCTTTGCAGAGCTGCTTAAAGAATCTCTTCTGTTTTTGGCGGAGAAAACAGCAGAGTCTTCCCAATTCAGGGTCTCTCTTACCGCTCTGACTAAGGAGGGGACGAGAGCATACTCAAATCCCAAGCAGGGATCTTCAATCTCTGAATCACTCTCCGATAGGAAAGTTGACAGGTGACTAGGTTGAGAGGTTTCAGGATCTTCCCTAGGCTGTCTTCCAAGGGGAGGGCTTGGAGGAGTCACTTCTGGGCTCTGCGCCCGACCTACTCCCACGTCTGCCAGGGAATCCTTGACGACCCTCTTGACTAGGGCCTCCAGTCGCTGGTCTGAATTGTCCCTCTCTCCAGCAGCTTGAGAGAAGCATTTGTCACACATTGACTTGCTTTCAGGGACACGTGCACCACAACCCCAACAGCCCACTCTATTTGGGCGTCGCGAGGGGCCCGCTGAGGCAGATGATTTCCCACGATGATGGGAGCCTGACTGTGACCTCCGAGCAGATCTCGAGGAGGAGTGCCGGTGGTGAGAACTTGAGCGATGCTCACTCTTGCGTGAGGAATGCCGTTCCGACCTAGGAGGGCTGTAAAACAAAGGAACAAAGCAAGACAAACAGGGAGCCAGGACATAAATGATGCCCTAATCCCCCCCTCTCTACACACCCCAACCCCCAAGCCCCACATACCTATTAAGGGCGGGATGAGGGTGAGGAGGCTTCCATCTGGCGCTGACCTGCAGGGATGAGTCGGACAACGGGATCAGAGAGGAAGAAAGAGGAGAGGGGGAATAACTCCCAAAAACCTGGGGCCGGTACTCACCAGGAAGACCGTATGGGCAAATGCAGAGCAGCAGCGGATGCTGCAGGTAGACACACCGAGAAACCGACAGCAAAATACAGACTTCCAGCAACAGAGTGTATGATCTACACACTCTGCTGACACCTGAAGGGTTTTCAATATGGCACCCGCTGACATCATCAAGCAGCGCCGAAAAACCCTACTGCACATGCTCCACATCATCACTGAGCATGTGCGAGAACCAAGCCTCGTTCTGAGGCGCCCGCACATGCTCAGTAGCCCTAGCCACCAGGAAATAACAGGAAATAAGGAAAGAACATACAAAACCAGCTGAAATAAAAAAACTTAAGCTGCCATGGAGTTAAACAAATATGACAGGCAAGGAGTACTCACGACCACCAACGAACCGCTAGCCACCAGGGATGGATGAGCATACAGCACACACCGGACTTCATGATTCTTTCAGGGTACCGGCCACCCACAGCAGCTGGGCTTTTTGGCCAAGGTGCACGTCAGAAGAATCTTCGCCCCTGCTCCATACCCCGCAACAGCTGGGGCTTATTGGAGAACTCAATACCCGAATGGTAGAGACATCCATCTCCTGGGATCCATCTTCAGGTAGGATACAGGTAATCCATTAGGAGGACAAAAAAAGAACACGTGTGCTGAACAGGTGCAAAGATTTATGGGAGTGATGTCCTATGGGTAGGTTTGGAGGCGGGGCCAAACCCGATACGTATGCTGCCATGGAGTCTGTCAGGAAAAATGTTTAACATTATACAAAAAAATTGGGCTAACTTTAGTGTTTTGTTTTTTTTTTTAATTCAAAAAACTATTTTTTCCAAAAAAAAAAAAACGCATTTGAAAAATCTCTGTGCAAATACCAAGTGACATAAAAAGTTCAATGGTCGCCATTTTATTACCTAGTGTTTCTGTTTTAAAAATATATATATATATATATATATATATATATATATATATATATAATGTTTGGGGGTTCTGAGTAATTTTCTAGCAAAAAAATGATGATTTTTACACATAGGAGTGGACTGCCAGAAATGGTCTGGTATGGAAGTGGTTAAACTGCAGTTTTAACCACTTTACCACCGGAGGATTTTCCTGCTAAAAGACCAGGGGTTATTTTGCGATTTTTTACTGCGTGACTTTAACGGACAATCGCACGGTCGTGCGACGCTGTACCTAAACGAATTTCACGTCCTTTTTTTCCCACAAACAGAGCTTTCTTTTGGTGGTATTTGATCACCTGTGCGATTTTTTGATCACGCGCTATAAACAAAAAAAGAGCGTAATTTTTGCAAAAACAACAATATTTTTCACTTTTTTTTATATGAAATTCCCCCAAAAAAAAATGTAAAAATCAAAATTTTTTAAAATTTTCGGCCAATTTGTTTTACGCTACCTATGTTTGGTAAAAAAAAATCGCAAAAAGCGTATTTTGATTGGTTTGCGCAAAAGTTATCGCGTTTACTAACAAAGGGAAAGATTTTTGTCATTTTTGGTGTTTTTTTTTTTAACGAGTAATGGCGGCGATCTGCGATTTTTTTTGCGGTACTGCGACATTGCGGCGGACAGATCGGACCCTTGACTGACATTTTTGACACTTTTGGGGGTACCAGTGACATTACTGCAGTAATCAGTGCTATATATATGCACTGTTACTGCAAAAATGACACTGGCAGGGAAGGGGTTAACAGTATTGGACAGGGAGGGGTTAAGTGTGTCCTAGGGGCGTGATTCTAACTGTGTAGGGACAGGTCTACTAGTGTAAAAACAAAGATCAACAGTTCTACATAGTAGAACTGTTTGATCTTCACTTTTACACAGGGAGAACTGACAGGTGGCTTGTTTACACAAGCCGCTCTGTCTTTCTCCCGCTGTAGCGGCGATCGTAGTGTGACCGGCGGACATCGGGTCCGCCAGTCACACTCCCGCACTCCTCCGTGAACGAGCCTCGGCGGGCGCGCGCCTCGGCGGGCGCGCGCCCGCCCGCTATTGGCTCTGGAAGGAGTGACAGGCGAGCGACGTAGACCTACGTCACTCTGCCTGGCCGGGGCCGACTGCCGCAGTAAATATACTGTGCGCAGTCGGCAAGCGGTTAAATCCTTTATTGGCTGGGGAAAGGAATCATCTTAATAATTTTGTGAATGGTCAGAGTTCAGATTTGGACATGTATATTTATGTACCTGATTTCCATGTAAGTCCAACTTAACAAGATGTACGCATGGATGAAGAGCTCCGATGTCTGTGATGTAGTTTTCAGCCAAGGTGCAGAACTTCAGAGAAGTACAAAACTGTAGAAGTTTCACCTCCTTCAAGAGCAGCTTCACTACGCGTACAACCACAAGTTCCTCCAGCTTCTCACCCCGACGGTTGTCCAGAGACAGTCCGTGTTTCAGTAGGACACCTTCAGAGGCGGGTATCAGATAGTTCTCCTCCATCTTTGATCGGTACCCTAAAAATAAATATTCACAATACTATAAATTTTATAAAATTCGTAAAAAATGCAGGCCAAAAAATGAAAGTAGAAGAAAATCCAAAATTTTGAGTTGTCCCCCAGAAAAGTAATAGAGGGGAAATCTTCCAATGGGGGCACTAGTTCTGATGACCTGGGGGTCTCCAAGGAATTCCTTTTATTTTCAGGGATTTCCTCTCACTTCCTGCTTGGCTATGGGGCAGGAAGTGAACGGAAATCTCCTCAATGAGGCACAGATGGGAAAAATCTGACGGGTTATAACCCTCCCTAAAGCCTCGTACACACGCGTCGAAAATCGGCAGGGAATTTTCGTCCAAAGACCGATCTGCCGATTTTCGGTTTGTTAGTATGATGCTTCCGACAACCGACTCCGACTTTTCGGCCGAAAAAAATCTGGTGTGTAGACTATAAAATTTTTGTCCGCTGTCAAAACACGGCCGATTTTCGTGCAGTCAGTACAGATTTCGACAGGGAAAAATCTAATGAGCAAGACTGGGCATGCTCAGAGAAGAAAGAACACAAAGAAAGCAAACCAACACATGACATCACTTCTGAAGTAGAATTTTGTCGGGCGAGAAAATTCGTGTGCAGTCTAGGCACATTCCAACCAACAAAACACAACTCTGGACAAAAGACGGATGATCGGTTGGCCGATAATCGTTGCGTGTGTACGGGGCTTTACTCTATCCAAAATGAAAAAAAAAAAGGTTTTCCCATAGTTCTGCTTTCAGTAAATTATTTTTTGTACTTATTATTATTTACTTTATTTACGTCAAGACAAAATGATGGAATTAGGTAGGTTGAAATATTAGGTATACTTGATTTACAGTTGTGTGGTTGGACTGGCGGCAGCCTCTGTGTCCTTCCTGCATGGTCCAGTGCCTCTGACAACCCTCCTTCGCCCATTGTGGTGGAGGTTGAGCAGACCATGGTTGCCGGTGGATACCTAGTGGATTTTGTGAGGTTCATGCACGCTCAGAATACCGCTACCTATCAGATTTTGCAAGCGGAAGTCACGTATGGACTAGAGCAACTTACTGCGCATGCGCCATGCGTTCAAATATGGCCGCTATGCGCTTCAATAAGTTTCCTAATGGGACAGAACACCCCAACAGTGGCGGACATCTTCTTACACCCACGCAAGTCTTGAATTTTACATTTATTTTAGCAGTAAGCTCACCTTACTTTCATATAAAATTTCATATAAAAAATTTCATATAAAAAATGTGAAAAATATTGTTATTTTTTCAAAATTGTCACTGTTTATTTGTTTATAGCGCAAAAAGTAAAAATTGCACATGTGATCAAATACCACCAAAAGAAAGCTCTGTTTGTGGGAAAAAAGGACGTCAATTTCGTTTGGGTACGGCGTTGCATGACCGCGCAATTGTCAGTTAACCTCCCTGGCGGTATGATTCTTTTGGATTTTAGGTGCTGAAAGCGGTACCATTATTTTGCATGTAATTCTTGTGAATGAGCAGCCCAAACCAACTGCATACATTTATTATATATATTATATATATATGTATGTATACATATATTATATATATATATATTATATATCTATCTATATATATATATATATATATATATATATATATATATATATATATATATATATATATATATATATATATATATATATAATGTATACAGTTGGTTTGGGCTGCTCATTCACAAGAATTACGTGTATATATATATATATATATATATATATATACATATATATATGTTTATATATATATGTATATATATATATGTGTGTGTGTGTATATATATATATATATATATATATATATATATATAATATATATGTGTATATATATACGTATATATATATATATATATATATACATATATTTACATAAAAAGTACAGTAAAACTGCAGGAAAGGGCACTGGGGGGCAATGTAATGTGATTTTATTTTATTTTGAACGGTATCAGTGTGTTTGGTGCATTTTACATTTGAATTTGCCGCCGGTTCCACCCCCCGGCGGACGTCACGTCGCCGGAGACGGAAGCCGGGGCTCGCAGACGATCGGGAGGAAGCTCCGCCGCCGCACACCGCCCGCAGTCTTCGCTGGATCCCGGAGAAAAGGTAAGTAAAACCTCCTCCAGCATCCAGCGATCTTCTTAGCGCTACCCCGAGTGTGACTCGGGGTTACCGCTTTTGGCACTAAAATCTTACCCCGAGTCACACTCGGGAATACCGCTAGGAAGGTTAAAGTCGCACAGTGCCGAATCGCAAAAAGTGGCCCAGACTTAAGACAGCAAAATCCTCCGGTGGTAAAGTGGTTAAGGGGGCAAATCCTTCCGGTCCAGAAGTGATTAAACAAAATGCATCAAAATGGATATGGGTTTCCGGCATCTTTATTGGTTCTCTGACTCTCAGCATGCACCTAAAACATGGACATGTGACTAAACAAAAAAGTGCCAAAAACGCAACAGCAGTGCGTTTATGACACGTTTTTTTATTCATTTCAATGGAGAGCTGCGTTTTTGGTGGGGTTTTAAAAAGTGCACCAAAAAAAGTCAGTAAATTGGACTTTAAAAAATGCAGCTGAAAGGCAACTGACCTGAGTGAAGAGTTCCATGGGATTTAAAGGGAAGCATTTTTCATGCATTTTGTTCCACTTTTTTTAACTTAAAGACTGCTCAGTGTCAAAGGGCCTTAAAAAGTGTTAGCTGGAGTTCAGCTTTAATATGTTAGTGTATCTAAATCAGCTAATACATCCAGCACTCGTCTCTCTCATCTCCAGACTGACAATGCTGCTGCCTGTTGTGCCAACTGTGATTGTTCATCCAGAGTAATGTCTCACTAATACAGGAGGGCACTTTTTGAATAAGAGGGTGCTGGGTGCCTGCAGCTTTCAATAAGGCCCCATGCACACAGGGCGGTTTTAAAGCTGCTGTTAGGAGCGTCAGACATTTTTTTTTTGCAGCTTAAAAATGCCCCTCCATGTTATTCTATGGCCTCATGCACACACACAGGCTTTTAGGAGCTCCAAGTGGCATAGGCGTTTTTAAGCTGCAAAAAAAAAAAACACAGGGCCAGTGCGTTCAGGAGCAGCAGTGCTAAGGCTCCGTTCACATGTCAGCGTATGGATCACGGGCAGAACCGCCGCGGTTCTGCCCGCGATCCGGAGATTATTGCAAATCGCGGGACGCCTGTGCGTTGCCCGTTGATTTGCAATAGACCCCCAAACGCTGAGCGATGTTGCCGCGATTTCCGCCTGCCGAATCGCGGTAACATTGCGCAAAAAAAAAATCGCGGGACGCATTACGACCAAAAAAGTACAAGAGCTTCTTTGGAGCGTAATGCGTCCCGCGATTTTTTTGCACGATGTTACCGCGATTCGGCAGGCGGAAATCGCGGCAACATCACTCAGCGTTTGGGGGGCTATTGCAAATCAACGGGCAACGCACAGGCGTCCCGCGATTTGCAATAATCTCCAGATCGCGGGCGGAACCGTGGCGGTTCTGCCCGTGATCCATACGCTGACATGTGAACAGAGCCTGAGTGGTAAAAACGCCAGACACTGCTAAACGCGCCTAAATGCGGCTTAATGCTGTATATCAGCTTTTAGCAGCGTCAGTCGTTTTTTAAAATGTGAAAAATGGAAAATGTGATTGGTCACAAACAGAAGAGGGTTGTGTTTATTTAAAAATGCTGCTAAGCGTCGACGCTCCTAAACGCGCATTGACGCCAATGCCAAATGCTGCTAGAGGCGTGTTTTTGACGCCGCTTTTTCCTGGCGTCAGAAATAGCTTTGCAGCTCGTTTTTTCTGACGCCCTGGGTGCATGGGGCCTTAGAAATAATTTTAGACTCACACTTGGTTCTAGAAGCTCGCAGGATCCTCAGGAGGTGTGATACTGGCCTGATCATCAGGTGAAAACAGAGGTGAAAGCCTAAAACTAATACAGCCACCAAATCTAATGATTGGTAAATTGCAATATATTATATTTTGTTTTGGGGTTTATTATTGCTTTAATTAAGTGCGGCATCATTTTACAAAAGAGTCGGGACTGCTACCCATTCCCCCCCCCCCGCGCCTTTCTAGCAGGCAGGGAACCCTATTGAAATGAATGGGCTGCGCCACATGTGACGCATGCGCACACCCGCGCACACCCGCACACACACACATTGATGTGAATCAAGGCTTAAGATCGCAGATGTTGCTCTTCAATGTTTTTATGAATTTGACTTGGAATACTTTTGTGAAATACAATAACACAGACGGTAAGGAAATTTGTATTGTAAATGAACACAGCGGTATTGCAATATGCGATCCTAGCGTTACAGATTAACAATACTTTAAATTAAAATAAATTTCAGATAATGTATGAATATATAAATGTTAATTCATCCCTTAAACAGTGTATGATTAATACCAGCTTAAAAAGGATTTATAATTGAACTATTCCACAGCTTAAAGTGGATCTCCGGGAATGATCTTTAATGCATATTTACATTGGTCCAGCTTGGCACGATATCTGTATCCATATCTATTGTTTGGAGGGCCGCTGGGGATACTGAAAAACATTGTAATGGTCGGCACTACATAAAGTGAGAGCCATAGGGTCCTTTCACTCGGGGCTTTCCACCGGTGGACTCCGTTTTGCTCAGTGGGGATCGATCCGCCGATCCCCACTGAGCAGGGAGATGACAGCTCCCTCTCCCCCCACTGTGCTGAGACGGAGCTGTCAGATCCCCGCTCTCCTCTATGGGAGATCAGATGAAAATGGAACGCCTGTCTGTTATCATCCGATCCGATCCTCCAGACGGATAGAAAACAGGGTTTCCATCCGTCTGGATTTCACAGACAGGATCGGATTGGATAGCAGCGGATGTCAGCGGACATGTCACCGCTGACATCCGCTGCCCTATAGGCAGTGGTGTATCCTGGTTTTGTGCTGCCCTAGGCAAGACTAAAATTGAGTGTCCCCTCCTATGTAAATTTGCCCCACTCCTTCCATTTTAACGAATGTGACTCCCTCCAAAATTGAAGGACTCCAAGTGCCAGCATGA
Organism: Pelophylax lessonae; assembly: GCF_965119305.1. Classification (NCBI taxonomy): domain Eukaryota; kingdom Metazoa; phylum Chordata; class Amphibia; order Anura; family Ranidae; genus Pelophylax; species Pelophylax lessonae. The sequence continues at coordinate 266,398,492 of NC_138775.1, read as the reverse complement.
ACCCCTTAGATCTCACGAGAGGGGGGGTGAGAGGGGGTGGGAGAGAGAGAGGGGGGTGGGTGAGGGGGAGAGAGAGGGGGGGGAATGAGAGAGAGAGAGAGGGGGTGGGTGAGGAAGGGAGAGAGGGTGAGAGAGGGGGGGGGGTGAGAGAGAGAGAAGGGGGGTGAGAGAGAAAGAGAGAGGGGGAGAGAGAGAGAGGGGGTGAGTGAGTGAGAGAGAGGAGGGAGGGGTGAGAGAGAGAGAGGTGGGAGAGGCGGCTCTAGCAACAAGTGGCCAAAAGAGTCTCAGGTGGAGGGGGGGGTGGCTTTTTTGCTGCCCCCCTGGGCGGCCTAGGCCTAAATACAGCACTGCCTATAGGGGTGCATGGAGAATCTGATCAGGAAAAACTGACAGGCGGACATGATCAGAAAGCCCGTGTGTAAGGACCCATAATCTTCCGGGTTCTGGGCAAACGGCTTCCTTTCTGCACAATGACCACAGGGGGCACTCACTTAACACCTCCTCCAATATTACAACGCCTTATATTTTTTCAATGAATGCAAGGGGTTCTCTGATTGGATGAGGCGGAGAGAAGGGATGAATGATGTCACAATGTTAACCTCATCCAATCACAAAATGTCTTGCTGTCCCTGGGAAAAAAATGTTCCTTAAATGACGGCAGTGTCGAGTGAGCTCCCGCTTCTGTTCAGTTTGCAGAACAGACATGTGTGGTTCATTTCGTTCAGGGGAATTTTTGGTTATTCAGAAATCCGGATGTATCTGAATTTCCGAGTTACAATAGAATCTGAAATGACGAATCAAAATTTCAGACGAAATTCGAATTTGAACATTTTTTTTTCCATCAAATAAAGTTTACTGAACAGATTGTAGCATTACAGCAGAAATAAATTTCAGACTTAGAACGATGTCAAGCAGGGAGTACAATGCATTCGAACATTTTTTTAATCGAATTTGAAGTTTTCAAATGAAATTTGAATTTTAAAAGAGAATAAAATAGAATAGAAAATAAAGATATAGAATAGAAAAGAAAAGAATATAATAGAAAATAAAAGAGTAGAAAAAAAAGGGACGGAATAGAAAATAAAAGAATAGAGTAAAACAGAACAAAAAACTGTAGAATAGAAAATAAAAGAACAGAATAAAATTAAATATAATAGAAAATAAAGGAATATAATAGAATAAAAAAAATAGAATATAATTAAATAGAAAGAATAAAAAAATATAACCGAAATTCAGTTTTGGAAAATAATAAATTTGAATTTGAATAGAATAGAAAAGAATAGAATATAACAGAAAAGAACAGAATAGAAAATAAAAAATAGAATAGAAAAAAACAATAGGATAGTAGAATGGAATAGAAAGAATATAACCATCTTCCAAAATTTCACTTTTGAATAGAATATATTCGATTTCAAATGGAATTCAATTTGAATGTGTAAAAATGTAATTAATTTGAATAAACAAAATGAATTCCAAAAACGAATTAAAATAATTTAACTAAATTAATTTATGTAAATAACACATCAAAAGGGAACAAAACAAATTTTTTCATTCTGCACATGTCTAGTACAGAAGGAAGGAAGCTGCTGGAGCACCACCCAGAAGATCTCAGTACCGACTGCTATAATGATTTAGGCCCCTTTCACACATGGGAGTCCGTCGGCGGACTCTGTTTATCTCAGCAGGGGATTGATCCGCCGATCCCCCGCTGAGCAGGCGGATGGCAGCTCTTTCTCCGCGCTGTGTGCTGAGACAGAGCTGTGAGGTCCCTGCTGTTCTCTATGGGGGAATCGGATGAGAACGGACTTGACCGATCGGATGTCAGCGGACATGTCTCCGCTGACATCCAATGCCCCATAGAGATGCATGGGGCATCCATTCAGATCCACCTGAAAAACAGACAGACGGATCTGAACGGTGTAAAGGGGTCTTAGAGTATCACCAACGGCCCTCCAGGTATTAGATACAGATGTTTAGTTTCAAATGCCACTTTATGCATTGAAATACCTGCTTAGGTCAAATCTGTCTGGATAGCATGGAAGAGAAGAATGAGAGATGAATGAGAGAAGAAGGAGAGAAGAATGAGAGATGAATGAGAGAAGAATGAGAGATGAATGAGAGAAGAATGAGAGATAAATGAGAGAAGAATGAGAGATGAATGAGAGAAGAATGAGAGAAGAATGAGAGATAATTGAGAGAAGAATGAGAGAAGAATGAGAGATAAATGAGAGAAGAATGAGAGATGAATGAGAGAAGAATGAGAGAAGAATGAGAGAAGAATGGGAGATAAATGAGAGATGAATTAGAGAAGAATTAGAGATGAATGAGAGAAGAATGAGAGAAGAATGAGAGATGAATGAGAGATGAATTAGAGAAGAATGAGAGAAGAATTAGAGATGAATGAGAGAAGAATGAGAGATGAATGAGAGATGAATGAGAGAAGAATGAGAGAAGAATGAGAGATGAATGAGAGATGAATTAGAGAAGAATGAGAGAAGAATTAGAGATGAATGAGAGAAGAATGAGAGATGAATGAGAGATGAATGAGAGAAGAATGAGAGATGATCATCAAATATTTTAAAGATGGACAAGAAAGAGAAAGAGAATACATTGTGAGAGAAGGAAGGAAGGAAGGAAGGAAGGAAGGAAGGAAGGAAGGAAGGAAGGAAGGAAGAATGAGAGAAGACCAGAACAGGTTATGGACAGAAGAATAGACAAGAATATGGAATATATTGTGAGAGAAGAAAGAAAGAAAGAAAGAAAGAAAGAAAGAAAGAAAGAAAGAAAGAAAGAAAGAAAGAAAGAAAGAAAGAAAGAAAGAAAGAAAGAAAGAAAGAAAGAAAGAAAGAAAGAAAGAAAGAAAGAAAGAAAGAAAGAAAGAAAGAAAGAAAGAAAGAAAGAAAGAAAGAAAAAGAGAAAAAGAAAGAAAGAAAGAAAGAAAAGAAAGAAAGAAAGAAAGAAAGAAAGAAAGAAAAAGAGAAAAAGAAAGAAAGAAAAAGAGAAAAAGAAAGAAAGAAAAAGAGAAAAAGAAAGAAAGAAAAAGAGAAAAAGAAAGAAAGAAAGAAAGAAAGAAAAAGAAAGAAAGAAAGAAAAAGAAAGAAAGAAAAAGAAAGAAAGAAAGAAAGAAAGAAAGAAAGAAAAAGAAAGAAAGAAAGAAAGAAAGAAAGAAAGAAAGAAAGAAAAAGAAAGAAAGAAAGAAAGAAAAAGAAAGAAAGAAAGAAAGAAAGAAAGAAAGAAAGAAAGAAAGAAAGAAAGAAAGAAAGAAAGAAAGAAAGAAAGAAAGAAAGAAAGAAAGAAAGAAAAGAAAGAAAGAAAGAAAGAAAGAAAGAAAGAAAGAAAGAAAGAAAGAAAGGAAGAAAAAAAAAGTCTAGGTGGTGAGACAGAAAACAAGACAGAAGGAGGAAGGAAGAGATTGGGAAGAGGACTAAAATCAGAAAAGTGGAAGAGAGAGGAGAATAATTGACAGTAGAGAGGTATAAATAGGAGGGGTGCGGAGGGGGAGGGGAGCAGAGACAGAAGGGGGGTAGATCAGGGGGTTGCATTGGAGAAATGATTGTAGACTTTTCCAGTAATAGGGAAGAGATCTCCCCATGCTGAGCCCCCATTATATTATAGGAAAGCGGAGCGGATAGATTTCCTCTCCCGGGTGACACTTTCTGAGTGTTGGCTACATTTACCTGTGTGTGTCTCTGCTCCTGTACAGCCTGCTAGTCTCTCCCTGGGCTGTGCGGATCCATGATGTGTGTTGCACTCTGCTGCTATGGAAACCACCAGCCTTAAAGTGACACAACCAGACTGACGGCGCACACCTAACCCCAGCTCACCCGGCTCTACCAGTATACAAATAGTTAAGCAGAATGTTCACACTTCAGAGATTATCAAATTGTAAAATCCTTTTTTTTTTTGTTAACAATGTCACCATCTGCTTTAATAGCAAGGCAAACGCTTAGATGACAATAGAATATAGACCACCGCGGAGTCACACTTTATTTTATTACACTATCACAGCTTGGCTACATTTATGTCATGTTTCTGGATATTTGTCTACATTTATTTACATTGCTATGTATTGATTTTTTTTTTATTTTTTATAGTGAGCGAGTTCTATGTTTAATTTAAAATGATAGAGTAGGTCAGTGGTGGAGGTCTTTCTAGATCAGGCATGTCCAACCTGCAGCCCGGGGGCCGCATGCGGCCCAGAACTGCAGGCAATGCGGCCCACTACCCCCTGACAAATTTTTTTTTTTGCTGGGGAGGAAGGAATCGGGTCGGGGGCACGGCCACAGCGGCTTCCAACTAACTGTAGGCAGAGGCTGCCTCGGAAGGAATCATCCTCTAGTTGTGTTAAATTAGTGTGGGGCGGCAGCGCGGGAAGGGCGTGGTGGCGTTTTATTACTTATATACCTTAACTATAGTATATATTTTATATGCGGCCCGAGAAAACTTCTCTACACTCAATGTGGCCCAGAGAGGCCAAAAGGTTGGACACCCATGAGCTAGATAAAGGGGCCCTTCAAGTGTGGCCCCTGACACCACCAAAGGGCCGCACATAATATACAGTATTTGGTGCTTGTGATGCTACAGATGACTGCAATACTATGGACCAGTGGCAGCTGGTGCATGATAATTTGGGTGGCGGGCGGCAAATCCATCAACCCCCCTGCAGCGGGGACAGCCGGTAGGCAAATCCACCCCCCACCCCCCAGGGACGGACTGACGGACGGACAGAAGACAAATCCACCACCCCCCTGCAGCGGGACAACCGGCAGGGAAATACATCCCCCCCCCCCCCCCAGGGACGGACTGACGGACAGACAGAAGACAAATCCACCACCCCCCTCAGCGGGACGGCCAGCAGGCAAATACACCTCCCCCCCCAGGACGGACTGATGGAAGGACAGACGACAAATCCACCACCCCTCCCCCCCCCCCCGTAGTGGGACGGCCGGCAGGCAAATACACCCCCCCCCCAGGGATGGACTGATGAAAGGACAGAAGACAAATACACCCCCCCCCCCAGGGATGGACTGATGAAAGGACAGAAGACAAATACACCACCCCCCCCCCCCCAGGGATGGACTGATGAAAGGACAGATGACAAATACACCACCCCCCGCAGCGGGACGGCCAGCAGGGAAATACACCCCCCCCCCCCCCAGGGACAGACTGACGGACAGACAGAAGACAAATCCACCACCCCCTGCAGCGGGGACAACCGGCAGGGAAATACACCCCCCCCCCCCAGGGACGGACTGACGGACAGACAGAAGACAAATCCACCACCCCCCTCAGCGGGACGGCCAGCAGGCAAATACACCTCCCCCCCCAGGGACGGACTGATGGAAGGACAGACGACAAATCCACCACCCCTCCCCCCACCGTAGTGGGACGGCCGGCAGGCAAATACACCCCCCCCCCCAGGGATGGACTGATGAAAGGACAGAAGACAAATACACCCCCCCCCCCCCAGGGATGGACTGATGAAAGGACAGAAGACAAATACACCACCCCCCCCCCCAGGGATGGACTGATGAAAGGACAGATGACAAATACACCACCCCCGCAGCGGGACGGCCAGCAGGGAAATACACCCCCCCCCCCCAGGGACGGACTGACGGACAGACAGAAGACAAATCCACCACCCCCTGCAGCGGGACAACCGGCAGGGAAATACACCCCCCCCCCCAGGGACGGACTGACGGACAGACAGAAGACAAATCCCACCACCCCCCTCAGCGGGACGGCCAGCAGGCAAATACACCTCCCCCCCCAGGGACGGACTGATGGAAGGACAGACGACAAATCCACCACCCCTCCCCCCCACCGCAGTGGGGCGGCCGGCAGGCAAATACACCCCCCCCCATGGGATGGACTGATGAAAGGACAGGAGACAAATACACCACCCCCCCCCCCCCCCAGGGATGGACTGATGAAAGGACAGAAGACAAATACACCACCCCCCCCCCCCCCAGGGATGGGACTGATGAAAGGACAGATGACAAATACACCACCCCCCGCAGCGGGACGGCCAGCAGGGAAATACACCCCCCCCCCCAGGGACGGACTGACGGACAGACAGAAGACAAATCCACCACCCCCTGCAGCGGGACAACCAGCAGAGAAATACACCCCCCCCCAGGGACGGACTGACGGACAGACAGAAGACAAATCCACCACCCCCCTCAGCGGGACGGCCAGCAGGCAAATACACCTCCCCTCCCAGGGACGGACTGATGGAAGGACAGACGACAAATCCACCACCCCTCCCCCCCACCGCAGTGGGACGGCCGGCAGGCAAATACACCACCCCTCCCAGGGATGGACTGATGAAAGGACAGATGACAAATACACCACCCCCCCCCCCAGGGATGGACTGATGAAAGGACAGATGACAAATACACCACCCCCCGCAGCGGGACGGCCAGCAGGGAAATACACCCCCCCCCCAGGGACGGACTGACGGACAGACAGAAGACAAATCCACCACCCCCTGCAGCGGGACAACCGGCAGGGAAATACACCCCCCCCCCCCCAGGGACGGACTGACGGACAGACAGAAGACAAATCCACCACCCCCCTCAGCGGGACGGCCAGCAGGCAAATACACCACCCCTCCCAGGGATGGACTGATGAAAGGACAGATGACAAATACACCACCCCCCGCAGCGGGACGGCCGGCAGGCAAATACACCTCCTCCTCCAGGGACGGACTGACGGACGGACAGATGGCAAATACAATACCCCCACCCAGTGGGACGAACGGCTGGCATTCTTACATCCTCTGGCCGCGCGTCTCCTCTCTATTCCTGACCAATGACCAGTAAAATCGCTTCTCTTTTCAGCCAATTAGGAAAGGGGTCTCACGGCCCGCTTCTTGATTGGCTGGGAGGAGAATCAGTGTGATAATAGCGAATAGTCATTCACTATTATACTTCATACAATTGGGTGGGCTCAGGGTGCAGTGCTCTGAGCCCCGAGCCCACCCTTTTTTGAAGCCTATTAGAGCCTCTATTGGAATCCATGCATCTGGCGCCCGGCATGTAGACTATTGGGCCGGATGCATGGATGGGGGGGAGGGGCGGCGCCCCCAATGAACAGGCTGCCACTACTATGGACACATTACGAGAGACAGTCAGAGACTGCACACACCTATGTTCCAGGTGTGGATGGAGACTGGGAACATGCTCCTAGAGATGGTCAGAGACTGGGGAGAATGTCAGGGCCATGAAATAATAAAATAGAGAAGTGGCCCCCATGGGATTGTCACTCCTAAGTCCCATTTGTTTTATAGATGAATCTTACATTTAACCACTTGCCGACCGCCGCATGACTATTTACGTCGGCAGTCAGCCCCTCACAGGCAGAGTGACGTAGGTCTACGTCGCTAGCCTGTGAGGGTCTAGGGAGCGAGCGCGCGCCCCCTGAGGTGCGCTCCCGCTCCCACGTGGTCACTGACCCCCCCGCGCGTGTGACCGGCGGACCCGATGTCTGCCGGTCACTCGGCGATCGTCGCTGCAGAGGGAGAAAGGCAGGCGGCTGATGAAAACAAGCCGCCTGTCATTCTCCCCTGTGTAAAAACAGTGATCATACGGTTCTACTATGTAGGACCGTTGATCACTGTTCTTACACCTCAAGCCACAGCCAATCACAGTTAGAATCACGCCCCTAGGGACACACATAGCCCCTCCCTCTCAAAAAAAGTTAACCCCTTCACTACCAGTGTAATTTTACAGTAACAGTGCATATGTATAGCACTGATTACTGTAGTAAGAAAAGATAAATTCGGATTCTGTGTTTTAAACCTGGGATCTTGCCAACATCCCTAATGAATATGGAACAAAAATAACCCCTGAGGATTGGGACTTTCAACGGCAAGAATCAGGACTTGAGTATGAAAATATATAAATTTTATTACACGTGTTCCAAAGATAAAACATACATAATCACACGTAAAGTATATGATAAAAACAAGGTCATAGATACGTCTTGGAACCAGGAGGGTCTGAGGTGTCTGGATCGGACTAGACGCGTTTCGGTCCAAATGCCTTTCTCGATAGTCCACAAAACACCAGAGCTCAGACTAGGAGCATAAAAGGTAACAATGAGTATGATACAAATGGTAAGTATAGAATTAGATTTCACATGTATTAAACAATGTTAGAAACAATATAACACATAATTCATTATACACAGTGTTTGTCGTATTTAGATGTGAAAAAGGGGGGCAAAAATGCCTCTATGATTACATACCAGATATGTAAGACCTCTGTGGAATCCAGGACGTGAGACCAAAGGGAAGGGCCTTGGTGGATGAGAAAAAGGCCTTCAATTGTCTATGGCCGCAAGGAGTATATGCTAGTTGAACTGGGTCTATGCAAGATAGGCTCAGAGCAATTTGTTAATATTGTATGGGCTTCCAAGGGGGATTTCAATAATTATAAGCCAAATACACAGTGGTATGGCAAATGACAGTGAGAAGAGAGCTCCACGAACAGAAAATCCCACGAGGATCTCCAAAGTAAGGTCGAAAACACACAGGTCATCTAGATGGTTATGAAAAGAAATAGAGGGAAAATTAAATGAAGTATGTCTATAATGGAAATTAAAAGGGGAAATAAGAAAGAATATTGTTGGTAAAGACTACCTGTAAAATAGTAGTAGAATGAACGTGTCCCCCGATGGATTTATAGTGCTGGGACGTATCCAGCCCTGCATCCCTGTTGACATGAAATATGTCAAACATGAAATCGTAAGGAATATCAGAGGGTAAATAGGTAGAAAATAAATGCAAGGGTAGAAAAGGCCTCATTTCCCAACGTGAGTCCTACAGTTCATAAGAAAAAAGAAAGAAAAAAAAAAAAAAGGAAAAACTAAGAAAAGGAAAAACTGGGTAATGGGGAGGAATATGGGAGCAGTGTGTAGCCAGAGATAAAAGTCGCCAGGTGAGGGGAAGATAGTACTAGTAGAAGTCTCAAAAGGTGCCCAGGTGCCAGAATAAATGTTAGCCAGAGTTCTATGACAAATGCGGGTATCATAAGAGTGGTTCAAGATGTCCAAAAAGAGAATAACTTACCTGTGTAGGTCTGTATGTATGAGTAATGGCGGCGCGCTCTGAGTAGAGCGCGGTCCGCCATTAAGTACGCCGGCGCATGCGCCGGAGCCTACGTCTGGTCTCCTCCCAGGGCGTGTGTGGACCAATGGAGGTCCCCCGTGTCCGGAGCGCACAGACGCCGCCCACACATGGTTGGCCGCGGCGTGCGTTCCGGGCACGCCGACGCACAGTATCCGGGTCTGAATCTCCGCCCACGGCGGGATCAGGTGACCGGTGATGGGGCGAAGGAACGCCCCTGTGTGCGCCGGGGGGAGAATCCGTCCGGAGAGCATACACTGTCATTAACATATAGCTGCGGCTAAGGGGACAAGACCAAGAATAAAGACATATAAACAAGGCAAACTATATGTTTACACAAAGAAGCAAATACAGAAAGAAGGGTGTAAATTGATATTGGATACTTTGAAATAGCATTCAATTAAAACAGGAGCAAAAGACCACTGCAAGCAGGGTGTATTAAATAGCTACATAGTGGTACTTATATGCTATGGTATGTGGTATAAAATAAAGGATGGTAATGATTAGAAAAAAGTGGGGCAACTAATCCAAAAAGGACTAAAGGAAAAATGTATGTAAATAATGAAGTTCACAGATATTGGAATTAAAGTATAATAAGGACGTGCAGACTAAATACATCCATTAGCAAAACCGATCTATGTTTTATTGTCATAGATCGGTTATGTGTGTTATGGGTGTATAGATATATTTGGTGATTTTGAAGTGAAACAGAAATTACATTTAAGGACATTACCCCATGGTGTTGTCATTGGATCATGTCCTCAAGAGAGGGAAAAAAGAGATCCTGTCCAATATATAATGGGTATATAGATATATTTGGTGATTTTTAAAATTATTGAAATCCCCCTTGGAAGCCCATACAATATTAACAAATTGCTCTGAGCCTATCTTGCATAGACCCAGTTCAACTAGCATATACTCCTTGCGGCCATAGACAATTGAAGGCCTTTTTCTCATCCACCAAGGCCCTTCCCTTTGGTCTCACGTCCTGGATTCCACAGAGGTCTTACATATCTGGTATGTAATCATAGAGGCATTTTTGCCCCCCTTTTTCACATCTAAATACGACAAACACTGTGTATAATGAATTATGTGTTATATTGTTTCTAACATTGTTTAATACATGTGAAATCTAATTCTATACTTACCATTTGTATCATACTCATTGTTACCTTTTATGCTCCTAGTCTGAGCTCTGGTGTTTTGTGGACTATCGAGAAAGGCATTTGGACCGAAACGCGTCTAGTCCGATCCAGACACCTCAGACCCTCCTGGTTCCAAGACGTATCTATGACCTTGTTTTTATCATATACTTTACGTGTGATTATGTATGTTTTATCTTTGGAACACGTGTAATAAAATTTATATATTTTCATACTCAAGTCCTGATTCTTGCCGTTGAAAGTCCCAATCCTCAGGGGTTATTTTTGTTCCCGATTACTGTAGTAATGTCACTGGTAACCCCAAAAGTGTCAAAAATGTCAGTCAAGGGTCCGATCTGTCCGCCGCAATGTCGCAGTACCGCAAAAAAAATCGCAGATCGCCGCCATTACGCGTTAAAAAAAAAAAAACGACAAAAATGACAGAAATCTTTCCCTTAGTTAGTAAACGCGATAACTTTTGCGCAAACCAATCAAAATACGCTTTTTGCGATTTTTTTTACCAAACATATGTAGCATAAAACAAATTGGCCTAAAATGTTAAAAAATTTTGATTTTTACATTTTTTTTTGGGGGGGGGGGGGGGAATTTCATATAAAAAAATGTGAAAAATATTGTTATTTTTGCAAAATTGACGCTCTTTTTTTGTTTATAGCGCATGATCAAAAAATCGCACAGGTGATCAAATACCACCAAAAGAAAGCTCTGTTTGTGGGAAAAAAAGGACATCAAATTAGTTTAGGTACAGCGGCGCACGACCGCGCAATTGTCCGTTAAAGTCACGCAGTGCCGAAACGCAAAATAGGCCCTGGTCAGGAAGGGGGTAAAATCTTCCAGTCCAGAAGTGGTTAAAATGATAGTGTGGGTCAGTGGTGGGGGACTTTCTAGATAAAAGGGGCCCTTCAAGTGTGGCCCCTGACACCACCAAAGGGCCGCACATAATAATATACAGTATTTGGTGCATGTGATGCTCCAGATGACTGCAATACTATGGACACATTACAAGACACACATTACTATGGCCGCTTTGCCGGTTCTTTCTGTTTTGTGTTTCGAGTGTGTGAAGTTGCCTGCTGTTGCTAGGAAGATTTACCTCAGCTGCTGAGCACTGGATTGGTGACAAATCTTTTGGCGGGAAACGTCTAGCCAATGAGTGTCACCTTTTACTTCTATCCTCTCCTGTCACTGGGCGGAGTCAGCATTTACCTCAGGTCTGTCAGCTGGGATTCTCCTCAGCCTTCCTCCTGGATATTTTGACCTTCTCTCAGCCCAGAATGGATATTTTACTTCATAGGACTAATTCCCCCGGAGGAAGGCTTGTCTCTGTCTTTTTTTTTTTTTTAATCCCCCCCCCCCCTCAGTTTTTAGTGATGACAGCTCTATCATCACTTACCTCTGTGGGCCCGAGGCCTGTATTGTGCCTCTCATTCCTGAAGTAGCAGGGCTGCCCTGTATACTGATGGTGATCGGGTACCTGAGGTCAGCCAGGGAACTTTTCATCTATCTGTAGGCAGACCAGGACCTGCAGCAAGACCATAGGAGGATCAAATCACCTCCGGGACCGGGTGGCCATTGGGACTTGTCAGGGACTAGAAGAGGAGGAGCGCTGACTGGAAGTGTCAGCACACAGGCCGACAGGGCAGGAGCTACCATGAAAGAATACACAGGAGGAGGAGGCCGAGTCTTCTTCTGACACCCACAGAGACACTGATCTACCACCATGAGAGACACTGATCTACCACCGTGAGAGACATTGATCTACCACCGTGAGAGACACTGATCTACCACCATGAGAGACACCGATCTACCACCATGAGAGACACTGATCTACCACCATGAGAGACACTGATCTACCACCATGAGAGACACTGATCTACCACCATGAGAGACACTGATCTACCACCGTGAGAGACATTGATCTACCACCGTGAGAGACACTGATCTACCACCATGAGAGACACTGATCTACCACCATGAGAGACACTGATCTACCACCATGAGAGACACTGATCTACCACCATGAGAGACACTGATCTACCACCATGAGAGACACTGATCTACCACCATGAGAGACACTGATCTACCACCATGAGAGACACTGATCTACCACCATGAGAGACACTGATCTACCACCATGAGAGACACTGATCTACCACCATGAGAGACACTGATCTACCACCATGAGAGACACTGATCTACCACCGTGAGAGACACTGATCTACCACCATGAGAGACACTGATCTACCACCGTGAGAGACACTGATCTACCAACGTGAGAGACACTGATCTACCACCGTGAGAGACACTGATCTACCACCGTGAGAGACACTGATCTACCACCATGAGAGACACTGATCTACCACCATGAGAGACACTGATCTACCACCATGAGAGACACTGATCTACCACCATGAGAGACACTGATCTACCACCATGAGAGACACTGATCTACCACCATGAGAGACACTGATCTACCACCGTGAGAGACACTGATCTACCACCGTGAGAGACACTGATCTACCACCATGAGAGACACTGATCTACCACCGTGAGAGACACTGATCTACCAACGTGAGAGACACTGATCTACCACCGTGAGAGACACTGATCTACCACCGTGAGAGACACTGATCTACCACCATGAGAGACACTGATCTACCACCATGAGAGACACTGATCTACCACCATGAGAGACACTGATCTACCACCATGAGAGACACTGATCTACCACCATGAGAGACACTGATCTACCACCGTGAGAGACACTGATCTACCACCGTGAGAGACACTGATCTACCACCATGAGAGACACTGATCTACCACCATGAGAGACACTGATCTACCACCATGAGAGACACTGATCTACCACCATGAGAGACACTAATCTACCACCATGAGAGACACTGATCTACCACCATGAGAGACACTGATCTACCACCATGAGAGACACTGATCTACCACCATGAGAGACACTGATCTACCACCATCAGCCAGGAAGGCAGCGGCACTAAAGCTGCAACCACGGCCTGACAGAGTGATCAACACCTTTCCAGCATGGCCTTCATCATCATCATCACCACAGGCTAGGGGTGAGTGAAGGCTCTGAGGGCTGAGAATGTACACAGACTTCACTCTCTTCTGTCTGCTTCCATCTCCTCAGTGTCCTCCCTGTCTGTGTCTTCCCTGTCAGTGTCTTCCCTGTCAGTGTGCTCTGTCAGTGTCCTCCCTGTCAGTGTCTTCCCTGTCAGTGTCCTCCCTGTCAGTGTGCTCTGTCAGTGTCTTCCCTGTCAGTGTCCTCCCTGTCAGTGTCCTCCCTGTCAGTGTCTTCCCTGTCAGTGTCCTCCCTGTCAGTGTCCCCCCTGTCAGTGTCCTCTGTCTGTGTCTTCCCTGTCAGTGTCCTCTGTCTGTGTCCTCCCTGCCAGTGTCTTCCCTGTCAGTGTCCTCCCTGTCAGTGTCTTCCCTGTCAGTGTCCTCCCTGTCAGTGTCCTCCCTGTCAGTGTCCTCCCTGTCAGTGTCTTCCCTGTCAGTGTCCTCCCTGTCAGTGTCCTCTGTCTGTGTCTTCCCTGTCTGTGTCCTCTGTCTGTGTCTTCCCTGTCAGTGTCCTCCCTGTCAGTGTCCTCCCTGTCAGTGTCTTCCCTGTCAGTGTCTTCCCTGTCAGTGTGCTCTGTCAGTGTCCTCCCTGTCAGTGTCTTCCCTGTCAGCGTCCTCCCTGCCAGTGTCTTCCCTGTCAGTGTGCTCTGTCAGTGTCTTCCCTGTCAGTGTCGTCCCTGTCAGTGTCTTCCCTGTCAGTGTGCTCTGTCAGTGTCTTCCCTGTCAGTGTGCTCTGTCAGTGTCCTCCCTATCAGTGTGCTCTGTCAGTGTCTTCCCTGTCAGTGTCGTCCCTGTCAGTGTACTCTGTCTGTGTCTTCCCTGTCAGTGTCTTCCCTGTCAGTGTCTTCCCTGTCAGTGTCCTCTGTCAGTGTCCTCCATGTCAGTGTCCTCCATGTCAGTGTCCTCTGTCAGTGTCCTCCCTGTCAGTGTCCTCCCTGTCAGTGTCTTCCCTGTCAGTGTCTTCCCTGTCAGTGTCTTCCCTGTCAGTGTCCTCCCTGTCAGTGTCCTCCCTGTCAGTGTGCTCTGTCAGTGTCTTCCCTGTCAGTGTCTTCCCTGTCAGTGTCCTCTGTCTGTGTCCTCCCTGTCAGTGTCCTCCCTGTCAGTGTCCTCCCTGTCAGTGTCCTCCCTGTCAGTGTCCTCTGTCTGTGTCTTCCCTGTCAGTGTCCTCTGTCTGTGTCTTCCCTGTCAGTGTCCTCCCTGTCAGTGTCTTCCCTGTCAGTGTCTTCCCTGTCAGTGTCCTCCCTGTCAGTGTCCTCCCTGTCAGTGTCCTCTGTCTGTGTCTTCCCTGTCAGTGTCCTCTGTCTGTGTCTTCCCTGTCAGTGTCCTCCCTGTCAGTGTCTTCCCTGTCAGTGTCTTCCCTGTCAGTGTCCTCCCTGTCAGTGTCCTCCCTGTCAGTGTCTTCCCTGTCAGTGTCCTCCCTGTCAGTGTCTTCCCTGTCAGTGTCCTCCCTGTCAGTGTCCTCCCTGTCAGTGTCCTCCCTGTCAGTGTCTTCCCTGTCAGTGTCCTCTGTCTGTGTCTTCCCTGTCAGTGTCCTCTGTCTGTGTCTTCCCTGTCAATGTCCTCTGTCTGTGTCTTCCCTGTCAGTGTCCTCTGTCTGTGTCTTCCCTGTCAGTGTCCTCCCTGTCAGTGTCTTCCCTGTCAGTGTCTTCCCTGTCAGTGTGCTCTGTCAGTGTCTTCCCTGTCAGTGTCCTCCCTGTCAGTGTGCTCTGTCAGTGTCTTCCCTGTCAGTGTCCTCCCTGTCAGTGTCTTCCCTGTCAGTGTCCTCCCTGTCAATGTGCTCTGTCAGTGTCCTCCCTGTCAGTGTCCTCCCTGTCAGTGTCTTCCCTGTCAGTGTCCTCCCTGTCAGTGTGCTCTGTCAGTGTCTTCCCTGTCAGTGTCTTCCCTGTCAGTGTCCTCCCTGTCAATGTGCTCTGTCAGTGTCCTCCCTGTCAGTGTCTTCCCTGTCAGTGTCTTCCCTGTCAGTGTGCTCTGTCAGTGTCTTCCCTGTCAGTGTGCTCCCTGTCAGTGTGCTCTGTCAGTGTCTTCCCTGTCAGTGTCCTCCCTGTCAGTGTGCTCTGTCAGTGTCTTCCCTGTCAGTGCGCTCTGTCAGTGTCTTCCCTGCCAGTGTGCTCTGTCAGTGTCTTCCCTGCCAGTGTGCTCTGTCTGTGTCCTCTCTGTCAGTGTCTTCCCTATCAGTGTCTTCCCTGCCAGTGTGCTCTGTCTGTGTCCTCTCTGTCAGTGTCTTCCCTGTCAGTGTCTTCCCTGTCAGTGTGCTCTGTCAGTGTCCTCCCTATCAGTGTGCTCTGTCAGTGTAAAGCCTCGTACACACGTACCGATTGTCGGCCGAACGATCGTCCGTCTTTTGTCCAGTGTTGTTGCGTTGGTTGGAATGTGCCTAGACTGCACACAAATTTTGTCGGCCAACAAAAACCAACTTCAGAAGTGATGTCATGTGTTGGTTTACTTTCCCTGTGTTTTTTCATCTCTGAGCATGCCCAGTCTTGCTCATCTGGCTTTTGTCTGCCGAAATCTGTACTGACCAGTGTTAATTTTGGCAGCAAATTTCAATTTAGTTTTAGTCCCATTTTAGTCTTCTGCAAGTGTTTTAGTTTTAGTCGTATTTAGTCGACTAAAACTCCAGCACATTTTAGTCGACTAAAACGTCCTACATTTTAGTTGACTATAACTCATTTTAGTCATCTATAATCCAATGGGTGTAGTTCAATTGTAATTTGTAATGCATTATTTAAGAATTTCTCTACAATTTCCAAACTCATTATATACTACTGCTGGTCCTGGAGTGAAAAATCTAATATGTTATTATTTATGGTATTAGGCTATGAGCATGCACCAGTGTTAATTTTGGCAGCAAATTTCGATTTCGTTTTAGTTATAGTCTTTTGACTAAAATGCCATTTTAGTTTTAGTCGTATTTTAGTCATCTGAATTGTTTTAGTTTTAGTCGTATTTTAGTCAAATAAAATTGTGTTAATTTAGTCGATGAAAACGTTTTAGTCGGTTTTAGTTGACGAAATTAACACTGGTACTGACTGACGAACAATCGGCCGTTCTTTGTTGGCCAACAAAAACTGTTATAGCCTGCACACCAGATTTTGTTCAGCCGAAAAGTCGCAGTCGGTTGTCGGAAGCATTATACTAACAAGCTGACAATCGGCCGATCGGACGTTGGCCGAATATTTACGGCCGACAATCAGTACGTGTGTACGGGGCTTCAGTGTCTTCCCTGTCAGTGTGCTCTGTCAGTGTCTTCCCTGTCAGTGTCTTCCCTGTCAGTGCGCCCTGTCAGTGTCCTCCCTGTCAGTGTCTTCCCTGTCAGTGCGCTCTGTCAGTGTCTTCCCTGTCAGTGCGCCCTGTCAGTGCGCCCTGTCAGTGTCCTCCCTGTCAGTGTGCCCTGTCAGTGTCTTCCCTGTCAGTGTCTTCCCTGTCAGTGCGCTCTGTCAGCCTTTAGTCACCCCTTTAGTTCCCTCTCCTGTCTTCAGTGCTTTCATTTATATTTCACTTATCACACTTCTGAGCTGTGAAATGTTTTTGTTGTGTGTTCATCTGCAGCAGTTATTGCAGGTACCAGTGGAGGCTGGTGCATGATCATTTGAGGGGGGGGCGGCAAAACCAACACACCCCCCCCCGCCAGCCGGCAGTCAAACCCACCAGATGGACGGCTGGACAGCCAGCACCCTTACCTCCTCCTTCCCCGAGTGGCTGTGAGTCTCCTCCCTCTTCCTGGCCAATGGCCAGTAAAATCGCTCCTCTTTTCAGACAGTCGGGAAAGGGGACTCAGGACTCAATTCCTGATTGGCTGGGAGGAGAATCAGTGTGATAATAGCCAATGTTCTTTCGCTATTGTCATACAAGTGGGTGGGCTCAGGGCGCAGTGATTGTAAAGAGTGATTGTTTAGGCCGCTGTGGTGGGGCGGGGCCAGGTTGGTAACCTGGCTTTTGGGTAATGTCGCCCACTTTGTGGGTGGACAGTGGTTGGTAAACTGTTACTTGGATGGTATAAGATATTGCTGCTTGAGTCTTAGTAACTAAGCATGTTGGTCTGTTAATGGTTAACAGCGGTTCTGTTTGGTTTTAAAAGTTAAAGTTCATTTCATAATTAAAATTGTTTTAAACCCAATAAAGGGGCCGCAGCCTAAACTTTTCCCACAATCCCTGAATTAGAGCAGAGAGAATGCGAGCCAGGCCTTCTCATCCAACATCAGTGCCTGAACTCACGAATGCACTTCTGGAAGAATGGTCAAACATTCCCATAGACACTCCTAAACCTTCTGGACATCCTTCCCAGAAGAGTTGAAGCTGTTATAGCTGCAAAGGGTGGGCCAACTCAATATTCAACCCTACGACCCTACGGACTAAGGCTGCATTCACATGTCAGCGTTTGGATCGCGGGCAGAACCACCGCGGTTCCCGCCCGCGATCCGGAGATTATTGCAAATCGCGGGACGCCTAGCGTTGCCCGTTGATTTGCAATAGCCCCCCAAACGCCGAGCGATGATGCCGCGATTTCCGCCTGCCGAATCGCGGCAACATCGCGCAAACAAAATCGCGGGACGCAATAAGCTACAAAGAAGTACAAGAGCTTCTTTGGAGCGTATTGCGTCCCGCGATTTTGTTTGCGCGATGTTGCCGCGATTCGGCAGGCGGAAATCGCGGCATCATCGCTCGGCGTTTGGGGGGCTATTGCAAATCAACGGGCAATGCTAGGCGTCCCGCGATTTGCAATAAATCTCCAGATCGCGGGCGGAACCGCGGCGGTTCTGCCCGCGATCCAAACGCTGACATGTGAACGGAGCCTAAGACTGGGATGCCATTAAAGTTCATGTGCGTGTAAAGGCAGGTGTCCCAATACTTTTGACAATATAGTGTAGATAATGGCCGTAACAATAATGCCTCTATTACTTCCGGTTGGTGCTGCACCATTTTCCTGACCCCGGCACACAATTAATACGCTGTATCTGGCCCAGAACAGGGAGCCCCCCTGCCTTTTGAGTAGGAATTTTAGGGCAAAGCGATGCCTAGGCACTCAATCCCCCCCCCCTCCCCCCCATAAACACAAATCTGCATAAAGCCTTGTCATCAGTACAAGGTGTCACATCGTTCGTGTTTTTAGTTTGATTTCTATCTCTCTTTTTTTTTTTTTTTTTTACAAGTTGTGTTTGGCATCTGTTGTGCGATTTTCTTAAATACTCTTGTGAGTTTTTGGGAATTTTCCTGACACCTGTTTTCGGTGTGGATGGCGTGCACAGGGAGCCTCTGCAGAATGTTTGTTTCATGTGTGAAAGCTAACTGTGAATCCCCCCCACCTTCTCTATTCTCCCTTCTCCTGCTGTTTATCTAACCATAGATCCCCCGTTACACAAACTGCTACAATCCACCATATACAGGGGAAGGAAGGGATATACCGAGCCGCAAAATGGTGTCATTGTTTACTTTCAGCTGCAGCAGAACATTTCGTTGGTTGTTGGTTTTTATTGCTGTTGTTTTATTGGGGGCAAATGTAATCTACTGCTAGAAAAAAATACAGATATGAGACAAAAAAAATTGGCTTTAACCATTTACCCTCCGGAAGATTTACCCCCCCCCCCATTTTTTGCGATTCGGCACTGCGTTACTTTAACTGACAATTGCGCAGTCGTCAGTGTTGGGTTAGTTACTCAAAAAATGTAATTAGTTATTAGTTACTAGTTACTTCTGTAAATTGTAACGAGATTACTTTACTAGTTACTGCATTTGAAAAGTAACTTCACTGCTTATTACTTTACTTTCCTCTTTCTTAACTGACCGTGTAGAAGAAGATACATGACACTCTTTCTACATAGAGTTTATTGTATAAACACAGGCTTTGGGAAACATGAGAACAAAACCTGAAAAAACAGAATAAAACATAAAGTGCAACAAAAAGTCATAAAATTCATCCCTCTCTATTCTTCGAAATAACGATTGTATCGCACGGCTTGGGTAACGCAGGAAAGCGCGTTCCTATAGCCTAGTAAAGTAGTGTAGTTACCTCCTATAGTCTAGTAAAGTAGTGTAGTTACCTCCTATACCCTAGTAAAGTAGTGTAGTTACCTCCTATAGCCTAGTAAAGTAGTGTAGTTACCTCCTATAGCCTAGTAAAGTAGTGTAGTTACCTCTTATAGCCTAGTAAAGTAGTGTAGTTACCTCCTATAGCCTAGTAAAGTAGTGTAGTTACCTCTTATAGCCTAGTAAAGTAGTGTAGTTACCTCCTATAGTCTAGTAAAGTAGTGTAGTTACCTCCTATAGTCTAGTAAAGTAGTGTAGTTACCTCCTATAGCCTAGTAAAGTAGTGTAGTTACCTCCTATAGCCTAGGAAAGTAGTGTAGTTACCTCCTATAGTCTAGTAAAGTAGTGTAGTTACCTCCTATACCCTAGTAAAGTAGTGTAGTTACCTCCTATACCCTAGTAAAGTAGTGTAGTTACCTCCTATAGCCTAGTAAAGTAGTGTAGTTACCTCCTATAGCCTAGTAAAGTAGTGTAGTTACCTCCTATAGCCTAGTAAAGTAGTGTAGTTACCTCCTATAGTCTAGTAAAGTAGTGTAGTTCCCTCCTATAGCCTAGTAAAGTACTGTAGTTACCTCCTATAGCCTAGTAAAGTAGTGTAGTTACCTCCTATAGCCTAGTAAAGTAGTGTAGTTACCTCCTATAGCCTAGTAAAGTAGTGTAGTTACTTCCTATAGCCTAGTAAAGTAGTGTAGTTACCAATATTAGTATTGTAACTAGTTACGTTACTTCGTTACCAAAAAAAGTAATGTAGTTACTGTAATCAGTTACTTTGTAACTAGTTACCCCCAACACTGGCGGTCGTGCGACACTGTACCCAAATAAAATGTATGTCCTTTTTTCCCACAAATAGAGATATTTTTGGTGTTATTTGATGATTGATCACCTCTGTGGTTTTTATTTTGTGAGCTGTAAACCAAAAAAGACAATTTTGAAAAAAACAACAATATTTTTTAGAGGAAAGGAAGAGAGCTAACCCAGGCGTGCCATAATCCGAAAAGAAATACAAAAAAAGGGGAGGTATAGCAATTGCTAACCTGAAATAGGGACTTTAAAGGCACATACATGGATAGTCGATGAGTTGAATAAAAAAATTACCCCCTTCCCTGCCAGTGTCATTTATTACAATAACAGTGCATATTTTTAGCACTGATTACTGTAGTAATTTCAGTCAGGGGTCCGATCTGTCCGCCGCAATGTCGCAGTCCCGCTAAAAATCGCAGATCGCCGCCATTACTAGTAAAAAAAAAAATAAAAATTACATAAATCTTACCCGTAGTTAGTAGACGCTATTGCAATTTTTTTTTTTTTTACCAAAAATATGTAGCAGAAAACAAATTTTTTACATTTTTTTTGGGAATGTTATATAACAAAAAGTGAAAAATATGTTTTTTTTTTTCAGAATTGTCGCTCTTTTTTTTTTTTGTTTATAGCGTAAAAAATAAAAATTGCAGAGGTGATCAAATACCACCAAAAGAAAGCTCTATTTGTGGGAAAAAAAGGAAATCAATTTTATTTGGGTACAGCGTCACACGACCGCGCAATTATCCGTTAAAATAACGCAGTGCCCAATCGCAAAATTTGGCCTGGTCGGGAAGGGGGCAAATCCTTCCAGTTTTAACGTGTTAAAGGAGAACTCTACAAAAAAAAATGATTGGTTCAAACCCACAAGGGCATTTTTTTAACTACTACAATGCCTTTATATTGGTCGTAGGAATTTACACATGCAGAAATGTAGAAATTGGATGAAAGGTTTAGCACTGTAAAACACTTTTTGATAGATAAGTAGGCCATTTTATATACAACTATATAGATCAGACCAAAATGAGGGGTAAATGAGTAGGAAAGAGGGACAGAGGGTCCAAATCAGGGACAGTCCTTCGAAATCCAGGACAGTTGGGAGCTATGTAATATATAATGTTTGGGGCTTCTAAGTAAATTTCTAGCAACAAAGAAACAGATTTTCGCATAGAAACAAAAATTGTCAGAAAATGCCATTCTGCATGTAATTACCACCCAGTCCTGTGCAAAGAAGCCACGCCCCGTTACTGATGATTGCCCTTACCTGTTCTAAGCAGCCCCGCCCCTTTTAGAAAAGTAAGGCGTGCCCTACCATGTAACTAACGCCTAGTCCTGCAACGAAGCCACGCGACTATCGCCCATACCTGGCCAGACAAACCACGCCCCATTTTCATAAACGTAAGGCGCCCCCTGTCCACTGACTAACAACTGCCCAGAACAAAGAAACCACGCCCCTCTCGTGACCATTGCCTGTCGCTGAGGGAAGCCAACGCTCCTTCTTTTCAAACGTTACGCGCCCCGCTGTACTCTCCTATGACACCGACTTTGGGCACTTACCCTCGACAAAGATGGCCGCTCGAGGCGGGGAGGAGGCCGTGACGTGTCTTGTCAGAGCTGCAGGGGGGAAGACAGGAGTGAAGATGGGTGATCAGGCGGTTGCTGGGAGTTTACAGAGGGAGACCCACCGCAGGCTGAGACAGTACAGCTCTCTGAGAGGTACACAGGGAGTATATATATGGGGGGAGGGGTGTATATACTATAATAATGACGTGTACAGTGCTGACACTTCCTGGAGGATTGCCCTGTGTATACACCCCTCTGTACATATCTGCAGGGGGAAGGTGAGGATCATACCAGGAGCTGATCCAGAGTCTCCCAATCACCCCATACAATCTGATTGTACAATCTGTTTCCTGTAAACCATACACCTTACAATCTATGGTGTGATCTGAGCACCTCATCTCTCCAATCAGTCTGTATACAATCATTACATAGGTGTTGGTGGATGTAAAGAAGATTGTACAACCAGATTGTACTGTATATAACGCACTTAAAGCAGAGCACCACCCAAAACTGGAAGCTCTGCTTGTTTTCAAACTGAATGAATACACCAATATGAGTACGATCATTCACCGTGCAAACAGAGTGAATGAAAGCTGTGGTCAAAATTTAATACACTAAAAAAAAAAAAAAAAACACTGAAAACACATCAGATCTCAATGGGGAAAATCTCATGCTGGATATCTATACTGGTATGGACTGGTAATGTGTTAGGATCTATACTGGTATGGACTGGGTAATGTGTTAGGATCTATACTGGTATGGACTGGGTAATGTGTTAGGATCTATACTGGTATGGACTGGGTAATGTGTTAGGATCTATACTGGTATGGACTGGGTAATGTGTTAGGATCTATACTGGTATGGACTGGGTAATGTGTTAGGATCTATACTGGTATGGACTGGTAATGTGTTAGGATCTATACTGGTATGGACTGGTAATGTGTTAGGAAGGAAAGGATGCCACATCGCTTGATGGAAATGAAAATTATCACCCTACAGAGGGCTGAACTCGAAGACACCCCGAAAATCAAAGTGAAAAATGATGCAGCAGACTAGTCCTGAAATTTCATTGCAGCAACTCAGAATGGTCCTCAGTAGTTGTATGGCCCCCACATGCTTGTATGCATGCCTGACAATGTCGGGGCATGCTCCTAATGAGACAACAGATGGTGTCCTGGGGTATTTCCTTCCCAGATCTGGACCAGGACATCACTGAGCTCCTGAACAGACTGAGGTGCAACCTGGTGGCGTCATATGGACCAAAACATAATGTCCCAGAGGAGTTCTATTGGATTTAGGTTGGGGGAGCGTGGGGGTCATTCCATGATATCAATTCCTTCATCCTCCAGGAACTGGCTGCATACTCTCACTAGATGAGGCCGGGCAATGTCGTGCACCAGGAGGAACACAGGACCCACTGCACCAGTGTAGGGTCTGACAATGGGTCCAGGGAGTTCATCCTGATACCTAATGGCAGTCAGGGTGCCATTGTCTAGCCTGTAGAAGTCTGTGCGTCCCTCCATGGATGCTTCCCCAGACCACCACTGACCCACCACCAAACAGGTCATGCTGAACAATGTTACAGGCAGAATAACATTCTCCATGGCTTCTCCAGACCCTTTCACATCTGTCACATGTGCTCAGGGTGAATCTGCTCTCATCTGTGAAAAGCACAGGGTGCCAGTGGCAGACCTGCCAATCCTGGTGTTGAATTGCAAATGCCAATCAAGCTTCATGGTGTCGGGCAGTGAGCACAGGGCTCACTAGAGGATGTCGGGCCCTCAGGCCACCTTCATGAATTCTGTTTCTGATTGTTTGGTCAGAGACATTCACACCAGTGGCCTGCATTTTGTAGGGCTCTGGCAGTGTTCATCCTATTCCTCTTGCACAAATGAGCAGATATTGGTCCTACTGATGGGTTAAGGACCTTCTACGGCCCTGTCCAGCTCTCCTAGAGTAACTGCCTGTCTCCTGGAATCTCCTCCATGCTCTTGAGGATTGTACTATGATACACAGCAAATCTTCTGGCAATGGCACGTATTGATGTGCCACCCTGGGAGGACCTCTATAGGGTCCAGGTATCGCCTCATGCTACCAGTAGTGAAAAAAAGTCAGAAGGGGGGGGGGGTGGATTTTGTGTTCCTGCAAAGCCAGGAATAAAATCCATCACTTCCCTGAGTTAAAGCAGCACACACAGTACAGTAAGACAGTGGCAAGGCACACATTAATCCCTAGATGTTTAACCCCTTCCCAGCCAGTGTCAGTACAGTGCATATTTTTAGCACTAATCACTGTATTAGTGTCACAGATTCCCACAGAGTGTCAGATTGTCTGCCACAATACCACAGTCCCACTGTAAGGTTGCTGATCACCGCCATTATGAGCCGGTTCACACTAATCCGACTCAAAGGCCCCCCCGACTTCGGGCAACTTTGAAGTCGCCCGTGCAGCGCGACTTCATCGCGGCTTGCAAACAACTTCTCATAGTAGAAGTCAATGCAAGTCGCTCCGACTTCGCCAAAAAATAGTGCAGGAACCTTTTTCTAAGTCGGAGTGACTTGAGTCGCTCTGATTAGAACGGTTCCATTGTACAGCATTGGGAGCTACTTGTCAGGTGACCAAGTTGCCTGACAAGTCGGAGTAGTGTGAACCGGCTCTACTAGTATAAAAAATAAATAAATAAAAATTCCAGTATATATCCCATAGCTTATACACCTATAACATTTGTGCAAACCAATCAATATACACTTATTGGGATTTTCTTTTACCAAAAACATGTAGCAGAATACATATTGATCTAAATTTATGAAGACTTTTTTTTTTTTTTTTATCGATAGGTTTTTATGGCAGAAAGTAAAAAATATGTATAGATTTTTTTCAAACTTGTGGGTTTTTTTGTTTATAGCACAAACAATAAAAAACACAGTGGTAATCAAATTCCACCAAAGGAAAGCTCTATTTGTGGGGAAAAAAATGACATACATTTTATTTGCGTATAATGCCACATGACCACGCAATTGTCAGTTAACCACTTGCCGTCCGCTTACTGTATACGGCGGCAAAGTGGCTCCTACAGGCAAAACAACGTATCGGTACGTTCCTTGCTTAGTGGCAGCTAGGGGGCGAGCGCGCGCCGGCGTGCTCCCGCCCCTGGTTGTAAGCGGGGAAGCCGATACGTGTGTTAGGTGGCTCCGATTGTAAACACAGCCGACCTTCTCCCTGAAATGATCAGAGGTCATGTGATCCTTCTATATGGATCACATGTCTCTATGGTCATCTCAGAAGCCACTCCCCCCACAGTTAGAATCGCTCCCCTAGGGTCACATTTAACCCCTTGATCACCTATACTGTTAACCACTTCCCTGCCAGTGTCTTTATTACAGTAACAGTGCATTTTTTTATCACTGATTACTGTAGTAATGTCACTGGTCCCTCCAAAAGTGTCAAAAATGTCAGTTGGGGGTCCGATCTGTACGCCGCAATGTCGCAGTCCCACAAAAAAAAATCGCAGATCGCCGCTATTACTAGTAAAAAAACAAAAATGACAAAAATCTTTCCCGTAATTAGTAGACGCGATAACTTTTGCGCAAACCAATCAAATTTTGATTTTTTTTTTTAATACATTTTTTTTTTCCGAGAATGTCATATAGCAGAATGTGAAAATATTATTATTTTTTTTTCAAAATTGTCGCTATTTTTTTTTTGTTTATAGTTCAAAAAATAAAAATCGCACAGATGATCGAATACCACCAAAAGAAAGTTGTGGGGAAAAAAAGGACGTCAATTTTATTTGGGTGCAGTGTTGCACGACCGCGCAATTGTCCGTAAAGTAACGCAGTGACGAATCGCAAAATAGGGCCTGGTCATTAAGGGGGCAAATCCTTCCGGTCTTAAAGTGGTTAAACTAGCACAGTGTTGTATCGCAAAAAATGGCCTGGTCATGAAGGGGGTTAAATCTTCGGGATGTCTAGTGATTAATAAGAATAGTAAAATAAGAGAATAGGGGGCTGAGAAAAAATAAGAAAAGGGGGATGAAGTTCCCCTTTAACCTTTTCTCCTCTCTTTCCATTTGTCTTAACACCAGGCTATCGCATCTATGTGCCCATGGGGCTCCAAGCACACTGCCGGAGCTGTCACCGCTTGCAATCGGCAACTGGTGCGATGGGCTCACAAACATGTGACTGCTGTGACAGCCAATTACATTAAAGCGGGAGTTCCACCCTAAAATGAAAGTTCCGTCCATCTTCTTGCTCCGGGTCACCTGAAAAACAAATGGATAATCGCAATTCTTTTTTTACTTACCTTGTTTAGAAGATAATATACTTACCTTACTTCCTCTTCCTCCCCTCGGCGGCCACGGCGAGTCGTCACTTCCTGGCTTGCAATGATTCCTGGGAGCTACCTTGCTAAACAGCTTCTGGGCATGCCCAGAAGCTGTGCAGGGATGACGCTGCAGCCCCGGAAGTGACGGCGGGGCCGGCGCAGTGCATTGTGGGACCGAAGAGGACGGAAGAGGACTCAGAAGAGGATCGCGGTGGCTTCAAGCTGCCCACACCTGGAGAAGACTTTCAAGGTAAGTATTTCTTCTTGCAGGTAAGTGCAACCCGGGACAGATCAGAGGCTAGCCATTGTGGAATGCACTAGCCCTGACTGTCCCGGGGTATTTTTATTTTTTTTTGGTTTTAGTTGGAACTCCGTTTTAATCACATGCTCAGGAACTCTGCCTCCACCTCCTGGCATTAACCTCCCTGGCGGTATGATTCTGTCAGGAATTCTGTACCAAAAGCGGTACAATTTTTTGCATGGAAATTTGGCGTTATGTATTATAGGCCTTCAATTCTTAGTAATTACTGACTTAAACCTGACCAAAACAAGAGTCTAGTAGACATCCCAGATGTGATAAATTTGAAACACAAACGCATGAATTATAATCTAATCAATAATATAATTTTATTCTATAATTATATGTGTTATGTGTTTGTGTTTTGTGCAACATTTGAATTTCCCTCCCAGTTCCGCTCCCATGCACCATTGCTGCTGCAGGGAACGGAACCAGGAAGTCATCAGAGTGACGGAGAAGCGGCGGGGATCTCGGCTGGCGATCACAGCAATGGGAGATCATCGCTGGATCGCCAGGAGAAGGTAAGAGACACCGCTGCACGCTCTGCACATCTACCCCCAGCGTGACTCGGGGATACCGATAGTAGCATAAAAAATCCACCTCGAGTCACGCTCGGGGATACCACTAAGAGGGTTAAGATCCATTTAAAGGTGAAGTGGGGGCAAGGGGTTAGGGTATATATGCTGTATAAAGTGGTTGAAAATCCTAGCGTTGGGTTTTAAAGACAAGTTGGCAACATTTGGCTCCCATATCCATTTCATGAAAACTAACCCTAAACCAATCAACGACACCAAAAAAGTCCTTGATGACCTTTCCGGCTGCAGCAGAGACTCTGATAGGGTGCTGCAGACTTCCCTGCATGCTGAGCTGTCAGTTACAGACTGATAGTCCGAAATAAGGGGAGCGGTGGCGGGTAATAGCTATGAGCCCCTGGGTAGTAACGGGTTACCTACAAATCCCACCCGACTGGCACTCCTGAGTAGCAGAAAACGCGCATAACAAATGAGTACCTGTCATGTCCTCCCTTCAGCAATTACACTTGCATGTACACCGCACCACGAACATTGCAAAGAATAGGTCGTAATTAAGTTTCATCTCAGTGCATTGAAATATTCAGTGACAGCTGCTTTAGTCAATTAAAAGAACACGTTTTCCTTTTCTTTTTTTTCTCTGGCGCCCAGTCTGAAGATTGCCTGACAAGTTTGGATACTGGGGAGGAGGATCAGCGAAATCAGGCGATTGGTAGATTTTAATTAATCTGCTCCTGGCTGCTTTCTCTATCACACGGGTCCCCGGGGAGACCGGGGCCACTTTCTCAAAATTTGCTTTTTCAGCAAATATTACTAGAAATGAACGATGTACAGCCACTTGTGATTCGTCACCAAGAACAGATAATAGAGAAGCGATTTGTTTGATGGTTGAAGTTTCCTGAAATCTGTCCTGGAAGCGATATTTACAAAAAAAAAATATGCAGAAAACGCACAGGAATATTTCAGACTTCAAGCCCAATTGTACCCTTCAGGGTAAAAAAACAAAAAACCTTTTCATTCGTAAATCTGAAATGTATTCGATGTTAAAACAGGGCTCCAGGCAGATATGACACCGGTAATGCACATTTGTATTTTTTTAATTATGGAAATCATGGAGATAGATGTACATAAAGTATATAGTGTGTGTGTGTGTGTGTGTGTGTGTATGTGAGTATATATATATATATATTTCATTTAGACTGGGAGGGGGAGAATCAGCACAAGGAGCCAATCATTGCATTGTTCTGCAGGGCTCATGTACCGACGAGGGCTATGCTAATAGAAGGAGAGAGCAGAGAGATGAGCTCATCAGTCTGCTGCTTCTCCTTTTGCTCTCTAGCACAGTGGATATAAATCAATTTTTTTTTTTTTTTTTAATCTAATTTATTTTTTTATCAAATTTATTTGATAAAAATGCTTTTGGAGTAAAAATCTTTTTAAGATACATTAATAATTTAGTTTATTCAGCATAAAATGGAGCTTGGTTATGTAGCATTAAACTGTATATTCTTCTTCAATATTTATATTTTTGGTAAACTCATTTAATGAATCCAAGCTCTGCAAGCTGAGATAACATGTGCTGCATTGATGCATTCGCACAATTTCGCACTATCTACCAGCAAGAATGAGTTTTTACGTTTAAAGAGGAAGTAAACCCTCCTCTACAACTTGTACCTATAGGTAAGCCTATGATAAGGCTTCCCTATAGGTACTGTAAATATCTCCTGAACATGCACCGTTTAGGAGATATTTACCTTACATGCAGCCAGTGACGTCACTGGCGCATGCGCTCTGAAGGAACACCCGCTCGTGCTGTTCCTTCAGAGCCCCGTGCCGTGACTGTCGGCTCTCGAGCACGTGCGCGGGAGTGACGTCACCGCGGCTCCGGCCAATCAGATGGCCGGATGCCGCGATCCCGGAAGACGGGCGACTGGACATGTCGCCCGTCATAGAGGTGAGTGAGCGGCACGTCGGGGGCTTGCTCTAAGGTAAGTATTGCATAATGAGCTAGTATGTGATGCATACTAGCTCATTATGTCTTTCTCTTGCAGGGTGCAAAAAAAAAAAAAAAAAATGCGAGTTTACAACCTCTTTAACCACCTCAATACTGGACACTTAAACCCCCTTCCTTCCCAGACCAATTTTCAGCTTTTAGCGCTGTTGCATTTTGAATGACAATTGCGCGGCCATGCAACGCTGTACCAAAACCAAATTTGTGTCATTTTTTCTTTACAAATAGAGCTTTCTTTTGGTGGTATTTGATCACCGCCAGGTTTTTTCTTTTTTGGTACACAAATAAAAAAAGACCGAAAAGTTTGAAAAAAAAAAAAAAAGTTTTTTGTTTAGGTTATAAAATTTTGTAAATAGATATGTTTTTTCCTGCACTGATGAACACTGATGATGCCGCACTGACAGGCACTGATGGGGTGGCACTGATATGCAGCACTGATAGGTAGCACTGATATGCAGCACTGATGGGCACTGATATGTGGCAATGATAGATAGCACTAATATGCAGCATTGGTGGGCACTGATGGGCACTGATAGGTGGCACTGATAGGTGGCACTGATAGGTGGCACTGATGGGCACTGATAGGTGGCACTGATGGGCGGCACTGATGGGCACTGATAGGCAGCACTGGTGGGCAATAATGGGCACTGGTGGGCGGCACTGATAGATGGCAATAACGGGCACTGGTGGGCAGCACTGATAGATGGCATTGGTGGGCAGCACTGATAGGGGGGCACCACTGGAAGGCTCTCTGAGCCCTGTTTGCCATCCCTGGTGGCCATGGTGGGCATCCCTGGTGGTCATGGGTGGGCATCCCTGGTGGCTCTAGTGGCACCCCCTCCCCCCAGGGCTGCACTGGTAATCAATCATCTGATTACCAGCACAGACCCCCCCCCTGTGATCAGTGAGTACTATGAAATATTCACTGATCACCCCGGCTGCAGAATCGATACTCTCCTCTTCTCCTCACTGACAGGATCTGTCAGGAGGAGAAGAGATCGAAGCCGTTACAACGGCTGTATTGACATTACATGACGGCTGTGATTGGACACAGCCGTCATGTGATCAGGAGGGCCAATCACAGGGCCCTCCTGCCGCATCTTGTCGCTCTGTGTCCTAGGGACACAGGCACATTGAGATCGCGCCGCTGCGCGTGCCCGCGGGGGCGCGATCTCTCTCCTTCTGAAGGATGTTCCGGAACGGCCGATCAGAAGGACGAGACTCCCACCCGGCCGGATATGTACAATGGCCCGGGTGGGAGGTGGTTAAAGAGCCCCTGTCATTTCAGATTTATCATGACAGCTCCTGTTAGCGGGCATCCACTCACCTGCTGCCGCCACGTCCCACACCTTGTTGTGTCACTTCCGCATCACCAGCCGTCCCATTAAAGTGAATGGGACTGTCGGTGAATCAAAAGCTGGTCAGAGGAGGAGCCTCTGCGGGACAGAGATGACAGTTGCTCTTTAAAAATTATGATTTAATCGAGTTGGTTTAAATTAAGCCTTTTTACTAGCGATTTAAATTGACTTAAATTAAATCCAATCCACCTTGCTCTCTAGTCACAGACTGGGGAAGGACAATACCGGTAAGGCCTAGTTTGTGCTTGCGGTAAAATAGAGAGATTGAGGAGCATTCTTAAACCTCTCTTACCTCCCAGCGCCTTACCTGTCACATTGTTTGATGGAGACCTGACAGCCCTGTACACACAGGGGTGGATGCATCACTTAGTGGCCTGCCACAGAAAAAATACTTCCCAGTCCCGTCCACAGGCTGTACCACCGCCAAAAGCAACCCATTCAATCAGAGGAAGCTTTGTGATCATTAAAAAAAATACAAGACTTCTTCTGAATGGTGGAGAAGCCCTCAGCCCAACACTTATTAATTCTGGAAGTTGCCTGTACTGCTGCCAAAACACAGAGCTGTATACTGTATGTAGCTAATAATACATTAGACGTCACACACACTGCAACCACTTTGTTTAGTAATGGAAGCCTGGAATCCAACTTTAAAGGTTCATATAATCTTATGGGAAGATTGCTGTTGAGATGAGTGGTTTGGCAATAGGCAGCCTGGTACTTCTAGGTATAGTCAAGCATACAACCTCCTCCTATGTGACATCATTGTGGTCTAGGAGCCAATTACTAGGCCTTAAGACTGTCACATGGCAGAAGGAGTGACATCCCCTAGCGTCCGACACTGTGATGGAAGAGGGGGTGACGAAGTTAAAGTGGAGTTCCGCCCCACCCTCCAAAAATTAGAAGTCAGCAGCTACACATACAAATTCTGTAGCTGCTGACTTTTAATATTAGGACACTTACCCGTCCTGGAGTCCAGCGATGTCGGCACCGCAGCCGATGTTTCCATCGTTTGTCGGATGCTGCCGACGCCATTGCCGGTAAGGAAACCCGGCAGCATAGCCTTGCGGCTTCACGCCCAGGTTCCTACTGCACATGCGTGAAGCGTGCTGCGCTCTCTTACTTGCCTAGAAGTGGAGGGAGGAGGAGAGGGCCGGAGTTCTGATGTACCTCACCGCGGTGAGGTCAGACGGAAGTGGGGACAGGGTACTCGTCAAAAACGGGTACTTATTCCCTCCCGAAAGGTGCCAAAAGTGGCATCGGAGGGGGGGGGGGGAGACCAGCGGAAGTTCAATTTTTGAGTGGAATTCCGCTTTAAGCTGGTAAGGTGACTATCAATGGGGGGAACCTTTACAACGATACTTTGCCCTAAATGAACAGTCAACAAAGGAAAATATAGTTCTGGGCTTTCATATGAGAGAGCCCAGCAAGCGCAGCCACCTAATTAGACGTTAAAGCGGTTGTAAAGCTTTATTCATTTATTTTTTTTTCATTAAAATAATAAGCATGTTATACTTCGTGCTCTGTGCAGTTGGTTCTGCACAGAGTGGCTCCAATCATCCTATTCTTGGGTCCCACGCCAGCACTCCTGGCCCCTCCCTCCTGTCGGGTGCCCCCGCAGCAAACAGCTTGATATGGGGGCATCAGGGCTGAGCCGCTGCTCTGTGTGTCCATTCACACACGGAGCCGCTGTTTGTCCCCACCTCCTCCTGATTGGCTCACTGGCTGGCTCCCGCTGCTGCCAATAGCCAATCAGTAGTGCGAGTCCCCAGAGAGGCAAGGGTCTCTGTACATCGCTGGATCGAGAGCTCGGGTAAGTATTAGGAGGGGGAGCTGCTGCACACAAAATGAATTAGGATAAAAAAACCTTCTGCTTTTACAACTTTACAGTTTAATTTCTTCAAATGATTGTAAACCCTTACATGTACCCAGTGAATTGGTTGACCTCAGATGACTGAGATACAGAGATGAAACCAATCCTTCTACATAAGTCGTACCTGTTTATATGCAGTCTTCTCTTCCCTACATCTATTCAAAGTCCAGAATTTATAAAGCTTGTCTGAGTTGTCAGAAAAAAGGGGGTGGAGAGCTGAAGTTACACTTTGCAGAGCTCAGCGAGGAGAGCTGATTGGACGGAAGCGACACAACCCCCTTCTTCACACAGGAACAGAGCTTAGGCTGTCAATCACAGGCTGTGTGCTGGAGCTCCCTCTGCTGTTACATTTTTTCTCTCTGTGTCAGGAAAAACTTGTCAGAAGTGACTCATGCAGATAGCAGATCTGAAGTTACACACTACAGGGCTCAGTGAAATCTAATTGGAGGGAAGGGACCCCCCCCCCCCCCCCCCTTCACACAGGAACAGAGCTGATGCTGTCATTCACAGGCGGTGTGCTGGAGAACCCTCCCCTGTCCCCTTTTTTACCTCTTGGTGTAAGAAGTGATTCATTCTGATAGCAGACAGAAGTGACACTCAGTGCTCTGGACTGAGACAAGTACACACTACAAAGGATATGCTTTGTTCCTATTTCATGTCTGAGGTTTACAACCACTTTTAAAGCTTTTTATAGAAGTCTTATAGCATGATATGAAGGATCGCTTTATAAACTTTCAGAAATTAGCAGAATTGCAATGTAATAGAATAAAAAACACTTTTAGTTCTCTGTTATCTAAAGCCCCACTGCGCCTCTGCCATCCATTGCGAATAACATTTCTTTTTTCTAATGTCTACAGGTAGAGAAGCGCAGCCTGGGGAATTCTGGGATGTGATTGTCATTACAGCGGCCGACAAACAACAAGAGAGAGCCTATCAGCAGCAGATTGCTGATAAACTAGCCAGAAAAGAACTTCCTCTCGGAGTTCGTTATCACGTTTTCTCTGATCCGCCGGGACCCAAAATAGGTGAGCTCTTCAGCTATTTTTATAATTGGAAGTCTTAAGCCTGAACGCAGCGTGCACAAGAGCCGAGATTCCATCTGAGGGGGCTTTGTGTCTGCCGCCCTGCACCCAGCTCACCAATTAGCGTGCGATCCGAGCCTATAAATATCCCACCATCCCCGAGCCTTATTGTTCGTTAGAGAAACAAACCGGCGTCCCCCCCTCTAATCTTCCCTCCACGACACTCCACTTCCCCCGAATCACTGCTCTGTGTACTGTCACTTAATGAACTGTCACCGGGTCTCCTGGATGTATCAACACGTCAGGTGCTGTGTGTGTTCTTCCCTGACGTACCCCACACACACAACAATAAAGGAGCTTAGCCTGTCACTGGCAGCACTGTGTGTGCTTAAAGCCTTTACCGAGCCATTATCCTCTACACCCATCAGATGTGTCTCCTTCATTGCACAGAGGGCTGTACTCCTATGTAGAATGGTCTGGTAAAGGAAGAAGAAAATCTGTATATGTTAGAAATAATGAATAGTTGTCTATAAATGCGTTAGTCAATCCATCAATCTCTAATTCCACTGTATGAACATTGCATCCGGAAATTATTCACAGCGCTTCACTTTTTCCACATTTTGTTATGTTACAGCCTTAATTCAAAATGGATTAACCACTTGCCGACTGCTCACAGTATTCCTACTGTGGCAGTGCAGCTCCCCTGGGTCCAGCGACGTAGACTTGCGTCGCTGGACTCCTAGTGGTCTCGGCGGCGCGTGCGCGCCCCCGGAGGCTCGCTTCCGCTGTGTGTAGACACAGTGGGAGTCGAGCCGGAGGAGGAGAGGCGGTGATCGCCGCCTATTTTCCCGATCGTCGGGGAAAGTGTGAGAAGACCCGCCTGCTTATGTAAACAATGCAGGCGGATCTTCTCAGGGACAGACAGGGAGAGATCACAGGATTCAGCATAGTTGAACCTGCGATCTATGTCTGTGTCACAGAACCCCCTCCCCCCACACACGTCAGTAAGCATGAGGCATACATTTAACCCTTTGATCACCCATAGGGTTAACCCCTTCTTTACCAGTGTCATTATTACAGTAACAGCGCATATTTATAGCACTGATTACTGTAGTAATGTCACTGGTCCCCCCAAAAATGTCAGTTAGGGGTCCGATCTGTCCGCCGCAATGTCGCAGTCCCGAAAAAAATCTCAGATCACCGCCATTACTAGCAAAAAATAAAAAAAAATTATATAAATCTTTCCGTAGTTAGTAAACGCGTTAACTTGCGCAAACAAATCTTATTGTGATTTTTACCAAAAATATGT
Organism: Pelophylax lessonae; assembly: GCF_965119305.1. Lineage (NCBI taxonomy): Eukaryota > Metazoa > Chordata > Amphibia > Anura > Ranidae > Pelophylax > Pelophylax lessonae. The sequence goes on along the minus strand of NC_138775.1, from coordinate 266,364,006 downwards.
AGCAGACAACAAATTGGCCTAAAATGTTAAAACATTTTTGATTTTTAAAATTTTTATTTATTTATTTATTTTTTTGAGAATGTTCCATAGCAGAATGTGAAATATATTGTTTTTTTTTTTTTTTCAAAATTGTCGCTCTTTTTTTGTTTATAGCGCAAAAATTAAAAATCGCACAGGTGATCAAATATCACCAAAAGAAAGCTCTAATTGTGGGGGAAAAAAAGGACATAAATTTTATTTGGATACAACGTCGCACGGCCGCGCAATTGTCCGTTAAATGAACGCGGTTCGGAATCGCAAAATAGGGCCTGGTCAGGAAGGGTTAAAATCTACCGGTCTTTAAGTGGTTAAATTCATTATTTTCCTCACAATTTTACAAACATTACCCCATAATGAAAATGTGAAAGAAGTTTGTTTGAAAGCTTTGCAAATGTATTAGAGGTTGTAAACCCACTCTGATAACTTATTATAGGCTTACCTATAGGTACTGTAAATATCTCCTAAACTTGAACCGCTTAGGAGATATTTACTTTTCATGCAGCCGATGACATCATCCGCACATGCGCTCTGAAGGAATGGCCACCCGTGCCGTTCCTTCAAAGCCCTGTGCCGTAATGTCATCGAGCCTCCGGCCAATCAGGTGGCCGGAGAACGCGAACCAGAAAGCAGGATGGCCCGAACATGTCAAGCGTGTCACTGGTGAGCAGGTGGCACTGCAGGGGCTTCGTTCTAAGGTAAGTATTTCATAATGAGCTAGTATGCCATGCATACTAGCTCATTATTCCTTTGTCTTACAGTTTTTTTTTTTTTTTTTTTGAGTTTACAACCTCTTTAAAATAAACGAAACCAATCCCATGTACATAAGTATTTACAGCCTTTGCCATGACACTGAAAATTGAGTTCAGGTGCATCCTGTAACCACTGATCATCCTACAACTTGATTGGAGTCCAGCTGTGGTAAATTCAGTTGATTGGACATGATTTGGAAAGGCACACACCTGTCTATATAAGGTCCCACAGTTAACAGTGCATGTCAGAGCACAAACCAAGACATCCAAGGATTTGTCTTTAGACAGGATTGTATTGAGGCGCAGATATGGTACAGAAAACGTTCTGCAACCTTGAAGGTCCCAGCGAGCACAGTGGTCTCCAAGATCTGTAAATGGAAGAAGTTTGAAACCCCGGGACTCTTCCTAGAGCGGGCTGCCCGGCTAAACTGTGCGATCGGGGGAGAAGGGCCTTAGTCAGGGAGGTGACCAAGAACCTGATGGTCACTCTGACAGAGCTCCAGTGTTTCTCTGTGAGGAGAGGAGAACCTTCCAGAAGAACAACCATCTCTTTAGCAATCCGCCAATTAGGCCTCCTCAGTAAAAGGCACATGACAGCCCATCTGGAGTTTACCAAAAGGCACCTGAAGGACTCTCAGACCATGAGAAACAAAATTCTCTGGTCTGATGAAGCAAAGATTGAACTCTGGCCTGAATGGCAAGCGTCATGTCTGGCGGAAACCAGGCACCGCTCATCTGGCCAATACATCCTTACAGTGAAGCATGGTGGTGGCAGCATCATGCTGTGGGGGTGTTTTTCAGCTGCAGGAACTGGAAGACTAGTCAGGGTCGAGGGAAAGATGAATGCAGCAATGTACAGAGACATCCTTGATATAGACCTGCTCCAGAGCGCTCTGGACCTGACTGGGGCGAAGGTTCATCTTCCAACAGGGTACCAACTCTAAGCATACAGCAAAGATCACAAACGAGTGACTTAAGCCTCGTACACACGTACCGATTGTCGGCCGTAAATATTCGGCCGACGACCGATTGGCCGATTGTAGGCTTGTTAGTATGATGCTTCCGACAGCCGACAGCGCATTTTCGGCCGAACAGAATGTGTCGTGCAGGCATTAAAATTTTTGTTGGCCAACACCAGAACGGCCGATTGTTCACCAGTCAGTACAGATTTCGGCCGACAGACAGCAGATTAGCAAGACTGGGCATGCTCAGAAAAGAAAAAAGACAAGGAAAGTTAACCATCACATGACATCACTTCTGCAGTTGGCTGTTGTTGGCAGACAAAATTCGTGAGCAGTCTTTTTTGCAGTTTTCAACAGACACGACAGCCCTGGACAAAAGACGGCTGATCGGTACGTGTGTACGAGGCTTAAGAGACCACTCTGCGGATGTGCTTGAGTGGCCCAGACTTGAACCTGATTAAACATCTCTGGAGAGATCTGAAAATAGCTGTGCACTGATGCTCCCCATACAACCTGATGGAGCTTGAGAGGTCCTGCAAAGAAGAATGGGAGAAACTGCCTAAAAATAGGTGTGCCCAGCTTGTAGCATCATACTCAAAGACTTGAGGCTGTAATTGGTGCCAAAGGTGCTTCAACAAAGTATTGAGCAAAGGCTGTGATACTTATGTACATGTGGTTTTATTTTTAATAAATTTGCAAAGATTTTAAACAAACTTCTTTCATGTTGTCATTATGGGGAATTGTTTGTAGAATTTTGAGGAAAATAATGAATTTAAACCATTGTGGAATAAGGCTGTAACATAACAAAATGTAGAAAAAGTGCTGTGAATACTTTCCAGATGCTCTGTACATTTGTCTATAGAACTATCTGTTTCTCTTGGATAATATAGATCAGGGGTATTGAATTAACATTGAAGGCCATCTGGTCAGTAAATCTTTCTCCCAGCAGAGGTCCATATCTCATGTATGTGCTATGATTCTGATAGGATATACAGTGGGTATAGAAAAGCATCACCCCTCCTTTTAAAATAATCACATTTTGTTGCTTTGCAGCCTGAAATGAAGACAGGCACAGTTTTTGTTTTATCCAGCTGTATTTATTGCAACTTATCCAAGTTAAAGATGAACACCAATGTGGCACAAAAAAAATAAAAAAACAGAATCACGGAGTTGGAAAAAGGATCATTCCCTTTATGTCGGTATTTTGTTGGACCAACTTTTTTTTCTAATTTCAGCCCTTAGTGTGTTAGGATTCATCTCTACTAACTTTGCACATCTACACTTTGCAATATTTGCCCACTCTTCTTTTCAAAACTGCTCAAAATCCGTTAAATTTAATGGTGACCTTTTGTGGACTGCAGTCTCCAAGTCATTCCGCAGATTTTCAATGGGGTTTAGGTCTGGGCTCTGGTGAGGCCATGCAAGGAGATTCACCTGTTTCTTCTTCAACCATCAGTGCTAATTGTTGCTGTGTGTTTTGGGTCATTGTCATGTTGGAAGTTAAACCGGTCTTTCAATTGACAACTTTCTGGCAGAGGGCAGCAGATTTTCCTCAATAATTTGATGATATTTTGCCCCATCCATTTGTCTTCTATCCTTACAAGTGCTCTAGTTCCTGCTGCAGAGAAACACCCCCATAATACGATATTACCACCCCCCGTAACAGGATATTACCCCCTTCATGCTTTACTGTAGAAATGGTGTTATTTGGATGGTGAGCTGTATTGGATTTTCGCCATACATTATCATTTGGTATTGAGGCCAAACAATTCACATTCAGTCTCACCTGACCATAACACTTTTCTATGTTGCCTCAGAATCTTCAAGGTGCGTTTTGAGGTAGTCACATTAGACTAAAATTGAATTTTTTGGCCTCAACACTGTGTTGTCATTGCAATAAACCTAGGCTGCAGTTGACTGTCTCTGGTGAATGGCTTGTTATTTAGATGGTGGTCTACAGTGGAACAAGAGCGATACCCTCTCTGTCAGATATGAGGGTATCTTCACCACTTCCTCTTGTTGTGACACCAGCCAACCCTAGGTGGGTGGGGGATTGCTAGAGAGATAAGTGTCAGTGGGACAAAGGTGCTTATTTACAGAATGAGCAAAGTAACCTTGTCTCTTTCACAGTCAGTGACCATTACTCTTTGGGAAGCCGTATGAGGACAAGGTCCTTTAGCGCTCCTCAGCCCTGCCCCATTGGGTAAGTTTATATTCATTTCCTACATGGGGTAAGTGTATAACATATGGAATAAGAGGTATTCCTGTGTTTCAAAAGAGGGAAAAAAAAGGTGTTGCAAATTTTCAGTTGTCAACACACCAGCAACAAGTGACCAGGCTACCCCACAAACCAATGGGAGTGCCTCAGTGGCCAGTAACTGTATTTTCCTATATGAGCAGCCCGGATCCTCCTCTTCTCGGGTCTCTTGCGGCCACTCCTGGACCCTTTTTCCTGCCCCCACAGAAAGCAGCTTGCTATGGGGCCACCTGAGTCATGGCTCGGCCCTGCCCCCCTCTCTCCCGATTAGTTCACTGATTTTAAAAGCAGCGGGAGCCAATGGCGTATGGTGCTTTGTCTTAGCCAATCTGAAGGGACAGCCAAATCTCTTGTGCAACATTGCTGGATCGAGATTGCATTGAGGGGGCTGCTGCACACAGAAGGTTTTTTTTCTTAATGCATAAATTGCATTGAAAAGAAACCTTCTGCCTTTAGAACCACTCTGAAGCAGCCTCAGCCAGCTTCATCCAAAGCCACTCCGCTCACGGCATGATTAAGCCCCATGGGTGGGTTGAAACATGTTAGGGGAGTGGCTTTGGATGTGGCTGCTTTCACGTGTTTTTATTAATGGCTTTGCTAAGTGTGCAGTGTTTAAGACCTTTCTCTATGCATATCCACAGTATGTAAGGCGTTATACGGACTCCTGGTCAGCCAGAACCTATTGCAGGAAACACCAGATTGACTTATTGGAGTTTAAGCGGAGACCTCCAGCCTACATTTGTGACCTGATTTTGGGGTTGGCGGGGAGAGGAGGGTTCGCCATGCTCGCAAGAGCTGCAGTTAAAGTGAGTGTAATGTCTTGTTTTTTTTTTTTTTCAAACATGTTCTACATGCACAGAGCAGCCCGAATCATCCCCTTCTCGGCTCCCTCTTCAGTGCTTCTGTTCAGTGCCCCCACAGCAAGCAGCTTGTTATGGAGCACCCGAGTCGAGTCACAGCTCCCTGACGACCCAGTAACGCCACCCCCCCCTCCTGATTGGCTGGCTGACGGAAAGCAGTGGGAGCCAATTGTGCCACGCTGCTGTCTCTTCACCAATAGGGAGGGGAGTACTGGGCAGCTGACAAACTCTTGCAACATCGCTGGATAGAGAAGGGCTCAGGTAAGTATTAGAGGGTCTGCTGCATACAGAAGGCTTTTTTTATCTTCCTGCATAGAATGCAATTGGATAAAAAAAAAACCTTCTGCCTTTACAACTCCTTTAAAGGACATAAGGGAACATGTATAATATAATTTTCTTGTAGATGCCTTTAGATCCATAAGTTTCATTTCTAACATATTAAAGTTCAAACACTGTGCCAGATTGTAATTTTCCATTCTTTTTTCTGCAGGGAATGGAGGATCTACATTGTACGCCCTGCACTGCCTGCATCAGCTGTACCCCAGTAAATTGGATTCTTTTACAGTCATGCTAATCCATGCTGGTATGTTTTGTACATTTTATTGATCTGGATAGGGTTTTTTTTTCTGATAATTTCCTCATTAAACAGGTCAGGGAAATAATTAGCCAACACAGGATATGTTTTGCGGTCAATACATTATCTTCAATGATCTTGTTTTAACTAATTAAACGTAATCGATCCGATGTCTATTGAATGGGTCTGGTGTTGATTTTCAATTATCTGAACATCCTTGTCTGTCAGGAACTTTTTGCTTGCCGAGTGGTTCAGGCCTATGATAAGTGCCTCGTTTTTTTTTAAACTTTTAATGATGCATACCGATGGAACAGGAAAATGGGCACTCCAACTCCCTTTTACTTGTAAGTGGATCTCATATTTAACTTGCCATTTATCCGGTGCAGCTGGTGGAGTCACTTGATAACTGTCTTGGCAGTCTTTCTCAACCTGGGTTCTATGAATCCCTGGGATTCCTCCTGAAGTTGCTGGGGTTCCTTAAACAACCAGCAACGGTTTGGTTTTCTGCATACACTGACCACCAATGTCATTTCTAACCTGTCCCAATATAAAGCAAAGGTATTTTTTTTTAAAAAATAGCTCCACCTTTTTATAATTAACAGCAGCCATTGGGCTCTAGTCAGTGACTTTGCCTAGGCTGTGATTATGCCATCAGTCTGCTGCAGGGAGGAGGAATAATTTCCTCAGTCTCCTCTCCAGTGATCAGCCTGACACGTTTTAACTTTGTAGCAAGTCATAAAGCGGTTCTAAACTCCACTTTATAGCTTGTACCTACAGGTAAGCCTATAATAAGGCTTAGCTGTAGGTACAGTTTAGGATATAGTCACATTTTAGCGACCCATGAGCACTGTGCTTTGAATGGATGACTCAATCGAGTATGCCACCTATTAAGCCGAAACTGTGACTCCCGCGTGCATGCGTGAGAGTGACGTCATCGCAGGCTCGGCAATTCAAATGGCCTGAGAGCCCGAACCTGGGCGAAAGATGGTGAAAATGAAAGCGGTGATAGCATGCAAGCTAAAGGACTTTGTTTTAGGCCCCTTTCACACTTGTGCGACTTGTCCTGAGACTTGGGACTGCAAAGTCGCATGACAAGTCGTACCCCTTGATTTCCAATGAGTACTGCTCATACCCGTGCAAATTCAAGTTGTAGCGACTTCATAGTAGTCCCTGCATTACTTTGGTCTGACTTTGATGCGACTTGAGGTCAATGGACCTCAAGATTACACTGCCATTGCTTCAAGTCTAGTCAACATTGCGTCAAAGTTTTGGCAAAATCACATTTCAGGTCGCATAAGTGTTAAAGAGGCCTTAAGGCAAGTCTGTATGTTGAGCATATTAGCACATTATGACTTAAACTGCCCAAGGGTCCAATTTTTATACACTTTATTACCACTATTAGGTGAGAGGCTGCAGCAGAGGCTGATCTGTGTGATACGTTTGAGAGCACAGCCAAGAATTGCAGACAAAGGGATAAACCTTGTTCTCTGTTCAGTTGGCATCTCAATCCGGTGACCCTGGATGATGCCTAAATAAAGATGGCTCTGTCTTTCTGAGAAGAAAAGCAGATAATCTTGGAAATCTCAGAAAATCAAGAAAGATCTGTTTACTTGCCTATTCTCAGGCCGCTGCATTCTGGTGATCTTCCCTGTGTTAGACAGCGCTGGCTGCAGGGGAGAGGAGAGAGCACTCGACAGCGGCTGGAATGCCCGAGAGTGATGACTTCGCTGATAGCCTTACTATAGCCCAGCCATTGTCAGCGCTCCCTCCTCTCCCCTGCTGCCACTGCTAGCTGACATACGGGAGTTGTATCACGTGACTGGAGCAACCTGAAAAAAGGTAAGTATATGAAACTTTCTTACACAGGTTAGTCAGATGTTAGGAGGGGGAAGAGACAGTTTTAAGAGTAGCTAGATGTATCCCAGAATTCTAAAGTGGTTTTAAAGGCTGAAGGGGTTTTACTGTAAAGCGGAGCTCCACCCAGAAGGGGAAACTCTGCTTAAAGCCTCCTCCCCTCTCCTCTGTTCCAAATATCTGGTTTTGACAGGTACCCGCTCCCACTTCCACTTGGATCGCTTAGGGGATCAGACGGGAGGTTCCCCTCCCTCCCTCTCCGTTCATCTGGGAAAGATCCCAGGTCTCAGAAGACTGCGGGATCATTTTCAATGCGCAGTGGGTACCCAGGTATGAAGCTGCAAGCTGTCACAGCCCAGTCCCCAAAGTTGAGATGCCAGGGACAGAAAATGGAGGGAAGGGGTGATTCGGGTGAGGGAAAGGGTAGCTCGGGTGAGCACATCGCTGGATCCTGGGACAGGTAAGTGTCTGACTGTTTGTTGTTGCTGACTTCTAAAGCGGTAGTAAACTGCTGGGTGTGTGTTTTTTTTTTTTTTTTTTTTTTGTTTTAAACCTGAAGGGCAATATCCTTATGTGCTAGTATGCATCGCATACCAGCACGTTTTGTGAAACTTACCTGAAACCGAAGCCTTGCAGTATGGCGCACTGTCACCGCTGAAGGTCCTTCCATCTTCACCCAGTCTTCCTTCCGGGTTCGCAGACTCCAGCTGTGTAAGTGGCCAGAGCCACGATGACGTCACTCCTGCGCATGGAGAGTCCAGGACAGCCAAATCTCACGTGCAACATTACTGAATCGAGATGGGGCTCAGGGGGCTGCTGCACACAGAAGGTTTTTTCATGCCGTTGCTTTGGAGCGTATGCGCTGTTGATGTCAGTGGCTGCATGTACAGTAAATATCTCCTAAACGGTGCAAGTTTTGGAGATATTTACTGTACCTATAGGTAGGCCTATACGGCTAGAGTTAATGCATTGGAGTTTACTCCTACTTTAATAAACTGAAAAATGGCTTGAGCTCCTCTTTGCTGCATTAAGGTAAAAAAACCTTCTTTGTCCAGCTCCCCCGCCCCATCTTGATCCAGCGGTGTGCACAAGTCCTCATTGGTTCAGACAGTGTCTCCCGCTGCTGTCATTCACATCCAGTGAGGAGGCGGATATGAGCTGTTCTGTGTGTGTCAATGGACACAGAGCTGGCTCGTGAGCACGTGTGAGTTCCCCTGTAGGGGGCGCTCAGCAGGTGGAGGAGGAGTCAAGATCGCTGGCAGGGGGCCTGAGAAGATGAGGATCAGGGCTGTCATTACACAGTACAGGTAAGTATAACATGTTTCTTATTTTAAAAATTAAGAAAAAAAATATGGCTTTACAATCACTTTACGATAAAAATATTTGTCTGTTCGCTCAATTTTAATTTACACTGCACTATTGGTCATCTATAATTTGCATCTCTTCTTTAGGTGGCTACAGCCAGCGGTTGCCCCATGCGAGCGCCTTGGGGAAGATCTTCACAGCCTTGCCCTTCGGTGACCCCGTTTATCAAATGATTGATTTAAAACTGGCGATTTACATCGACTTCCCCTCCAACATGAAGCCGGGTGTCCTGGTAACTTGTGCCGATGACATAGAGCTGTATTCAAGCCAGGAGATGGTTAAATTTGATAGGCCTGGCATCACTGCTCTAGCTCACCCTTCTACGCTGGCTATAGGCACTACCCATGGGGTGTTTGTGTTGGAAAAATCTGACTTAGAATTTAGCAATCTGCAAATTAGATCCTGCAAATCCTACCTGCACAAGCCCTCCGTGGAGAAAATGCGCCAATCGGGCGCCGTTACCGTTCACCCAAATAAAGAAAGCCATGAAAAAAATGACCCCTGTTCCGAAATAGTCTACACCGACAGCCTGTTTTATATGGATCACCCGACTGCAAAACTTCTTCTCGCTTTCTTTCAAGAGTCAGGCGGCGTGCAGTGCGAGATCGACGCATACGGGGACTTTCTGCAGGCCTTGGGGCCCGACGCCACGCTAGACTACACAGAGAACACCGCCAACGTCTCGAAAATAGAATCACAGCTGACTGACGTGCGGAGGAAAATCTACTTCCTATTGAGGGCAACAGGCTTCACCGTCGTCGTTTTAAACAATTCGAAATTCTATCACATCGGGACCTTGCAGGAATACTTACATCATTTTACTTCTGACGCCCAGCTCCGGGCAGAACTAGGATTACAGGCGAACGTTTTTAGCATCGTTCCAGATCAAGATAAAAATGTGAATAAAGAGGCCTGTGTCATTCAAAGCGTATTAGATGCTCAGTGCCAGGTTTCACCTCACACAGTGATTGAATATTCCAGGCTGGGGCCCGGCGTCTCCATAGGGGAATGCTGTATCATCAGCGGCTCATGCATAAGCATCAGATCAGCCATACCCGACAAATCTTTTGTGAGTTCATTAAGCCTGGTGATTGATGGACGGCTAATGTATGCGACAATCCTGTTTGGGACTGAGGACGACTTGAAAAGGAGTGCGGCTTCGTTGTCGGATCTGAACGCGCTTCAGATATTTGGCAAGAGTCTTCCGCAGTGCTTGGAGCTTTGGGGCATTCCAGTTTCAGAAAAGCTTTTTTCTAGCGACCAAAAGAGTTTGTGGAGCGCTCGTCTCTACCCGGCGCATGAAACTTTGCAAGAGTCTGTCGAGGCATCTCTGGCGATGCAGGCAGCCGCGTACAGCCAGTCGCAAGTGCGTCTGGGAGATGCTGAGAGGCTGTCGATTGAAGAGATGCTGAAATGCAAGAATGTTGAAGAGATGTTGAACTTTAGAAATCTCCTTTATAGGGAAATCTGTACTGAAAAAGAAAGCAAAATGTAGATTTTCAGAGGAGTATGTCTGGTACCAGTTTATAGCAGTTATATTTTAAAGGGTCTTTCTTTCCAAGATTATTGGTGGAGCATGGGCCACTCATTGACTTAGGGAAATCTCACCACTGAAGTCCATCTAAATTAGCTCCAGGCTCTGACTTAAATTAATTTGTAAAGTCACATTATTATAAATATCTTTTTTTTTTTTTAAGTTAAAAATAACAAACCTGTTATAACTACCTGCCCTGTGTAATGGTTTTGCACAGAGCAGCCTGGATCCTCCTCTTCTCGGGTTCCTTTTTTTGGCACTCTGGCCCCTCCTTCCTGTCGAGTGCCCCAACAGCAAGAAGTCTATTCCAACACAGAGCCGCAGCCTGGCCCCGCCCCTTTCTCTCCTCATTCGCTGATTGACTTTGACAGCAGCGGGAGCCAATGGGGGAGTCCTGGGCAGCATTCAATTTGCAAAACAGTGTTGGCAGCTCTGCACATGCTCAGTTTGAGTATTTCTTTTTTTTTTTTTTTTTTTATGCTGAGCATTTCCTCCCTATCACATCGAAGTAGCCCATGTGACTGTAGAGTCACACATGTGAGCACATACACTGTGCGAACAGGCCACTGCCTCCCTTCTTCTCCATGCCCACTAACCAGCTAAACATAATGGGGGTGCAATATTACATGTAGTTTGTTGAAGGCTTCACTTTCCTCTTATTCTAAAACACAGGCTGGAGGGGCGTGGCATAGCCTGTGACTGACAGAAATCTGCAGACGCCATGTTATTGCCAAAAAATAATAGATTTAATTTAATGCATTCTATGCATTAAGATAAAAAAACCTTCTCTGGGCAGCAGCCCCCTCTGGCCCTCCTAATACTTACCAGAGGTCCCTCTCTGTCCAGCGCTGTCCATGAGTGTCTCAGCCATCCGAAATTGTACCCTTCTGATTTTCTGCGACACCGCAGCGGCGCCATTGGCTGCCACTGTTGTAAATCAGTCAGCTAGCCAACCAGGAGAGAGAGGGGGCGGGGCCAAACAGGGTTCCGTGTCTGCATGGACACAGGGAGCTGTGACTCGGCTCGGGTGCTCCTATATCAAGCTGCCGTGGGGGCACTCAACAGGAGGGAGGGGTCAGAATCACAGAAGAGGGAGCCGTGAAGAGAAGGATCAGGGCTGCTCTGTGAAAATCCACTGAAGAGGGAAGTATAACCGGTTTATTATTTTTGTTGGAAAAAAATTACTTTACAATCACTTTAACCTGCCATTGAGAGCTAAGCCACATATTAACGGCACATTACCTAATACTGTTTTCCTTTGAGTCCTTGGAGCTCCTTTTTGGGTGACAGCGCTGCGCGCTGCTTGCGTTTTGGGTGCCATTATCCTTTTAGGATGCAGTTCTGCTGCGATTGTCATGATGCGAGAGGGAGTAGCAGCACATGAAGCCATTCGGTTGTTCTGCAGTGCTCATTGCTATCAAGGAACATGCTGATAGTAGAAGAAAGCAGAGTAACGAAGAGTTGAGCTCATTAGTGCTAGTAAGAAAGATGGTAATGGTAGAAGAAGGAACAGACGTGAAATCTTTAGTCTGCTGCTCTTTCACTGTCCAAACTTAGGCTGGGGAAAGGACAAGACAAGTGTTTAAGCGGCAGTAAGCTCCTCTAACCTTCTTCTTTTTAGGGGCCCCCAGGTGGATTATGCCATAATGTGTTAGTATGCACAGCATATTAGTACATTATGGCAGCCATACCTGTCAAAGGGTGTCCTCCAGCACTGCAATGGGATTGATCCAGTGGCCCCCTGGCATCTTCACCCGGTCTTCCTTCTGGGTTCCATGCCTTCGGCTGTTTATTAGGCCGGGCCGTGATAACATCACTCTCCCGCACATGCTTACAGAAAGTCGAATCGCCACGACACCGATCGGGGCCATAAATGTTCGCAGAGTGGCTCAGTGTACACAATGACTGACAGGCAGAAGGATGCATTTATGTAGAAGAGACCAGTAGCGTCTCTTCTGTTATAAATACCCTGCCTATCAGCAGATTTTTGAAGATCGAAGGTTACTTTAACTGCAGCAGAGAAAAATCAGGTCATCAGGGTAGTGCTGTCTGACTGAGCTGTGTAAATTTCAGGGCTGGATGAACAACAATACACATTTATTGGGATGTAAAACTTCTCTCTCTATGTATATCTTCTGTGTATTTAGCTGTTAGCCTGGAGTTCTGCTTTAATTTATTGGTTCACGACCCCGGCTATACGTACCTCGGGAAGGCTGTGGGGGGAGGGGGGGTGGAACTTCTGAGAAGGGATTATGCAGCCTGCTGCTTTCTTCTTCAAATGACATTTTCAGGAAATGTAAAAAAAAAACACAGTAATCAACCCAAAGTAGATCTATTTTACTCAATGAAAACCATAGGTGGTGGCATAGAAAACTTTTATAGACATATAAGAGGTAGAGATAATTAATGTACACACTAGAGGGGGTATTGAGATAACTACCATCATATCAGCGGGTACTTTGAATCCATCTGCTTCTACATGGGGGGGCCGGGTATTATAATGCTGAGAAATGTTGGGTTAACTCTTTCTAGTTTGTAACACTTTGTTACCAAATATACTTTTTAGCTGGGATGTGCTGCCTATGTAACTGGCCAACCGATGCTCGCGTCCTTGGACGAACCATCTCTTCAGTTATTCTGTTGCTGGCGATTTGTCTCCAGTGACAGGATCATGACATGGGCATTAGTCTGTTACTCGTTGCTGCTTAAAAATAAGGTTAAAGCCCAACTTTTTAGTGTAACAATGCAGTGGAGTGACTCCAACAACCTGCCCCGCTACGCACTCCATGGGTTCGAGCACATGTGTCAAATTCAAGGCCCACAGGCCCCGCTTGGCCATTTCATGTGGCCCTTGCACCTCTCCTGCAGCCGTAGTACCCCATCATCCCCCACCTTGTCTCAATAGTAACTCAACAGAACTCTTCTGCCAGATCCTGACGGAGTAAAACTGAATCAGAGAGGGGCACAGAATAGGTTTGTGTAGTTAATGAAGGTAACAGGGGGCATCTTGTGGTGTTGGGTATAAAATGCAAAATGGAGTTCAAGTTCAGTAAAGGATTTATGATCCTCCATACCGTCTCAATAAATATTTCTATCATTAAAGTGGAAGAAGAGTCAATACGACCACCTTTTTTAAATGTTACCTCCAAAATGCTCCGATCTCTCCTGGTGTTAATAATCTTTTCTTGAGCTGTCACATGACCAGGAGGCCCTGGCGAGCGTGTCTGTGTGGGACTGACAACCATCAGTGGCTCTTTACCAACATGATCAGTGGTGTCCAATCACAGCTGTTCACGATGTAAACAGAAGGCAGTATTCAGCATTTTTTCCTCACGCTGACAGCATGGTGAAGGGAGAAGAGAGCCGGTGTTCTAAAATTTAGTCGGACCCGTGAAAATTCCGGACCCTCGTCACTTCCGGGGGACGCTCTGTCACAACCAGCTGCTGCGAGCCCCGGTGCGCATGCGCACAAGGCATTTTCAAGGTCCGATTAAATTCTAAGACTTACAAACAGCTGACTGAGAGGAGGAGGGGCTGAGGTGGGACGCACACACCACTGCGGAAAAATGTTACAACACCGCCGCGCAGAGCTGACTTAGAGGAGGTGGGAAGGAAGTGAATACTCATACTAAATAGTCATGATAAAAAATGTTTAGTATTTATTATTTTTTTATCATTACTATTTAGTATGAGTATTCACTTCCTTCTCGCCTCCTCTAAGTCAGCTCTGCAACATGTTCCTTGCTCGATGACGCGGCGGTGTTGTAACATTATCCCGCAGCGATGTGTGCGTCCCACCTCAGCCCCTCCTCCTCTCAGCTGTTCGTAAGTCTTAGAATTTAATTGAAAATGCCTTGTGCGCATGTGCACCGGGGCTCGCATCAGCTGGGTTATGACGTAGCGTCACCGGAAGTGACGAGGGTCCGGAATTTTCATAGGTCCGACTAAATTTTAGAACACCGGCTTCTGTAAAAGGGACATCTGCACTGATAATCAGGGAACTGATTATCAGTGCAGTCCCAACAGTGCCTACCAGTGCTGCTTCATCAGTGCCACCACATCAGTAAAGGAGAAAATCTGCTTATCTGTTTGCAAAATTTTATAGCAAACTGAAAAATGTTTTATTTTTTGCACAATTTTCGTTTATTTAGAAAAAAAAAATAAAAAACCCCAGTAGTGATTAAATGCCACCAAACGAAAGCTAGATTTGTGTGAAAAAAAATGACAAAAATTTTGTTTGGGTACAGTGTCACAATTGTCATTCAAAGTGTGACCACGCTAAAAGCTGGGAATTGGACTTGGCGGGGGGAGGGTGGGGGGAGTGCCTAGCAGGCACCGTTAAAGCACCGTTACATTGGTCCAGCTTGGAGCAGCCAATTAATGTCTAAACTGCTGACAACAAAAAGTGAGTACACCCCTAAGTCAAAATGTCCAAACTGGGCCCAAAGTGTCAATATTTTGTGTGGCCACCATTATTTTCCAGCACTGCCTTAACCCTATTGGGCATGGAGTTCACCAGAGCCTCACAGGTTGCCACTGGATCCCTCTCCCAATCCTCCATGACAAGCTGGTGGATTTTAGAGACCTTGTGCTCCTCCACCTTCCATTTAAGGATGCCGCACAGATGCTCAATAGGGTTTAGGTCTGGAGACATGCTGGGCCAGTCCATCACCTTTACCCTCAGCTTCTTTAGCAAGGCAGTGGTCGTCTTGGAGGTGTGTTTGGGGTCATTATCATGTTGGAATACTGCCCTACAGCCCAGTAGGGGATCATGCTCTGCCTCAGTATGTCAGTACATGTTGGCATTCATGGTTCCCTCAATGAACTGTAGCTCCCCAGTGCCGGCAGCACTCATGCAGCCCCAGACCATGACACTCCCACCACCATGCCTGACTGTAGGCAAGACACACTTGTCTTTGTACTCCTCACCTGGTTGCTGCAACACATGCTTGACACACCTGAACCAAATACGTTTATCTTGGTCTCATCAGACCTAAGGACATTGTTCCAGTAATCCATTTCCTTATGCCCCATACACACGTGCAGATTATCTGCAGACTTTTGTCTGCAGACTTACCAAAACCATATAATATGAGGTCAAACCTAAACACTTTCAATTTGTATGCAATCCGGCAGGCCCTTGTACTACATAGAAAAGGTAAGTCTGCAGACAAAAGTCTGCAGATAATCTGCACGTGTGTATGGGGCATCAGTCTGCTTGTCTTCAGCAAACTGTTTGCGGGCTTTCTTGTGCATCATCTTTAAAAAAGGCTTTGTTCTGGGATGACAGCCATGCAGACCAATTTGATGCAGTGTGCGGCGTATGGTCTGAGCACTGACAGGCTGACCCCCACCCCTTCAACCTCTACAGCAATGCTGGCAGCACTCATACATCTATTTCCCAAAGACAACCTCTGGATATGACGCTGAGCACGTGCACTCAACTACTGTGGTCGACCACAGCGAGGCCTGTTCTGAGTGGAACCTTTCCTGTTAAACCGCTGTATGGTCTTGGCCACCCTGCTGCAGCACAGTTTCACGGTCTTGGCAATCTCCTTATAGCCTAGGCCATCTTTATGTAGAGCAACATTTCTTTATTTGAGATCCTCAGAGAGTTCTTTGCCATGAGGTGCCATGTTGAACTTTCAGTAACCAGTATGAGAGAGTGAGAGCGATAACAGCAAATTTAACACACCTGCTCCCCATTCACACCTGAGACCTTGTAACACTAACGAGTCACATGACACCAGGGAGGGAAAATTGCTAATTGTGCCCAATTTGGACATTTTGACTTAGGGGTGTACTTTTGTTGCCAGCGGTTTAGACAATAATGGCTGTGTGTTGTTATTTTGAGGGGACAGCAAATTTACACTGTTATACAAGCTGTACACTCACTACTTTACATTGCAGCAAAGTGTAATTTCTTCAGTGTTGTCACATGAAAAGATATAATAAAATATTTACAAAAATGTGAGGGATGTACTCACTTTTGTGAGGTACTGTGTGTGTGTGTGTATATGTGTGTGTGTGTATGTATATATATATATTTGTATTTTTATTCAACTTTTTGATACTACTCATGGAATCCCCAGGGTGGTAATATCTGGGTAGTGCCAGGACATGTTTTTCCCCTGAGGCTGTCCGGGTACCTCAGGCCTCTCTCTACTGATTGGAGACATTAGCTTCTCAGTGCTCCAGACCCCTCGCTGCCTCCCACGATTGGACAGCCACCCTGTCTACCCATGGCGGTCAGTTTTGTGGCGGTGGAACAGAACTGTTAAGATGCAGAAGCGAATACTTTTTTTCTTTTTTTTTTAATTAGTGGTAAAAAGCCAATAACTTTATTCCTGGCCAATAATTTTCGATGACCGATATATCTGTGCATCCCTACTTCAAAGTCCGCTCAGCACAGGCACCATTCACAGAACGCATGCATTTTTCTTAATTCATGCAAGGTGTTGTCTTTTTGGACAAGGTAGACAGGCGGGATGGTGACGTCAAGATCTCCACATGGTTCAATCAGAGAATATCTTGCATATATTGAGAAAAATGCAAGGTGTTCTGTGAATGGAGCTCCTGCCAAATGCGTGACCCCCTGTAGGTACTATGCAGCGGAGCAGCTGCTTAGCACAGGACCCGTAAGACAATGGTTTTCCACTACTTCAGTTATTTTTAGTTCCCCAGGTAGGCCATATGTATACTCCACATTGATCAAAGCTGAACTGAACTATGTTATAAAATCCATACCTGGAGTTTAGCTTGAAATGACTTCATGATTACAGTGCTGCATTACTATGTGCCTTTTTATATCTTCAGCCTTAAAAGTTATTTAATTATTGTTTCTTACCATTAACGACATGGGCAAATCATAGATAATGTTACCAATAGTCCAGACATGGAATCCCACAATACCGCAGTAAGACCATTCTTTGTAAATAAGGGCTGTAGAGAAGGGAACTGCAGGTAGAGGATTTAATGATAATTCTCATTAATTACTATTATGTTGCAAAATAAGAAACGTACAGGGGTATTTCTCGCTGTGATAATGAATCAGATTATTTTCGTAATGCGATTGTTGAGTTAATTAAGTCCCTGCTTGATGTGAAACCTGTACAGCATAAACTGGAAAACATCCAAAGATAATTTAATAATACGTTGCTTATTTATATTTCCAGGTTCTGATTTTTTCTTTTTTTTTTTTTATTAATTAAATTTTTTACTTCGTCTTTAATGGAGCAAATGGAAATCGGGTAATGGCTTATAGCTGAGAATTATTGGGTTTCATTTGTAAGGTGTTTGATAGGATAGAAAGTAACCCAGAGCGACCAATGGGATGCCACTTTCTTTAGTTTAGATCAGCCAGAGCAAGATAGTTGGATTCTATGGGTTACTACACTGTTATATTTTTTTGTGATGTTTACTACTGCACTTCATTACTTTTTCTCTGCTGATTGGTTGAAATGGACTACTATACTTTGTTACTTTTTTTCCCCCTGACTGAATCGCTTTGTGCATCTTCTTCTTTAAATATTTGTAATTTTGATGTATGACTGTCTAAACAATGATTTATTTGATATTTATTTTTTCTCATCTTTGTTATATTAAAATAAATACTTCATAAGGCCCCTATGTCCGTATATCACCCCATCCGTTTGCGGGTGATATACGGACATAATGCATGGCAATGGGATTGCGGATGTCAGCGGATGACCATCTGCTGACATCCGATTTGCGTCCTTTAAGTTCTGTTCCGTTTTTTGGAACGGAACAGAACCCTATTTTTCTTCTGTTTAAAAAACAGAAAGGATGCAAAATCGGATGTCAGCGGTGTCATCCGCAATCCCATAGACATACATTATGTCCGTATATCATCCACAAACGGATGGGATGATATGCGGACATACGGACCGGATGACACAAGTGTCATCCGTGTCCGTGAAAAAAAAAAAAGTGCCGGAGCGGATCGCAATACGGTCCGCTCCGTGTAAAAGAAGCCTAAAGTAAATTTGGACTTTTTGTTTATGGGGGAAAAATATATATTATTATTATATAAGGTGTGTCACTGCATCGCAAGCAGTGCATTCATTAAGGGCCGCTTCACCCCACAATTCCTGCGCTCCGGATGCTTTTTGCATGCAATGCAATCTCAATTGAGGAAGTGTGTTCCAGTATGTTTTTGATGCGTTTTGGCGCATTTCAAATGCATTCCATACAGAAAAAAATGCAACATGTTCTACTTTTTGTTGACTCACACGGTATTTGCACAGCAATAAGCATTCACAAATGGAGGGTGTATTTGTCAACTATACAAAATTTTGCTTACATATAATATGATACAGATGGTCAGGTTTCCTCTGTTACTTTACTGCTCCCTCGATTCTAGGTGGGGACGGCATTGGGGCCGGGGGCATCACCCTTCCGGTTATAAAACTAAAAGCTTTTATATCCATTCAAACATTTCAATAAATAAAATAGTAAAAATGGGTCTTGGTGCACCTCTCCACTTCTAGACCTTGAATTAGGTGTCTGTCTATGCCTTTTTTTGATGCAGAATAAAAAAAAAACACTGGACTGTGTCTGGTGAACCTAAAAGCTCTTATTTAACATGTTGACTTTAGATGCTAACTGTCCTGGATTTGCCAGGACAGTTCCCAATCTTAAACCTCAGTTCCAATGATGCTGTGTGCCGGGCACTGTCTTACGATCAGTGTCACTCTTATTCACTCTGTGATCCTTGAGTCCTTTGGACTCAGCTGATACAGAACAGGATAAAGGGCCAATCACAGCGGCCCTTTGCCATGTGATCAGCTGTCAGCCAATGAAGTAAACAGAAGCTGGTTATCGGCTTTTTTTTTATTCTCACGATCAGCGTGAGGAGAATAGAAGAATGCCAGTAACTGGCTTCTGTTACAGGGATAGGAGGCACTAATGGACAGGCACTGAAAGACCGCACTGATTGGCATAACTGATAGGCACAGAGTGGCATCACTGCGGGGCACTGTTGGGGCTGCACTGTAATCACCGGGCAGAACCTATTCAAGTGAACGAGGGACATGGGAGCCTATGGGTGACATCACTGTTTACAGGCATCCCCCGCCGTTGTCAAGCATTCTCCTCTCCCCTGCAGCGGCCTTTGACTGATACAGGGGATTTCATGACCAGAGCGGTCTGAGAATATCTGCTTGCATTTACTGGCTGTGATACGGTTCCTGACCCTGGATTTGGAGTAAGCTGATAAGGTGTCCTGGCTGGCAGAATCATTGAAATTGGCTGGATATCCGGGGACAAGGGCTCATGCAGCTGATGCAAACAGGCTCATATTTATTTGGTGAGTGTCCATTGCTAAGGGGAGCACAGAAGGTGTGGTGAAGGCTATTGAGCATCTGTTGGGGAACACTGGTGACCTTTTAGCCTGGGAGACTGCATTTCCATACTATCTCCGTTAACACATTGAACATTCTGAATAATGGATATAATATATGGCTCATAATATGTGGACAGTTTATCAATATTATGGACTAATGTCATGCTAACTTATAGTTTGATTTAAGCAACGCTGAATGTATTTATGCTCTTATTGTGACTAGTATACTGCACTTTGCATTTTTTACATTTTTCTACAGTGCCCTGATAACCTTTTACACATCTCCCCTGTGAGGAAATGCCGCTGGTCAGCTCTCCTCTCCTCACACTCTGTCAGAGTGAGGAGAGCCGATAAATGGCATTTCCTTGTTTACATGTAATTGGACACAGCTGATCACATGGGTATAGAGCCGCAATTGCAGGTGTTGTAAAATTTTGTCGGACCCGTGAAAAAAAAATCGGACCTCGTCACTTCCGGTGGACAGAGTGTCACAAAACAGCTGATGGAGTCGTCCGTGCGCATGCGCAGAAGAAATTTTTCGAGGTTTGCCAAAATTATAACAGAGAGCGGACAGCTGATTGAGAGGAGGCGGGGCTGAGGTGCGACGGAGGACACCGCCGCTTCACTGAAACATTACAGGGACGGAGGCACATCTGCAGAGCTGAATAGAGGAGGCGGGACAGAGGCGCGGCCGTGTAATACATGCAAGGGCTTAAGCGACTCCTTCTGTTTTATTATCTTTAGTAATTATCGTATTATTTATCCTTAGGATTTCATTACATTTAGTATTTCTTATTTTGTATTATAGAAATACTAAATGTTATTAAATCCTAAGGATAAATAATACGATAATTACTAAAGATAATAAAACAGAAGGAGTCGCTTGCATGTATTACACGGCCGTGCCTCTGTCCCGCCTCCTCTATTCAGCTCTGCAGATGACGCGGCGGTGTCTTCCGTCCCACCTCAGCCCCGCCTTCTCTGTCAACTGCCCGCTATGTGTTATAATTTTACCAAACCAAGATAATGTCTTGTGCGCATGCGCACGTGAGACTCCATCAGCTGTTTCATGATGTAGGACCACCGGAAGTGACGAGGTCCGATTTTTTTTTTATTTATTTATTTTTTTTTTTCATGGGTCCGAGGAAATTTTAGAACACAGGCATGCAATCATGGCTTAACTGGGTGCCATCATATGACATCGCTCCAGAACAAGAGCCTCCCCGCTCCGCTGTCATTTGTCTGTATGGTGGGTGGGAGGGAGGCAGTTAAGGTAGATGTCAAGACAAAAAACATATTTCTTATTGTATTTGTAACCACTTGTCGACCGCCCTTCGCAGTTTTACTGTGGCAGGCTGGCTCGGCGAATCGATGTAGGGGTACGTCGGTTCATGGTAGCGCTTCTGGGGGCAAACGCATGCCGCCGCCGCCGCTCGTGCTGCCACTGGATCATTATTCCGGCTTCCCGATCGCACGGAAAACTTGCCATGGACATTCATTTCCACATTCTGTGAGGAATCTACTTTAATCTCTAAACATCTTGCTATATCATGGAAATCATTGGAAAAGCATATCCATTTTTTCATTGAATGCAACCATTTTTGGAAGGAGTTTTTTGTTTTCCCAACCATACTTTGACCAACAGATCTCCTCCATAGGGGCATTTAGTTGTCTTGACTGCATATAGATGTTATATATTATCAATGATATTTGTATACTCAATAATATTTAGCTGGTTTTTCTCCCCTGAATTTACATCGGTGCATTTATTTACCCATCAGTGTTCCAAAGAACACAGTTCAAGTTCCCTGTATTCTATACAATGCTTCACGTGTGGGGGAATTATAATTAAGGGCAGATAGTTGTCACACATATATCATAGCCCCCCTTTTTTTACCCTCAATATTGCACTTTGAGATAGAGAAAAACCCATATATAGAGGGGGGGGGGGGGAGGTGCTAGCAACATGGGGGTTTCATGTTTTTATTGTGTTGTATGTCATGTGTTTTGTTATATGCGTATATTTTTTAATATTAGATCACGTGAAGATTAAAGGTGTATAACGATGACCACATGTAGCCCTGTCGCATTTGTACAGTGAATTTTTGTGGCGTATATCTACAGTTAATTTATGCTGGGTACAAATGTTTTATTCTCTTCTTTTTGAATTGTGAGGAGGTTGAGCTGACATCCATTTAAATTTGGGTTTTGTTGTGTATTGCATTGTGTAGAGGCTCCCTCCTTATTGGTCTAGAAGAACTTCTAGATTATTTTTCTAGTCGCACAGGAGAGCCCAGAAAGGCACTGGAGGGTGGTGGGAGCGGGGAGGGACATCCTATCCGTTGCCTGTAAAAGCAATCCCAGCGGCTGAAAAGCTGCTAGAGTGGCTTTTACATTAAGACCATCGCCAGCTGGAAACAAAGATATCTGAATTATGCCTGTAGCTGCAACTTGTTCAATTTAGCTTTGTCAGTAAAACCTGGAAGCTGATTTTGTCTGCAGAGCTACACTTGATATTGCACTCTCCAGTTTTAGTAAATGAATCAATTTTTTTTTTTTTTTCTTTCATCTTTCACTTCTACTGGTCCTTCCCCTTTCATTGCCCTTATCTCACCACCTCCCCCTTCCTAAACTGTGAAATTGCATACTCTCTATGCTTGGTCATACATGGGACAGTTATGTGACTTTGGTGGCTTTGAACTGTTAGGCCTCATTCACATAGCCACGGAGGCCGGTATACCGTGAACAGGCTTTTTTTTTTTTTTTTTTCTGCTGTCTCTAGCTTTCAAGTTATTAGGATGCAGCAGAACGACACAAACACAGGCAATCATTCTAATATGACAGGCAGAGCACCCCCAAAAGGAGATACTCACTAGCACCTGTTTTTTTTCATTAGGACAAGCAGATGTGTCCGTGCAGCAGCTACATTCCTAAAAGATTTCAAAGGGCTGCCTGCATGCAGCACCTGGATGTTAGAGATGCCAAACAAAGTGGCCCATTCACAGTATAAGGGCATCTGTGTGAGCAAGGTGAATGGGGTCGTTAGCCATTACATTCGGGGGTTCCAGGTAATTCGCTGTAGGTGGGGAGCCCCATTTGAAAGCCATAGGAGGCTGATGGGTCCCGAAGCTAATTGTGATCATTTGGATGTAATTGCTCATGAAACGATTACCTGTGAATGATCGGCCCTGGACACACATTGTCAGCCTCACGTTGCTTTCAAAGAGGCCGATCGCCAGGAATCCCTGCTGGCTTTCCTGCATGTCATTGCTAATCGAGTCTTAAAGTTTTCTTGTTTTCAGTGACTAAATTAAAAAAAAAAAAAAAAAAAAGAAAGGGGTGGACAATAGAAACCACCACAGTGCAACTCGAAATAGCATTTTCAATCTATGCAGGCCTTACATTTTTTTCATTGAAACCAGGAAAAAGATCCAAAAGCATTAAAATTCCCTAAAATGAAAATTTGAAATAAGTTTTGTGGCT
Organism: Pelophylax lessonae; assembly: GCF_965119305.1. Lineage (NCBI taxonomy): Eukaryota > Metazoa > Chordata > Amphibia > Anura > Ranidae > Pelophylax > Pelophylax lessonae. The sequence continues at coordinate 266,340,965 of NC_138775.1, read as the reverse complement.
ATGGAAGTCAAAGATGTGCTTTTTTTTTTTTTTTTAGCCGGTAGTTCTGCTGTTAAAACAGCGGAAAATGCATTTGTTAGTTGACTCATTCACACTAAGTGGTTGGAGTTTCAATCTGCATTGGCCAACGCAGGTTCAAAACAAAGACCTATTGAATGCAAGTGTTTTCTATGGGTCATGTTCACACCATAGAGGTGGGTTGGTTTGTGCTCCAACTTTACTAGTCAGTGTGAATTAATGCCTGGCATTAAAAATTCTGAATAAATCCTCTGCACACTGCTAAACACCCTTTCTAGCAAACTTTGCACGCAAACACAGACTTTTGGTTCACATGCATTGCAATACATGTTTAAGCTGACCAACTGCGTCAAAGTAATCCCTCCCTGGCCAGTCCCTATTCTACTCTGCAAAATGCAAATGCCCTTTGTGTGTATATATATATATATATATATATATATATATATATATATATATATATATATATATATATATATAGCCAATATGGGGCAAATAGACACAAGTTGTAAGAGAGCTACAGGTACACATCTGGTCCCTGCACTGCAATAAAAATAAGATGTACCTGTGCCCAATTTAAAAAATCCTATACTATACATATATATGAGATTGTAAGCTCTTCTGAGCAGGGCCCTCTAAATCCTCTTGTATTTATTGTATATGTACTGTCTCCCTCTAATATTGTAAGATAAAAGAGGAGGGAGGTTTGGGACTTTGAATGAAGCACACAGCTATAACGTGATGTAGAAAATCAATGTATAAAATGTTTATTGGTACATATACATTCATTTCAAAATACAATGAATAAATAGTATTGCTCATTAATCGCACATAGTACATATATATACACTAAGACATATCGCCACACCAATGCAAATGCAAAAAACAAGGGGGGGAGAAAAGTAAAAAGGGGGAGGGAGGAGCCTCCCCTGGTTACTCACAGGTCAGCTAAAGGTTCCAAATGAGGTGCTGGAAGCCAAAGACATAGTGGGGGACTCATCTCCGGGAGCTGTGGCAGTGGCCAGCGGCATGAAACCAACACAAACAAGGGTGGATAGACTGCCATGGGAGTGGGGTCCCCATTAGAAGTCAAAAATGGTGCTGAATGTGCCTAAAAGGACATTCTGTGGAGAGTAATAAAATATATATCAATGTAAATAATGCACATCTGATGGTATATAGTGAGGACTGAAGCCCAAAAGCAAGGTGTCAGAAGGAGTAGACCCAGGTGAGAAATAAAAGTAGATAGTGACATGAAATGGAAACATATAGCTCTCACCAAAGGAAGGAATGATATGATAAAATCACCAAGAGACCAGTGAAAACAAAACAGCCAGAGTGAACAATGTAATCCAGTAATACCTGAATCCTGGGTGAGAGAGCATGATCCAAACAGGTGTGTAGTATAGCAGAGCAAGAAACAGGAAGTGAATGCTTCACCTGGAAGTGATATTTGTAGTGAGGTCATGCCACTAAACCACTCCCAACGCCACGCTATTGGTGTGCTTGGCAAGGGGGGCGGCAACAGTTCCCAAGCAGCCATCTTTACTTGGCACCAAGGAGTGCTCCCCCCCCTCCCAACACTACACAACACAGCACGCAGATGGCATACAGTACGCCAGCGCCAAAAGTGGTATCATGCGCACAAGGTGAAGGCGTGGCGTCGATGCACATCGAGAGCCCACCAGTTCCCCCGCGCAAAAGTAAAGCGGAGGGGGGATAAAGGAAGGCCCCAGGTGGGCATCCCAGCTCCCGGATATATGCGAAAACCCCAAAGTCTCCAGCAATCAGTCTCACCTGGAAGAAACAGCCATTGCAAGCAACTTAAATGGATATTGGCGATTTATGCCAAAAGCACATATTGGGTATATCACCTGACCCCACAACATGCCGAGTGGCCACCCCTTCACTAAAGGGAGAGGGGGGGGGGGTTCTAGGAACCTGCTCATGCATGGGACTGTGCATGGGCTAGGTGAACCAAGAAAAAAATAGCTGTGTGCCTCCATCCCTGTATATAAATTCAAAAAAGGGGGGGGATATGTGGGACTTTAAATGAGGCGATGACTGGGTAGGGTCATATGCCTCCATCCCTGGTTCAGATAAAAGAGGAGGGAGGTTTGGGACTTTGAATGAAGCACACAGCTATAACGTGATGTAGAAAATCAATGTATAAAAGGTTTATTGGTACATATACACATATTGAGTCATTTCAAAATACAATGAATAAATAGTATTGCTCATTAATCGCACATAGTACATATATATACACTAAGACATATCGCCACACCAGATGGCTGCTTGGGAACTGTTGCCGCTCCCCTTGCCAAGCACACCAATAGCGTGGCGTTGGGAGTGGTTTAGTGGCAGTGATACAAATATCACTTCCAGGTGAAGCATTCACTTCCTGTTTCTTGCTCTGCTATACTACACACCTGTTTGGATCATGCTCTCTCACCCAGGATTCAGGTATCACTTGATTACATTGTTCACTCTGGCTGTTTTGTTTTCACTGGTCTCTTGGTGGTTTTATCATATCATTCCTTCCTTTGGTGAGAGCTATATGTTTCCATTTCATGTCACTATCTACTTTTATTTCTCACCTGGGTCTACTCCTTCTGACACCTTGCTTTTGGGCTTCAGTCCTCACTATATACCATCAGATGTGCATTATTTACATTGATAAATATTTTATTACTCTCCACAGAATGTCCTTTTAGGCACATTCAGCACCATTTTTGATTTCTAATGGGGACCCCACTCCCATGGCAGTCTATCCACCCTTGTTTGTGTTGGTTTCATGCCGCTGGCCACTGCCACAGCTCCCGGAGATGAGTCCCCCACTATGTCTTCGGCTTCCAGCACCTCATTTGGAACCTTTAGCTGACCTGTGAGTAACCAGGGGAGGCTCGTCCCTCCCCCTTTTTTACTTTTCTCCCCCCCTTGTTTTTTGCATTTAATACTAGACTACAAATATACTTTATTGCTGGTAGAAGCCTATTTACCCTGTATCGGCTCCCGATGAGTGGAAAGAACCCACGAAACGCGTAGAGCCCTTTTCGATGCTACGCAATTACCACTATCTGTTATATTACTTGTTCATACAACCATTATTTATCAATGCATCTTGACAGCGAGGTCTAGGTCAATTTATAACACCCACAACACGCTGGTGTGGAGATATGTCTTAGTGTATATATATGTACTATGTGCGATTAATGAGCAATACTATTTATTCATTGTATTTTGAAATGACTCAATATGTGTATATCTACCAATAAACGTTTTATACATTGATTTTCTACATCACGTTATAGCTGTGTGCTTAATTCAAAGTCCCAAACCTCCCTCCTCTTTTATCTGAACCAGGGATGGAGGCATATGACCCTACCCAGTCATCGCCTCATTTAAAGTCCCACATATCCCCCCTTTTTTTGAACCCTCTAATATTGTAAAGCTCTGTGTAAATTGCTGGCGCTATAGAAATCCTTATTAATAATAATAATAATAATAATAATAAAAAATATATATATATATAAAACTGTCAGGGTGCCAGAAAACCAGACCACATGAAGATGCAAGTAAAATAAAGCAGTTTATTGAAGCAACAACAAATGCACAATAAAAGTGAGGAGCGAAATCAGGAACAGCCTGGGTCAACTCCAGAGCGGGTAGTCCTCCAAGCTGGGGTCGAGTCCAGAAGCGGGTAGTCCTCCAAGCTGGGGTTGAGTCCAGAAGCGGGTAGTCCTCCAAGCTGGGGTTGAGTCCAGAAGCGGGTAGTCCTCCAAGCTGGGGTTGAGTCCAGAAGCGGGTAGTCCTCCAAGCTGGGGTCGAGTCCAGAAGCGGGTAGTCCTCCAAGCTGGGGTCGAGTCCAGAAGCGGGTAGTCCTCCAAGCTGGGGTCGAGTCCAGAAGCGGGTAGTCCTCCAAGCTGGGGTCGAGTCCAGAAGCGGGTAGTCCTCCAAGCTGGGGTCGAGTCCAGAAGCTGGTAGTCCTCCAAGGTGGGGTCGAGTCCAGAAGTGGGTAGTCCTCCAAGCTGGGATCGAGTTCAGAAGCGGTTAGTCTGCTGATGCAGGGTCATCTGCTGATGCGGAATGAAGAGCCAGGAAAGTCGTCAGCCAAGCCAAGCCAGATCATGCACGAAGGAACACGGAGACCAGAAGACTGCTAGCAGCGATGCACATTGGAGCACAAGGGCAAGGACTGCAAGCCAACAGGTGATGTATATAGTCAGGTGGGCAACATCATCACGGAGCGACGCACAGGCAGCAGGTGATGACGTAAAAACAGAGTTTATAAAAGACAGCAGTTTGCATTTGTCCAAGATGGCTGCTAACAGGAAGGAAAGGTAAGACCTTGACAATAACCCATCAGGTGCTAAAAGGGCATGCCCACATGTTAACACTAAAATTTCTGGATGAACCCTCTGCGTACTGCTATATAATCTTTTTGGCAAACAGGGATATTTAGTTCACATACATTGCAATACATGTTTGAAAGGAGAAATAGGGCCATGAATCCCCACCTCCCCCCTACCCTGCTGGAACATTGTAATCTAACAGCAGGAGCTGCTACTGTCAGCCATCGAAGCACAAATCCTCTAAGCCTCAAATTTCCCCTCTGAGCAGTAGTCGGGATGTCTCCACAAATTTTTTTCTCTACATGTTTCACGGACTGAGCCGCTTCTTCAGGAGAAACAGTGATTTTTTTAAAAAAGAGAGAACGATTCTATAAAATAAAGCAGAAGTTGGATAAGCCAATGCCCCCTCTGCATGGTTTAAGCATTGTTACTTATACCTACAAAAAGGTGATTACTATGCCATAACATTAATTGCCAATGTATATCTACACACCCCTATCTTTCCTTTTCCCCCTTTCCCTCCTTTCTTTTTCTTTTTTATCCCCCCCTTTCCTATACTTCTCTACCTTTCTTTTTTCTCTGGCTTCAGTCTATCTTTTTTACCCCCATTCCCTTATTCCGTTCACTTCCCCCTAGTCCTCTTTTGGCCCTCCCCTTTCCCCCCTCCCTTCCCCTTCCCCCCCCCTCCCCCCTCCCTTCCCCCTCCCTTCCCCTTCCCCCCCTTCCCCTCCCTTCCTCTCTTCCCCCCTCTTTTTTCCCTCTTTTTTTCTCCCCCCCCTTTTTCCTCCCCCCTCATTCCTCCTCCCCCCTTCCTCCTTCTCCCTTTATATATACTTTGACACGATCTATGGAAATATCAATTTTTTAATATCTTTACTTTTTACAACAATACTAAGGTCTCCCATACCCGCCGGTGAGACATTTTTGATGATCCTGCTGTCTCCATTAGATACGCTTTGCCCGATGGTGACTTCAGGTAATATGGATATCTCTCCCCATACATTTTGCTTAATACCTTCAAGATTATATAAATGTCTATAAACCATGTTTTTGGCTTATCCAACTTCTGCTTTATTTTATAGAATCGTTCTCTTTTTTAAAAAAAATCACTGTTTCTCCTGCAGAAGCGGCTCAGTCCGCGAAACAATTTGTGGAGACATCCCGACTACGCTCCACAGTTCTGTGTATTGTCAAATTGATACTAGTCACTTCTGATTGTATGTAATTGTTGGCAATCCTGTTACTATGCATGTTAGTTTGCTTTGTCTTTTATATTAAATAAAGATATGTCTTTTTAACAAATGTTATACTGATTCTATAATCATTAGATATTGGTACCCCAAAATCCAGTATTTTCCCACTTCCCTTTCCCCCTTCCCATTGAGTACCTCTCCAATTGGGGAGTCTGAGGTCTCTTATCCTCACACCCTGTTTTTTGACATGATAACATAATGCCTGTAGCAGCCGCCCTTCCTGTCCCCTCCTTTGTCTCGTCCTGAATGTCAGCTGGCTGCAGCCGCTGATTGAGAAACATTTTCCAGGATGCCCCTTCGATAAAAGTCGATCAAAAAAATTGACTTTTGTCAAGCAGGGACAGTAAAGCATTGATCAAAATTTGGATGGTCCCTGCTGAACCGGCTGAATTTTGATCAGTCTATGGTTAGCTTAAAGCTGAATTAAACTGTGCAATTTACGTTTTATACCCCCTGTCACACTCAGGAGTGGCAAGGAGTGTGGCTCTTCTGAAAAGTGATCTGGGCTTTGTGTTTGACAGGCAGTGAAGAGGCAATATGTCATTAACCCCCCTTAATGCAGGTGCCCTCCACTGAGTGGGACCCATTTGCGTTATTAGGGGCCACGCTGCAACCGCCCCCCAACGGTTGTGGCGCGGTAGTTCCATATTCAGATAGTCCCAACATCCTCCTGTCAAGGCAGAGCATTCAGATCGCTCTTCAGAGAGCAAAGCTATAGCTGTCAGCAGTGATTGTACAAAAAAACCTGACAGGTTGGTTGTACTGAATTTGATCCATAGAAGACACAAGCAGCCTGCCCCTAGATGGATTGATAGTTTGATCGATGTATGGCCGGCTTTAGGCTATGCTGAAGATTAGCCATTCCTGATAGTTGCTGTATAGAAACCAGCTCCAGCAGCTAAATGGAGTTTGTGATTGAAGATGGAAATTGAAGAGGAATGGTGGTTAGCAGTGGGGTTATGGGGCCTGCCCATTAGCATCCCACCTGCACACCTGCAAACTCGTCATCACTTTCACTATATCCTGTTGGTCCCGTTTCCTCTTCCAATCTTCCTTCTTCCATTCTTGACTCCTCTTGTTTCTTGCGTTTGTTCTCTTGACTGTAAAGACAAAAAAAAAAAGTGTAAGAATGACATTAAACAGTTTTTATAAATTAAACCTCAATTAGCAGCAATAAAGGCAATGGGGAAGATTTACGTATAATAATTTAGGTATCTGCCCTCGGGGCCGTAACCAGTGTGTCACTTACTTTAAAATTCTAAGTTACTTTGCTCTGCCATTGCAAACTATTGGAAGAGTGAGACACTATTATTTGGGGTTGTACTGGCTATGACGTCTACAAGAACTGGGAATACTGAACTGGATGTCTCGCCACTGGTGTACTTCAGACATAGTGCAAGTCAGGTTTGAGTTTCCACCAAACTATGTAAGCCTGAGATACCAATTTTGGGAGGGTTCTTATTTAACTGTATACTGCTGCCATTGTGAACTTGTTCTGGCATAGACCTTGTTACATTTTATATGCAGACATTGTGCAGCAAATGATACCATAAGGAAAAAAATTTAATTATACATCAGGAACCCATTTGTTATTATTACCTGCAGCCTCATAGCCATCCACATGCTAAGGCTATACAATGCCCTTATTACTAGCAAAACATATCTATTGTTGGTGTGTAAAAGATAACTCAATGTTCAAAGAGGAGCTTTTGCTGCTAATACTTGGGGACGAAACACAGAGGGCAAACTGCTGGTAAAGTAGAAAATGGACCTTTGGTTTGTATTTTGATACAATGCTATTGAAAGTGTAAAATCAACTTACTATTTGCGCAGTTTTCTTATCAAGCAAAATGTGGTTAGGACGCTGACAATTATTAAAGCAATGGTTACAGCGGGAATGTAAACATATGTTTTCAGAACCTGGACAAAATGATGCCATAGGATGAGAAACCATAGGAATTTCCCCATTGATTCCCTTGCTTCTTTGTCCACAGTTGCTGTTTGTCCTTTGTCCACTGTCACTGTCTGGATGGTGGTAGTGACTGGACGGTGAACCGTGGGCTTATGCTGTGCGCTGAATTCCTTGCCAGTGGTCTGTCCTTCGTCCATAGGCCTTGCTTGTCCCTTCTCCACAGCCGCTATGTGTTCTTCCTCTGCAGATGGCATTTCTTCTTCGTGCGCATTCACCATTGGTTCTGGAAGCTTAACCATGGCCTTACGCCTTGCACTGAATTTCTTGCCGGCGGTCATGAGTGGAGAATCTGCAAAAAACAAAGAAAAGAGAGGTCATACAAATGTACAGTAAAGCAGCAGATCAAACATTTTCTTTCTTAGGTGTGCATTCAGTGTGGAAGGATCAACATCTCTTTCAGATTTTTATTGCTCTCTGTCTTTTTAAGGCCCGATGCACACGGACACAAAAAAAAGCCTATTTCAGGGGCATCTTGCATTTTTTTTTACACTTCTGAACGCATCTGCATGCTAGTGAATGCGCCCATGTACATGCAGGAATTTTAACACATTTGTTTGCACAGCGTTCAGGGGTGGAAAGAAAAATGGCCCCGTCAGGCGTTCTTGGAGAAGCGGTTTTGCAGTTTTTCTGCACAAACGCGCAATAAACATTCCTATACGCACAAAAATGTGCGCTTATGTGCGTTCATTTATTCTATGGATAGAATTCATGAATATTACTCTAGTCCTGGGCTATAGAAGATAACCATATAAATAACCAATGACCTACTGGATCTAACACTTACCTGTCACGTGAACATTGATTTTTTGAATCGGTCCGCTCTGTGCACCATTTACAATGACATTGATCTCATATGTCCCACTGTCCTCCATGAGGAGAGGACTGATAACCAGAGAGCAGTCCTCTTGAGTGGTGTGGGCGAGATGTAGGTGCACTCTTCGATTGTGGGGCACCTCTGGATGCAGCTTGACGTTATTGTGCCGCACGATGGCCCTGTATTTGTTGGATCCAGCTGCTGTGAATCCCCATTCAAAGTCTATCTTCTCATGGCCAGTCACTCTGTCGGTGGTGAGGTCACATGGAATGACCAATTTGGAGCCGGCTTTAGCCTCCATAGTTTGATATGGAAGGTTTGCATGAGGAAATGCTGCAGAAAGAAGGAAAAACATGTTAAATAGGGAAATATTTTAAAAACTGTAATATATTACATCAAAATACAATATAATGAAACATTTTTAGGGCTCTCAGGGGGACATGACCTTCTTCTTGGGTTTAGAGATCCTTTTAATAATTTTTTTTTTTTTTTTTTTACACATTTAAAAATAATTTTAAGCCTGAAGATCACTTAAAGCCCCCAAATATACATATTTTCCAAAAGCAGACTCACTGTAATATAAAATGGTGGTAATTCTAATAGACCCCTGATGTCTCATCTGCCCTCCATTGAAGTTATTGGGGCGCAGATTGCGCTGAAAGTAACGCCTGAAACCGGAAGTCATGTGATACTTGTTGCTTCTAGGTTCTTTGCAGCTAGGGGGGGGTTAAGAAGAGGAGCATTTGCTGGTCTTCCTCCCCTCCACCCAGCCACTATCCCCATACAGATCCTGGGATCTCAAATTGGACAGTGGAGCCCTGGAAGCATGGGGGAGGGATCACTCATACATGGGTGGCAGTAAAAGGGTTAATAAGGCGCAAATGGATAGTAACATTAATGTTGTTTGTCACCGTTTTAAAGCGTGACATGTTTGGTATCTATTTACTTGGTGTAACATCATTTATATTTTACAAAAAAATAAGGGTTATTTATTGTGTTTTTTTTTTCCCAAAAAAATGGCATTTGAAAAACGACTGCACAAGTACCGTGTCACATAAAAAAGTTGCAACACCCACCAATTTATTCTCTAAGCTCTCTGCTTTAAAAAATATATATACCCTGGCATTATACAGCTCCCCGATTCACTTACCGAGTTATAATGGTCGCTGGCCAAGGACAATAAGGACAATAAGATTTGGTGGCCATTTTGAACCAACTCAACTAAGAAGTCTGCAGTAGTTATTTTGACCTATTTATCTTTACCCGCTGATATTGCGTTTGCACAGTCCAGTATTCACAAATAGTGGCCCCCACCTGTGCGTTACACGCCGTTGGGTGGCTATCAGGCCGCTGATGTACTTTATTGGCTTATCGCACATGCCTGGGTGACTGGGGGCCTCACTGATTGGTACTGTGTATATTAATAATAATTTGGTTAACATGGAAGGTCTCTGAAGAAGCGGTGTGTGAAGAACTTGTTCTGCGAAACGCGTTAGCCCTCCCGATCTTGTATTCCAATTATTATACAATGAAGTTGATGGTATATCAAACCCTTTGAGTTGTTTTGGGTTTAGAACATACAATTTTCATGTATTTTTTAAATAATTTTTAACCAATTTTGTATATCAATAAAAATTCTATCTTTTATATAAATGTTTCCAATTCCATGTGTTCATTATATCTGTGATGACTCTACATCCTTTAGGCCCCTTTCACACATGCAGTCTGTCTGTCCGTTTTTCATCCATCCGTTGACTGATGAAAAACGGACATCAATGCATTTCTATGGAAAAACGAATGTAAATGGATGATCATTCATTTACATCAGTTTACATCCACATCCATCATCTGCTTTACAAACTGATCAAAGCAATATTTTTCTTCCATTAAAAAAACTGTTTGGACAAAAAACGAATGTAAACTGACAAATGGCCAGCAGTTTTTCATCTGTTTTTGCATTGGTAGTGGATGTAAAAAATAAAATAAAAAAAAAAAAAAAAAAAAACGGATGAAAAACGTATGATCACTGGTGAAAAACGGATGAATATGTGTGAAAGGGGGCTAAAAGTCCATTTCTTTGGGTGGGAGACTGTGTTCCCCTACAAAACCCTTTGTTTTCTTCTTTCCATGGCAGTTTATCCCAAAAGAAAAAAAAAAAAAAACGTGTCTTAATTGTTTTCAGACCAGCCACCATTATGACAGTTATTTGCTGCTGAGTCCAGTAACATTTAAAAAAAAAAAAAAGAGTTGAATGTCTAAAAATAGCATTCCTCCCCCCCCCCCCCCCCCCCCGACATCAAAACAGAACTAACCCAACAGTTTTGATGTTTCCCAAAAAAAGAGCTGAGATGAGAAATGATTATATAAACTTACCTGCTGCCAGGTGCAGACAGCACAGAGAAATGATAACTCCTATGAAGAGTCTCATTTTTGAGTTTTATCACAAAGATGGTAATAAAATGTGATAAAGAAGATAATATGAAATCGCTTTGATCGCAAAGATGTCAAATATGACAAAGAGAAGTATATAGAGATGTGTAGTCGCTGAGCAAATCACACACACGTCCTCTCCCTACTAAGTCAAATCACAACTGACACCGAGCTCCAGGCAGCTGCTGCTTTTATTTACTTTATTGGCTCCGCCCCCTAGTGATAAGCTAGCCAATCGGGTTCAGTTGACAGCAGAATGGTCTGGATTTTCAGAAAGTGGCAGTTATTTTTAGCTGAGTGCAAGGAGAATCTGGGATTGATTTAACCACTTAAGCCCTGGAAGATTTTACCCCCTTCCTGACCAGGGTTTTTTTTGCGATTTTTTTTTTTTTTTTTTTTGTTTTTGTTTTTACTGCGTGACTTTAACGGACAATTGCGCGGTCGTGCAACGCTGTACCAAAACTAATTTCACGTCCTTTTTTTCCCACAAACAGAGCTTTCTTTTGGTGGTATTTGATCACCTGTGTGATTTTTTTGATCATGCGCTATAAACAAAAAAAGAGTGTAAATTTTGCAAAAATAACAATATTTTTCACTTTTTTTTTTATATAAAATTCCCCAAAAAAATCAAAATTTTTTTAACATTTTCGGCCAATTTGTTTTATGCTACATATGTTTGGTAAAAAAAATTCGCAAAAAGCGTATTTTGATTGGTTTGCGCAAAAGTTATCGCGTTTACTAACAAAGGGAAAGATTTTTGTCATTTTTTTTTTTTTTTTTTTTAACGAGTAATGGCGGCGATCTGCGATTTTTTTTTTTTTTTTTTTTTTTTTTTTTTTTTTTTTTTTGCGGGACTGCGACATTGCGGTGAAATGTGTCCTAGGGGCGTGTTTCTAACTGTGATGGGACATGTGTACTATTGTAAAAACAGAGATCAACGGTTCTACATAGTAGAACCGTCTGATCTCCATTTTTACACAGGGGAGAATGACAGGCGGCTTGTTTACATAAGCAGCCTGACTTTCTCCCTCTCTACCGACGATCGTAGTGTGACCGGCGGACATCGGGTGGCTTTGAACTGTTAGGCCTCATTCACATAGCCACGGAGGCCGGTATACCGTCCATGAAGAGGCTTTTTTTCTTTTTTTCTGCTGTCTCTAGCTTTCGAGTGCTGCATGCAGGCAGCTCATAGAAGTTTATTAGGATGCAGCAGAACGACACAAACACAGCCAATCATTCTAATATGACAGGCATTTGGTTGAGCGCCCCCAAAATGAGATACTCACTAGCACCTGTTTTTTTCATTAGTAGGACAAGCAGATGTGTCCGTGCAGCAGCTACATTCCTAAAAGATTTCAAAGGGCTGCCTGCATGCAGCACCTGGATGTTGGAGATGCCAAACAAAGTGGCCCATTCACAGTATAAGGGCATCTGTGTGAGCAAGGTGAATGGGGTCGTTAGCCATTACATTCAGTGGTTCCAGGTAATTAGCTGTAAGTGGGGAGCCCCATTTGAAAGCCATAGGAGGCTGATGGGTCCCGAAGCTAATTGTGATCATTTGGATGTAATTGCTCATGAAACGATTACCTGTGAATGATCGGCCCTGGACACACATTGTCAGCCTCATGTTGCTTTCAAAGGGGCTGATTGCCAGGAATCCCTGCTGGCTCTCCTGCATGTCATTGCTAATCAAGCCTAAGGGCTCTTTCACACGGTCCGCCTCCGTAAGCAGATCCGTGCTGCTCAGCGGGGAAGGATCCGCCGATCCCCACTGAGCCGGCGGATGACAGCTCCGTTTCCGCTTGCAGTGCGGAGAGGGAGGTGTCACAGCTCCCACTGCTCTCTATGGGGGATCGGATGAGAGTGGACCGCCTGTCCGCTCTCATCCGATCCGATCCCTGAACGGATGGAAAAATAGGGTTTCCATCCATCCAGATTTCACGGACAGGATCGGATACGGATGGCAGCGGGTGTCAGCGGAGGTGTCTCCGCTGACATCCGCTGCCCCATAGAGCTGCATGGAAGATCCGATCAGATCCGCCTAAAAAACTGACAGGTGGATCTGATCGGATCGCCCGTGTGAAAGAGCCCTTAAAGTTTTCTTGTTTTCAGTGACTAAATGAAAAAAAAAAAGAAAGGGGTGGACAATAGAAACTACCACAGTGCAACTCGAAATAGCATTTTCAATCTATGCAGGCCTAAATTTTTTCCTTGAAACCAGGAAAAAGTAACGCCTGAAATCGGAAGTCATGTGATACTTGTTGCTTCCAGGTTCTTTGCAGCTAGGGGGGAGGGGGGGGGGTTAAGAAGAGGAGCATTTGCTGGTCTTCCTCCCCTCCACCCAGCCACTATCCCCATACAGGTCCTGGGATCTCAAATTGGACAGTGGAGCCCTGGAAGCATGCGGGAGGGATCAATCATACATAGGTGGCAGTAAAGGGGTTAACCACTTGCCGACCGCCGCACGACTATCTACGGCGGCGGTCAGCCCCTCACAGGCAAAGTGACGTAGGTCTACGTCGCTCGCCTGTGAGGGTTTAGGGAGCGAGCGCGCGCCGCCGGAGGCGCGCTCCCGCTCCCGCGTGGTCACGGACCCCCCCCGCGCGTGTGACCGGCGGACCCGATCGCCGCCGGCCACTCTGCGATCGGCGGGGGAGAGGGAGAAAGTCAGGCAGCTTGTGTAAACAAGCTGCCTGTCATTCTCCTCTCTGTATGAGAGATGATTACATGGATCACTCTGCATACAGTTGAAGCCACAGCCAATCACAGTTAGAATCACGCCCCTAGGGACACACACAGCCCCTCCCTCTCAAATAAAGTTAACCCCTTCACTACCAGTGTATTTTTACAGTAACAGTGCATATATATAGCACTGATTACTGTAGAAATGTCACTGGTAACCCCAAAAGTGTCAAAAATGTCAGTCAAGGGTCCGATCTGTCCGCCCCAATGTCGCAGTACCGCAAAAAAAATCGCAGATCGCCGCCATTACGCGTTAAAAAAAAAAACAACAAAAATGACAAAAATCTTTCCCTTTGTTAGTAAACGCAATAACTTTTGCGCAAACCAATCAAAATACGCTTTTTGCGATTTTTTTTTACCAAACATAGGTAGCATAAAACAAATTGGCCGAAAATATTAAAAAATTTTGATTTTTACATTTTTTTGGGGGGAATTTCATATAAAAAAAAGGGAAAAATATTGCCATTTTTGCAAAATTGACGCTCTTTTTTTGTTTATAGCGCGTGATCAAAAAATCGCACAGGTGATCAAATACCGCCAAAAGAAAGCTCTGTTTGTGGGAAAAAAAGGACGCCAAATTTGTTTAGGTACAGCGTCGCACGACCGCGCAATTGTCCGTTAAAGTCACGCAGTGCCGAATCGCAAAATACCCTCTGGTCGTTTAGCAGCCAAATCCTCCGGGGCTTAAGTGGTTAATAAGGCACAAATGGATAGTAACATTAATGTTGTTTGTCACCGTTTTAAAGCGTGACATGTTTAGTATCTATTTACTTGGTGTAACATCATTTATATTTTACAAAAAAATAAGGGTTATGTATTGTGTTTTTTTTCCAACAAAAAGGCATTTGAAAAACGACTGCACCGTACCGTGTCACATAAAAAGTTGCAACACCCACCAATTTATTCTCCAAGCTCTCTGCTTTAAAAAAAATATATACCCTGGCATTATACGGCTCCCCGATTCACTTACCGAGTTATAATGGTCGCTGGCCAAGGACAATAAGATTTGGTGGCCATTTTGAACCAACTCAACTAAGAAGTCTGCAGTAGTTATTTTGACCTATTTATCTTTACCCACTGATATTGCGTTTGCACAGTCCAGTATTCACAAAAAGTGGCCCCTAGCTGTGCGTTACACGCCGTTGGGTGGCTATCAGGCCGCTGATGTACTTTATTGGCTTATCGCACATGCCTGGGTGACTGGGGGCCTCACTGATTGGTACTGTGTATATTAATAATAATTTGGTTAACATGGAAGGTCTCTGAAGAAGCGGTGTGTGAAGAACTTGTTCTGCGAAGCGCGTTAGCCCTCCCGATCTTGTATTCCAATTATTATACAATGAAGTTGATGGTATATCAAACCCTTTGAGTTGTTTTGGGTTTAGAACATACAATTTTCATGTATTTTTTAAATCCTTTTTAACCAATTTTGTATATCAATAAAAATTCTATCTTTTATATAAATGTTTCCAATTCCATGTGCTCATTATATCTGTGATGACTCTACATCCTTTAGGCCCCTTTCATACATGCAGTCTCTCTGTCCGTTTTTCATCCATCCGTTGACTGATGAAAAACGGACATCAATGCATTTCTATGGAAAAACGAATGTAAATGGATGATCATTCATTTACATCAGTTTACATCCACATCCATCATCTGCTTTACAAACTGATCAAAGCAATATTTTTCTTCCATTAAAAAAACAGTTTGGACGAAAAACGAATGTAAACTGACAAATGGCCAGTTTTTCATCTGTTTTTGCATTGGTAGTGGATGTAAAAAAAAAAAAAAAAAAAAAAAAACGGATGAAAAACTGATGATCACTGATGAAAAATGGATGAATATGTGTGAAAGGGGCTAAAAGTCCATTTCTTTGGGTGGGAGACTGTGTTCCCCTACAAAACCCTTTGTTTTCTTTCCATGGCAGTTTATCCCAAAAGGAAAAAAAAAAAAAACGTGTCTTAATTGTTTTCAGACCAGCCACCATTATGACAGTTATTTGCTGCTGAGTCCAGTGACATTTAAAAAAAAAAAAATGAGTTGAATGTCTAAAAATAGCATTCCTCCCCCCGACATCAAAACAGAACTAACCCAACAGTTTTGATGTTTCCCAAAAAAAGAGCTGAGATGAGAAATTATTATATAAACTTACCTGCTGCCAGGTGCAGACAGCACAGAGAAATGATAACTCCTATGAAGAGTCTCATTTTTGAGTTTTATCACAAAGATGGTAATAAAATGTGATCAAGAAGATAATATGAAATCGCTTTGATCGCAAAGATGTCAAATATGACAAAGAGAAGTATATAGAGATGTGTAGTCGCTGAGCAAATCACACACACGTCCTCTCCCTACTAAGTCAAATCACAACTGACACCGAGCTCCAGGCAGCTGCTGCTTTTATTTACTTTATTGGCTCCGCCCCCTAGTGATAAGCTAGCCAATCGGGTTCAGTTGACAGCAGAATGGTCTGGATTTTCAGAAAGTGGCAGTTATTTTTAGCTGAGTGCAAGGAGAATCTGGGATTGATTTAATAAACCTGGAGAGTGCAAAAACAGGTGCAGCTGTTTATGGTAGTGCTAATTGTTCAATTAAGCTCTGACAAAAATCCTGGAACCTGATTGGTTTATATACAGAGCTGCAAATATGTAGCAAAAAACAAATTGGCCTAAAATGGTAAAAATTTTTGATTTTTACATTTTTTTTTTTGAGAATTTCATATAAAAATGTTTTAAAAATATTGTCATTTTTTCAGAATTGTCGCATTTTTTTGTTTATAGCGCAAAAAGTAAAAATCGCACAGGTGATCAAATACCACCAAAAGAAAGCTGTTTGTGGGGAAAAAAGGGACGTCAATTTCATTTGGGTACAGCGTCACACGACCGTCCAATTGTCCATTAAAGTCATGCAGTGCCGAATCGCAAAATAGGGCCTGGTCTTTGAACAGCCAAATCTTCCGGGGCTTAAGTGGTTAAGGCTGGGTTCACATATGTGTAAATTGGATGCAGTTTCTCCCGCATCCAATTTACATGAAAGGCGAGTGTGAGCGGCTCTCAATGGAGACGAATTCTAAAAGGACTCTGTGTGAATTTGGGTCCGGTTCAGGTGTGCGAATTTGGGGAAAAAAATCGCGACCTGAATCGCAACGAGGAACGCACCGGACCCTAGGTTGGAAACTGCGGCCACACATATGTGAACCTGGCCTTAACAAAAAAAAAAAAAAAAAAAAAAGAAAAGCTAGACATGTGCCTACTAATAAAAATCCTCATTTATGTGTTACTTTAGTTTTGGATAGAGTGGAGAGATGAGATCACTTGTCAGTTTTTATTGCTGTCTGTGTCCCTGTTAGGGAGATTCACCCTCTCTATTTCTCCTGTTTACCATTATCATTGAAAGGGAAAGTAAAAGAAAATCAAACATTTTGGGTTGTCCCCTGGCAGTAATCGAGGGGAAATCTTCCAATGGGGACACTAGTTCTGGTGACCTGGGGGTCCTGAAAATATTCTCCTAATTTGTAGGGATTTCCTCTCACTTCCTGTTTAGCTATGGGACAGGAAGTGAAGGGAAATCTCCACCATGGGACACAGATGACCCGGGTAATTTTTTTGCGATACGGCACTGTTCTTTTTCCTGACAATTGCGCAGTCGTGCGACGCTGTACCCAAATAAAATTGATGTGCTTTTTTTTTCCCCCACAAATAGAGCTTTCATTTGGTGGTATTTATTCACCTCTCCATTTTTTATTTATTGCGCTATAAAGAAAAAAAAAAAAAAAAACCCTTTTACTTTCTGCTATAAAACATAGCCAATAAAATTAAAAATCCAATTTTTTCATCAATTTAGTCCAATATGTATTCTGCCACGTATTTTTGGTACTACAAATCCCAATAAGTGGGACATTGGAATTCATGTTAACCACTTCCATAACGGGCCAATTCTGGCATTCCTCTCCTACATGTAAAAATTACTCAGAACCCCCAAACATAATAGATATACAAATTTTAGCAGAGACCTTAGCGAATAAAATGGCGATTGTTGCAAATTATGTCACACGGTATTTGCACAGCAATAAGCATTCACAAATGGCGGGTGTATTTGTCAACTATACAAAATTTTGCTTACATATAATATGATACAGATGGTGAGGTTTCCTCTGTTACTTTACTGCTCCCTCGATTCTAGGTGGGGACGGCATTGGGGCCGGGGGCATCTCCCTTCCGGTTATAAACCTAAAAGCTTTTATATCCATTCAAACATTTCAATAAACAAAATAGTAAAAATGGGTCTCGGTGCACCCCTCCACTTCTAGACCTTGAATTAGGTGTCTGTCTATGCCTTTTTTTGATGCAGAATAAAAAAAACACTGGACTGTGTCTGGTGTGAAAGTAGAGAACCTAAAGGCTCTTATTTAACATGGTGACGTTAGATGCTAACTGTCCTGGATTTGCCAGGACAGTTCCCAATCTTAAACCTCAGTTCCAATGATGCTGTGTGCCGGGCACTGTCTTAGGATCAGTGTCACTCTTATTCACTCTATGATCGTTGAGTCCTTTGGACTCAGCTGATACAGAACAGGATAAAGGGCAAATCACAGCGGCCCTTTGCCATGTGATCAGCTGTCAGCCAATGACAGCTGATCAGGGAAGTAAACAGAAGCTGGTTATCGTTTCTTTTTTATCCTCAAGATCAGCGTGAGGAGAATGGAAGAATGCCAGTAACTGGCTTCTGTTACAGGGATAGGAGGCACTAATGGACAGGCACTGAAAGACCGCACTGATTGGCATCACTGATAGGCACAGACCGGTGTCACTGATGGGCACAGAGTGGCATCACTGCTGGGCACTGTTGGGGCTGCACTGTAATCAGTGCCCTGATTTCCCTTGTGAGGAAATGCCGCTGATCAGCTCTCACTCAACCAACTCAACTAAGAAGTCTGCAGTAGTTATTTTGACCTATTTATCTTTACCCGCTGATATTGCATTTGCACAGTCCAGTATTCACAAATAGTGGCCCCTAGCTGTGCATTACACGCCGTTGGGTGGCTATCAGGCCGCTGATGTACTTTATTGGCTTATCGCACATGCCTGGGTGACTGGGGGCCTCTCACTGATTGGTACTGTGTATATTAATAATAATTTGGTTAACATGGAAGGTCTCTGAAGAAGCGGTGTGTGAAGAACTTGTTCTGCGAAACGCGTTAGCCCTCCTGATCTTGTATTCCAATTATTATACAATGAAGTTGATGGTATATCAAACCCTTTGAGTTGTTTTGGGTTTAGAACATACAATTTTCATGTATTTTTTTAAATCATTTTTAACCATTTTGGATATCAATAAAAATTCTATCTTTTATATAAATGTTTCCAATTCCATGTGCTCATTATATCTGTGATGACTCTACATCCTTTAGGCCCCTTTCACACATGCTGTCTGTCTGTCAGTTTTTCATCCATCCGTTGACTGATGAAAAACGGACATCAATGCATTTCTATGGAAAAACGAATGTAAATGGATGATCATTCATTTACATCAGTTTACATCCACATCCATCATCTGCTTTACAAACTGATCAAAGCAATATTTTTCTTCCATTAAAAAAACAGTTTGGACGAAAAACTAATGTAAACTGACAAATGGCCAGTTTTTCATCTGTTTTTGCATTGGTAGTGGATGTAAAAAAAAAAAAAAAAAAAAAAACAGATGAAAAACTGATGATCACTGATGAAAAACGGATGAATATGTGTGAAAGGGGCCTAAAAGTCCATTTCTTTGGGTGGGAGACTGTGTTCCCCTACAAAACCCTTTGTTTTCTTCTTTCCATGGCAGTTTATCCCAAGAGGAAAAAAAAAAAAAAAACGTGTCTTAATTGTTTTCAGACCAGCCACCATTATGACAGTTATTTGCTGCTGAGTCCAGTGACATTTAAAAAAAAAAATGAGTTGAATGTCTAAAAATAGCATTCCTCCCCCCGACATCAAAACAGAACTAACCCAACAGTTTTGATGTTTCCCAAAAAAAAGAGCTGAGATGAGAAATGATTATATAAACTTACCTGCTGCCAGGTGCAGACAGCACAGAGAAATGATAACTCCTATGAAGAGTCTCATTTTTGAGTTTTATCACAAAGATGGTAATAAAATGTGATAAAGAAGATAATATGAAATCGCTTTGATCGCAAAGATGTCAAATATGACAAAGAGAAGTATATAGAGATGTGTAGTCGCTGAGCAAATCACACACACGTCCTCTCCCTACTAAGTCAAATCACAACTGACACCGAGCTCCAGGCAGCTGCTGCTTTTATTTACTTTTTTGGCTCCGCCCCTAGTGATAACTAGCCAATCGGGTTCAGTTGACAGCAGAATGGTCTGGATTTTCAGAAAGTGGCAGTTATTTTTAGCTGAGTGCAAGGAGAATCTGGGATTGATTTAACCACTTAAGCCCCGGAAGATTTTACCCCCTTCCTGACCAGGGTTTTTTTTGCGATTTTTTTTTTTTTTTTTTTTTTTGTTTTTACTGCGTGACTTTAACGGACAATTGCGCGGTCGTGCAACGCTGTACCTAAACTAATTTCACGTCCTTTTTTTCCCACAAACAGAGCTTTCTTTTGGTGGTATTTGATCACCTGTGTGATTTTTTTTGATCATGCGCTATAAACAAAAAAAGAGTGTAAATTTTGCAAAAATAACAATATTTTTCACTTTTTTTTTATATAAAATTCCCCAAAAAAATGTAAAAAAAAAAAATCAAAATTTTTTAACATTTTCGGCCAATTTGTTTTATGCTACATATGTTTGGTAAAAAAAAATCGCAAAAAGCGTATTTTGATTGGTTTGCGCAAAAGTTATCGCGTTTACTAACAAAGGGAAAGATTTTTGTCTTTTTTTTTTTTTTTTTTAACGAGTAATGGCGGCGATCTGTGATTTTTTTTTTTTTTTTTTTTTGCGGGACTGCGACATTGCGGTGAAGGGGTTAACTGTATTGGAGAGGGAGGGGTTAAATGTGTCCTAGGGGCGTGTTTCTAACTGTGATGGGACATGTGTACTATTGTAAAAACAGACATCAACGGTTCTACATAGTAGAACCGTCTGATCTCCATTTTTACACACGGGAGAATGACAGGCGGCTTGTTTACATAAGCAGCCTGACTTTCTCCCTCTCTACCGACGATCGTAGTGTGACCGGCGGACATCGGGTCCGCCGGTCACACGCGCAGACTCAGTGAACGACCCGGGGCGGGCGCGCGCCTCAGCGGGCGCGCGCTCGCCCGCCTCAGCGGGCGCGCGCTCGCCCGCTATTGGCTCACAAGCCGATCACAGGCTAGCGAAGTAGATCTTCGTCACTCTGCCTGCCCGGCCCTGACTGCCGCAGTAAATATACTGTGTGCAGTCGGCAAGCGGTTAATAAACCTGGAGAGTGCAAAAACAGGTGTAGCTGTTTATGGTAGTGCTAATTGTTCAATTAATCTCTGACAAAAATCCTGGAACCTGATTGGTTTATATACAGAGCTGCAAATATGTAGCAGAAAACAAATTGGCCTAAAATGGTAAAAATTTTAGATTTTTAAAAATTTTTTTGGAGAATTTCATATAAAAATATTTTTTAAAAATATTGTAATTTTCTCAGAATTGTCGCATTTTTTTGTTTATAGCGCAAAAAGTAAAAATCGCACAGGTGATCAAATACTACCAAAAGAAAGCTTGGTTTGTGGGGAAAAAAAGGACATCAATTTCACTTGGGTACAGCGTCACACGACCGCCCAATTGTCCATTAAAGTCATGCAGGGCCGAATCGCAAAATAGGGCCTGGTCTTTGAACAGCCAAATCTTCCGGGGCTTAAGTGGTTAAGGCTAGGTTCACATATGTGTGAATTGGATGCAGTTTCTCCCGCATCCAATTTACATGAAAGGCGAGTGTGAGCGGCTCTCAATGGAGACGAATTCTAAAAGGACTCTGTGTGAATTTGGGTCCGGTTCAGGTGTGCGAATTTGGGGAAAAAAATCGCGACCTGAATCGCAACAAGGAACGCACCGGACCCCAGGTTGGAAACTGCGGCCACACATATGTGAACCTGGCCTTAACAAAAAAAAAAAAAAAATAATAATAAAAAAAGCTAGACATGTGCCTACTAATAAAAATCCTCATTTATGTGTTACTTTAGTTTTGGATAGAGTGGAGAGATGAGATCACCTGTCAGTTTTTATCGCTGTCTGTGTCCCTGTTAGGGAGATTCACCCTCTCTATTTCTCCTGTTTACCATTATCATTGAAAGGGAAAGTAAAAGAAAATCAAACCTTTTGGGTTGTCCCCTGGCAGTAATAGAGGGGAAATCTTCCAATGGGGACGCTAGTTCTGGTGACCTGGGGGTCCTGAATAAATTCTCCTAAGTTTTTAGGGATTTCCTCTCACTTCCTGTTTAGCTATGGGACAGGAAGTGAAGAGAAATCTCCACCATGGGACACAGATAACCCGGTTCATTTTTTGCGATACGGCACTGTTCTTTTTCCTGACAATTGCGCAGTCGTGCGACGCTGTACCCAAATAAAATTGATATGCTTTTTTTCCCCCCACAAATAGAGCTTTCATTTGGTGGTATTTATTCACCTCTGCAGTTTTTATTTTTTGCGCTATAAAGAAAAAAATAAAACAATACTTTACTTTCCGCTATAAAACATATCCAATTTGTTCGTCAATTTAGTCCAATATGTATTCTGCCACGTATTTTTGGTAATACAAATCCCAATAAGTGTATCATTAAAGAACAAAGTGTATCATTAAAGAACAAAGGAAGAACAATCTATGAGAGTCACAAGAAGGCTCCACCCTGCGCCAAAGAAGATAATCTCTAAGTACTGAGCTGCCACCTAACAAATAATGACAATAATAATAAAAGGGTGAATTGGATCAAAGGACCCAGACCACCATGCGGCACTGATAAATCATATATACATGGTAAATCTGAATGTGAACTATATTCCAAGGACACCCATGATATTAAATCCAAAAATAAAATAAACATGCATTAGTAAATTCCAAATCGGCATAATGGCGGTTTACATAACTGGAAATTGCCAACGAGTTTTATATATGGAACTGCACTGCAGTATTTAGCTATGATCATGTGTGTACATGTATGCCAATAAACCATTCTTATATAGAATGTGCTCTACCTCACATCCGGCTATTTGCATTAAGATTATTGTGCATATGTTTTCTTATTTTGCTAACCAATGCTGTTCTGAATGGCTATTACAGAGCAATGTCTGCTATTCCGTAAGGTTACATGTATTGAACATTTACAGTTACATATCGGTTATTACATTTTTTTTTTTTTTTCCTTTTAAAATTTATTTTTTCGGAGACTATAGAGTTCTAATTATTTATATTCATTCTTTAACCGCTTGCCGACTGCCCACAGTAATATTACTGCGGCAGTGCGGCTCCCCTGGGTCCAGTTACGTAGTACTGGGGAGTGGGGAAGGGGTTTTGGCGGTGCGCTCCCACTGTGTTTAGACACAGCGGGAGGCGGTCCACAGGAGGAGAGGCAGTGATTCCCGCGTTCCTCCCGAGATCGTCCGGTAAATGGAGAGAAGACCCGCCTGCTTATGTAAACAAAGCAGGCGGATCTTCTGTGAGACAGTCAGGGACAGATCTGAAGTTTCAGCTAAGCTTAAACTGCGATCTGTCTGTACCTGTCACAGAACCCCCCCTCCCCTCCACAGTTAGTAAGAATACAGACATACATTAACCCATTTGATCACCCCTAGGGTTAACCCCTTCACTGCCAATGGCATTATTACAGTAACAGTGCATATTTTTAGCACTGATTTCTGTAGTAATGTCTCTTGTCCCCCCCAAAAGTGTCAAAAATGTCAGTTAGGGGTCCGATTTGTCTGCTGCAATGTCGCAGTCCCGCAAAAAATCGCAGATCGCTGCCATTACTAGTAAAAAAACAATAAAAATGACATAAATCTTTCCCATAGTTAAAACGCGATAACTTTAGCGCAAACCCATCAAAATACGCTTATTGTTTTTGTTTTTTTTTTTTTTACCAAAAATATGTAGCAGAAAACAAATTGGCCTAAAATGTTAAAAAAATGTTGATTTTTAGTTTGTTTTGTTTTTTTTTTGGGGGGGGGGGGGATATCCTATAGCAGAATGTGAAAAATATATATTTTTTTTTTCACAATTGTTGCTCCTTTTTTGTTTATAGTGCAAAAAATAAAAATCACACAGGTGATCAAATACCACCAAAAGAAAGCTCTATTTGTGGGAAAAAAAGGACATAAATCTTGTTTGGGTACAGCGTCGCACGACCACCCAATTGTCCGTTAAAATAACACAGTGCCGAATCGCAAAATAGGGCCTGGTCATTAAGGGGGCAAATCCTTCCGGGGCTGAAGTGGTTAATCATACTAAACTATTTTGCAAGTCTAATCGTACTCAGCACATTGGCTTAGTGGTCTGCGCTCATGAGCAAAAAAAGCACCTGAGTCATAAGTTCAAATCCCAAGCATGCTAACACCCTGCATGTTCACTAGTGTTTGATTATTTTATTTCCACCCAATAATACTTTTTCTAAATAACATACCATTGCATGTAGTTGAGCATGCAAACTAGGCCTGCGGAATATAATCGCCGAATCGATGCATCGCAATGCGACCCTTCGCAATTCTGCATCGATTCGGGGTGACTGCAAAATCGATTAGCTAATGACGTCACTCCGGAGGTGGGCGGCGCTGGCACTTGATGACAGTGGCGGCAGCGGCGGCCGGGCTTGTGGAACATGGAGCTCCTTGCGGGAGAGGAGAGGAGGAGAGCGGAGCTATCAGTGCTCTGGCCCCGGGAGGGTTCGGGGCGGCCGCAGCCTTTCCAGCCGGAGGTGTGACGGTGGAGGATGAGGAGGCCTCGTCCGAGTCGGAGGAGAAGCGGGAGAGCGGCAGAGCCAGGTGAGGGGGCGGACAGGGGGAGCACACTGAGGGAGAGGGGGAGCCAGACTATCCAGCATGGTCACAGCAGTAAGAAGAAAATGACTTCTAACCTTCCTGATCTGAACATTTGATTCTGTGCTAGAATCCCAGCTCCCCCCGCCTCTGTAGGTACAGCCTGGCTGCCAGTGCACTCAAAAGTCAAAACAAGTTAGTGTCAGTGACTCCGTTTCAGAGCACACTTCCAGTGTGTAAGGGTTAATGTAAACGAATGCCTGATTTTACCTTCTCTCCGGACGGACTTTACATCTCCGCTCTGCACAGTCATGTGCCCTCTGGCCAGCTGATCTCCCCCTCCTCCCCGCAGGCTGAGTGCAGGAGACTGAGGAGAGACTGACATGAAAATATACGGAGATAATAAGGTAATCAGTCACTCAGGCATCAGTTTACATTAACCCTTACACACTGGAAGTGTCCCTGAAATGGAGTCACTGACACTAATTTTGCAAATATGTGCTGAATGTGATAGTACAGTCCTGATTTTCTTATTTTGCACATCATTTATGTTAGTAGCACTGTATCTTTCTATTCATTTATGATCCTTCTATGTGCAGTGATTCACAGATTTTGATATAGCTGCTGCGAGTATTATATTGTATACTAGTATTGTATTCCACACATAGTCGCGCTGATACTTTCACCTTTTTGAAAACCTTTGGGCAGTGGGCTGGGCTTGGGCATTGGGCAGTAATCGTGGTGCATCGTTGCATCGTGGAATCGTATCGAATCGTTGCCTTAATAATCGAATCGTGAGGTAAGTGAAGATGCGCAGCCCTAATGCAAACTATGGAAAGAACCATGCTGATGTGACAGGGGCAATTTAGGCATTCACCTATTTTCAGCATACTCTGCTGTTTAAAATGTAAGGAGGTGGACCACAAAGTACATTAACGCATGGGGAACCTGGCTAGCTTACCCTAAAGCATCCAATTACCTGAAAACCCTCAACAATAATTAATTACAATTTATCTAAATATTGTACAGAGAAAGTTCGCTTCCCCCCTGTATCCCTATCACCCCTCCCCTTTTCTTGATCCTACCATTGGATCTTACCTATTGACAGTATGTTCACATTGGGGTCAATAGGTATTACTGTTCCTATATATGTTTAAATTGATTCAACATTAGTGATGGACGAACATCGGCCGGGTGCGGTTCGCGAACGCCAGCCGCAAATTTTCTCAAAAGTCCGCGAACCACGAGTTCGCAGCGGGCCCCACTGACTTTAATGGGAGGCGAACTTTAAAAACCTTTAGGTCATATTTTTAGCCACAAAAGACGTACTAGCTGTGCACAAATAGTCCCAGCACGTGAACAATGTCATAACAGAAGTATTGCAATTGAAAAAGTTGCCCTAAATTGTGTTTTTTTTTTTTTTTTACAGCAAAAAATATATATTTTTTTTTCATAAATCAGCCAGAACTGACAACAGCCGGTAAATACATTGTCTAATACATATTGGGTCCATTCACACATCTGTAAAATGGGTCCGCATCCATTCCACAATTTGGCGGAACCTTTACAGACCCATTGTTTTTGATTTCCAGTCTGAAAAATTTGGCATTCACAGGATAAAGTAAGTGTCGGCCATTCCAGGCCCCAAAAATTAGCCCGCATGCGTTTACCTGACAGCTAAGAATGTAGTATTCTGTGGCTGAAGGTACATTAGGCATTCACAGGATACAGAAGTAAGTGTCGCCCATTCCAGGCCCCAAACATTAGCCCACATGGGTTTACCTGACAGCTAAGTATGTAGTATTCTGTGGCTGAAGGTACATTAGGCATTCACACAGTATACAGAAGTAAGTGTCGGCCTATATAGGCTCAAAAAATTAGCTCACATGGTTTGAACTGACAGCAAAGAACGTAGTATATGATGGCTAGAGGTACGGTAGGCGTTCACAGTACACAGAACCATTAGTGTCGGCCTGTATAGGCTCCAAAAATTAGCTCACATGGTTTGAACTGACAGCAAAGAACGTAGTATATGATGTCTAGAGGTACGGTAGGCGTTCACAGTACACAGAACCGTAAGTGTTGGCCTGTATAGGCTCCAAAAATGAGCTCATATGGTTTGAACTGACAGCAAAGAACGTAGTATATGATGGCTAGAGATACGGTAGGCATTCACATTACACAGAACCGTAAGTGTTGGCCTGTATAGGCTCCAAAAATTAGCTCACATGGTTTGAACTGACAGCAAAGAACGTAGTATATGATAGCTAGAGATACGGTAGGTGTTCACAGTACACAGAACCGTAAGTGTCAGCCTGTATAGGCTCCAAAAATTAGCTCACATGGTTTGAACTGACAGCAAAGAATGTAGTATGATGGCTAGAGGTACGGTAGGCGTTCACAGTAAACAGAACCATAAGTGTCGGCCTGTATAGGCTCCAAAAATTAGCTCACATGGTTTGAACTGACAGCAAAGAACGTAGTATTTGGTGGCTGGAGGTACATTAGGCATTCACAGAAAAAATAATTGTCAGCCCTGAAAGGCCCCTAAAATTTGCCATTCAATGGACATGAAATGCCTTTTATGCCGCTGTATGTAGCGATTAGCGAAGCCAAGGACCAGGAATTGTTGTGGGTGGAGGAATTTCGATGAAACCTGGTCTACTGGTCACATGTGTTGAATTCCTCAGACATCCATGCCTCATTCATTTTTGTAAATGTGAGGTAGTCTACACTGTCATGAGCTAGGCGAGTGGGCTTATCGGTCATGATTCCCCCTGCTGCGCTGAATGTCCTTTCAGACAGGACACTGGACGGGGGGTAAGCCAACAGTTTCATTGCAAATTGTGCTAGCTCTGGCCAGAGGTCAAGTCTGTCCACCCAGTAGTCCAGGGGTTCATCACTCCTCAGAGTGTCCACATCGGCCGTTAACCTGATATAGTCGGACACCTGTTGGTCTAGGCGTTCCCTCATGCTGGATCCGGAGTACAGCTATCGATGGTTCGGCTGAAAGAAGGATCTCATATCTGGAGTGACCAAGACATCTTACAACCGCCCTCTTCTTGCAGGCGCTGTTGGATTGCTACCCGTCACTGTCTCTCTGTGATTGGACATTCCTCTGCCAGCGCACGGAAAAGCATATTGCAGCATTTCCCTCAGCAAGGCCTGGAAATTCTGCATTCACCGCCCTCTGTGATTGTGGTAACATTTCCACCATTTTGTGTTTGTACCGGGGGTCTAAGTACATTGCCACCCAGTACTGGTCCTTGGCCTTTATGCGTTTTATACGGGGGTCCCCCTTAAAACACTGCAGCATGTAGGTCCCCATTCCCACTAAACTGGAAGCGGTATAGCGGCCTGCTTCCAGCTCATCATCCAGGATAATGTCGTCCTCGTTCTCCTCCCCCTCCCTCCATCCACGGATAACACCAGGGATCCCAGAAAGGTGTAAAGCATGCTCTTCTTGCTCCTCCTCATCCCCCCCCCCAGCACCGTCCTCCTCCTCGGACTCCTCTTCAGACTACTGCTGTTGATTTGTCTCAGATGGAGTAGTACCCCCTGGGAATTCATCCAATATTGTGACTTCCTGATCTTCGTGCTCCTGCTCCGCGACAGCTTGATCAATGACACAACACAATGCACGCTCCAGAAAGAAGGCGTAAGGTATGATGTCACTTATGGCGCCCTGGTCGTGACTGACCAGTTTGGTGATCTTATCGAATGGCCACAGAAGTCTGCATGCGTCCCGCATGAGCAGCCACTGGTCAGGTGAAAAATACCCAAGCTCCCCAGAACCTGTCTTGCCGCTGAGTTCGAACAGGTAGTCATAACCTGGACGTTTCTGCTGGAGCAGCCTATCGAGCATATGCAACTTTGAGTTCCATCGCGTCGGGCAGTCTCAAATAAGACACCTGACAGGCAGGTTGTGTCGCCGCTGAATCTCAGCAAGGCGAGCCATGGCTGTGTAAGATCTTCGGAAATGGCCCGAGATTTTCCTGGCCTGCCGCAAGACGTCCTGGAACCCAGGGTATTTGCCAACTAATCGCTGCACCACCAAGTTCAGGACGTGTGCCATGCATGGCACGTGTGTTATTTTGACCTGTTTCAGCGCGCTCAGCAGATTGGCACCGTTGTCGCACACCACTTTACCAACTGACAAATTCAGCGGTGTCAGCCACTGATCTGCCTGTGAACGCAAAGCTGAAAGGAGTGCAGGACCAGTGTGGCTCTTGGCTTCCAGGCACAACAGACGCAGCACAGCATGGCAACGTCTCACCTGGCATGTGGAATAGGTTCTGGGGATGTTGGGCGGCGCAGGAGAAGAGACGGTAGCAGCGGAAGAGGAGGAGTCAGCCGAGGAGGAGAGGGAGGATGATGGAGGAGAAGAAGAGGCAGGCCTGCTTGCAATCCGTAGCGGTACAACTAAATCTACACGGGTGCCAGGGGTTACATGCTTAACGGCCATCAGAAGGTTCACCCAGTGGGCCGCAAAAGTGATATACCTTCCCTGGCCGTGTTTGCTAGACCATGTGTTTGTGGTCAGATGTATCTTGGCACCAACACTCCAAGCTCTGGAATGCCCTTTTGCGCGAAGTAATTCCTGCCTGGGACCTTCCATTGTGGTGTTCCAATGGCCACAAATTTACGAAAGGCCTCCGAGTCCACCAGTTGATATGGCCGTAGTTGGCGAGCTATCAGTTCCGACAAGCCAGCAGTCAAACGTTGGGCAAGAGGGTTATCCGGCGTCATTTTTTTCCGCTCCAACATTTGGACCACAGAAGCCTGCCCTTTTCCAGAACAACGTGATGACGGCATCATGGAAGGTGGAGTGGAGGGCAAATATGAGGAGAGAGGAGAAGCAGAAGGAGAAGGGGCTGGACAGTGAGAGCCTGGAGTGTGGCTTTGTGGCTTCTGACGGTGTTTCTCCCACTGGGCTCGGTGATGGGAGTTTAGGTGCCTTCTTAAGGCGGTTGTCCCTAGGTGAGTGTTTGGCTTACCGCGACTTATGCGTTGACTGCAAAGGCTGCAGATGGCAATACTGTTGTCAGCAATGGACACATTAAAAAAAGCCCGCACTACGGAGCCATGTGTCGGCATCCTGGGAGCGCCAGATGTGACTGTACATGGTTGATGGCTCGCTCCTGATACATTTGCAGTCTGCTTTCTACCTCTTCTGCAATGCAAGTTCTGCCTGCCTCTCCTCCCTATCTGCCGGTCCGTCTCTCCCTCTGAACTCCCTTCCTCTTCCTCTCTTGTGGACTCCCATGTGACGTTCATAGACTCGTCATCATCCACGTCATCTTCCCCACCACTAACATTCGAGATCTCGGAGTAGGCAGCAACAGCAGGGACCAACCTCCTTGGGCTGATCTGGGTACTGTCATCAGACTGCTGAGTGGCAGCTGTTGCTACCTCCTCTTCCTGATCCGATGCCAACAATGACTGCGCATCACAAACCTCTTGTGATGGATCGGAAAATAGTTCCAGTGACTCAAGTGGAGGGTATGTGGTGGTGGTGGTGTCTTTTGGGGTGCACACAGCAGAACGTGAAGAGGGTGCAGATAGAGAGGATGAGGAGGGTGCAGAAGAGGAAGGCTGAGTGACCCACTCAACCATGTCTGGTGCATCCTTTGTCGTAATTGCACGCGGCTTTTGAAACTTCACAGTTAGGCTCCGACCTACTGCTCCTGCCCTACCCTTACCACCCCTGCGTACGTCTCTGCCTCTTCCTCTGCCTGTCATTAGAGATGTATAGAACTGTTCGCCGGCGAACAGTTCCCGGCGAACTTAGCATGTTCGCGTTCGCCGCTGCCGGCGAACATATGCGATGTTCGGTCCGCCCCCCATAAGACATCATTGAGGCAAACTTTGACCCTGAACTTTACAGTCAGCAGACACATTTCCAGCCAATCAGCGTACCTCCCTCCCACACCCTCCCACCTCCTATAAATAAGCAAGGGCAGCATCCATCTTAGATCATTCTGAAGCAGTGTGTGTAGTGAGAATAGGGAGAGAGCTGCTGCTGCTGCTGTTAAGCTAGGGACAGTTAGTCAGTGTTCCTGGTCTTGCAGTGTTCTTGGTCCACTACTGCTGTAATATCAGCACCCCAAAAAGCCCTTCTAAGGGCTGGTATTTGTGGTTTTTTTTTTTTTTTTTATATATATATATATACCTAGCGTCCCCAAAAGCCCTTTTAAGGGCTGGTAATTGAGTTGTTTCTTCATATATATATATATATATATCTATATCTATCTAGTGTCCCCAAAAGCCCTTTTAAGGGCTGGTAATTGAGGATTTTTTTATTTTTATATATATACATATATATATATATATATATAGTGTCCCCAAAAGCCCTTTCAAGGGCTGGTAAGGTAATAGATTTTTTTCTTTATATATATATATATATATATATATCTATTGTACACTGCAGTTGCCTGCCCGCTGTGTGTGAGAGGCCACAGACCTACCACAGACTGTACTGTGTGCACACCACACTCATTTCGGGTGGCACAGGCACAGTACCTGGCATTTTAAAAAATATTTTTTTTTTCTCTGTCATAATTGCAGTGAGTGCTGTGTCAGGTCCACAGAGTGCACTGTACCCACTGCAGTGCACTGCCCACCACTGATATATATACGTTGGCACAGCATCTTGTTGCAATAAATTGAAAAAAAAAATATTTTTTATTATTGCAGTTGCCTGGGCTGCCAGTGACTGTCAGGTCCACAGAGTGTACTGTGCCCACTGCAGTGCCACTGTGTGCCCACCCACCACTGATATATAAGGTGGCACAGCAGCTTGCAAAGTAAAAAAAAAATATATATTTTTTTAAATTGCAGTTGCCTGGGTACCAGTGACTGCTGTCAGGTCCACAGAGAGTGTACTGTGCCACTGCCCACCCACCACTGATATATAAGGTGGCACAGCAGCTTGCAAAGTAAAAAAAATATATATATTTTTTTAAATTGCAGTTGCCTGGGTGCCAGTGACTGCTGTCAGGTCCACAGAGAGTGTACTGTGCCACTGCCCACCCACCCACCACTGATATATAAGGTGGCACAGCAGCTTGCAAAGTAAAAAATATATATATATTTTTTTAAATTGCAGTTGCCTGGGTGCCAGTGACTGCTGTCAGGTCCACAGAGAGTGTACTGTGCCACTGCCCACCCACCACTGATATATAAGGTGGCACAGCAGCTTGCAAAGTAAAAAAATATATATATATTTTTTAAATTGCAGTTGTCTGGGTGCCAGTGACTGCTGTCAGGTCCACAGAGAGTGTACTGTACCACTGCCCACCCACCACTGATATATAAGGTGGCACAGCAGCTTGCAAAGTAAAAAAAAATATATATATTTTTTAAATTGCAGTTGCCTGGGTGCCAGTGACTGCTGTCAGGTCCACAGAGAGTGTACTGTGCCACTGCCCACCCACCACTGATATATAAGGTGGCACAGCAGCTTGCACTCATAGTACAACAGTAACAACACATTAAAAAAAAAATGACAGGCAGAGGCAGGCCACCCCGCAAGGGCCGTCGTGGTCGTGGTGCTGTGATTTCCTTAGGCTCTAGAATAATGCCCAGTGTTCAGAGGCCACCACAGCCCCTGAACTCAAAAAATTCTGAGGCCATAGTTGACTGGCTTACACAGGACACCCAATCGTCTACAGCTTCCGCTCGGAACCTTAATGCACCATCCTCCTCCAGCTCAGCTTCGGGCACCTCTCAATTTACCACTCGCCAGCCCGCCGGCACCACCACCAACACTAGCACCACAGCCGCTTCACTTGATCCGTCAGAGGAGTTATTTTCACATCAGTTTGAAGAAATAAGTGATGCGCAACTATTAGTGCCAGAGGATGTAGATAACGGGGATATGTCTCAGTCAGGCAGCATTATACACATGGACGTACATTGTGATGATGATGATGTTGTACCTGCTGCTGCTGCCTTTGCTGAGTTGTCAAGTGAAGCGGCTGATGATGACGATGTGTCTGTGGATGTCACCTGGGTGCCTGCTCGAAGAGCAGAAGAAGAGGGGGAAAGTTCAGATGGGGAGACAGAGAGGAGGAGGAGACGAGTTGGAAGCAGGGGGAGGAGGTCATCGCAAGGAGCTAGTGGCGCAGTCAGACAGCATGTAGATTCGGCACCCGGGGTCAGCCAGACAGCACGCCAATCAACGCAAGCTGTTGCCACCACCAGAATGCCGTCCTTGCAAAGCTCAGCAGTGTGGCATTTTTTTTGTGTGTCTGCCTCTGATATCAGCGATGCCATTTGTAACCTGTGCCAAAAGAAACTGAGTCGTGGGAAGTCCAACACCCACCTAGGTACAACTGCTTTGCGAAGGCACATGATCTCACATCACAAACGCCTATGGGATCAACACATGAGTAAAAGCAGCACACAAACTGAAAGCCACCATCCTCCTCCTGGTCCAGCATCTTCAGCCACGTCAACCACTGCTGTCTTCCATGCCCCCTATCAACAACCCGCCCCTCCGCCTCTCACCTTCAGCAGTTCCTGCTCGTCACCTGCCCACAGTCAGGTGTCTGTGAAGGAAATGTTTGAGCGCAAAAAGCCAATCTCGCAGAGTCACCCCCTTGCCCGGCGTCTGACAGCTGGCTTGTCGGAACTCTTAGCCCGCCAGCTTTTACCATACAAGCTGGTGGAGTCTGAGGCCTTCAAAAAATTTGTCGCTATTGGGACACCGCAGTGGAAGGTACCCGGCCGAAATTATTTTTCACAAAAGGCAATCCCCAACCTGTACTCTATTGTGGAAAAAGAAATCATGTCACGTCTGGCACACAGTGTTGGGGCAAGGGTCCATCTGACCACTGATAGCTGGTCTGCAAAGCACGGTCAGGGCAGGTATATAACGTACACTGCGCATTGGGTAAACCTGCTGGCGGCTGCCAAGCATGGAATGCGTGGCTCTGCTGCAGAGGAGTTGGTGACACCGCCACGACTTGCAGGCAGGCCTGCTGCCACCTCCTCTACTCCTCCTACTCCATCCTCTATGCTAACCTCCTCGGCTGAGTCCTCTTCTGCTGTTGCGTCTTGCTCCACACCAACTGCACCCCCCCAGCTCCCCAGGGGCTATTCCACATGCCGGATACGACAGTGTCACGCTGTCTTGGGGTTGACTTGCCTGAAAGCAGAGAGTCACACCGGACCAGCACTACTGTCCGCCCTGAATGCACAGGTGGATCAGTGGCTGACCCCGCACCAACTGGAGATCGGCAAAGTGGTGTGTGACAACGGGAGCAATTTGTTGGCGGCATTGAATTTGGGCAAGTTGACACATGTGCCGTGCATGGCACATGTGTTGAATCTGATTGTGCAACGTTTTGTGCAGAAGTACCCAGGCTTACAGGACGTCCTCAAGCAGGCCAGGAAGGTGTGTGGCCATTTCAGGCGTTCCTACACGGCCATGGCGCACTTTGCAGATATTCAGCGGCGAAACAACATGCCAGTGAGGCGCTTGATTTGCGACAGCCCGACACGTTGGAATTCAACACTGCTAATGTTCGACCGCCTGCTCCAACAAGAAAAAGCGGTCAACGAGTATTTGTATGACCGGGGTGCTAGGACAGCCTCTGCGGAGCTGGGTATTTTTTTGCCACGCTACTGGACGCTCATGCGCAATGCCTGTAGGCTCATGCGTCCTTTTGAGGAGGTGACAAACCTAGTGAGTCGCACTGAAGGCACCATCAGCGACATCATCCCATATGTTTTTTTCCTGGAGCGTGCCCTGCGAAGAGTGCTGGATCAGGCCGTAGATGAGCGTGAAGAGGAAGAGGAAGAGTTGTGGTCACCATCACCACCACCAGAAACAGCCTTACCATCGATTGCTGGACCTGCGGCAACACTGGAAGAGGAGTGTGAGGAAGAGGAGTCAGAGGAGGAATGTGGCTTTGAGGAGGAGGAACACCAACCACAGCAGGCATCCCAGGGTGCTCGTTGTCACCTATCTGGTACCCGTGGTGTTGTACGTGGCTGGGGGGAAGAACACACCTTCAATGACATCAGTGAGGACGAGGAATTGGACATGAGTAGCTCGGCATCCAACCTTGTCCAAATGGGGTCTTTCATGCTGTCATGCCTGTTGAGAGACCCTCGTATAAAAAGGCTGAAGGAGAACGACCTGTACTGGGTGGCCACGCTACTAGACCCCCGGTATAAGCAGAAAGTCTGTGACATGTTACCCAATTACCGGCAGTCGCAAAGGATGCAGCAGCTACAAAATAAGTTAAAAACTATGCTCTACACAGCGTATAAGGGTGATGTCACAGCACAACGGGAATCCAACAGGGGAAGAGGTGAAAGTAATCCTCCTCCTACCACCACAACCACGCCGGCAAGGACAGGACGCTTTACAGACGTCTTGTTGATGGAGGACATGCGGAGCTTTTTTAGTCCTATGCATCGCCACAGCCCTTCGGGGTCCACCCTCAGAGAACGACTCGACCGACAGGTAGCAGACTACCTTGCCTTAACTGCAGATATCGACACTCTGAGGAGCGATGAACCCCTTGACTACTGGGTGTGCAGGCTTGACCTGTGGCCTGAGCTATCCCAGTTTGCCATTGAACTTCTGGCCTGCCCCGCTTCAAGTGTGCTGTCAGAAAGGACCTTCAGCGCAGCAGGAGGTATTGTCACTGAGAAGAGAAGTCGCCTAGGTCAAAAAAGTCTTGATTACCTCACGTTTATTAAGATGAATGAGGCATGGATCCCGAAGGGACTGACAGTGGGGGATGCATTTGACTAAAAAAGGCCTGGTGATGACTGAGATGCCTTGGCCTAAAAATGGTCCACACGCTGCTGTATATAATCATTCTCTGCATGCCGGATGACTTACGTGACGTCTCCGCCACCAACTACGGTTCAAGCAGCAATGTTTTAGTGCACTTTCTGCCTTAAAACCTCAATTTTTCAGGCCGCTGCTACAGCAGCGGCTGCAACAATACCTACTTTTTCATGCATGTGTACATGCCTAATTTTTCTGGCCTCTGGTGCTACACTGTGGCTGCAAAAAAACAAAAAACAAAAAAAAAGGCACATACATGTGTCAATTCCCCTTCGTGATCGTTACCTTGTCGTGGTGAAGGGGCTTGCGTATCACAATGAAGCGATCACCTCTAGGATTGTGTTGGCACACCCCAGATGATAAGGTCGTTGCTTCATTGTGTACAGACCAAAAGCGATCCGCAGGATAATTTTTCATAAAAAAAAACATTCATTTTCTTTCATTCTTTCTGCGGAGCTGGGTATTTTTTGGCCGCGTTACTGAATGCTCATGAACAATGGCTGTAGGCTCATGCGTCCTTTTGCGGAGATGACAACCCTGGTGGTCAGTCGAACCCAAGGCAACATCATCGACCTCATCCCATATGCGTTTTTTCTGGAGCGTGCCCTGCGAAGAGTACTGGATCAGGCTGTAGATGAGCATGAAGAGGAAGAGTTGTGGTCCTCATCACCACCAGAAGCAGCCTTGTCGTTGTCAATTGCTGGACCTGTGGCAACGCAGAGAGAGGAGTCTGAAGAAGAGAAGTCAGAGGAGGAAGGTGGCTTTGAGGAGGTGGAATACCAGCCACAGCAGGCGTCCCAGGGGGCTTGTTCTCACCTTTCGGGGACCCTTGGTGTTGTATGTGGCTGGGTGGAGGAAGAGACCTTCAATGATGTCAGTGAGGACAAGGAACGGGACATGGCTAGCTTGGTATCCAACCTTGTGCAAATTGGGAGTTTGCGGTTGTGCAAATGGACTGACTGACTGTTAAACGGGGAGTTTGGTCTGTCAGAGTTTGGTCTGTCACTGTGAAGCGGGCAACGGGCGTAACCCTTACACTACTTGACCGATAAAACATCATACCTGATCGTATTCACACACTGGATGTTTTAGTGCTGGTTTACACTGCCGCTACCACTAAAGTAGCGTCGCTTCCAGTGCGACTTTGGCGCGACTTAGCGCGACTTTGGCGCGACCTCATCGCGAGGTGACTTTTTATTTGGCCAATCACAATATCATGTTTTGTTACCGTCACCTAATTTCCTTTTCCTGTTTTTTGTTTTACATATTTCCCCATGTGTGCAGTGTTGTCTGTGTCATAGCTCAACTGATAGGCATGTTTGCTTTGGCATATCATATTTCAGCTTGCCAGAAAGAAAAAAAGACAGCTGGAAAGACACTGCATTAGTTTTCTACTAAAAATCATAAGAAAAATGCTGTTTTTTTTGGGTTGTGGACATACTACAGAGCTGAAACTTGACAGGTACACTTTTTAGACCCCCCAGACACTAAATACAAAAAATGACATGCCTGCCTAAAAAAATGCCCGATAAATGCCTGCAAGAGAAAAAGACAGCCGCAGAGAAGCCGTATTCCTGAAAATATAAGAAAAATGCTGTTTTTTAGGGGTTCTGGACATGCTACAGATCTGAAACTTGACAGGTACACTTTTGTGACCCCCCAGACACTAAATACAAAAAATGACATGCCTGCCTAAAAAAATGCCCGATAAATGCCTGCAAGAGAAAAAGACAGCCGCAGAGAAGCCGTATTCCTGAAAATATAAGAAAAATGCTGTTTTTTAGGGGTTCTGGACATGCTACAGATCTGAAACTTGACAGGTACACTTTTGTGACCCCCCAGACACTAAATACAAAAAATGACATGCCTGCCTAAAAAAATGCCCGATAAATGCCTGCAAGAGAAAAAGACAGCCGCAGAGAAGCCGTATTCCTGAAAATATAAGAAAAATGCTGTTTTTTAGGGGTTCTGGACATGCTACAGAGCTGAAACTTGACAGGTACACTTTTGTGACCCCCCAGACACTAAATACAAAAAATGACATGCCTGCCTAAAAAAATGCCCGATAAATGCCTGCAAGAGAAAAAGACAGCCGCAGAGAAGCCGTATTCCTGAAAATATAAGAAAAATGCTGTTTTTTAGGGGTTCTGGACATGCTACAGATCTGAAACTTGACAGGTACACTTTTGTGACCCCCCAGACACTAAATACAAAAAATGACATGCCTGCCTAAAAAAATGCCCGATAAATGCCTGCAAGAGAAAAAGACAGCCGCAGAGAAGCCGTATTCCTGAAAATATAAGAAAAATGCTGTTTTTTAGGGGTTCTGGACATGCTACAGATCTGAAACTTGACAGGTACACTTTTGTGACCCCCCAGACACTAAATACAAAAAATGACATGCCTGCCTAAAAAAATGCCCGATAAATGCCTGCAAGAGAAAAAGACAGCCGCAGAGAAGCCGTATTCCTGAAAATATAAGAAAAATGCTGTTTTTTAGGGGTTCTGGACATGCTACAGAGCTGAAACTTGACAGGTACACTTTTGTGACCCCCCAGACACTAAATACAAAAAATGACATGCCTGCCTAAAAAAATGCCCGATAAATGCCTGCAAGAGAAAAAGCCAGCCGCAGAGAAGCCGTATTCCTGAAAATATAAGAAAAATGCTGTTTTTTAGGGGTTCTGGACATGCTACAGAGCTGAAACTTGACAGGTACACTTTTGTGACCCCCCAGACACTAAATACAAAAAATGACATGCCTGCCTAAAAAAATGCCCGATAAATGCCTGCAAGAGAAAAAGCCAGCCGCAGAGAAGCCGTATTCCTGAAAATATAAGAAAAATGCTGTTTTTTAGGGGTTCTGGACATGCTACAGAGCTGAAACTTGACAGGTACACTTTTTAGACCCCCCAGACACTAAATACAAAAAATGACATGCCTGCCTAAAAAAATGCCCGATAAATGCCTGCAAGAGAAAAAGCCAGCCGCAGAGAAGCCGTATTCCTGAAAATATAAGAAAAATGCTGTTTTTTAGGGGTTCTGGACATGCTACAGAGCTGAAACTTGACAGGTACACTTTTGTGACCCCCCAGACACTAAATACAAAAAATGACATGCCTGCCTATAAAAATGCCCGATAAATGCCTGCAAGAGAAAAAGCCAGCCGCAGAGAAGCCGTATTCCTGAAAATATAAGAAAAATGCTGTTTTTTAGGGGTTCTGGACATGCTACAGAGCTGAAACTTGACAGGTACACTTTTGTGACCCCCCAGACACTAAATACAAAAAATGACATGCCTGCCTAAAAAAATGCCTGATAAATGCCTGCAAGAGAAAAAGCCAGCCGCAGAGAAGCAGTATTCCTGAAAATATAAGAAAAATGCTGTTTTTTAGGGGTTCTGGACATGCTACAGAGCTGAAACTTGACAGGTACACTTTTGTGACCCCCCAGACACTAAATACAAAAAATGACATGCCTGCCTAAAAAAATGCCCGATAAATGCCTGCAAGAGAAAAAGCCAGCCGCAGAGAAGCCATATTCCTGAAAATATAAGAAAAATGCTGTTTTTTAGGGGTTCTGGACATGCTACAGAGCTGAAACTTCACAGGTACACTTTTTAGACCCCCCAGATGCTAAATCCAAAGAAATTTTTTATTTTTATTTTTTTTTAATTTTTCCAATAATTGGCTCTCTATCAAAAAATTATAATTTTTAAGAACTTTTTTTTGCGTGATCCCTCTCCGGCATGCCACAGTCCAGGTGTTAGTCCCCTTGAAACAACTTTTCCATCACTATTGTGGCCAGAAAGAGTCCCTGT
The DNA here is from genome assembly GCF_965119305.1 of Pelophylax lessonae. Taxonomy (NCBI): domain Eukaryota; kingdom Metazoa; phylum Chordata; class Amphibia; order Anura; family Ranidae; genus Pelophylax; species Pelophylax lessonae. The sequence goes on along the minus strand of NC_138775.1, from coordinate 266,301,808 downwards.
GTGTTTTAAAATTCGCCTGCCTATTGAAGTCTATGGCGGTTCGCCCGGTTCGCCGGTTCGCGAACATTTGCCGATGTTCGCGTTCGCCGTTCGCGAACCGCGAATTTTAGGTTCGCGACATCACTACCTGTCATGTTTTTTAATTACCTTGACAAAAGTCTCTAGAGAATTGCAGTATATCTGAAAAAAGGTAGATGACACCCCACTTCAATATGTGCTATTGGGGGGGCTACTGGTCTATCACACCAGTTCTACAAATAATTGTCCAGTAACAGTTGTCACTGTGTGTAGCACAGGCAACACAGCAAGAGAGGCCAAATTTTGCAGGACTAAAATACACTCTTAGAAAAGTATACTGTTAAATAACACCCCGCTTCAATATGTGCTATTGGGGGGCTACTGGTTTATCACACCAGTTGTTGAAAAAATTGGCCAGTGAGTTTGGCACTGTGTGTATCAGACTTCACACAGCAACAGAGGCAATGTTGTTGCAGGACACAAATACACTTGTAAAAGTATACTCAGATAACACCCCACTTCAATATGTGCTATTGGGGGGCCACTGGTCTATCACACCAGTTCTACAAATAATTGGCCAGTAACAGTTGTCACTGTGTGTAGCACAGGCAACACAGCAAGAGAGGCCAAATTTTGCAGGAGTAATATACACTCTTAGAAAAGTATACTGTTAAATAACACCCCGCTTCAATATGTGCTATTGGGGGGGCTACTGGTTTATCACACCAGTTTTTGAAAAAATTGGCCAGTGAGTTTAGCACAATAATACTACTAATCCACTATAATATGCTTTCTACAAAGTATATTAATACTGTGGATTAATCCCCTCCCACCCCCCCCCCCTTTTTAGTGCACTGCACAGCAATACCAAAAAATTTGCAGCCCTTTAAATTACTTTTGTGGACATTGACAAATCGATTTGTGTGTGACTGCAGCCGATCTCTGACTGCAGCCGATCTCTAACTGCCCCTACAGCTTCCACAGGATACCTGCCCCTATAGTAAAGAGACTGTAATGGACCCTAAAACGACATTGGAACTTTTTAAATGACTTTGGTGGACATTGACAAAGCGATTTGTGTGTGACTGCAGCCGATCTCTAACTGCCCCTACGACAACCACAGGATACCTGCCCCTATAGTAAAGAGACTGTAATAGACCCTAAAACGACATTGGAGCTTTTTAAATGACTTTGGTGGACATTGACAAAATGATTTGTGTGTGACTGCAGCCGATCTCTAACTGCCCCTACGACAACCACAGGATACCTGCCCCTATAGTAAAGAGACTGTAATAGACCCTAAAACGACATTGGAGCTTTTTAAATGACTTTGGTGGACATTGACAAAGCGATTTGTGTGTGACTGCAGCCAATCTCTAACTGCCCCTATGACAACCACAGGATACCTGCCCCTATAGTAAAGAGACTGTAATAGACCCTAAAACGACATTGGAGCTTTTTAAATGACTTTGGTGGACATTGACAAAGCGATTTGTGTGTGACTGCAGCCGATCTCCAACTGTCCCTACAGCAACAACAGGATACCTGCCCCTAAGCTCTAAAGATACTAGACCTATACCGAAATACCAGCCCTCAAAAGGACTTTTGTGGACATTGACAGAGCGATTTGTGACTGCAGCCGATCCCTAACTGCTCCTAAAGCAACCACTGGATACCTGTCCCTAACCTGAAAGGATACTGTAGAAGGCCTATACCGAAATACCAGCCCTGAAAAGGGCTTTTGTGGATCTTCACAGCACTATATGTGTCTAGCACACTCTCCCTAATGAGCACAGCAGACCTCTCCCTACACTGACAGAAAGCGGAATGTGAAATGGCCTGCCAGATCGGGTCTATTTATAGGGTAGGGGGACTGTTCATGTGCTGGAATGTTTCAATTGGCTGTCCCGTTCCACCTGACGGCTGTGTCACGGTTCTCCCCAATGTAAACAAATATGGCCGCCGCGAACGACGCCATGTGTCCGAAAATTTGGCGGGTAGCGAACAAGCAAAATTTGCTGCTAACCGCAAGGCCATCTCTATTCAACATCAACATGTATTTGTTGGCATATGGTCTGAGTGTTTCTAAGTAGGAGTGCAAACCACCAAGCCACTGAGATGGGAACAATAATACTTAGGCCCCTTTCACACTTGTGCAACGCGATTTTAGCGCGATTTTGCAACGCGATTTTGACGTGATTTTGAAAGCAATGGCTATATACCTCAAAACGCATTAAAATCGTGCCAAAGTAGTGCAGGAACTACTTTGAAGTTGGTGCGACTTCGAAACGCACAGATATGAATGGGGCTCATTGAAAATAATGGAAAACGACTTGTCATGCGATTTTTGCAGTCCAAAATCGCGGGACAAGTTTCACTAGTGTGAAAGGGGCATTAGGCAATACAGTAGTACCATGATTAAAGAATGAACAGATCTAGAATCTATATTCTCCTAAAATACAAACGCAAGTTCATTGCTAAATCGTCAAATATGTAGATGTGACTTGTGTTGCTTCTTTTGCTGACATTTATAATATCAATCTTCTTTCCTGTTTTTTTTTTTTTTTTCCTGTTCTACAAATCAATGCATTTCTTAATACATTTTACAGAGTAATGTCTGATATTATTTAATGCTATATTTCTTGAAAATTTATAGTTGCATCTCTATTATATGTCAAATATTTTTGAATGTGTAATTTTGTATTTTCATATAGCAACAGTCAGCTCATGGCTTCAAATCCCACCCATGCTACCACCTACCTAGAATTTCAATGGTGAATGGACCTTTGGGGAATGCATACATGCCATCAGCGAAAGAGATTATATATATAGTGCCTTGCGAAAGTGTTCGGCCCCCTTGAACTTTGTGACCTTTTGCCACATTTCAGGCTTCAAACCTAAAGATATAAAACTGTAATTTTTTGTGAAGAATCAACAACAACAAGTGGGACACAATCGTGAAGTGGAACTAAATTTATTGGATATTTTACAAACTTTGTTAACAAATAAAAATCTGAAAAATTGGGCGTGCAAAATTATTCAGCACCTTTACTTTCAGTGCAGCAAACTCTCTCCAGAAGTTCAGTGAGGATCTCTGAATGATCCAATGTTGACCTAAATGACTAATGATGATATAAACAATGGGGGTATATGTGATCCCTGCGCTGTCTGAGGTGATAAGAGATCCCCTGCTGCAGCACCACTGAGACTGATACTAAAACAGTTAAAGGATATAGATATGGGGGTAGTGGTGCGCTTCAAGGGTTGACTCCTATAGATCTCTTTTAAATTGGTGGGTGTATTGTACAAATCTCTTGATTTAAAAGTGCTTAATGTGCTGGATATCTGTGTACATATAAATAAAGATGAAAGTGCAGGTGTGTAGTGCTAATCACAGAAATGTGTATATCGATCAATAAAATATTGCAATTCTTCCTATTTGCACTTGTATTAATAAATATATAAAGATATATAAAAAATATTATTTTACAAACACAGTATCAATCTTCAATCCAATTATAAAAGGTGAATAAAACATAAGTGCTCAAATAAAGTGCTGCATGCTTGTTATAATTTGTGGGTGTTGAAAAAACAATCTGTGAGCAACTCTGTTGCAATCCCTAAAATAAGTATTGAATAGTCCACAAAATGAATCTCAAAAGAACTTGTGAATAATCCTCTTCTTTGTGACTGTGCTTCAAGGGTTAAATCAAGTGACAATGTTCTCCTTCACCTGTGTATCACCTCTACGTGCTCTAGCCTCTCACCTTATAGGCAAGAAAGTATTGCCTTTGGTATCTATTCAGACTTTTCAGTGAACTCTGCTTGCCTCACTCCGGATCCTTGAAACCTCTATGGAACAGACTTGTTGGACTCCTTATGGGTGTTTGTTCGATTCGTTTTCCTACTCCTATCCTCCTTATCCGACGTTATAATCCCTGAGGAAGTCACGTGACCTCGTGACGTAACGCGTAGGAGGAGCCCTATACACGGAAGTGACGTTACGACGGAGCTCGATCTCCACAGCGGCGTTTTTTTCAATATATGCTGAATATACTTCGCCTAAATGTAAGTGCAATACTGTATACTTTTAATAAAAAGCTTGATATACTGCACCATGAAAAATCTTTGTTTCTGAGGCATTATAACATCGGATAAGGAGGATAGGAGTAGGAAAACGAATCGAACAAACACCTGGCCGTCCCTCTAAACTTTCAGCTCATACAAGGAGAAGACTGATCAGAGGTGCAGCCAAGAGGCCCATGATCACTCTGGATGAACTGCAGAGATATACAGCGGAGGTGGGAGACTGTCCATAGGACAACAATCAGTCGTATACTGCACAAATCTTGCAGTATAAGAGTGGCAAGAAGAAAGCCATTTCTTAAAGATATCCATAAAAAGTGTTGTTTAAAGTTTGCCTCAAGCCACCTGGGAGACACACCAAACATGTGGAAGAAGGTGCTCTGATGAAACCAAAATCAAACTTTTTGGCAACAATGCAAAACTTTATGTTTGGCGTAAAAGCAACACAGCTCATCACCCTGAACACACCATCCCCATTGTCAAACATGGTGGTGGCAGCATCATGGTTTGGGCCTGCTTTTCTTCAGCAGGGACAGGGAAGATGGTTAAAATTGATGGGAAGATGGATGGAGCCAAATACAGGACCATTCTGGAAGAAAACCTGATGGAGTCTGCAAAAGACCTGAGAATGGGACGGAGATTTGTCTTCCAACAAGACAATGATCCAAAACATAAAGAAAAATCTACAATGGAATGGTTCACAAATAAACATATCCAGGTGTTAGAATGGCCAAGTCAAAGTCCAGACCTGAATCCAATTGAGAATCTGTGGAAAGAACTGAAAACTGCTGTTTACAAACGCTCTCCATCCAACCTCACTGAGCTCGAGTTGTTTTGCAAGGAGGAATGGGCAAAAATGTCAGTCTCTCAATGTGCAAAACTGATAGAGACATACCCCAAGCGACTTACAGCTGTAATCGCAGCAAAAGGTGGCGCTACAAAATATTAACTTAAGGGGGCTGAATCATTTTGCACACCCAATTTTCAGTTTTTTATTTGTTAAAAAAGTTTGAAATATCACTTCATGATTGTATCCCGCTTGTTGTTGATTCTTCACAAAAAATTACAGTTTTATATCTTTATGTTTGAAGCCTGAAATGTGGCAAAAGGTCGCAAAGTTCAAGGGGGCAGAATACTTTCGCAAGGCACTGTGTATATATATATATACACAGTCAGGTCCATAAATATTGGGACATCGACACAATCTTTTTGGCTCCATACACCACCACAATGGATTTGAAATGAAACAAACAAGATTAGCATTAACTGTAGTGAGTTGAGTTCTTTTGAGGGGACAGTAAATTTACACTGTTATTCAAGCTGTACACTCACTACTTTACATTGTAGCAAAGTGTCATTTCTTCAGTGTTGTCACATGAAAAGATATAATAAAATATTTATAAAAATGTGAGAGGTGTACTCACTTTTGTGAGATACTGTATACAGTATACCAGGAAGTGATGAAGTGTTATAGGAAATATAGCAAAAGTGCACGTAATGCCTTCACACAATTAAAGAAATCACATTGTTTTTTGTAACAGAATTACATTAATTTAGTGTAAAAATATGCAGACACACTCAGCTGTCAGGGAAAACTGTTAAAAATGTGACCATAAAGGACTCTTTATTTTCTGTGAATGATGAACGTTTAATGGGGTGACATGTGAACAATACTAGAATGAGGCAAACAAAAACTAAACAAGTATGTATGGGGTGGTGGAAATTGCTAGCCATGTTACATATGCGAAGAGTTCATTATGACTATACATGATTTGATTTTAGCCAACAGTTTGTGGAGCACTTGCTAAAATGCATACACACATTCCACACTTTACTTACAGGATCATGTACAAATGCAGGAAGACTATTGTTGTGCATAGAATCAGGAAGTGACGTGTGTTCTGAGGATTACTAAACACAAAATTACAAACACTACATCCCCCCCCCCCCCAAACCCTGGGAAAACTAAAGCCTCGTACACACGCAACGAGTTTCCGCCGACCAGTCGTCCATCTTTTGTCCAGAGTGGTGTCTGTTGGTTGGAATGTGCTCTAGACTGCACACGAATTTTCCCGCATGACAGAATTCTACTTCAGAAGTGATGTCATGTGTTGGATTGCTTTCTTTGTGTTCTTTCATCTCTAAGCATGCCTAGTCTTGCTCATAAGATTTTTCCCCATCGAAATCTGTACTAATGAGACGAAAATCGGACGTGTTTTGACGGTCAACAAAAATTATATAGCCTGCACACCAGAAATTTTTCTGCCAAAAAGTCAGGGTCGGTTGTCGGAAGCACCATACTAACAAGCCGAAAATCGGCAGATCGGTCGTCGGACGAAATTTCCCGGCCGAATTTCTACTCGTGTGTATGGGGCTTAAGACATCTCCCACACTTACCTTGCAAATCAGCAACATCTCATGAGAAAAAAAAATGATCTTACCATGTTAACTTGCAGACAACCCTGAGCAGCACTAACAGTTGCAAGTGCATCTGAACGTCCTTCCACACACGTGATATGGTCAGGAGCTGGCCTGGGCAACCAGTTGTGCGCCATTGCAAAAAGAAATGCACGTTTGCTAATATATTTTCCCATGTGTTCAATATGCTTATTTCATTAAATGATTATTTCACAAATGGTGTTTATGGGGTGGCGACTGGTGATTAGAGAAAAGATTTACTTAGTTTGACATGTTCAAATGTTTACCTAGACCAGTGACGTGAAAAAAGCATACCCTTGAAAATTCCCTACCCTCGTCACTTCCGGTGCACCTACGTCATTGAACAGCTGAGGAGCTTACTAGTGCGCATGCTCAGAGGGTAGGGAATTTTCACTGTAGTGTGTTGTAACGTTACACCGCATCAGCTGTTGCGGCGGTTACATTATAGGTTACATTAAAACAGCTCGGCTGCAACATGAGTCATCTCCGCTCCTACCCCTGTCACTTCCCTGATCTTGGCTACTAAATGTAAAAGCGGCAGCGGATAAATCACGGAGCCGACATCTCCATGATTTCGATTTCATAGACCCGCCGCCGCTTTTACATTTAGTAGCCGAGATCAGGGAAGTAACAGGGGTTGCAGCCGAGCTGTTTTAATGTAACTGCCGCAACAGCTGATGCGGTGTAACGTTACAACACACTACCATGAAAATTCCATACCCTCCGACCATGCTCAATGCTAAGCTCCTCAGCTGTTCAATGACGTATCCGGAGCTGTGAGCATGCGCACTGCTACGCTGCTCAGCTGTTCCATTACGTTTCTGACAGGAAGTGACGTGGGTATGGAATTTTCACGAGGTATGGTTACAACGTTACAACGGCAAACCTTGGAGTTGTAAGTCTGACGTGAGGTTTATTAGTAACTAGAAGAAGATATGGGTCCGCTGAGGCAGAAGAGTTAGAGAGAGGCAGACGAGTGAGGTTGAGTGTGAGAGATTTTCTATAAACACTAGTGAATAAGATTTTGTAACTACTTTTTCACGCACGCTATAGTGAATACCTTTTCCGACCTAAATCTACCCGTTTTCCCCAATTGTGACCATAAGTTCACCACATTCGCCGACTAGGCATTATAGTGAATTAGTCTCAGTAACATCTGGGAGGTAATTGGGAGGGTTGAATTTCAATTGGGGGTCATTGAGCAGAAATCTGGTCTGATACCATTGTGTGTTTTAAAAGCATTGTGCTCTTGGTTCTGGGCGGAAGAGAACACATGAAAAGAAACATTGACAATCAAAGAAAAGCTGCCAAAGACCAAAATAATTTATATGTGTCATCCCAAACTTTTCAGAACTTGCTGACTGCATGCCTAGCTTGTAAAGGGCTAGCCACCTCTCTCATATATTCTTCACTGAAATCCTGGCATAACTGCCTCAAAAGCTGCCACCCCTCCAGTTGAAGGAGCTTGCCCCTGTCCCTGAGCAGAAAGGGCTACTTCCTGCATGCCAATCTAATCACCCTGGTAAACCAATAGAAGAGGACTGTAACGCTCCTGCGTTTCTTATATGGTGTGGATTTTCAGCTGCAGAAATAGTTCCACGTCAGTAGTCATGTAAGAGATATGCTGAGATACCATTCCCAACCTCAATGACTCATCATGTGTGGAAGGTCTTATTTCAGCCAGTAAATACACACAATTAGCAAGCTGGTTCCTAGAGTGACTTTATGTATGTGGTAACACAATGATGAAGGTTGAGGGATAGGTTGAGTGGAGGTGGTAGGTGATAGACACTTGAAGGTGAGACAGTAGCAGATGGATGCAGGAAGGTTTAGCAATGTTGTATGGTAGCAGATGATAGAATAGCAGGTGGACATACAAAAGAGATCAACCCAGTGCAGAAAAGTAGCAGTAGTCTCAAGAGCTAGCAATCTAGTTATGCAGATGTGATAAACAGTCCTTACTATGCAGAGCTAGATAGTGTAAGCTTAGTATAAGTTTATAGAGAATTCCCCTGCGGGGTACTTAGCACTATTAGCGATACAGCCGAAGGGTGGTTCAGGAGAGGCGGATGATCCAGTAGCGGGATACAGGGATCAGCGCAGCGAGGTTCCGTCAGCGAGGTAAGCTTGCAAGCATGGAAGCTTCAAGCAAGGTTAGCATCCAGGTAAGGGTGTTTGAACGAACACATGTGAGTGAGAACCGGCGATTTAAATAGCCATCTAGTCCGGCGCTGGGTGATGACAGCTCCAGTCTTAAAGGTGTATGCGCACCTTTCCAAAAGTAAATGGTGGGGCGCATACACTTGTGGAAAGTGTAATTTAGGGTACCAAAGGTACCAGAACATTACAATACCCCCCCCTTAAGGCCTGCTCCTGAAGGCCTCTGGAGCTGGTTTGTCTGGGTATCTCGCATGAAAATTGCGGATTAATCTAGGGGCATGTATGTCAGAGGTGTTTAGCCAGGTGTCGTCTTGGGGCCCATAGTTCTTCCATCTAACCAAGTACTGAAGTCTTCTTCTGTAGATACGAGAATCCAGAATCTCTTTTATCTCGTATTCTTCTCCACCTTCAACTTGTACAGGAGGGGGAGGTGGAATATTAGGCCTTATTCCTTGGTCCGGAACATGGGGTTTCAGTAGCGACACATGGAAAATGGGATGGATTTTTAGGTCCATTGGCAATGTAAGCTGCACTGCAGCTTTTCCAATAAGTTTCTTGATTTGGGAAAGGTCCCAAGAACAGAGGTCCAAGCTTTTTGCTAGGGATCTTCAGTCTCAAGTTTTTTGTTGAGAGCCAAACGAGGTCCCCGATAGTATACTGTGGAGAAGGTCTTCTACGAAGATCATAGTACTTCTTTTGTTGACTGTGAGCGTGTGCAATGGTAGTATTTAGTAAACCCAGAGAATCCTTTATTTGGGTAAGATAGTCTGAGGCTACTGGGTTATTTGAAGGAAGGATGCGTGGAGGGAGAATAGAGGGATGGAACCCATAGTTCAAGTAGAACGGACTCTGCTTGGTCGTACTGTGGGTTGCGTTGTTGTAGGCAAATTCTGCCAGGGGTAGAAGATCCAACCAATCATCCTGTTGGTAAGAAGCGTAACAACGTAAATACTGCTCGATGCATTGGTTGACTCTTTCAGTCTGTCCGTTGGTCTGCGAATGGTAAGGAGAAGTGAGCTTCCGCTCAATCCGTAATATGTGACATAGTTCTTGCCAGAATTTAGAAATAAATTGGGATCCACGGTCAGACAGAAGAGTTTTTGGGATACCATGTAATCTGAAGACATGTTTCATCAGGAGTTCTGCCGTTTGTTTGGACGAAGGTAGTCTGCGAATAGCAATGAAATGTGCCATCTTTGTCAGATGGTCCACTGACACCAAGAGGGTATTAAATCCTTTGGAAGGAGGCAATTCTACGATGAAGTCCAATGACAAAACCTCCCATGGAGTTTGGGGTATTGGTAGACTGCATAGTAGACCGGATGGTCTCGTAGTGTCAATTTTGGACCTGGCACAGACATTGCATGAAGAGACGAATTTTTGTATAGATGTTTTCATGTCAGGCCACCAGAATTGCCGAGAAATCAAATTGAAAGTCTTTGTCATACCCATATGTCCTGCCATAGGCACATCATGCGATAATTCCAAGATCTTGGTGCGTAGGGTAGGTGGTATGTAAAGTTTGTCGTTGTAGTAGAGGAAGCCTTCTGCATCAGTATTTAGTTGTGGTGGGGGTGAATCCAAACTTATACCATGCAGAACCTCTTCCTTCAAGGAACGGACAACTCCAATAATGGGTTTGTGAGGTATTATAGGAACGGAAGGAATTTCAAAGTAGTTTTCTTCAGTTAGTCGTGATAGTGCATCCACCTTTTTGTTCTTATCTGCAGGTGTGTAGGTCACTAGGAAGTTAAACCTTAGAAAGAATAGTGACCATCGTACCTGTCGATGCGAGAGAGTTTTGCTAGTCTGAAGATATTGGAGGTTTTTATGGTCCGTGTATATAATTATTGGTAATTGGGTGCCTTCGAGTAAATGTCGCCAATTCTCCAGAGCCAATTTTATAGCAAGCAGTTCCTTTTCACCCACGGGGTAATTTATCTCGGGACTGCTCAGGGATTTTAGAAAAAAAAGCGACTGGATGAAGTGGTGAAGTGTGGGTAGGTCGTTGGGAGAGTATTGCTCCTACTGCCATGTTTGACGCATCTACCTCCAGAATGTATTGGAGGGATGGGTCTGGATGGCGTAATATGGGAGCGGAAGTAAACCTTGTCTTTAACAAGTGGAAAGCCTTATTTGCTTCTTCTGACCATTTAAATTGTATTTTTATGCTAGTGAGCTGTGTGAGGGGTCTCACAATAGCAGAAAAGTTTTTTATGAACTTCCTGTAGAAATTTGAAAATCCCAGGAATCGCTGTAGCGCCTTGCGTGTAGTTGGTGTAGGCCAATCCTGAATGCAGGATATTTTACTCATGTCCATCTCGATTCCTGTTTTGGATATGATGTAGCCTAGAAAGAGTACCTCATCTTTATGGAACAAGCATTTCTTCAGCTTCACATAAAGATTATGTGCAAGCAATCTCGATAATACAAGTCTTACATGTCTTATGTGTTCAGACAGGGTCCGTGAATATATAAGTATATCGTCCAGATATACCACAACACAGACATCTAGTAAGTCTTTAAAAATATCGTTTATAAATAGTTGGAAAACTGCAGGGGCATTGCATAGGCCGAATGGCATCACAAGATATTCGAACAATCCGTATCTAGTTCTGAATGCAGTCTTCCACTAGTGTCCATCACGGATTCGAATGAGATTGTATGCTCCTTTCAGGTCTAATTTTGAAAAATAGGTAGCTCCACGCACCTGCTCAATGAGCTCAGGGATAAGCGGTAGAGGATAGCGATCTTTTATTGTGATAGCATTCAATTTCCTGTAGTCGATGATAGGTCTGAGACTTGAATCTTTATTGCGAACAAAAAAGAGTCCTGCTGCTGTGGAAGAAGTGGAAGGTCTAATAAAACCTTTTTCCAAGTTCTCATCCAAATAGGTTTTGAGATGGGCAAGTTCATCCTGTGAAAGAGGATAAACATGACCGAACGGCAATTTGCTATTTGGGAGTAGATCAATGCTACAATCATAGTCTCGATGAGGAGGTAATGCTTGAGCATTTTTCTCAAGAAAAACCTCAGAAAGATCCTGATAACATAGTGGTGCAATCTCATCTGTCACCACAGACAGAATCTTCCCGGAAAACGGGAGGTTACACGTTTCCTCGCAATAACAAGAAGGGAAGGCCAAGGACCGTTTCTTCCAATCTATGGTTGGTTGGTGTGTGTGTAACCAGGGAAGTCCCAACACAATGGGAAAGTGGGGTGAAGGTATTAAATCGAAGGTAGAAGTCTCCCTATGAGACTCGTTAATAGTGACTAGAAGTGCTTGTGTCTGATCGGTGATCGGACCAGAGGATAACGGAACACCGGTAATAAGACTTACTGAGACAGGTTTGAGTTTAGAAATAATAGGAATTTTATTTAAAGCAGCAAAACATATATCCATATAATTTCCACAAGATCCTGTGTCAATCATGGCCTTAGTAGTAATCCTGTTCTGGTCCCACTGTAATGTCAAAAAAACAGAAATGTAGGGGTTAGTGAATGAAGTTGTCAATCCTCCTAGAGAGACATGTGAACACTCACCCTTCTTTTTGTTGGCTAGGGGACAGACGTTTATCTTGTGATCCGGGGATGCACAGTACAAGCAGAGATTTTCATTTCGTCTTTTGGCTTTTTCCAGAGTTGATAGCAGTGGGCGTATGGTTCCTACCTCCATAGGAACGGGGTCAACGGCCGGAATCCGAGAGGAAACGGATAATGGCATTCCCATCTTTTCAGCCTTTCTTTCTCGTAGTCTTCTATCTATGGTAATACTGAGTTGTATTAATGCATCCAGGGTTTTTGGCAGATCCGCTCGGGCGAGCTCGTCCTTAACGGCTTCTGATAGGCCAAGCCTAAATTGGGTTTTCAGAGATGCATCATTCCATTCTGAATCAAGGGTCCATCTCTTGAACTCTGCGACAAAGTCCTCTACAGGCCTCCTTCCTTGTTTCAAGGATCTTAACTGAAGATCAGCAGTACTCTGCCTATTGGGGTCATCATATAGGCTAGTGAGCTCTGCCAGGAACAAGGCATAGGAGTTGAGAAGCTGGTCGTTTTTCTCAAAAAGAGAATCTGCCCAGGCTCGAGGATCGCTTGATAGGTAAGAAATAATAGTACAAACCTTAATGTGATCAGTAAGGTAGGTACGAGGTTTTAGCAAAAAAAGTAACTCACATGCGTTTTTAAATTCGCTAAATTTTTTGCGATCGCCTGTAAATACCAAAGGAGGATTTATCTTGGGTTCAGGGGACTGAGCAGAGGTAAGTTGTGTCAGTCTAATTACCTGCTGCGACAGAGCCTGATTGTCTTCTTTTAATTCAGCAAGTGCGTGTATTAACGCAGATACTTGCTGTTTTAATTGTGTCACCTGAGTGGTTATTTCTGCTGAATCCATTTTTGGGTTCGTTCAATCTGTAACGCTCCTGCGTTTCTTATATGGTGTGGATTTTCAGCTGCAGAAATAGTTCCACGTCAGTAGTCATGTAAGAGATATGCTGAGATACCATTCCCAACCTCAATGACTCATCATGTGTGGAAGGTCTTATTTCAGCCAGTAAATACACACAATTAGCAAGCTGGTTCCTAGAGTGACTTTATGTATGTGGTAACACAATGATGAAGGTTGAGGGATAGGTTGAGTGGAGGTGGTAGGTGATAGACACTTGAAGGTGAGACAGTAGCAGATGGATGCAGGAAGGTTTAGCAATGTTGTATGGTAGCAGATGATAGAATAGCAGGTGGACATACAAAAGAGATCAACCCAGTGCAGAAAAGTAGCAGTAGTCTCAAGAGCTAGCAATCTAGTTATGCAGATGTGATAAACAGTCCTTACTATGCAGAGCTAGATAGTGTAAGCTTAGTATAAGTTTATAGAGAATTCCCCTGCGGGGTACTTAGCACTATTAGCGATACAGCCGAAGGGTGGTTCAGGAGAGGCGGATGATCCAGTAGCGGGATACAGGGATCAGCGCAGCGAGGTTCCGTCAGCGAGGTAAGCTTGCAAGCATGGAAGCTTCAAGCAAGGTTAGCATCCAGGTAAGGGTGTTTGAACGAACACATGTGAGTGAGAACCGGCGATTTAAATAGCCATCTAGTCCGGCGCTGGGTGATGACAGCTCCAGTCTTAAAGGTGTATGCGCACCTTTCCAAAAGTAAATGGTGGGGCGCATACACTTGTGGAAAGTGTAATTTAGGGTACCAAAGGTACCGGAACATTACAAGGACTCGAGAACCTGACAGCGAAATTAAAAGATTGTCCACTTTCCTCACGTCTTTGACCTTTGCATATACACTGTTATCAACTTGTGTAAGGACCTGAAGTCTTCCTGCTGTGTACTCAGTGACTCCATGTGAATGCTTGGAGCAACTGCCCCCAGGTTTTCCCGGCAACCAGATACCAATTGGAGATGGTCGTAGTATCTTTATTTTTGGTAAAAAGACACAAAAGGGATCTTTGCAGTAAAGTACTGCAATCTCCAACATCCTTCTGTCTGAAGCAACTGCTGTCAGAGGAACTAGTTTTACCACTAGGAACCACAATGAAGCTAATGAAGCAAAGGATGCCTGTACTAGTGCTTTCAGAGCCAAGCCGAAGTCCCTTTAAGAGAACAAGGATTTCCTCGGTGGTCGTATATGGATTACGGCCTACATGAAGCATTTGTTCTATGGCTCTTCTACCCATCTGCAAAAGAGAAAAGAAAATCCTCTTGAAAAAGAGGATAAAGGCAGAGACCTGTACTTTAATGGAGCTCTATGCCAGACCAACCTCAAGCGCCGATTGTAAAAATGCCCAGGATATTGGATAGAGCTTGGGACACAGGAGAGAAAATGAGCAAACCAAACAAACCTCCTTCAAATCTTCTTATATGTAGAGTTCATGGTCTTGTGATCGTCACCAAGGTCAGAACCACCTTGGATGAGAATCCCTGCACCTCTACAGTAGTCCTGCCGATTCAATAGCCAGGCCATTGAGAGTCTCACTGGATTGTGGTGCTGCCATTGACGTTGGCATAAAAGATCTTGTTTGACCAGAAATTAGATTGGTGGTGCAGATGACATCTGGGGGAGCAATGAAAACTAAGGCCTCCTCAGCAGATGGAAAGTGCCTGTATGGCATAAACGTGTTCAGAATCTTCAGAAGAATCTTCATAATCAAGGACATTGGAGGAAGACAAACACCAATGGAAAAAAACCCATGGCAATGTGAATCCACCTTCTATCACTTCACCTTTGTACCTTTTTACAAATACTAGAAGCTGTGTATTTAGTGGACTCTCTATTAGAACTTCTGCTGGGAGGCCCCATAGAGCCATTACTAGTTGAGGTACATATTGCTTGAAAATAATTTGTCTAACTGATCCCTTAGTGGATCCTGCTTTCCTAGTAAGTAGACTGCCGTTAACTGACTGTAAGCAGCTCTCCGCCCAATGAAAAGTTTGTTACGAAAAGTAACAGGAAAAGAAAGACACTTGGTGCTCCCTTGGTGGGCTGTGTCGGCTACTGCTGTCTTGTTGTCAATCAACTTCATTAGGGCCCCTTGGAGGAAGATTCTGAAAGGCTTGCAATGCTAGAAAAAACTGCCTTACATTTAAGACAGTCAGAGCATCTGCATTCCACTAGGCTTCAATGGCCTTGCACTTGTCTCTTCAGACTGGAGGCAGACTGGCATCCAATGTCAGCATTATTCCATCTTCTGGGCTAAGAGGCACGCCACAAAAGAGGCACACTGGTGTCCAAAACTCCAGTTCATGCTAATTTATGCAGACACAAAGACCTTCTGATCCATAGGCAGCCCATCCTATTGCCTGAGGAAGGAAAATTGAAAGGCCCCCATGTGCCACCTGGCCCAAGGTAGCACTGGAATGGCCACTTTAAAATGTCCCAATGTGGACAATGCAATCCCTCGCTGACGTGATGTCTCCATGACTCTTCGTACGCAGATTTTCAATTAGCAAATTTTGCAGTTTTGGAAAACCACTTGACTTATTCGGCCATGAAATACTACTCCAAGGTCCTTCATAGATTAAGAAGGGGTTAACTGCGTTTCCTGTTTGTTCCTTAGTCGACTGAACTTTGAAAAGGATTTATCTAGGGCAAGGTTGCTCCTGGTTTACACCTGCGACAACCAAAATGTTGTTCAAGTAGTGGTAGAGCCTTAGTCCCAAAGACAAATTACTGCCACTACTGCCAACAAAAAGTTCAAAAGATTTTTGGTGCTGTACTAATTCTAAAATTGGGCACAGATGGTTGTCCTTGGATGTCTCATCACTATACACTCTATTAATCATGAATACGGACTGCAGACAGTACAACATTTCCTCTTTGAAGATAACAAAATACACAAAGCTCAAATAGCCTTTCTGGTGTGGTGCATTGAATTCACCCTGACCCATAACTATTTCACCTTTTTGTAGGTGATTTTTACAGGCAACTCAAAGGCACAGCAATGGGAGCCAGGTTCGCCCCCAGCTATGCAAACCTTTTTATGGGATATTGGGAACATCATCATTTGGAAAAATACTTCATATAGGGCAAACCTGGTTCTCTTTGCCCGGTACATCGATGACATAATTGTCATCTGGAATGGGTCAGATTCGGAACTGGAGGGCTTTATACAACACTGCCAGTGCAACCAGTATGGGAAACGGTTTACACATGTGGTTGAGAAGGACTTGTATTCCGTAACCTAGAACTCATGGTAGAGTCAGGTCCATGTATAGTGTCCAAGACCCACTTCAAGCTCGCAGTGGGCAACTTCTATCTCCATGCCCGCAGTCACTATGTCCCACTGGGCCAATTTTGCAGGTTGAGGCGGACGTGCACGCGGCTTAAGGGTTATTAAGGAGCAAAGTGCGATATTGACATAAAAGTTCCTGGAAAAAGGTATGAAAATTAACATATCCTTACTGCTTACGAGAAATATAGACAGGAGTATGCACACGGAAACAACACCAAGGCGACTAAGGACCAGCACAATAGTGGGAGAAGGAAAGCCTACCAGGTGGCCTTTTGTACAAAGTACAATCAAAATACCTTTTCCATTAGAGAAACATTGGGTCATCCTTAAGCAGGACCCATTCCTGTCAGGGACTATCTCGGATAAACCTAAGGTCATCTACCGTAAGCCCAGGGACCAAAAAAGGCCTTATAGCCCCAAACCGAGTAAAGCCTCCAAAACCAAAGACATCACCTATGTGGGCTACAATTTTTGACCAGAAGGGCAATTACAGTGGCGATCGAAGTTTGGGCACCCCAGGTAAAAATTTCTATTAAGGTGCATTAAGAAGCCAAGGAAAGATGGAAAAATCTCCAAAAGGCATCAAATTACAGATTAGACATTCTCATAATATGTCAACAAAAGTTAGATTTTATTTCCATCATTGACACTTTCAAAATTACAGAAAACAAAAAAAATGGCGTCTGCAAAAGTTTGGGCACCCTGCAGAATTTATAGCATGCACTTCCCCCTTTGCAAGGCTGAGACCTGCCAGTGTCATGGATTGTTCTCAATCATCGTCTGGGAAGACCAGGTGATGTCAATCTCAAAAGGTTTTAAATGCCCAGACTCATCTGACCTTGCCCCAACAATCAGCACCATGGGATCTTCTAAGCAGTTGTCTAGAAAACTGAAAATAGTTGACGCTCACAAAGCTGGAGAAGGCTATAAGAAGATAGCAAAGAGTTTTCAGATGTCAATATCCTCTGTTCGGAATGTAATTAAGAAATGGCAGTCATCAGGAACAGTTGAAGTTAAAGCAAGATCTAGAAGACCAAGAAAAATATCAGACAGAACCGCTCGCAGGATTGTGAGAAAAACAATTCATAACCCACGTTTGAAAGTAAGTATCCCTTTTCTAAAAAAGTTATACTCCCCGCGCCTAGGAGGTCTTAAATATATAAATTACCTTTTAAATATGTGTAATCTAATGTGATATAATAAATAAATATGTGTATAAATAGCAGCAGCAGTAGTGCAAAAAAGAGAATTTGGAAGGAATAGTCCTAAATTTAGGGGTATCTACAGCGCTTGCTAGAAACTAAGTGAAATATAAGATATAAATATAAAAGTGCTGGTGTGCAAAATGGTTTTACAAATCAATTATCCAATATACAAATTGTGCCAATATGCAAATAAATGTATAAATCAAAAAAACTATATTTCAAGTCCATGCATAAATACAAAACTTCTATTTGTGTAATATGTATATAGTTCCAAAAAATGTAAAATTCCAAAAAGGTAGTCCAACAAATTATTTCTTGAGAAAAAATTTTGTGCAAATAAATATCATGTGCAAACGTGCTCTTAGATTTAATTAAAAGTGTAGGTGCTTCAAAAGGACCTTCTTCCCGTGAAGTAATTTATAAGTTGGGTCACTTACCAGATGGAGTGGGTCTCACATATCATATAATATTGAGACCGAAAACGCTTTTTGGTAAGTCCCCTTTTAAGCCTCTCCTGTGCCGTGGTCTCTCTCCCCAGCGTTAATAAGGCCGTTCCATTGGAAATAAAATAAGGAAGAAAACTCCAGATAATGTAGTATTGTTGGGATTAAAGTTTAATCCAAAATTAAAAGTTTCTACAATGTTTTTAGCAGGCTCCAGCAAGGAGCTAAAGTGCTGGTGTCCGTGACTAGCAATGCGCAGCATGCAGAGTGGCGAGCGGAGGTAACTCCGACTTGCGTTCCGGCTTCCGGCTTGCGTTCCAATAGTCACTTACGTCGTGCGGTCCACGTCCTTTGTATAAAAAGGTTTGGCCTTTGATCCTTTCTTTTATCATCAAGTCTTATTAACTTGGCTTTTTTCTGTCAAGGCGCTAAGTTAAATTCATGTAAGAACTACCAAGGGACCATTTAATTTCTTCTTAAGGGAAGGGTAGGTTGGAGATGCCGGGGATGGAACCCGGGGCCTCACACATGCAAAGCGTGCGCTCTACCACTGAGCTACATCCCCCTATGATTTTAGGCTGCTAGAGTGATGCTCAACTAATTTAAGTTATGTGAGATAGTGATTGCCACACATTAGTTAAGGCATGAGGTAAGGGAATTTCTAAGGGTTTTATTTTTCATTCTCACCTTGGCAAGCGCGTGTAAACAGTCTCTGGTTGAAAGAGATAAGCAAGATATCAAACTCCCCAGATGGGACTCGAACCCACAATCCCTGGCTTAGGAGGCCAGTGCCTTATCCATTAGGCCACTGGGGCTTAAGAAGACAATGTGAAGTCAGGCCTTTTGCCTAAAGCTTGGGCTCGTCCGGGATTTGAACCCAGGACCTCTCGCACCCGAAGCGAGAATCATACCCCTAGACCAACGAGCCAAGGACGTGGACCGCACGACGTAAGTCACGTGACTATTGGAACGGAAGCCGGAAAGCAAGTCGGAGTTACCTCCGCTCGCCACTCTGCACGCGCATTGCTAGTCACGGACACCAGCACTTTAGCTCCTTGCTGGAGCCTGCTAAAAAACGTTGTAGAAACTTTTAATTTTGGATTAAACTTTGATCCCAACAATACTTCATTAACTGGAGTTTTCTTCCTTATTTTATTTCCAATGGAACGACCTTATTAACGCTGGGGAGAGAGACCACGGCACAGGAGAGGCTTAAAAGGGGACTTACCAAAAAGCGTTTTCGGTCTCAATATTATATGATATGTGAGACCCACTCCATCTGGTAAGTGACCCAACTTATAAATTACTTCACGGGAAGAAGGTCCTTTTGAAGCACCTGCACTTTTAATTAAATCTAAGAGCACGTTTGCACATGATATTTATTTGCAAAAAGTTTTTTCTCAAGAAATAATTTGTTGGACTACCTTTTTGGAATTTTACATTTTTTGGAACTATATACATATTACACAAATAGAAGTTTTGTATTTATGCATGGACTTGAAATATTGTTTTTTTTGATTTATACATTTATTTGCATATTGACACAATTTGTATATTGGATAATTGATTTGTAAAACCATTTTGCACACCAGCACTTTTATATTTATATCTTATATTTCACTTAACCACTTGCCTTCTGTGCTCTTAAACACCCTTCCCATCCAGGCCAATTTTCAGCTTTCAGCGCTCGCACACTTTGAATGACAATTGCGCGGTCATGCTACACTGTACCCATATGAAATTTTTATCATTTTTTTCACACAAATAGAGCTTTCTTTTGGTGGTATTTAATCATCTCTGCGATTTTTATTTTTTACAAAAAAAAAAGAATAAAGACAGAAAATTTTGAAAAAAAAAAAAGTTTTTCTTATTTTCTGCGAGTAAATTTTGAAAATAAATGTTTCTCCTTCACTGATGAGGCGGCACTGATGGGCACTGATAGGCTGCACTGATGGGCACTGATGAGGTGGCACTTATGGGCACTGATGAGGTGGCACTTATGGGCACTGATGAGGAGGTACTAATATGCCGTACTGAAGAGCACTGATAGGCGGCACTGATAGGCGGCACTGAGAGGCGGCACTGATGAGCACTGATGAGCACTGAGAGGTGGCACTGCTGGGCACTGAGAGGTGGCACTGCTGGGCACTGAGAGGTGGCACTGCTGGGCACTGAGAGGCGGCACTGAGAGGCGGCACTGATGGGCACTGATCGGTGGCACTGATGGGCACTGGCGGATGGCACTGGACACTGACGGGTGGCACTGATGAGCGGCACTGATGGGCAGCACCATCAGTGCCCACACTCAGTGCCCATAGTGCTGCCAGTCAGTGCTCATCAGTGCCTAGATGAGCAGGCACTGATGGGCACTGACTAGCAGCACTATGGGCACTGATTGTGGGCATTGATGGGGGGCACTGATGGCGGGCACTGTGGGCACTGATGGGGGGGCACTGTGTGTGTATTTTTACCTTTAGTAATCAGGGCACTGGTGATCGGTGCCCTGATTACATTCTCCTGTGTCCCCGGCGCTGTGAGGCTCCCCCTCCTTCCTCACACTGCAGGCTCCGTGTGAGGAAGGAGCGCCGGCGATGAGAGATGATCTCATATGTTTACATATGAGATCATCGCTCATTGGACGGCCCGATCACGTGGTGAATGGCCGCTGTGATTGGCCATTCGCCACGAACTGTGATCGGCCGTGTCCAAGGGACACGGCCGACACAGATTTTCCCCGCATCGCGCTCGCGGGAGCGCGCTGGGGGCGTGTCACTGGGAGGCCGTTTAAAAACGGCCTCCCGAAAATTCAAGTCCGCGCTGCAGCCGTATATAGGCTGTAGCGCGGATGGGGGGTGGTTAATTTAGGACTATTCCTTCCATAACCCCGTTTGACTGCACAATTCCTCCAGGAAGATCTGGCAGACACTGGAGTGTTGGTACACTATTCCACTATAAAGAGCAGAGATGTATAGTAACGAAGTAGAACTACTTAAGTACTGTACTTAAGTACCGAAATGCGGTATCTGTACTTTCCTAGAGTAGAATTTTTTTCTCCTACTTCTACTTTTACTTCACTACATTTTTTCGATGATTTCGATACTTCTACTCAAGTATTTTTTTTTTGTGCTGCATAGTTACTCGTTACTTTTAAAAAAATTACCACTGCCAGAACAGTAGATGGAATGTTACATAAAGCTCAAAAAAATGTGTATAATGTCATTTGTAAATCAGCGCATACGAAAATAAAGGCTGTGTATAATAAAAGCTGCTATACCAAATCTTTCCAATAAAAAGAAAATATGAAACAAACAAATAATTGGTGCTACAGCGCTTAAAGTGCATCAAGAAACTACTAACAAACAAAGGTTAATCATTTGAATAAATCATTTGAAATAATAAAAAACAATATGATGTTCAAACTTTTGACTTCTTTCTTTAATAACTACATAACACAGTACTTCTACTTCTACTTTCAGTACTTAAGTAGAATTTTTTTTTCAAAACTACTGGTACTTTTTACTTTTAGTACTTAAGTAGCAAATTTTTTGAAAAAACTACTTGCAATACTTAAGTAAAAAAAATGTTGAATACTTTAGTACTTCTACTTAAGTAACTTTTTCTGCGAGCACTTCCACTTCTACTCAAGTCACTTTTTGATCAAGCACTTGTACTTTTACTCAAGTAGAAATTTCGAGTACTTTATACAAGTCTGATAAAGAGATACTTGTACAAATATGGTCTTCATGGAAGAGTCATCAGAAGAAAATCTCTTCTACATCCTCACCACAAAAATCAGTGTTTGAACTTTGCAAATGAACATATAGACAAGCCTGATGCATTTTAGAAACAAGTTCTGTGGACCGATGAGGTTGAAATTGAACTTTGTGGCTGGAATGAGCAAAGGTGCGTTTGGAGAATAAGGGGCACAGAATTTAATGAAAAGAACCTCTGTCCAACTGTTAAACATGGGGGTGGATCAATCATGCTTTGGGGTTGTATGGCAGCCAGTGGCACAGGGAACATCTCACGAGTAGGGTTGAGCGGACACCTAGATGTCCGTGTTCGACGGGTTCGGCCGAACTTTAAAAAAAAGTCCGGGTCCGTGTCCCGGACTTTTACCGAACTTTTCCCGGACACCGAACCCCATTGAAGTCAATGGGGACCCGAACTTTAAGGCACTAAAATGGCTCTAAAACACCAAAGGAAAGGGCTAGAGTGCTGCAAATGGCAGCAAAACGTAATTAAGAGCATGGCAAGTGCTCTGCAAACAAATGTGGATAGGGAAATAACTTAAAACAACAAAAAAAAACAGAAAAATAAAACAATGTTCTTCTTCATCTCTGAAGGACGAGGCCCATATGGAGTAGGAGGGAGGTTGAGGTGGTGGTGGATGTGGCGGTGACATAGGCGTGCGCACAGGGTGTGCTGGGTGTGCCTGGGCACACCCTAATCACCTAGGGCACATAGCATTGCCAGTGAGGAGATGGGAAAGATCTCCCTGGGACCTGCTCTGCTCTATTTCTCCTTGCCTACAGGTACATGGCCCCGATACATTACTCTCCCTGCTGGCAAACACATGCATGTGTATTTCAACTTTGGGGTGCACACCTTAATGCAATAGGCTGCGCACACCTATGGGCGGTGTAGGTGGAAGCGGCGGTGGAGGAGGACCAGGGCCGGATTAACAGCATCATGGGCTTGGTGCTGAGGATTTTGAAGGGCCTTAAGGGCCGTGCCTTGCCATGCACCCAGAGGAGGAAGGGTGCAGCCATGCATGCCTAATTCAACATGGGATGCTGTCTCTGAAGCCCATAAACACATCCATGCATCGCCAACTGTCCCTCCTTGTCTGGCCTTCACGCTGTGTGGGGAGGTTCTGAGGGTGCTGCCTGGGGAAGCGAGCATAGAAGCCAGACTTCTGTGTTTACAAGTGACAGAAGAGCGGTAACAGTGAATATGGCCAACCCGGGGCCTATATAAAAGGTAGGGGCCTGGAGCTGCAGCTCCAATAGCCCCTACATTAATCTGGCCCTGAGGAGGAGGACGAGGTAGCCAAAACTGCTTCTTTTCAAAAATTTTAAATGAGGGTACACCCCAAAAGAGTGAGAAAGAGCAAAAATGGAACAATGGGTGGGTAAGGTCGGTATCCATTGCTATTCTGCATAAGGTACGGAAAAGTCCCGTGGGATCCATGCCTGGTTCATTTTAATGAACGTGAGCTTGTCCACATTGTCTCTGGACAGGCGGCTGCGCTTGTCTGTTATAACGCCCCCAGCCGTGCTAAATACCCGTTCAGATAATACACTGGCTGCAGGGCACGCCAGCACCTCCAAGGCGTAAAGGGCAAGCTCAGGCCATGTGCCCAATTTGGAGACCCAGAAGTTGAAGGGGGCAGACCCGTCATTCACTACATGTAGGCGTGTGCACACATACTGCTCCACCATGTTGGTAAAATGCTGCCTCCTGCTAAGACGTTCCATCTGAGCTGCTGGTGCTGCTGTTTGTTGTGGCGTGCTGACAAAGCTTTTCCACATTTCGGCCATGCTAACCCTGCCTTCTGAGGTGCTGGCGGTGCCCTGGTTGCGTTGGCGACCTCCTCCTCCTCCTCCTCTGCCTTGTGCTTCCACTGTGGCCCCGCTGTCAGATGGGAATGCCAGCAGCATGGCGTCTACCAGCGTGCGCTTGTACTCGCGCATCTTGCGATCGCGCTCCAGTGAGTGAATTAAGGACGGTACGTTGTCCTTGTAACGGGGATCCAGCAGCGTGGCCACCCAGTAATCAGCACAAGTTAGAATGTGGGCAACTCGGCGGTCGTTGTGGAGACACTGCAGCATGTAATCGCTCATGTGTGCCAGGCTGCCCAGAGGCAACGAAAGACTGTCCTCTGTGGGAGGTGTATCGTCCGTGTCCTCTGTATCCCCCCAGCCACGCACCAGTGATGGCCATGAGCTGGCCTGGGTGCCACCCTGCTGTGAACATGGTTCCATCTCCTCCTCCAGCTCCTCCTCCTCCTCATCCTCCTCATCCTCCAGAACTGTGCCCCTGCTGGACAATTGCGTCCCTGGCGTTTGCGTGTGCAGGAACCCACCCTCGGAGCCCCTTGCGAATGACTGCCCTGAAAGCCTTGGAAATGTTACCTCTTCATCCTCCTCCTCCTCCTCATCCTGTGCCACATCCTCTTCCATCATCGCCCGAATTGTTTTTTCAAGGAGGCATAGAAGTGGGATAGTTAAGCTGAGAACGGCGTCATTGCCACTGGCCATGTTGGTGGAGTACTCAAAACAGCGCAACAAGGCACACAGGTCTCGCATGGAGGCCCAGTTATTGGTGGTGAAGTGGTGCTGTTCCGCAGAGCGACTCACGCGTGCGTGCTGCAGCTGAAACTCCACTATGGCCTGCTGCTGCTCGCACAGTCTTTCCAGCATGTGCAAGGTGGAGTTCCACCTTGTGGGCACGTCACATATGAGGCGGTGAGCGGGAAGGCCGAAGTTACGCTGCAGCGCTGCCAGGCGAGCAGCAGCAGGGTGAGAACGCCGAAAGTGCGCACAAACGGCCCGCACTTTCTGCAGCAGCTCTGACATATCGGGGTAGTTTTTAAGGAACCTCTGCACCACCAAATTCAGCACATGCGCCAGGCAAGGGATGTGCGTCAAACCGGCTAGGCCCAGAGCTGCTATGAGATTTCGCCCGTTATCGCACACCACCAGGCCGGGCTTGAGGCTCGCTGGCAGCAACCACTCATTTGTCTGCTGTTCCATGCTCCTCCACAACTCCTGCGCGGTGTGTGGTTTGTCCCCCAAACAGGCAAGTTGTAAAACTGCCTGCTGTCGTTTACCCCTGGCCGTGCTGAAGTTGGTGGTGAAGGTGTTACGCTGTCCGGATGAGGAGGCGGTAGAGGATGAGGAAGCGGAGTAGGAGGAGTTAGGAACAGGAGGCAAACTGAAGCGCCCTGCAATCCTCGGTGGTGGAAGGACATGCGCCAAATTGCTATCCGCCTCAGGCCCATCCGCCACTGCATTTACCCAGTGTGCCGTTAGGGAGATATAACGCCCCTGACCGTGCTTACTGGTCCACGTATCCGTAGTTAGGTGGACCTTGGCACAGATGGCGTTGCGCAGTGCACACCTGATATTTTCCCCCACTTGGTTGTGCAGGGAAGGGATGGCTTGCCTGGAAAAGTAGTGGCGGCTGGGCACGACGTACTGTGGGACAGCCACCGACATAAGGTTTTTAAAACTGTGCGTCTCCACCAGACGGAATGACAGCATTTCAAAGGCCAATAATTTTGAAATGCTGGCATTCAGGGCCAGGGATCGCGGGTGGGTAGGGGGGTACTTCCTCTTCCTCTCAAGTGTTTGGGAGATGGAAAGCTGAACGCTTCCACGGGACATTGTGGAGATGGTTGTTGGTGACCCAGGTGGTGGTGTTGCTGACAGATCGTCTGTTTGCGGGGTGGCAGGTGCCGGTATCACTACAGATGTGGCTGGAGCGGCCGAGACTGCAGCAGAAGAGGAAGCTGGATGAGCCAGAGACGTTTCTTGGTTTTGAAGGTGTGTACTCCACTGCAGCTCGTGCTTTGCACTTAGATGCCTGATCATGCAGGTTGTGCTCAGGTTGAGAAGGTTTATGCCTCGCTTCAAGCTCTGATTGCACAGGGTGCAAACCACTCGTGTCCTGTCATCAGCACATTTTCTAAAGAACTTCCACGCTAGAGAACTCCTTTGAGCTGACTTTGGTGCGCTCGTTCCCTTGCTGCGTTGGGCAGTAGCGGGCGTAGTGTCTAGGGCACGGCCGCTCCGCTTCTGCACCCTGCTCCCTCTTCTGCTGTGCTGGTGGCTCTGTGCGACCACCGCCTCTTCCTCCAAACTACTCAGGTCACCTGCATGACGTTCATTCCATGTGGGGTCGAGGACCTCATCGTCCTCCACATCATCTTCCACCCAGTCTTCACCCCTGCCCTCCTTGTCGGTCTCCACAATGCTGAACGCCGCAGCAGTTGGCACCTGCGTTTCGTCATCATCGGAGACGTGCTGCGATGATCCTTGCATGTACTCATCTTGAGAAATAAGTGGTTGGGCATCGCTGCACTCAATCTCTTCCACTTCTGGGGCAGGGCTAGGTGGATGGCCCTGGGAAACCCTGCTGACAGAGTCCTCAAAAAGAATAAGAGACTGCTGTATGGCTTGGGGCTCAGACTGCTGGCCTGATTTGCAAGGGGGTGAGGTGAAAGACGGTTGGACATTGGCTGCAGGTGCCAACTCTGACCTTTCTGCAGTAGACTGGGTGGGAGACAATGTGAAGGAACTGGAGGCACTGTCAGCAGCAAACCAATCTACTATCGCCTCAACTTGTTCTGGCCTCATCACTTCTAGGGGCGTTTGATGCCCTACCAAATACTGATGCAGGTTCTGTCGCCTACTCACACTTGAGGAAGGTGTTTCACTTGTGCGTGTAGCTGGCACAGATCGACCACGTCCTCTCCTTGCAACAGGAGCTCTACCAGCAGCACCACGACCCAGGCCACGGCCCTTATTTGACGGTCTCCTCATATTTCTGTAATTTAAGATCTTGCCCTAGAAAGGTTTTTATTGAATAGCGGAATAGGAAATATGATCCAAAAAAGTGTATGTATCTCGCACGTACAAAACCACACTAGGCCCCAATTACTATTGTTTCTACCCCTAAAAGGATGGATGAGGAGTAGGAGGAGTATGGAACAGACAGCACCCTCAAATCTTCAGAAGTATGAGATGAACCCCAAAAACTTGGAAAGGTGGATCTCACACGTACCGACACAGACTATCCCGCAATTCAATTGATCCTCAAAGGTTTTTATTGAATAGCGGAATAGGAAATATGATCAAAAAAAGTGTATGTATCTCGCACGTACACAACCACACTAGGCCCCAATTACTATTGTTTGTACCCCTAAAAGGATGGATGAGGAGTAGGAGGAGGAGTATGGAACAGGCAGCACCCTCAAATCTTCAGAAGTATGAGATGAACCCCAAAAACTTGGAAAGGTGGATCTCACACGTACCGACACAGACTATCCCGCAATTCAATTGATCCTCAAAGGTTTTTATTGAATAGCGGAATAGGAAATATGATCAAAAAAAGTGTATGTATCTCGCACGTACACAACCACACTAGGCCCCAATTACTATTGTTTGTACCCCTAAAAGGATGGTTGAGCAGTAGGAGCAGGAGTATGGAACAGGCAGCACCCTCAAATCTTCAGAAGTATGAGATGAACCCCAACAACTTGGAAAGGTGGATCTCACACGTACCGACACAGACTATCTCGCAATTGAATTGATCCCCAAAGGTTTTAATTGAATAGCGGAATAGAAAATATGATCAAAAAGAAAGTGTATGTATCTCGCACGTACACCACCACACTAGGCCCCAACTACTATTGTTTGTACCCCTAAAAGGATGGTTGAGCAGTAGGAGGAGGAGTATGGAACAGGCAGCACCCTCAAATCTTCAGAAGTATGAGATGAACCCCAAAAACTTGGAAAGGTGGATCTCTCTCACACGTACCAACACAGACTATCCCCCAATTTAACTGATCCCCAAAGGTTTTTGATTAAATAGCGGAATAGAAAATATGATCCAAAAAAAGTGTATGTATATCACACGTACACAACCACACTAGGCCCCAATTACTATTGTTTGTACCCCTAAAAGGCTAGATGAGGAGTAGGGGGAGTATGGAACAGGCAGCACCCTCAAACCTTCAGAAGTATGAGATGAACCCCAACAACTTGGAAAGGTGGATCTCTCTCACACGTACCAACACAGACTATCCCCCAATTTAACTGATCCCCAAAGGTTTTTGATTAAATAGCGGAATAGAAAATATGATCCAAAAAAAGTGTATGTATATCACACGTACACAACCACACTAGGCCCCAATTACTATTGTTTGTACCCCTAAAAGGCTAGATGAGGAGTAGGGGGGGTATGGAACAGGCAGCACCCTCAAACCTTCAGAAGTATGAGATGAACCCCAACAACTTGGAAAGGTGGATCTCTCTCACACGTACCAACACAGACTATCCCCCAATTTAACTGATCCCCAAAGGTTTTTGATTAAATAGCGGAATAGAAAATATGATCCAAAAAAAGTGTATGTATATCACACGTACACAACCACACTAGGCCCCAATTACAATTGTTTGTACCCCTAAAAGGCTAGATGAGGAGTAGGGGGGGTATGGAACAGGCAGCACCCTCAAACCTTCAGAAGTATGAGATGAACCCCAAAAACTTGGAAAGGTGGATCTCTCTCACACGTACCAACACAGACTATCCCCCAATTTAACTGATCCCCAAAGGTTTTTGATTAAATAGCGGAATAGAAAATATGATCCAAAAAAAGTGTATGTATATCACACGTACACAACCACACTAGGCCCCAATTACTATTGTTTGTACCCCTAAAAGGCTAGGAGTAGGGGGAGTATGGAACAGGCAGCACCCTCAAACCTTCAGAAGTATGAGATGAACCCCAACAACTTGGAAAGGTGGATCTCTCTCACACGTACCAACACAGACTATCCCCCAATTTAACTGATCCCCAAAGGTTTTTGATTAAATAGCGGAATAGAAAATATGATCCAAAAAAAGTGTATGTATATCACACGTACACAACCACACTGGGCCCCAATTACTATTGTTTGTACCCCTAAAAGGCTAGATGAGGAGTAGGGGGAGTATGGAACAGGCAGCACCCTCAAACCTTCAGAAGTATGAGATGAACCCCAACAACTTGGAAAGGTGGATCTCTCTCACACGTACCAACACAGACTATCCCCCAATTTAACTGATCCCCAAAGGTTTTTGATTAAATAGCGGAATAGAAAATATGATCCAAAAAAAGTGTATGTATATCACACGTACACAACCACACTAGGCCCCAATTACTATTGTTTGTACCCCTAAAAGGCTAGATGAGGAGTAGGGGGGGTATGGAACAGGCAGCACCCTCAAACCTTCAGAAGTATGAGATGAACCCCAACAACTTGGAAAGGTGGATCTCTCTCACACGTACCAACACAGACTATCCCCCAATTTAACTGATCCCCAAAGGTTTTTGATTAAATAGCGGAATAGAAAATATGATCCAAAAAAAGTGTATGTATATCACACGTACACAACCACACTAGGCCCCAATTACTATTGTTTGTACCCCTAAAAGGCTAGGAGTAGGGGGAGTATGGAACAGGCAGCACCCTCAAACCTTCAGAAGTATGAGATGAACCCCAACAACTTGGAAAGGTGGATCTCTCTCACACGTACCAACACAGACTATCCCCCAATTTAACTGATCCCCAAAGGTTTTTGATTAAATAGCGGAATAGAAAATATGATCCAAAAAAAGTGTATGTATATCACACGTACACAACCACACTAGGCCCCAATTACTATTGTTTGTACCCCTAAAAGGCTAGATGAGGAGTAGGGGGAGTATGGAACAGGCAGCACCCTCAAATCTTCAGAAGTATGAGATTGTGTTCACTGTACCCCACAAAGATTGAGTTCACTGCACCCCACAATGATTGTGTTCACTGCACCCCACAAAGATTGTGTTCACTGCACCTCACAAAGATTGTGTTCACTGTACCCCCCAAAGATTGTGTTCACTGCACCCCACAAAGATTCTGTTCACTGTACCCCACAAAGATTGTGTTCACTGCACCCTAAAAGGATGTTGTTCACTGCACCCCACAAAGATTGTGTTCACTGCACCCTAAAAGGATGTTGTTCACTGCACCCCAAAAAGATTGTGTTCACTGTACCCCCCCAAAGATTGTGTTCACTGCACCCCACAAAGATTGTGTTCACTGCACCCCAAAAAGATTGTGTTCACTGTACCCCCCAAAGATTGTGTTCACTGCACCCCAAAAAGATTGTGTTCACTGTACCCCCCAAAGATTGTGTTCACTGCACCCCACAAAGATTCTGTTCACTGTACCCCACAAAGATTGTGTTCACTGCACCCCAAAAAGATTGTGTTCACTGTACCCCCCCAAAGATTGTGTTCACTGCACCCCACAAAGATTCTGTTCACTGCACCCCACAAAGGATTTTGTTCACTGCACCCCAAAAAGATTGTGTTCACTGCACCCCAAAAAGGATTTTGATCACTGCACCCCAAAAAGGATGTTGTTCACTGCACCCCAAAAATGATTTTGTTCACTCCACCCCAAAAAGATTGTGTTCACTGCACCCCACAAAGATTGTGTTCACTGCACCCCAAAAAGATTGTGTTCACTGTACCCCCCAAAGATTGTGTTCACTGCACCCCACAAAGATTCTGTTCACTGTACCCCACAAAGATTGTGTTCACTGCACCCCAAAAAGATTGTGTTCACTGCACCCCAAAAAGGATGTTGTTCACTGCACCCCAAAAAGGATGTTGTTCACTCCACCCCAAAAAGATTGTGTTCACTGCACCCCACAAAGATTGTGTTCACTGCACCCCAAAAAGATTGTGTTCACTGCACCCCAAAAATGATTTTGTTCACTGCACCCCAAAAAGGATTTTGTTCACTGCACCCCAAAAAGGATGTTGTTCACTCCACCCCAAAAAGATTGTGTTCACTGCACCCCAAAAAGATTGTGTTCACTGCACCCCACAAAGGATTTTGTTCACTGCACCCCAAAAAGATTGTGTTCACTGCACCCCAAAAAGGATGTTGTTCACTGCACCCCAAAAAGGATTTTGTTCACTGCACCCCAAAAAGATTGTGTTCACTGCACCCCACAAAGGATTTTGTTCACTGCACCCCACAAAGATTGTGTTCACTGCACACCAAAAAGGATTGTGTTCACTGCACCCCAAAAAGATTTTGTTCACTGCACCCCAAAAAGATTGTGTTCACTGCAGCCCAAAAAGATTGTGTTCACTGCAGCCCAAAAAGATTGTGTTCACTGCAGCCCAAAAAGATTGTGTTCACTGCAGCCCAAAAAGATTGTGTTCACTGCAGCTCACACACAGAAAAATGGATGTGGATCACTGACACCTGCCTATCTCCAATCCCACACCACACAGCAATATCGATTGTAGTTTGTAGAACACAGTTTCCCTAAAATTCAGCAGACTCTGTCCCTAACAGGATTGAGAAGAGATCGTAGATCAGGATTGAGTGCAGATTCACCCCACCCCCCACACAGCAATATCGATTGTAGTTTGTAGAAGACACTGACCCTATAATTCAGCAGACTCTATCCCTAAAATGCCTACAACTCGCCCTGCCTAAACACTCCGACCTGTCCCTCAATTCTATCCGGACACAAATGGTTTTTTCCTGCCTATCTTTCCCTAATCAGCAGCCAGCACATTGATGTGTGCTCTGTCCCTTAGCTAAGCAGCAGAATGACGCTGCTGCGGCGGCTGCCTCGAACTTATAAAGACTTGGTCACATGCTTCAGACGGCCAATCACAGCTACTAAGACATTTGCAGGCATGGCTGGGATGGCTTAAGGCACACCAGTTAAACGATTGTTGATTGGCTGTTGAAAGCCCGCCATGAAAAGAGCGCCAAAGCATGCAAAACCCGGAAATAAAACGACCGAACACGGATTTTTACCCGAACATACAGTAAAGTGTCCGTGTCCGTGTTCGGGTAAAAAAAATCCAATTATTCGGTACGAACACGAATAATACAGTCCGTGTTCGCTCAACACTACTCACGAGTAGAAGGAAAAATTGATTCAATAAAATTTCAGCAAATTTTGGCTGGTAACTTGATGCCATCTGTGAAAAAGCTGAAGCTAGAGGATGGCTTCTACAAATGGATAATGATCCTAAACACACCTCGAAATCCACGGGGGATTACATCAAGAGGCATAAACTGAAGGTTTTGCCATGGCCTTCACAATCTCCTGACCTCAACATAATTGAAAATCTATGGATAGACCTTAAAAGAGCAGTGCGTGACAGACAGCCCAGAAATCTCAAAGAACTGGAAGACTTTTGTAAGGAAGAATGGGCAAAGATACCTCAAACAAGAATTGAAAGACTCTTGGCTGGCTACAAAAAGCGTTTACAAGCTGTGATACTTGCCAAAGGGGGCAGTACAAGATATTAACTCTGCAGGGTGCCCAAACTTTTGCAGACACCATTTTTTTGTTTTCTGTTGTTTTGAAAGTGTAAAGGATGGAAATAAAATCTAACTTTTGTTGACATATTATAAGAATGTCTAATCTGTAATTTGATGCCTTTTGGAGATTTTTCCATCTTTCCTTGGCTTCTTTATGCACATTAATACAAATTTTTACCTGGGGTACCCAAACTTTCGATCACCACTGTATAGGTGTGGGGTCACAAACTGCGGGCTATGCCAGTTCATGTGACTTAGGAAGAAAAAGTCAGCGGGGGTTGATGGCCGCACTGGCAACAATTATTTTTTTCAGAGTTCTTTGCCATGAGGTGTTGAACTTCCAGTGACCATTATGAGAGAGTGAGAGCGATAATGCCAAATTTAACACACCTGCTCCCCATTCACACTTGAGACTGTGTAACAACTAATGAGTCACATGACACCTGTAAGGGAAAATGGCTAATTGCGCCCAATTTGGACATTTTCACTTAGGGGTGTACTCACTTTTGTTGCCAGCGGTTTAGACATTAATGGCTGTGTGTTGAGTTATTTTGAGTGGACAGCAAATTTACACTGTTATACAAGCTGTACACTCACTACTTTACATTGTAGCAAAGTGTAATTTCTTCAGTGTTGTCACATGAAAAGTTATAAAATATTTACAAAAATTTAGGGGTGTACTCACTTTTGTGAGATACTGTGTATGTGTTATTAACAATGTGATCATATACATCCTTTGAAGGCTTAAGTTTTGGGCTAGGTTCACATATGACAGCAGGTGCCTTTCCCTTGCTACATGTAGCTGGGCAGGTTGGTGGGGCAATCTGAATGGTGTGGGTCAGTATTGAGCCCTATGGGGAGATGCAAGGCTTATGGTTGGCTGCTTTCCCTTTGTGATGTGCATGCCTCTCCCTTGGTGGTGGCTTTGGTGTGGCTAGAAATGAACCAAATTTCCCCAGCAAGGTGGGCATTGAGGTTGGTAGATGGAGGGGAGTTGGAGCTGGTGTGGATTGTGCTCCTGGACACTCTCCCCTCCCCCTCTCCCCTTCCTCCTTTTCCTTCCCCTCCCCTAGCAAGACGTGCAACCATTAGGTTGGCGGCGTCCTTGACGATGGGAGTGTTATCGGCAAGGTGGCCTTGCCCCCAGAAGTATGACACAGTGGTTCCAAGCGTTCCAGGTGGCTGGATCTGGCGCGCCGGGTAGATGGTGTGCGTTCAACACCCCGGAAGACAGTTCCGATGAGAAGGTTGGAGTAGGGGGTTTGGTTTTGCAAGTATGCATGGGTGATGGCAGCAGCAGTTAGGTAAGTGACAATACCTACACCCTATCGGCACACAGCTCTGCCCATTGTGCTTGGTGGAAGGGGAGGGACCCATACCTGCTTGGTCAGTATAAATGTAGAGCTCTTAGGACGATGGACTAGCTCTGATAAAAGGAGTAGGTCTCCCAAAACGTGTTGATTTTGACATGCAATTTTACTCCATGTTTGTGAGTATGTTTTTGGCTTTTTAAATAAAATGTTTTTTTATTAAGGTGTCGAAAGGTAATGCACTAGGCGTTTGCTCCTCCCTTTTTGTCTGTTTTCACTTAAGCTAGGTCTATTGAAGCCTCGGCCAAAAGTCAGCAGCTAGGTTCAAGTCCTCCAGAACCATGCCCACTCTTGTAGGTTCCACTTCAATTAAAGGCCATTTAATGCTTTAAACATCACAGTTAACAATGTTGCTAGTCAATGGGCACAAATCCTGCCACAGTATAGATTTTCTGCAATTCTGCGGGCCAGTTCACCACAATTTCTGCGTTGAAGGGGCCTTTCTGCATGCACATTTTTGAAATGTTCAGGTGCTTTTTCAATGTGTTTTGCCATGTTACAGATGTGTTCCATACAGAAAAAATGTAACATGTTCTCCTTTAATTGACTGTACTGGAACACACTGCACTGGTGTGACATAGGCCTTTGGAATCCACGGTAAACACTGTTCATGCATTTTTGACTTTGCATAAAAATGCATTGGACTGCATCTGGTGTTAACCAAGTCAACTTTTCAATCCATAGGATCCCTAAAAGGTATTGAAAGGCAAAGACACTTGCGCACCAGATGCTGGCGGGCCCCATCCAGTCCTGGAAGTGGGTTGCTTAACCACTTGCCTACTGGGCACTTATACCCCCTTCCTGCCCAGGCCAATTTTCAGCTTTCAGTGCTGTCACACTTTGAATGACAATTGCGCGGTCATGCTACACTGTACCCATATTAATTTTTATAATTTTTTTTCACACAAATAGAGCTTTCTTTTGGTGGTATTTAATAACCTCTGAGTTTTTTATTTCTTACAAAAAAAAGAAAAAAGACAGAAAATTTGGGGAAAAAAAAGTTTTCTTATTTTCTGTGAGTAAATTTTGAAAATAAATACATTTTTCTCCTTCACTGATGTGCGCTGATGAGGCGGCACTGATAGGCTGCACTGATGGGCACTGATGAGGTGGCACTGATGAGGAGGCACTAATATGCTGCACTGATAAGCACTAATAGGTGGCACTGATAGGCGGCACTGATGAGCACTGAGAGGTGGCACTGCAGGGCACTGAGAGGTGGCACTGCTAGGCACTGAGAGGCGGCACTGACGGGCGGCACTGATGGACACTGATGGGTGGCACTGATGGGCGGCACTGATCAGCACTGATGGGCAGCACCATCAGTGCCCACACTCAGTGCCCATAGTGCTGCTAGTGCCCATCAGTGCCTAGATGAGCAGGCGCTGATGGGCACTGACGGGCACTGACTGGCAGCACTATGGGCACTGAATGTGGGCACTGATTGGGGGCACTGATGGCGGGCACTGTGGGCAGTTATGGCATTTTTTTCCCCTCTTGTGTAATCAGGGCACTGGTGATCAGTGCCCTGATTACATTCTTCTGTGTCCCCTTACCGCTGATCGGCTCTCCTCTTCCTCACACTGCACGCTCTCTGAGGGCGAGAGCTGGCGATGAGAGATGATCTCATATGTTTACATTTGAGATCATCTCTCATTGCACGGTCCGATCACGTGGTAAATGGCCGCTGTGATTGGCCATTCACCACGATCTGTGATTGGCTGTGTCCAAGGGACACGGCCGACACAGATTTTCCCCGATGCGTGCTCGCGCGGGGAGCCTGTCACTGGGAGGCCGTTTAAAGACGGCCTACCGGAAATTAGAGCCCGTGCTGTAGCCGTCTTTCGGCTATAGCGCGGGCAGAAGGTGGTTAAACGTGCATCAGCCACCTTCATTGGATAAAGCTTGGAGACCTTTACTGTAAATTGGTCTTATTAGATCTCCCCCCATTCTTCATCAATGAGCCTTGTACTCTGTCATTATGGGAAAAGAAGGCCCTTCCTTTTTATATTTGGAAAGATCTGCATGCTTTTTGTGATGGTTGGGCCTGCGTCTTGCCTTTGGATATTTGCCGCATACTTTCCGCTACAGCCCCTAGGCTTTGAAAATTTGTGTATCCGCTTCCTTATCCATTGTCATTTGAGGCAATCCATGCAAATTAATTTCCCGTCGCTGCAGACTTCATGCAGGTGCAACATGCAACCAGGGCTGGGCAAGGCATTTTCTATTGTGTTTATTTAAACGCATGTGAGCCATTGCCACGTGAGCTGCTTGAGGAGCATGAAAGCCGCCCTGTGTGGGAATCTGGGGAATGCAGATTGTCTTGGTCTTATGTTTTCTGGAGTGTTAGTGTTTAGGGCTTCTGCTTCTGCAATAATGCAAAACACCATACTTTACATTCCTTGAACATTTGCATACATGGCAAGTATAGGATGGCACACAGAGGATGTACATGGCAAGTATAGGATGGCACACAGAGGATGTACATGGCAAGTATAGGATGGCATACAGAGGATGTACATGGCAAGTATAGGCTGGCACACAGAGGATGTACATGGCAAGTATAGGCTGGCACACAGAGGATGTACATGGCAAGTATAGGATGGCACACAGAGGATGTACATGGCAGGTATAGGATGGCACAGACAGAGGATGTACATGGCAAATATAGGATGCCACACAGAGGATGTACATCGCAAGTATAGGATGGCACACAGAGGATGTAAATAGCAGGTAAAGGATGGCACAGACAGAGGATGTACATGGCAAGTATAGGATGGCACAGACAGAGGGAGGTGCCCTAGACCACCGGGGGGGGACAGGTCATTGCCACCCTGCAACTGCCGGGCATGCCCATTCGGAAAGACGGCCCTGAGCATCGGCTCTGCTCTCTACTGCAGCCGCATGCTTCCTCCAGCGCCACTCCTGTCACATTGATGCTCAGGAATGGTGGATCGGGAATCAGCCAGCAATACCCACCAGCAGTACCGGTCAGCAATACCCACCTACATTAACCGCCAGCAATACCCACCAGCAGTACCAGCCAGCAGTGCCTGCCAGCAAAAGGTTGGGCACCCTGCTGTAGGGGCATGATTCCCGGATGGAGAGGTGCGCTGTAGCAACCTTTCTCCTTAGTTTTGCCGTGTTGTGTGGAGGAGGGAAGGAATCCCGGATGGAGAGGCACTCTGTACTGTAGCGCATCAGGAGACCCGCGGGGAAATCATAAAGATCTTCTGTGAAGTTGATTGAAGTGTTAAGACCACCGTCACTGTCGCAGCTGGCCTTAACATTTTCATCACTATGGTTGGCAGGTCTCACTATTCTTCCCTACCTCCTTCGCATTGAGAGGAAGTGGTATCATTTTAAACATGTCACTGTTTTAAACAAGGTTAGGATTGTATGATAAATTAAAAACCGTTTTGCAAGCAACACCCTATTTTCTGGCAGTGCCCTTCCCAGGACTAGATTCTGGATCTTCCCCTGTCCCCAGAGGAGACACCCTGCCTCCTCATATTCATCAGTTTGTACTACGGGCGGCAGTATAAGAAAAAAAAAAACGCTGCTCGTAACACTCCGCAAACTGAAGACACACAAAACTGCTGGAAGAAAAATCTTGGGCGTCAATTTGCCACCCTTCTCAAAGTACCGCTTGGATCCACTGGGACCAGTGTTGCGCACACAGCAGATTAAAATTTACTGACATGACACCCAAAATTTACTGGCACAGCCAAGTTTTTACTGGCATTTCCAAAATGTAAAAATGTAAAAAATTGCAGTTTTAAGTGCAAATGTCAGTATTTAAGCTACAATCAAATACAATATGCAATTAGCAATGTGATTTAACCACATCAATACCGGGCACTTTCACCCTCTTCCTGCCCAGGCCAATTTTTATCTTTCAGCTCTCTCACACTTTAAATGACAATTGCGCAGTCATGCAAAACTGTATCCAAATACATTTTTTATCATTTTATCTTCACAAAAATAGAGCTTTCTTTTGGTGGTATTTCACATATAATCACCGATTGGGTTTTCTGGTTTTTGCTAAATGAAAGAATTCCAACAATTTTGAAATTTTTCTGTCAGAAAATGTTGTAAATAAGTCATTTTTCTCCTTCACTAATGTGTGCTTATGAGGCTGTACTGATGGGCACTGATGAGGTGACACTGTAGGACACTGATGAGGCATTAATATGCAGCAATGATGGTCACTAATGAGGCAGCACTGAAGGGCACTGATATGCAGCACTGATGGGGAGGCACTTTGTCAGTGTGAAGCTAGGAGAGCTGATAAACGGTATCTCCTTGTTTACATGTGATTGGCTCTGATTGGACACAGCTGATCACATGGGTAAAGAGCCGCAGCTGCAGGTGTACAATTGCGGCTGAACTGGGTGCCATCATATGACATCGTCCCAGAACAAGAGCCGCCCTGCTCCACCGTCATTTGTCTGTATGGTGGGTGGGAGGCAGTTAAGGTAGATATTAAGACAAAAAAACATATTTCTCTGTCGCTCATTGACAGACGCAGACTTCTTGATTAATATCAATAGGGATATATTGCCCCCTACAGGAGTAGGACACTAGGCAGGAAAAAAGTTCTGGCCACACCTTATGGGCAGTCCAAGGGGGTATATCCTCTCTCTCCCTGCTACAGGATGTCAGTTTTTTTCTGCCTAGTCAGGAGTAAGGACCTAAGTTCCTTGCTGGGATCTCTGGTCCTGGCAAGTTTTTTAGATAAAACTTTTTTTAGTTAGCTTTTTTCTCCAGTTTGTTCCTGTGAGATCTTCAAGCAATTATGCTGGATCAGGGCGACGGCTGGATGTTGAGATCCGGTGGTCACCCCAGCCAGCCTACGAGTGCGTGCAGGCCCTAGCTCCGCGCTGGGTCGGCCGCGACATAGTCCCACTGGACGGGGACTGGTCCTGCGAGTTAAACGTCTCGCCAGGTCGCCTACGACCAGTTGGAATCTGATTTGCGGCGTCTGTAATGGCCGACAGCCCCCCCACCTCGGTGGAGAGGGGTTCTGTCAGGAGTTGGTGCCCGCCTGTTCCGGTATGGTGAGTAGAATGTTCCCCCTCTCCCCCTGACGGGTTTTGGGGTGGATGCGGGCCCCTCCCCAGGATGGTCAGACCCTCATAATCCCGGGTTCCCCTCTGTCCTATTACGCACCCCCACCTATCTGCCCCCCTCACTAGTGGGTACAGGCCACATATGGAGGCGGTGGGCGGGCGCCGCCGGTGTTACCCTAAAAACGATCAGGGGGGGTTAATACCTGTGCTTTCAGGCCCATCTATGATCGATCCGTAGGGTAGGGGGTCCCCGGTTGACACTGCGGACCGCACGAGGCCGCCATTTTGTTGTAGGCTGCATGTCCTCGGCATGGTGGCGGCCATCTTGTTACACCCAGCTCGTCCTGCTTGAGAGCTGAGCAGCTGTAGTAATCACCAAGGGTGTGGCCCCTCCCTAGACCCGGGAAAATCACTCCACAAAAGACTTCCTGTCAGATAGACAGCGCTGAGAGCAGTCCTGGTTTGAACTCTGGTGCATCAAGTGGTGAGCCTTTTGGGGGTCTCTCTTCTCTCTCTCTGCGGGGGTCTCAAGCACGTGACCACTGGGGGGCGCTTTAGCGCTGGGGGATTCTTTTAGAAAAAAAAAAAAGTTTTTGTTTTTTTTTCATTTTGTCATTTTCTGCTGACAGGTTTCACTGGCATTGCCATGAACCCTGCTGCACATGAGTCCCCATCTGATCCCCTCGAGGTGGCCGCAGGGCCCTCCAAATCTCCACTCACCATTGATTCGCCTTCAGCGGTCCTGGAGTCATTTGAGTCACGGATGGAGGTGGCCTGTCAGGGGCGGGGGGCTAAAAAACGACCCCCGCCCACCCCTGTCTCGTCCGATACCTCAGACTCTGATCCTGAGCCGGTCGCTGCTGCCGCAGGTTCCTCCTTTAGGGTTGATGTCCCGCGTCCCTCTGACAGTGAGGATGATCTTCCTGCCTCTGCCATAGCGCAGGACAAAGCACTGGTGGACGCACTGATTATGTCAGTCCGGGAGACCCTAAAACTGGAGGTTGCACCAGTGGAGGCAGTTCAGACGGAAGTTGCCTTTGGCACTCGCAAGCCCTCTAAGGTGGAAAAGGTGCTTCTCTTTCCCAAATGCTTTGATGATATTATTAAAGACGAGTGGGCTCATCCAAAACGACCCTCTGGGATGCCTAAAGGCGCTACCCATTTGAAGAGTCCCTCCTTAAAAATGGACGCTGCCACCTGTGGTGGATCCACCGGTTTCCAGACTAAATAAAGCCACAGTTATCCCGGTGGAGGATTCCCCATCCTTTCGGGATCCAGTTGACCGTAGGGTGGAATCTGTGTCCCGTTCCATATTCTCCCTGGCAGGATCGGCCCTAAGGCCAGTGTTTACCATTGCTCTGGTTTCACAGACATTGACGGAATGGGCCAAGCTATTATGCCATGACCTGGAGGGGAGAAGTCTCCCTCCTGCCGTGCCGGAGTTGCTGGAGCAAATAGTGCAGGGGCTACAGTTTGTTTGTGACGCCGCACTGGACGCTGCCCCATTGCTGGGGCGTGTGTCGATCTCGGCGGTGGTCCTCCGGCGCATGCTATGGTTAAAGTGCTGGTCGGCGGATCAGGTTTCCAAAAAGCATTGACTGATCTCCCCTTTCAGGGGGATCGCCTGTTTGGTGCTACCTTGGATGAGATTATTAAGGATCTCACTGGGGGCAAGAGCACCTTTCTACCACAGGCTAATAAAGGTAAGGAACCTCGTCGCAGACAGGGACCTTCCTTTACAGCTCACAAGAAATTTTTTCGCTCCTCCGGGGCAGGCGATAAGGCAAAGTCCTCCAAAGCCCCCCGGGGGGTTTCAAGAGACCCTGGTCTGGTAAGCAAAAATCCGGTCCTTCCAGACCTGAGGATAAGACCGCTTCAGCCTGAAGGTGCGCCCCCACCCAGATCAAGGGTGGGGGGATGTCTTCGCCTGTTCCCGGACCCGTGGCTCTACAGTATTCAAGACAAATGGGTTCAAGAGGTCATATGGTCGGAACACAAGATCGCTTCTACCGGTGCGGTTCTTCCCTTCCAATATGCGACTGTCCCCGAATCGCCTAATGGCTCTGTTGGGGGCAGTGCAGCACTGGATGCAAAGGGCGCCCATAGAGGGTACCTATCTTCACGTTCCCATTTACGCAGGACACCAGCGGTATCTGCGCTTTGCGGTGGGAGCGGACCATTATCAGTTTGTGGCGTTACCCTTTGGTCTCGCCTCTGCTTTCCGGGTCTTCACAAAAGTTTGGGCCCCAGTCCCGGCGTTGTTGCGGCAGAGGGGCATATCGGTCCTGGGCTACCTGGACGACCTCCTCTTCTGTGCGGTGTCTCCGCAGGCTCAGTGTCATACGCGGACTCTCCAAAAGGAGATTCTTCTCAAATGGAACTGGAATTCCGATTCCCTGGACAATCGGATCCGGCTGAGCGAGCGGACCAGGTAGTTTCTGGTTTGGGGGCCTCAGTCTCCGATGCTCAGTCAAGGGAAGCCCTTTTTTCCGAAAGTATCCAGGTTATCGATAAATGTGTTGGAACTGAAAGCGATCAGGTTTTGCCTGGTTCACCGGACCGAGCATCTTCAGGGCTGCTCAGTTCGGATTCAGTCGGACAATGCCCCGCCCGTGGCCTATGTCAATCATCAAGGGGACACCAAGAGTGTTCTGGTGGCTGTGGAAGTGGCCGGCAGGTTTTGGGCGGAACAGTTTGTTCCGGCTCTTTCTGCAGTTTACGTTGTGGGTGTGGAAAATTGACAGGTGGACTTTCTCAGCCGTCAGACCCTGGGTCAAGGGGAATGGCCTCTTCAGACAGAGGTGTTTCACCAGTTGTGCCTTCATTGGGGCACCCCGGACGTGGATCTGTTGGCATCTCGGCGCAACAGAAAGGTGCAGAGGGTTGTAGCCCGCGATCCTCTGGCGGACGCCGCAGACGCACTGAATACTCTGTGGGGGCAGTACCAGCTGCTGTATGCCTTTCCTCCTCTCAAGTTGTCACCGAAACTTCTTCACAGGATAGAGGCGGAGGGAATTCCAGTCATCCTTGTGACTCCGGATTGGCCTCATCGGGCCTGATATGCCGTTGTGGTCAGGCTGGTCGCAGACGCTCCTTGGCGACTTCCTCTCAGGGACCGATCGTCCATCCTGCTTTACGATCGCTGGCTTTGACGGCTTGGCTGTTGAGAGCCAGGTGCTGAAGGACAGGGGTTTGTCTGTTTCAGTTATCCCTACTCTGATTAAAGCGAGGAAAGCGACTTCCAGAAAGGTCTATCATCGCACATGGAAGTCTTATATCGCGTGGTGTGAATCCCTTGGGTTTCCTCCACGTTCTTACTCGGTGGCTCGGATATTGGCTTTTCTGCAACGGGGGGTTGAGCAGAAACTGGCCTTGAGCACTATCAAGGGTCAGGTCTCAGCATTGGCAATCTTCTTCCAGAGGCCACTGGCTACTCATTCCTTGGTGCGGAGTTTCATCCAGGGGGTGCGGCACCTGGCTCCTCCGGTGCGCGCGCCCTTGCCGCCCTGGGATCTTAATTTGGTGTTATCGGTTCTCCAGAAACCTCCCTTTGAAAATATTAGGGAGATTCCCTTGCTTACCTTATCCCAGAAGGTAGCCTTTTTGGTGGCTATCACTTCTGCACGCAGGGTGTCGGAATTGGCCGCATTGTCCTGTCGTTCCCCATATCTGGTGGTTCATAGCGATAAGGTGGTTCTTCGTCCGAATCCATCCTTCCTTCCTAAGGTGGTTTCAGAGTTTCATTTGAATGAGGATATTGTGTTACCTTCCCTGTGTCCAAAGCCCAGTCATCCTCGGGAGTTTGCGTTGCACTCCTTGGATGTGGTTTGGGCGATCAGGGTGTACTTGGCTACTACTGACTCTTTTCGTAAGGCTGATTCACTTTTTGTGATCACGGATGGCCCTAGAAAGGGGTTGCCTGCGTCTGCCGCGACTATCTCCAGATGGATCAGACAGACGGTGGTGCAGGCTTATTCTATTAAGGGTCGGGTTCCTCCGTTCCCTGTTAAGGCACACTCTACTCGGGCTCTTAATGCTTCCTGGGCCTTCCGCCATCAGGCGTCAGTGCTTCAGGTTTGCAAGGCAGCTACCTGGTCGTCGGTTCATACCTTTACAAAATGTTATAAAGTTGATGTGCTGGCATCGGCGGATGCCTCTTTTGGCCTGCAGGCCGCTGTTTGAGGGGACCGTTGGTCTACCTCGGGGGTTTTTTGTTTTTTTCAGTTGGGTCTCATCCTTTTGTTCGAT
Source organism: Pelophylax lessonae (assembly GCF_965119305.1). Classification (NCBI taxonomy): domain Eukaryota; kingdom Metazoa; phylum Chordata; class Amphibia; order Anura; family Ranidae; genus Pelophylax; species Pelophylax lessonae. The sequence goes on along the minus strand of NC_138775.1, from coordinate 266,258,915 downwards.
GAGTCCTTGATGCTTCTGGTTGGCTCCGGTTGGGCCTTCTGGATTGGATTTTTATTTCTGTTATCCCACCCCTCATTTGTGGCACTGCTTTGGGACGTCCCTACTGATATTAATCAAGAAGTCTGCGTCTGTCAATGAGCGACAGAGAAAATTGGATTTTTGACTTACGGTAAAATCCTTTTCTCTTAAGCTCATTGACAGACGCAGGACCCGTCCCTCTATTTTTGAGTTGGTTTGGGTTGAATTCTCTGACACTGCTTTGTTACATAACTGACATCCTGTAGCAGGGAGAGAGAGGATATACCCCCTGGGACTGCCCATAAGGTGTGGCCAGAACTTTTTTCCTGCCTAGTGTCCTACTCCTGTAGGGGGCAGTATATCCCTACTGATATTAATCAAGAAGTCTGCGTCTGTCAATGAGCTTAAGAGAAAAGGATTTTACGGTAAGTCAAAAATCCAATTTTCTTATTGTATTTTTAATATTATATAGTAAGTAAGTAGCTCAGGGACAGGACTCAGGAGGGCAAGAAATTAGAATGGGCGGCGCACACACACATGAAATTGACTCTTACAGTGACACTGACAGCAGTGTACAGCAGCACAGATGATGACACCTCACCGACTCCAGTTCAAACAGTACTGACAGTCCTGTTCCTGGCTTGCCTTGCTCCCATCCCACAGACCCGCACACAAGGCTCTGGCCTCTCTCCCTTGGACCATGAAATCACACGACACACTCAGGCACTGCCTGACCTGCCTGAACACACCGCAGCAGGCACTTGGATGGTCTCTGTTGGCTCCGAACCGGATCTGCACATGCACAGTTCCAAACAGAGTGTCACAGCCATATTTTTTACTGGCAACCATTTCCTTTTCACTGCCGTTTACTGGCAGAAGAAAAATGCCCATTTTTTCCTGGCGGTTGGCAACACTGATTGAGACCCATGGTAGGACAGGCCCTGCTTGCAGCAACCAAAGTACTTACCAACTGCAATCCACAGGTGGCCTGGAGCATGACCAAAAAAAAAAGATCACTTCAGTGGGGGAGGGGCTGTCTTTTATTTAGCTAGGAAGAGGTGGTCCTGTGGGCTCCAGAGGAGGCGTTAACCCATTGTGTGCTGACGTGAGGTAGGGCCAGGAAAAGCAACGCACATGGGTATTTCTCGTTGTGACAATGAATCAGATTTATTCGTAATGCGATTGTTGAGTTAATTAAGTCACTGCTTGATGTGAAACCTGTACAGCATAAAATGGAAAACATCCAAAGATAATTTATTAACATGTTGATTAATTGTATTTCCAGGTACAATTTTTATTTTTTTATTTAATTTTTTACTTTGTTGCCTTTAACCACTTGCCACTTGCCAAACGCCAGCAGTATATACTGCGGCAGGTTGGCTCTATTGTACGAAACAAGGTGCTGATTGGCCAGAAGGGTAGCCAATCAGCGGGTCTGGCAGACGCGATGTTTGCCGGCCACCCGCGATCGCTTCCCAGAGAGACAGAACGGTGGTCTGCCTATGTAACAAGGCAAACTGCCATTCTGTCACAGATGAACACAGTGATCCTGTGTTCCTGCTATTTAGGAAAATGGGTTTCTGTGTTCATCCAGTGAGTCCATCAATATACACTTATTGTTTGTTTTTTTTTTTAACCAAAAATATGTAGCAGAATACATATTGGCCTAAAATTATGAAAAAATTAGATTTTTACATTTTTTTAATTGGCTGTGTTTTATAGCAGAAAGGAAACATAGAAACCTAGAATGTGTCGGCAGATAAGAACCATTTGGCCCATCTAGTCTGCCCAATATATCTGAATCCTATGAATAGTCCCTGGCCCTATCTTATGTGAAGGATAGCCTTATGCCTATCCCATGCATGCTTAAACTCCTTCACTGTATTTGCAGCTACCACTTCTGCAGGAAGGTTATTCCATGCATCCACTACTCTCTCAGTAAAGTAATACTTCCTCATATTACTTTTAAACCTTTGCCCCTCTAATTTAAAACTGTGTCCTCTTGTGGTAGTTTTTCTTCTTTTAAATATGCTCTCCTCCTTTACCGAGTTGATTCCCTTTATGTATTTAAAAGTTTCTATCATATCCCCTCTGTCTCTTCTTTCTTCCAAGCTATACATGTTAAGGTCCTTTAACCTTTCCTGGTAAGTTTTTTCCTGCAATCCATGTACTAGTTTAGTAGCTCTTCTCTGAACTCTCTCTAGAGTATCTATATCCTTCTGGAGATATGGCCTCCAGTACTGCGCACAATACTCCAAGTGAGGTCTCACCAGTGTTCTGTACAGCGGCATAAGCACTTCTCTCTTTCTACTGCTTATACCTCTCCCTATACATCCAAGCATTCTGCTGGCATTTCGTGCTGCTCTATTACATTGTCTTCCCAGTTTTCTGAAATAATTACTCCTAAATCCCTTTCCTCAGATACTGAGGTCAGGACTGTGTCAAATATTCTATATTCTGCCCTTGGGTTTTTACGCCCCAGGTGCATTATCTTGCACTTATCCACATTAAATTTCAGTTGCCAGAGTTCTGACCATTCTTCTAGTTTTCCTAAATCCTTTTCCATTTGGCGTTTCCCTCCAGGAACATCAACCCTGTTACATATCTTTGTGTCATCAGCAAAAAGACAAACCTTACCATCGAGGCCTTTTGCAATATCACTTATGAAGATATTAAACAAAATTGGTCCCAGTACAGATCCCTGAGGTACCCCACTGGTAACATGACCTTGTTCTGAATGTTCTCCATTGACTACAACCCTCTGTTGTCTGTCACTCAGCCACTGCCTAATCCACTCAACAATATGGGAGTCCATGCTCAATGACTGTAGTTTATTGATAAGTCTTCTATGTGGGACAGTGTCAAAAGCCTTACTAAAATCTAGATATGCAATGTCTACTGCACCTCCACCGTCTATTATTTTAGTCACCCAGTCAAAAAAATCAATAAGATTTGTTTGACATGATCTCCCTGAAGTAAACCCATGTTGTTTTTCATCTTGCAATCCATGGGATTTAAGATGTTCCACAATTCTATCCTTTAATAGGGTTTCCATTAATTTGCCTACTATTGGTGTCAGACTCACTGGTCTATAGTTGCTCGATTCCTCCCTACTACCTTTCTTGTGAATGGGCACGACATTTGCCAATTTCCAATCTTCCGGGACGACTCCTGTTACTAATGATTGGTTAAATAAATCTGTTAATGGTTTTGCCAGCTCACCACTAAGCTCTTTTAATAATTTTGGGTGTATCTCATCAGGACCGTGACTTATTTGTCTTCACTTTAGACAGCAATCTTAGAACGTCTTCCTCTGTAAAGACATGCATCAAACGATTCATTAGTCATCCTTTCAAGTGGAGGTCCTTCTCCTTTTTCTTCTGTAAAAACTGAACAGAAGTATTCATTAAGGCAGTCGGCTAGCCCTTTATTCTCTTCTACATACCTTCCGTCCTTTGTTTTTAATTTAGTTATTCCTTGTTTTAATTTCCTTGTTTCATTTATATATCTGAAGAATGTCTTATCCCCCTTTTTCATAGAAATGAATACTTAAATATGAATCAAATAAAAACAACAGAGAGACCAACAGAGTAGGCTAAGGAAGAATATGGAGGAGAGAAGGGAAGGGGGGAGGGGGAGGAGGGGGGGGGGAGAGGGAAGATAGAAAAAAAAAAGAAAAAGGGGAAGAAATATACCGTAAGGCAATAATTTGTAAATCTGTTGAAAATTATGGTGTTTCTTTCTTTGCTTCTGAAATGTTTTGTAAGTTTTTAATGAAGCTCAATAATAAAAATTTAAATAAATAAAACTGATACAGTTTAAACTATGGAGGATTATTATCTCTTTCATGGGGACTGATATTAGTTATAGTAAGTGGAGGTGGACGTGTTTTCCATAATCCTTTTGGATCCTTATACTTCATGATACTTCCTACCCCAGAGGCCCTGGCCGGGATATGCCACAAATGATGGTCACACAGGCTATCTATTTTTGGTGAGGGAATCACTTTGTGCGGTGAAGGCTTTTTCATCACAGAAGAATTGCACAGCTGCATTGTGGCCAATTTTTTATGTTTGGACTTTATCACTGTTGTCTTTTTCTTTCCCACACGTTGATATGGACTTTTTTCTATTGTGTTTTAATTTCCACTTTATGGACATTTATTTCAAAAATGATAAATTAATTCATCAATTTTTGTCACTATACAAAGTGCAAATTTCTTTGGTATTTTAATTTGTTATGTCACACAGTATTTGCACAGCAATTTTTCAGGTGCAATTTTGTTTGGAAAAATACATAAAAAAAAAAATAAAAAAAATCAATATTTACCCCAATGTTTTTTTTTTTTTTTTGTAATGTGAAAGATGTTACACCAAGTAAATAGATACCTAACATGTCACGCTTTAAAAATGCGCACACTCGTGAAATGGCGTCAAACTTCGGTACATAACCACTTTAAGACCGGAGAATTTTCCTGGCCACTTTTCAACTTGGTACTGTGCGACTTTAACTGACAATTGCCCGGTCATGCAACGCTGTACCCAAACAAAATTGACGTCCTTTTTTTCCCACAAACAGAGCTTTCTTTTGGTTGTATGTGATCACCTCTGTGCTTGGAAAAATACATTTAAAAAAAAAAAAATCAATATTTACCCCAATGTTTTTTTTTTTTTTGTAATGTGAAAGATGTTACACAGAGTAAATAGATACTGAACATGTCACGCTTTAAAAATGCGCACACTCGTGAAATGGCGTCAAACTTCGGTACATAACAGTGTTCATTTTGGCAGCAAATTTCAATTTAGTTTTAGTCTTAGTCTTAGGACTAAAATGTCATTTTAGTTTTAGTCCCATTTTAGTCTTCTGCAAGTGTTTTAGTTTTAGTCGTATTTAGTCGACTAAAACTCCAGTACATTTTAGTCGACTAAAACATTTTACATTTTAGTCAACTAAAACTCATTTTAGTCATCTATAATCGAATGGGCGTAGTTCAATTGTAATTTGTAATGCATTATTTAAGCATTTCTCTACAATTTCCAAACTCATTATATACTACTGCTGGTCCTGGAGTGAAAAATCTAATATGTTATTATTTATGGTATTAAGCTTCGAGCATGCACTAGCACAGCACTACACCAGTGTTAATTTTGGCAGCAATTTTCAATTTAGTTTTAGTTATAGTCTTATGACTAAAATGCCATTTTAGTTTTAGTTGTATTTTAGTCTTAAGACTAAAATGCCATTTTAGTTTTAGTCGCATTTTAGTCATCTGAATTGTTTTAGTTTTAGTCGTATTTTAGTCTAAAAAAAATTGTGTTCATTTAGTCGACGAAAACGTTTTAGTCGGTTTTAGTCGACGAAATTAACACTGGACCACTTTAAGACCGGAGGATTTTCCTGGCCACTTTTTTGAACTTGGCACTGTGCGACTTTAACTGACAATTGCGCGGTCATGCAACGCTGTACCCAAACAAAATGACGTCCTTTTTTTCCCACAAACAGAGCTTTCTTTTGGTTGTATTTGATCACCTCTGCGCTTTTCATTTTTTGCGATATTAATAAAAAAATAGCAAAAATTTTACGAAAAAATTGACATTTTCTACTTTGACAGTTAAAAATTATCCAATATATTCAACTTTTGTCATATATTTAGGCCAAAATGTATTTAGCTACATGTCAAAAAAAAAAATTCTCAATGAGCGTATTTTTAACCACTTTAAGACCGGAAGGTTTTACCCCATTCCTGACCAGGCCATATTTTGCGATTCGGCGCTGCTTTCCTTTAACGGACAATTGCGCGGTCGTGTGACGCTGTAACCAAATTAAATTAAATTATGTCCTTTTTTCCCCCCTCAAATAGAGCTTTATTTTGGTGGTATTTGACGACCTGTGCGATTTTTAATTTTTGAAAAAAAGGGGGACAATTTTGAAAAAAACCAAACAATATTTTTCACATTTTGATATATAACATTCCGCAAAAAAAAATTTACAAATCAAATTTTTTCAACATTTTAGGCCAATTTGTTTTCTGCTACATATTTTTGGTAAAAAAAATCACACTAAGCGTATTTTGATTGGTTTGCGCATAAGTTATCGCGTACTAACTACGGGAAAGATTTATGTCATTTTTATTATTCATTTTTTTTTTACTAGTAATGGCGGCGATCTGAGATTTTTTGTGGGACTGCGACATTGCGTCGGACAGATTGGACCCCTAACTGACATTTTTGACACTTTTGGAGGGACTAGTGACATTACTACAGTAATCAGTGCTATAAATATGCACTGTTACTGTAATAATGACACTGGCAGGGAAGGAGTTAATACTGTTGGCGATCAAGTGGTTAAATGTATGCCTCATGCTTACTGATGTGTGTGGGGAGAGGGGGTTGTGTGACACAGACACAGATAGCAGGTTCAGCTATGCTGAATCCTGTGATCTGTCCCTGTCTGTCACAGAGGAGATCCACCGCTTGTTTACACAAGCGGGCAGATTTCCTCAGTCTTTCCCCGACTGGGGAGAAGAGACGGTGATCACCGCCTCTCCTCCCCTGGCCCGACTCCCGCTGTGTCTAAACACAGCGGGAGCGAGCCTCCGGGGGCGCGCGCGGCGCTGAGAGAGGGAGAAGTCTGGTGATGTAGGTCTACGTCTCCAGACCCAGGGCTGCCGCATTGCTGCACAATCAGCAAGTGATACTAAAGTCTCTGTGTTTTTTTTTTTTTTAGCTAAAAATAACAACATGTTATACTTTCCTGCCCTGTGTAGTGGTTTTGCACAGAGCAGCCCTGATCCTCCTCTTCTCAAGTCCCTCTTCAGCGCTCCAGGCCCCTCCCTTTTGTTGAGTGCCCCCACAGCAAGCAGCTTGCTATGGGGGCACCCAAACCAAGCCGCAGCTCTCTGTGTCCATTCGGATATGGAGCTGCGGCCTGGCCTGGCTCCGCTCCCTTTCTCTCATTGGCTGACTGACTTTGTATGACAGCAGCGGGAGCCAATGGCGCCGTGCTTTTGTCTCAGCTAATGATGAGGGGATTCCCGGGCAGCTGAGACACTCCTGCAACATTGCTGGCTCTAGATAGGGCTCAGGTAATGGTGCCCATACACTAGACAAAAAAGTGTTAGAAAATTTGTAATTTGGACAGTTTGTTTGTTTTTCTGCCAGTTAATGGGCATAAATCGGTAATTAGTTATGATGTTTTTGAGCCAAAAAAATGATGGACAAGTTTGGAAATTTTCTGCCAAACGAACGATAAATTGAAAGGTTCCTACTAAAAGTAATGTAATAGAGGGGTGTGGCCGACTTCCGGGATGTGAAGACCGTTCTCTCCTAGCTCCGCCGCCGCACATTAATCCGCTACAGAATCCTGAGCCATCCGGGGACTGACTTACCTCATACTCCTCTCCTGAGACTCCTTACCTGCTTCAGAATCTGCAGAGATGGCTAAATACGGCAGAGACAGGCCGGTGTCTCCCACGGATCGCAATCCGGGTCCCTCGGCGCAGGCCCAAGATGGCGCCCGATCCTCTTCCCCGTGCAGCGCGCTCTCTGGCACCTCAGACATCCTGGCTAGGGGACAGTGCGGAGTGGCCGGCGCTTTCACCAGCCGCCCGGCATGGATCGGAGCATGAGTAGCCTCGCACATAATAGGTACCAGAGCCTACTCTGACCCAAATTATGGAAGCCATTAAGACTTGCCAAACATCCCTCGCATCTCACATAGACACTCTTAGGGTGGACTTTTCCATGCTCAAGGATGACGTCCATAAAATCTGACAGTACCCTTCACAGGTACTTAAAATGATTTCGTATTTGCTGTATGGTGCTATCTACGACTACATTTGCTGTGCTGCCTCCTGCTGGACAGTCCCTGGGTGGGTTCGTCGGACTGATCTTGGTATTTCTGCTGCTATGGCTGTGGACACCTTAACTGTATTGTCCTGGAATGTCAGGGGCCTTAATGACAAGGTGAAAAGGGCCCTGGTGTTTAACTATTTGAACAAATATAAGCCCCAAGTGATATTTCTACAAGAGACACACTTGACTGGGTCCAAAGTTCTGGCCCTGAAGAGGGCGTTTGTGGCCCATGGCTTTCATTCCATGTTCTCTAATCATGCCAGGGGGGTGTCTATATTGGTTACTCGCTCTCTTAAATGCTCAGTGAAACATGTTGTTACTGATGTCTATGGGCGCTATGTTATTGTTTTGCTGCAGATTGATAATGTGGTCTATACCTTTTTATCTATTTATGTTCCACCCCCGTTCACTCTGGCCTTCTGGGACAAGGTAATTTTAATGCAGTGATGTCACCCGCTTTGGACAGATGTCCGGGTGATGTCTCGGCTTCATCCTCTCTGGCGGCCTCGGTGGACAAATACCAACTGGTGGACTGCTGGAGGTGGAGGAATCCGACTGGTAGAGAGTTCTCTTGCTACTCTACCTCCTATAAAACACTTTCCAGAATTGATATGTGTTTTGCCTCTCCTGATTTGCTCCTGAGATTGTTGTCTGCCTCCTACTTGCCCAGGGCCATATCGGATCACTCTCCGATGCTGATAAAGCTTAGCCTCTCCTCCTCGATTGTATATAACTTGTGGCGCCTTAGCCCCATGTGGCTCAATGAGGAAGTTTTCTTTAACATTACTGCAAAGGAGATGACCCATTTCTGGCTGGTCAACCAGGAGATGGCTTCCGGGGCTATTGTAAGGGATGCCTTTAAGGCCACCATGCAGGGCACGGTGGCCGGTGTGATTAAACAACTTAGGGAGGATAGAGCCTGGCGGGTGGAGTCTCTTCAGTCAGAGGTGACTGCAGCTGAAATGGAATACATCAGGAACCCCTCCTCCTCTAATTATACCTTGTGGAGGGATAGTGCTAGGCAATAAGATCTAGTCTTGCTGGCGAAGACTCAGAAAAAGTTGCTCTACCAGAGGCAAAGAGTGTTTGAGTATGGTGATAAAAACAGTAAGATATTGGCATATCTCTCTCGCTCTGAGCATCCGGTCATGGCAATTTCTGGTGTGTATGATGGCCAACAACGCTTCTGTACAGAGGGCACAGAGATTGCAGGGGCCTTTCTGGATTTTTTTAGGTCTCTATACTCGTCTGGGGCCGCCTACTCTCAGGAGGACTTGGTTTCTTACTTGCAAGATATCCCTGTGGAGCAGCTTGAGACGGAGGATAGCTTGTTTCTTGAGGAACCTATTGCTGCAGAGGAGATTGCAGCTGCGGTCTCCTCTTTTGCGGCCAATAAGACAGCGGGGTTGGACGGCTTTCCGATCAAGTGGTACAGAGCTTACTCGGAAACCCTGGTCCCACGACTGTTTGCAATGTATGCCGAAGCCTTTGAGAGTGGGGTGCTCCCATCCTCCTTTGTGAGGCCTTGATAGTGTTGATACCCAAGCCAAACAAGGACCCTACTTACTACGAATCATATAGGCCTATCTCCTTAATTAATGTTGACGTTAAAATTCTGGCTAAGGTTTTGTCCCGTAGGGTGAATACTGTTATCTCTAAAATGATTCACTCAGATCAAACTGGGTTTATCCCAGGGCGCTCTACGGCCATAAACCTGCGCCGTCTCTTTACAAACCTCCAGACTCCGACTAATGTTGTGGACACTAGATTAATAGTGTCACTGGATGCCCATAAGGCATTTGATTTGGTGGAGTGGCCTTATTTATTTGCAGTGTTGGGTAGATTGGGGTTTGGACCGAATTTTATTAGATGGGTGCAACTACTTTGATTCGCCTGTGGCTCGCCTTTGCGTCAATAACAAGATTACTGAACAGTTATCTATTTGTCAGGGCACCCGACAGGGGTGTCCTTTGTCCCCCCTGTTGTTTGCCCTGGCAATGGAATCCTTGGCTGCTCTGATCAGACGAGATGGTAGGATTCGAGGCTGCCGGGTGGGGGACCTGGAGGAGAAAACCTCATTATACGCTGATGATATGCTCCTCTATCTGGCAGACCATCAGGGGTCATTGGATGCGGCTTTGGAAGTGATAGAATCCTTTGGGAGGTTTTCCCGGTTTAGAGTAAACTGGGATAAATCTGTGGCCTTCCCCTTTGATCCGCTTAGAGCACCTGACCTTGTACTTCCACGTTTGCTCCAGGTGGTGACTAAATTTAAGTACCTGGGTGTAGTCGTCCAGCAACCTGCCAGGGTGTTCGTTGACAACAATATTTCCCCGATGATACAACGGTTGAAACAGACTTTGTCCACTTGGGGCAAACTACCTCTCAATCTGATGGGTAGGATTAATATATTCAAGATGATATACTTACCCCGTTTCCTCTACCTGTTTTGGCAGGCCCGGTGTATCTACCCAAATGGCTGTTTGCCAGCAAACAAGCTGACAAGGGCGGGAGCGTTGTGGTGCAGGATCGGATGACCTACATCAATGAGTCATTACGACTCTTATCCGATGCCGACACCTACACTGTTCTCCCCCATGACCCTCTTCCAGAGTTTCAGTTGGCCCTTGGGGAGATGGTACAGGCGGCCTTTAGAGCAGAAGTGCTCACCAAAAGGGAATGTCAGTTCCTTCTCCCCCCGGTGTTCAGCACGCCCTATTTTTACCATCTCCCCAAAGTCCACAAATCCCTGGTGGATACCCCAGGCAGGCCCATTGTGGCAGGTACCAACAGTTTCATCAGTGGCCTGTCCGAGTATATTGATTGGTTCCTGCAACCCATAGTGCAACAGTTGCCATCATATATAAGGGACTCGGGCCATGTGTTGGACATACTCAGACATTATTCCTGGGATAATCGGTACCACTGGGCTTCCCTGGATGTGTGCTCGCTATACACGTCTATTCCTCATGACGTGGGCATCCGAGCCCTCCAACACTTTCTCACCAGGGATGGCCAACTTAACTCTCGCCAGGCATCCTTTCTAGTGGAGGGCACACGCTTCTGTTTAGAACACAATTATTTTTCTTTTCTTGATAAATTTTACCTACAGACCCAAGGCACTGCTATGGGTGCAAGTTTTGCACCCTGCTATGCCAATCTCACAATGGGTCTGTGGGAGGAGTTTCAGATTCGGCATAACAATCAGTTTTCCAGGCACCTAGTCTACTATGGGCGTTACATAGATGACGTGCTGATCATCTGGGATGGCGACTTGGACATCTTTCAGGCCTTTGTAGATCATTGCAACAGCAATACTTTTGGCCTGTCCTTTACGCATGTTATTGACCCTGTGTGTCTGGTCTTTTTAGATTTAAAGCTCACTCACGCTGACAACGTGATTGTGACTCTGAATCACACCAAGCCGGTGGCTGGCAACTCCTACCTCTATTTTGGGAGCTGCCACTACCCGTCTTGGAAGACCAACATACCCAAGGGTCAGTTCCTGCGGCTTCGCAGAAACTGTTCCCGGTTGGAGGACTATGAGGTCCAGGGCCAATTAATGAAGGAGAAGTTCCTGGAAAAGGGTTTCCCTGAGGATCTGGTCCATAAAGCCTTTATTGATTGTAAAAATCCATCTTCCCTCTGTCCATCGGGGGGCCAGCTCCACAGGGATCAAAGCCACCCACCAAGCCAGATTTATCACCGGCTTTAATAATAATTACAGACAGATTACTCATATCTTAAAGAAGCACTGGTCCATTCTACGATCAGACCCCAGACTAGGTCCCCACCTCCCTCCAGCCTCCCAGGTTGTTTATAGGAGGGCACGGACTATCAAAAACAACATTGCCCCCAGCAAAGTCAACAAACCTATGATTGAGAGGACTATGGACATCAGGTCCTACTTCAGTGATAGAGTGGGTACTTTTCAATGCAAGAAGAGAGGGTGCCTCACTTGCCAATTTATCCAACATGGCCGTGATTCCTTTTGCGATACACTTGGCAACTGTTATTCCATACGCCAGTTTATTACCTGTTCCACAGAGTTTGTGGTCTACATTTTACACTGCCCATGTAATCTCCTTTACGTGGGTCTTACCATCCGCCACCTACGTACACGGATAGGTGAGCATCGTAGGGCCATTGCTCAAGGACTGAACACTAAGAATGGTAAATTACCCCATAGTGTTCCCCGTCATTTTGCCACCCATCACAAAGGTGATGTTAAAGACCTGAAGGCCTGGGCGATTGAGTTCGTGCCTAAGGGCACTTTGACCACCAATGAACGCCTTTCCTTGCTTTGTAAGAGAGAGACGTTCTGGATATATAAGTTGAACACATTGTCCCCTCATGGGTTAAACGAAGAACTTGATATATATTCTGTGGTTTAAAGGCAACCTGATTCCTTTTCCTTTTCTCCCCCCCTTTTTTTTCCATACACCAGTAGTGTTTTTTCACATTTTTTCATATTTTTTTCCACACATTAACATCAGTCATATCTTTGTGCAAAATTTGTGCATTTCTGTTTTTATTTGCATTTGTATTGTGTCTGCATTTGTTCACAGCCAGTGGTTTTCTGGGGGTGGAGCCAGGGAGTGGGTGGCGACACCTCTTCCTTTCATTCCCATTTAAATTTCCCTTCTTTTTGAGCCACAGGAGATCTGATGAAGGAATTTGCCCGAAACATGTTATCCTCCCCGTTTTGTGGCCACTAATGTCCTCCCAACTGGCTGACAGCTCACACGGTGGTGTGCTGTGCCCGGCTTAGTGAGGCTGCCTCTGCTTTAGTTTCCTGGTTACGAGGCCAAGCAGGGTCCGTTGAGTATGTCTCCGTGACTCAGCTGCGGGCAACCAGTGACGTCATCTTCAAGCGCCGCCTCATCCGCTCGAGGTTAGGAGTGGACGCCGCGGTGCAGCTTGAACGATCCTCGCGGCCGGATTGATTTGCGGGAGTTGGGGTTCTCCCCCTCTTCTCCTCCTCCTGTTCCTCCTCCAGCCCTTGAGTGTTTCCATCTTTAAGGCCTTACACCCGGACAGGCGTCTCCACCCTATTTCTGGGTCCTCCCTCAAGGTATTGCCTCATCGTCGGACATTTGCGCTGTCATCACAGTAGATTCCATTGTTTATCATCATCATTATTTTAAGCTTTTTAAATAAACTTGCCAATTTGATGACTTAAGACAAGTGACTTATAAGAGCCCATTGTCATCGTTTTTGGGAGCGCCAACACACCCATCTATTTGTTGTACAGTTTGTTTCTCAGTCAGGATCTGGGTTTTGGGTATGCTGCAACCCTGACATGACTTTTGGCTGTTTGGCTTTTTGGTTACAACTCGTCCACCCCACTTCATCTTGGGACCCCTGAACATCTGTCCCATGCATGTATTTGCTGTTTGCCAGCATTGAGTCCCTACTGCTGTCATTTATATGGGGAGCAAAGCCGGCGAGGATTTCCCTTGGCACGCTGAAACTCCCTGTTCAAGCCGGGGGTCTGGCGGCTCTGGACCTCCAGGCCTATTACTTGGCAGCCCAACTGACACACGTCCATGCCTGGTTCTTCCCTGACCTGCCGAATGCTGTGGTTACCACCTCGGCGACAGCAATGGGATCGTACGAGGCACTGTTGAACTCACTGTATAGGAAAGGGCCCTATCCATTAAAAGGTGCTGAGATCGTCCGAATGTCCTACAAGATAACTCATATGTGTAATGCTAGGATGGGGGGCTCTCCCTTTAACAGATCCCCCAAAGCCCCCTTATGGTATAATCCGGGCCTGCGGGATTTGTATAAGTTGGAAGATCCAAGGCGTTGGGCGGGTTTTGATCTAAAATACGCTCATCAGTTATTTGTCAACCACGAGTTTAAGACCTTTGCTGAGTTGAAGGCGGAGCTGGGGGTTCCCTCGACATGCTGGTTTTTGTACCAACAACTTAGGCATGCGGTGGCAGCGCAGTTTGGCCTTCGGGGGGTCTACCTAGCTCCGACTGGACTGGAGCGAGAATTGATGGATCCTGACCACACTACACTTATCTCTCGCTATTATGGGTTGCTTCTTGGTGATGGTGGAGGGAAAATGGCGGCATTACAGGCGAAGTGGCAATCGGATTTGCCCCAGTTGGAGCTGGTGTACTGGGAGGATCTTCTCGGTGCTCAGTTCCACGGGCTGATAGCTGCGGGGGATAGGGTTATCCAGTTGAACTATCTACATAGAATTTATTACACTCCTTATCGCCTGTACGTGATGGGGAGGCTTCCCTCCCCATCGTGTTTTCACTGTCAGGGGCTCGGGGGGGACTTCTTTCATATGGTGTGGGCGTGTTCAGTGATTCAGTCTTTTTGGAAGGGGGTGTGTACTTTTATGGAAGAAAAATTGTCACTTCCGAACATTTGTTCCCCTGACAGGTGCCTTCTCGGCAATCTGGAGGAGGAGGGTCTTCGGCAGTCCCAGAGAACCATATTGTGTATCCTCTTTTTCTATGCAAAAAAACAAATTGCTCTAAGATGGAAACAAGACACGACGCCTACGGTTGGTGCCTGGGTGGAATTGATCAATAACGCCCTCCCCATGTATAAGCTTACTTATTTGGCTCGGGGTTGCCCAAAAAAATTCCACAATATCTGGTCCTCCTGGATGGACTCGGTATTGGGGTCACGGGAGGGTTTAGGCCGTGGGATTCTAGGCCAAGTGTGGGGGAGTGCCTTCCAGTGCCGCTTTTTGATGTTTCTTCTCTCCTTTCTTGTGGACTCTCTTATTACTGCGGTGTGTTCTTGCGGGGGCTGTACCAGCAGCATTGTTTTAGGTTACAGGCTGGTCAGATAGTACCTATGTTTTTGCAGCAGTTGTGTATTATGTGAAGGGTTGCACTACTCATTGTTTTTAATAAAATTAATAAAACCATTGTAAACATATTTAAAAAAACAAATAAATAATAATGAAAATATTTCTTTCCCTTATTGGAAGGGGGGTGCAGGCGGGGGGGGGGTGGCTTCATGGGTTGCAATTATTGTTTGCTCTGCTATAGTTGGTATGATATTGTTCTATCTGCCTCCACTATTGATTGTATGATCCCTTGCCTTATGTGATGCACTCCTTTACCTGTATCGGTTTTGTTACTTGTGTTTGTGTGTTTAATTAATAAAATCACCTTTAAAAAAAAAAAAAGTAATGTAATAGGAACAAGGCATGACAGGTCCTCTTTATGGAGACACCTTGGTTCAATGAGACCCCAGATATCTCCTCTACCCTGGAAACCATGAGATTAAAAAAAATAAAAAATGGATCTCTGCTTTCCAGGTAAAAGAACTGTCAGTGTTTACATCTGCTTACATCGGAAGTGACATCGTGATGGCGCTTCCAGCCCCCAAGGGTTATGGAGATGTCCAGGGATTGTCTGGTTCTCGGCTAGCTTTATGACGCGCGCTGCCACCGGATCATTATTCTGGCTTTCCCGATCACACAAGAGAGCCCAGAAAGGCACTGGAGGGTGGTGGGAGCGGGGAGGGACGTCCTATCCCACTGCCTGTAAAAGCAATCCAGCGACTAAAAAGCCGCTAGAGTGTCTTTTACATTAATACTGTAAAATCGCCAGCTTTAAACAAAGATATCTGAATTATGCCTGTAGCTGCAGCTTGTTCAATTTCGCTTTGTCAGAAAAAACCTGGAAGCTGATTTTCTCTGCATAGCTACATCTGATTTTGCACTCTCCAGTTTTAGTAAATCGACCAATCTTTCACTTCTACTGGTCCTTTTCCATTTATTGTCTTTATCTCCCCTCCCCTTCCTATACTGTAAAATCGCGTATTCCCTATGCTTGGCCATACATGGGACAGTTATGTGACTTTGATCTGTTAGGCCTCATTCACATAGCCACGGAGGCCGGTATACCGTGAACAGGCTATTTTTTCTGCTGTCTCTAGCTTTCGGGTGCTGCATGCAGGCAACACATTGAAGTTTTTTAGGACACAGCAGAGCGGCATGGACACAGCCAATCATCCTAATATGACAGGCATTTGGTTGAGCGCTCCCAAAAGGAGATACTCACTAGCACCTGTTTTTCATTAGTAGGACAAGAAGCTGTGTCCGTGCAGCAGCTACATTCCTAAAGGATTTAAAAGGGCTGCCTGCATGCATCACCTGGATGTTAGAGATGCCAAACAAAGTGGTCCATTCACAGTATAAGGGCATCTGTGTGAGCAAGGTGAATGGGGTCGTTAGCAATTACATTCGGGGGTTCCAGGTAATTCGCTGTAGGTGGGGAGCCCCATTTGAAAGCCATAGGAGGCTGATGGGTCCCACAGCTAATTGTGATCATTTGGATGTAATTGCTCATGGAACGATTACCTGCTAATGATCGGCCCTGGACACACATTGTCAGCCTCATGTTGCTTTCAAAGGGGCTGATCGCCAGGAATCCCTGCTGGCTTTTCTGCATGTCATTGCTAATTGAGCCTTAAAGTTTTCTTGTTTTCAGTGACTAAATGGGAAAAAAAAAGAAAGGGGTGGACAATAGAAACTAACACAGTGCAACTCGAAATAGCATTTTCAATCTATGCAGGCCTAAATTTTTTCCTTGAAACCAGGAAAAAGATCATCCGAAAGCATTAAAATTGCCCAAAATGAAAATTTGAAATAAGTTTTGTGGATATGGAAGTCAAAGATGTGCTTTTTTTTTTTTTTTTTTAAATATGATGGCCGGTAGTTCTGCTGTTAAAACAGCAGAAAATGCATTTGTTAGTTGACTCATTCACACTAAGTGGGTGGAGTTTCAATCTCCATCGGCCAACGCAGGTTCAAAACAAAGACCTATTCAATGCAAGTGTTTTCTGTGGGTCATGTTCACACCATAGAGGTGGGTTGTTTTGTGCTCTAACTTTACTAGTCAGCGTGAATTAATTCCTGGCATTAAAAATTCGGAATAAATCCTCTGCACACTGCTATACACCCTTTCTAGCAAACTTTGCACGCAAGCACAGACTTTTGGTCCACATGCATTGCAATACATGTTTAAGCTGACCAATTGCGTCAAAGTAATCCCTCCCTGGCCAGTCCATATTCTACTCTGCAAAATGCAAATGCTCTGTATATATATATATATAGTGCCAATATGGGGCAAATAGACACAAGTTGTAAGAGAGCTACAGGTACATATCTGGTCCCTGCACTGCAATAAAAATAAGATGTACCTGTGCCCAATTTAAAAAATCCTATACTGTACATATGTATTGGATTGTAAACTCTTCTGAGCAGGGCCCTCTAAATCCTCTTGTATTTTATTGTATTGTATATGTACTGTCTCCCTCTAATATTGTAAAGCTCTGCGTAAATTGCTGGCGCTATAGAAATCCTTAATAATAATAATATATATCAGAGAAGGGGGGAAGGGGGATAGAAAGGGGGTTAAAATACGTAATAGCAACTGGCACATATAGTATATAGGTACGGTCATACAGATACACATGTAATATCATTATAGCCAATTTTAAAATATAGATATAGGGCAAACTAAGGTAAAGGGGGAAATTGGGACTTTAAATGAGGTGTGTAAAGATGATTGGTGTTTTGACAAGATAATAGTCATAATATGGGTAGATCCAATATTCGTATAGTAGAAGAATAATTGATTATATCAAAGCATCGTAGACTCAACATGTTTCGTGGACCCAAAACGCCACTTCGTCAGGAGTGGATGCATGATATTGATCTATGAAATGAATGAAAAAAATTGGAGTGACAATAAATCGAAAAAGGGAAGGATGAAAAGAATGGGGGAAGGGAGGGAAAGACCCAAAACCCCCCCAAAAAATGCACCAACTTACATAGCAGCCAGATGGTATATGGTATAAGAGGTATCGAAGACCTCCTCTCGTGAATCCCACCCGGGAGCTGAGGGCACACACAGGCAGGCGGGCAAGGAGAGATATACGTTGCACAACCAATGATGAGTGTGGGTTGAAGGGAAGTGATGTAAAGAGGTGTAGCAACAAGATAGGATCTATGTGTGAGGTAAAAGAATAATAATTATAGTGAACAAATTATTGATAAATAATTGTTCATGTTAGGGTATCATAGTGCTACATGTAGATGTAAAAAGGAAGAAAAAGAGAGAGGTACAGGACTTGAACCAGATAAAACAAGAGTGTCTATATCTGTTGAACACGTACCAGAAACCGAAAAGTGAAAGTGGGAATAGGCCAAGATAGAGTGAAAATCAATACCATATATATAACCCGAAGAAATTGTGCAAATGGTAGAAACCTGAACCAAAATAGGGATATGAAAACTGTGCACTTCATGTGGAAAGTAAAAGTAAGTGATTGAAAGTGAGAACGTGAGATGATAGAATAGCAAACATTACCGAAAGTATATCCCAGACTCCATATAGAGGTGCCCCGCATCAGCCAAGAGCCGCAAAATCAGTGTGGACCCAGCGTCACGGTAATGCAGAGATGAGACCCGACGGGAACCGCCAAAGACACGACTCTCCGGCGGGCCAACTACTGCATTTATGATGGAAAACACAGACCGTCGGCACATTGACGCCAGATGGCGTCATGCGTCGACGGGGGGCGTGGCGCCGATACACGGCGGATCCGCCCACCCGATCCCCCGTGTGGGAGACAGAGGGTGAAAGGAAGGGCATCCGGCTCACATCGCAGCTCCCGGGAGGGTGTCCAGGGGCCACCAGAAAAACCAAAAAACCAATAGTAACCCAATACGTGTATTGAAGATTACTGCCAAGATGATGGAAAAATATATATTATTAGAAATATTTTTATCAAGTTGGTATTGTATGAAATACAAGATTACAACAAGACAACCAAAAACAGGAAGTGATAACACTTCGACATAATATGATGTGGGATTCATGAGAGGAGGCCTTCAATACCTCTTATACCATATACCATCTGGCTGCTATGTAAGTTGGCGCATTTTTTGGGGGGGTTTTGGGTCTTTCCCTCCCTTCCCCCATTCTTTTCATCCTTCCCTTTTTCGATTTATTGTCACTCCCTTTTTTTTCATTCATTTTATAGATCAATATCGTGCATCCACTCTTGACGAAGTGGCGTTTTGGGTCCACGAAACATGTTGAGTCTACGATGCTTTGATATAATCAATTATTCTTCTACTGTACGAATATTGGATCTACCCATATTATGACTACAATTTATTATCCCATCCATTTTTTGATATTTTATCTTGTTGGTCTTGCGAATGTGGAATTGGGGACCCCCTTACTAGCATTTGATGATGTACAATTTATGTCTTGTTACTATGTATTTGATATAGCATCTACCAATATGCCACGATGTTATTTCATATTCTATATGTAATTGATTAAAACCATTTACATTAAATTATTTTTATACTACCATGTGAGACCCGCCTCTATTATCTTGTCAAAACACCAATCATCTTTACACACCTCATTTAAAGTCCCAATTTCCCCCTTTACCTTCGTTTGCCCTATATCTATATTTTACAACTGGCTATAATGATATTACATGTGTATCTGTATGACCGTACCTATATACTATATGTGCCAGTTGCTATTACGTATTTTAACCCCCTTTCTATCCCCCTTCCCCCCTTCTCTGATGTGATCAATAGGGATGGAAGCAATTTTTCCTAGATGGACAAATGCTTCATTTAAAGTCCCAATAGACTCCAATTGATTGTTCTATCAATCATTTTTTATACAAATGCTTAGGGATGGAGGTGTGTAATTTGGTTGGTGATATCTACACTGTTATCATTCATTATCCACATTAATGTGTAGGCGGTGTCATACCACATCATATTATGTCGAAGTGTTATCACTTCCTGTTTTTGGTTGTCTTGTTGTAATCTTGTATTTCATACAATACCAACTTGATAAAAATATTTCTAATAATATATATTTTTCCATCATCTTGGCAGTAATCTTCAATACACGTATTGGGTTACTATTGGTTTTTTGGTTTTTCTGGTGGCCCCTGGACACCCTCCCGGGAGCTGCGATGTGAGCCGGATGCCCTTCCTTTCTCCCTCTGTCTCCCACACGTGGGATCGGGTGGGCGGATCTGCCGCGCATCGGCGCCACGCCCCCCGTCGACGCATGACGCCATCTGGCGTCAATGTGCCGACGGTCTGTGTTTTCCATCATAAATGCAGTAGTTGGCCCGCGGGAGAGTCATGTCTTTGGCGGTTCCCGTCGGGTCTCATCTCTGCATTACCGTGACGCTGGGTCCACACTGATTTTGCGGCTCTTGGCTGATGCGGGGCACCTCTATATGGAGTCTGGGATATACTTTCGGTAATGTTTGCTATTCTATCATCTCACGTTCTCACTTTCAATCACTTACTTTTACTTTCCACATGAAGTGCACAGTTTTCATATCCCTATTTTGGTTCAGGTTTCTACCATTTGCACAATTTCTTCGGGTTATATATATGGTATTGATTTTCACTCTATCTTGGCCTATTCCCACTTTCACTTTTCGGTTTCTGGTACGTGTTCAACAGATATAGACACTCTTGTTTTATCTGGTTCAAGTCCTGTACCTCTCTCTTTTTCTTCCTTTTCACATCTACATGTAGCACTATGATACCCTAACATGAACAATTATTTATCAATAATTTGTTCATTATAATTATTATTCTTTTACCTCACACATAGATCCTATCTTGTTGCTACACCTCTTTACATCACTTCCCTTCAACCCACACTCATCACTGGTTGTGCAACTTATCTCTCCTTGCCCGCCTGCCTGTGTGTGCCCTCAGCTCCCGGATGGGATTCACGAGAGGAGGCCTTCGATACCTCTTATACCATATACCATCTGGCTGCTATGTAAGTTGGCGCATTTTTTGGGGGGGTTTTGGGTCTTTCCCTCCCTTCTCCCATTCTTTTCATCCTTCCCTTTTTCGATTTATTGTCACTCCCATTTTTTTCATTAATTTCATAGATCAATATCATACATCCACTCCTGATGAAGTGGCGTTTTGGGCCCACGAAACATGTTGTCTACGATGCTTTGATATAATCAATTATTCTTCTACTATACGAATATTGGATCTACCCATATTATGACTACAATTTATTATCCCATCCATTTTTTGATATTTTATCTTGTTAGTCTTGTGAATGTGGAATTGGGGACCCCCTTACTAGCATTTGATGATGTACAATTTATGTCTTGTTACTATGTATTTGATATACCATCTACCAATATGCCACGATGTTATTTCATATTCTATATGTAATTGATTAAAACCATTTACATTAAATTATTTTTATACTACCATGTGAGACCCGCCTCTATTATCTTGTCAAAACACCAATCATCTTTACACACCTCATTTAAAGTCCCAATTTCCCCCTTTACCTTCGTTTGCCCTATATCTATATTTTACAACTGGCTATAATGATATTACATGTGGATCTGTATGACCGTACCTATATACTATATGTGCCAGTTGCTATTACGTATTTTAACCCCCTTTCTATCCCCCTTCCCCCCTTCTCTGATGTGATCAATAGGGATGGAAGCAATTTTTTCTAGATGGACAAATGCTTCATTTAAAGTCCCAATAGACTCCAATTGATTGTTCTATCAATCGTTTTTTATACAAATAATAATAATAATAATATATATATATATATATATATATATATATATATATATATATATATATATATAACTGTCAGGGTTCCAGGAAACCAGACCACGTGAAGATGCAAGTAAAATAAAGCAGTTTATTGAAGCAACAACAAATGCACAATAAAAGTGAGGAGCGAAATCAGGAACAGCCTGGGTCAACTCCAGAGCGGGTAGTCCTCCAAGCTGGGGTCCAGTCCAAAAGCGGGTAGTCCTCCAAGCTGTGGTCGAGTCCAGAAGCGGGTAGTCCTCCAAGGTGGGGTCGAGTCCAGAAGCGGGTAGTCCTCCAAGGTGGGGTCGAGTCCAGAAGCGGGTAGTCCTCCAAGGTGGGGTCGATTCCAGAAGCGGGTAGTCCTCCAAGGTGGGGTCGAGTCCAGAAGCGGGTAGTCCTCCAAGGTGGGGTCGAGTCCAGAAGCGGGTAGTCCTCCAAGCTGGGATCGAGTTCAGAAGAGGTTAGTCTGCTGATGCAGGGTCGTCTGCTGATGCGGAATGGAGAGCCAGGAAAGTCGTCAGCCAAGCCAAGCCAGATCATGCACGAAGGAACACGGAGACCAGAAGACTGCTAGCAGCGATGCACATTGGAGCACAAACACAAGGGCAAGGACTGCAAGCCAACAGGTGATGTGTATAGTCAGGTGTGCAACATCATCACGGAGCGACACACAGGCAGCAGGTGATGACGTAAAAACAGAGTTTATAAAAGACAGCAGTTTGCATTTGTCCAAGATGGCTGCTAACAGGAAGGAAAGGTAAGACCTTGACAATAACCCATCAGGTGCTAAAAGGGCATGCCCACATGTTAACACTAAAATTTCTGGATGAACCCTCTGCGTACTGCTATATAATCTTTTTAGCAAACCGGGATATTTAGTTCACATACATTGCAATACATGTTTGAAAAGGAGAAATAGGGCCATGAATCCCCCCTCCCCCCTACCCTGCTGGAACATTGTAATCTGACAGCAGGAGCTGCTACTGTCAGCCATCAAAGCACAAATCCTCTAAGCCTCAAATTTCCCCTCTGAGCACTCCCCTCCCCCCTAACCTCCGCCTTGCTTTATTTTTGCTCTCCTGAACACAGCCCACACCTCCTCCTGGCTCTTTCTGCTCTCCCTAATTGGCTTGTCACTTCCTGCGCCATGCTGACAGGAGTAGTGGTGCTGCTGTGAGCTTGCAGTGGCAAGAACTCTATACATCGCACCCCCCGCCTCTGCCTCCAACCTTCCACCTCACATGATAACATAATGCCTGGAGCAGCCGCCCTTCCTGTCCCCTCCTTCGTCTCGTCCTGAATAGCAGCTGGCTGCAGCCGCTGATTGAGAAACATTTTCCAGCATGCCCCTTCGATAAAAGTCGATCAAAAAACTGGCTTTTGTCAAGCAGGGACAGTAAAGCATTGATCAAAATTTGGATGGTCCCTGCTGAATCGGCTGAATTTTGATCAGTCTATGTCCAGCTTAAAGCTGAATTAAACTGTGCAATTTACGTTTTGTACCCCCTGTCACACTCAGGAGTGGCAAGGAGTGTGGCT
This sequence comes from Pelophylax lessonae, assembly GCF_965119305.1. Lineage (NCBI taxonomy): Eukaryota > Metazoa > Chordata > Amphibia > Anura > Ranidae > Pelophylax > Pelophylax lessonae. Next base: position 266,235,872 of record NC_138775.1, on the reverse strand, counting down.
CTTCTGAAAAGTGATCTGGGCTTTGTGTTTGACAGGCAGTGAAGAGGCAATATGTCATTAACCCCCCTTAATGCAGGTGCCCTCCACTGAGTGGGACCCATTTGCGTTATTAGGGGCCGCGCTGCAACCGCCCCCCAACGGTTGTGGCGCGGTAGTCCCATATTCAGATAGTCCCAACTTTCTCCTGTCAAGGCGGAGCATTCAGATCGCTCTTCAGAGAGCAAAGCTATAGCTGTCAGCAGTGACTGTACAAAAAACCTGACAATCAGCCTGCCCCTAGATGGATTGATAGTTTGATCGATGTATGGCCGGCTTTAGGCTATGCTGAAGATTAGCCATTCCTGATAGCTGCTGTATAGAAACCAGCTCCAGCAGCTAAATGGAGTTTGTGATTGAAGATGGAAATTGAAGAGGAATGGTGGTTAGGGGTTGGGTTATAGGGCCTCTCCATTACTCATTCCACCTGCACACCCTGAAGCTCCTCTTCACTTTCACTATTTCCTGTTGGTCCCGTTTCCTCTTCCAATCTTCCTTCTTCCATTCTTGACTCCGCTTGTTTCATGAGTTTGTTCTTTTGACTGTAAAGACAAAAAAAAAAGTGTAAGAATGACATAAACAGTTTTTATAAATTAGCAGCAATAAAGGCAATGGGAAGATTTCCGTATAATAATTAAGGTATCTGCCCTCTCTGGGGCCGTAACCAGTGTGTCACTTCCTTTAAAATTCTAAGTTACTTTGCTCTGCCATTGCAAACTATTGGAAGAGTGAGACACTATTATTTGGGGTTGTACTGGCTATGACGTCTGCAAGAACTGGGAATACTGAATTGGATGTCTCGCCACTGGTGTACTTCAGAAATATTGCAAGTCAGGTTTGAGTTTCCACCAAACTATGTAAGCATGAGATACCGATTTTGGGAGGGTTCTTATTTAACTATATACTGCTGCCATTGTGAACTTGTTCTGGCATAGACCTTGTTACATTTTATATGCAGACATTGTGCAGCAAATGAAACCAAAGCAAAAAAATGTAAATATACATCAGGAACCCATTTGTTGTTATTACCTGCAGCCTCATAGCCATCCACATGCTAAGGCTATACAATGCCCTTATTACTAGCAAAACATATCTATTGTTGGTGTGTAAAAGATAACTCAATGTTAAAAGAGGAGCTTTTGCTGCTAATTCTTGGGGACTAAACACAGAGGGGAAACTGCTGGTAAAGTAGAAAATGGACCTTTGGTTTTGTATTTTGATACAATGCTATTGAAAATGTAAAATCAACTTACTATTTGCGCAATGCTCTTGCCAAGCAAAATATGGTTATGAAGGCGACAATTATAAGAGCGTTGGCTAGAAGGTAGACATATCTTCTCAGAATCGGCGTGGTAAAATAACGCCATAGGATGAGAAACAATAGGATGTGTTTCTCCACTGATCCCTTTGGTTCTTTGTACACAGTTGCTGTTTGTCCTTTGTCCACAGTCACTGTCTGGATGGTGGTAGTGACTGGACGGTGAACCGTGGGTTTATGCCGTGCGCTGAATTTCTTGCCAGTGGTCTGTCCTTCGTCCACTGTCACTGTCTGGATTGTGGTAGTGACTGGATGGTGAACCATGGGATTATGCCGTGCGCTGAATTTATTAAATGGGCGCTGAACCATGGCCTTACGCCTTGCATTGTATTTCTTGCCAGTGGTCCATCCTTCGTCCACAGCTGCCGTTTGTTCTTCCTCAACAGGCCTTGCTTGTCTTTCCTCCACAGCCGCTGTTGGTTTTTCTTCCACAATCGGTGTTTGTTCTTCGTCCACAGTCATTGATTGTTCTGGATGGTGAACCATGGGCATATGCCATCCTTTGAATTTATTGACTGGATGTTGAACTATAGCCTTACGCTTTGCTTTGTATTTCTCGCCAGTGGTCCATCCTTCGTCCACAGGCCTTGCTTGTCCTTCCTCCACAGGCCTTGCTTGTTGTTCTTCTGCAGTCGATGTCTGTCTTTCAACCTCAGTTGGTGATTGTTGTGGACGGTGAACCATGGGCATATGCCATCCATTGAATTTATTGACTGGATGCTGAACTATGGCATTACGCTTTGCGTTGTATTTATTGCCAGCGGTCCATCCTTCATCCACAGGCCTTGCTTGCCCTTCCTCCGCAGGCCTTGCTTGTTGTTCTTCCGCAGTCTGTGTCTGTCTTTCGTCCTTAGTTGATTGTTCTGGACGGTGAACCTTGGCCATACTCCGCGCATTCAATTTATTGACTGGACGGTGAAGCAAGGCTATACGCCTTGTGTTGTATTCCTTGCCAGTGGCCTGTCCTTCGTCCATAGGCCTTGCTTGTCTCTTCTCCACAGCCGCTATTTGTTCTTCCTCTGCAGATGGCATATCTTCTTCGTGCGCAATCAACATTGGTTCTGGAAACTGAACCATGGCCTTACGCCTTGCACTGAATTTCTTGCCAGCGGTCATGAGGGGAGAATCTGCATAAAACAAAGAAAAGGGAGGTCATACAAATGTACAGTGAAGCAGCAGATTAAACTTTTTCTTAGGTGTGCATTCAGTGTGGAAGGATCAACATCTCTTTCAGATTTTTATTGCTCTCTGTGTCTTTTTAAGGCACCATGCACACACCCAAAAAAAATACAACTTTCAGGGGCATTTTGCATTTTTTTACACTTCTAAACGCATCTGCATGTTAGCGAATGCGCCCATGTACATGCAGGTATTTGAACACATATTTCTTTTCCACCCTGTTTAGGGGTGGAAAGTAAAATGGCCAAGTCAGACGTTCTTGGAGAAGTGGTTTTGCAGTTTTTCTGCACAAATGCGCATAAACATTCCTAAAAATGTGCGCTTATGTGCGTTAATTTATTCTAATGGATAGAATTCATGAATATTACTCTAGTCCTGGTCTATAGAAGATAACCATTCAATCAACCAATGGACCTACTGGATCTAACACTTACCTGTCACGTGAACATTGATTTTTTTAATCGATCCGCTCTGTGCACCATTCACAAGGACATTGATCTCATATGTCCCACTGTCCTCCACGAGGAGAGGACTGATAACCAGAGAGCAGTCCTCTTGAGTGGTATGGGCGAGATGTAGGTGCACTCTTCGGATGTGGGGCACCTCTGGATGCAGCTTGACGTTATTGTGCCGCATGATGGCCCTGTATTTGTTGGATCCATCTGCTGTGAATCCCCATTCAAAGTCTATCTTCTCATGACCAGTCACTCTGTCGGTGGTGAGGTCACATGGAATGACCAATTTGGAGCCGGCTTTAGCCTCCATAGTTTGATATGGAAGGTTTGCATGAGGAAATGCTGCAGAAAGAAGGAAAAACACATTAAATAGGGAAATATTTTAAAAAAATGTAATGTATTACATCAAAATACAATATAATAAAATGTTTTTAGAGCTATCAAGGGGACATGACCTTCTTCTTGGGTTTAGAGATCCTTTAATTATTTATTTTTTTGTTTTTTTTTTAATTCACGTTTAAAAATAATTTTAGGCCTGAAGATCATTTAACCTCTCTGGCGGTCTGATTATGTCAGGATTTCTGTGCAAAAAGAAGTTCATTATTTTGCATGGAAATCTGCTGTTTTATATTTTAAAACTCACCTTCCCCTGCGATCCCCCGCCATCCTCCCCCGCCGTCCTCCCGCTGTGTTATCGGCCGATGCCTTCACCTGTCTTCTGGTTCCCTTCCCTGTGAACATTGAGACGCAGGGGGGTTGAACCGGCGGCAAATTCAAAAATGTAAATACACTAAATGTCATGATACAAAGCTGTGATCCTAACAGATTACACTGTATCATGTCATTTCACCACAGGATTTCACCTGGTGGCTCCGTTGGAAATTGTGAAGAATCATTTGATATACTTCACAAATTCCACAAGCGATGTGCCAGAAAGAGACATCAGAATCGTCGCTGTCATCACTTTTTGTACCTGATGATGAAATTTCCCAAGAATTGCTATCGCTCAGTTCTTCAAGTAACTCTGTTTTACTGTCACTGTTTTCCAGTATGCCTAGAAGCGCTTTTGCGCAAAAAGAATGCTTTTTGGACACCATGGTCGTTCTCTATTTTCCAGGAACAAAGAATTGAAAAAGCACAGGCAGGGCACTGGAAAAGTCACCAGGTGCAATCCTGTGGTGAAATGGCATGATACAGTGTAATCCGTCTAATAGACCCCTGATGTCTCATCTGCCCTCCATTGAAGCTAATGGAGCGAAGATTGCGCTGAAAGTGACACCTGAAACCGCAAGTCATGTGATACTCATTGCTTCCAGGTTCTTTGCAGCTAGAGGGGGTTAAGTGAAGGAGCATTTGCTGGTCTTCCTCCCCTCCACCCAGGGACTATCCCCATACAGGTCCTGGGATCTCAAATTGGACAGTGGAGCCCTGAAAGCATGGGGGAGGGATCACTCATATATGGGTAGCAGTAAAAGGGTTAATAAGGTGCAAATGGATAGTAACATTAATGTTGTTTGTCACCGTTTTAAAGCGTGACATGTTTGGTATCTGTTTACTTGGCATAACATAATTTATATTTTCCACAAAAATAAGGGTTATGTATTGTGGTTTTTTGGCATTATAATTCAAAAAAGTGTATTTTTTCCAAAAAAATGGCATTTGAAAAACGATTGCACAAATATTGTGTCACATAAAAATATGCAAAATCCACCAATTTATTCTCTAGGTTCTCTGCTTTAAAAAATATATATACCCCGGTATTATAAGGCTCCTCGATTCACTTACCGAGTTATAATGGTCGCTGGCCAAGGACAATAAGATTTGGTGGCCATTATGAAACAACTCAACCAAGAAGTCTGCAGTAGTTATTTTGACCTATTTATCTTTACCCGCTGATATTGCTTTTGCACAGTCCAGTATTCACAAATAGTGGCCCCTAGCTGTGCGTTACACGCCGTTGGGTGGCTATCAGGCCGCTGATGTACATTGTTGGCTTATCGCACATGCCTGGGTGACTGGGGGCCTCTCACTGATTGGTACTGTGTATATTAATAATCTGAAGAAGCGGTGTGTGAACAACTTGTTCTGGGAAAAGACCTCCTGATCTTGTATTCCAATTATTATACAATGAAGTTGATGGTATATCAAACCCTTTGAGTTGTTTTGGGTTTAGAACATACAATTTTTTTAAATAATTTTTAACCAATTTTGTATATCAATAAAAATCCTATCTTTTATATAAATGTTTCCAATTCCATGTGCTCATTATATCTGTGATGACTCTACATCCTTTAGGCCCCTTTCATACATGCTGTCTGTTTGTCCGTTTTTCATCCATCCGTTGACTGATGAAAAACAGACATCAGTGCATTTCTATGGAAAAACGAATGTAAATGGATGATCATTTATTTACATCAGTTTACATCCACATCCATCATCTGCTTTACAAACTGATCAAAGCAATATTTTTCTTCCATTAAAAAAAACAGTTTGGACGAAAAACGAATGTAAACTGACAAATGGCCAGTTTTTCATCTGTTTTTGCATTGGTAGTGGATGTAAAAAAAAAAAAAAAAAAAACGGATGAAAAACTGATGATCACTGATGAAAAACGGATGAATATGTGTGAAAGGGGGCTAAAAGTCAATTTCTTTGGGTGGGAGACTGTGTTCCCCTACAAAACCCTTTGTTTTCTTCTTTCCATGGCAGTTTATCCCAAAAGGAAAAAAAAAAAACGTGTCTTAATTGTTTTCAGACCAGCCACCATTATGACAGTTATTTGCTGCTGAGTCCAGTGACATTTAAAAAAAAAAAAATGAGTTGAATGTCTAAAAATAGCATTCCTCCCCCCCGACATCAAAACAGAACTAACCCAACAGTTTTGATGTTTCCCAAAAAAAGAGCTGAGATGAGAAATTATTATATAAACTTACCTGCTGCCAGGTGCAGACAGCACAGAGAAATGATAACTCCTATGAAGAGTCTCATTTTTGAGTTTTATCACAAAGATGGTAAAAAAATGTGATAAAGAAGATAATATGAAATCGCTTTGATCGCAAAGATGTCAAATATGACAAAGAGAAGTATATAGAGATGTGTAGTCACTGAGCAAATCACACACACGTCCTCTCCCTACTAAGTCAAATCACAACTGACACCGAGCTCCAGGCAGCTGCTGCTTTTATTTACTTTATTGGCTCCGCCCCCTAGTGATAAGCTAGCCAATCGGGTTCAGTTGACAGCAGAATGGTCTGGATTTTCAGAAAGTGGCAGTTATTTTTAGCTGAGTGCAAGGAGAAACTGGGATTGATTTAATAAACCTGGAGAGTGCAAAAACAGGTGCAGCTGTTTATGGTAGCGCTAATTGTTCAATTAAGCTCTGACAAAAATCCTGGAACCTGATTGGTTTATATACAGACCTGCAAATATGTAGCAGAAAACAAATTGGCCTAAAATGGTAAAAAATTTGGATTTTTACATTTTTTTTTTTTTTGAGAATTTCATATAAAAATTTTTTTAAAAATATTGTCATTTTTTCAGAATTGTCGCATTTTTTTGTTTATAGCGCAAAAAGTAAAAATCACACAGGTGATCAAATACCACCAAAAGAAAGCTCTGTTTGTGGGGAAAAAAGGACATCAATTTCATTTGGGTACAGCGTCACACGACCGCCCAATTGTCCATTAAATTCATGCAGTGCCAAATCGCAAAATAGGGCCTGGTCTTTGAGCAGCCAAATCTTCCGGGGCTTAAGTGGTTAAGGCCAGGTTCACATATGTGTGAATTGGATGCAGTTTCTCCTGCATCCAATTGGCATGAAAGGCGAGTGTGAGCGGCTCTCAATGAAGCCAGGTGACACAGGTCCGGATGGCTGCAGTGCAAATTCTAAAAGGACCCTGTGCGAATTTGGGTCCGGTTCAGGTGCGAATTCAGGCAAAAGAACGCACCAGACCCCAAGCTGGAAACCGTGGCCACACAAATGTGAACCTGGCCTTACAAAAAAAAAATCTAGACCTGTGGCTACAAATAAAAATCCTCTTCTATTTTTTAAAGTATAACTAAAGGCAATCCTTTTCTTCTTTTTTTTTGGATAGAGTGGATAGGGATGAGAACCCCTGTCAGTTTTTATTGCTGTCTGTGTCCCCGTTAGGGAGATTCCTCCTCTCTATTTGTCCTGTTTACCATTATCACTGAAAGTGAAAGTAAAAGAAAATCCCAAATTTTGGGTTGTCCCCAGAAAAGTAATAGAGGGGAAATCTTTCAATGGGGGATATTAGTGCTGGTGACCTGGGGGGCCCCAAGAAATTCTCTTAATCTGCAGTGATTTCCTCCCACTTCCTGTTTCCTCCTACTATAGCACAAAAAAAAAATAAAAGCTGGAGAGGTTATCCGATACCATCAAAGAAAGCTCTATTAGAAAAATGACTTCAATTTAGTTTGGGTACAGCGTTGCATGACTGTGTAATTGTCAGTTAAAGTAACCCAAAGCAGTATCGCAAAAAATGGCCTGGTCATGAAGGGGGGTAAATCTTCAAGAGGTCAAGTGGTAACTATGCACCAATTCTTGCTTTTTTAAATCTACCGGGGCCCCGTGACTGGACGGTATATTCTATGAAGGGAAAAAAAAATGCCATTTGCCTGTGAATACATAGTGCCTTAGCAAACTAAACATTTAAGTTTACATCTACTTATTGATTTTGTATTGAATAATAAATTAAATGTACATAACCACTTGACCTCCATAAGATTTGCCCCCCCTTCATGACCAGGCCATTTTTTTGCGATGCGACACTGCATTACTTTAACTGACAATTGCGCTGTCATGGAACGCTGTACCCAAATTAAATTATATAATTTTTTTTCCTACAAATAGAGCTTTCTAGTTGTGGTATTTGATCACCTCTGTGTTTTTTATTTTTAGCGCTATAAACGTAAATTTGGAAATAAAAACAATATTTTTTACTTTTTGTTTTAAAGCATATCCAATAAAAAAACCCCAAAAACTAGTGGTGTAGTGTAGGGATAATCGAACGGTTCGGGTCGACCATCGGTTCGGCCCGAACATTGGGTGTTCGAGGTTTGGCCGAATTTAGAACTTTTTGCCCAAAAAGTTTGGAATTCGGCAACCAGAACCCAACCAAAATGCAATGGTTCAGGAAATGGGCTTTAAAAGCCTGTGATTGGAGCAGAACCATTAGCAAAAGCCAATTGAGGGGGCAGGAGAATGCTAGGAATGTGATTGGAGTGACTAGGGGTCCCTAGGCCAATCATTAGTGAATACGCCCCCCAGTATATAAGATAGCCCCCGCCAAATTCCTAGCATTGTTATACAGGACATGGAAGAGAGTGGAAGCAGTTCTGTTAATTTTACTTTAAAAGTGTCATTTAGCATTTATTAGTGTGAGGAAAGGGATATCTATTGTAGTTAGGGTGCTCTTTTACACTTTAGTTAGCTTCAAAAATTTAGTTTCTGTAGGGAAAGTGTGAAATGTCAGGGTGACCGTAATGTAGTGTAGGGTTAACTGACTGCTATGGCAGGGTGACCAAACCCTTCCGTACCAGGGTGGCCGTAATGTAGTGTAGGGTGGACTGACAGTGACTGCTATGGCAGGGTGACCAAACCCTTCCATATCAGGGTGACCGCTATTGAGAAAAGATAGTTTCTCTCAAGTCACTTTCGCTGCAGTAATATGGCTTCACCCCTGTCAGCTTGCTTTTTGGCTGCAGGCGTCTATAGTGATTTTTTGAGCACATGTTTGGAGTCAGGCATGACATCTGAACATGTGTATAGGGGGTATATATACACAACTATGTCTGTATATATACACCTAGACATATATAGGTGTGAAAGGAGCAGAAAAAACTACTTGCGCTAATGAAATAATTAACACCAATATAGTTACACTCCTATCACACCTATATATGTCTAGGTGTGTATATACATATAAGTATGTGTGTATATACACCCGTATACACAAGTTCAGATGTTTTGCCTGCCTCCAAAGAACCCAAAAAAATGCCCAAAAAAACGCTAGCATCAACACGCCCAGGTGTGTTGTTGCAGGCATTTTTTTGGGGTTTTTGGAGGCAGGCAAAACATCTGAACTTGTGTATACGGGTATATATTAAACAAGAAAAAAATTGGGGGAGCAAACCCTGAACATGTACATCTAAAGCCGGTGCAGCTATGGACCAAGCGACATGTATATTAAAAAAGAATAGCGCACACATGCAAAAGAAATGACTATCAAATATGGAGATAATCCAAATATGGAGATAAATAAAAATGGGGATTTGGTCCCACCATATGGCCATATCGTGCTTAAGCCCACCACTGCGTCAAAGTACCCCATTATCAGTGGGTCCTACACTATCCATAAAAAAGGGGTGAATCCAGCCTCTCTAACCCTTGGAGACAACACTCCTTGCTGGGATAGATGTGCTAATGCACTACAAAGGACTCCTCCTATATCTACTTGATAGTGGACTCTGATAGAGTACAGGTGTGTGTGGGGGGTGGGGTGCTCAACCTCAGAAGTCTGGTCAGACCGAATACATAATAAAAAAGCAAAAAATTGGGGGAGCAAACCCTGAACATGTATATCTAATGCCGGTGCAGCTATGGACCAAGCTATGCACCCAATTTTTTGCTTGTTTATTATGTATTCGGTCTGACCAGACTTCTAAGGTTGTGCACCCCACCCCCCACACACCCCTGTACTCTATCAAGTGTCCACTATCTAGTAGATATAGGAGGAGTCGCTTGTAGTGCAGTCGCACATCTCTCCCAGCAAGGAGTGTTATCTTCAAGGGTTAGAGAGGCTGGACTCATCCTTTTTTATGGATAGTGTAGGACCCACTGATAATGGGGTACTTTGACGTAGTGGTGGGCTTGAGCACGATATGACCATATGGTGGGACCAAATCCCCATTTTTATTTATGGATTGTCTCCATATTTGATAGCCTTTTCTTTTGCATGTGTGCGCTATTCTTTTTTAATATACATGTCACTTGGTTCATAGCTGCACCGGCTTTAGATATACATGTTCAGGGTTTGCTCCCCCAATTTTTTGCTTGTTTATACGGGTATATATACCACTATACACAAGTTCAGATGTTTTGCCTGCCTCTAAAGAACCCAAAAAAATGCCCAAAAAAATGCCTGCTACTAAACCGGCAAGGTGTGAAAAGCGAGAAGCCACTAACCTGTTCTATAATTGCACTAATACAAATGATCTTTTTTTTTTTTATGGTTCTGGATATGCTACAGAGCTGAAACTTCACAGGTACACCTTTTAGACCCCCAGACACAAAATCACACAAAAAAAAGTTCTTAAAAATTTTAATTTTTGATAGAGAGCCAATTATTGAAAAAAAAAATAAATTAAAAAAAAAAAAAAAAAAAAAAAAAAATCTTTGGATTTAGTATCCGGGGGGTCTAAAAAGTGTTCCTGTGAAGTTTCAGCTCTGTAGCATGTCCAGAACCATAAAAAAAAGATTGTATTAGAACACTTATAGAACAGGTTAGTGGCTTCTCGCTTTTCACACCTTGCCGGTTTAGTAGCAAGCGTTTTTTTGGGCATTTTTTTGGGTTCTTTGGAGGCAGGCAAAACATCTGAACTTGTGTATAGTGGTGTATATATACCACTATACACAAGTTCAGATGTTTTTCATGACTCCAAAGAACCCAAAAAATGCCCAAAAAAACACTTGCTACTAAACCGGCAAGGTGTGAAAAGCGAGAAGCCACTAACTTGTTCTATAAGTGACAAAATACAAACAATCTTTTTTTTTCTGGTTCTGGACATGCTACAGAGCTGAAACTTTACAGGTACACTTTTTAGACACCCCCCCCCCTCCCCCCAGACACTAAATCCAAAGAAAATTTTTTTTTTTTTTTTAATTTTTATAATAATTGGCTCTCTATCAAAAATGACAATTTTTAAGAACCTTTTTTTGTGTGATTAATAGTCCCTGGGGCATGACCCAGAACCCTAGGCACTTTTTGGGGCATTTATTGGGGTTTAGGGCTTCAAAATTGTGTTTTTTGATTACCAAAGTTCGGGTCCCATTGATTTCAATGGGGTTCTGAAATCCGGGCCGAACTTTCGGGAAGTTCGGATGTTCTGGCCGAACCGAACTTTTGAAAAGTTTGATCATCCCTAGTGGTTAGCACTTTCACCTAGCAGCAAGAGGGTTGCTGGTTTGAATCCCAACCACAACACTACCTGCCTGGAGTTTGCATGTTCTCCCTGTGCCTGCGTGGGTTTCCTCCGGGTACTCCGGTTTCCTCCCACACTCCAAAGACATGCTGGTAGGTTAATTGGATCCTGTATAAAATTGGCCCTACTATGTATGTATGAATGTGAGTTAGTGACCTTAGATTGTACGCTCCTTGAGGGCAGGGACTGATGTGAATGTGTAATGTATATGTAAAGTGCTGCGTAAATTGACAGCGCTATATAAGTACCTGAAATAATAAATAATATTAATAAAAACTCAAATTTCTTTTCTGAGCTCTGACAGGCTGACCCCCCACCCCAGCCCTTCAACCTCTGCAGCATTGCTGGCAGCACTCATATGTCTATTTCCCAAAGACAACCTCTGGATATGATGCTGAGCAGGTGCACTCAACTTGTCAGATCCTCAGAGAGTTCTTTGCCATGAGGTGCCATGTCGAACTTCCAGTGACCAGTATGAGAGAGTGAGAGTGAAAACACCAAATTTAACACACCTGTTCCTATTCACACCTGAGACCTTGTAACACTAATGAGTCACATGACACCGGGGAGGAAAAATGCCTATTTGGGCCCAATTTGGACATTTTCACTTAGGGGTGTACTCACATTTGTTGCCAGCAGTTTAGACATTAATGGCTGTGTGTTGAGGTATTTTGAGGGGACAGCAAATTTACACTGTTATACATGCTGTACACTCACTACTTGTCATCAAATATAGCCTTACAAGTGCCCATCAAATACAGCCTTATCAGTGCCCATCAAATGCAACCTTACCAGTCCCTATTATTGCAGCCATACTAGTACACAATTAAATGCAGCCTTGAAAGTGCCCTTCAAATGCAGCCTGATCAGTGCCCATTAAATGCAGCCTGATCAGTGCCCATTAAATGCAGCCTGATCAGTGCCCATTAAATGCAGCCTGATCAGTGCCCATCAATTGCAGCCTTGCCAGTGCCAATAAAATGCGGCCTTACCCGTGCCCATAAAATGCAGCCTTACCAGTGCCCATAAAATGCAGCCTTACCAGTGCCCATCAAATGCAGCCTTACCAGTGCCCATTAAATGCAGCCTTACCAGTGCCCATTAATACGGCCTGACCAGTGCCCATCCATACCGCCTGACCAGTGCCCATCAATGCGGCCTTTCCAGTGCCCATCAATGTGGCCTTACCAGTGCCCAGCAATGAGGCCTTACCAGTGCCCATCACTGCAGCCTTACCAGTGCATATTATTACAACATGACCAGTGCCCATCAATGTGGTCTTACCAGTGCCCAGCAATGAGGCCCTACCAGTGCTCAAAAATGCAGCCATACCAGTGCCCAGCAATGCAGCCTTAGCAGTGCCCATCAATGTGGCCTTACCAGTGACCATCAATGCAGCCTTACCAGTGGCCAAAAATGCAGCCATACCAGTGCCCAGCAACGCAGCCTTACCAGTGCCCAGCAACGCGGCTTTACCAGTGCCCAGCAATGCGAACTCAATAGTTCCAGGATGGATAGAGATTTTTTAATAAGACTGCTGACTCATTGAAAGCGATGCACTACCCGTGATGATGATTTCTTGTTCCCATAATCATAATAAGGATTTGTGTAAATTTATGTTGTTTATGAAAATTTAATAGAGGACAGCGCTGCTAAAAAATGCACATTAAAATGTATCAAAGAATGCATTTTTCTTGCTTTGCGTGTGATTAGAACAGATCTCAATAGAATTTGCCATGTCTAAAGAATTGCAAAGCAGGTCAAGTGCAGTCCCAAAGCAGTCATCCACATTGCACCATTAAAAGTAAATGGAAAATGGATTACTTACTTACATTTGACATGTCCTTGAAATCCAGGAAAACAACACTCCTCTACAATAACCCTAGCACACAGCAGCAATCTCCCGGCGATCTTATTTTTGAATCTCCTGGCACGCCCGTCCTCCCCTCCCTCGGTCCTCCTCCTCCAGCGGCCGCTGTAACAAAGCCCCACCTCCTAGACCGACTCCTATAATACATGTCTCACTGATTCAATTTGCCGGCATTGAATCAGTGTTCCCCTTATCACTGGAGCCGGTCTAGGTGGCGGGACTTTGTTACAGCGGCTACTGGAGGAGGAGGGGAAGAACCAAGGGAGGGGAGGACAAAGGCCAGTCCTGCAGGATTCGGCTGCTAATGGGAACATCGTTCCTGCTGTGGAAAAAGTAAAGGAACACCGTTCCCATGCATTCCTGCAGGACTCGAGCCCTATATGTTGAGTGCTTTTACTAAGGGAAAAAATGGATTTCATTCCCTGTTTTGCAGGAACACAAAATCCATCCCTTCCCCCCTGCCAAAACAGAGTTCTTCCATGTTTACAAAGCCAGAGCCCCGTTTAAACCATGAGGTTAGACATCTAAGGTGATCAAAGGGTTAAATGTGCACCTAACCAGTGTTTTTCTGTACTGTACTTTGTGTGCTGCTTTTACTAAGGGATCCGATGGATTTTATTCGTTGCAATTCAGGGAAAGAAAATCCATCACATCCCTGTCAACAGAATGGAGCTCTGCCTTGTTTAAATAGCCTTTTATTTCTCTTATTTTATTATTTTTTTTATTATTTTATATATATATATATATATATATTATATTATATTATTTTATATTATATTATTATTTTCTTTTATTTCTGCCGTTTGTTTCTCTTTGAGGATTCCATTGTTTCCGGGTGAGCTCCATTTGTTCCTTGTTAAGCTCTTTTTTACCTGGTTAAACCTACTTTAGCCGTTGGGGAATTCAGTTTTTTGTTTCTGTCTTGTTCCCACCCCCCATGATATGCTGCTTTGGGACATCCCTATGAGTCTATGAATTGGAAGAGCTACGTCTGTTGAACGATAGAGAAAACTGGAATTCCATAAAAACTTACTGTAAAAATCCTTTTCTCTGAAGTTCATTGACAAACGCAGCACCTGCCCCTCTGCTTCTGAGTTATGGGTTTTTTTTTCTAACACTGCTTGCAACCAAACTGTTTGAGTATAGCAGAGCCTGAGGGGTTATGCCTGCTGGGACAGCCCCCATAGACGTGGACAAGTTTTTTTCTGCCTAGTGTCTATCCCTAGAAGGAGTAGCATAACCCCTCTGAGTCTATGAATAGGAAGAGCTGCGTCTGTCGATGAATTTCAGAGAAAAGGATTTTACCATAAGTTCGTACAAAAATCCAGTTTTTTCACATTGTGCTATATAACACTCCAAAAAAAAAAATTTAAAAATCATTTTTTTAAATTCTTTTAGGCCAATTTGTATTCCGCCACATATTTTTGGTAAACAAAAAGCGTATTTTGATTGGTTTGCGAAAAAACTTTATCGCGTCTACGAACTAGGGGAAATGTTTTTATTTTTTTTTTCTAGTAATGGCAGCGATCTGTGATTTTTAGCATGACTGCGACATTGCGGCAGACAGATCGGACCCCTAACTGACATTTTTTACACTTTTGGGGGAACCAGTGACATTACTGCAATAATCAGTTACTGTAATAATGACACTGGCAGGGAAGGGGTTAACCTAAGGGTTATCAAAGGGTTAAGTGTGAGCCTAGGGGAGTATTTTCTAACTGTATGGGGGAGTGACTTGTGAAATGATCATACAGAGCTGTGATCCTATATACTGTAGAAGGATCACAGGCGCTCTGTGATCATTTCAGAGAGAACAACGGTTTGCTGTGTTTACAACAACTGACCGTTCTTCTCTCTCAGCAGGGAGCGAACGTGGATGCCCGGCGGTAATTGGTGCCGCCGGTCCCATGGATCGGCATCCCTGCTGCCTAGTGGGGGCGGACGCACGCCACCGTACAAGTACGGCGATTCACGCAGCTGAGCCAGCCTGCTGCAGTATGTGGGTGATTGGCAAGTGGTTATATGCATACTTTGTTGTTACCAGAAGAGCAGAGAGCGTTTCCAGGATAATTCTGACTTCTCGGAAGAACTGCGCCAGGAGGAGTTTCTTTTTTGGTGTAGAATAGTGAGCCCTGTCATGTCAGTCTAATATCAGGTGATGGATTACCCTGAGAATGGCATGCAGGCTTTCATTAGAAAGGTGTTTGTGCAGATTAGTGGTGAGAGGAGACAGAGCACTGATAATTGTAATAGCCAGGCGGCAGCTAATTCTTTTTTTTTAATCAAGTTAATAGCAGGAATGGCGTGCACGTTACACAGAGTGGATCCGATCAGTACATTGCCTGGCATTTGTTACACAAAGTGGATCCGATCAGTACATTGCCTGTCATTTGTTACACAGAGTGGATCCGATCAGTACATTGCCTGGCATTTGTTACACAGAGTGGATCCGATCAGTACATTGCCTGGCATTTGTTACACAGAGTGGATCCGATCAGTACATTGCCTGGCATTTGTTACACAAAGTGGATCCAATCAGTACATTGCCTGGCATTTGTTACACAGAGTGGATCCGATCAGTACATTGCCTGTCATTTGTTACACAGAGTGGATCCGATCAGTACATTGCCTGTCATTTGTTACACAGAGCGGTTCCGATCAGTACATTGCCTGTCATTTGTTACACAAAGTGGATCCGATCAGTACATTGCCTGTCATTTGTTACACAGAGTGGATCCGATCAGTACATTGCCTGTCATTTGTTACACAAAGTGGATCCAATCAGTACATTGCCTGGCATTTGTTACAGAGTGGATCCGATCAGTACATTGCCTGTCATTTGTTACACAAAGTGGATCCGATCAGTACATTGCCTGGCATTTGTTACACAGAGTGGATCCGATCAGTACATTGCCTGGCATTTGTTACACAAAGTGGATCCGATCAGTACATTGCCTGGCATTTGTTACAGAGTGGATCCGATCAGTACATTGCCTGGCATTTGTTACACAGAGTGGATCTGATCAGTACATTGCCTGTCCTTTGTTACATAAAGTGGATCCGATCAGTACATTGCCTGGCATTTGTTACACAGAGTGGATCTGATCAGTACATTGCCTGGCATTTGTTACACAGAGTGGATCTGATCAGTACATTGCCTGGCATTTGTTACACAGAGTGGATCCGATCAGTACATTGCCTGGCATTTGTTACACAGAGTGGATCCGATCAGTACATTGCCTGGCATTTGTTGACAGTCACTTAACCACTTTAGGACCCAGCCTATTTCTGACACTTGTTGTTCACAAGTTAAAATAATTTTATTTTGCTAGAAAATTACTTAGAACCCCCAAACATTATATATATTTTTTTTAATACAAAAACCAGCCGCGCTTGGTCACACCACGGACAGACACAATTGATGTACAATGAACACCAGAAGGCTGCCAGTACATAAACAAATATGTCAAAAATATATAAAAATAAAGTACAGCGCCAACAAATATTAAACACAAATGTAGAATATTCCAGTTTGATGAAAAAGTCCCACAAATGCAGATAATAAACTCAAAAGTTGAAAGCAAAGAAGTCCAACAACAGGAGATGGGATCAATGAAGATGGAAAAAATCACCACGTGCACCATATAAAAGGGGTGTCTGCTTACCGGAACAAATTGACCACCGATTAGGGTAGGTCAAATTGAGCGTGTAATCAAAGGTTTCCAAAAGGTTCCCCATAGGATAGGCAGATCTCCAGTATTCAATCGATAATCGGTGCAAAGAGCGATTCAGAAATCCCAATCAGTCATCAACCTTAATATCGTATACCATCCCTGTTGGCATGTACATAGGCAATTTGATAATAAGCTTATCTTCTTCTCCGGATGATTAGGTGTTGATAACCTCAGAGGAAGCAAGAGGCTATCTAATTGTCTGAGTATCCGACAGGCAGGCAGGTCTCTGCAGGTGAATCTTCCAGATGCATGTGTTTTAAATACCAATGCTTGACTCATCACCACCTGTCATTGGTAACAGTCACATGCACTGTGTTATAAATATGTCCCCAAGTGTGAAGGTCTGATGAAGTGTAAATGGTTGGGTTACATGGTAGGGTAAGGATTAATTTATAGGGTAAGGGTTAAGTTTTGAAGTCAGATGAACAGGAATAGGTTGGAGTTCAGAGACATTTAGGAGCACTGGGTAATAAACAGGTGACTTCTGCTTTCAGACTCTGCATTGCCAGCGTGCCGCAGATATGATTCAGCTCCATATGTGCTTGTATACGGCTCTCAGGAGACTCCCTGCAAAGTTGCACACTGGTAATGATAAAGCATAGCTTGTGGGTACAAGGACTGGGGCACATCTGTGTGATACATATGAAGCATATAGGCTCAGGTTCTTTTAAATTATACCCATTTAGGCCGTTCCCAGTGTTAGCACAATGTGGCCATACCCTCTGTTCATCACGGCACACGTACTGTACTGACAGTGCCCAGGGGTGCCCAAGGTCTGTTACAATCCTAGCATGTTCCTGGTGCCATTCCTATTCTGGCGCTTTTCCCAAAGAGACTGGCAGAGACAGAGAATACACTTCCAGCAGGGCTGGGACAAGGGGTTGGCAGGAGGGGCGGCTGCCCTGGGTGCAGAGGAGATTTTGGGGGATGTGCTAGAATAGGTGATTTGGAGGTGGAATTTGCACTAGGGGGATGGATTTCTGTTAGGAAAGGGAATTGGGGGGGGGGGGGGCAGCGGTGGTTGTGCTAGTAGGGATGATTGGTTGGATTTCTGCTGTGAGTGAGGGATTTGTAGGAGAAGGGGAGAGGATTTATGCTCAGAGGGCAAATTTGAGGGGTAGAGTAATTGTCCTAGGAGGGTTGATTTGGGCTGGGAGAGGATTTGAGCTGGGAAGGGGGATTTGTACTGTAAGGGGGGAAATTTTTGTTTAGGAAAAATGATGGCTTGCAAAGGGAACTTATGGGGTAAGTATCTAGATTAGTGCTCAGATTTTTGTTTTTGCATATACTGCTCTTATATTTTGAGAGGGGGGGGGGGGGCGCCATTTGGCATTTTTGCCCTGGGCACTAGATGACCTTGTCCCAGCACTGACTTCCAGGTCCACATGTAACCTAATGGAATCTGAACTATACAGAGACAAGTGAGGGGGCAGCTGGGACTGGGATCCTAGCTGCAGAAGATGATTGAGCATGCACAATAATGGGGAAACTGACGCAGTTTGGCAACTCCACACTAGGCACGGGCACAATATTTGTCTTCTGATGGCATGGCTATGAAGTCATCCCTGAAGGGATTTTCAGGTCTTAGTTCTTTCCTCTGGGGCATGAAGTTCATATAGGACCTAATTGCTTTTGTTATAAGGGGGTTTTGTTGGATGGTGGACTTGTATAGTCCATTTTCTGTTATGGCGCTGTGGATTTCCTGTATATCAACAATGGACAGAGCTCATGTTTTGCTACTTGCTTCCTACTTCACAAGGGTGAAATCTTGGCATTCAAAAGAACTACAGTAAGTCATCAGAGTCTAGATCACTGAGCGTGATCTGTCCATGGACAGTTTCCCACCCTATCTGTCTCCGCGGGGAGGCTTTATGGCATCTCTTCCCTATTGGAGATGGACAGGTTATGTCCAAGACCAAAGCATACACCCAGCATACAAACAAGAGAAGTAATACTGTGCATGCAGGGTCCAATCATAATAAGAAGAGAATTACTCCCAGCACACGGGACAAGAGTAGTGCTACTATGCATGGTCCATGTATACAGGATAAAAAGAGATACTGAGAATTACCTACAGAACAGAAGTGCTACTGTGCAAGGCCCATACATACAGAACAGCAGACTGGTTGACTTCTGTGACTTTATTATAAACTGTTTTATTCATGTAAATTTCAGATGGACACAGAACACAAACTATACTGTGGCACACAGATTACAGCACATTAGTTTTAATGGAGTGAAATGAAACACAAGATTTGTGAGAGAGCAGAATGTATGATAACTAATAGGCCGTAACATGTACATTACATAAGAAGGTAAATAAATACTATGGTTCAGCGATTATATATTTAGCACTGGATGTAGTAATGCAAGGAACACTTATTGGCCTCACAGCAGGGTTGAGGCTTCCCTACTCCTGGCTTTCATAGGCTTCTTTTGTTAGGTAAATGAGTACTCTTACCCCAATACCCCAGACATTCTACTTCAAAAGACTTGGGTAGTAAGCGCTTTTTACAAAGTAGTTCCTGCCAATGTTCGGGACATCATTACACGTCTTCTTGTCCGGAAGTGGCCGTTCGATTCCAGGGACCGGCTTTTGTTTGGAATAGCAGCATTTCAGGAGCTTTGGAAGGATCCAGTAGAAACCTCTATATGTGGTATGCTACATCTCCAGAGGAACCCTTTATACAAATGCATTTTGACTTCTCCCAAATGGAGGCTCAAATGGCTTTGGTAAGCATTAATAAGCGGTGGAGAAACCAGGTGGTGTTGTGTCCATACGTTTGAAGAGCTGCAATTTATTACCATTGTGGGAAGATATATTGCAAATTAATAATTGTTCTTTACATTGGATGGTGGACTGTCATGATTCATTTGGACTTTTTTATTATTTTTTGCACATGGTGTAATTAGGTTTTGATATAATTTTTATATTATATTTTTTCAAGCGCAGCACTTATTTTATGATTTTAACCTCCTGATCATAGGAGGTGGCATTGTTAGTAAAAACAAGGATTTGCAAAGAGCTTCCAAATGGGACATCAGTGAGAGATCCTTATATTCTGGAGCATCCATGGCAGGAATGGTCAGTGCATTGATAAGGGGAACACTGCTAGATCTATAGTGGGTACAGCCCTCTTTCTAGTAAGGGCCTCCGCAAAAATATAGTGATCACTCACCAATATATGCTAAAGCTAAACCTTGGAGTAGAGTGTCTACCGGCTACCCAGACTAGTAACGGTGATAGCAGAAGCTGCAGACTGATATAATTTTTAAGGTAACACTGCATCAATGAAAACCAAGATGCAACTCCTTTGGAACATGGTTCAAGCACAGGGTCCTGCCCCCAGCACCTGCCCCTCTGACATGTTTCACCTGAAGGGTTTAACCATAGAAGATCATCCTCTGTGTTTAGGGCAGGTGATAGGTTATGTGATTTTCTTTCCTTCAACCATGGGTGGGGTGCAGGGAGCCGCTCCTGCTGGGAGAACACAATGACTATTGCTAGCGGCTGTAGCTACTGGCAATATTCACATGCTAGAAATCTGACATGCTGGTTGTATCCAAGTTGATCGATGAATCAACTTGGGTACAATAATCCTGCCCATAGATGGTTTGAATCTCGGCACGTTTAGCGGCTGATTCGAACCATCTATGGTTCGAAGGGAGGTCCTTAGGGCAGGAACCTGTGCTGAAGCTTGTTGGTTGATCAAAGTTTTGCCTGTGAAGAGCTCATCGGGCTGCAGCTTTTCTTTTGGATTGTATTGGTTCCAGCATACGAAAGGAGTGAAGGGTTAGAGCAGTGCACTGTGACTTTTCCTTGACTTCTCAGCAATGTTTTCATATATGGTCCATGACATCACTCTGGAAACCCCTGCATCATTCATGGCAAGTCATGGTCAAGAGAGGACATGTTGGTGTGTTTTTTGTTTTGGAGGGTCAGTGGGCTTTGTTAATAAAGGTGTGTGTTTACTTAAGCAGCCAACAGACGACTTGATTTTCTTCCACCATTCCCCCATCAATACAACCAGTGTTGATGGGGGAATGCCTCCCGCAGCGCTATTATATTCTTGCCAGAGGGGACAGGGAGTGATGAGGGGCGATTACTGCTAGCGGCTATTTTTGCTGGCAGTAATCACATGTAAAAAAAATCCAACATGCTGGTTGTACCCAAGAGGACCGATGGATCAACCTGGGTACAATCAGCCTGCCTATAGATTGATCGAATCTTAGCTGGTTCCTGCTTTTCCTGGTCTTTCTTTTTTTTTCTTCTTTTTTTTTTTTAATTGAGTAACTCCATTATCTGGGGGATGACTTATAAAGAGGGCTTCTCCCTTTGCAAACCCCCACAACCATTGGGCACGGGATTTAGAGAAAAGGCCCTTGTCCTTATGTCCCCATTGGAAGATTTACCCTTGTTTCCTGTTTTGGTGACAATCGTATATTTGGGATTTCTCATCATGATAATGACTTTAGTCACCGGGACAAATAGAGATGGTGCGCCTATCCATCAGGGACATTGACAGCAATGAAAACCTATCTGGAGAGAGTCCAGAGAAGGGCAACAAAGCTAATCAAGGGACTAGAGAATCTCAGCTATGGGGAAGGGCTACATTGAATTTATTCTCTCTGGAGAGGAGACACTTGAAAGGAGATATGATATAGATGCATAAATTCCATACTGGTTACCCTAGCATAAGGAAAAAACTTTTCAGTGAAAGGGAATTTTAAAAGATGCGTGGCCATTTACTGAAATTGGAACAAAAGCGTTTTAACCTGAAACTGTGTAGAGAGTTCTTTATTGTCAGAGCGGTAAGGATGTTGAACTTTCTTCCACAAGCAGTGGTATCCGCAGGGATTGTCAATAGTTTAAAAAAAACTATTAGATGGGCACCTTAACGAGCACAACATACAGGGATATACAATGTACTTTTGACAAACAAATACACCATAGGTTAAACTGGATGGACTGGTGTCTTTTTTTATACCTTACCAACTATGTAATCTTTCACATAGGACATTGTGTCAGTCCATGTTCGTCCTGTGGTTAGACTGATCAAGAACAGACCACAATGTACTCCTATGGGCAGCTGGATGTAAATTGATATGTGTCAGTTTACTTTCATGTTTGTTGGATAAGAACACACTAAAAGTTTGCATCCAGGTCTGTTTTTGCAGAATTGCATGGTGCCGAATTGATGTAAATGAATATGAAAGGACACACATATCCAATTAAGTCCAGCCACCTTTAGGGATTGCATTGGTCCATTTTTGTTCCGTCCCAATGAAATGGGAAGAGAGATGGATGTCACATTGGTGTCTGTTCTGACTCAGCAGGGGATCAGTCTATGGACAAGGAAGCTTCCCATATGAAAAGGGCCTAAATATCCGATCAGAACAGCAAATTCTGATCCCCTTCAAGGCATAGACTAATAATTGACTCCATTTTGTAAAATTTTTGTTTTTTGTTCCGTCCCAATGAAATGGGAAGAGAGATGGATGTCACATTGGTGTCTGTTCTGACTCAGCAGGGGATCAGTCTATGGACAAGGAAGCTTCCCATATGAAAAGGGCCTAAATATCCGATCAGAACAGCAAATTCTGATCCCCTTCAAGGCATAGACTAATAATTGACTACATTTTGTAAAATGAAATTTGTTGGCATGATCTGGATGAATATGATAAATGTTTTAAGCCAGTCAAGAGAAAGGATCTATGTCTATCATCCAAGGATATGTAAATATAACATCGGACAGACACTAAAAAATCTTTAAATGGGATTGAGATGCATTCATCACTTCTAAATCTGACAAGCAAATAAATATTATTAATATTCCAATAATACAATAACAGACTTCCAGCTGTTTGATCTACTGTACGCCACGAAATTTGCAGCACGCTCCTTTGACTGAAAAACGCCAGCCGTTCCCCGGTGTATATCACTTTATCTTGTCATTAAATGCATGCAAAGTAGGTCAGTTATTACACTGAGTGATATATAGATTAATTGCCTTGGCTGATAGAAAGCCTTATTCCTCGCCATCCACACTGACATCCTTCTGGTATTTATTGCCGAAATAAATTTCATCTTGCCGATTCTGTTCAGAGTCTCATTTCCTATTCTCTTAACTCTATTTTACCTTTAAAGTTATCCTTTGCCCCGCTGAACCTTTTGAGAGCTGAAAGACAAAGGTTGGACATCCTGCAAAAGAAGGCTGGTAATTAAGCTCCTCCCCCCTCATTTGTGGTTTTCCTGCATGTTGGCAGGCAGACAACCTGGTCATGCTAAGCTGCCAGGTTTAGGAGCTTGTTCTCAAGATAGTTTTTGAGCTAGTTCCCGTGAATGTGGCCATACAATTACATCGCTGACCATAAAAATATATCTCTTACACATCAGTAATATATCAGTAATTCCGTTCTAGTGATGTGTTCTGCAGATTTAGAATGACTTATGAGGTGGTATCAAAAAGTTTTGTAACACGCCAACAGATGGCAGCACAAGGGTGTACGCATAGTCACAGGGAGCACCGACCTTCAAGTCAGTGGGCCAAAATACATTGCCCTGTGTACATCGGGAGCTGTGCAACTGATGCTATTCTGACCACATGCCTTACCCCGTCTACTATTTCATCATGGACAGCAAGTTAAAACAAAGAGCAAACGCGAAATTCTGCGGGAAACTGGCAAATCTGCCACAGAAATACTTGACATGATTCAGCAAGTTTGCGGTGATGCTGCAATGAGGTGTTTTGAGTGGCACATGTGATTGTTCTCCAACAATCATCATGCACAAGTTGTTGTATGGTTTTGACATTTTCGGGTATTGAGCTTGTTGAAGGTCTTGCTGATCTCTTGTCGTCTTCCAGTGATGTTCTTGAAGTGCACATGGTGCTATAAACATCTCAAACGACTCATTGCAGCATCGCTGTTATTGTCATTAACATCATTGCTCTATATCAGGGGTGGGCAACCTACAGCCCGGGGGCAGTATGCGGCCCTCAAAGTCATTTGGTCCGGCCCCCCACGCAGCTGAGACTGTGTCTCTCAGCTGATCTGTCAGAACAGAGCCAATGCTTGCTGTATAGTTCCGGCTCCAGCCAGTACCAGCCAGCTATACCCACCAGCATTACCCATCAGCAGTTCTTTTCAAAACTTACCACCACACTGCACTCCAGACTGACCGACACAAGCCTGGAAAACCAGTTGCGAGTAGCAACATCATCAATACCAGCTAACCTCACACACCTCACCAAAGAGAAGCAGTTGCAGCCATCACATTAGGGGTGAGTTAATTGAATGTTTGACCAAATATAACAGGCACATTTTTAAGTTGATAATTTTGTACGCCCCCTGAATGATTTTATAAATACCCAAATGGCCCTTGGCAGAAAAAAGGTTCCCCACCCCTGCTCTATATGATGAAATGGTAGACGTGGTCAGAATAGCACCAGTTGCACAGCTCCCAATGTACACAGGACAATGTTTTTTGGCACACTGACTTATGAAGGTCGGTGCTCCCTGCGACTATGCCTGAAGCCTTGGCAAGCCATCTGTTGGCGTGTTACAAAACTAGTCTCAAATCTTTTTGATACCACCTCATATGTCCAAGGGTCAGTGTTGCCATATTCAAGGCTTAAGATAAAAATAACAAATGTACAGTAACTCTGATCTATTTCTCTCATATACTGTATCCTTATGTAGTGCGACCCCCTGTAGGAGCCATTGTAGCTTTACACCAGTTCTCTAATCCAGGCACACAGCAGTATTTCATCCAATCTGGCTTAATAAACAGTCTAGGGGTGCCTTTTTTAATGTAAATGTATTGCTAGTAGAACTTTGGAGGGGGTTCAGGGAGTGATGCAGGATAATCCAAATGAAACAGGTTGCTAGTGGAGGACACTTCTATCTTACATACTTATGATACGTTACATAAGTAGTAGCAGCAAGCCATCACAATCTATCTGCACACCGCTGGGGACTATGCAGCAAAGTGTAGAGTAGGTAATAGGAGGCTAAAGCAATCCATGTTTCATGGATGGGGGCCATAAAACTTTAGAGCAAGTGAAAATGCTGTACGCATGGGGTCCTATAATGTCCTTAGCCCATTGATGTGGCCCCAAAAAGGCAGTCCAGCATTCAGTCCAGGGTTGCCCCAGGGCAAACAGCCCCTGGAGCTCACAGGTCTACAAGACCTGTATCTAAATAAAATCAGAAGGGGAAAATGTACCTAGATAAGCTTTCACAAAAAGATGATATAGGGGACTAATATTAGCCCCCTCCAGTTATTCAAAATTAAGTTGTATAATATCACGTACCCATTTAGGAAATGTAATATGCATATACTAGAGGACCCATTCAAGGGCTTTCTGTATGTCCCAGGTCTTTAGGTAGTTGTATCGGATGTATTCATTATCAAGCACTCTAAAATGTACTCCTGTATTCATACCGCTGTATGTATGTCTTGTGCATTTTTATGCATGTTATATTAAAATTTTGGATGAATAAATTTTATCAATTTTAATATATTTTCTTGGTTTATGTACTGTTCTACCAATTGAGCTAAGTACCACTGAAAAATCCCTATAGCCCTCACAAGTTCCTATTCCTCCTTGTCTAATCTATTGATTTCCAGGAAGGAAATTTACTATTTGACCCCCAGGGATGTCGGTACAATTTTGGAACTCATTATTTCAAACACATCTTAATTAGGGGATAGAAGAATGGAATAGTAGGATACTCCCATTTAACTATTCACAATATCTGAAGACTTCTATCTTCACAACTCCACTTGTAGATATGGAACAGCCAGACTGTTAATTCATCCTGCCACTTTAGATGAATGGGGGGTTAAGTCTCTTGCTTTCTTTATCCTCTCTCACAAGATGACTTAATGAACAATATCTTATCTTCAGGATACTCTCCCTAGCATCCTCTTTCTGCTGATACTCGCCCACTGACTATCCTATGAGCAGGAGTGGCCCCCCTCAGGTCAGGCCACTTGGCATGAATTCCTGTGCTCACGATACTGCAGAAACAGGGTCTCCAGTGTTTCCCCTCTCAGTCAGCTTCCCTGGACCTCTGGGTTCAGCTCCTGTCAACCACTCCTCCGGTCCTCAGAATGACCTCCTGAGACCGCATGGCACCTCTACAGAGGAGGAGGCAGCTGCTTCCTCCATCCGAACTCTGCTCTCCAACGAAAGACCCCGAGCACATGTGCTCCTGTTTTTTTTACAGTATCCCAGCATGCACCGAGGCAACCTGCCCTCTGTCAATCATCAGGACTGTATCAAAAGCCTATGCACCTATTTGTCAGGTTCCCTCCCACTGTCTAACATGCCTCCTTATTGGACCAGCATGAAACACTCTCCAAACTGAATGAATTGCATACTGAGCACAATGAGCAGACCTCACTAACAGATCCTGCTCTCTGGTAGGCAGCATGGGCATAGGAACCGGGGGGGACGGGGGGGACACATCCCCCCCAGGAAATAATGCGGGGGGGACAGGTATGGTGAAATCCCCCCCAGTTTAGTACTTGGAGAGTGCTGATTACGCTGTAAAAATGTCCAGTGCATTCGGCTTCCGAACACCTACTGTTAGGGTGGGGTTTACCACCCAGAAAGGCGCCGATTGGCTGCCTTCTGGCGGCGTAACCTGGGCGCAGGAAAGAGCGCTTGGCCACCCCCACCTTCGTGATGTCCTGGCTGTGATTGGTCCAGTCTCCAGCCTGGACCAATCATCATCCAGGACATCCGATCGCTGACGACACAATGGGGGGTGGTGCCGGTGCGTGCGTCAGTCACTCACCATCACCGCCGCTCACCTTCCCGCCGGTTCCCGCTGCAGAGAAGAGGAGAGGCCGCCCGCCGGTTCCCGCCGCAGAAGAGGATGAGGGAGAAGCCGCTAACCTTCCCGCCACCGCCGATAGCCGAGCCGCCGCCGCCAGGTAAGTGCATTGGGTTGAATGGAGCACGCACGCTGGTCTCTGCATTGATTGGGGGACAATGCTGTGGCACTCTGCAATCATTGGGGTACAATGCTGTGGGCACTCTGCAATCATTGGGGTACAATGCTGTGGGCACTCTGCAATCATTGGGGTACAATGCTGTGGCACTCTGCAATCATTGGGGTACAATGCTGTGGCACTCTGCAATCATTGGGGTACAATGCTGTGGCACTCTTAAATCATTGGGGGACAATGCTGTGGGCACTCTGCAATCATTGGGGTACAATGCTGTGGCACTCTGCAATCATTGAGATTTTTCATGCACATGCACACGCACGCACAAACACACACACACACACTCTCTCTCTCTCTCACAGTTTACTGAAAAAGCATATACCTGGCGAGTAAAAATGCTGTCCCCCCCAGATTTGTGTGGGTTCCTACACCCTTGGTAGGCAGAGAACAATATAGATTTACCTGCAGCTCCTCTGGTAAGCAGACAGAGCTCAAAACTATACTCTCTCACTAGCACCTACCTAGGAGGGTGCTACATAAGCTTCAGCTACAGAGCTCTATTAACAGGCATATTTTATTGATGGCAAAAAGAGGTATTTTCAGCTCAGATCTATATTGTTGGTAATGCTAACAAGCGCACTATTGCTTTGTGTAAAGTGTACATTTTTATAACAGGTAGAATTTATTAGTGTTTCATATGAGGTATTTGTCAGCAAATCTGCTATGTGGCCCCTATGGATCTAAGTGCAGCAGAGCTGGAATTTGTAGGCCAGCATGGAAAGATGTGAAAAAACAAAAAGGTTCTTACAAAAGCACAAATCAGCTTTCTTAATACCAGGCAATCTAATTGAGTGATTTCCGCCAGCGTTGACTCTTGCCTGCTCATAGAAGTTGTTCCATGTCATTGTTGTGTGACATTCCATTGACAGCGTTGTTTATTTTTAGCCGGGGGACTATCAAAGCCCTCTCAGCAATTGGGACATTGTTCTTGCAGTTGGAATTGTGTTAACAGGAATTCTCTGGCTGAAGGGAAGAAGAAAAAGAAAAACCTACAGTATGGGGAACTACAAGTCCAGACCGACCCAGACATGCACAGGTAATGTTATATATTTCATATTCTATACACTTGTCACCATATATCGGTGTTTTATCAGTGAGCTTTAAAAGCGTAAAGTAGAACTACAGTACAGCCAAATCGTTGGCATTTTAGGGCTTTGGACACATAAAGTGGCATGACAAGTCACAGCCCATTGATTTCAATGGCACCCGTTCCCATCTATGCAACTTAAAGTTGCAGCGACTTTGAAAAGGTGCCTGCACTACCTTGATGCGACTTTGAGTCAGAGTGTGTCAAGTCAGATCAAAAAAGTTGCATCAAAGTCGCATTGCAAAGTTGCACTGTAAATCGTACGGCTTTGGTGTCACACTAGTGGAAATGTAGCCCAAAGGAGGGATATTGCTCCTGTCAGCTTTTTTTTTTCTGCCATCTGTGCCCCATTGCAGAGATTTCCCTTCACTTTCTGTCCCATAGACAAACAGGAAGTTAGAGAAAATCCCTGCAAATTTAGGGAATCCCCTGGGGCCCCCCCACTAGGTCACAAGAACTAGTGTCCCCATTTCAAGTTTTCCCCTCTATAATATTTTTGGGGACAACCCAAAATTTGGGATTTTCTTTTCATTTCAATTTTAATGATAATGGTAAACAAGACAAATAGAGAGGGTGAATCTCCTTTAGGCCCCTTTCACACTAATGTGACGCAATTTTGCCACGATGTTGCGGCGCGACTTTGCCGCGATTTTGACGCGATTTTGAAAGCAATGGCAAGGCTATATGCCTCAAAACGCATTAAAATCGTGGCAAAGTAGTGCAGAAACTACTTTGAAGTCAGTGCGACTTCAAAACGCACTGATATTAATGGGGCTCATTGAAAATAATGGAAAACAACTTGTCATGTGGTCCAAAATCGAGGGACAAGTCGCACTAGTGTGAATGGGGCCTTACGGGGACACAAACAGCAATAAAAACCTGACAGTAAATCCAAATCCACTCTATCCATAAATATAAAGAAAGTTTTGCCTTCAGTTAAACTTTAACTAGGGATTGAGTCAATGGACTCTATGGGCAAAAATAACACATATGATGCAGTCTGTCACTTGCATTAATGCAATTTTTATTTTTCTAAAGCCCCTTCCTCAACCCCCAAACCGCATGTGACATAGCGTTATTAATTGTTGATCCTGCCAGTAAGCATTTTTTTTTTACTTCCTTTACCAGACCAAGCTGTCCAGTAAAAGTGGCAGTTAGAGGAATGAGACAACCCATTCAACCCTGAAGGGGTGCTAACAATGCTCAGCTTTAAAGCGGAACAAAAGTTTTTATTTTAAAAACTGCACGCAGGCAGGCTCTTTATTAGAATAGATATACTACATCTCTTTAGCAATAAAAATAAACCTACCTCAGTCTTTGGAATGTACATTGAGCTGTGCAAATGCAGCTCAATTTACATTCCGGTATAGCGTCTGTGTGCCAGGATGCGCTGCCGTACAATGCCATGCGATTCTATACAGCTCACTACGATCAAATGCCTTAGGTTGCATTGCAGTGTGAATGGGACACATAGGATGCAATTGTTTTGTGTGGGTCCTTGCTGTGACGGATGTTTTACAATGCAGTAAAATGTCTGTCACTGCATTAGCCATAAAGTGACACTAAATTCTGTACCATATGGATTTGCCCCCTTAATGACCAGGCCATTTTTTGTGATTCGGCACTGCACTGTCGTGCGATACTGTTTTGAAATAAAATTGATGTCCTTTTTCCCCCACAAATAGAGCTTTCTTTTGGTGGTATTTATCTGTGCAATTTTTTTTTTTTTTTGCGCTATAAACAAAAAAAGGCCGACAATTCCAAAAAAAAAATATATATATTTTTTACTTTCTGCTATATAACATTCCCCAAAAAAAAATGTAAAAATCTAATTTTTTTCATCCTGTAAGGCCAGTTTGTATTCTGCTACATATTTTTGGTAAAAAAAAAATCGCAATAAGCGTATTTTGATTGGTTTGCGCAAACGTTATCGAATCTACAAACTATGGGAAAGATTTATGTCATTTTAAATGTATCTATTTATTTTTACTAGTAATGGTGGCAATCTGCGATTTTTAGCGGGACTGCGACATTGGCAAAGTAAAATTCATCTTTAAAAGAAATAAATCTCTTAGAATTTTAGTAGCGCAAGGATGGTGTTAACCTCCTATCATAAAATACAAACAGTGCATAAATAGCATAAAACATATATATAAATATATATTTAAATAGGTATTTAAAAAGGTAAAATAATACAGCAGTTTACCTTTTTAAATACCTATTTAAATATATATTTATATATATGTTTTATGCTATTTATGCACGGTTTGTATTTTATGATAGGAGGTTAACACCATCCTTGCGCTACTAAAATTCTAAGAGATTTATTTCTTTTAAAGATGAATTTTTACTTTGCCTATGTTTACCTTTTGAAGTAGCAGCACCATATTTTGTTCTATCTGAATATCCTGTGAGCGCAGAGGATCACACTAACCTATCTATGTGGTTGTTCTGTGGTATTATTATCTGGAGTGCGACATTGCGGCGGACAGATCGGACCCCTAACTGACATTTTGACACTTTTGGGGGGACCAGTGACATTACTACAGTAATCAGTGCTACAAAATATGCACTGTTACTGTAATAATGACACTGGCAGTGAAGGGGTTAACCCTGTGGGTGATCAAAGGGTTACATTTAGGCCTAGGGGAGTGTTTACTGACTGTGGGGGGAGGGGCTTGTTAAATGACCATAGAGATCTGTGATCATTTCAGAGAGAACAATGGTAGGCTGTGTTTACAACAGCTGACCGTTCTTCTCTCTCAGCGGGGAGCGATCGCGGGTGGCTGGCAGCATTCGGTGCCACCAGCCCTGTGTATCGGCATCCCCGCTGCCCAGTGGGGGCTCACCCCCCAGCACCACACGCGCGACAGACGTAGTAAAACTGTGGCAGGCGGTACGGATGCGGTTAAAATAAAAGTTTGTATTCTTAACTCAGAAAAGTCCCTTCTGTTGCTCTCAGCCTCCTAAAAAATCTCCACATTCATTTTTTATTTTTTTTTTGTTTAGCTGCTGTGATCTGACTTTCTGTTAGTGAGTGGCTACATTAATTCTCCATGGTCCATGTCCCACTTTATGTAGGAACGTAGCCACCCTCTCTTGCTCACTTCCAATATAGACTATGGGATTTGTAGTGTGTATAGAGCAGTGTACATGATGACCGCAAATCACATGCACTGCTCTTTCCAGACAAATGGACATGAGTAGGAAAAGGAGAGGTTCATGAGCTCATGGAGGACGTTATACATGGTCAGAAAAACAGTAAGAAACAATTTCATAAAAAAAGAGATTACAGGGCCATTAAGTAGTGGGTGTGTATGTGTGTGTATGTTTTGGAGAATAAGGATACTGTTTGTCAATTTTAAAAGTGTTAGCTGGAGTTCGACTTTAAAGGAGTTGTAAAGTCAGGAAGGTTTTTTTATCTTAATGGATTCTATGCATTAAGATAAAAAGCCTTCTGTGTGCAGCAGCCTCCCCAGCACCCCCTAATACTTACCTGAGCCCCATCTCTGTCCAGCGCTTTCCACAAGTCCCTTGGCTGCCCAGGACTCTCCCTCTCCTGATTGGCTGAGACACAGAAGTGGCGCCATTGGCAACCGTGGCTGTCAATCAAAGTCAGTTAGCCAATCAGGAGAGAGAGGGGGGCAGAGCCGAATGGCAGCTTCATGTCTGAATGGACACACTGGGTGCCCCCATAGCAAGCTGCGTTCTGTGGGGGCACTCGACAGAAGGAAGGGGTTAGGAGCAGCGAAGAGGGACCCGAGAAGAGGAGGTCAAGGGCTGCTCTGTGCAAAACCACTTCACAGGGCCGGTAAGTATAACATGTTTGTAATTTTAAAGCCGATTTCCAACCAAAATCTATTTTTCACTGCACTGTAAAATGTATTATGTACTACTCTGATCTGAGATATACAGGTACAGCTGGAGTCTTCAGATCACAGCGGGTCGCTTGGACTCTAGATCTTTTATTCAGTAAATGCAAGGCACTCTGGAATTGGAGGATGGGAAATTGCTCCCCAAATCATCACTGACTGTGGAAATTTCACACTGGACCTCATGGAACTTGGATTCTGTGCCTCTCTACTCTTCCTTCAGACTCTGAGACCTTGATATCCAAATGAAATGCAAAGTTTTCCACAGTCAGTGATGATTTGTGGAGCCATGTCATCTGCTGGTGTTGGTCCACTGTGTTTTATCAAGACCAAAGTCAGCGCAGCCCTCTACCAGGAAATTCCAGAGCACTTCATGCTTCACTCGGCTGACCAGCTTTATGGAGATGCTGATTTCATTTTCCAGCAGGACAACACCTGCCCACATTGCCAAAAGAACTAATACCTGGTTTAATGATCATGGTATCACTGTGCTTGATTGGCCAGCAAACTTGCCTGACCTAAACTCCATAGAGAATCTGTGGGGTATTGTCAAGAGGAAGATGAGAGACACAAGAACCCAGTGCTGTATCTTGGCCTAGGCCAACAAGGCGAAGGCCTAGGGAAGCACTTTGTACGGGGGCAGCAAAAAAGCTGCACGAAAAAAACAGCCTTCTTCCGGCTCCCGCATGAAAAGGGTCCCCGCCGGCTTGCGCTACACTTTTAGTATAGGGCCAATTGAATTGAGCTGGAGGGCAAGGTCCAGGAGGAAAATCAGTCTGGCACCCCCATAAAGCGGTCACACTGCTACCTGCCGGAATGATAATACCGGCCGGTGAGGACATTCGGACAGACCACAGGCCGTCGACCACACATAGTATAACTAGCCTGGCGTCCCCCAATGTTAATAAGTGTGGCACTGCAGCCTAATGCTCCACCTACCCTCCTCCGCCCCCAGGTATTATGGCAGGCATCATGTCAATAATATAATTTAATTTCTTTAAACATCCTTGTCCTTGATTGAGCATATTGAATTGCATCATATACAATTAGGACTTTTAATTGTATATGATGGCAATAATATTTTGGACCTGCTCACCTCATATGTGCTATCGCAATATGTCACTGGGTTAAGATTACTCCAATCTTATAAGATATTTGGACTTGTCTTTGCTGCCACTCCACTGATTATTTGTAAAATGACTAAGGACTTCCTAGTCATTATACAAATAAGTGAAAAAAATCCTATAATCCTATGATTACAATCAGTGGCGGTACAAGTTCAAATATCCTAAAAGAAAGGAGTAATGTTACTAATGCAGTGATAAAAGGCTGTACTAATGGGAACTGATAAGGCTGCACTAATGGCCACTGATGAGGTGGCACTGATAAGCTACACTAATGGGGCAGCACTGATATGCTGCACTGATTAGCGCTAATAGGCTGAACTGATGGGCACTAATATGCTGCTCTGATGGCCACTAATGAGGTGCCAATGGTGGGTATTGATATGCTGCCCTGATGGGCACTGATATGTTGCACTGATGGGCACTAATAGGCTTCACTGATGGTCACTGATGAGGTAGTACTGATAAGCTGCACTGATGGGGCTGCATTGATGGGCACTGATATGATGCACTGGTGGCCACTGATCGGGCATACATGCAAGGAGCGCCAAACCAAAAGATAAGAGTCCAAAAATTATTTTATTGGTATTTTGCTAAAAGACAGCCAACGTGCCCTGATAAAGGAACTCCCCCTTTATCAGGGCTTTAGTTAAAAATGAGAACCTTGAATAGATTAAAAATAAGGCTGGCCATAGATGAAGCAAATGTATTTCCTGCAACCACGGGTGTTGACAAGGGAATCCCTCCTGCCAAGCCATTATGTTCTCCTGGCAGGGGGGAGGGAAAGTTGTCCCCGCCAGGAGAACACTGCTATAGCAACCACTAGCTATAATCATATGTAAAATCCGGCAGGCTGGTTGTACCCATGTTGATCTATTGATCGATCAACTTGGGTACATTCAGCCTGCCCATACATGGTTTGAATCTCAGCCAATTCAGGCAAACCATCTATGGCTGACTTAAAGAGGAAGTCAACTTCCATCTTTAAGTTTTAAGTTTTACCTATCGGTAAGCCTATACTAAGGCTTACCTATGGGTAGTGTAACTATCTCATAAACATGTACCGTTCAGGAGATATTTACTGTCCTAGCAGCTAGTTATGTCATTGGTGCATGCACTCTGAAGAAAAGGCCGCCCATGCTGTTTCTTCAGAGCAGTGTGCCCTAACTGGCGGCTCCTGTGCGCATGCGAACCTGGAAGGAAGACCGGGTATAGATGGACGCCTCCTCCAGCGATGACATTGCATCGCTGGAAGGCTTTGTTTTCAGGTTTCACATAATGTGCTAGTATGCGATGCAAACAATGCCCAAAAAAACGCCTGCTACAAAAACGCCCAGGTGTGTTGTTGCAGGCGTTTTTTTTGGGCATTTTTTGGGGGTCTTTGGAGGCAGGCAAACATCTGAAAGTCTGTATAGGGGTATATATACACACACACATATATAGGTGTTATAGCAGAGAAGCCATATGGGTGTTAATTATTTCATTAGCGCAAGCATAGTGTTCTGCTACTTTCACACCTATATATGTGTATGTGTATATATACATACATGTGTGTGTGTGTGTATACCCCTACACAGAAGTTCTGATGTTATGCCTGCCTCCAAAGACCCCCAAAAAATGCCCAAAAAAACGCCAGCTACAAAACCGGCAAGGTGTGAAAATAGCGGAGCCACTATCCTGTTCTATTGCAATTCTAACAGAAACTATCTTTTTTTTTTTCTGGTTCTCGACATGCTACAGAGCTGAAACTTCACAGGTACACTTTTTAGACCCCCCAGACACTAAATCCAAAGAAATCTCATTTTTTTTTTCAATAATTTTTTCAATAATTGGCTCTCTATCAAAAATGACAATTTTTAAGAACTTTTTTTTGTGTGATTAATAGTCCCTGGGGCATGACCCAGAACCCTATGCACTTTTTAGGGGCATTTATTGGGTTTTACGGCTTCAAAATGGTGTTTTTTGATTACCGAAGTTCGGGTCCCATTGATTTCAATGGGGGTTCTGAAATCCGGGCCGAACTTTTGGGTAGTTCGGGTGCTCTGGTCGAACCGAACTTTTCAAAAGTTTGATCATCCCTATTGATAAGCTCATATCTTGATTGCTCATGCAGATACTACTGGTCATTAACTATTTTAATCCAACAATCATCCCTGCACAGAAAAGTCACCACATTGCAAAGTTTCTTGCTCAATATGCTGAATGTATTCCAAAAATGACAATAATCACAAAGTTGAATAAAATCAGCATGTTGAGCAAGAAATTTTGTAATGCGGTGCCTTTCCTAGATGGATAGTTTATAAATATAAACAGAAAAATAATCAAATAAAAATGTCCTCCGTTAATGGTTCCCTTTTACGTTTCCACCGCTATTACCAGTGTCACATTTTTCCCTTTGCATACATCATTGTTCCCCAGCCTAAATGGCTCGTACAAAATAAAATGCATGAAAAGCTGGAAGTGTTTTCTAAGTATGTAATGTTTCCATTGGGACACTGGTCAAGCATTCTGGGGTCAGAGCCGAGTCCAGCTAGAGCTGAGGACACAGTAATGTCTACTATGTGCTTCCCAATACTATTTGTGCTCCTTGGTCTGCTTCATTCTACCCTTGAGATTTATTCCAGTGAATCTGTTTGGATCAGGGGCGTAACTACAGGGGTTGCAGGGGTTGCAATCGCTACCGGGCCCCATGCTCCAGGGGGCCCGGTAGCAAACCAGTGGGTGAACTTCCAGGATCGCAAGGGTCACACTTGCGACCGGACCCTGGCATTGCACCACTGTGGGGAGGCCCCAAGATTGCAGGAAGGGGGCCCACAAGATTGCAGGAAGGGGGCCCACTGCAGAACTTGTGAAAGAATCCTGCTGCGGGACCGTAATAAAAGGCCATGCAACGAGTGCAAAGAGCCCCAGGATTAGTGGGAAGAGCCCTGGGCTTGAAGGTAAGGGCCCTGGCCAGGGGTCTGAGGGGCCCTTCATGGTTTCTTGCATCAGGGCCCTGAAGGTTCTAGTTACGCCTCTGGTTTGGATTATTACTTTGACTCCTTTTCACATTCACTTCCATCCCGTTTACTGTGCAATGTTCAGGCCAAATTACAAGCATCACAAAATATCAAAGTAAAAAAAAAAAAAAAGAAAACTCTGGCTACAATTCCTTTAGGCTCCACCATGGCATGTGCTATTTCCACTTACACAGGGGAAGTCTCCACTCCATGTACTAAAAAATACAGCAAAGCAACAGTAAATTATTATGGCTATCATTTTCTCTTATTGCATCATTAATCTTCTTTTTTTGTTATAGATGAGTGGAAGAAAAAAGTAAGCGAGTCCTACACCGTTATTGTGGAGAGGCTGGAAGACGACCTTCAACTTAAAGAAATCGAGCACGCCGAACTTAAAATGGTGTTCACGTAAGTTCAAACTATATTTTTGCCATATATTTGATCACATTCAATATTATATATTGCTTCTTATATTCATAGTATATATTTTAACAGGTAATATTTATAGTATATTTATTATAGATATTTACATTGTGAGCTCCATGGGCAGGCCCCTCCTATTCCCTATGTATTAAAAATGTATTGTAATTGTACTGTCCCCCTTTATTTTGTAAAGTGCTGTGCAATTTGTTAGTGCTATATAAATCCTGTATAATAATTATAATTTTGTCATACAGAAACGTAATACTACTGCTTTCCATTTATATATTACTTATGTATAATTTAAACTCTTCAATGTAAGATTTTCTTAGGATTAGTTCCTTCAATTTTCAGTTTAAATAAATTTGCCAAAATTTTCACTTCCCAGGAGGATCAAGACTTTAAAAACTTAAAGTAGCTGTAGGGGATAATGTTTTTTTCATGCATTTTTTGCATGAATGTAAAAAAACCTTCATTATGCAGCTCCCCCCTCAGCCCCCTTAATACCTACCTAAGCCCTATCCCGATCCAGCGATGTGCACAAGACCTGAGGCTCTCCTGGGTCTCACGCTCCTCATTGGCTGAGATGCCATTGGCATTGGCTCCCGCTGCTGTCAATCATATCCAACGGGGGGGCTAAGCATAGAAAAAAAACTATTCAGTCGCAAGGAATGCATGAGGACAGGAGGCCATACAATGCGCTTAGAGGAGAAGAGATTTAACCTCAGGCTATGCAGGGGGTTCTTTACTGTAAGGGCTACAAGACTGTGGAATTCTTTGCCACAAATGGTAGTAACTGCAGGGAGTATGACTACTTTTAAAAGACTCTTGGACGTACATCTCAAGGATCAAAACATTCAGTGGTATGGGAAATGAATACGTCCACACACACCTACACAGGTTGAACTGGATGGACTATTGTCTTTATTCAACCTCAACTACTATGTAACTTTAAATGTTGGAACTTTTGTGATAGTGAAGTGCGTGTCCTGAACCCGTCAATTGTGTTTAAACTTCTTAATGTATGTTTTCTGCCCTAAAGCAGACACCATCAATAAGATAGAAAACCATCCTTTGCGTGTGTCTCTGAAATAGTTTAGTTGTTTAGCTTAAAGAGGAGCTCCAGTCATTTTTGTGTTTATTAACAGTCAGGAGCTACAAAAAGTGTAGCTGCTAACTTTTAATAAACACACACTCACCTGTCCCAGGATCCAGGGGGTCGTCTGAACCATTTCTTCTCTCCCTTTTCTCTCCCCGGCTCCAGCATTTTAACTTGAGGCACCTGGCTGTGACAGCTTGCGGCTTCACAGCTGGGTGTGCACTGCGCATGAGCGAGCCACGCTGCGCTTGCTGAATGGTCTAGCAGTCTTCTGGGACCTGTGACGTGTCTCAGAAGACTGCAGGGAGGCAAGGGGAGAGTAGAACTTCCTCTTGGATCGCCTGGAAATGGGAGTGGGTACCTGTCAAACCAAGGTACCGCCCCCCCCCCCACAAAAAAAATGTGGCAAGGGTTTTGCGAGGAGTGCTTAAAGCAGAACTTCCCCTTGTGAGTGGAGCTCCACTTTAACATCCCTGATTGCAGCTTTAAGCCATCCCGTTGTTCATCAGGAGTGCTTCATTTCCAAGACACTCCTGAGCACGCATATCAAACTCAATGGAAAAGAGGGTAAAATTAGGTGGAATACATTTGCAAAGGGCCGCATTATGTCTATTAAAGTAGGATTTCTAGCTATAGGTAAGCCTATAATAAGGCTTACCTATAAGTACACTAAGTATCTCCTAAATGTGCACCATTTAGGAGATATTTATTTTAGATGCAGTTGGTGACATCACCGGCACATGCGCTCTGACGGAATGTCATATCCGTGCTGTTCCTTCAGAGCCGTGCAGTAAACACCGACTCCCATGCCTCGGCCATCCATATCGCCAAAGCTTGCGAACCCGGAAGGAAGTCTGGGTGAAGATGGAAGCTCCTTCAGTGGTGACTGCACACCGCTGGAGGGCATAGTTTCCAGGTACAAACAAACATGCAATGCATACAAGCACATTATGACTTGCCCAAGGTTTTTTTTTTTGCTGCGATTTATTACTACTTTAAGGATGACGGCTTCCTAAAGTCATTCTAAAGCCTAAGGCCCCTTTCACACAGGCGGACCGTTCAGATCCGCCTGTTCGTTTTTTTGGCGGATCTGAACGGTCCCCCCATGCATCTCTATGGGGGATCGGATGTCAGCGGAGACATGTCCGCTGACATCCGACCCGATCCGATCCGTCAAATCTGGACAGATGGAAACCTATTTTCCACTTGTCCATCGGATCGGATGGGATCGGATGAGAACGGACCGTCGGTCCGTTCTCATCCGATTTTCCCCATAGAGATGCATGGGGAATTGACAGCTGTGTCTCCGCACACAGCGCGGAGACACAGCTGTCATCCTTCTGCTCAGCGGAGGATCGGCGGCTCGATCCCCCGCTGAGAAAAGCGGAGTCCGTTTGATGGACATAGTGTGTGAAAGGAGCCTTAAGGTTTTTTACTTTAATGCATTCTGTGTATTAGGGTAAACACCTTCTGTGCTACAGGGTACCCCCCCTCCCCCCTTATGCTTACATGAGTTACCTGAGCCATATTTTGTTCCAGCTCTATGCTTGAGAGTAGCAGCTCTGTAGGCTCTCTCCCTCCTAACTGGATAGATCAATAGCAGCAGGAGCCATTGGCTCCCACTGTTGTCAATCAAATTCTATGGTGAGGAACGGGGCTGAGCTGCAGTGTCTGTTTCCATAGACACAGACAAGGTGGCTTGAGAGCAAGCCCACATGAGTGCCCCATATAAAGCAAGGAGCACCAGGGGGGGACCTGGGAAGAGGAGGAGCCAGGAGCATCAGCGGGGGACCAAAGAAGAGGAGGAGATAGAATTGCATATGGGTGACCTGAGTGGAAGAGGATTGGGGCTGCTCTGTGCAAAACAATTGCACAGAGCAAGTAAGTATAACATGTTTATTATTTTATTACAAAAAAACTCCAAGACTTTAACCACTTAAGCCTCGGAGGATTTGGCTGCTAAACGACCAGGGGGTATTTTGTGATACGGCACTGCGTGACTTTAACGGACAATTGCGCGGTCGTGCGACGCTGTACCTAAACGAATTTGACATCCTTTTTTTCCCACAAACAGAGCTTTCTTTTGGTGGTATTTGATCACCTGTGCGCTTTTTACTTTTTGCGCTATAAACAAAAAAAGAGCGTAAATTTTGCAAAAATAACAATATTTTTCACATTTTTTTATATGAAATTCCCCCCAAAAAAATGTAAAAATCAAAATTTTTAAACATTTTCGGCCAATTTGTTTTATCCTACCTATGTTTGGTAAAACAAATCACAAAAAGCGTATTTTTATTGGTTTGCGCAAAAGTTATCGCGTTTACTAACAAAGGGAAAGATTTTTGTCATTTTTGTTGTTTTTTTTTTAACGCGTAATGGCGGCGATCTGCGATTTGTTTTGCGGTACTGCGACATTGTGGCGGACAGATCGGACCCTTGACTGACATTTTTGACACTTTTGGGGTTACCAGTGACATTTCTACAGTAATCAGTGCTATACATATGCACTGTTACTGTAAAAATACACTGGTAGTGAAGGGGTTAACTTTATTTGGGAGGGAGGGGCTGTGTGTGTCCCTAGGGGCGTGCTTTCTACTGTGATTGGCTGTGGCTTGAGCTGTAAGGACACTGATCAACGGATCTACATAGTAGATCCGTCTGATCAGTGTTTTTACACCGAGGAGAATGACAGGTGGCTTGTTTACACAAGCCGCCTGACTTTCTCCCTCTCCCCCGACGATCGCCGAGTGACCGGCGGACATCGGGTCCGCCAGTCACACGCGCGGGGGGTCCGTGACCGCGCGGGAGCGGGAGCGCGCCTCCGCGGGCGCGCGTTCGCTCCCCAGACCCTCCCAGGCTAGTGACGTTAATTAACGTCACTCTGCCTGGCCGGGGCTGACCGCCGCAGTAAATTTACTTGCGGCGGTCGGCAAGCGGTTAATATTACAGCATTTTATCACAGAGAAAGGGTTCTGAAGTATTCCGTTTTTGTTTTTACCATTATAGTAGCAACTGTAACTTACATTATTTATCACTGAGAAAGGGTTCATAAAACATCTTATAAACAATTTATTATGTAAGGAAGTGTATCCTTTATCAACTGGAGCCCTATATAGTTTATATTTCAAAGTTTATTCAGTTTAGGTTCCTAAGTGTTGTAAATGTAGAAAAGATGAGAAGGCCATAGCATTAGTTAAAGTCCAAGTCAATTTTTATTTTACAGGAAAATAAGCCAATGAATTTCGGGGAATAAAAGCATAATATTTTGCAGCTGTAGCAGGTCACCAGTGACTAGTTACAACCACAAATTTTAGGCTTTAAAGCGGAAGCAAAGTCTTAGTTTTTAGCCTATAATAAGGCTTACCTGTAGGTACTGTAAAATTTCTCCTAAACTTACACAGTTTAGGAGATATTCAGAGTGCATGCAGCTGATGATGTCATCGGCGCATGCTCTCTGAAGGGCTGGCTTACCGTTTCGGACCTTCAGAGACCATGCCGTAAAACAGCGGCTCCTGTGTGCATGTGTCGGGAGTGACGTCATCGCAACTCCGGCCACTCACAGTGCCATAGCCTGCAAACCCAGAACAAACACCTAGGAAGATGTCAGCTGTCTCAGTGGTGTGCGGGCGTCGCTGGAGGGCTTCTTTCTAAGGTAAGTATTTCATAGTGGGCTAGTATGCGATGCATACTAGCTTATTATGCGTTTGTCTTACAAAGTTTTTTTTTTTTTTTTATATCAGGCTTTACAGCCTCTTTAATTGGCAGTGTTTTCGGTTTAGTTTTATCCTCTATTATTTCCAACATGTTGAGCCCTGATGAAGAGATAGCTTTGAGTCCTCGAAACACAATGGCTTATTTTCACGGCTTATCTTTATGTATAATAAAAATTGACTGGACTTTAACTAGTTCTGTGGCGCTGTCATCTTTTCTACAGTTAAGGGTATTTATCCTTTTGCAGACTAATTGAGATAATACCTACTCTATATTTGTTACATGTACCCATTCACATAGCATAACTTAAAAAATAAATAAATAAAATTTCAGCTTAACATTTATGAAGCTCTTTTGTAAAACTTCCACAAATGAAAAATTCGACGTAGTTTTCCTTGTCATGAGTAAGAGTCCATTCAGACTAGCGCGACTTGTCAGGTGACTTGTCAGCCTGACAAGTCGCGCTCGGTCGCTCGCCATTGATTAGCACAGGACCCGTTCTAATTGGAGCGACACAAGTCGCTCCAACTTAAAAAAAGGGTCCTGTACTACTTTGGGGCGACCTGGGAGCGACTTGCATTGACTTCCATTATGTGAAGTCCCTGCAAGTCGCGCTGAAGTTGCGGTACACGCTGTGCACCGCGACTTCACAGGTCGCCCCTCGAAGTCGGATGGCACCAGTCTGAATGGGCTTTAATGCTGGGAAGCTTTGTTTACCATAGTTAACCCTGTCTGAAAGCAGATATCTCATCAGTTATATTAATTTGAACACTGTCTTAACAAAAAGTTTAGGACAGGGGTGTCCATCTTTTTGAATTTCCTGGTCCACATGGGAAGAAAAGGAATTTTCTTGGGCCACACATAAAATACACTAACAATAAGGATAGCTGATGGGCAGAAAGAGTCATAAATTAGTGATCACTGATATAGATAATGTACCTATCTGAATAATAAAACTTTTTTGGAATATTTTTTATAATAAAATGAAAAGAGG
This sequence comes from Pelophylax lessonae, assembly GCF_965119305.1. Taxonomy (NCBI): domain Eukaryota; kingdom Metazoa; phylum Chordata; class Amphibia; order Anura; family Ranidae; genus Pelophylax; species Pelophylax lessonae. The sequence goes on along the minus strand of NC_138775.1, from coordinate 266,193,730 downwards.
GCAACATAAAACGAGTGTGATGTTTTTGATAAACTGACGCATCAATATCTAATTGAATGGATGGAGCAGCAATTCTTTATTAATTCTCAATGTGCTCCTCAGATTGTTTGGCTTTAGTTTTGCCCTTTGTGTGCTTCATCCTTGAAAATAGTTGCTCACAAATATAGGTGTTGCCGAAAAATGGTGTGATTGTAAAGAGTGGAAGATTTCTCTTTGGGAAGATCAAACTTATAAAAGTCCAGTAAAAGCACACTGTCAAATTTTTCTTCAGCAGCATGTGTTCACTAAGTATGAACGCATTTTTACAAAACATTCCTCCCAAAAATTAACATTTTTAATTAAGTTTACGAATTTGTGTTGGGCCGCATTTATGGCCGTCTTGGGCCTCCCCATTGGACACCCCTGGTTTAGGAGATGCGTATTGTACGTTAAGGAGAACTAGCCTATTCTCAGCCCAGCTATTGGGACAGATCACACTGAGCTAGCTGAGAAATGCTAGAAGTCAGCTATTTCTCCTTCTCCTCAGAACATCTAAAAGATAGGAAAAATATATATCTATTTCTGCTATGTGGATAGGAACAATTAAATAACATATACAGTAGTTGGGTTTTTTCAAATTTGACTAAAGAGTGGAAATACATGAATAAACTTGGGAACTTAAAGCCTACTGTTCCTTATATATTTTTTAAGCTAAATGGTTCCATAGGTGTTTTATGTGGTGCTTTTATGCTCTATACATCCACTAAAATAATCTTGGGGCCCATTAGGTCACCCCCAGGTAACACAGAGGACCAAGGATTTGGTCCAGCTCTGAACTAACACTATGTCTGTTAACATCTTAAGGTGGCTGAAGGCCACAATAAGAAAAGAGAGTGTTGCGTGAGGCCCAAAAAACACTAGTTTAACAAGCTTGTTCTTAAGCGTTGCTATGAGACATGCCATTATGACCAAGAACCTTGGACTTAGTAAGCACAGGGATGCCAGTTGTAGACTTGTAATTTCCTACTTTAGCTCTAGCTGCTCAACAAAGTCTTAAATCCTTTCACGGAGAGTTGTGTATACTCCGTCTACCTCTGTTGGTTGCTCAGGCCTTTGGGAAGAGTCACCATGTGTTACACTCCAGCAGGCTTCACATTCTTTCCTGGCATTACTATCTGTGGTATTGCAATATGGACTCTGTGGTATGGCAATACAGTAATACATAGCACTGCCATGGCTGTGTAGAAAAAGATTTTTACCTCTTAATGTTTCTCCATGTTTGGTAGCTGACACTAATGTAATTCTTCCATTTTTATAATAATATAAATGTATTCTACTTCAAGCCAGGTCTGCAGAGGAACACAAAGATCTGCAAGGTCCAATATAATGTAGGGTGATTACCTGCAGTGGTCATTTCCAGCAATTTAGGAATTATTATCCTATGGAAAAGGGTCAAATGCTTGATGAAGATCCTCAAACCCACAGCCAGGTTTACATCTATGGTAACATTTTGCTCCATCCATGCCTCCCCCCACTGATTTTCAGTGCGATTGTGTAGTGCAACTTCGATGTTATTTCCATAGTTTATGGGTGTCAAAGTAGTGCAGGAACCTTTTCCAAAATCATGCTGCATTGATGTGAACAGGCACCATTGAAAACAATGTCATTTCCGTTGTCATGATATTCTGTGTGACTCAAGCTGCATCTGTGTGAACAGGACCTGAAAACGGTAATAAACCGTGGCAGAGTTAACCAAAAAACAAACACCTGTTAGGCAATTGCACAATGTGCTATTATGCATTAAAGCCCTCCAGCGGCGCGCTTTCACCACTTAGAGGCCTGACATCTTCCTCCTGTCTTTCTTTCGGGTTCGCGGGCTCCAGCACTGTGAGTGGCCAGAACCGCAATGACGTCACTACCGTGCATGAGCACAGGAGCCCTGTGATAAATGTAAAGTTATGCACTTGGCGGCTAAGAATATGCATGCATCATACATACTAGGTGGAGTAGAACTGGGGAAATCCATAGCGGAGAAGGATCTGGGTGTACTGGTAGATCATAAGCTTAATAGCATGCAATGCCAAGCTGCTGTTTCCAAAGCAAGTAAAGTCCTTTCTTGTATTAACAGAGGAATGGACTCCAGAGAGAGAGAGATAAAATTTTGCCCCTGTACAGATCATTAGTAAGACCTCATCTGGAATATGCAGTTCAGTTTTGGGCACCAGTTCTTAAAAAGGTTATCTGGGAACTGGAGAAAGTGCAGAGAAGGGCAACCAAACTGATAAGAGGCATGGAGGAGCTCAGCTATGAGGAAATATTAGAGGAACTGAATTTATTCTCTATGGGGAAGAGGAGATTAAGGGGGATATGATCAACATGTACAAATACAAAAGGGGTCCATATAGTGAACTTGGTGTTGAGTTATTCACTTTAATGTCAACACAGAGGACAAGAGGGCACTCTTTACATCTAGAGGAAAACTGATTTAGTCTCCAAATACGGAAAGGTTTCTTCACCGTAAGAGCTGTGAAAATGTGGAATAGACTCCCTCCAGCGGTGGTTCTGGCCAGCTCACTAGATTGATTTAAAAAAGGCCTGGATGCTTTCCTAGGTGTACATAATATAAATGGGTACTAACATTTTTTTTAGGTAAAGTTGATCCAGGGAATATCCGATTGCCCCTCAGGAGATCAGGAAGGAATTTTTTTCCCCTGCTGTAGCAAATTGGATCATGCTTTGCTGGGGGTTTTTTCCCCCTTCCTCTGGATCAACTGCAGGTATAGGATTGTGTATATGGGATTGTATGGTTGGGTTTTCAATACTGTTTTTTTTTTCTTGGTTGAACCAAATGGACTTTTGTCTTTTTTCAACCTGACTAACTATGTGCATGCGCACAGGAGCCCTCGGTTCTGGCACAAAGTTCTGAAGGTTCGGCACAGTATGTTGGACCTTCAGAGCGCATGCACGGGTGACGTCACCACCTGCATTCATAGTGAATATATCCTACATGATGCACGTTTAGGAAATATTCATTGTACTTACAGGTAAGCCTTATTATAGGCTTCCCGGTAGGTTAAAATCACAAAGTAGGCTTTACTACCCCTTTAAAGTGGTTGTAAAGACTAAAGGTTTTTTACCTTAATGCATTCCCAGGGTAAAACACCTTTTAGGCTCAGCTTTCCACTCCCCAATCCCCTCTAAACACTTACCTGAGCCTGATCTCCATCCATCGATGTGCCAGAGAGCAGCGGCACTGGTTTTTTATCCCTCTCTCCTCACTGGACTGGAGTGCTGTCCATCAAATCCAGTGAGGGGGGAGTGGGGGGCAGGGCCGAGCCACACTGTGTGTGACAATAGAAGCACACAGTATGGCTCAGGAGGGAGCCTGCACGAATACCCCCCTAGCAAACCACTTCCTGGGGGGGGTGGGGGGGAAGGGGGTAATGGAAGGCAGGAGGGGGCCAGTAGTGCTGGCAGGGGACCTTAAAAGGGGAGGTTCAGGGCTGCTCTGTGCAAAACCATTACACAGAGATGGTAAGTATAACAGGCTTGACTTAATATTCGTATCTACTTTTGGAATTAGAGGGAATTTATATATAAAAGTGCTATGTAACTACAGTATGAAATAAGATAATTTCTTTATTAGGTTCACTGTGCTTCTATAAGCCACAGTTCTGTTCTAGATTTCACTGTTCTGGTATCCTAGCTTTCCCCTTTTAGCTGCATCTGCTCAGGCTGTAGGCTTCCAGTCCCCGGAGACAGGTGCATGTAGATTGTAATGTTGTGCAGTATATCACAGGCACGCAGAAGCAGATTAATTGGCTGGGGGATTTAGGAAACAATTCCTCTTCTCTTGCCAAGGTTGTGGAGTAATAGAGAGGTTAATACGCAGTATATGTACCATCCTTGACACAGCGCATTCCAGAGGACCAGAACTAGACGGCAGATTCTGCTGCCATGCTAAGGCTTCTGAAAGGCAGAACACACTTTACAAGTGAAGGACTTTGGTTTTTAATTTCCCCTATAATTATAAAAATGTAGATGTGTAGATTCCACTCCTGCCTTTTGGGATTTTTATGACATGAATATACGTTGAATATATATATATATATATATATATATATATATATATACAGTGGGTACGGAAAGCATTCAGACCCCCTTAAATTTTTCACTCTTTGTTATATTGCAGCCATTTGCTAAAATCATTTAAGTTCATTCTTCTTCCTCATGAATGTACACATAGCACCCCATACTGACAGAAAAACACAGAATTGTTGACATTGTTGCAGATTTATTAAAAAAGAAAAACTGAAATATCACATGGTCCTAAGTATTCAGACCCTTTGCTCAGTATTTAGTAGAAGCCCCCTTTTGATCTAATACAGCCAGGAGTCTTTTTGGGAAAGATGCAACAAGTCTTTCACACCTGGATTTGGGGATCCTCTGCCATTCCTCCTTGCAGATCCTCTCCAGTTCTGTCAGGTTGGATGGTAAACGTTGGTGGACAGCCATTTTAGGTCTCTCCAGAGATGCTCAATTGGGTTTAAGTCAGGGCTCTGGCTGGGCCATTCAAGAACAGTCACGGAGTTGTTGTGAAGCCACTCCTTCGTTTTTTAGCTGTGTGCTTAGGGTCATTGTCTTGTTGGAAGGTAAACCTTCGGCCCAGTCTGAGGTCCAGAGCACTCTGGAGAAGGTTTTTGTCCAGGATATCCCTGTACTTGGCCGCATTCATCTTTCCCTCGATTGCAACCAGTCGTCCTGTCCCTGCAGCTGAAAAACACCCTCACAGCATGATGCTGCCACCACCATGCTTCACTGTTGGGACTGTATTGGACAGGTGATGAGCAGTGCCTGGTTTTCTCCACACATACCGCTTAGAATTCAAGGCCAAAAAGTTCTATTTTGGTCTCATCAGACCAGAGAATCTTATTTCTCACCATCTTGGAGTCCTTCAGGTGTTTTTTAGCAAACTCCATGCGGGCTTTCATGTGTCTTACACTGAGGAGAGGCTTCCGTCGGGCCACTCTGCCATAAAGCCCCGACTGGTGGAGGGCTGCAGTGATGGTTGACTTTCTACAACTTTCTCCCATCTCCTGACTGCATCTCTGGAGCTCAGCCACAGTGATCTTTGGGTTCTTTTTTACCTCTCTCACCAAGGCTCTTCTCCCCCGATAGCTCAGTTTGGCCGGACGGCCAGCTCTAGGAAGGGTTCTGGTCATCCCAAACGTCTTCCATTTGAGGATTATGGAGGCCACTGTGCTCTTAGGAACCTTAAGTGCAGCAGAAATCTTTCTGTAACCTTGGCCAGATCTGTGCCTTGCCACAATTCTGTCTCTGAGCTCTTCAGGCAGTTCCTTTGACCTCATGATTCTCATTTGCTCTGACATGCATTGTGATCTGGAAGGTCTTATATAGACAGGTGTGTGGCTTTCCTAATCAAGTCCAATCAGTATAATCAAACACAGATGGACTCAAATGAAGGTGTAGAACCATCTCAAGGATGATCAGAACAAATGGAAAGCACCTGAGTTAAATATATGAGTGTCACAGCAAAGGGTCTGAATACTTAGGACCATGTGATGTTTCAGTTTTTCTTTTTTAATAAATCTGCAACAATGTCAACAATTCTGTGTTTTTCTGTCAGTATGGGGTGCTATGTGTACATTCATGAGGAAGAAGAATGAACTTAAATGATTTTAGCAAATGGCTGCAATATAACAAAGAGTGAAAAATGTAAGGGGGTCTGAATACTTTCCGTACCCACTGTATATATATATCATAATCAGGCCAGCAGTTGTAGCTTTTGGCTTGTTTCATGTGTTTTTCAGGTTTTCCTTGTCTGCTTTGTTGTAAAAAATACTGATGTTCATACAGTTTGAAAAGCTTAAAGAGGAGGTTCAGCCCCCCAACAAAAAAATAAAAGTCAGAAGCTACAAATACTGTAGCTGCTGACTTTTAATATTAGGACACTTACCTGCCCTGCAATCCAGCGATGTAGGCACCCCAGCTGATGTTTCTAGCTGCTTTCGGGTGCTGCTGCCGCCATTACCTGTAAGGGAAACTGTCAGTGAAGCCTTGCGGCTTCACAGCTGGTTCCCTACTGCGCATGTGTGAAGTCCGCTGCGCTTTGTAAATGGCCTGGGGGGGGGGGAGAAGTAGGAGGGGGGCCGAACTTCCAGGTGATCTCTATTGCAGTGTAATAGTGGATTAAGTGTAGATTTACAGCCCATTCAGACTGGCGCGATCCGACTTCGAGGGGCGACCTGTGAAGTGCACCGCGACTTCGGCGCGACTTGCAGGGACTTCACATAATGGAAGTCTATGCAAGTCGCTCCCAGGTTGCCCCAAAGTAGTACAGGACCCTTTTTCTAAGTCGGAGCGACTTGTGTCACTCCTATTAGAACGGGTCCTGTGCTTATCAATGGCGAGCGACCAAGCGCGACTTGTCAGGCTGACAAGTGGCCTGACAAGTCGCGCTAGTCTGAATGGGGTCTAAATCTCAACTAAGGATAAGCAAACATTGTCTAAATACAAGAGTCATGTGTATTCTTGAATCTTGGTGAGCTTTGTGTATTTCTTCCAGATCTGTGCAGTATCCAGTGTGAGACTTTCCCTCTGTGCAGGAACTTCCTGTAACAAATACCACTCACTGCTTCTCTCTCTGCTTGTGCAGGGTGTCTGGTCTTGTCTCCACCCCCTCCTGTAGTTTTCTGTGATTGGCTTGTTGTGGTTCGACCTGCTTGGTCCCTCCCTTTCTGCACAAGCTATTTGCAGCAAAGTGATGATGCCACTGCTACTGTCACTTGTTCCATTTGAGAGCCTGAATTTATTCTGATTATTCTTAGTTCCCTCCCCCCCCCCCCCTACCTAACATCATGTTTGTTCATTTTTTTAATAAAACCTGTTTTCATTTTTATACTTTATTTTAGACCAAGTGACATCATCACTGGGTCTCTGCCCAGAGAGCAAGCAATTGTGCTGTAGGTTTGAAAATGACTTCCTAAGGGCTCTTTCACACGGGCGGTCCGATCAGATCCTCCTGTCAGTTTTTTAGGAGGATCTGATCGGATGCCCCATTCAGCCCTATGGAGCAACGGATGTCAGCGGTGACATGTCCGCTGACACCCGCTGCCATCCGCATCCGATCCTGTCCGTGAAATCCGGACAAGTGGAAACCCTATTTTCCATCCGTCCTGGGGATCGGATCGGATGGGATCGGATGAGAGCGGACAGGCGGTCCGCTCGAATCTGATTCCCCATAGAGAGCAGCGGAGGCTGTGACACCTCCCTCTCTGCACTGCAAGCGGAGACGGAGCTGTGATCCGCCGGCTCAGCGGGGATCGCGGATCGATCCCCGCTGAGCAGCACGGATCCGCCTACGGAGGCGGACCGTGTGAACGAGCCCTTAGCTATTGCTAGATTTGCCAGGCTTCACAAGTGTGTTGCACAATTGTAGCAAGTCTGCATTGCATGACTGCAGATCTTTGCAAACATTCTGTAAGTTCAGGTTCAGTTATGTTGTACAATAGTCATCCCACCACAGGGGGTCACTGTGGCAGAATGTTCATGCTATAGACTTGCAGAGCTCTTGCTGTAGACTCACCACTGCAACTTTGCTCTTGCTAGAGACTTGCCACGCAAATTTGCTACAAATTGGAAAAGTGTCAACTAGAACTTCAAGTGCTCTGCAAGTAGACAACTTGATAGTGAAAATGTGCAGCAAGTTAACAAGACTTAAAATTCAACACTGCCACAAATTTGTAGCAAGTTATGCTTGCTATCTGGGTGGCTCTTGGGAAAAGCAAAGGCTTTGATGCGTAGGTGTCAGTCTGGAGCAGTGGGCACTCCTGAACATGCTGCATTAGCATGCAATCCATCCTAGGTAATTCCCACCTGAGATGCAGAGCCAACAAGATTGAAATAACTGAAATCCAAACAAAAAGGGACTAATGGTCGAGGACAGCTACATGATGCTGGACTTCCTCCAGCCAGGGAATGAGGAGGGCTCTGTCTGACGTCATGCAGCTTCTAATGCACACCGTGAGAAGCTTACAGTGTGCTATGAAGTCAGGGTAAGCAATTTCAGTACAGGAGAGGAGCCTGTACAACTGTGCAGGACTGAAGGGAAGGCTGTACTTCACCAACCAATGCAGGTTCACTTTAAGAAGTTACATTGATTTCCAAATTGTTTATTTCTGCTCTACTACACTCTAATCCTACGCCCTGTATGACAGAAGCCCCTATTAAGTCTTGCAGATCATTTTTACAGCCTTTTAGATAGGAAAAAAATGAAAAATAAACTTCAAATAGAAGCAAGACTTTATAATGCTGGAAATTGATTATTTGTTACTCGTATTTCTGTTCCCTGTACAAAATTTACAAGAACAGGGCAATATGCAAAAACTGATTTGTGGAATGTCACGGTTAATTAGGCTGTAATTATGTCAGTGAGATATTATTTCCATTAGTGCTGATGCAGATTGTGGCTTATCATTATTTAAACAATTCTTCTTGGCAAGCCAATAAATAGTGTGCGGAATTTATTAAAGATTCAATGGGAGTCTTCACCGGTATGCTTCATGGATGCTGCAACTTGTTTTACTGTCGTAAAATTAAATTATGCTTAATCCATTTATTGAGAAACATTCAAACTCTGGAAAGAAAGGAGATTGGAATTTTAATAGATTGAACTTGTTATTGACTGTTCGGTTTAAAGGGATTGCCCATTAGGATTTTTTTTTTTTCTCCACTGGTCTGGCCTGTGCAAGGGTTGTATGCAAAAGAACATTCTTTTAAAGCAGACTTATGCTGAGATGATAAAATAAAATCTTGAATGGATGAATAAAGCACTATTGTAGATTTGAAATACTTACCTTTTCTGTAGAAAACGTTGTTCAAGGCTCCTGTAAGTTGCCATGTGACCGAAAGTTCAGACTAACTGATATTGGCTGAGCTGACGTGTCCAAGTGCCTAGACATATGGTTACAGTATATGACCAGCACAGGAGGATATTCAGGGCAGTTTTGGGGAAAAGTAAACTCTTCTATTACACTCTTCTAGGAATGGGCTTGAGTTCAACTTCCAGTTTAGTCCAAACCCATGTTTGGCTGAACCTGAAAGTCAACTGTCAGTGCTGGTGTAGGCAGGTGCAGTCTGGAGGTGGCGCTCATCTGTAGTGGCAATACAGGTGGAGGATAAAGTCAAGAGGAACCTTATGATTTTGGTGGCCATTTTGGGTCAGGCAGAGTCTATTTAAGATGCTGGCTCCAGGGTTTGGCACGCATTTTGTGTGTGGCAAGAGTAGGGACAGGTCGCCCGTCTTTCAGGGACAGTGCTGCTGCCCCCTGAGACAGAGGCTGTCGGCACTCCTGAGACCTTTTACCACTACTGGGTGGATCCTGACATTAAAGTTGGGTTCGCCCAAGATCCTAGACTGGCTAAATAACATCAGCCGACAGTTAACTTTAGCCAAATATTGAATAAAAACGGGTCACAGGAGTGCACTCCTGTGACCCACAGGAGAAGTAGGGCCAAAAGGGCTTCAGCCCTACTTCTCCTTTCGGATTAAAGAGGTTGATGGCATAAAGAAAAGCAACTGGTGACTGGTTTAATGCAACTATGGATCCCCTGGTATTGACTCCTAGAGTGATGGGAGATCTCTTCAGTGGGGACCCAGATCAAATAAAATAACACATTTTAAGTACCGTGGGGGAAGGATTAGAACTTCTAACAATTTTAATTGCTGGCTGTGTCTTCCTGTCCTGATGATGACAGTTCCTTACATCTTTGGTATGGGCATCACAGGGACAGGAAGAGAGAGAAAATCTCCACAAAGAGGGTCATAGAAATAAAAGCTTAGCAGAAATGTTACTTCTTCTCCATTTTCTCGAATGATTGTAAAAGGATTTTTTTTTTAAATATCAATGCAGACTAGGAAAATATAGACTGTGTGCCTTGGAGTCTCTGTGGTTAACCAGCAGCATCTACCATTAAGCCTATGGTAAACGTCCTCCACAATTAATTAAAGATGGTTACTGCACGTGGTTGGTACCACCAATATATTAGGGATATGATTTAGGTTCAGGTGGGCAGTATATTCAATATAAAGCTGAGTTTAGAAACACATGAGGCATGTCTTCAAACAAGCAGGAGCAAAGTTTAGAAAGTAATTTACTGAATGAGTAGTTGATGCTTGGAACAGACTTCAAGCAGAGGTAGTTAGTCAGCATTCAGTGAATTTGAACCTGCTTGGAACAGGCAAGGCAACAACTGAGAGCAACTTGTGTAATAGTGCCACTCAGTCCTTGTGTACTGTGAGCCCAGCCCCAGTGATGATGCTTCTCCTAGGGGAGGGATGAATAGCAGACTAGGCTGAACAACACGTGTCATTTTGCCAGAGGAGGATGGGTGGCGCTAGACTGAAGATGACATCTGAGATGAGATTCCCAATATGGGTGGCTCTCCTGTACAGGATCACGTCTTTATACACTGCCTGGCCAAAAGAAAAGTCGCCACCAAAAAAAAAAGGTCACACACTCTAATATTTAGTTGGCTTTGATTACGGCACGCATTTGCTGGGGCATTGTTTGGATAAGCTTCTGCAATGTCACAAGATTTATTTCTGTCCAGTGTTACATTCATTTTTCACCAAGATCTTGTAGTGATGATGGGAGAGTCGGACCACTGCGCAAATCCTTCTCCAGCACATCCCAGAGATTCTCAATGGGGTTAAGTTCTGGACTCTGTGGTGGCCAAACCATGTGTGAAAATGATGTCTCATGCTCCCTGAACCATTCTTTCACAATTTGAGCCCGATTAATCCTGGCATTGTCATCTTGGAATATACCCGTGCCATCAGGGAAGAAAAAATCCATTGATGGAATAACCTGGACATTCAGTATATTCAGGTAGTAAGCTGACCTCATTTTTTGGGCACATCCAGTAACTATCCAATAGGATAGTTACTGCATGCTTAGTTTACTTATTTGCCTAGGTTATTCCAGGTGGCAACTTTTTTTTTTGGCCAGGCAGTGTATATATGATACTGAACCTCTGCCTGCAGCACCCACCAATCATCCGGCAGAGACGCAGAACGAGGCTCTGCCTATGTAAACAAGGAAGAGTTCTGTCCGGGGGGAAGGGATGGATTTTGTGTCCCTGCAAAGCAGGGAATAAAATCCATCTCTTCCCTTAGTAAAAGAACCCAACATAGTACACAAAAACACTGGCTAGGCACACATTTAACTCTTTGATCACCCTAGATGTTTAACCCTTTCCCAGCCAGTGTCATTAGTACAGTGACAATGCATATTTTTAGCACTGATTACTGTGTTAGTGTCACTGGTTCCAGAAAAGTGTCAGTTAGTGTCAGACTGACCGCCGCGATATCGCAGTCCCGCTATAAGTCGCTGAAAATTCCAGTATATATACCATAGTTTGTAGATGCTATAACTTTTGCGCAAACCAATCAATATACCCTTATTGGGATTTTTTTTACCAAAAATATGTAGCAATACATATTGGCCTAAATTTATAAATACATTTAATGTTTTACTTTTTTTTTTATTAGATCCGTTTGCAGAAAGTAATATATATATTTTTTTTAATTGTCTGTCTTTTTTTGTTTGTAAAAAATAAAAAATGCAGAGGTGATCAAATATCAGCAAAAGAAAGCTCTATTTGTAAGAAAAAAATGCCAAATTTTATTTGGATACAGTGTCGTACGACCGCGCAATTGTCAGTTAAAGTAACGCAGTGCCATGATGCAAAAAATGGCCTGGTCATGAAGGGGGGCTAAATCTTCTGGAGGTGGTTAAGAAAAAAAAAAAAAATGAGTTCTACTTTTACAAAAAGGTACAACTACATTTCCTCTTTCAGATCTTATGGGGTTAAATCTGAACAGGTAAATACATAGAAGAAATACGTACGGTAGAGCTGGTTTATTTGTCAAAGGATTTGTATTTCGGTTTATTAATTCCTGAGATTTAAAGCGGCGTTCTGCCCCCCCAGGAATAAAAATTAAAAGTCAGCAGCTACAAATAGTGTAGCTGCTGAATTAAAAAAAAAATTGAACTTACCTGTTCAGGGTTCCCGTGATGTCAGCACCCAAAGCCGATTTTTGTATTCGCTCTCGAGCTCTGCCGCCACCATTCAGGGTAAGGGAACACGGCAGTGAAGCCTTTTGGTTTCACAGGTGGTTCCCTACTGCGCATGCGCGAAGCGCGCTGCACTTTCTAATTGGCCCGGTGGCAGAGGAAGAAGGAGGGGGGCTGGCGCTATCTCCCGGAAGTGGGGAACGGTACCTGTCAAAAACAGGTACCCCTCCCCTCCCCCTGAAAGGTGCCAAATGTGGCACCAGAGGGAGGGAGGAAGCATATAAATGGAAGTTCCCCTTTTGGGTGGAACTCCACTTTAAATATACCTATTAGACAACATAGTCATCCTGGTGACCCAAATATTCTCTGCTGGCCACCAGCTTGTGATTGGACAGTGAGGAGGAAGCAGCAGGCTGATGTCCTTATACTTCTCTTATACTTATACTTGCTCACTCTGTAAGCATGATCATCGTCAGAACACTTGCATTAGGGGTTGCCTAAGTAGTCCCTAGTGCTCCCCTATCTTTTATTTTAGGAAGCTGATACAAAGTCAGATTCGGGTACTTGCATTATCTGTAGTTGAAAAATCTGTTTAATTATTACATAACTTAATTAATCGCTTTGTTTTTGTTTTTTAATCTGCTTTGCATGAACACAAATAGGAACTGAACTGAGCTGTATAATTTAGACTGCACCTCCCATGTATAACACTAAGGAGAAGCAAGTACATAGTAAGTATGCAGCAGAGACAATATACCGGCTTCTTCTTAAGATGAATTGGAAGGTAGAGGTGAATACTGAAAAGGTTGCTGGATACAGTAGTCACTTGTGCTGTGCTCTGATAATGTCAGGTCTCCTGAGGTTTTTCCTGGTGTAGGTAATTCCTTTCAGTCTCCAACTTCTATAATCTATATGGGAGGAGAAGATAAAAGCAGCACAAACACAAAATAAATCTTACCAGTATAAAGGTCTTCATATTCGGGCTGTTATTTCTGTCACCGATTAGATCTGCCTATGTTGTCCTATTGTATAATGCTCACTGCTAGCTGGGATACTGTCTTTATTTTTTCATGGAAAGTTAAGACATGGAGCAGTTTACTGCAGTGTTAATTTTGGCAGCAAATTTCAATTTAGTTTTAGTCTTAAGCCCCGTACACACGTACCGATCGTCGTCATACAAACGTCGGAGGACGAAAGATCTGCCGATTGTACGCTTGTTAGTATGGTGCCTCCGACAGCTGTCTGCGCACATTCTGCGGACAAGAGTCTTTCTTGCAAACATAAAAATTTTTGTATGCGGACACCAGAACGGACGATTGTTCGCCAGTCAGTACAGAAATCAGCCGACAGACCGCAGATTTGCAAGACTGGGCATGCTCAGAAAAGAAAAAACACAGGGAAAGTTAACCATTACATGCCATCACTTCTGCAGTCAGCTGAAGTCGGCGGACAAAATTCTTGTGCTGTCTTTGCACTTTTCAACAGACATCGACATCCCGGGGAGAAAAGACGAACGTTTGTATGACGACGATCGGTACGTGTGTACGGGGCTTTAGTCTTAGGACTAAAATGGCATTTTAGTTTTAGTCTCATTTTAGTCTTCTGCAAGTGTTTTAGTTTTAGTCGTATTTAGTCGACTCCTAAAACTCCAGTACATTTTAGTCGACTAAAACTAATTTTAGTCATCTATAATGGAATGGGTGTAGTTCAATTGTAATTTGTAATGCATTATTTAAGCATTTCTCTACAATTTCCAAACTCATTATATACTACTGCTGGTCCTGGAGTGAAAAATCTAATATGTTATTATTTATGGTATTAGGCTATGAGCATGCACCAGTGATAATTTTGGCAGCAAATTTCGATTTCGTTTTAGTTATAGTCTTTTGACTAAAATGCCATTTTAGTTTTAGTCATATTTTAGTCATCTGAATTGTTTTAATTTTAGTCGTATTTTAGTCGACTAAAATTGTGTTAATTTAATCGACAAAATTAACACTGGTTTACTGATCATATGAAGTTGCATAATTGTGAGATGCCCATTTCAGCTCGATAAAAGTGCAATATAAAAAGATTTAGAAAAAAAAAAAAAAAAGATTTAACCTGGGTCTGATCATTATGATAAAAGCTGAGCTCCAGGCACAACAACTTTCATTTACCCATTGGCATAGCTCCCAACTGTCCCTGATTTTGAGGGACTTTCCCTGATTTGGAACAAAGTCCCCCTGTCCCTCTTTCCTCCTCATTTGTCCTTCATTTTGGTCTGATCTATATAGTTGTATATAAAATGCACTATGTATCTTTCAAAAAGTGTTTCCTATTGCTAATACTTTCATCCAGTTTCTAAATTGCTGCATTTTTATATTTCGAAAGCCAATATAAAGGCAAAAGAAAAAGCACATGAAGGCCTAACTAATTAATTTTTGTATAATTCTCCATTAAGGGGGCGTGACAGGGGGTGTGTCCTATGCCTACATACTTTTGCTAATAGGCGTCCCTCATTCCCATCTTAAAAAGTTGGGAGGTATGCAATTGCCAACCGGCCCATAGTAAAAATACGTCATTAGTTTGAAGTTTAATTTCGGTGTTTCGACAGTAGCTAGCTGCCATAACCCCAGTATCACTTTTTACTATGGTAAATTCCGCGTCAGATAAAAGTGGTTCTGTGGGCACATTCAGCACGGGATCACTTTTAAAGGTGGCGGGAGAGGTAAACCCCCGCCCACCATTTCCTAGTTGTTACCGTGTTACCGGGCTTACCGGAGCCGTCGGTAAAGCCCAGAAGCGATCCAATGCGGCTGTTTGCTGGGCAAGAAGTCGAGCGAGAGCAAGATGGCCACCACTCGGCTCTATTCTCTTGGAGAAGACAGGAGCGACTTCTGACGTCACTTTCGGTTCTCAGACATAAACAAATGATTTTGTTTTAAGTCAACATGTCAACAAAAAAGTTTCTTTTCTTTTGCTTTTAAAAGTAAACAAGTGATGTGGGGTCTTTTTTTTTTTTTTTTTTTTCAACTTATTTTTATTGAATTTTTTCAAAACAATACAAGACAAAACAAGTAGCGTACAAGCTACCACCTTCGTACTCATAGCAGGAGTACAAACACCAATGTAAATAAATGAAATAAAATAATAGAGATGGTACAAAGATATCAACGGTCATAACACTTGCAACAGTAATAGAGCATTGTGTAAGTCAGTAGCAGTGAATGGGTATACGTTCAACTTAAGTAAAAGGAGCTAGGTAGAGACAGCATGAAATAGCAACAATATTCTGGATCAATTAGACAATGCATAAACAGTATACAGGGTTCCTCGCCTTTCTGAACACCATAAAAATTTTTACACCTTTGTCATACACGTTGTATTAGAGCCCATGAGGCCATACCTCTAGAGCATTCACAGTAGCCTCCAATATACTAGGCAAAGCTTAGCGTAGCTCCTCGCCCCTGAGCACCCCTAACGGGAACTAAACTGTGCCCAGGTGCGAGGAGTGTAATTGGGTGGTCGCTCCTATCCTCTCAAAGTACTGTAGAAAAAAAGTCAAGGTAGGTATTTATAGTAAACCAGAACTTGGTGACAAATGGTCCATCCAGTCACACCACGGTTTCCAACGAGCTGCAACAGCAGCCCTAGTATGATTCTTGAGGAACAATGAGCTTTCAAATGTGTGATGAGTATTGACAAGGTCAACGACTCCCTTAAAATTTGGCGGTTCAGGTTGTTTCCAAGCGCGTGTTACAGATAGTCTGGCTGCTAGAAGAATGTGAGTCGTAACGTTTCTGTAGGGGGTAGGAATCTGCTCAATCTCTAGATTCAGCAGTGCAAGACCAGGTTTGATTGTAAGTCGACAGTGTAAGATTTCTTCCAATAAATCAAAGACCTGGGCCCAGTAACGGGCAAGTTTCGGACAGCTCCATAAGACATGAAAAAGTGTACCGTCGTGTCCACACATACGCCAACATTTACCGTCGTTTTGGGGGTCGAACTTGCAAATCCTGGAAGGCGTGAGATACCACCTGAGTGAAAACTTTATGTGTAACTCCCACAGTTTGACACAACTGGTAGCCAAATAGATGGAGCGGATAGCCCTGCTCCATTGCTTGTCAGTAAATTCTTGACCAATATCCCTTTCCCATTGAACGTGGGGAACGGACTTGGAGAAGAAAGTCTTACCCTGGAGAAGATTGTAAAAGACCGTTATTCCTTTCTGGTTAGATTGCCCTGAATCTGACAGGAACTGCCAAGCCTGGGAAGGAACAGTCACGGGCCCGGAGTGCACGGAATCAAGGAAGTGTGACACCCGAAGATGTGTGAATACAGCGGATCTGGGAAGGTCGAATTTCGCTTGTAGTGTGCTAAACGGAATCAGTTTGGGGCCTTCATATAAGTCCCCAAGATGAGTAATGCCTTTAATTAGCCAAGCAGAAACGTCAATGTGGGGTATAAGCGAGTGTAATGTCGACAGCGGAATATTGAGTGGGGTACATTTAGAAGCTGAATTATCTTGTGTTACCAGGGTTCTCCACGCCCTAGCTGCAGCAGTCATGAACGGAGGGAGAAAGGAGGGCAATTTGGTGCCTAGGGTAGTCGCCAGCAACCAATCAGATAGTTTCTGTCTGGTGCAGTATGTGGCCTCCATCGCACTCCACAATGTATTAGGGGATTCCCTGAACCAATCTTGCAGTGGAGCCAATACTGATGCCAAGTAATAGTCAGAGATGTCCACGTATCCCGCCCCCCCCGCCATCCGATGTTTAATCAGTTTAGCATGAGCACATCTAGGTTTTTTGTGCTGCCATATGTATTTGGAGATTAGAGACTGAAGGGAGCTAAGATAAGACTTTGGGAGGGGGATCGGAAGGGCACGAAAAAGGTACAGTAGTTGGGGAAAATACATCATTTTAAACGCGGCTAAACGACCCATCCAGGAGAATTCAAAGGAAGCCACATGCTTGAGATTGTCCTGCAATTTAGTGCGATCCAATAGGAAATTGTGGTGAAACAACTTTTTTGTAGATGCAGTCAGTTGCACGCCAAGATAAGAAATGCTTTGATCTGTCCACGCATACGGGAATTGGTGTTGTAAGAAGTTACGCATTGTGGCATTGATGCCAATACCCAGTATGTTGGACTTGGACTCATTGACTTTGTAAAAGGAGACTTTACCAAACCACTGAAGAATCCTTTGAATTTCCGGGAGGGACGTAGCTGGTTCAGATACCATAAGGATCACATCATCCGCGAAAAGACTGATTTTATGATGTTGATCACCCATATGTATACCAGATATTTTGGGATTAGAGCGGATGTGTGTGGCTAAAGTTTCCATAATCATGTTAAATATTAGGGGGGAGAGTGGACATCCCTGCCGAGTGCCATTAGTGATAGTAAACGAAGTAGAAATTGCTTCCGTTGTACGGACTACAGCTGAGGGCGTGGAGTATAATGCCATAATGGCATCGTGAATAAATCCGCGAAAACCGAATTTTTGAAGGACGGCCGATAGGAACCCCCAGTGGACCCTATCGAACGCCTTCTCCGCATCCAAAGAAAGGAGCAGAGAAGGCGTCCCACTGAGGCCCACATGGTGAATAGCGTTAATCACACGTCTTGTTGCGTCCGACGTTTGCCGTCCTTTAGTGAAACCAGACTGATCTTTATGTATAATTTGGGGAAGAAGGTCCACTAATCTGGCGGCTATAACTTTGGCATAAATCTTCACATCTATATTTAATAGGGAAATGGGTCTAAAATTTTGAGGCTGATCAGGTTCCTTCCCAGGCTTAGGTAGAGTTACAATCAATGCACTCAACATTTCCTTCGGGAAGGATGAGGAGGAGGCAGCAGAATTGAACACAGTTCGTAATAGGGGGGTCAAAGTGTCACAGAATTTCTTATAATAGTCCGCCGAATATCCGTCCGGTCCAGGTGATTTCATGTTGGGAAGTGAAGCTATAGCAGTCTTGATTTCCAAGTCGGAAAAGAGTCTGTTTAAAGAGTCAATATATTGGGGTGTCAGGGAAGAGAGTTCAATTTGTGCGAGAAAGTCGTCAATATCCGCAGGGGTCGGTTGAAAGGTCAAGGGGTCTGCTTTAAGGTTATAAAGGGATTCGTAGTAAGAACTGAAAGCATTGGCTATAAGTGTAGGTTTAAGCAATTTCTCTTTTGTCTTGGGATGAGTCATACAAGGGATTTTGGATTTGATCCGCTGACCTTTAATTCGAAGGGCCATAGCCTTGGTGGCTTTATCGCTAGTAGCGTAAGTGTTGGCTTTCCATTTCTTGAGGGAGAAACTGTATTTCTCCAGCAAGAAAGTCCGAAGTTCTTGTCTAGTCGCAAAAATATGAGCTTGGAGGACTGGGGAAGGGTCTGTCTTATTTTGTGCCTCCAGGGACGCTAGTTTGTTGGTAAGAGTATCCATATGCTGCGTTCTCCTTTTCCGTTCCCTAGCACCCAACTGTAAGAACAAACCACGTAACACAGCTTTGTGAGCGTTCCACACTGTCACCGGGTCAATATCCGGTAAAGCATTTTCCGCAATAAAACATTCTAGTTGTTTCTGGATCTCCGCCACGTAGCCCTGGTTGTTTAAAAGGTAGCTAGGCAGCTTCCACACGAATGTGGGCAACTTAGGATCACCTAAGGCAATCGAGATGCGCAAGGGGGAGTGATCCGACCAGGTGGCAGTGTGTAGCTCGATAGATGATATATGATCCAAAAGATGTTTGTCAGTAATACACAGGTCAATACGCGAGTAGGTGCCGTGACGAGGGGAAAGGTAAGAGTAATCCCTCTCCCCTGCATGACAACACCTCCACGCGTCATACATGTCAGATTCCCACAAAAACTTAGACAGGGAAGAATTGTGCTTCTTAGGAGAGGCAGATGTATCTATAGCACTGTCAGGAGCCAAATTAAAGTCACCGCACATAAGTAAATATCCCCATTGGAGGGATTTAGCTTTGTCCACAATCGATCGGATAAAGGCCATCTGATGAGTATTAGGCGCATAGATATTAACCAGCGTGAGGTTGCGATTGTCGATAATGCACCGGAGGATGATGTAACGACCTTTTGGGTCAGTAATAGCGTCATGCAGTTGGTATGACAAGGACTGGTTGATGGCTATCATAACCCCTTTACGCTTTTTCTTGCCTGACGCCAGATAAATGTGGGGAAAGTGGGTATGAGAGCATTTGGGGGTTGCGGATTGGGAAAAATGCGTTTCCTGCACACATATTATGTCACTCTGAAAGGAGAGAGCCGATTTCCATAATGAGGACCTTTTTGCTGGGTGGTTGAGGCCTCTGGCGTTCAGAGAAAGAACATTGAGAGACATGCCTAGAAGAAGAGAGTGATTGAAGGAAGGGGTATGACAAAGGAGATGAAAACAGTACCTGAAGTCCCAATGGCAGGTGGCTTATATCTGAGCTTGCTCTACTAGGTAGGATTCCAGGTGCAAAAGGGTGTCCAGAAAGGCAGGAGAGTTCAGCTGCTGTCGCTAGTTCCGAGATTCACTGCCGAAGACTTGAGAAGGCACTAAATGTAAAGTATTCCAAAAATAAAAGTAAACAATAAAAAGAACAACAATTATGAAATATTCCTCTTGGTGGGCAACCAACCGAGGTTGCTCAAACTAGGCTAGTTGAGTGGTTGAATCAACAATGTGCTCTGAGAGGCAGTAGGGGTATCCTGTGAAAAGGCCTACTGACCAAGAGATAGGGGACTTCCACTGGTGTGGAGAAACCAGTTACTGTAACACAATAAAGAAAGAACTGTAGCCCGGCCGGGCTAGTGGATGAGGAGTTAAGGAAGCACAGCATGTCATGGACGATGATTTTGGCGTCCATGTCCCTGATGAGCTCTTGAGCGAGCTGAGGAAGCATGTTGGGAGCCATCATGAAGGTTCCTCGGGGGATCCGGAATGATACCCCAGGAATGGAGGAGGCGCATCCCTCCCTCTATGGTGGATATGGTGTGCGGGATCCCATTGTGAGTGACAAGTAAAGTCGCCGGATAGCGCCACTTATACATAATCTTATGATTGAAGAGAGCCTTTGTGAGGGTTTTCAGTTGCCTCCGTTGTTGCAGTGTATGCTGAGACAAATCGGCGTAGAGTTGCACTTCTGCATACGGATCAGGAAGCGTTCCCAGCTGCCTGGAGACTTTAAGGATTTTTTCCTTGGCAGGATAAAAGTGCATGCGTAAAAGCACATCTCTGGGCACAGAATCTTCTAGGTGGCGGGGTTTAGGGATTCTGTGTATCCTGTCAATAGTCAATTCAATGGGAGCCAGCTCTGGGACCAGGGTGGTGAAAAGGGTGGATGCGTGTTGGAGAAGATCGTTCGGCTGCACTGATTCAGGTATGCCGCGCAGCTTGATGTTGTTGCGGCGCGAACGATCTTCTAAATCCGCTATCTTGGATTTAATCCACTCCGTGTCCTCCCTCTGCTCCTGATAAGCATCAACAAGGTCATTCACAGTTTCAGCACACTCCTGCATACCATGCTCAATGTGTGACACCCTGCTGCCCATGTGCCTCATTTCACCTGCAAATCTGTCCATTATGCTGGTAAGATTAGCCATAAGAGAAGATTGGAAAGTCATTAGCATATTCTTCATTGTAGTGTCCAGCACAGGCTGGCCAGTAGTGGGGAACGCAGCAATAGAAGATTGGAGTGCAGACATAGTATGCATAGAGGCAAAGGAGGTACTCACAGCAATCCCGGACGGGTTAACAGGGTCCATGCGCATCCGGGACTTCGCTGGGCTACCAGTCACCGGCGTAGCAGGCGATGAATCCGGCATGGGGGGTAGCGATGTGGAGTCCTCAGGCGATGTCGCTGGAGCCGCATCAGGGAGATCTGTGTAGGCCGCAGGACTCCCGCCGTCATGGCGCGCCGCGGCGCCATCTTGGATCCTCTCAGGGGGAAGCTGCTGGGGAAAGAAGAAGGCCGTGAGCTTTTTCGGGCCACGCTCATCCTTCCTTTTGCGGTTAATCATCATCCCGATGTGGTCCGCCAGAGAGTCCGGTATGTGCCGAGTATCAGGAGCCGCTGTGCTTCGGGTATGCTGGGGAAAGATTCGGCCGGGTACAGAGAGCTCTCAGCTCAAGCGTCCATTCAGCACGCGCGCAAGCCACGCCCCCATGTGGGGTCTTTTTGACCCCAGATCTCTCAATAAAGTCAAGTGATGTTTATTTCTTATACAAGGGATGTTTACATTCCTTGTAATATGAATAAAAGTGATAAAAAACTAAAAATAAAGGGACAGTGTAAAAATAAAATAAATAATGATAAAAAAAATTTAAAGCGCCCCATTCCTCCGTGGTTGCGCGCATACATAAGTCGTGCCCGCATATGTAAACAGTGTTTAAACCACACACGTGAGGAATCGCCGCGACCTCCTCTGTAATTACTAAACAGGTAACCTGTAAACATTCCTAAATTGTTGCCTATGGAGATTTTTAAGTACCATAGTTTGTCATCATTCCACGAGTGTGCGCAATTTTAAAGCATGACATGTTAGGTATCTATTTACTCAGCGTAACATCATCTTTCACATTATACAAAACAATTGGGGTAAGTGTTGTGTTTTTTTTTTTTTTTTTTTTTTAATCCATTAAAGTTTATTTTTTCCCAAAAAATTGTGTTTGAAAGACCGCTGTGCAAATACAGAGTGACATAAAATATTGCAACAATCCCCATTTTATTCCCAAAGGTCTCTGTAAAAGATAAATATTTTTGGGGGTGCAGTCATTTTCTAGCAAAAAATACTAATTTAACTTTGTAAACAAAAAGTTTTAGAAAAGGCCTGGTTGGCAGATGAATTCCAGGCAGGCCCAGACAGGCCCTTGTAGGGTGTAAAGCAGCTGTGGCAGCTGGGCTGGCCCTTGAGGACGCTCCACTTACCCAGTCTCTCTAGGGCCATCAAGCTGCCCATTCATTTTAGCTGTCGAGGCCAGGAGGCAAAAAATACAGGTCAGCTGACCTGTGACTGTAAGGGGAAGGAGCTGGGGGAGACCTAATGGCCTGATATCGGGATAGGAAAAAAAGGGGGGAATTTTGGGACGCAGGGGGGGATTGCCATGCGTCTCCATCCCTATTATGCAGAAAAATAAAAGAGGGTTTGGGACTTTGAATGAGAGTCAGGACAAAGCTGGCAGGGATATACATTAACATTTATTGGTGTACAAATTGGGATTTTTTTTACCCAAAATATGTAGCAGAATACAAATGGGCCTAAACTGATAAAAAAAAACAGATTTTTAAAAATTTTTTATTGGAAATGTTTTATAGCAGAAAGCTAAAAATATTGTGTTTTTTTTTTTTTTTAATTTTCGCTCTTCATTTGTTTATAGCGCAAAATCTATAAACCGCAGAGGTGATCAAATACAACCAAAAGAAAGCTCTATTTGTGGGAAAAAAAGTACATCAATTGTATTTGGGTACAGCGTCGCACAACCGTGCAATTGTTAGTTAAAGTAACTCAGTGCCGAATAGCAAAAAATGACCTGGTCATTAACCACTTTAAGACCGGAAGGATTTGCCCCCTTAACGACCAGGCCACTTTTTTCAACTTGGCACTGCGTGACTTTAACTGACAATTGCGCAGTCGTGCGATGCTGTACCCAAACAAAATTGATGTCCTTTTTTCCCCACAAATAGAGCTTTCTTTTGGTGGTATTTAATCACCTGTGCGATTTAGATATTTTTTACTAGTAATGGCGGCGATCTGCGATTTTTTTTTTGCGGGACTGCGACATTGCGGCAGACAGATCGGACCCCTGACTGACATTTTTGACACTTTTGGGGGTACCAGAGACATTACTACAGTAATCAGTGCTGAAAATATGCACTGTTACTGTAATAATGCCATTGGCAGGGAAGGGGTTAACCATATGGGTGATCAAGGGGTTAAATGTGAGCCTAGGGGAGTGATTCTAACTGTGGGGGGGGGCGTGGCTTGTGACAAGGCTGACGAGCGGGACCGCACCCCCGACGGCGCACGCTCGCCCCCTAGCCTCCTGCTCGTGACCGCCGTACAGTTACGGCGGTTCACGCAGGAGCGGCTGCCTGCCGCAGTACAACTGCGGCGGGTGGTAGTAAAGCGGTTAAGGGGGTAGAACCTTCCGGAGCTCAAGTGGTTGAAGGATAAGTGGAACAATAGCGGATGGTAGTTGTAGTTAATTTATTTACAGAACTCTGTTAATGAATGATGCCGCGCGGGGCCCTACAGAGCCACACTGTTTTTAAATTATGACAACTGGTGTAGGGAGAGGATTCCCCGCCAGCTGTCACAGGGAGGGGGCAGATTGGGGGGTAGCGTGTTGGGAAACTTGAACTTATCCTTTAATGTTGAAAAATGTAAAGTGATGCACTTGGGGGCTAATCCGACTATTAGCATGCATTTAAAAAGGGTATTCAGTCAAGAGATAAAACTATATTTCTACTGCTTTACAAAACTCTGGCTCAGCCACATCTTGAGAATGCAGTCCATTTCCAGTCACCAGTCCTCAGGTAGGATTTGCTTGAACTGGAAAGAGTCCAGAGAAGGGCAACAAAGCTAAAAGGGGGTTGGAAGACCTCAGTTATGAGGAATGACTACAAGCATTAAAGAATAAGTGCAGGAAAAACCTAACTAACGCTAAACCTGCTCTGTGCCACATTCTAACCCTAATCTATCTAACCCTGTAAAGCAAAAATTGATGAACTTACCTATTCTGCACCCGATCAGGTCCTGTCTTCAGCGACGGAAACTCTGTGCAGGAGAGGACTGACAACAGCTGTGAAATAAATGGTAAGTGACATCACACATAGACTTAGTATGAGGCTTCTGTTGTCGAGTGCCTCTCCTGCACCCACCTCAACGCTGAAGCCGCCGCTGACAGCTCAGCATGGGACCGGACCGGATCGACTGCAGAATAGGCAAGTACAGTGATTTTTGCTTTACAGAGTTAGATAGATTAGGGTTAGAAAGTGGCACAGAGCAGGTTTAGCGTTAGTTAGGTTTTGCCTGAACTTATCCTTTACCCTTCAGTCTCCCTGGAGAAGAGATGCTTGAGAAGGGATATGATAGTGAAACAAAAATATCGTAATGGTGATTCTAGCATAGGGAGGAAACTATTCTCAGGTCACTAAATAGGACCTGTGGACGCTCAATGAAGTCAGATGAGAAGCAGTTTACCCTTAAACTGCGTAGGGGGTTCTTTTTTGTCAGAGCGGTAAGGATGCGGAACTCCCTTTCACAGTTGGTGGTGTCAGCAGGGAGTATCAAAAATTTCAAAAAACTCTTTACATGAGCATTTTTGCGAAAGCCATGTACAGAGATATGGGAAATTGTATAAACATAAACACACATACATACAAACACACACACATACACATACACACACATACACACAGGTTGAACTGGATGGACTGTGTCTTTATGGAACCTTACCAACTATGTAATTATACAACTTTTTATTGCATAGTTCTGGTCCACTATTGTCAGTATTAGGAAGCCGGACTAGAGCAATAATGTGCAGCTGATACTTGAGCGAGTACATGTACACAAAAAAGGCCTAACAATGCTGAAGGAAATTAGTGACACTAACATGAAAAAAAAGGATGAAAAAGAAAGTACAAACAGTATTTTATGGATAAAAAAAAACAAAAAAATAATGATGGTAATTTGTAAAATACAGTATTTTAGCAAAATAAATAACCAGCTTAGATCTACGTAAACTGATTTTAGAACTTGCAGGGGACCGATTATAAATAACATAATGGATTGAAGTTTATCCTTTAGTTGTTTTTTTTTTTTCTTTTACGTTTAATTCTACTTTAACATTATGCCGTCAATCACTTTACATCAGGTTGAATCCATCAACACTTTGCTTTCTCTATGTGTCTGATTAAAATTCACATAACTAAATAAAATAGCGCTAGCGATAAAGCCTGTGTGATCAGCTGTAAAATCTATTTTGCAGCTCAGACGACGCCTTCGGCAAAGTCAATTTAAACTATCGAACAGAGAA
This sequence comes from Pelophylax lessonae, assembly GCF_965119305.1. Classification (NCBI taxonomy): domain Eukaryota; kingdom Metazoa; phylum Chordata; class Amphibia; order Anura; family Ranidae; genus Pelophylax; species Pelophylax lessonae. The sequence goes on along the minus strand of NC_138775.1, from coordinate 266,168,629 downwards.
TGGCCTATCTCTCCTTCACTTGTGCTGCATCTGCGGCGGTAAGTATGGTTCCTCGATATAAAAAAAAAAAAATACTACTTCTATTTAAAAATGAATACAATATAAACACATTTAATGGTACAATAAGCAGAGCAATCTTTTTATTCAAATGAGTAGAGCGGGATATATTGCTGTTCAGACTTCACCGTTCCATCGCAAAACAGGAATTATTTGTCAAGCCAGCAGCAGGATGGAGTCTATTATTGGTCTCGGTTATCGAAAGAATCTAAAAGTAAAAAGGACTGTGGCCAATCAAATCTTTCCTATCTCTTTCTAACAGCTGGAATCTCATTGGATATTGTGAGCAAGGACAAACGCTGTAGGTGAAATACTGTTCCTAATAGGTGAACTAATAAACGAACATCCTATACACCCTTCCCAGCTCCACCAACCGCCCCCCCCCCCCCCGGCTTACCGCTTTACTTACCTTGATTGGTGATACAGTCTCACCATCCACACAGACCGGTGCAGCAGTGCTGGGATATGAAAACTTTGCTATTCTTTCCCTAGGGATGGATCAGAGCGGTTCTGATTGGTTAGCATGATCATGTGTTGGCGCTGACTAATCACAACCACTGTACTCCATCTCAGCATCCCTAAGGAAAGAAGAGGACAGTGTGGTTACCAAACCTCAGAACCATTGCACTGGGCTTTGTGGATGGTGAAACTGTATCACCCATGGAGGTAAGTGCAACGGGGGATGACGAGGGTATAGGTGTGTGTTCATCTTTTCAGAAAAAATTACACTTCAAAGCAGAGCTCCAGCCAAAAGGGGAAGCACCACTTGTTCCGCTGCCATGTTTGACACCTTTCAGTGGGGAGCGGTACTTCCCTCAGCCTAGATGGCGGCGGCAGCATCCGACAGCCTACTGAAAAATCAGCTTGGGTGAGGACACCGCTGGATCCCTGAACAGGCAAGTGTCCTAATAATAAAAGTCAGCAGCTACAGTATTTGTAGCTGCTGACTTTTTTTTTCTGAAGGAGCCTGGAGCTTCGGTTTAAAGCTAAACTTCAGCCAAAATCATGTATTATATTGGCTATAGATGGGCTCAAACCACTGTCAAGTTTTAACTGCTGTCCCTATATAAAAAGTCTGAGAGCCCCAGACCAATGATCTAATGGTGGCTATACACAGAACATTTTTTAAATAAAATTGTGTTGTCGATTGGTTTACTGTCCAGGAGAAAAATATGGTCCGAAAGATCAAAAAGATGATTTGATATGTCATACATGTAATGATCTTATTGTTCTCCCTACTTTCCTATAATCGGATTTCTCGCCCAGACTGATTAGAATACAGTAATTTTGAAAAATTTGCTCGCTGACACATTGGGGTTGATTTATTAAATCTGGAGAGTGCTAAATCTGGTGCAGCTGTGCATGGTAGCCAATCAGCTTCTAACTTCAGCTTGTTCAATTAAGCTTTGAAAAAAAAAAAAAATCTGGAAACTGATTTCCATGCAGAGCTGCACCAGGTTTTGCACTCTCCAGTTTTAGTAAATTAACCCCAGTATGAGTCTTTTCAGTAATTCATAGATTTGATTATATTGTCCGATTTTGTGAAGAATGCTGAGATCAGAGTGTTATGTGTATGCCCTCTGTAAGAGTCTAAAATCTTCTATTATTTGTCTCTGTTCATAACATAAGTAGTTCTTGCATTTTCCATTGGCTGTCTTATGTTATAAACAAACACTAATTTTAAAAGATTTTGAATTCTTAGATCTTTGGTCTGGAGCTCTCATTAGACTCAGACTAGGCGTGCGCACAGGATTGTGCCAGGTGTGCCTGGGCACACCCTATTTACCCCGTGTGGTGCAGATTCCCCCTGTTTAGACCGCTGAAGTTTCACCAAAGCCCCCTAATGGGGCTTTTATAAAAATTGTAAGATAAAATAATTAAAAAAAATGTTAAAATAAAAACTACTGACACTGCCACACTAACACCAATTTCTGCTAGGGTTGCCAACTGATCACTAAACCAGGACACACATTAAATACACAGGTTCTGTGGCTGATTAAGTTCGTAATTAGACTCACTTAGTGTTTTATGTGCATTATATTTGTCTCAGAACCTGTGTAATTACTGTGTTTCCTGGTTTAAAGTGATGAGGTGGCAAACCTTATCTCTGCCCTACTGACACCGTCCACTGATCTACTGACACCGTCAGTATAAATACACATGCACACACACACACATAAGTGTGTAGCACCCTACAGGTAGATGATAGGTAAAGGTATAGTGGGCCTTGTCTGCAGGGCTGTGATTTATTTAGTCAGGATGTCATGGTTTCCAGATGTGCCTGCTGAAGGGGAAGTCTCCCCACTGCCTCCTGTGAGAGGGTTCTCATAGGGCGGTGGAGGAAACCCAATCAGGGGACACATCCAGGCTTGTAACTACCCCAGAAGGCAGATTGTGCTGCAAGGGATTCTGGGAGTGGGTATAAGTTTGGGGGTGGCACATGACACAATGTCTTTGGTGGGAGCAGAGTCCCAGGATGGAGAGTGGGGCTGTCTCTCCTCCTGTCTGAGGAAAGAGGATGTCTCGAGGTGTCGCCTGAAAATCCAGAGAGTTGAGCTGAGGGGATCCGGAACCTGCAGAGAGAGAGAGGGGTCCAGTCCCAGGAAAGCCTACACAGGTCGTGACTCGTGAGTACTGAGGATGGCCCCTGGGGGTCTGCCAGAGTTGAAGGGGACCACTCCAGAAGAGGTTCGGGGATCCAGTGCCAGCTAGCGGAAAGGGGGCACCTAGGTTGAGGACCCTGAAGTTACAGAGGGGGGTACATAGACAGTGAACCCCGACGGATTCAAGGCTAAAGGGGGCACCTACTATTGGGCCCTGAATTGTACAGAGAGTGTGCCAGTTGGGATTTACAGTTCTACAAAGTACTACCTCGAGCATAGGGAAGTATTCAGTGACTTGTTGCAGTGTAACAGTGTCGGTGGTTCTACAATTTCACAGTCCTGGATCTTTTGGACTTTAAGTCAAGGATTCAGCACTTCTATTAAGCTAAAGAGTATTCTCAGTTAGTGAGCGTTGGCTGGCGCCGGCTGGCATCAAGGAAGCGCCAACGGGCATTTTTCAGGAACCAAGTCCCAAGTGTACATAGTTGAAGCCTAAAGGAGTATCCCACCGATTCCTTTCTCCTATCCCCTTTATCTACAATAAAACAACAAAACCAAGATGCCGGAGTGGTCCATGTCTCAGCCTCTACATCCAGGGCCGCAGCTCACATGGGCTGGAAAGGTAACCAGTAACAATCGCAGACCCACATCAGGCCACAGGCCTGGAAAACCTGGTACACGTGTTTGAGCTTTGGGGTGCACACCCTAATGCCATAGACTGGGCACACCTATGCAGGTGAATCTAAAACTTTGCGTCCCCTAGATAAGGGGTCCCCTGTTTGATTTGAGAATGGCCTCTCTGGCATTACTTCACCCATTATGAATTTGTTTTCATTTTCCGCCATGATCTATAGCTGTATCGAACCCAGCACCTCCCATTGACAAGTTTTAATTGACAGTGTCCACACTGGGATGACTTTATTCATTTCCTATCTATTTAACAGGCAAGAGACAGAGCAGGAAGTCAGGGGAAACCTCTCCATTTCCTTTATTTTTCATAGGTGTCAGCAGAACAGGAAGTGAGGGGAATTCACTCCATTTCTTGTCTTTTTGATGGTTATCGGACAGTAACAGGAAGTATGGCAAAACTCCCAAACGGAAAACAGCCCTGAAAACATATTTGCTTGTAGAGTAAAGGAGATTTAGATCCTCTCTTGGGGCAGATTCCCCTCAATTCCTGTCTAGGAGACAGGTGTCAGACAGAACAGGGGGAGGAGCGGGAGCTCCTCTATGGGTAGTGTTTCTACCTCATACCTTTAAACCGGGACACATATTAATTACACAGGTTCTGAGGCTAATATAATGCATATAAGGCACTAAGTGAGTTTAATTACCAACTTAATCAGACACAGAACCTGTGTAATTAATGTGTATCCTGGTTTAAAGGGATGAGATGACAACCCTATCTATGGGGGACAGACAGACTGATTTAAAAAGAGATGTTATAACTCTTCCCTGATCCTGCAAGAGCTGATTTACACTCAAATATTTTCCCTGTGGCATCATTATCTCTTTAACAGGAAGTGAGGGGAAATCTCTCCAAAATTGAAAAAGAAAGCAACAAAACACTCAGGAAAAGACCAATGTGTTTCAGGAAATATGACTGCCCTCCTTCTTCAGGGCTATAAACATATAAATTTGTGAATCTAATCAATATTATATCGACCGATATCAGTTTTTTGTTGCCGATACTGATACCAATATTTTGGTCAATGCATATCGGTGTCGGCCGATATTTTTGTACATTTAAAAAATTTTTTTTTTTTTTTTTTTTCTTGACAGGTACTCTTGTGGAGGGATCTTGGGGTCTAAAATACCTCAAACCCCTCCTCTGCACTTAAAAGCATTCACAACGCCAAGTTTAGCTGTTTTGAATGCTGTAATTTTTTTAAAATTTGGCTCTGAGTACCCGGAAGTGATGTCATGACATCACTTCCGGGTTTTTACATGGAGACCCGATCAGAGCCGAATGCGGCTTTAAGCGGGTCTTTGGTGGCCGTCCAGGCTGGTTGCCCGGGTCTCCCAGTGGGACGGGAGATCCGGGCGAGCCATGGAAGGCAGCGGGAGGGGAGGGGGGCGTCCCCTCCCGCTCCTTGTCATGACAGCCGAGCAGCTTCTCATCCACATCGGTTGTCATTACAAGACAGCCGACCGTCGGCTATGGACGCCGGTACCTGGGTGATGCCTCTAGCTGCAGGCATCCCTCCGGTACAAGCACTTTCCCGAAATATCGGCAATATCGGTAACCTCCGGGGCCGATTCCGATATATCGGGGAAAGTGCATATCAGCCCCTGATATATCGGCTTTACCGATAATCAGTCGATCCCTGATCTAAATATTATAATACTGTAGTGATAGAAAATGTTACTACATATAGAAAAACTTAGATAAAATATCCATTCTAAATAATTATGAAATGAATTTACTCTATTAAAAACCTGAAAGAAGTTATAATCCTTCCCTGATCTATCCAAAACTGATTTACACTCATTTCCTTTCCCAGTGGCAAAGTTGTCACTGGAACAGGAAGTTACGGGAAGTCTCTCCAAATGGGACAAAGATAACAACATAACGCTCAAGAAAGGCCAAGATATTCCAGGAATGTGAGAGTGCTACTTCTTCAGGGCTATACATGTATAAAACTGTGAAATGAATCAATTTCATACTAAATGATGTTAAAATACTGTAAAACAATATAAACTGTTACTACATATAGAAAAAGTTAGAGAATACAACAGTTATAAATATATTATAAATTAAAATGACTTAAAGTGATTGTAAAGTCTTGTTCTTTTTTTTTTTTTTTTTTTTTTTAAATAACAACCATGTTATACTTACCTCCTCCTCTGTGAAGTTGGTTTTGCACAGAGCAGCCCCTATCCTCCTCTTTTTGGGCCCCTCTTCGCTGCTCCTGACCCCTCCCTTCTGTTGAGTGCCCCCACAGCAAGCAGCTTGCTATGGGGGCACCCGTGCCGAGTTGCAGCTCTGTGTGTCCATTTAGACACAAAGCTGCCATTCGGCCCCGCCCCCCTCTCTCTCTCCTGATTGGCTCACTGACTTTTATTGACAGCCGCGGGAGCCAATGGTGCCGAAGCTGTTTCTTAGCCAATCAAGAGGGAGAGTCGCAAGACGGCCGAGGGACTCGTGGACATCACTGGACAGAGAGGGGGCTCAGATAAGTGTTAGGGGGTGCTGGGGCAGCTGCTACACACAGAAGGCTTTTTATCTTAATTCATAGAATGCATTAAGATAAATAACCTTCCTGGCTTTTCAACTCCTTTAATTCTATTTAAAACCAGAGCAAAGTTATCACATTTCCCTGATTTACCCTTATTTCCTGCACATATGGCAAAGTTGTCATTGGAACAGAAAGTGAAGCGAAATCTCCCCAAAAGCCAACATACTTCAGTAGTTATGGGTCCCCCTCTTTAAACAAATAAAAATACTATAAAAAGATGAGAAGGATATACAAAGAAATATACAAATACAATATTCAAACAAATATTATAAATTCATTTTAAAATAAAATGGATTAGTTATAATTAGTCTATTCAGTAGAAGGTTAGTTTTAATCTCATTCATACATACCCTATTAACCGCCTTAGCGGTATCCCCGAGCGTGACTCGGGGTAGGAATTTTCTGCTATTAGCGGTATCCCCGAGTCACGCTCGGGGTCAATGGGCAGAGCGTGCAGACAGCGCAGCGGAGCTTCTCTTACCTTATCCTGGCGATCCAGCGATGAGCTCTCATTGCTGTGACCGCCAGTGAGATCTCCGCCGCTCGTCTGTCGGTAGGAGGACTTCCTAGTTCCGTTCCCTGCAGCAGCAATGCTGCATGGGAGCGGAACTAGGGAGGGAAATTAAAAAAAAAACAAAAAAAAAACGTTGCACAAAACACATAACACATTTTATATTATATATATGCATATATATATATATATATATATATAAATATATAAATATATATATATATATATATATATATATATATATATATATATATATATGTATACATATATATATATATACCTATATACACACACACACACACATATATATATATATATATATATATATACCTATATACACACACACATATATATATATATATATATATAAAATTATATTATTGATTCGATTATAATTCATGCGTTATATATATATATATATATACACACACACACATATATATATATATATATATATCTATATACACATATATATAAAATATATAACGCATGAATTATAATCTAATCAATAATATAATTTTATTATATATATTATATATTAAATAATAAAATAATATTATTGATTCGATTATAATTCACTTGTTTGTGTTTCAAATTTATCACATCTGGGATGTCTACTAGAGTCTTGTTTTGGTCAGGTTTAAGTCAGTAATTACTAAGAATTGTAGGCCTATAATACATAACGCCAAATTTCCATGAAAAGAATTGTACCGCTTTTGGAACAGAATTCCTGACAGAATCATACCGCCAGGGAGGTTAAACAATGTTGGTTATATATAAATGGGATTAAAGTGAAAAGGTTATACAGTATGTCATTTTTTTAATTGGTTATATATGAATGAGATTAGAAATAACCTTTTAGACTGAATAGATTTAAATCATTAATTTTAATTTATCATTACATAGTTTGGAATTAGTTGTTATCATATTCTTTATTTTTTTTAGTCTATTCATATAATTTTTTTTTCCCATAGTATTTTTTTTTTCAGTATCCTAATATTATTTAGATATGAAATGGATTAAATTCATGATTTTTAAGTTTATAAAGGGTGACTCTCACAACCCCCGAACCGCGTTGTTTTTTTCCTGGTAACTTTATAACTATAATAAATAGAGCTGCCAGCCAACTCCAATATACTTTTTAACCCCTTCCCGCCCAGCCCCAGTGTCCCTAAACCCGGGGGGAGCAGGAAGGTCTTGACTACTGTGATTGGCTGTCACATGATCGGGAGCCAACTGGGAGCTGTCTTTAACAGCTTGGTCACTTTGTGTGGAGCATGCAGTGAGTGTGCTTGCAGCACACAAATCTCTCGCGCTCATGAATGCATTTGTGCGGCAAGTGGGCATTAAAGCCCACCATCTTTGCCACCGCACATATGCATTATTTGGGTGTCCAAAGGTAAATACGCATTGTGTAAAGTGACCTTGCTATGTGCACTGGTGCTTGAAACAGTCACAAACACAATGCCTCCTGGGCTTAGGAAAATAGCCTCTCCAGATGGGTATGTTTATATCTTCATTACGCTTGAAAGCGGATAGCTACGCTCTTGCGGCCCTCAAAGACTTGGGAAAGTCTACAACACTGCAACCATATAAAAACACACAGAGGGCGCACCGACCTAGTGCATTATCCTGAGACAAATAATTTATTGTATTGAAAACATGGTAAGTATTATACTCACAAAGTTGCAATTGTTAAAAGCGCATCACAGATTTATCTCAGCATAGTTCCGTCCAAATTGTGTCAACATGTACAACAGATACTGAAGATCCCCGTGTGCTGATGCGTTTCGAGGAATTCCTCTTCAGAGCCACACCCAGCCATAGAAGTTTCCTAATGCTAAACCTTTCATCAATTTTCTAAATTGCTGCATCTGTACATTTCAAAAGCCAGTATAAAGGAATAATACTGTAGTGGTAAAAAAGCAGTAGTGGGTTTAACTAATCATTTTTTTTGTATAATTTTCCTATAAGGGGGCATGGCAAGGGGTGTGTCCTATGCATGCATTCTTTTGCTAGTAGGTGTCCCTCGTTACCATCTCAAAAAGTTGCGTGGTATGTGTGTATAAAAAAATATATATATATATATATATATATATATATATATATATATATTATAGAGAGAGAGAGCAAAAAGAAACTGACAGGGTTTTAACCCTTTCCTTCCTCCATCCAAATCCTAAAAAATTAGGTAGTTTTGGCTTAAGGTGCACACAGAAATACACTGTACCTGTAATACTGCAAATTGCATTTCAGCCATGTTTTTCTTTGCAGGTACAAAGTCTCATATCCGAACGTTAATGCTGAAAGGCTTAAGACCATCCAGATTGACTAAAAATGGCTTCACTGCACTGCACATGGCGGCCTATAAGGTATGATCTATGAAGGCCCTCCATATTCTCTGTCAAGGATAGGAGGCACTTTGCTGAGCTGTCCTACTAAGCTGACCAGTGGGCTAAGGCCCCTTTTGGTCTGTTAAATAAATGATTGGAAAGAATGTGTTATATCTGTTGGATAAGTGCAAAAAATGTTGGTAATTCTGCTGGAAGTAATGTAAGCTGTTAAACTCCTGTGCTCTCTAAGTCTGCATATTACCATCTGATAGCATTTTTTCCCCCCATGTTATGGAAACGAGGAGAGGGAGAGGTGTTCTGTAGTACTTAAAACACTTCCTGCTCTAGGTGTGACAACATTGCTCCTCCATAGATACAGTGTAGTGAGTGAGCTTTGTGAGTTTATGTAAAATTAACTTCTCTTATTTGCTTCCTTTTGGTTGGATAAATATGCCATTGAAAATGTTTTGCTCTATATGTTTGATAAGTGCAGAGCATACTCGATGATTCTACCCGAAATCCAGTGGTGTCCTTAAAGCAGTGTTATCAACCCTGCCTGGTTTATCTCTCCTTCTGCCTGTACTACGGAGAGAAAAGAGAGAGTTGTTCTTTATTTCTAATGTGAAAGGGGCTGGTTGGAGGAATAGGGAGTGTAATGGTGAGACCACATCCCGAAAAATGGAACAAAGAAGAGGAACCCCCCAATGGGACTTTAGAGGTCTTCAAAAGTAGAACCCCTGAAGACAGATAACTTTCCAGAAACGCGTCAGTTGTAATAACTATACGGTCTACTTCTTAACTGTTACATTGTACCTGGTCATTCACATGATGTATTCATTTTAGGGCTAGCCACCCATTTTGATGTCTATGTATGTATTGTATTTTTTTTTTTTATACATTTTTTGTAAATAAAATCATACTTTTTATACATATATACTTTTCTCATTGCTTAAATAGCAGTACACTACTTTTGAAGACCTCTAAAGTCCCATTGGGGGGTTCCTCCTCTTTGTTCTGTATTTCTAATGTACACTATATTACCAAAAGTATTGGAATGCCTGCCTTTACACACACATAAACTTCAATGGCATCCCAGTCTGAGGCTCCATTCACACATAAGCAGTTTGCTTTTGAGCATTTCTACAGTGCTTTTTGTGTTTTTTTTTTTTACCACAAATTTGCTGCGATTTTACCCTGATTTGCCTTTTTCGTTTTTTATGCTTTTTTTTTTTTTTTGGCAAATTTGTTGTTGGGCAGATTAAAAAATGCAAAATGCAAATCGCGGCACAAACAATGTAAAAGTGCACAACATGCTTTTTTTTTCCAGCTTCTCTATTGAAGTCTTTTGAATCAAAAATGCAAAAAAGCACTGTTTTGCATTTAAAAGTCCCTTACCCTTTCCAAAAACACAGACGCACAAAAAGGCACAGAAACCTATGTCAAACAAAATGTCCTGCAATTCTGCAAAAAAACATAAAAAAACGTATTGGTGTGAATAGAGCCTGGGTCAATAGGTTGGCCCACCCTTTGCAGCTATAACAGCTTCAACTCTTCTGGGAAGGCAGTCCACAAGGTTTAGGAGTGTGTCTATGGGAGTGTTTGACCATTCTTCCAGAAGAGCATTTGTGAGGTGAGGCACTGATGTAAAGGCCTGGCTCGCAGTTTCCGCTCTTATTCATCCCAAAGGTGTTCTATCGGGTTGAGGTCAGGACTCTGTGCAGGCCAGTCAAGTTTCTCCACCCCAAACTCGCTCATCCATGTTTTTATGGACCTTGCTTTGTGCACTGGTCCAAATCATTTGGTGGAGGGGGGATTAAGGTGTGGGGTTGTTTTTCAGGGGTTGGGCTTAACCCCTTAGTTCCAGTGAAGGGAACTCTTAAGGCGTCAGCATACCAAGACATTTTGGACAATTTCATGCTCCCAACTTTGTGGGAACAGTTTGGGGATGGCCCCTTCCTGTTCCAACATGACTGCGCACCAGTGCACAAAGCAAGGTCCATAAAGAACACCTTTGTGATGAATTAGAGTGGAGACTACAAGCCAAGCCTTCCCATCCAACATCAGTGTCTGATCTCACAAATGGTGAAACATTCCCATACATACACTCCTAAACCTTGTGGACAGTCTTCCCAGAAGAGTTGAAACTGTTATAGCTACAAAGGGTGGGCCAACTCAATATTGAACCCTACGGAATAAGACTGGGATACTATTAAAATTCATGAGCGTGTAAAGGCAAGCGTCCCAATACTTTTGGTAAATATAGTGTACTTTCTATCCTAGGGTGATAGCACTGTTCCTATATATATATATATATATATATATATATATATATATATATATATATATATATATATACAGTGACTGAGTGTTGTCACCCTAGAACAGGAAGCGTGTTAGATGCAGATTAAAATAAACAGAAAAAATAAATAAAATAAAACTAATATAGCCACTACATCTGAGAACTGGAAAGCAGCAATATAATACATTTTATATTCTTAGATTCTAATACATTTTATCTAAAGGGTAATAAGGAACACCTTTTTTGCAGGTTTGCAGATCACTAAGCACAAAAAACAAACACCAACCAAAATTTGTTGTAGCAATATTGTCACAAAACATTTCATAATGAATTCTGGAAAAATTGTTTGCAGGGTCCATTTTGCAGGCGCCCTGTCAGCTCCCTCCATACACAGAGCTGGAGCAGCTGTCAAACTGGCAGCCCTGTTTGCAGATTACGCCGGGAGACTGGTTCTGTAGTCTTTAGGGCTCAGCTGTCAGTGTAACAGCCAGTTCCCAATCTGTGTATCAAAAGCAGCTGTCAGCAGTCAATCCTGGGTCATTTAAAGGGAAAGGGAAATTTTCTGCAAATTGGCTTGCTTTGCTTTATAGAATATAATACATATTCCTTATCCTTCTGCTTTTGCTTGTCCCTTCTCACCATAAAATGTAAAGAATGTAATTTATATTTTTGTTATACTTTTGTTAGGACAACGCTGAGCTGCTAACAGCACTGCTGCATGGTGGGGCTGACATCCAGCAGGTGGGTTACGGCGCTTTAACGGCACTTCACATCGCAACCATCGCTGGAAACCACGAGGTGATTGCATGCACAATTTAAAAAGAATTTCCAAGGACATAAAAAAGAAAATCCTTTGCCACTCTACCCCCTATACTTCTTTATATTTCATAAAAAAAAACTCTGCCTAAAAGACCAAATTACTTACCTAAGGCAGTGCCTAGACTTTGGTTGCAGGAAAGAAATTTGCATGATTTCCTTATCAGCACAGACAGTGTTGACATGGGAATCCCTTCTGCCAAGCAATTGTCTTCTCCCAGAGGGGGGCGGAGGCAGCCATCCCTACCTGGGAGAAGACAGTGATTATCGCTAGCGGCTATAGCAGCCACTTGCGATAATCACAAGTCTGGTTGTACCCAAGATGATGGATCGATCAATCAACTAGGTACATTCAGCCTGCCCAAATAATGATTTGAATCTCGGCCGGTTCAGCGGGAACCATGTATGGTTAGCCTAGACTATGATCACATGTCTAGCCGTGTGCAAGGTCTTTTTTGTTCTGGTCTGTAGTGTGAAAGAGTCCAGACTGCAGTGTCCATCTCACTTCTTTGTGACCTGGGCACTGCCCATTGGCTTCCTGAAAAGTCCATCAAGGGGTCCTGAAGCTTCCAGTAGTGTGTGACATCATGCAAGGGACAGAAACAAGACTAGTTGCCTAGACAATAGAGCCCCAACTGGTCTCCACCACTGCAGAGGATCACGTGAGAGCATGTAATGTTTTTCGGGGTCTTGGAGGCTTAAAAAAATGTGGGTAGGTGCTTAAGGATTGTTTTTTTTTTTAACTGCATTGTGTTTTAGCAAATTATGGGTTAAGTACCAATAATACAACTCTGGTACCTCACCCTGAAATCTTTTAAAGATAAACTAAGGCAAGCAGGCCTACCAGTAAACCCATGACTTATACACAATGCTATAGTAGTGCCTGGCCACTACACCAGGATCAGGTGCGAACTTAGCACAGCAAATTGGCACTTGCGGATGGCAGCCAAGCAGAGTAGTTTAATGACAGTCCAGTTACAAGGCAGGCAAGGTTCACAATAGTTAGGGTCAAATCTGTAGTCAAAAGACGGGCAATGAATAGTTAATATCTTCAACAAGGTAATCCAGACAGGAGAGCAGAACAGACAAGCAGGGAGCTTGAGCATGTGTAACCAGCGCTATCACACGTACATGTAGCGCTATCACAAGCATGAGACTGCAGGCTTGGTGAGCTTAAATCAAGTTTGTTCTCCATCCAGAGACTAGCCACATCAATCACCCTGCAGGTGGACAAACAGACAGGGAGAATGTATCACGACCAAAACCAGGATGCCGGTATGAGACCAGCAGGTGCAATTAAAGCAGGAGCGCTACGTGCTCCTGACAGGTAGCAGGGTATATTCTAGGCAGAGAAAGAATCCTGAGGATAGAGATAATATACCGCACTCTCTGGATCATACTGACTCCTTGTGTTACCACTTGAGTCAATATAGCGCTCTGTAACATCCACTCCTGGGTAGGTGCTGGTCTGCTTCTGTTCAGATGTCCCCCCCTAATGTTTACTTCTTAGTACAGATTTCCAGAATACTTTAATCAAGTGGCATACATTAGAAAATAAAGAAGGGCTCCAAATAGTGAAAGTAGCATTTATTAAAAAAAAATAAATAAAATATTGCACTTACAGCATGCAAAACAATATGTGTAGCTTTAAAACTATATTTTGCCCTATCCAAGATGGCCACCGGAGGTATTGTATTGTTTATGCATGCTGTCAGCAAGCTCTATCGGCTCTCTTTACTAAGGGGTATTTGTTATATGGTTTGTAAGGTGATTCACCATCTTAGGACCCCGTTCCCACCGGTGTCACTTGACATGCAATTTGACAGTTCCAAATCATATGACAAGTCCCACCCCATTGCCGGCAATGGATCCATTCATATTGCCGCATCTCATGTCCCAGCAATTGTGAAAAAGGTCCCTGCACTACCTTTTACCCATTCCATTGTGACTTGCATAGACTTCTGTTAAATTAAGTCACAAGCCGCAATGAAATTGGCAAATCTCTGATGTGCAGCTTTAAAATTTGTTTGGCTTACTATAAGCACTGGTACAATTTAGGTTATGCAATGGCTGATCTGCTTGTGTGTTCTGGAAGATTGACTCAGAAAGCGTTAAAACTCATGCATCGCTATGACCATGAGGAAATAACTATGATTAACAAAAGGTAAGCAGTGGAGGCCTACATGCACTATGTGGCCAAATGTTTGTGGACACCTGACCATCACACCTAGCTTGTTGGACATCCTATTTAAAACCATTGGTATTCATAGGTAGATGGCTTTTGCAATAAATCTGAAAATGAAACAGGGCAGGACCTGTGACGCGGAACGTCACCATAGGGTGGAAGCAGCAGTCATCTTGTTGGCTGGGAAACGATCCTTGCAGATAAGCTCATTATTTTATATTACCTGTAAGCATTTTATTGGCAAAAGATAATAAATGGTGTTTCATTAAGGTGTTGCACTATGAGTTTCTTTTTGCTTTCTTTGGTATTTATGAGTGATCAGTTTGCCCTGAATCATCTGTATGGAATCACACCTAATTAGCTCGATCTTGGGATTGCTGAGGATTTCTGGAGGAGCAGTTTGGTGGATCCTTTGAGCCTTTTTTACTGGTGGGAGGGTAAGCGGCAGTGTGATTGGGGTCACTCTCTCTCTGGTGGTGGTGGCACTTCAAGGAGACCAATCAGCTGGACCTTACCTATACTTTTGGACTTTTAATTACATAGCGCTGCTTTTCAATTTTATATTATTTTGCAATAAATCGTCAGGCAAACAATGATAGATAAGCAAAAGGACTATGTGTGGTCCAGGTGGTCAAAAAGAGCACTGCACAGAAGAAAGATTGAGGCATAGACACCCCAAAAAGTATCACGCTATCATGGACCTTTGCGGCATCTAAACAGCCAGAGTCAAAACCAACATGTAATATAAGAGCCGGTTCACACTACCGCGACCAGAAATTCACCCCATGAAAGAGGCGACTTTTTAGCAGAGACTTGTAAGAGACTTGGAAGATAGGCGACTTTGTCTGTGGGGAATGCTTGGGTAATCTTTTTCTTCTTCCTGGAAAGTCTGATCACAGTCGCTTGAAAATAGATAAGGATCCGACTTAGAGGCGACTCCCATTGAAGTCTATGTGCACAAGTCGGATAGAGGTCGCCTTGAAGTAGTACAGGAACCTTTTCTGAAGTCAGAGCGACTTCAGTAGTGCATATTAAGACGGCTCTCATTCATTTACATTGAATTTGTAATGACAAGAGACTTGGGGCGACTTGAGGGCACACAAGTCGCGTCCCAAGTCAGAGTAGTGTGAACTGGCTCTAAATAATGCACATTTTATTACAAACATACTTATCAATGCAAACCAAATCAAAATATAAACATCTTACAAACACCGCCAACCCCCTTCCCCAGGGGAAGCAAGCACACTACTGATGCAGTGTGAGTAAAACTCTCCGAAACGCGTCGCAAGAATGCCGGTGACGTCATCACAGACCATGCTGCGGTCCACCCTGTGTTCCAGCCTGCAGTTCAGCCCTCATTCTTGTGCACTATCACCGCTGCCACTTCTTGCTGGCCAGGACGGCCCTACACACGGCGGATCTCTGTTCTCAGGATGGTTCCTTGGATGGATGGCGCAGCTCCGGGTCACTGGTGTATTACATTGTGCCTATTCACCTCTAACCACATGTGAGTCTTTTACCTTATTGTGTTGTTATTAAAGTGTAACAGTCTGCACTCAGAGGCGCCTGTCTCTTCTGCTCTCTCCTCTTCTCCCCGCTCTCACAGGCTTGGCTGAGAGCAGCGGGAGCCATTGGTTCATCCTTTTGTTCGTCAAATCCTTTGACGAGGGAGCCGGGGTTGGGGCCAAGCCTCGCTGTCTGCATCTATGGACGCAGGCAGCGTGGCTCGGAATCGAGCAGGCAGGTGTGCCACCATAGGAAACGGCTTCCTATGGTGGCACACCGAGAAAAGGAAGAGCCAGGAGTGGTGGTGGGAACGCGAGAAGAGAAGGATTGGGGCAGCTCTGTGCAATTATATTGCACAGAACTGCTAAGTATAAACCTGTTAAAAAACTATTTAAGACTTTACAATTACTTTCAGGTTTAAGCTCTTTTGAGCTAAAGCCATAAGTTATTGCAATTGTTGACGAACACGATTTTCACACTTCAGTTGTATTTTGGAGTGTTAATTGATGCCTAAGAATACCGACTATAGGTGCGCTACCTTAAAAGCAATATCATGTTTTGGAGAGTCTACAATCTGGGTGAGGGGGTCACATACTTCGCCATAAAGAAAAAGAATAAGAGGCATCTAATTTGTCAGTATGCAACCTGCTTCTCCGAGATATACTGAATTTCAGGCGGTTGTATTAAATCACACGGAAATAAACAGGAGCCGCAGTCTGACCTGGGCCCGCTATGTTTTGCCACCCATAGAAATTGATATAGACTTCTATTTAAAAGCAAATGTGGAGGTCATTGCTTTTTCCATTCTCCTCTAAAAAGCTTCACTACACTTCAATATATTTCAGCATTTTAGTTGTGTCGCTTCCATTTGATTGGCACAACATTTAAACATCAATTCCTCAAGGACTCCTCATCAAGGTAATTTTTTTCTTGTTTTGTTTCGGTTGTTATGGGGAAAAAAAGAGACTAGAATTGTATACTGGGAAAAAAAGCAAGTTAAAAGAAGAAAACTGTGTATAACAAATGTCTGCTCTTCTTTATGTATAAAGCGTGTATACTCTGTGTGTGTTTATATTCACAGTAACACACACCCCAATTGAAATTCAGAACTGCCAGTCCTGAGTCCTGCCAAATGTAACTGCAGCACCTCATATTTTTTTTTTTTTTAATAGTATCCAAATGCAAAAAATGCAAAGCTTGCACAAAAACTGCAACAATTTCAGATGAAAAGATCCTTCCTCACTAATAACATGTAACAATTAGAAAAAATGAACAGCTGGCGCACAACGGGGAATAAGAGTATCACCAGGGACTATACCAGTAATACTGGACGCACAATAACCAGAGTAAATAATTTGTCAATAAAAAGGACAATATATAAGTCCATATATAACAAGGTCCATGGAAAGGTCCATAAAAATCCCAAGGTGCACTCCTGAGGCAGCTCTAGTGACAAGTAGAAGATTTGCTTGGGGCCAACTAGAAGGAAACACAGGCGCCACTCTTAAGTGCAGTAACTTGAAATTTTATTAGGATAAGACCACTGGAATGTGGGGTACTCACAAAAGTGATGAATAAACAAGCACATAAAGACACTCCGTTAAGGATCAGGATGGCCAGAGCGGTAACGGTAGACAGGCTGTAGCGGTGACCGCCGCACTTCCTCGTCCCGGGGATACTCAGATGCCAGTCCGTCGTCACTTCGGCAAGCGTGATTACGTCATGGCGCCGGCGACGCGTTCTCGGAGCATGCGCTCCTTCCTCAGGCCGATATCGCGCCATTTTGGACGTGGGACTTAAGTAGGATGGAAGCCAGAGCCTACCCGGTCCTAAAGCCAGCCTTGATTTTAAGTGTAACGGCAGGTTATGTTAATCTAATGCATTTGGCAGTATCTGGCTCATATAACTAAGAGATTGTGTCAGTTTTTTAGGCGGATCTGATCGGATGCTCCATGCATCCCTATGGGGCAGCGGATGTCAGTGGAGACATGTCCGCTGACACCCCGCTGCCATCCGCATTCGATCCTGTCCGTGAAATCCGGATGGATGGAAACCCTATTTTCCATCCGTCCAGGGGATCGGATCGGATGGGATTGAATGAGAGCGGACAGGCAGTCAGCTCTCATCCGATTCCCCCATAGAGATGCATGGGGCTCTGACACCTCCCTCTCCGCATACAGAGCGGAGAGGGAGATGTCACCTTCCCGCTCAGCAGGGATCTGTGTTTACGATCCTCTGCTGAGCAGCACGGATCCGCCTACGGAGGCGGACCGTGTGAAAGAGCCCTAAAGCTAGGATGAGGAGATGGAGGGCGCTCTGGATAGTGGATTCTGGCCAGTGAATATGTCCGCAATAGATTGGATACAGAACAGGCAAGCAGGTGTCTCAGCAGTACTAGGGCAGAAACTCCAAGAGGGAAGCAAACTCTGGTACAAAGAAAACAAACAGAAAGCGCCTCTAAGTGCAGAAAACAAAAGACTTTCATTGCCAAAGGATAAAAATGCACTTACTAGCATTACAATAAACCAGGTTCGTCATAGGATCCTACGACGAGCCTGGTTTATTTTAATGCTAGTATGTGCATTTTTATACTTTGGCAATTAAAGTCTTTTGTTTTCTGCACTTAGAGGTGCCTTCTGCTTGTTTTCTTTGTACACTCAGTAAAGCTAACTGTTTGGCTGCTAAAAAAATCACTGAAAAAAAAACACTTGTATAATCACAGCACAAACTCATATACCATACTTATTTATTTATTTGTTTTGTAGGAGCTCCCCCATTAATATCTGTGCCAATCCCCGATCTAGATTAAGGGTCTGGTATAAGTAAAAGGAATTTCTGGCTATTTGTTTATAAACTGAACAAAGTGGCTCAAAACTGTCATTTACAGTTTAAATGGCATTTGTTTATCTAAACGTCAGTTTTGTTGTAGTAGTGCAAATGGGTCAATTCACAGGTAGGTTAAGGGTGATGTATTTTGTTTAAAGTGGAAGAAAAGCCTTATACTGTACATGTAGCACTGCCCCTTTGGGGTTGGTTGCAGTTGTATGTTTTGCTGTGCCGCTTTGACCCTGTAAACCATCCAGCCCTCCTGACACTTTTGATGATGATGGTAAACAGGACAAATAGAGAGGATAAATCTCCCCAACGGGGGCAAAGGTAGCAATAAAAACCTAATAGGTGCTGTAATCTGCCTCCACTCAATCCGAAACTGAAAAAAAAAATGTTGTCTTTAGTTATACTTTAAGCATTATTATAATCGTTGCTCCCCACCCAAACTGAATTGTAAAAGTTTTTCTGCTTTAGTATATGTTTCCCAGTGCAGTGGCCAGCCCTTTATGTAATTTATGTGACAAACTCTTGCTTATTAGGCCTCATGCACACGGGACATCTAAAAACGCCAGCACTGCTGCCAGGAAAAAGCAGCGTTAAAAATGTTATCTGCGTTTTTGAAAAAGTGTATATGGGCGTTTTTCTGCTTTTTTTGGAGTTAATGTAAAAATGCCTAAAAAGGCCAAACACGGCTAAAAGCTTGTTACATAGTTTATGTAACAAAGATTGGGTTCCTCACTCTGGTCCCGACGCCGCGGCACAATTGTCATAACACGCTGGAACACAGGAGACACCTCCGCTCACCCGACCGATCCTCCGGTCGGGTGAGCGGAAGCATCTTATGACAATTGTGCCACGGCGTCGGTACCAGAGCGAGCCCCCCAATCCCCGCTTTTATTGCATCTATGTATTGATGTGCTTTTAAGGATTGTATACATGTACGTGCATTTTTCTGGATGATTGAGTAGATTAAACGTCATTGCACTAGTGGGGCTCTTTTTTTCTTACATGATTTGAGCGTAAGGAAGGCAGCCCAGTCACCGGGGACCTAATATCAGCTACATCCTGTGTGCCAAAGTGGAACATCCTAGCGCATTAGCCCGGTCCATGAGAGTGGAGGGCAATTAAAGCAGAGTTCCACCCTGGGAATACTTTTTTTAATAAAAATACCCCCGGGACAGTCAGGGCTAGTACATTCCACAATGGCTAGCCTCTGATCTGTCCCGGGTTCCACTTACCTTTTAGGACAAATACTTACCTTGAAAAAGTATTGTCCAGCGCTGCCATCTCAAGTGTGGGCAGCTTGAAGCCAGCGCGATCCTCTTCTGCATCCTCTTCCGTCTTCTTCGGTCCCACGATGCACTGCACCGGCCCCGCCGTCACTTCCGGGCATGCCCAGAAGCTGTTTAGAAGGGGATGACGCGCGCGCCCCGGAACTGACGTCGGGGCCTGTGCAGGCGCAATGATTCCTGGGAGCGATGACGTTCAGCTCCCAGGAATCATTGCAAAGTCAGGAAGTGACGACGGGCCGTGGCCGCCGAGGGGAGGAAGAAGGAAGTAAGGTAAGTATATTTTTTTTCTCTACGAGGTAAGTAAAATATAAAAAAAATAAAAAAAATGCGATTATCCATTTGTTTTTCAGGTGACCCGGAGCGAGAAGATGGAGGTAAGTATCATTTTAGGGTGGAGCTTCACTTTAAGTGGGGGTGAGTGGCTTTGCTGAGGGGAGTAGAGCACAGAGGTGGAGGACTTTCAGGGGGTTTCCTCATTTCAATCAGCCACTGGAATCTCACCTGATCATCAGCTATCACTATTCTTTTTAGACTGTCTGTGAAGTAATTTGAGATTGCTTATTAAGATTTCCACGGTGAAGTTGGATTTTCTTACATATGAATATTTCTTCATATTTGATGGCTTATATGGTTCATGTATTCACACATATGTTATTGTGTTTTGATTTGTTCACTATTTATTTGCACAGCTAGTGGTTAATTTTTCACTATTACTCACACAGCCATTAATGTCTAAACCGTTAACAAAAAAGTGAGAACACCCCTAAGTGAAAATGTCCAAATTGGGCTCAAAGTGTCAATATTTTGTGTGGCCACCATTATTTTCCAGCACTGCCTTAACCCTCTTGGGCATGGAGTTCACCAGAGCTTCACAGGTTGCCACTGAAGTCCTCTTCCACTGATGACGACATCATTGAGCTGGTGGATGTTAGAGACCTTGCGCTCCTCCACCTTCCATTTGAGGATTCCCCACAGATGCTCAGTAGGGTTCAGGTCTGGAGACATGCTTGGCCAGTCCATCACCTTTACCGTCAGCTTCTTTAGCAAGGCAGTGGTTGTCTTGGAGGTGTGTTTGGGGTCGTTATCATGTTGGAATACTGCCCTGCAGCCCGGTCTCTGAAGGAAGAGGATCATGCTCTGCTTCAGTATGTCACAGTACATGTTGGCATTCATGGTTCCCTCAATGAACTGTAACTCCCCAGTGCCAGCAGCACTCATGCAGCCCCAGACCATGACACTCCCACCCCCATGCTTGACTTTAGGCAAGACACACTTGTCTTTGTACTCCTCATCTGGCTGCCGCCACACACACACTTGACACCATTTAAACCAAATAAGTTTATCTTGGTCTCATCAGACCACAGGACATGGTTCCAGTAATCCATGTCTTTAGTTTGCTTGTCTTCGGCAACTGTTTGCGGGCTTTCTTGTGCATCATCTTTAGAAGAGGCTTCCTTCTGGGACGGCAGCCATGCAGACCAATTTGATGCAGTGTGTGGCGTATGGTCTGAACACTGACAGGCTGACCCCCCCATCCCTTCAACCTCTGCAGCAATGCTGGCAGCACTCATACATCTATTTTCCAAAGGCAATTTCTGGATATAACACTTAGCAAATGCGCTCAACTTCTTTGATCGACCATGGCAAGGCCTGTTCTGAGTATATAACCTGTGCTGTTAAACCACTGTATGGTCTTGGCCACCGTGCTGCAGCTCAGTTTCAGGGTCTTGGCTATCTTCTTATAGCCTAGTCCATCTTTATGTAGAGCAACAATTATTTTTTTTCAGATCCTCAGGGAGTTCTTTGCCATGAGGGGCCATGTTGAATTTCCAGTGACCAGTATGAGAGAGTGAGAGCGATAACACCAAATTTAACACACCTGCTCCCCATTCACACCTGAGACCTTGTAACACTAATGAGTCACATGACACCGGGGGTGGGAAATGGCTAATTGGGCCCAATTTGGACATTTTCACATTGGGGTGTACTCACTTTTGTTGACAGCCATTCAGACATTAATGGCTGTGTGTTGAGTTATTTTGAGGGGACAGCAAATTTACACTGTTATACAAGCTGTACACTCACTACTTTACATTGTAGCAAAGTGTCATTTCTTCAGTGTTGTCACATGAAAAGATATAAAATATTTGCAAAAATGTGAGGGGTGTACTTACTTTTGTGAGACACTGTATACTTTTAACTATTCTTTTTTTTTTTTTTTCTTCCTTTTTTTTAATATTGCAATACTGCTTGGGATCCTGAATATAATAAATAGGCTAACGTGTTTTAGAAGTAAAGTTATCCTTTAAACACGCATTTCTTTAATGAACGCACAGCAACACACCATGCAAAATACACCTTTAAATGTGGATTAACTCACTATCTTTCTAGCTAAAGAATTAAATCACCGGGGAAAAGAAAGCAAATGCTAGATCACGGAATTAAAAGTGATAATGTTTTCCTCAGTGATAATTTACTGCATCTGTTTCAGCGCCGTTCTGACGGTGGTACTTTGGGAATTCCGCAAGCTTATCTGGCGAAACAGAACTCTAGTAAGCCGCCTGCAGTAGAAGAGCAAAGCAAGTCAGAGCTTGGCATTGCACAGCAACTAAAGAGATCACTGATGCTTTAAATGTTTAATAACGTTTTCAATTTCAGTTGAAAACAGTGTTAAAGCTGAACTTCAGGCAGATATAGAAACACAAATGAATGCAGCTCTGTGATCAATAATACATATTTTAAGCAGTGTAAGTCGTTAAAATTGTTTTTGGTATGAGCCTCTTGTAATCCCCTCTACAGCAGAGCATAGACTTGAACAGGGAGAAGCAGCAAAAGAATCCAATTAGTTGTGTTGCAATTCCTAAGTGCAAGAAACATGCTGACAGGAGGGGAGAGACGAGTAGCAGAAAGATAAGCTGATCAGTTTGCGGTTTGTGAGTACCAGCCTGTACCTACCACTTAATTGCCAAGCCATTTTTTAATTTTCAGTGTGATGTTAGTTTGGAAAAGTGTCAGTTAGGTGTTCAATTTGTCCGCCACAATGTCACAGTCCCTATAAAAATGGCTGATCGCCGCCATTACTAGTAAAAAAAAAAAAATAAAATAAAAACTCCATAAAAATATCCCATAGTTTGTAGATGCTGTAACGCAAACCAATCAATATACGCTTATTGGGATTTTTTTTGCCAATTATATGTAG
The DNA here is from genome assembly GCF_965119305.1 of Pelophylax lessonae. Classification (NCBI taxonomy): domain Eukaryota; kingdom Metazoa; phylum Chordata; class Amphibia; order Anura; family Ranidae; genus Pelophylax; species Pelophylax lessonae. The sequence continues at coordinate 266,145,760 of NC_138775.1, read as the reverse complement.
CAGAATACATATTGGCCAGAATTTATAAAGAAAATTGATTTTTTTAATTTTTTTTATTGGATATGTTTTATAGCAGAAAGTAAAAAAATATATATATTTTTTTCAAAATTGTTGTGTTTTTTTTGTTTATAGCTCAAAAAATAAAAACCGCAGAGGCGATCAAATAACACCAAAAGAAAGCTCTATTTGTGGGAAACAAAGGATATACATTTTATTTGGGTGCAGTGTTGCACGACCGCGCAATTGTCAGTTAAAATAACGCAGTGCCGTGTCGCAAAAAATGGCCTGGTCATAAGGGGGGTAAATCTTCCGGGGCTTAAGTGGTTAATGAATCCATCATGCAATGGTATACCCAAAATAATTTTACAGTATATCATTTTTTGACAAAGCTTTCTTTTGGTGGAATTTAGTATCCACTTTTCCTATTGCTTACTATATAAAAGGAATAAGACCAAATATTTTGAAAATAACCTGTTTATTTTTCTATTATAAAGCATAGCAAATAAAAATGCCAGGCAGTACACACATCCCCAAAAAGGACCCCTTTTCTTTTTGATCGTTCACTCATTAGTTCCTCCCCTATCCATTGTAAGAAGGATGGGAGCGCCACACCAGCTTTTACAGACATTTTTTAAAAAATCCATTTTGTAACAGCCAACACGTTTCAGGGGCTCAATACTCCCCCTTCATCAGGGCTAAAAACAGGCCTTTCCAATTCAAGTCCCTGCTTCGTCCTGTTTTTAGCCCTTAGGAAGAGGGAGTGCTGAGCCCCCGAAACGCATTGGCTGTTACAAAATGCAAAATAAAAATCTTTTAAAAAGCCAGTAGAAGCTGGGGTGGCGCTCCCATCCTTTCAAAACTTCAACAAACTTCTTTGGGGGTCCTGCAAGACCCTACAGTTGCCGGTGAGAAGCCTCTAGGACAGTGATGGCAAACCTTGGCACCCCAGATGTTTTGGAACTACATTTCCCATGATGCCCAACAACACTGCAGAGTGCATGAGCATCATGGGAGATGTAGTTCCAAAACATCTGGGGTGCCAAGGTTCGCCATCACTGCTATAGGATCACAAACCGCCCATCGCATTAAAACACATCCGCATAAGGTTCAACACTCCTAAATCACAAAGATTGCATCAGTTCACTGTAAGAAGAAGGAGTGATCTCTCCAATGTAAACTGTATGCTGTACATCAGTACTTGAGTAATAAGGTCTGAAGACACAAGGGTTACCTAGGGTAACAGGAGGTTATTACTTGTGAACATTGTGATTGGTCATTACAGCAATCACATGGTACAGAGCAGCTCCTACTGGCTCTTTACATTGTGTTTGTAAATCGGTTCACCACTATTAGGCTCCGTTCACATGTAGGCGTTTTGGGGCGTTTTTGGGGAGTTTTTCTGCTCTAGGATCAGCTCTCAAAACGCCCAACAAGACAAATCCTATTCATTTCAATGGCCCCTGTTCACATCTGAGCGTCTTGACGCTGTGAGCAAAACGCCCAACGCTCAAAAAAGTACATGAGCTTCTCTTTGGGCAGATTACAGGCGTTTTCCATTGGTCTCTATTCAATCTAAAAACGCCTGCACAAAAACGCCTGTAAATCGCGGTAAAATCGCGGTAAAAAAAACACGCGAAAACGCTACGCTCAGGTGTGAATGTAGCCTTAATGAGTGCACTGACCACCCGAGGGTTATTTCTGATGTGCTGTTTATAAACACTGCATCAGAAATTGATGTCTACCCCCACCACTTTTTTAGATGCAGCAGTAGGGAGAAAGTAAAGCAAAATGTATAGTGGTTTTACACATTATTTATTTCTTTATATTGGTCAGGACTAAAAAAAATGTTTCTTTTTAATCAGGTAATATAAATTATTGTATAAGATCTTTATTAGAGGGCTCATTCTAAGGTTTCACTAAGACAAGGGGAGACTCAAAGCATGTCGTTTCTACTGTGTTATGTCTTTAGATAGCCCATAGTGCCCAAGGATTGCAGGATTGCACAATAATATTTCAGGCTCCTTTCTACAATTCACGGGTTCTTCATGTTCTTCGGTGAATTAAAAGCCTGTTGTTGATTATAGTTGTAGCACCCTCCTATTTATAGATAGCAGGTATAGTTTTGGCTTTCTCTGCTTAAAGCGGAGTTCCACCCAAAAGTGGAACTTCCGCTCTTTTGTTTCCTCCCCTCTCCGGGGCCACATTTGGCACCTTTCGGGGGGGGGGGGGGGAACGGGTACCTGTTTTTGACAGGTACCCTTCCCCACTTCTGGGATACCGCGCCATCCCTCGGAAGTTCGGCCCCCTCCTCCTTCCTCTGCCGCCGAGCCAATAGGAATGCGCAGCACACTTCGTGCATGCGCAGTAGGGACCCATCCGTGAAGCCGCAATGCTTCACTGCCGGGTTCCCTCACCGGCAATGGGGGCGGCAGCACCCGACAGCCAATGGAAACATTGGCTGCGGTGCCGACATCGCTGAACTTCAGGACAGGTAAGTGTCCTAATAGTAAAAGTCAGCAGCTACAGTATGTGTAGCTGCTGACTTTTAATTTTTGGAGGGGGAGGCGGAACTCTGCTTTTAACAGAAAAGTAGTAGGTAAAGCATTTGAGCTCTCTGCTTATCAGGGAGCTGGATCTACTAGTTAGGCCTGCTCCATGTGTTCAATGTGTGATTCATGTGGGCTGAAAGAGTGTCCCCACTGTATCCAATAGAGAGGCAGATTGGACAGTGGAGGAAACCCAGCCAATGACATACAGGCTTTGATACTGTACCATGGGTTTGGCACAGAGAGTGGTGCATCATGGGATAGGGTAGCCAGGCGCACATGAGGCCGGGGGTCTTTGGGTGGGAAGCCAGGTCCCAGAAGGAGGGTGACGGCTGTTTCCTTTTCTGTAGCAGTGGACAGTGGTCACAGGCAGTCAGCCTAGTGAACCAGGGAGTGTGACTGAACCCAGAGGTCCAGGGGAAGCTGACTGAAGGAGTTGGGGCTGAAGTGAATCTTGAAAAACAGTGTCCGTGAGTACAGAGGCCCTTGCCCAGGGGTCTGCCTAGGAAGGGGACCACTCCGGAGTGTAGAGTCAGTGAATGGGTGTCAGCTCCACAGCGAGAGAGAAAGGGGGTGCCAAGTTAGAACCCTCAAGATAATTGTACACAGGAACACTTTTATTACCTTCATTCCAGTGGCAGAGTGAAGCAGCGGCCTTGCCGCACTCTCATGTCAGATGTCCTCAATACTGTGATTAGTTGCTAGTTGGAGTATCCCACTCATCCCTTCTCCTATCCCAGTTCTAAAAAAAAAACTACAAAACAACATTCCCTGGACTGATCATTGACTGAGCCAAGAACTTAAAGTGATACGTTTCTGAAAGCCATTGCTACGGGTAACCCAGGGGAATTCAGAAAGTGTCATTCTTCAGCAGTCCTCTAGGGGGCAGTGCTACATAGTTTTCAGGGGAAATTTACACAGACCTGAATGACTCATTAGCAGAGACTTATTCTTTATCAGATAGTTCATTCAAGGGTTTCAATAAGACAAAGGGAGCCTCAAAGCAGGTAGTTACTGCTGCGTTGTTTCTTTGGATAGCCCATAGTGCTGCAGGATTCCTTTATCTGGTATTAAATGTGAATGTAGATTTTACATACAGTACAATATATACAGTATATATAGACTACAGTTGAATCAACTTAAAGCCATTATGGTTCCATCAAAGAAAAATTCTACCTTTTTGGCTTTTGTATCCTAAAGCCAGGGGATGGAATATTCAGGTATTTGATGAATACCTTTTAGCTTGCTTTGATTGAAACTTTTAAATATTCACTGTTCCTGGCAGAAAGAGTTTACATTTTTGCTAGTTGCTATGTAGGAACCATAGACCCGCGAAATGCTGTGTCAGGGAAAGGATTATGCTTCTCTGTGTAGACTGCTGAAAATAAACATCATAGCTACTCTAAAGAAATAGAGAGATGCGCAAATACTGGGAAACTGACTCAGCTGGTGATCCTCTTGGTTCCTTTAGATATTCTTTTGATTGTCCAGCGTGTTTTTACTTAATAAATAAATAAATTATTTAAAAAATAAAACAATAATATATATACAGTATCTCACAAAAATGAGTACACCCCTCACATTTTTCTACATATTTTACTACCGTATATCTTTTCATGTGACAACACTGAAGAAATTACACTTCGCTACAATGTAAAGTAGTGAGTGTACAGCTTCTTGTATAACAGTGTAAATTTGCTGTCCCCTCAAAATAACTCAACACACAGCCATTAATGTCTAAGCCACTGGCAACAAAAGTGAGTACACCCCTAAGTGAACATGTCCAAATTGGGCCCAAAGTGTCAATATTTTGTGTGGCCACCATTATTTTCCAGCCTTAACCCTCTTGTGCATGAAGTTCACCAGAGCTTCACAGGTTGCAACTGGAGTCCTCTTCCACTCCTCTATGATGACATCACAGAGCTGGTGGATGTTAGAGACCTTGCACTCCTCCACCTTCCATTTGAGGATGCCCCACAGATGCTCAATAGGGTTCAGTTCTGGAGACATGCTTGGCCAGTCCATCACCTTTACCCTCAGCTTCTTTAGGAAGGAAGCGGTCGCCTTGGAGGTCTGTTTGGGGTTGTTATCATGTTAGAATACTGCCCTGTGGCCCAGTCTCCGAAGGGAGGGGATCATGCTCTGCTTCAGTATGTCACAGTACATGTTGGCATTCATGGTTACCTCAATGAACTGTAGCTCCCCAGTGCCGACAGCACTCATGCAGCCCCAGACCATGACACTCCCATCACAATGCTTGACTGTAGGCAAGACACATTTGTCTTTATAGTCCTCACCTGGTTGCCGCCCCACACGCTTGACACCATCTAAACCAAATAAGTTTATCTTGGTCTCATCAGACCACAGGACATGGTTCCAGTAATCCATGTTCTTAGTGTGCTTGTCTTCAGCAAACTGTTTGCGGGCTTTCTTGTGTATCATCTTTAGGGGAGGCTTCCTTTTGGGATTACAGCCATGCAGACCAATTTGATGCAGTGTGTGGCGTATGGTCTGAGCACTGACAGGAGGACCTCCCACCCTTCAGCTTCTGTGCAGCAATGCTGGCAGAGTTCATACATCTATTTCTGAAAGACAACCTCTGGATATGACGCTGAGCACCTGCACTCAACTTCTTTGATCGACCATGTTGAGGCCTGTTCTGAGTGGAACTTGTCCTGTTAAACCGCTGTATGGTCTTGGCCACCGTGCTGCAGCTCAGTTTCAGAGTCTTGGCAATCTTCTTATAGCCTATACAATCCTTATGTAGAGCAACAATTTTTTTTCCAGATCCTCAGAGAGTTCTTTGCCATGAGGTGCCATGTTGAACTTCCAGTGACCAGTATGAGAGAGTGAGAGCGATAACACCAATATAACACACCTGCTCCCCATTCACATCTGAGACCTTGTAACACTAACAAGTGACATGACACCGGGGAGGGAAAATGGCTAATTGCGCCCAATTTGGACATTTTAACTTAGGGGTGTACTCACTTTTATTGCCAGCGGTTTAGAATGAATGGCTGTGTGTTGAATTATTTGAGGGAACAACAAATTTACACTGTTATACAAGCTGTACACTCACTACTTTACATTGTAGCAAAGTGTAATTTCTTCAGCGTTGTCACATGAAAAGATATAATAAAATATTTACAAAATGTGAGGCGTGTACTCACTTTTGTGGGATACTGTATATACACACACACTATATTACCAAAAGTATTGGGACACCTGCCTTTGCACGCACATAAACCTTATTGGCACCCCAGTCTTTGCCTGTAGGGTACAATTTTTAGTTGGCCCATCCTTTGCAGCTATAACAGCTTCATCTCTTCCGGGAAGGCTGTCCACAAGGTTTAGGAGTGAGTCTATGGGAATATTTGACCATTTGTGAGGTTTGACCATTCTTCCAGAAGCCCATTTGTGAGGTCAGGCACTAATGTGGATGAGAAGGCCTGGCTCGCAGTCTCCTCCCCCCAAAGGTGTTCTGTCGGATTGAGGTCAGGACTCTGTGCAGGCCAGTTAAGGTCTGCCACCCCAAACTCTCATCCATATCTTTATGGACCTTGCTTTGTGCACTGGTGCGCAGTCATGTTGGAACAGGAAGGGGCCATCCCCAAACTATTCCCACAAAGTTGGGAGCATGAAATTGTCCAAAATGTCTTGGTATGCTGACGCTGTAAGAGTTCCTTTCACTTAAACTAAGGGGCCAAGCCCAATATATACAGTATATATTACTCCTCTTAATAACCATCTTTATATGTATATAAAATATATCATAAAATATTTATTTTTACAAGAAAAACCTTTACCACCCACTTATAGAGCCTGGTCCAGGTGTGCAAGTAACAAAATCAATGTATTATTGAAATTCTGCATTAAAACCACTCATTACTTTTAGAAATGTAAATCAAGAATAGATCCCCTGGGGGATAATAATATACTATATTTTGTAGTGAATATCTTATCTATCAGTATATCATTAAAAGGCACTATATTTGATCTAACTTGGGGTTAATAAATAGCTTCAATACAATTTGTAGGGAACCAGTTTCTTCATCTACAAAGCCAATTGCTATACCTCAATAGGTACATACATGTATTGAATATTTAAATCTTGTAATAATAACCAGCCACACCTATCATTATTCATCACATTGTAATGTGGATCATTGTGTTGAATTAAAAAAATTCCATACATAGCGTTTGATAAATTTCATGCATATAGAATTATCAACATGCCATTTACTTATCCAAAATTTCGAACCAGATGTTGACTGATGGTTGTGGTCCAACTTTGATCCAATCTACCCATCTATGGGGTATTGTATGAGTTCAACATACTAAATGGTATTGTGTTCAGTTTAGTTCAGGTGCTCCTTACATGGACTCTAAATCTCGGGGTGTAATATCTGGTATGCTATTATCCCTTGGAAGTTTTGTTTTTCAGTAAATGCTGAGTGTTTTTAGTGTTGTATTTTAACATTAAAGCAATGTTCTATAGCTAGTAAAGGTTTTATATATGTGTGAATAAATATATACAATATACAATATATTTTAATTGACTATATATATATATATATATATATATATATATATATATATATATATATATATATATATATATATATATATATGTATACATTAGGGATGGACTTCTTAGAAAGTACACAAGACTTCACTTCTTTTATATTGCATATCATATGAGATCTCTTGACTGCATGGTATTAACCTTTATCAAGTGCTACATAGATAGGTGGTTGCCTTTTTACTACATGTTAAAAAACTCCTACTGGGTCTGACATGTGGTTTGGGTATACTACACAAATGTGACTAAAGCATGCATTTTGAATATATATATATATATATATATATATATATATATATATATATATATATATATATATTGTGAGACTCGCATCAAGTGTAGAGCGTTTAAAGGACACCGCCACTCGCTTTTTCTTTCTTTTAAGGGCTTTCCTCGCCCATGTTTATTAAAGGAAAGTTCATCAAGCAGAAAAATAACAGGGTTTCCCTCGCAGGGGTTTCAGCATTTCAATCCTCAGCAAAATAAACGATCATTCAGCCCTCCTGGTTTGTAATTGTAGTGCTGCTGCTGTGGCCTCAAACTCCAGGCCCTTGTCTGTCTCCCACAGACTACGCTCACCCAACGGTGCACACCGATAGCAGCCTTGTGCCGCACTGACTCCCACGTGGAGCCCTCCTGACTCCTGGGCCAGACCTCCTGTCTGCCGGGGTGGAGCCCAGAACCATGGTCAGGTTACTACAAAAAGCCCAGCACACACCTGACCAATTATTATGCTGGCTGTTCTGAATATCTGGACCCAGGAGTGGAGATTTCATCCCACCCGGATCACTTAGAAATCTCCAGGCTCCAGGTCCCAAACTGGACTTTTTAAAACACAGAGGACACTGAAAAGCCAGTTTCCTCTTCATGTTACAAGCTCCCTGGAGCCCCTCAACCTGCCTGGTTGAGAATTCTGGGTCACAATTGCTTTCTGGACCCTGGCAGGGCAACGCTCTGCCACAATATACATAAGGGGCAGGTGATTTAGGACTTGTTTTTAAATGTTGTCATTCATATGTGTTATGTGGGTTTTATACTTTTCATTAAAGGATTAATTTTTATATACATAGATGGGAGTCAGCAGCACGTGTGTATTTACGTACATGTTATCCTCTATGGATATTTAGAAGTACCCGTAAAATCTCTTTACGGTTTAAATAATATAGAGGAGGAGGTAGAGCTTGTATCCATCTTGGTTTGGGTGTGTGTATTGTATTTAAGATTGATGGAAAAAGTTCCCTGTACCTGTTTAAAGGGAAAGTTTTTTTATACCTTGTAGGACTTTGTGGTGTGGTTGTGTTCTAGTCCCTAGAATATTTCCTAAACAGTGCATGTTTAGGAGATATTCATTTAACCTACAGGTAAGCTTTATTTTACACTTACCTGTAGGTAAAAATAAAAATACAGAGTTTACTACCTCTTTAATGGTAAACCTGCTCTGTGACACATTCTAAACCTAATCTATCTAACCCTGTATAGTAAAATTTGCTGTACTTACCTATTCTGCACCCGATCCAGTCTGGTCTCCAGCAGCGGAACGTATGTGCAGGAGAGGACCAACAACGGCTGTGAAATGAATAGGAAGCTATGTTACCCATAGACTTACTATGGGGCTTTCATTGTCGGATGCCTCTCCTGCACCTGCCTCCATGCTGAAGCTGCCACCGACAGCTGATGCTGGGACCGGACTGGATCAGCTGCAGAATAGATAAGTACAGTGATTTTTTCTTTACAGGGTTAGATAGATTAGGTTTAGAATGTGGCATAGAGCAGGTTTAGGGTTAGTTAGGTTTAGCCTGGACTGATACTTTATTTCTCTTCACCAATGCCCCCCTCTTCCCTGACAGCTTCTGTCCACTTCCCTGGTCCTTAGTGTTGTACTAAATATGCCGACAGCTCTCCTGCTACGTGACTTTGAGTAAAGGCATGCTTTATGCTAAGATCAATGACAGTAGGGAGATTGTCTGGTTGCCCCATCAATATTTTGTTATGGGGCCCAATGATCTGTAGTTACATCTTGCCTTCAGGCTCACATACACTGTAATGTCTATATCTTCCATTCACGAAGAGGGCCTAATCTAGCAGCATAAAATTGAAAGATGGTAGCTGACTATAGCCTTGGGGAGCAGAATTAAAAGGCAATTATTGAACATTCGTGCTGTTTTAAGGCACAGTAAAGAACACAACTGGTGTCTCCATTCCTTATAGCTGAGGGTGCAAATAGTAGGTTCGTGTTAAATTACACATTTTGTTTTTTTTTTTCTTCCCCTGTTATTGGCGTATTTCACGCAGTGATCACAGTGTATAGCTTCTGATCATTTCCTGGACTGATCATTGACTGAGCCAAGAACTTAAAGTGATAAGTTTCTGAAAGCCATTGCTACGGGTAACCCAGGGGAATTCAGAAAGTGTCATTCTTCAGCAGTCCTCTAGGGGGCAGTGCTACATAGTTTTAAGGGGAAATTTACACAGACCTGAATGACTCATTAGCAGAGACTTATTCTTTATCAGATAGTTCATTCAAGGGTTTCAATAAGACAAAGGGAGCCTCAAAGCAGGTAGTTACTGCTGCGTTGTTTCTTTGGATAGCCCATAGTGCTGCAGGATTCCTTTATCTGGTATTAAATGTGAATGTAGATTTTACATACAGTACAATATATACAGTATATATAGACTACAGTTGAATCAACTTAAAGCCATTATAGTTCCATCAAAGAAAAATTCTACCTTTTTGGCTTTTGTATCCTAAAGCCAGGGGATGGAATATTCAGGTATTTGATGAATACCTTTTAGCTTGCTTTGATTGAAACTTTTAAATATTCACTGTTCCTGGCAGAAAGAGTTTACATTTTTGCTAGTTGCTATGTAGGAACCATAGACCCGCGAAATGCTGTGTCAGGGAAAGGATTATGCTTCTCTGTGTAGACTGCTGAAAATAAACATCATAGCTGCTCTAAAGAAATAGAAAGATGCGCAAATACTGGGAAACTGACTCAGCTGGTGATCCTCTTGGTTCCTTTAGATATTCTTTTGATTGTCCAGCGTGTTTTTACTTAATAAATAAATAAATTATTTAAAAAATAAAACAATAATATATATACAGTATCTCACAAAAATGAGTACACCCCTCACATTTTTCTACATATTTTACTACCGTATACCTTTTCATGTGACAACACTGAAGAAATTACACTTCGCTACAATGTAAAGTAGTGAGTGTACAGCTTGTATAACAGTGTAAATTTGCTGTCCCCTCAAAATAACTCAACACACAGCCATTAATGTCTAAGCCACTGGCAACAAAAGTGAGTACACCCCTAAGTGAACATGTCCAAATTGGGCCCAAAGTGTCAATATTTTGTGTGGCCACCATTATTTTCCAGCCTTAACCCTCTTGTGCATGAAGTTCACCAGAGCTTCACAGGTTGCAACTGGAGTCCTCTATGATGACATCACAGAGCTGGTGGATGTTAGAGACCTTGCACTCCTCCACCTTCCATTTGAGGATGCCCCACAGATGCTCAATAGGGTTCAGTTCTGGAGACATGCTTGGCCAGTCCATCACCTTTACCCTCAGCTTCTTTAGGAAGGAAGCGGTCGCCTTGGAGGTCTGTTTGGGGTTGTTATCATGTTAGAATACTGCCCTGTGGCCCAGTCTCCGAAGGGAGGGGATCATGCTCTGCTTCAGTATGTCACAGTACATGTTGGCATTCATGGTTACCTCAATGAACTGTAGCTCCCCAGTGCCGACAGCACTCATGCAGCCCCAGACCATGACACTCCCATCACAATGCTTGACTGTAGGCAAGACACATTTGTCTTTATAGTCCTCACCTGGTTGCCGCCCCACACGCTTGACACCATCTAAACCAAATAAGTTTATCTTGGTCTCATCAGACCACAGGACATGGTTCCAGTAATCCATGTTCTTAGTGTGCTTGTCTTCAGCAAACTGTTTGCGGGCTTTCTTGTGTATCATCTTTAGGGGAGGCTTCCTTTTGGGATTACAGCCATGCAGACCAATTTGATGCAGTGTGTGGCGTATGGTCTGAGCACTGACAGGAGGACCTCCCACCCTTCAGCTTCTGTGCAGCAATGCTGGCAGAGTTCATACATCTATTTCTGAAAGACAACCTCTGGATATGACGCTGAGCACCTGCACTCAACTTCTTTGATCGACCATGTTGAGGCCTGTTCTGAGTGGAACTTGTCCTGTTAAACCGCTGTATGGTCTTGGCCACCGTGCTGCAGCTCAGTTTCAGAGTCTTGGCAATCTTCTTATAGCCTATACAATCCTTATGTAGAGCAACAATTTTTTTTCCAGATCCTCAGAGAGTTCTTTGCCATGAGGTGCCATGTTGAACTTCCAGTGACCAGTATGAGAGAGTGAGAGCGATAACACCAATATAACACACCTGCTCCCCATTCACATCTGAGACCTTGTAACACTAACAAGTGACATGACACCGGGGAGGGAAAATGGCTAATTGCGCCCAATTTTGACATTTTAACTTAGGGGTGTACTCACTTTTATTGCCAGCGGTTTAGAATGAATGGCTGTGTGTTGAATTATTTGAGGGAACAACAAATTTACACTGTTATACAAGCTGTACACTCACTACTTTACATTGTAGCAAAGTGTAATTTCTTCAGCGTTGTCACATGAAAAGATATAATAAAATATTTACAAAATGTGAGGCGTGTACTCACTTTTGTGGGATACTGTATATACACACACACTATATTACCAAAAGTATTGGGACACCTGCCTTTGCACGCACATAAACCTTATTGGCACCCCAGTCTTTGCCTGTAGGGTACAATTTTTAGTTGGCCCATCCTTTGCAGCTATAACAGCTTCATCTCTTCTGGGAAGGCTGTCCACAAGGTTTAGGAGTGAGTCTATGGGAATATTTGACCATTTGTGAGGTTTGACCATTCTTCCAGAAGCCCATTTGTGAGGTCAGGCACTAATGTGGATGAGAAGGCCTGGCTCGCAGTCTCCTCCCCCCAAAGGTGTTCTGTCGGATTGAGGTCAGGACTCTGTGCAGGCCAGTTAAGGTCTGCCACCCCAAACTCTCATCCATATCTTTATGGACCTTGCTTTGTGCACTGGTGCGCAGTCATGTTGGAACAGGAAGGGGCCATCCCCAAACTATTCCCACAAAGTTGGGAGCATGAAATTGTCCAAAATGTCTTGGTATGCTGACGCTGTAAGAGTTCCTTTCACTTAAACTAAGGGGCCAAGCCCAATATATACAGTATATATTACTCCTCTTAATAACCATCTTTATATGTATATAAAATATATCATAAAATATTTATTTTTACAAGAAAAACCTTTACCACCCACTTATAGAGCCTGGTCCAGGTGTGCAAGTAACAAAATCAATGTATTATTGAAATTCTGCATTAAAACCACTCATTACTTTTAGAAATGTAAATCAAGAATAGATCCCCTGGGGGATAATAATATACTATATTTTGTAGTGAATATCTTATCTATCAGTATATCATTAAAAGGCACTATATTTGATCTAACTTGGGGTTAATAAATAGCTTCAATACAATTTGTAGGGAACCAGTTTCTTCATCTACAAAGCCAATTGCTATACCTCAATAGGTACATACATGTATTGAATATTTAAATCTTGTAATAATAACCAGCCACACCTATCATTATTCATCACATTGTAATGTGGATCATTGTGTTGAATTCAAAAAATTCCATACATAGCGTTTGATAAATTTCATGCATATAGAATTATCAACATGCCATTTACTTATCCAAAATTTCGAAAGATGTTGACTGATGGTTGTGGTCCAACTTTGATCCAATCTACCCATCTATGGGGTATTGTATGAGTTCAACATACTAAATGGTATTGTGTTCAGTTTAGTTCAGGTGCTCCTTACATGGACTCTAAATCTCGGGGTGTAATATCTGGTATGCTATTATCCCTTGGAAGTTTTGTTTTTCAGTAAATGCTGAGTGTTTTTAGTGTTGTATTTTAACATTAAAGCAATGTTCTATAGCTAGTAAAGGTTTTATATATGTGTGAATAAATATATACAATATACAATATATTTTAATTGACTATATATATATATATATATATATATATATATATATATATATATATATATATATATATATATATATATGTATACATTAGGGATGGACTTCTTAGAAAGTACACAAGACTTCACTTCTTTTATATTGCATATCATATGAGATCTCTTGACTGCATGGTATTAACCTTTATCAAGTGCTACATAGATAGGTGGTTGCCTTTTTACTACATGTTAAAAAACTCCTACTGGGTCTGACATGTGGTTTGGGTATACTACACAAATGTGACTAAAGCATGCATTTTGAATATATATATATATATATATATATATATATATATATATATATATATATATATTGTGAGACTCGCATCAAGTGTAGAGCGTTTAAAGGACACCGCCACTCGCTTTTTCTTTCTTTTAAGGGCTTTCCTCGCCCATGTTTATTAAAGGAAAGTTCATCAAGCAGAAAAATAACAGGGTTTCCCTCGCAGGGGTTTCAGCATTTCAATCCTCAGCAAAATAAACGATCATTCAGCCCTCCTGGTTTGTAATTGTAGTGCTGCTGCTGTGGCCTCAAACTCCAGGCCCTTGTCTGTCTCCCACAGACTACGCTCACCCAACGGTGCACACCGATAGCAGCCTTGTGCCGCACTGACTCCCACGTGGAGCCCTCCTGACTCCTGGGCCAGACCTCCTGTCTGCCGGGGTGGAGCCCAGAACCATGGTCAGGTTACTACAAAAAGCCCAGCACACACCTGACCAATTATTATGCTGGCTGTTCTGAATATCTGGACCCAGGAGTGGAGATTTCATCCCACCCGGATCACTTAGAAATCTCCAGGCTCCAGGTCCCAAACTGGACTTTTTAAAACACAGAGGACACTGAAAAGCCAGTTTCCTCTTCATGTTACAAGCTCCCTGGAGCCCCTCAACCTGCCTGGTTGAGAATTCTGGGTCACAATTGCTTTCTGGACCCTGGCAGGGCAACGCTCTGCCACAATATACATAAGGGGCAGGTGATTTAGGACTTGTTTTTAAATGTTGTCATTCATATGTGTTATGTGGGTTTTATACTTTTCATTAAAGGATTAATTTTTATATACATAGATGGGAGTCAGCAGCACGTGTGTATTTACGTACATGTTATCCTCTATGGATATTTAGAAGTACCCGTAAAATCTCTTTACGGTTTAAATAATATAGAGGAGGAGGTAGAGCTTGTATCCATCTTGGTTTGGGTGTGTGTATTGTATTTAAGATTGATGGAAAAAGTTCCCTGTACCTGTTTAAAGGGAAAGTTTTTTTATACCTTGTAGGACTTTGTGGTGTGGTTGTGTTCTAGTCCCTAGAATATTTCCTAAACAGTGCATGTTTAGGAGATATTCATTTAACCTACAGGTAAGCTTTATTTTACACTTACCTGTAGGTAAAAATAAAAATACAGAGTTTACTACCTCTTTAATGGTAAACCTGCTCTGTGACACATTCTAAACCTAATCTATCTAACCCTGTATAGTAAAATTTGCTGTACTTACCTATTCTGCACCCGATCCAGTCTGGTCTCCAGCAGCGGAACGTATGTGCAGGAGAGGACCAACAACGGCTGTGAAATGAATAGGAAGCTATGTTACCCATAGACTTACTATGGGGCTTTCATTGTCGGATGCCTCTCCTGCACCTGCCTCCATGCTGAAGCTGCCACCGACAGCTGATGCTGGGACCGGACTGGATCAGCTGCAGAATAGATAAGTACAGTGATTTTTTCTTTACAGGGTTAGATAGATTAGGTTTAGAATGTGGCATAGAGCAGGTTTAGGGTTAGTTAGGTTTAGCCTGGACTGATACTTTATTTCTCTTCACCAATGCCCCCCTCTTCCCTGACAGCTTCTGTCCACTTCCCTGGTCCTTAGTGTTGTACTAAATATGCCGACAGCTCTCCTGCTACGTGACTTTGAGTAAAGGCATGCTTTATGCTAAGATCAATGACAGTAGGGAGATTGTCTGGTTGCCCCATCAATATTTTGTTATGGGGCCCAATGATCTGTAGTTACATCTTGCCTTCAGGCTCACATACACTGTAATGTCTATATCTTCCATTCACGAAGAGGGCCTAATCTAGCAGCATAAAATTGAAAGATGGTAGCTGACTATAGCCTTGGGGAGCAGAATTAAAAGGCAATTATTGAACATTCGTGCTGTTTTAAGGCACAGTAAAGAACACAACTGGTGTCTCCATTCCTTATAGCTGAGGGTGCAAATAGTAGGTTCGTGTTAAATTACACATTTTGTTTTTTTTTTTCTTCCCCTGTTATTGGCGTATTTCACGCAGTGATCACAGTGTATAGCTTCTGATCATTTCCTGGACTGATCATTGACTGAGCCAAGAACTTAAAGTGATAAGTTTCTGAAAGCCATTGCTACGGGTAACCCAGGGGAATTCAGAAAGTGTCATTCTTCAGCAGTCCTCTAGGGGGCAGTGCTACATAGTTTTAAGGGGAAATTTACACAGACCTGAATGACTCATTAGCAGAGACTTATTCTTTATCAGATAGTTCATTCAAGGGTTTCAATAAGACAAAGGGAGCCTCAAAGCAGGTAGTTACTGCTGCGTTGTTTCTTTGGATAGCCCATAGTGCTGCAGGATTCCTTTATCTGGTATTAAATGTGAATGTAGATTTTACATACAGTACAATATATACAGTATATATAGACTACAGTTGAATCAACTTAAAGCCATTATAGTTCCATCAAAGAAAAATTCTACCTTTTTGGCTTTTGTATCCTAAAGCCAGGGGATGGAATATTCAGGTATTTGATGAATACCTTTTAGCTTGCTTTGATTGAAACTTTTAAATATTCACTGTTCCTGGCAGAAAGAGTTTACATTTTTGCTAGTTGCTATGTAGGAACCATAGACCCGCGAAATGCTGTGTCAGGGAAAGGATTATGCTTCTCTGTGTAGACTGCTGAAAATAAACATCATAGCTGCTCTAAAGAAATAGAAAGATGCGCAAATACTGGGAAACTGACTCAGCTGGTGATCCTCTTGGTTCCTTTAGATATTCTTTTGATTGTCCAGCGTGTTTTTACTTAATAAATAAATAAATTATTTAAAAAATAAAACAATAATATATATACAGTATCTCACAAAAATGAGTACACCCCTCACATTTTTCTACATATTTTACTACCGTATACCTTTTCATGTGACAACACTGAAGAAATTACACTTCGCTACAATGTAAAGTAGTGAGTGTACAGCTTGTATAACAGTGTAAATTTGCTGTCCCCTCAAAATAACTCAACACACAGCCATTAATGTCTAAGCCACTGGCAACAAAAGTGAGTACACCCCTAAGTGAACATGTCCAAATTGGGCCCAAAGTGTCAATATTTTGTGTGGCCACCATTATTTTCCAGCCTTAACCCTCTTGTGCATGAAGTTCACCAGAGCTTCACAGGTTGCAACTGGAGTCCTCTATGATGACATCACAGAGCTGGTGGATGTTAGAGACCTTGCACTCCTCCACCTTCCATTTGAGGATGCCCCACAGATGCTCAATAGGGTTCAGTTCTGGAGACATGCTTGGCCAGTCCATCACCTTTACCCTCAGCTTCTTTAGGAAGGAAGCGGTCGCCTTGGAGGTCTGTTTGGGGTTGTTATCATGTTAGAATACTGCCCTGTGGCCCAGTCTCCGAAGGGAGGGGATCATGCTCTGCTTCAGTATGTCACAGTACATGTTGGCATTCATGGTTACCTCAATGAACTGTAGCTCCCCAGTGCCGACAGCACTCATGCAGCCCCAGACCATGACACTCCCATCACAATGCTTGACTGTAGGCAAGACACATTTGTCTTTATAGTCCTCACCTGGTTGCCGCCCCACACGCTTGACACCATCTAAACCAAATAAGTTTATCTTGGTCTCATCAGACCACAGGACATGGTTCCAGTAATCCATGTTCTTAGTGTGCTTGTCTTCAGCAAACTGTTTGCGGGCTTTCTTGTGTATCATCTTTAGGGGAGGCTTCCTTTTGGGATTACAGCCATGCAGACCAATTTGATGCAGTGTGTGGCGTATGGTCTGAGCACTGACAGGAGGACCTCCCACCCTTCAGCTTCTGTGCAGCAATGCTGGCAGAGTTCATACATCTATTTCTGAAAGACAACCTCTGGATATGACGCTGAGCACCTGCACTCAACTTCTTTGATCGACCATGTTGAGGCCTGTTCTGAGTGGAACTTGTCCTGTTAAACCGCTGTATGGTCTTGGCCACCGTGCTGCAGCTCAGTTTCAGAGTCTTGGCAATCTTCTTATAGCCTATACAATCCTTATGTAGAGCAACAATTTTTTTTCCAGATCCTCAGAGAGTTCTTTGCCATGAGGTGCCATGTTGAACTTCCAGTGACCAGTATGAGAGAGTGAGAGCGATAACACCAATATAACACACCTGCTCCCCATTCACATCTGAGACCTTGTAACACTAACAAGTGACATGACACCGGGGAGGGAAAATGGCTAATTGCGCCCAATTTTGACATTTTAACTTAGGGGTGTACTCACTTTTATTGCCAGCGGTTTAGAATGAATGGCTGTGTGTTGAATTATTTGAGGGAACAACAAATTTACACTGTTATACAAGCTGTACACTCACTACTTTACATTGTAGCAAAGTGTAATTTCTTCAGCGTTGTCACATGAAAAGATATAATAAAATATTTACAAAATGTGAGGCGTGTACTCACTTTTGTGGGATACTGTATATACACACACACTATATTACCAAAAGTATTGGGACACCTGCCTTTGCACGCACATAAACCTTATTGGCACCCCAGTCTTTGCCTGTAGGGTACAATTTTTAGTTGGCCCATCCTTTGCAGCTATAACAGCTTCATCTCTTCTGGGAAGGCTGTCCACAAGGTTTAGGAGTGAGTCTATGGGAATATTTGACCATTTGTGAGGTTTGACCATTCTTCCAGAAGCCCATTTGTGAGGTCAGGCACTAATGTGGATGAGAAGGCCTGGCTCGCAGTCTCCTCCCCCCAAAGGTGTTCTGTCGGATTGAGGTCAGGACTCTGTGCAGGCCAGTTAAGGTCTGCCACCCCAAACTCTCATCCATATCTTTATGGACCTTGCTTTGTGCACTGGTGCGCAGTCATGTTGGAACAGGAAGGGGCCATCCCCAAACTATTCCCACAAAGTTGGGAGCATGAAATTGTCCAAAATGTCTTGGTATGCTGACGCTGTAAGAGTTCCTTTCACTTAAACTAAGGGGCCAAGCCCAATATATACAGTATATATTACTCCTCTTAATAACCATCTTTATATGTATATAAAATATATCATAAAATATTTATTTTTACAAGAAAAACCTTTACCACCCACTTATAGAGCCTGGTCCAGGTGTGCAAGTAACAAAATCAATGTATTATTGAAATTCTGCATTAAAACCACTCATTACTTTTAGAAATGTAAATCAAGAATAGATCCCCTGGGGGATAATAATATACTAGATTTTGTAGTGAATATCTTATCTATCAGTATATCATTAAAAGGCACTATATTTGATCTAACTTGGGGTTAATAAATAGCTTAAATACAATTTGTAGGAAACCAGTTTCTTCATCTACAAAGCCAATTGCTATACCTCAATAGGTACATACATGTATTGTATATTTAAATCTTGTAATAATAACCAGCCACACCTATCATTATTCATCACATTGTAATGTGGATCATTGTGTTGAATTCAAAAAATTCCATACATAGCGTTTGATAAATTTCATGCATATAGAATTATCAACATGCCATTTACTTATCCAAAATTTCGAACCAGATGTTGACTGTTGGTTGTGGTCCAACTTTGATCCAATCTACCCATCTATGGG
Source organism: Pelophylax lessonae (assembly GCF_965119305.1). Taxonomy (NCBI): domain Eukaryota; kingdom Metazoa; phylum Chordata; class Amphibia; order Anura; family Ranidae; genus Pelophylax; species Pelophylax lessonae. The sequence continues at coordinate 266,126,661 of NC_138775.1, read as the reverse complement.
GCATTGTATGAGTTCAACATACTAAATGGTATTGTGTTCAGTTTAGTTCAGGTGCTCCTTACATGGACTCTAAATCTCGGGGTGTAATATCTGGTATGCTATTATCCCTTGGAAGTTTTGTTTTTCAGTAAATGCTGAGTGTTTTTAGTGTTGTATTTTAACATTAAAGCAATGTTCTATAGCTAGCAAAGGTTTTATATATGTGTGAATAAATATATACAATATACAATATATTTTAATTGACTATTTATATATATATATATATATATATATATATATATATATATATATATATATATATATATATATGTGTATACATTAGGGATGGACTTCTTAGAAAGTACACAAGACTTCACTTCTTTTATATTGCATATCATATGAGATCTCTTGACTGCATGGTATTAACCTTTATCAAGTGCTACATAGATAGGTGGTTGCCTTTTTACTACATGTTAAAAAACTCCTACTGGGTCTGACATGTGGTTTGGGTATACTACACAAATGTGACTAAAGCATGTATTTTGAATATATATATATATATATATATATATATATATATTGTGAGACTTGCATCAAGTGTAGAGCGTTTAAAGGACACCGCCACTCGCTTTTTCTTTCTTTTAAGGGCTTTCCTCGCCCATGTTTATTAAAGGAAAGTTCATCAAGCAGAAAAATAACAGGGTTTCCCTCGCAGGGGTTTCAGCATTTCAATCCTCAGCAAAATAAACGATCATTCAGCCCTCCTGGTTTGTAATTGTAGTGCTGCTGCTGTGGCCTCAAACTCCAGGCCCTTGTCTGTCTCCCACAGACTTCGCTCACCCAACGGTGCACACCGATAGCAGCCTTGTGCCGCACTGACTCCCACGTGGAGCCCTCCTGACTCCTGGGCCAGACCTCCTGTCTGCCGGGGTGGAGCCCAAACCATGGTCAGGTTACTACAAAAAGCCCAGCACACACCTGACCAATTATTATGCTGGCTGTTCTGAATATCTGGACCCAGGAGTGGAGATTTCATCCCACCCGGATCACTTAGAAATCTCCAGGCTCCAGGTCCCAAACTGGACTTTTTAAAACACAGAGGACACTGAAAAGCCAGTTTCCTCTTCATGTTACAAGCTCCCTGGAGCCCCTCAACCTGCCTGGTTGAGAATTCTGGGTCACGATTGCTTTCTGGACCCTGGCAGGGCAACGCTCTGCCACAATATACATAAGTGTACTTAATAGATGCCAATAGGGGGCAGGTGATTTAGGACTTGTTTTTAAATGTTGTCATTCATATGTGTTATGTGGGTTTTATACTTTTCATTAAAGGATTAATTTTTATATACATAGATGGGAGTCAGCAGCACGTGTGTATTTACGTACATGTTATCCTCTATGGATATTTAGAAGTACCCGTAAAATCTCTTTACGGTTTAAATAATATAGAGGAGGAGGTAGAGCTTGTATCCATCTTGGTTTGGGTGTGTGTATTGTATTTAAGATTGATGGAAAAAGTTCCCTGTACCTGTTTAAAGGGAAAGTTTTTTTATACCTTGTAGGACTTTGTGGTGTGGTTGTGTTCTAGTCCCTAGAATATTTCCTAAACAGTGCATGTTTAGGAGATATTCATTTAACCTACAGGTAAGCTTTATTTTACACTTACCTGTAGGTAAAAATAAAAATACAGAGTTTACTACCTCTTTAATGGTAAACCTGCTCTGTGACACATTCTAAACCTAATCTATCTAACCCTGTATAGTAAAATTTGCTGTACTTACCTATTCTGCACCCGATCCAGTCTGGTCTCCAGCAGCGGAACGTATGTGCAGGAGAGGACCAACAACGGCTGTGAAATGAATAGGAAGCTATGTTACCCATAGACTTACTATGGGGCTTTCATTGTCGGATGCCTCTCCTGCACCTGCCTCCATGCTGAAGCTGCCACCGACAGCTGATGCTGGGACCGGACTGGATCAGCTGCAGAATAGATAAGTACAGTGATTTTTTCTTTACAGGGTTAGATAGATTAGGTTTAGAATGTGGCATAGAGCAGGTTTAGGGTTAGTTAGGTTTAGCCTGGACTGATACTTTATTTCTCTTCACCAATGCCCCCCTCTTCCTTGACAGCTTCTGTCCACTTCCCTGGTCCTTAGTGTTGTACTAAATATGCCGACAGCTCTCCTGCTACGTGACTTTGAGTAAAGGCATGCTTTATGCTAAGATCAATGACAGTAGGGAGATTGTCTGGTTGCCCCATCAATATTTTGTTATGGGGCCCAATGATCTGTAGTTACATCTTGCCTTCAGGCTCACATACACTGTAATGTCTATATCTTCCATTCACGAAGAGGGCCTAATCTAGCAGCATAAAATTGAAAGATGGTAGCTGACTATAGCCTTGGGGAGCAGAATTAAAAGGCAATTATTGAACATTCGTGCTGTTTTAAGGCACAGTAAAGAACACAACTGGTGTCTCCATTCCTTATAGCTGAGGGTGCAAATAGTAGGTTCGTGTTAAATTACACATTTTGTTTTTTTTTTTCTTCCCCTGTTATTGGCGTATTTCACGCAGTGATCACAGTGTATAGCTTCTGATCATTTAGTTTTGCCCAAGGACAAACACATTTCCTTTAAATCAACCCTATCCATCCATTGTCCATCTCACACCAAGCCTGACTGCCGATGTGTTCATGTCATTGTCTCTGTGTCATGTCTTTGTCACATGTCATGTCTATTCTTTGCTTAGGCTGTGGACATTTTACTGCAACATGGAGCCTATGTCAATGTTCAGGACGCTGTCTTCTTCACTCCGCTACACATCGCAGCATACAGCGGTCATGAGCAGGTGAGATATACCGAGTTAATTCAAAGAAAGATTTGTGATAAAGTTATCTCCAAACAGGTCACAAATCCATAAAATGTAATTTCTGAGAAATATCCTGTTATGTGGAACAGCTTCCATGCTTTCAGAAGTAATACACCATGTATATATTTAAAATAATAGAAGTTATGGTCCATTTTCTAGTTCATGTAAAAATACTTCAATTATCCATGATATAGAATGGTGGCCCAAAGGTGAACCAATATGAATTATGCTCAGTGTTTCTATGTGTATCACTGTGGCATTGGTATTGCTCCTCTCTCAACCAGGGTGCCATCTGGGTTTTTCAGGGGTACCCTGGCAAAATGCCTAAATATTGCCCCAAATTACCCAGAATTTGTTAACAAGCTGGCAGGTGGATCAAGTCTTTTCTTGTTACACAAAGACACAGGTTTTTATTGTGCAGCATTACAACCTTGGCCACTGTTCTAGCTAGCCACTGACATCCCAACAACTGATGGCATCACTGGTTCATAAGGAGCATATCAGGCACCTGCACAGCATCATTGTTTCCCCTCTCCATCAATATTGGGGTCAGCTTAGCTATGTGAGGAAGAGAAAGTGAGGGAAAAATGCTGGAATACTTGTCATTATCCGTGTACAAAGGTATATTTTCTATGTAAAAATAAAATCACCTCTGATACCGGGTGTCCTACGAGTACGGATGCTGCTGCATTATGTAAAACTATAGTTTAGGTTTTTGTTAATCCTCACTGAGCAGGTGGGTGACAGGTTTGTGTCTGCTCCGCTATGCAGAGTGGACACAGACACAGCCCCATTGTACTCTATAGGGGTTTTAAGATGGAAACCTACAGCCTGTTTGTTTCCATCTGTCATCCGATCCACCAGATGGATGGGGAATGGATCCCCCATCTGTCTGTTTTTAGTGGACAAAAATCGGGTGCCCCCGGTTGTCAGCGGACATCTGCTCCATAGAGGGCAATGGCTGGTCCGAACAGGTCCGCCTAAAAAACTGAAAGGGGGACCTAATTGGACCATCCGTGTGAAACCAACCTTAAAAAGGAGGTACCTCGATCCCAAGTACTGTATCTTGGATATCTTAGACTCAATACAACTACAAATATTTAACAGGGAGGCAATTTAGAGGGTTATGTTCCAAGTTCAAAGAATGCTCCGATCCCAATGGAAATCCGCAGAAGATCCACCTACGCATACTGAATTCATATGGGAGACACACTTTGTTTGGAAAAATATATTTACCAGCATAGAGGTTGCCGGGGGAAAGTTGAAAAAGCATGTATCCCTTGCCTTTATACCCCAGGTCTTAGTCCTCTAGATTTAATAACTAAAATAATTCAGTAATTTACCTGACTGTGTTTGATTTGCACAACACCATTTAATCTAATGGTATTTGTACTCCATGGCAAAGCAGATGCTTTATTGATATTAGTACTGTATTATGTGAATGTATAACTTTATAGCTGCACTATGGATGAAGTTGTTTATGCAAATTGTCTGCTTTTACTGTTGAGTGCTCTGGAATTGTATGTTAAAGTTTTCAATAAACATTCTTTCTGATTTCAAAAAAGAATGGGACACGTTGATATTGTGCATAATTTTAAAGGGTGCCTTAACTGAAAAAAGTTGAGAAACACTGGCTTAGTATATGTTTGGAGCCCTAATTAGAAGGATAGTGAAACATAAAGAGAGAGGGCACCCATGCGTAGCATATTATCAACAAAAACATTTATTGTTACAAAAAACAAAAGTGGTAATGGAGGCCTGTCCCATGTAAACCATTGATTAATGAAGAAAGTTTGACGTTTGAGCATGGTACATGGGATTGTATCCCTGTCCTGGAACTAACAGAGAGGAAACAGTGGATAGCCAAGTCAACTAGACTGCCTCCCTGCTCCAGGCTCTTTACAAACCAACCACGTTCTTAGCTATATGTAAGTGCAATACAAGACTTTTTTGCTAATGTAAGTGCAGCACACCCAACGTAAGTGCCGTTGGTGAATAGGGATCCCCCACCCTGCACAGCCAGGCACACCAAATCTTCACAGTATCCCAGAGTCAAGGAACAGTCCAGTGCTTGTTTTTATGCTTTATTGAGGGGATAAAACTTGGATGGGGAAGAGGGAAAATTATGGGATGCCCACTTGTCTGTAGAACTTTTCTGGGACAACTTAGCTATTTACAGTCTATATTCACTCCTCTCTCTTCCTTCCGCACTCGCTTGCAGAAAAAGGACACAGACTCAGCTGGAACACTATTTGATGAATCTGACAGAAAGGCACTTGGTCAGATTAAGTAGAAGCCCTTTATAGGCAGGGGCTGCGGACCCCTTTGGTTATGTAGAGAAAACCCAGTGTCCAGCTACATTCCTGTGACTACTGATTCCAGCACCACCTCTTCAGGCACTGCCAGCCCGCTTGGCTGCAGCTGTCTCCCTCACTAGCCCTCGTTGCTACTTCCCACAGTCCTCTCCGACTGTCACACTCACCAGCCACCCAGCTGACTTCTTCTGGAGATCTTCCAATGTGCTACCTGGCTCCTGCTGTTCTCACTCTTGCTCTCGTGCCTCTGGACAGGACTCCTCTATGCGTTGTTAGAGGATCCTTCCAGCACCTGAGCCCTAGGCCCAAGGTCACCCCCAGACTAGGGGACTACCCTCCAGGGCCACTGACAGCCTCCTTAGCACTCCATCTCCATTTTACACTGACTACCCCCTGCTGGCGGGACTCAAAGTATGTAAGAGGTGCCCTCCCCCTGCCTGCTCATTTGGTTGGGGCCCTCATCAATACTCCAGGCAGCTCTTCATAATCTTCCTCCCATTCTTTAGGAAGCTTGTACAAGGTCCCAGCTCGTAGTGGGAGATGCCAGAGGTGCTGCCTGATGAGTCATCCAGCCTCCCTGGATCACTCACCCTGACCCAGATTCAACACAGGCTTGGCTGTCAGCAAACTCAAATTTACCTACACTATAAAAAAAAAAACTATTTACACTAGCACTCTACACTGGAGCGTGCTACATAAGTTATTGAAGATGCAAGCTTTTGTAAACCGTTAGGTGTCTTCTTCAGGCTTCATACAATAAATTATATGAAGACTGTGGAAGGGGGCCTAACAGATCCTGAAACTTGCATCTTTATTAACTTAAGTTAGCCAATAAATGGTAACATTCAAACTGATAACTTTTTTTATTGCACTCACATATAGCTAAAGTAGTCTTGTAGAGCTGGTTCAGTTATCCACTGGTCCTTCTCTGAGACATGATACAATTCCAAGTACCATGCTGCCAGTGAGAGTAGCTACTTTCTTTTTGTGGGCTTGGCTCATTGAGCAATGCATTTGGGAGGTGGTTGTCTCTTTGTGTTTAGTTCTCCTGATAAGCCTTTTAATGCGATCAATACCAGAGGGTGGGCAAGGACACAACGCGGCTCCTATTGACGCCAAATTATTTAAGAGAATAACTAGGTAGGTACTTAACTAGGTAAGTAGTGAGTGTACAGCTTGTATAACAGTGTAAATTTGCTGTCCCCTCAAAATAACTCAACACACAGCCATTAATGTCTAAACTGCTAAAATGTCCAAATTGTCACTATTTTGTGTGGCCACCATTATTTTCCAGCACTGCCTTAACCCTCTTGGACATGGAGTTCACCAGAGCTTCACAGGTTGCCACTGGAGTCCTCTTCCACTCCTCCATGATGACATCACGGAGCTGGTGGATGTTAGAGACCTTGTACTCCTCCACCTTCCATTTGAGGATGTCCCACAGATGCTCAATAGGGTTTAGGGGACATGCTTGGCCAGTCCATCACCTTTACCCTCAGCTTCTTTAGCAAGGCAGTGGTCATCTTGGAGGTGTGTTTGGGGTCATTATCATGTTGGAATACTGCCCTGCGGCCCAGTCTCTGAAGGGAGGGGATCATGCTCTGCTTCAGTATGTCAAAGTACATATTGGCATTCATGGTTCCCCCAATGAACTGTAGCTCCCCAGTGGCGGCAGCACTCATGCAGCCCCAGACCATGACACTACCACCATAATGCTTGACTGTAGGCAAGACACACTTGTCTTTGTACTCCTCACCTGGTTGCCGCCACACATGCTTGACACCATCTGAACCAAATAAGTTTATCTTAGTCTCATGAGACCACAGGACACGGTTCCAGTAATGCATGTCCTTAGTCTGCTTATCTTCAACAAGCTGTTTGCGGGCTTTCTTATGTATCATCTTTAGAAGAGGCTCCCTTCTGGGCCGACAGTCATGCAGACCAATTTGATGCAGTGAGCGGTGTTTGGTCTGAGCACTGACAGGCTGACCCCCCATCCCTTCAACCTCTGCAGCAATGCTGGCAGCACTCATACGTTTATTTCCCAAAGACATCCTCTGGCTATGACGCTGAACACATGCATTAACTCCTTTGGTCGACCATAGTGAGGTCTGTTCTGAGTGGAACCTGTCCTCTTAAACCGCTGTGTGGTCTTGGCCACCATGCTGCAGCTCAGTTTCAGGGTCTTGGCAATCATCTTATAGGCTATCTTTATGTAGAGCAACAATTTTTATTATCAGATCGTCAGAGAGTTCTTTGCCATGAGGTGCCATGTTGAGAGAGTGAGATCGATAACATCAAATTTAACACACCTGCTCCCCATTCACACCTGAGACTTTGTAACACTAACGAGTCACATGACACCGGGGAGGAAAAATGGCTAATTGGGCCCAATTTGGACATTTTCAGTTAGGGGTGTACACACTTTTGTTGCCAGTGGTTTCAATATTAATGGCTGTGTGTTGGGTTATTTTAAAGGGGACATCACATTTACACTGTTATACAAGCTGTACACTCACTACTTTACATTGTAGCAAAGTGTAATTTCTTCAGTGTTGTCACATGAAAAGATATAATAAAATATTTACAAAAATGTGAAGGTGTACTCATTTTTGTGAGATACTGTATTGCAACTTTCCAGGTCATAGATGTGGACCCTGCATTAGTTTTCATTTTTTCAGGCTAAGCTAATTTTCAGTAAGCACAGAACACGGTTAATCTTTTTCAGAGATGTGGTATTCTTGTCCTTGTCACTTACGGTGAGTTTTCTGTAAACTACTAGTTCCTCCACTGCTCATATATTGGAGATGATCAAAAGCAGACAGGTTTGAAGAAAACTTTTGCTCCCTTCATAAATACAGTTGAGGATTTAGCATAGACACCCAGAAACAGAAAGTGTGTTGTTTATAGGATTGCTAGGGGAAAATAAAGGGGAAAAGGCCTTATTAAACTAATGCAGCCACCACATCTATGAACTTACAAGCTGCAATTTATTAACTTTCTGTTTCTGAGTTTAGATATGCTTTAAGCAAGTGAGCTAGAACAGACAGAAAAATAATTTGGGTGCTTAAGGCCCGTACACACGTACCGATTGTTGGCCGTGAATTTTCGGCCGCCGCCGCCCGATCGGCCGATTATCGGCTTGTTAGTATGATGCTTCCGACAACCGACTGCGACTTTTCGGCCGAACAAAATCTGGTGTGCAGGCTATAGAATTTTTGTTGGCCGTCAGCAGAACGGCTGATTGTTCCTCAGTCAGTACAGATTTCGGCCGACAAAAATCAGATGATCAAGACTGGGCATGCTCAGTGAAGAAAAAACACACGAAAAGTAGACCAGAACATGACATCACTTCTGCAGTTGGTTGTTGTTGGCCGACAAAATTCGTGTGCAGTCTAGAGCACATTTCAACCGACACAACAACACTGGACAAAAGACGTCCGATCGGTCGGCCAACAATCGCTGCGTGTGTACGGGGCTTTAGTTTGTACCATATATTTGCCCATTTGTCTAATATTTATTCAGACTGCTAAACTATTTTAGTTCCTCTACCTTAGGTCACCCACTTGCTACTAAAGTTTGGAGCTGATGTTAACATGTGTGGAGAGGTGGGGGACAGACCTCTACACCTGGCTTCTGCCAAAGGCTACTTAACAATCACAAAACTACTGTTGGAAGAGGGCACCAAAGCAGACAGTGAGTGTGGACTGTATGATCCAATGTTCATATGATAATCTGCATTACTGGATGTTGCATGTCATGTTTACATGGATTTATCTTCTAGTCAATGCCCAAGATAATGAGGATCATGTCCCATTGCACTTCTGCTCCCGGTTTGGACACCATGAAATTGTCAAATATCTTCTGCAGGATAATGCAGATGTTCAGCCTCATGTTGTGAATATATATGGTGACACACCCCTACACCTGTAAGTGAGCTCATCTAACTAATGAACCTTTTTAGAACTCCTTCCTTTCGTACCACTTTCTTCTCTTTTCCTTCCTCCCTCCCTCGTTCCTTTCCCACCTTCCATTCCTCCCTTTCATTTTAGTACTCTTTCTTTTGAAGTTCTTTGGAAGTCCTTTTTTTTAATTGCACTGCAAAAGACAAACGAGAAAAAAAGGAATCCACTCTCCATTTTAAAGCATTGTACAGTTCATCCAGAAAGTATTCACGGCGCTTCACTTTTTCCACATTTTGTTTGTTACAGCCTTATTCCAAAATTGTTTCAATTAATAGTTTTCCTCATTTTCCAACATTCTACATATAATACTCCATAATGACAACATGAAATAAGTTTGTTTGAAATCTTTGCAAATTTATTAAAAATATAAAAACCAAAAAAATCACATGTACATCAGTATTCACAGCCTTTGCCGTGACACTTTATTGGAGTCCAATTTCAGGGTAAATTCAGTTGATTGGACATGATTTTGAAAGGCACACACCTGTCCAGGGCTGCTGTTAGGAATGATGGGGCCCCGTACAGCCTACCTGATGGGGCCCCCTTCAACCCCATCCCTGGCCCTGCCTCAAAACAAAATGCAGGTTTGTCACCGTTTACGTATATGTGCGGGACCAACATGCATGTTTGCAATTACGCATGAGCAAGGGGGAATGGGGGCTTTAAAAAGGTTTTACATTTTATTTTATTATTTATGTTACTTTGTGCAAAGTTGCTGGGGCTATCATGCTGCAGGGATGACCATGATATCACCCTTCCAATCCAGGGACGTGCCGGTGTTCTGTCAGAATAGCGCTACCTATCAGATTCTGCTACCGGAAGTAATATACAGACGAGAACTTACTGCGCATGCGTCATGCATTCCAACATGGCTGCTATGCGTACCAATAGCTTTCCTAATGTGATAGAACACGAAGCAGCAGCGGACATCTTCTTACACCCACGCCAGTCTTCAATTTTACATTTATTTTATCAGTAAACTGACCTTATAGAATAATTCACAGTATTACATTTGTATTATTATTGTATTCTAGTAAATATAGCGAGAAACCTGCGGCCAATGTGGTGACGGCCACCTTGGTACACCCCGCACTGCTCAGCGACAAACTGATTCTATAGTGAAATAGACTGTTCCACTCGGTTGCGGTGAAATAGTCTATTTCAGTATATAAGGTTAGTTTACTGCTAAAATAAATGTAAAATTCAAGACTTGCGTGGGTGTAAGAAGATGTCCGCTGCTGCTTGGTGTTCTGTCACATTAGGAAACCTATTGGAACGCATAGTCGCCATGTTGGAACACATGGTGCATGCGCAGTAAGTTGTTCTTTCCGAATGCCACTTCTGCTAGCAGAATCTGATAGGTAGCGCTATTCTGACAGAACACATCGATGGGCGGGAAGAGGTTAAAGGGGAGTGGTTTGACTGCACATGTTTACTGTCCCCCAAACACAAGTTTAAAGTAGCATCTCACTGTGTCCTATGATCACCAGCATGAAAATCACACAGACTACAGGTGCCCTGTCACAGTGTCATATGGATGCTGGGGATGCTGACTTTGTTATGCAGTAACACTCACTACAGTCATAGCTTAAAGTCAGCATCCCCAGCATTCATGTGACAATGTGACAGGGCACCTGTAGCCTGTGTGATTTTTATGCTGAGATCATAGGACACAGTGAGGACTCTATCTTCTGTTCTTCACTCACTGTGTCCAATCCAGCCACGCTGTCCTCCTGCTGTTCCCTGTCAGCTGCTGAGCAATCTGCCTCTGTACATGATCACACTCTGCACTTGAGTAAGGGGAGGCGGGGCTAAGCAGAGAATTATTGTATCCCTCCGCCAGGCAAGGCAGTGGACAGCAGCAGCCAGGACTATATGGCAGCAAATCACCATGGAACTAAATCCCATGTATACATGCGACCCGAAAATGGAAAAAAAGTCCCGCTACTGCACTCACCTCCTGGGCCCTTCTGCTGTCATTATAGGGCCCAGGAAAATGTAATTACACTCCAAGAAATTACAAATTAGGAAAAGGTTTAGAAAAAACGATTTTTTTTTTTGAACATGCAGAAATTAACTGTGATGCTGCCCGGGCCCCTTGTAGAGCTGATGGAGCCCGGGCCCGGTACAACAGGGCTGGTTGTACTGCCCTATCAGCGGCCCTGCACCTGTCTATATAAGGTCCCACAGTTAACATTGCATGTCAGAGCACAAATCAAGCCATGAATTCCAAGGAGCTGTCTGTAGATCTCCAAGACAGGATTGGATCGAGGCACAGATCTGGAGAAGGGTGCATAAAAGTGTGTGCAGCATTGAAGGTCCCAATGAGCACAGTGGCCTCCATCATCTGTAAATGGAAGATGTTTTTGAACACCCAGGAATCTTCCTAGAGTGGACTGCCTGGCCAAACTGAGCAATCGAGGGAGAAGGGCCTTAGTCAGGGAAGTGACCAAGAACCCGATGGTTACTCTGACAGAGCTCCAGCATTTCTCTGTGGAGAGAGGAGAACCTTCCAGAAGAACAACCCTATCTGCAGCACTCCACCAATCAGGCCTGTATGGTAGAGTGGCCAGACGGAAGCCACTCCTCAGTACAAGGCACATGACAGCCTGCCTGGAGTTTTCCAAAAAGGCACCAGAAGGACTCTAAGACCCTGAAAAACAAAATTCTCTGGTCTGATGTAACAAAAATTGAACAAAAGTTGGCCTGAATGGCAAGCGTCATGTCTGAAGGAAAGCAGGGCACTTCTCATCACCTGGCCAATACATCCAGCAATCCAATCCAATACATTTCAGCAGCAGGAACTGGGAGACAAGTCAAGAACGAGGGAAAGATGAATGCAGCAATGTACAGAGACATCCTTGATGAAAACCTGCTCCAGAGCGCTCTGGACCTTGTCCTGTTGGAATATGAACCTTCACCCCAGTCTAACAACCCTAAGCACACAGCCAAGATAACAAGGGAGTGAATACAAGGCAACTCTGTGAATGTTCTTGAGTGGCCCAGCCAGAGCCCAGACTAAGACTACGTTCACATGTATGCGTTTTGGGGCGTTTTTGGGGCATTTTTCTGCTCTAGGATCAGCTCAAAAAACGCCCAACAAGACAGATCCTATTCATTTCAATGGCCCCTGTTCACATCTGAGCATTTTGACGTTTTAAGCAAAACGTCCAACGCTCAAAAAAGTACATGAGCTTCTTTTTGGGCAGATTACAGGCATTTTTATTTTTTTCCATTGGTCACTTGTCAACCTAAAAACGCCTGCACAAAAACACCTGAAAAAACGCCCAAAAAAACGCCTGAAAAAATGCCTAAAAAACACCTGCAAATAGCAACGCCAAGATGTGAACGCAGCCTTAAACCTGATTGAACATCTCTGGAGAGATGTGAAATGGCTGTGCACTGGCTCTTCCCATCCAACCTAATGTAACTTGAGAGGTCCTGCAAAGAAGAATGGGAGAAACTGCCCAAAAATAGGTGTGCCAAACTTGTAGCATCATACTCAAAAAGACTTGAGGCTGTAAATGGTGCCAAATGAGCTTCAACAATGAATTGCTCTATGGCTGTAAATACTTATGCACATATGACTTTTTTTATTTTTAATAAATTTACAAAGATTTCAAACAAATTTCTGTCACCTTGTCATTATGGGGTATTGTTTGTAGAATTTTGAGGAAAATAATGAATTTAATCAATTTTGGAAAAAGGCTATATAACATAACAAAATGTGGAAAATGTAAAGCGCTGTGAATACTTTCCGTATGTGAAAAATGGTATAGTGCGCTCAACACAATCATAAATATTAAACATATGACATCTGAGATGACCCAAATATTATGATGATCTTCATACAGTGTGAAAAACTATATGTGAAAATTCTTTATGCAAAAACATATAATTTCTAACAATCTTGAAAAAATATATATAAAGTCCGCCAATTGATCCAGATAATCTGAAATGGCCAAAGATCAAGCTTCCATCAATAGTGGATCTTCAATCTTGCTAATCTTAGACCGATATGTGAGGGGTAAATAAAAGAAATAGCCTCTTACCAGATAACACTAAACAGTGAGCCTTATTGGTGAATAGGCACTTTCCACATGTGAACAAATGAAATCAAGTGAGGTGACACCTCGGTGGTAGTGCAAACTTCTTACCAGAAGTATGTAGAGGGAAGGCATAAACCACTGTTGTTTATACGGGTGCACCAGATAGAGGGTATCCAATGGCGGCTTCAATGCGTGGGCTGAATGTTTCTCCACTCCACCATATCCAACTCACCAATGTGGCTGGCGATACTGTACTCTAATGTAGCTCCCCCATAACAAAAGATATAAAGTGCCGATAGTGCATTATCCTTTTAAAAAAAAGTTATTAAAAAAGAAACACACTTACATGGCAAATGGAAGGAACTGGGCATAAACAATGGTTCCAAGTGTACCGAACGTGACCGCCTGCAGTGCGGTACACGTGGTGTGGCTACTCCCACCGACGCGTTTCTCCTTTATCAGGCTTCAGCTGGGACCGGAGCACGGATATGGTGGAGTAGAGAAACATTCAGCCCACGCATTGAAGCCGCCATTGGATACCCTCTATCTGGTGCATCCGCATAAACAACAGTGGTTTATGCCTACCTCTACATACTTCTGGTAAGAAGTTTGAACTACCACCGAGGTGTCACCTCACTTGATTTCATTTGTTCACATGTGGAAAGTGCCTATTCACCAATAAGGCTCACTGTTTAGTGTTATCTGGTAAGAGGCTATTTCTTCTATTTTACCCTCACATATTGGTTTAAGATTAGCAAGCTTGAGGATCCACTATTGATGGAAGCTTGATCTTTGGCTATTTGAGGTTATCTGGATCAATTGGCGGACTTTATATATATATTTTTTTCACGATTGTTATAAATGATATGTTTTTGCATAAAGAATTTTCACATATGGTTTTTCAAACTGTATGAAGATCACCATAATATTTGGGTCATCTCAGATGTTTTATGTTTAATATTTATGATTGTGTTGAGTGCACTATACCTTTTTTCACATGTATTTTACCCATTTCAGTGCTGCTGCATAATTGTATGGTTAGCGGCAGCGCACCCTATTTTCTTTCACAATACTTTCCGTATGCACTGTAAATGCTTTTATTGAAATATCCAGTGCACAGACTATTCCACCTGATCCTGTTTCACTCCATCTGGAGCTTTTGCATTCTTTCTGTTGTTTTCCTTTCTCCTTTCCTTCCTCCCTTCTATTCTATCCTTCCTTCCTGCCCTTCATCTCTTCATTTCCCTTCCTTCCTTCCTTCCCTCCTTCCTTCCTTCCTTCCTTCCTTCCTTCCTTCCTTCCTTCCTTCCTTCCTTCCTTCCTTCCTTCCTTCCTTCCTTCCTTCCTTCCTTCCTTCCTTCCTTCCTTCCTTCCTTCCTCATCCTGTCTCTTATCTTGCTGCCTTCCCTCCTTTCCTCTCTTCCTTTTTATTCCTTTCTTTTCTCTTGCTTCCTTCCTTCCCTTCCTTTCTTCTATTTTGTCCATCCCTCCTTCAGTCCTCCCTTCCTTCCTCTCATCCTTTCTTAACTCTTTCTTCCTACCTTCCCTTGCTCTCTTCCTTTTCTTCCTTTCATTTCTATTGCTTCCTTCATTCCTTCCCTTACTTTCTTTTCGCTTGTTTCCCTCCTTCCCTTCTCCTCTTCCTTTCTTTTCTCTTGCTGCCTTCCTTCCCTTCATCTCTTCCTTTTTCTTACTTTCTTTTCTCTTGCTTCCTTCCTTCCTGCTCTTCCTTTCTTCTTTTCTTTTTTTTCTTGCTGCTTTCCTTCCCTTTTCTTTCTTCCTTTCTTTTCTCCTTCTTTCTTCTTTCTCTTCACCTCTTCCTTTCTTTTCTCTTGCTTCCTTCCTTACCTTCCTGGCTTCCTTTTTCTTCCTTTCTTCTCTCTTGCTTCCTTCCTTCCCTACCTCTCCTCCTTTCTTTTCTCTTCTCTTGCTTCCTTCCTTCCTCTCTTCCTTTCTTTTCTCTTGCTTCCTTCCTTCCTCTCTTCCATTGCTTTATTTCTTTCCTTTTGCTTTTTCCCTTCCCTTTCTGCCTTTCTTTCTTTCTTTTTTTTCTTGCTTCCTTCCTTTCCTTTCTCTCTTCCTTTTTCTTCCTTTCTTTTCTCTTGCTTCCTTCCCTCCCTTCCTCTCATTCTTTCATTTTTTTCCTTGCTGCCTGCCTTTCCTTTCCTCTCTTCCTTTTGCTTTATTTCTTTTCACTTGCTTCCTTCCTTCCATTCCTTTCTTCCTTTCTTTTCTCTTGCTTCCTTCCTCTCCTCCTTTCTTCCCTTCTTCTCCTTCTTTCTTTTCTTTTGCTTCCTTCCTTCCTCTGTTTCTTTTGCTTTATTTCTTTCCTCTTGCTTCTTTCCTTCCCTTTCTGTCTTCCTTTCTTTTCTCTTGCTTCCTTACTTCTTCCATTCCTTTCTTTTCTCTTGCTTCCTTACTTCTTCCCTTCCTTTCTTTTCTCTTGCTTTCTTCCCTTTCTCTCTGCCTTTCTTTTCTCTTGCTTCCTTCCTTCCCTTCCCTTCTCTTCCTCTCCTCCTTTTATGTCTCTTGCTTCCTTATTGCCTCCTTCATTCTTTGAATCCTTCCCTCTCTCATTTTCTTTCTCTCTCTTTCTTTCCAAGTGCCTGTTACAATGGAAAGTTTGAAGTTGTAAAGGAGTTAATTCAGCTGTCTGGCACGGAAAGCCTGACCAAGGAAAATATTTTCAGTGAAACGGCCTTCCATAGGTAATTGTCCCCATGCTGATGTCTTTTACATATTAAAGTTTAAACTGGCTGACAAGTATGCATAAAGTGAAAAACTACTTCTTTGGCAAATTTCCATCTTATGATACAATATATACAGATAAGCATTGAGTAGCATTTAAATAACTTCTAACCCCAAAGAGGAAGGTCAAGTTAAAATTGGACTGGTTGTCAAACACCTTGTCTGACAACCAGATAATATGGAGAGAAAAACGTACCACGTCTGTCTTATCTAAACGTCACAAAAACGACTTGAGTGGACGTTACCGGTACCACATGGAAACACAATCTTAAAATATTCCCATTTTTATTGACACCAGACTTTTTAAAACATAATGGACCCAAGGCCCTAAAAAAAATAGTGTAGCAGTTGTGTATACATAAACATATATTCCGTTCCACATAGAAAACCTTAAAGTGATTGTAAAAAAAAATAACAAACATATTATACATACCTCCTCTGTGCAGTTGGTTTTTGCACAGGGCAGCCTGGATCCTCCTCTTATCGGGTCCCTTTTTGCAGCTCCTGGCTCCTCCCTTCAGTCGAGTGCCCCCACAGCAAGCAGCTTCAGACACGGAGCTGCAGTTCTGCCCCACCCCCTCTCTCTCCTAATTGCCTGACTGACTTTGAATGACAGCCGTGGGAGCCAATGGCACCGCTGCTTTGTCTCAGCCAATCAGGAGGGAGAGTGCCGGACGGCCAAGGGAAAAACCTTCTGACTTTACAACTCCTTTATTCTTCAGAAGGCACTTGTCCATTTAAATGTAATGTTCCAACATGGATTTCTTGATAATGTAATGCACAGTGATTTGAATGGCTTTTTATGACATCAACATGTTTCACAGAATAAGTTGGTTTTATCAGGAAAGGAATGGTGTCTCACTAAACCCAATGTGAGCAATAATATTTCCAACATAATCCAGAAAATAAAAAGCATGTGTTATAACAAAGTGACAGTCATAGATACATTATACCAATATAAATACATACTTCGTTAACGGTCACATCACTAAAACATGGAATTAGGCTTTAAAATTGAACTCCACTGTTCTTGTGAAAAAAAAAAAACACTCCCCTCTGGGTGATGTATGTACATTGCAGGAATTTTAACAAACTTTGTTGCAGAGTCCGACCTTTTTTCTCCTGACAAAATATCTGTTTTTTTTGTCTGTATCCATGTCCAAGTGAATCTATATGGGAATGATTTCATAATTCTCAATCAGCTGCTACACCTGCAAGGCTTTAATGAGGAAAGTTAAGCCCCGTACACACGCACAGATCGTCGTCATACAAATGTTCGTCTTTTCTCCCCGGGATGTCGGTGTCTGTTGAAAAGTGCAAAGACAGCACAAGGACAGCACAAGAATTTTGTCCGCAGACTTCAGCTGACTGCAGAAGTGATGTCATGTAATGGTTAACTTTCCCTGTGTTTTTTATTTTCTGAGCATGCCCAGTCTTGCAAATCTGCGGTCTGTCGGCTGATTTCTGTACTGACAGGCAAACAATCGTCCGTTCTGGTGTCCGCAGACAAAAATTTTCATGTTTGCAAGAAAGACTCTTGTCCGCGGATTGTGTACAGACAGCTGTCGGAGGCACCATACTAACATGCGTACAATCGGCAGATCTTTCGTCCGCCGACGTTTGTATGACGACGATCTGTGCGTGTGTACGGGGCTTAAGATGCAATTTCCCTTCAGGAGTATTTCACCAAAAATGACATTTTGTTGCAGGGAATGCCCAAAATCTGACTTTGTAGACTTCTTGGAAATCAGTAAGCCAATCACACAAGCAGCGAATAACATTTTTGGGGTGGGGGGGGGGGGGGGGGGTTATACACCACCTGTGTACAGAATGCCTCCAGGTTGCCATATTGCATTGTACAGAAAATGACAGCACTGAAGGTTGAAAGGAAAAGGTGTTTTTTAATAACATTAAATTACAATATGACTTCTGTTGCAATTTGTATACACTATATTATAATATTTTATTTGCTATTTTTTTTTTCAAGAATGTTGAATTACCCTTTAATCTACAGTAGCTTGACTGGTGACACAAGGACACAGTGCTTATATTTGATATCTATTGTGCCATTTCCTTTGCTTCTACTCTAACTAGAACACTTCAAATTCACAGTTAATACATTTTCTATATTCTCTTTTTGGATTCTTCATATATTATATGCCAAGGACAAAATTTCTCTCTTAATATTTCTTGTGTAAGATACAGAATTGTATGCTGTATTTTACAGAAAACTGCAGACATAGCAAGCTGGGAAAATATACTATATTTCAGTTCTAATAACTGTCCCGTATGTTTCTGTAAATATATATTTTTGCAACTCAATGATGTTTCTTTAAAATCTTTGTCTTGTGGAGCCCTCTAAAATGTTCACTTCTTAACAACTTGATGGTCTTTCTGTGGTTATAACAGTGCCTGCACGTATGGGAAGAATCTGGATCTTATAAAATTCCTTCTTGATCAAAATGTCTTGAACATCAATCACCAGGGTAGAGATGGCCATACAGGTAAGACAAGCTCTGCTCCAAGGAGCATTAGGGAAGAATTGCAGGAGAGTGAATAAACTGCATCAAGCCACAGGGACCAGTTAGACCAGGGATGTCCAACCTTTTGATCTTCTTGGGCCACAATAGAAGAAGAGGAATTGTCTTGGGCCATACATAAAATACACTAACAATAGGGCTGGGTTCACATACATGCGGGTCAGGTTTCGGTGCAGATTCCAGTGCCGTTTCCATTCAGCAGTTCAGGTGTGAATTTTACACTGAAATGGCACTTGAACCAGACTATAAAACACACAGGACCCATTTTGAATTTGCACCGCAACCGGCCCACATATTTGTGAACCGGCCCTATTGAAAGCCAGTCTGATTCACATGTTATGCAAACTGGATGTGGTTCTAAATGTATCCAATTCGTATATATGTGCACAGAGCCTAAGGAGAGGCTGATGAGCAGAAAAAGTCGTGAAAATCACAGGTGAACGATCACTGATATAGATAATGTACCTATCTGAATAATAAAACATCTTTTTTTTTATATATTTTTTTTTTTATTATAAAAGTAAAACAAGGCAACATACAACAAATGCAATATTTGATGCTGTTTTTGATAAACTAACGCATCAATATATGGTTGGATGGATGTAGCAGCAATGCTCATTTATTTCTTAAGGTGCTCATCAGTGTATATAGAGTCTTCAAGTTCTCTATAATTCCACCTAATTCGATCAGTCTCACCAGAGATCCTCTTGCTGAGACTAGCTGGATCCATTCCTTGTGTTTCAGTTTTTCCTGACCTATATAAAAAGAAGCTCGTAGCGCAATATTGCATAAGGTACTGCTTTTTATTAAAATAACAATTATACACTCACACTATAAACATCTTTAAAACAGGGTAAAGACTCGGCTGATTGCCTCCTCACCACCTTCAGGGTCACCGAGACACTGGAAATGGCGTCACTGGCCCCTACCGACGTCTTGCTTCACTTCTAACGTGACTTCCACAGGGATAGCGGCCAGTTCACTCAATGGTGGCTGGTGGTGGTTATTTGTTCAACAGTAGAGGATCACATTGGCACAATTATTAGTAGAGGAGAGGTGTCTGTGCATAGAGCCTCTTCATTTATTGCTGGATCACAACAAATTCCTTTTCTCCTTTTTTGGACATTGTTTTGATTTTTTCCTTTGGATTTTTTCACTGGATGTGGACATTTTATGTTTATATATGATAGGTGGACTATTTATTTAATTACCATTTTTCTTTATTATATGGTATGGTATTGGCAGGTTTAGATACACATTACATAAGTTTTGAATAAACGCACCATTTACGCATAATTTATCATTTACAAATCTAGGTGCTGCAAAAAACTGATGACATGAATAAGGTGTGATTGGGAAGAGTGGGAGATTTTTCTTTGGGAAGATACAAGTTAAAAAACTTTTTTTGAAAATGCATTTTTACCAAAAATTCTCCCAAAAAAAAATCAATATTCTTAAGCAAGTTTATGATTTTGTGTTGGGACGTATTTATAGCCATATTGGGCCTCATGTTGGACAACCCTAAGTTAGACTATGGGGAAGATTTACTAAAACTGGTGCACACAGAATCTGGTTCAGCTGCGCAAAGTAACCTATCAGCTTCCAGGTTTTATTTTTAAAGCTTAAAGTTATTGTAAAGTCTAGTTTTTTGTTTTTTTTTGGTTAAAAATAACAAATATGTTATACTTACCTGCTCTGTGTAGTGGTTTTTGCACGCTTTGGCACTCCTGTCTCCTCCCTTCTGTTGAGTGCCCCCACAGCAAGCAGCTTGCTATCGGGGGACCTGATCCGAGCCACAGCTCCCTGTGTCCATTCAGACATGATACTGCAACTCGCCCCGCCCACTCTCTCTCCTCATTGGCTCACTGTTTTTCATTGACAGCAGCGGGAGCCAATGGCACTGCACTGCTGTCTCAGCTAATGAGGAGGGAGAATCTCTGGCAGCCGAGACACTCCTGCAACATCGCTGGATAGAGATGGGGCTCAGTTAAGTATGAGGGGGGTTCTTGCACACAGAAGGTTTTTTTTTTTTTATCTCAATGCATAGAATGCATTACGATAAAAAAAACCTTCTGCCTTTACATGCGTGTGCCTTCATCAGGCTCTGAACGCGCGCTTCTCCTGCCTTCTCAGCTGCCGGATGTGACGTCACCCGCGCCTCTGCACAGACCTGGGCGCCGTGAAGCAGCTATCCCGACTGATAGATGCTGACAGCCATCAGCCTACTCCTCTCAACAGCATCCATCCGTTACCAGAGACTCTGCAGATGACCCATTTCATTCACCATGCTGGCATACCATTTACCTTTTGTGAGAGCAAAATTTCTTTTAACCCCCATTTAAACTTTGTATGCTACACTCAGTAGGCGCTTCTTTCTTGTTTCTTCTTACCATGTAGAGCCTCTCCTTGCTCTAGCCGGCAGCCACTGAGTACAGCCTTGTTCACTTGGACTACTCCCATTGTTGAGATTTGGAAACTATCCAGGATTCCTCCACTACCCACTTTATCCTCAACAGTTGTCCAATCATACATTGCATATATATTGCAGTTCTGTCCACACTAGCAGAGCGCCGTAATATTGTTGTTGTTTTCACTGGCCAGATCACCAGATGAAAATTGAAGAAAGAAACCTTAAAGTAGAACTATAGGCAAAACATTTTTTGTCGTTTGGGATAGACCAAGAGATGGTTAAAACCCCTGTCAGATTTTTCACATCTAAGAATTGGCAAAAATAAATGTTTGCTTTTAGGTTTAATACTTGTTTTCACCTTCTATTCATGATTTGCTCTCTCTCTGTGCTATGGATGCTCCACTGCTCTTTGCTGCCTGAGTACATGTACTCTAGCGATGGTTGCATAGCAATTTTCAGCACTTGTTCCCTACAGGTGACAACAGTGGACTATAGCAGTGTAAAGTGTGTTGAAATGGCCACTTATAGCTTCCACTGAAACCCATATGACACTGTGACAAAACTATTGGGAGCATCATCATCACCCTCAGGGCCGACCCTACCATGGGTCCCTGGGGGTCCATTGGACCCAGGCGGCACTCTGATAGGGGCGGCAAATCAGTGGCGGACTGGAAGAGAAGCACTGCGGTATGTGGAGCGGAGGAGAGAGAAGCACGGGCGGTATGTGGAGCGGAGGAGAGGCATCGGAATGTGGGAGCTGCAAGGTTCGGGGAACTTCGGGCTTCTCAGCTGCGGCCGAAGCTGCAGGTTTCTTCTTTCTCCCGGCCGCCCATCACCTGTAGCACAGAGCCAACAGCGTTTTGGAGCACTTCCTTTGCCTCTGTGATAGGTAGTGGGCGGGGAAAGAAGTCCTCTAACGGCCGCTGCCGCTCCATCCTCCCAATTGTTACTGTGCGGGCAGCAGGTGACAGCCCTGACTTCAGCTCGTACGGATCCGGCGGGGGGGGGGCAGGAGCAGGAAGTGTCTGTGAGCGGGCTGGAGCGGCGTGAGCCGCGAGAGGCGATATCGGAGGTAACCCTGGAGGGACAGAGTACACATAGGAATGTCTGTAAAGAGCTCAGATCCCACAAAGTGACATGGGTAATATATAAGAATCCCCCTGTACAAAAGGTCTCGATCAAGGAGTGAAAGACCAATATGCTTTAAAACAGGATAGAATAGGCAGAAACCTGGGCCTATTTAGTTCTGAGAAAGGAATGCTGATCCATACCCAGCTGCAGGAAGGAGAGGTTGAATTTTCGCAGAGAAGCTCTTAGAGTAGAAGTCTTGGGACTCAAACCAAGTGACAGGTCCGGCCCTACCTTGGGTCCCGGTGGGACCATGGGACCCAGACGGCACTTTGAGAGGGGCCACCTCTTCTCATTTTCGGCCATTGCTAAAAAAAAAAAAAAAGCGCCACCGCTTGGTAAAGCGCGTAAATGTTCGGCTATTTCCAGGAATTGCCGAACATGTACGGACTTTACCAAGCGGCGGCGGCACATGCGCAGTGTGCATGTCAGGCCGGCTGCGAACCTTTTTTTTTTGGCGCCGGGTGGCGCAATTTTTAAATCCTAAGGCGCCCTTTAGGAATAGGTAAGTGAGACTGCTTCACAGCCACACTACCTGCCATTATGCGGGGCTGCAGGCATACTACAGAAGATGCAGGGCTGCAGGCATGGTACATGCCCACAGCATTGCATCTCCTGTAGTATGCCCGCAGCCCCCCATTCTCCTGTACCATGCCCGCAGACCCGCATTCTCCTCTACCATGCCCCCAGCACTGCATTCTCTTGCACCATGCCCGCAGCCCAGCATTCTCCTGTCACATGCCCACAGCCCTGCCTTTTCATGCACCATGCCCGCACCCCTGCCTTTTCATGCACCATGCCCGCACCCTGCATTCTCCTGTACCATGCCCACAGCCCCGCATTCTCCTGCACCATGCCCGCAGCCCCGCATTCTCCTGTACCATGCCTGCAGCCCCGCATTCTCCTGTACCATGCCCACAGCCCTGTTTTCTCCTGTACCATGCCTACAGCCCTGCATTCTTCTGTATTATGCCCGCAGCACTGCATTCTCCTGTACCATGCCCACAGCCATGTTTTCTCCTGTACCATGCCTACAGCCCTGCATTCTCCTGTACCATGCCCGCAGCCCTGCATTCTCCTGTATCATGCCCACAGCCCTGTTTTCTCCTGTACCATGCCTACAGCCCTGCATTCTTCTGTATTATGCCAGCAGCACTGCATTCTCCTGTACCATACCCGCAGCCCTGCAGGGCACTGTGGCACTATAGACAGTAGAAAGCATGGTGCGCTCATCTGCCCAGTGTCTACTGCTCTGTCCTGCTCCTGCTGTCACTTTGTACACACTCACACTCCTCTGACTGCTTTCATAGTCCTATAGAATGTGGGGGCCTCTTGGAGGGCCCAGGCAGCACAATGTCTTGGGCCAGCCCTGATCACCCTATCATCATCACCCTATATGACCTTAATGGCCAGATCAGTGTGTAACTGTAATGAAAGGCTATTAGCGCCGCTACAAGCTGGAAGCTTCAGGATCTCCCCGCTGGTAACACGGGAACAGGCGTCTGAGTGCACCAATCCAGAAGTAGGTTTGCCACCTCATCCCTTTAAGTCCGAACACATATTATTACACAGGTTCTGGGGCCAATTTAATGTAGTTAAGGCACCAAGAGAGCTTAAGGCCCCTTTCACACATACGGTCCGTTTGTCTGTTTTTCATCCATCCGTTGACGGATGAAAAACGGACATCAATGCATCTCTATGTAAAAACGGATGACATCGGATGATCATCCGTTAACATCCATTTTCATCCGCTTCCTTCAATGTCGGATGGAACGGATGGATGCCATACTTTTCATCCGTCAAAAAAACGGATCAGACGAAAAATGGATGTAAACGGACCAATGGTCAATTTTTCATCCGTTTTTGCATTGGTAGTGGATGTAAAAAAAAAAAAAAAAAAATGGATGAGAAACGGATGAAAAACGGATGAAAAATGGATGGAAAACTGATACATTTTGACATGACTGAACTGATGAACTGAACAGACCGTATGTGTGAAAGGGGCCTTATTACCACTATAATCAGCCACAGCACCTGTGTAATAAATATGTTTTCGGTTTTAGAGGGATGAGGTGGCAACCCTATCCAGAAGTGTAGGTACCTGAGAAAAAGACGCTGCTCAAACCAACCTGATGTACTGTAGTGACGGCATATGGCCTCATCTGGCGCTGCTCCAGTCAGACCCCCCTGACGTGTTTCGCCCGCCAACCGTGGCTTGGTCACAGAGGCAGGCCCTCATGACCAAGCCCCAGTGGGTGGTGAGAAACACATCAGGGGACGTGACCAGAGCAGCGCCAGATGAGGCCATGCACCGTCACTACAGTATACCGGGTCAGTTTTTTAGCAGCGTCTTTTCCTCGGTTTACCTACACTTCTGGATTGGTACATTCAGATGCCTACTCCCGTGTTCTGAATTCCTGGCAGGGAGATCCTGAAGTCTCCAGCTTGGAGTGGTGCTACAAGCCTTTCATTAAAATAACACACTGTGATCTGTCCATTAAGGGCATATAGGGTGATGATGATGCTCCCAATAGTGTTGTCACCCTGTCACATGGGCTCCGGTGGAGGCTACAAGGTGGCCACTTCAACACACTTTACATTGCTATAGTCCACTGTTGGGTGGAGAGAATCACATCGGGGGACGTGGCCAGAGCAGCGCCAGATGAGGCCATGAGCTGTCACTACAGTATATCAGGTTGGTTTAAGTGGCGTCTTTTCCTCGGTTTACCTACACTTCTGGATTGGTGCACTCAGATACCTGCTCCAGCTTGGAGCGGTGCTACAAGCCTATCATCAAAATAACACACTGTGATCTGACCATTAAGGGCATATAGGGTGATCATGATGCTCCCAATAGTGTTGTCACCCTGTCACAGGGGTTCCAGGGGAGGCTACAAGGTGCCCATTTCAACACACTTTACATTGCTATAGTCCACTGTTGTCACTTGTAGGGAACAAGTCCTTCCCAGTGAGTAAGCCCTGGTAGGCACAGTGAAAGGCATTGGGGGCGTGGACTGGCAGGGGTCCAGGCTAAGACTGTCATTCACGAGCCGCACAGCAGGCTTTGGCTTAATGTGCTCCTGGGACACCAGGATCACTCTCTACCATGTCCTGAAAAATGTTATGCAGGCATCATTAGAGTACATGTACACAGGAAGCACCAGCGCCAGCTGAGGCATTACACTGTCACTAAATCGGGTCGGTTTGAGCAACGTCTTTTCCTCGGTTTACCTACACTTCTGGATTGGTGCACTCAGATGCCTACTCCTGTGTTCTGAGTTCCTGGCAGTGAGATCCTGAATTCTCCAGCTTGGAGCGGTGCTATAAGCCTTTCATTAAAATAACACACTGTGATCGAACCTTTAAGGACATATAGGGTGATGATGATGCTCCCAATAATGTTGTCACCCTGTCACATGGGTTTCCATTGGAGGCTACAAGGTGGCCATTTCAACACACTTTACATTGCTATAGTCCACTGTTGTCACCTGTAAGGAACAAGTCCTTCCCCATTAGTAAGCTCCGGTAGGCGGAGTAAAACGCATTGGGGGCATGGCCTCGTGGGGGTCCAGGCTAAGACTGTCATTCACTATCACACTGCAGGCTTTAGCTTGATGTGCAGCTCCTGGGACACCTATCACTCTCTACCAAGTCCTGAAAAATGCTATGCAGGCATCACTAGAGTACATGTACACAGGAAGCACCAGCGCCAGCTGAGACGTTACACCGTCACTATATCGGGTCGGTTTGAGCGGCGTCTTTTCCTCAGTTTATTTTAATGAAAGACACAAATTTAAAAATACTCAGCATGATAATATGAGATTTTAGTGATTGGATTTACATCTGCTTTAATTTTCTTGCCAACATACTGTATTTATTATGAAGTGGTAGCTTTGATGCTTTATCCTTTCAAGGCCACATGATAAAACCTGATATTCCCCTTTAACACAATAATAAAAGAGACTTTATAATAATAAAGTTGATCCTTTTTTAATTTGTGTCTTGTCCCGCCCAAATTAATTAATTTAGATTACGGAAAGTTTATTGTCTTGGAAATGATCTAGCAGCCTGTCCTTTACACACTCCCAGAGCTTACACAATTATTCTTCCCTCTCTTTCTTACATATTCATTTTTGTTGGGAGGTTATCATTCTTCCCGGCTGGCAGAATAACGACCAGCTTGTTGGCTGTAATAAAATCAAATCATCTTGTCCTTTCAGCACATGGTAATTTTCTGTATAACGTATTTCCTCGGAAAGGCTATCACTCCTGGCGGTGTGAACGCTGGGCGCAGTCTTATTATATTCAGCTGCTTGTGGCCAGGGGGCAATCAGGGTAGAGTGGGCCATGCTACATTGGCATCATGTCTCCGATAGCAGAGGTGTATGAAGAAGAATGCAAAGAAAGCATTAAAGTATATAGAAACCTAATCACTAAATTCTCAAATACTGTATGTTTTAAAGCCCAACTTTGGGCAAATAGAAAGCTGTGTCCACACTGCAAAGGGTTATTGTTCATTGCTCTAGGGGTACAACAAAGGGAGATATACTTACCCGATCCTCTGCACCTTCCTGCAGTTAGACCGTTTTTCTCAGCTTCTGCACCCCCACACTCCACCAGTCTAGGGTCCTGACATCATCAAGACCAGAGCAGAGCCAATAGCCCCGCTCTGGATGTGAGGTGACCAATGTACATTCCACCAGCAGATTGTGGGGAAGTGAAGGATCATGTAAGTAACACTATTTCTCCTCTACCATAGACAAAACAAGCTACTAATCCTTGCAGCGTGGGCGTAGCCCCAGTGCAAGTCATACATTTTTTATCTGCCCGGAGTTGGGCTTTAACATGTAATTTCAAAAAGACGCTTTCAATTGTTTTAAATCTGCAGCTTTCATTTAAAAATACCTGGTGATCCTATCGCGAAGGTCCTTCTTCAGGCACTTCCTGTTATGGGTTGACAACTGTTTTCTGTTTGTGCTCCTGTGTTGTCACGCTCTCACCGCACAACTGATTGACTCCCTGCTTTTCCCTCCTTCACTCTAAGCTCTGCTGTATAAGGATAGCAAGGAGCTGATTACCAAGTCAAATTCTTACATTGCTTCCATTTAAAGTGGTTGTAAACCGCTGCACGTTTTTTTTTTCCTTACCTGCAAGGCAAAGGCATAATGTGCTAGTATGCATCACATACTAGCACATTATGTGAAACTTAGCTGAAAACAAAGCAATCCTGCAATGCCAAGTCCTCGCTGGAGACAGCTTTCATCTTCACCCGTCTTGCTTCTGGGTTTGCAGACTCTGGCTCTGTGACTGGGCGGGGCCGCTATGACGTCACTCCAGTGCATGCACATGGGCACAGGGCTGTGAAGGAAAAGCACGGGTGGCCGTTCCTTTAGAGTGCATGGGCCAGTGATGTCACTGGCTGCATGCACAGTCATGCACTGTTTGGGAGATATTTACACTACCTTTAGTTAAGCCTTATTATAGCCTTACCTATAGGTAAAATTTAAAGATGGAAGTGGCTCTAAAGGCTTAGGTTGGGATCAAACTAGCTGCAGCCGCAGCCCACAGCAGGGGGGCCGGTGCGTGTCCGTTCACCATTTGAGGTGCGAATCAGGTCCTTATTTTTGGCTGAATTCGCACCTGAAATGGACCAGAAGACGCACAGGATTATTTTCCAGTGTGGACCGCGGCCGCCCTGAAGCTGTGTGACTCTCCTGTCATGCGAATTGGAAGCGGCGAAACCCGCATCCAGTTTGCATCAGTGTGAACCCAGCCTCAAGATTTTTTACCTACATGCATTCTATGCATGAAGGTAAAAAACCTCTGTGCAGGACCACCCCCCCCCCAGCCCCCCTAATACGTTCCTGAGCCCCATCTCGATCAAGCGATGTGCATGAGTACCTCTGCTTCCTGGGGACTCTGCCTTCTCATTGGCTAAGAGAGTGGAAGCCATTGACCCCCGCTGCTGTCAATCACAGCAACTGAGTCAATCAGGAGAGAGGGGGTGGGGCCAAGCCATGGCTCTGTGTGTGAATGGACACACAGAGCCACAGCTTGGAAGTGAGCTTGCTTGGGTGCGCCCATTGCAAGCTTCCAGGAGCGCCGGCGAAGGACCCAAAAAGGGGGGGAATCAGGGCTGCCCTGTGCAAAACCACTGCACAAAGCAGGTAAGTACAACATGTTTGTTATTTAAAAAAAAAAAGAGACTTTAATATCACTTTCAAGCATTCTCTGCATTAGGGTGTAAAACCCCCTACTGTAAGCACCCCTAAATATTTACCTGAGCCTGATCACGTTCCAAAGCTGTGCCTGGTAGCTGTTCTCTTTCTCCCTCCTCACTGGACTCAGCCATTGGCTCATGCTGCTGTCAATAAAACCCAATGACGAAGGAGCAGGGGGAGGGGCCAAACTGCCCTGTATGTGTGCCAATGGACACAAACAGCACGGCTCAGGATCAAGCCTGCATGTGTGCCACCAAAGGAAGCAGCTTCCTATGGTGGCATACGGAGAGGAGGAGTCCAGAGCGCTGGCAGGGGATTCGAGATGAGGAGGACTGGGGCTGCACAGAGCAGGTAAGTATAACATGTTTTGTATTTAAACAACAAAAAATGAACTTTACAATCGCTTTAAACAGATGCATTTAATTATATGATGAGAACAGAGCTACATTAATGTGTGTCTCCTATACTTTATCTGTTCTAATTGTATCTGTTGACAGCCTATTCATGACCCATTAATGGCATCCCAGTCTTAGTCCGTAGAGTTCAATATTGAGTTGGCCCACCCTTTGCAGCTATAAAAGCTTTAACTCTTCTGGGAAGGCTGTCCACAAGGTTTAGGAGTGTCTATGGGAACCTTTGACCATTCTTCCAGAAGCACATTTGTAAGGTCAGACACTGATTTTGGACAAGAAAGCCTGGCTCCCAGTCTCCGATTTATATCATCCCAAAGGTGTTCTGTCGGGTTGAGTTCAGGACTCTGTGCAGGCCAGTCAAGTTCCTTCACCCCAAACTCATTCATCCATGTCTTTATAGACCTTGCTTTGTGCAATGGTCCAAATCATTCGGTGGAGGGGGGATTATGATGTGGGGTTGTTTTTCAGGGGTTGGGCTTGGGCCCTTAAATACAGTGAAGAGAACCCTTAAGGCGTCAGCATACCAAGACATTTTGGACAATTTCATGCTCCCAACTTTGTGGAAACAGTTTGGGGTTGGCCTCTTCCTGTTCCAACATGACTGCGCACCAGTGCACAAAGCAAGGCCCATAAAGACATGGATTGGAGAGCCTGGGATGAAGGAACTTGACTGGCCTGCACTGTACTGACCTCAGCCCGATAGAACAACTTTGGTATGAATTAGAGCAGCGACTGCAAGCCAGGCCTTCTTGTCTACATCAGTGCCTGACCTCACAAATGCACTTCTGGAAGAATGGTCAAACATTCCCATAGACACACTCCTAAACCTTGTGGACAGCCTTCCCAGAAGAGTTGAAGCTGTTATAGCTGCAAAGGGTGGGCAAACTCAATATTGAACCCTACAGACTAAGACTGGGTTGCCATTAAAGTTAATGTGCATGTAAAGGCAGAAGTCCCAATACTTTTAGAAATATAATGTACAGTATGTCCCTGGCTGTTTTGCTGAGCATGGTGCAAATCAGTGGGAGGAAACCCTGTTCAGATGCTTTGCAATGTGTTCAACAAGACCTTGCAGACAATATTAAAATTCTCCTCTAATGGCATTCCTATAGTTCTGGAGCCTTCCGTCTGTTCTCATTGCAGGATTACACTGCGCTTGCTACCATGGGCACATACGCCTGGTACAGTTCTTATTGGACAACGGAGCTGACATGAATCTCGTTGCCTGTGATACCAGCAGATCCAGTGGAGAAAAGGATGAGCAAACTTGTCTGATGTGGGCTTATGAGAAAGGTATGGTATATGGTGTTTTTTTAGTGATTGTTCAGCAACCAAACAGTAAGCGTTACTGTGGGGTCTACTTATAAAAAAAAAAAAAGTGCTGTGCACATGTCTCCGCACAGCCGTCGCAAATAATCCTTGTAATGTGCGTAAAATGTGTCTTTCCTAAATTCTTCATCTCCATCTAGGGGCCATAATATAGTATTTTTCAGAAATACCGCAATCAGGAAAATACCACATTATGGCTACTAAAAGGTGCAAACAATCAAAGAAAATACACATATTAAACACATTGCAGGGGTTGTTCACATTGTGAATGCTGTGGCATTAAAATTTATGTCAAGCCAAAAAACACTCGGTTTTGATAGAGTGGGAAAAGATTAGAACCCCTGTCAAGTTTTCACAGCTATCTTGGGCTGCATTAGAGTGATAAAAGCTTTTGGCTTGATATACATTTAAAACATTGTTTTGGAGACCGCGCTTGGCTGACTGCATTGGTCACTGGTCCTGGGTTGGTATTCCTCTGGGCAAAAAGGAAGAAATGGCCTCTGGTGGATATTGCCCGGTGATGGATGGTGGTGATGGGCCCTCTCAGGGATTGGCCTGCTGCCTTTTCTGTGCGACCTTAAGGTCGTTTCAGCTTGTACACTTAGAAAAAAGGAAAGGAGCGCCCGATGTCTAAAGAAATGTGATTTCCGAAATATGGTTTATGGACGTTTATTAAAAGTTAGCAACATACATCAAGCCAATGCGTTTCGTGGGAATAGACTTCCCCTTCTTCAGGACCGTTGCTGTGTACTATTTGGTGGGAACAATTCCTATAAGTGTTTATGTTGGATCAAGGTTTCTGAATGGCAGGACGCCGGCTTTAGTTTTATAGGCAGACATTCACTCTCCTTTTGCATATTCTCCCTTCAACACATTTGGAAAATATACTGTACAAATAATTTTTTTTTTTATAGCAAGCGCCTTTCCCATGGTACTCACTTCCTTACTTCTCGCCTAAGGGAGGATGAATTTTGCTGGTTACCACCCACCCACAGCCTTTTTTGATACGTCACACATCCCAGGAGGCTTTGGGTCTCCTCCAATCTACACATCGTGTGCATGCACAGTGGAGAGTCAGCTGTGACTGATCAGGAAATCACAGTTGGCTCCTGAATCCAGGATAGTGGGACAGGCCTGGAGATGGCTGTGAAGATTTTAGATTGTACAAAGACAATGCTGGACTCCATGGGCTGATATTATCAGTTTTGAAAATGTCAGGAGCTATAGTGCTTGTAGCTTCTGACTAAAATTTTTTTGAAGACCCCTGCTAAAATTTCTCTTTAATTTTGTACAAGGAAAAACTGGTCTGAGGGTCATTTTCCATTCGGGCCAGTACATATAATACAGGTGCATCCCATAAAATTATAATATCATCAAAAAGTTAATTTATTTCAGTTCTTCAATTCAAAAAGTGAAACTCGTTTATTATATAGATGAGTTACAGACAGAGTGATATATTACAAGCATTACTTTGTTCTAATTTTGAAGATTAAGGCTTACACTTAGTAAAAACCTGTAAGAGACGCTCAGTTGGATCCAAACAGATGTTTGTGCGCATGCCCAGGCACACAGGAAGGAATGTGCAAATGCGCATGCGCCAATGCGCGAACGTGCGAATGTGCGTACGCAACGTGCGCACGCAATTGGCGCCAAACGGCCTATTTATACGGAGCGGTGACAGGAGCACATTGCTGAGTGGTCTTTCAGCTTGTGTTCCTGTTTACCTGTGCCCTGACCTGCTTCTGGATTTCCTGTTATACCGACCCGGCTTGCCCTTGACTCTCCTTGGATTCCTGCCTGCCTACCTGTGACCTCAGCTTGTGTTTGACCCTGCCTTTGCCTTATGCTTTTTTACCTTGCTGCCAGACTGTGTACCGACTTCGGCTTGTATCCTGACTCCGCTCCTGTATCCCGTTCCTGTACCCGTGCTGTCCGGCTGTTGACAACTCCTTGACTTGTGTTCCGGCTTCGCTCCTGCCTTCTCATCCAGCATCACCGAGTTCCAGTTCCAGGTGTCCATCCGGTGATCCACAGCCATCAGTCTTCTGCCAAGACATCACCTGCTATACCGGCCCTCGTGCCACTCTGTGTCCTACACCGCCTGACATCTCTATCAGGGGTGTTGAACAGGAGGTGAAAGAGAAGCCCTATCTACAGCTTGGTCTCCACCAGGTATGTGATAAAACCCAAAATTCTGAATCTCAGAAAATTAAGATAATACATAAGACCAATAAAAAAAAATAAAAAAATAAAAGATTTTTAATACAGAAATGTTGGCTTACTGAAAAGTATGTCCATGTACAGTATATTATACTCTCAAAACTTGGTCAGGGCTCCATGAAAGGTAAACCCGATTTCTGCCACCAAAAGGCCAGTGCAGATTCGTGCTCATGCTCGTGCACATTGCACATGTGCTAATATTTATAAGTGAAAGACTAACATCACTTCTGCAGTGCCAGTTCATCGTGCACATGCACAAATTTGTACGCAATCGTGAACACGTGCACGCACACGTGTACATACCAATTAGCACTTGGCACCCAGTAGCCTAATTAAACTGCTCTATTACTGTGAGCAGTTGCTGAATGGTCTTCAGCTCGTTCCTGTGTTCCCAAGACCTGTTGTTCCCGCTTACCTTGCCTTTGGATCTTGCTTCTGCTCGTGCTCTAGCTCTGTTACCTACTACTCCGACCTTGGCTTGTTTACTGGATCTGATATGTTTGCTGACTTTGTATCGCATTGCCCGGCTGTTAACGACCTTGCCCTATATCCTGGACTTGCTTGCCTGCTGAATCGGTACCTCACTGCCCGGTTGCCGCTGACTGCTGCCTGCCTCCTGGTTCTACTCCCATCCCATGCTCTGGTGCCAAGCTGCTACTGCATCCAGTTCCGAGGACTGCGACTACCTTCTCTACCCACCTACAGAGTGGACATCCCCAGCTAGCTGCTATGGCACTCCTGCCACTCCTTGTCTTTACACTCTCTGTCCCCCCCTTCAGAAGTGTTAGGCAGGAGGTGCAAGAGAGGCTTAAACAACATTTCAGTCTTCACCAGGCACGTGATACTCCATTTGCATGAAATTAATTACGGCATCGATGTGGCGTGGCATGTAGGCGATCAGCCTGTGGCACTGCTGAGGGGTTATGGAAGCCCAGGTTGCTTTGATAGAGGCCTTTAGCTTGTCTGCATTGCTGGGTCTGATGTCTCTAATCTTCCTCTTGAGACTACCCTACAGATTTTCTATGGGGTTTAGGTCAGGTGAGTTTGCTGGCCAATTAAGCACAGTGATACCAAGATAAATAAACCAGGTATTGTTACTTTTGGCAGTGTGGGCAGTTGCCAAGTCCTGCTAGAAAATGAAATAATCATCTCCGTAAAGCTGGTTAGCAGAAGGAAGCATGAAGTTCTCTAGAATTTCCTGCTAGAGGGTTGTGCTGACTTTGGACTTGATAAAACACAGTGGACCAACACCAGCAGATGACATGGTTCCCCAAATCATCACTGTGGAAATTTCACACTAGACCTCATGCAACTTGGATTCTGTGCCTCTCCATTCTTCCTCTAGACTCTGGGACTTTGATCTCCAAATGAAATTCAACATCGTCCACAGTTTGTGATGATTTGGGGAGCCATGTCATCTGCTGGTGTTGGTCCACTGTGTTTTATCAAGTCTGAAGTCAGCGCAAACTTCTGCCAGATAATTCTAGAGCACTTCATGCTTCCCTCTGCTTACCAGCTTTATGGAGATGCTGATTTAATTTTCCAGCAGGACTTGGCACTTGCCCACACTGTCAAATGTACCAATACCTGGTTTAATGATCATGGTATCACTGTGCTTGATTGGCCAGCAAAATCGCCTGATTTAAACCCCATAATAAATCTGTGGGGTATTGTCAAGAGGAAGATGAAAGACACCAGATCCGACAATGCAGACAAGCTGAAGACTTCTGTCAAAGCAACCTGGGCTTCTATAACACCTCAACAGTGCCACAGGCTGATCGCTTCCATTGATTCAGTAATTCATGCAAAAGGAGCCCCGACCAAGTATTGAATGCATACTATACTTTACATGGACCTACTTTGTAGTAAGCCAACATTTCTGTATTAAAAATCCTTTTTTTTTTATCGGTCTTATGTCATATTCTTATGTTCTGAGATACTGAATTTTGGGTTTTTTACTAGCTGTAAGCCATAATCATCAAAATAAAAAGAAAGACATTCTTGAAATTTATCACTCTGTGTGTAATGCATCTATATAAAATATATAAGTTTCGCTTTTTGAATTTAATTACTGAAATAAATTATCTTTTTGATGATATTCTAATTTTATGAGAATATTATTATTATTATTATTATTATTATTTCAGGTACTTATATAGCGCTGTCAATTTATGCAGCGCTTTACATATACATTGCACATTCACATCAGTCCCTGCCCTCAAGGAGCTTACAATCTAAGGTCCCTAATGGCACTTTTCCACTGCAAGTACCGGCTAGTACCGGCTCGGCTCTACTCGGCCCTGCTTGGCCCGGTTTGCTTTTCCACTGCGGTACCGCATGGTATAGTGTCGGTACGGTACGGTATAGGTTTGCTTTTCCACTAAAGTAGTACTAAAGTTAAGTGGGTGGGATAAGAACGGGGTGGGTGTGATTCTCTGACCAATCAGTGGCTAGTAGTGACTGCATGCAAAGGATTGTGGGATATGGTACCAGTTTGGTACCTGTTGGAACCACAATCGAGTAGGTACTGTTTTTTCAGAGCCGTACCGCACCGTTCGGTTCCATGCAGTGGAAAAGCAAACCTATACCGTACCGTACCGAAACGTTCCGACCCTATACCATGCGGTACCGCAGTGGAAAAGCACAAAAGCGTGCCGAGCCGGTACGGTTCTATGCAGTGGAAAAGCGCCATAACTCACATTCATACATACATAGTAGGGCCAATTTTATATGCTGGGTTGGTGGCCCTAAGTGGTGATCTACTCCCATTTAGACCTCAATCAGAGCAGAAACCACTCAGTGCAAAGTTGCTGGGAGTTATATCACTATCTGCTCCTCACTGAGACCTACAATCACAGCTGCTAGCAAAGTGAAGTTTTCTATCATTAACTTCCTTTTCACAATGTACAGTATCAGTCTTTTGTAAATCCCATTAAGTACTTCTTTTATAATTCATCCTGTTAGCATATTTACTGTTACAGCAAACCATTTTGATTAAACAACACTACACCTTTCATCATGGCCACCAACCTTTATAACATACTCTCTGTGGAGCACCTTCCACCAGGAACCTGTCCTTAATATCAAAAGGCCAGTTGGTTGTGTTTGCCTTCCAAGCCAAAAGTTCTCAGTCCTCCCCTGAATACATGAAAGACCATGCAAAGGTCAGGATTACAACAGGGAGATGTAGCTGTTGGAGTACATGGGGCTCTCTGCTCATTCTGCCCACTTTGTTCCTTCTGTAACTTAAATATAAAGTTGACCGATCCTTTAAAGGTGAACTCCAACCTTACCTTCAGTCTTGCATAGTTGTACAGGTTCTTCTCCTGCTTGGCAATTGCTTACTGCAATTTCACTGCACACTGTAAACTTCTCACAGTGTGCATTGGAAGTCACAGCAAGTCAGATAGGAACCAACCCCATTTCATGGCAGGAGGACGTTTAGCAGCATCTAATCCTTTTACTTCTCAGCTTTACTGTTCATGGCTCATCCCCACTCATTAATTGGCTTTCAGTTCTTTCAATCATGGAGGCTCAGCAACAAAATGGCAGATAGTCTCTTATAAAAATAAACGAGGGCAAAGCCTTGCACATAGTCAATGCTTTAGATCCACACAACACTAGTGAATCACTAAAATTGGCTTGCATGTGTTTCACCCATCGCTGGCTGAATGAGCAAGCTGTTGTTCAATTGCTGCAGAATGTAAAGGTGGCCATAGATTAACCAAATTTAGCCAGTTCAGTAGGGACCGGAAATTTTTTTTATCCATGTGTGGCCACTGTCACTCAACAGAAGTCCATCTATCAAACAATTTCTGTTGAATGAACCTGTTGGAAAAAAGTCACACAATCAGCAGCTGCACCGGATCCCCCCATCCACCCTCAAATGTGGTGATAGGGGAATTGGCTGAGCTTTTTTCGTTCAGCCAGAAAAAAGCTGAGCCATGTATGGCCAGCTTAAGTCACCAGCATCATCCAGCCTGCCAAAATTGCATGCAAGCAGGTGAGTATTTTGCTGCCCTGCTCTGTCCTCCATGGAGATCCTTCCAATGGAGAGAGGATGGTGTCCCTAAAAGTGCAACTCAGCGGAAATAAAAATGAATAACTACTATAATTATTATGAATAATAATAAAAATGAAAAACACTACTATTATGTTTTGTGGTGATTCTTTTGTTCTAACAATAGTGCGATTTTAAAACCTAGTTGCTGTCCCTGCAGACAATGAAAGTTGGTAGGTGACTACGCCAGAGTCTAATATTCTTTATCTGATATTATTGTTCTCACGTTGAAAAGATCACCGTATGAAAAAGCTTTGCACTCTCAAATTATATTGATAATAGAAGTTTTTCAGCAACAAAATCGTTTAAAGTTACTTAAAAAAGCGTGATGAGATTGGACAGATGGTGATGTGATTAAATTCAGTGGCCAGAGATGAAATGAAATATAGTTTAGCTGCCAGGGGCTGACTTTATGAACCACTAAAAAAAAAAAAAAAAAAAAAACTAATATAAATGCAATTGTTTATGTGTCAGTCAGTTATGGACAAGAGAGAACATTATTAATAATACAATAATAAAAGAAAGCAGCACAATTGGCAGACATATTTGCCCTTGTCTGTAAGGTGAGCGTCATGGCTCATTCTACAAAAAGAAAAAGAAATCCATATATTTATTGTATACCTGTTAAAAAAAAAACTGATGCTGCATAAATTTTCTCCCTGAATAGTGGGATTCTCTACTGTGCTAAAAAGGACTTATTTATGTAATTGCTGCCACTGGCTGTCCCTTTCTGCCTCCGGCACTGCAATACTGGCCCATCACTGTGTTGGGAAGACTCACTATCCAATATAGAGGCACAGAAAACATATAGCGTCTATGGAGGCTATTGGTGGTTTGCAGATAAGGATATTCTCTAGAGCAGCCTTTTACTCCAGAGAAACCCTTGAAATTATTTTCTGGTGTTACAAAACCCCCAGTCAGATTAGTCCATCGGGGGGTCATTGGGAAAATGCCCCTTACATTGGTGAGGGTAAGTCGGAAGAATACCCCCTTAAAAAGGTGGCCATGATTGCATCTCTATTTATCAGAGCTGAATTGGGCAGGTCATATTACCAAGGCCGTGTTAGCCATAAGGCCAATTCAGGTCACTCATTGAGGCCAGGTGGAGGGCAACACTAACGCTGGAGTGGCCATATTGGGCACTCCATCCTCATTGAACCTTAAAGCGTAACTCCACTTTTGTTGAGAAAAAACATTCCCCTCTGGGTGATCTCTGTACATTGGAAGGATTATAACAACCTTTGTTGCAGAATCCTACCTTTTGTCATTCTGAAGAAATCCCTGTTTGATCTTCTGTGCCCCTGTGCTAAGTGATTCTAATGGGAGTGGTTTCTTAATTATCAACTAGCTGCTTCAGCTGTAGGGCTCTCATGAGGAAAACTTCTGGGTCTGCATCCTATTAGATGTGATTTCCTATTGGGAGTATCTTTCCAAAGATGACATTTTTGTTTTCAGGGGATGCCTGAATTCTGACTTGTATCTTAGTGTAGACTTCTAGGAAAATCAATGAGCCAATAACACAAGCAGGAAATTATGTTTCTGGGGGTGTGGTCAGTATACATTCTGTGTACAGAACACCTCCAGGTAGCCATATTGCATTTCATTTTCAGAAAGTTACATTGGCTGCAGATTAAAAAAGTAAAGGTAATTTTAAATAACATTTAATTAAATCTATGACTTGTGGCAAACTGTGGCCCTCCAGATGTCGCAGAACTACAAGTCCCATGATGCATAGCAAGACTCTGACAGCTATTTTATTTCCTATGAAAGTGGAGTTACCCTTTAACAACGCTGAGGCTGATAAAACCACAGGTGCAGCATTACTGAGCTCCCTGCCTGGCCACTGCATCTGTCACAAAGGCAGGTGCAGAGGCTGAGCCTCTTCAGTAACGCGGAGCCTGCTAAAAGTGCAGGTTTGTCTTCACTTAGCACATTGCTGCATGTCTCTTCACCTGCCTGTGCGGTGCACCACACACATGGTGGTGCTACTGCCAGAGAGAACCATCTTTGTGGTGGCGTTAAAAATGGCCGCATCAAGCAGCCCCCACATTATAACAATGGCTGAGATAACAGAGTCCATAGGACACACACTTTAAGTGGGGTTGACCTTTAATTATGACCACTCTTTTCTTTCAGTAAGTTATTACATTTTAATGTTTAGAGAGGTAAGTAGAGCATTTTTTTTTTTTTTTTTAGAAAATGAAGCATTGTGTTATCTTTTATTTCTATTGGTATGTCATTTATGTTAATACAATGTTAATGTTACTGTATTGTGCAAAGAGAGAGATTGAAAAACAATAATACACAGGGTCATACACCGGATTCTCTTCCCCAGAGACAATGATGCAGTATAATTCCTGATGGCTGCATATTAGTGAAGACACATTAGATGTCACGGACAGTTGCTGCCCACGAGGGTTGTAATGGCATATGAGGATCTCACAGACAATCCGGTTCCCTTGTTTTTCAGGACACGACGGAATTGTAACTCTGCTGAAACATTATAAGCGGCCTCAGGATGAATCTCCATGCAATGAATACTCTCAGCCCGGTGGAGGTATTTAAAATCCATATGTTCTGTTATAATGCTGAACGTCAGGCAAGGACAACCCACTGCCCTCCAGCTGGTGAGCCTTGACTGGCGTTATCTGATTCACTTGGTAGCCATTTTGCAGGATGATCCAGTTTTGTGGCTTAAACCACAGTGATGTCACTAACTATTGGTGACTCTCAGCTGAGAAATACTGGCCAGGCCAACAAATTAAAGTGCATGTATACAAAAAAATTTTTTTTTGTTTTCAATTTTAGAGTAGGGAAGGGTTTAAACCCTTGTGAGTTTGTTTTTCGCCATTTTTGTGACAATAGGGAGATTTCCCTTTACTTTCTTTAGTGGAGACACAGAAATTTCTCTCAATTTCTAATCTATTAGACAGTTGTAATCAAAACTAGTGCTTTCATTGGACAATTTCCCCTCACCTCCCAATCTAAGTGTAGAATTTGGAATTTCCACCCGTTTTTGTTTTGATGACAATAGGGTAAATCACTCCAGTGGGACACAAACAGCAATACAAACCTATTGTATGAAGCAGTAATAATAAAGTCCCTAAAGCGGGGTACACAAAAAGTGTAGCTGATGACTTTTAATAAACACACACTCACCTGTCCCACAATCTAGCAATGCGGCCGCCCAAAGCCACAATCCTCTCCCTCTCCTCTCGGCCGTGCCGGCAGCTCTAGTGTGGGCACCCGGCTGTGACAGCTTGCGTCTTCACAGCCGGGTGCGCACTGCACATACGCGAGTCACGCTGCACGTTGTGAATGGCCGGGCAATCTTCTGGGACCTGTGACATGTCCCTGAAGATTGCAGGGAGAGAGGGGGAGAGGAGAACTTCTGCTCGGGCTGCTTAGGCGGCCCGAGCAGAAGTGGGAGCGGGTACCTGTCAAATCTAGGTACCCACCCCCCCCCCCCAAAAAAAAATGACATTCCAAATGTGGCATGTTAGGGGGTCAGCAGTATTTAAAGTGGAAGTTTCACTTTTGGGTGGAACTCCTCTTTAAGCTGCAGTGGCCCTGCATACATTCACAGCTGTTTGAGTAAAACAACTTTATTATGCAACACAATATGAACATATGAAAGTTTCTAAATATGTTAAGAACAACAGAGATCATGGATTTTCTTGGTACCCCACATACTGAGAAAATCCATGATCTCTGTTGTTCTTACTATTTTTAGAATTAAAATTTGAATTTTTAGGATGTGGCTCCCCCCTGTACCATTCTTGATCTATTATTACTTGATAAACATTCAAAAGATTGACTTTTGGATACAATATGAAATCAACATAAAGAATGTCAGCTTGTCATCTTATTACAATACAATGGAGACAACAGTAGGATAAAAGGTAACCAATGCATTTCGAGGGCCAAAAAATCCTCATTCACCAGGGCTTGGATAAGAAATGTAAAAGCTTCCTATAGGACTGCATTAGTCTCCCAAGCACACGTCCATTGCAACTAATAATACTCCTTTTTTCATATAGAACATGTCCTGTGAGTTTTTATATTTCTATAGGGAATGTTTCCCTTTCCTATCCAGGCCCTGATGAGAGGGATTGTTTGGACCGCGAAATGCAGGGTCCAAACAACAAATATCCTGTTGTCTCAATTTTATCAGCAATAAATGATTGGCTCTGTTTACTGATTTCATGTGGATTTCCAAGTGGAGGCTCCTTTTTGTGGTGGAGGTTCAATCATCAAGAACATCTAATGCTGTCTGATTTATGGATAAAAGTTCTAAGCCCAGCACCTCATCGTGGATAGAGTTAACAACATTTAAATATTAGCAGAGCCATAATGAATACTTTTTTTACCATCGTTATGGGGGTTAAATCAGTTTTTCAATTTTTATATTTCAATATTTTTTATTGAGTTTTCATGAAAAGGTCACAACAGTGCAAAATATACCATCAGGCCACGGCCAGAAAATAACACAGCATCCGCAAAACAGTAGATATAAAAAATGTAAACAATGGAATACTGGCTTAAACATTAACATAGGCATAGCCTCCAAGCCCTCTGATTCAGTTTCGGCTGGCCCGATCCCCCCCCCCCCTCCAGCACCCCCATGGGAACTTACTGTGCCCAGGAGAGAAGGCGGTCCCCCGACCCCAACCCCATTACAGTTTTTCAATTTTTGCGTTATTTTTTGTTTATGTGAAATATTTAGGGTATTTTTAAAATCTTGTGTTCCTTTTTAATCTATATTATTTTTCCTTTTTTTTTTCTTGTTCATTTTTTTATATTGTGTTGGATAATTCATTTGGTATGATCAAACAGATTTGAATGATAGATGCAGGGATAGTGCAGATTAAGATCTATATTATTGCTCTATACAAATTCTTATTGGGTTAAAGCCGTGGCCAAAGGTTTTGAGAATGACACAAATATTAATTTTCACAAAGTCTGCTGCCTTTTATGATGGCAATTTTCATATACTCCAAAATGTTATGAAGAGTGATCAGATGGATTGCAATTAATTGCAAAGTCCCTCTTTGCCATGAAAATGAACTTAATCCCGCAAAAAATCCCCCAAAAAAACATTTCCACTGCATTTGTGAAGAAGGCTTCAAGACGCCCAAGAAGGTCCAGCAAGTGCTAGGAACGTCTCCTACAGTTGATTCAGGTGTGGGATTGGGGCACCACCAATGCAGAGCTTGCTCAGGAATGGCAGCAGGCAGGTGTGAGTGCATCTGCATGCACA
The DNA here is from genome assembly GCF_965119305.1 of Pelophylax lessonae. Lineage (NCBI taxonomy): Eukaryota > Metazoa > Chordata > Amphibia > Anura > Ranidae > Pelophylax > Pelophylax lessonae. Next base: position 266,085,155 of record NC_138775.1, on the reverse strand, counting down.
GTGAGGAGAAGACTTTTGGAGGATGGCCTGGTGTCAAGAAGGGCAGCAATGAAGCCACTTCTCTCCAGGAAAAACATCAGGGACAGACTGATTCTGCAAAAGGTACAGGGATTGGACTGCTGAGGACTGGGGTAAAGGCATTTTCTCTGATAAAGCCCCTTTCCGATTGTTTGAGGGATCAGGAAAAACCTTGTCTGGAGAAGAAAAGGTGAGTGCTACATCAGTCCTGTGTTATGAAAACAGTAAAGCATCCTGAGACCATTCATGTGTGGGGTTGCTTCTCAGCCAAGGGAGTGGGCTCACTCACACTTTTGCCTAAGAACACAGCCATGAGTAAAGAATGGTACAAAAAGATCATCCGAGAGCAACTTCTCCCAACCATCCAAGGACAGTTTGGTGATGAACAATTCCTTTTCCAACATGATGGAGCACCTTGCCCTAAGGCAAAAGTGATAACTAAGTGGCTTGGGGAACAAAACATTAACATTTTGGGTCCATGGCCAGGAAACTCCCCAGACCTTGTGGTCAATCTCAAGAGGCGGGTGAACCAAAAAAACCCCACAAATTCTGACAAACTCCAAGCATTGATTATGCAAGAATGGGGGGCGGCCATCAGTCAGGATGTGGCCCAGAAGTTGATTAGCGGCATGCCAGGGCGAATTGCAGAGGTCTTGAAAAAGAAGGGTCAACACTGCAAATATTGACTCTTCGCATAAACCTAATGTAATTGTCAATAAAAAATGTCGACACTTTTGAAATGCTTGTAATTACACTTCAGTATGCCATACTAACATCTGACAAAAAGATCTAAAAACACTGAAGCAGCAGACTTTGTGGAAATTAATATTTGTGTGATTCTCAAAACTTTTGGCCACGGCTGTATACTGTATGTACAGCGGATGGTTTCTAGACACGGTTGTTTTTGCATTCTATTTAGCAATACAAAAATAACAGAAGTTAAAACCCATGTCTACTCTAATCCAAAACTAAATTTATACAAGCTTCGATCTGTGTTATGTAATTATTTTAGTAAAAACTGTTGCTAGAAAGTTTAATAGTCTATTTTATATGCAGAATAAGGGAGATCAATGGTCCATAACAAAGACCCTTATATTTTATAACATCTGCATTGTAATACTACTACAAACAATAATTATTGTTAGCAATCCAACATAACCTTACTTGAAAAATCTCCTTCCATGTGAGTGCTGCCTGTCTGCTGGCCATCTCTTTGCACAACTTCTTGGATTCACAGCATGCTTTGTTGCTTCTTCTCTGCTTACATTAATTCTCTAAAGACTACATATCCCATGGTACCTTGCAGCCTGCAAGCAGTGATTCCTATGCTGACTCAACCTTCTGAAACTCCTCCTCTCAGCACCTATGTAGATCAGAAGGCAGGCTCTTTGAAATGTGTGACACAGCAGTGCCTACCCACTGGGCATAGTGCCTACGTGTCACAGAATTCAAGGAAGTAAATGTGTGGGATCTTGACAAAGTAAGTTTATAAACTTCAAGATCCTTAAATAGGTGTAGGCTAGAAATAATTGAAGTACAATGTGGAAATGAATACATTTGACCACAGATAAAACGGACCTTCACAGTACATTGACCCCTTCCTCACATTTGGTTTCTGTCTTTTTTTTTAATAAAATAGCAACGAATTTCATTTAAATTAGTTTAGCTTAGTTTTGTATATTCGTTTTCTAACAAATTCAAAATTTTTGGAACGATTTGAATTTGGATCAGTCATAAAACGATAGATTGATTCAAATTCTGTGTGAAGAATAGCTTGTTGTTAGAGAGCAGGCTGAGAAGCTGGCAGCCATGCCTTTAACAACCAATGACTGGCAGGCTGACCGTGCTGCTGAAATGTAAACAAAAGGATGGTGAGGAAAAATGCAGAATGCAGAAATAAAACAGTGTGGGGTCTCCCCCCCCCCCCCCATCCATACCAGGCCCTTCGGGTCTGGTATGGATTTTAAGGAGTACCCTATGCCAAAATATAAAAAAAAAATAAAATATGGGGGTCCCCCCCATAATCTATACATGACCCTTATCCGAGCATGCAGCCTGGCAGGCACGGAAAGAAGGGATAAGAAAACACCCCCCCCCCATCTTGTAAACTATACCAGGCCACTTGCCCTCAACATGGGGGTGTTTGGGGGGGGGGGGTAGGATCTGGACAGAAGCAGCATGGCTCGGGATCAAGCATGCAGGTCTGTCATGGTAGGAAGAAGCTATGGTGGCACATCAAAAAGAAGAGGAGCCCCAAGTGCTGGTGGGGGGCTCGAAATGAAGAGGTTCAGGGCTGCTCTGTACAGTTCCATTAAACTATAAATCTGTTTGTTACTTTTAAAAAATTAAAACTTAAGACTTTACAATCCCTTTAAATTCCACTTTAACTTGCAAGCCACCGTGCAAAAGAAAGGAGCAATGGTTTCATGGTTCCTGGACTGTAAAGAGCCTTGTGCTTCCTCTCAAAGTCTCATGTACCCAACTCCCCTTACAGCTCTCGTGCTGAATTTAGCCACAAATGTCTAGAGATTAAATATGAAAAAGCAATCATTTTTAGATTTGGAACAAAATAAGGAAAAAGTTATATAATTTGTAAATGGTGAGGCTTTTTGCTACCCCATTGAACCCTCCTGCCCTAGGCAAGGGCTCACGGGCATCATAATACTAAAGAAACTCTGCCTGTGACAATGCATAGATTGCCAATGGCAACAACTGGGTACTATTCAATTTATAAAAAAGTAAGAAACTTTCAGAAATGAAGCTGGTTACCTTAAGATGCCTTCTAGCAAGTGTGAATATATCTGTCAATTTCTTCGTAAAGGCGCTTCACATAAGAGAAGAAAAAGGCACTTGAGATAAACTGACCCAGCGGGAGTGAGGGTGAATATTGGCTGCTGTAAAGACTTACATAATAAAGTTAATGCAGAAAGTTTGGAGTTTATGGTTAGCACAGTACAATAGTCCACTACTGCTATAATAATGTTAAAGAATTGTAATATGAAAATGAAAATACATCTTTGTAAAAGCAGAGTCTTTTCTTGTTGGAGTGGTAAAGGGTTCGAACATTTGTCAGGCTTTTTTCGTTTTTGCTTTTGTGTCCCTATTGCAGAAATATTCTTTTCCTCTTCTGGTGATGGGAAATCTCTCCAATGGGGGCACAATGATTTTTTTTTTTTTTCTTAAAGAGGTTGTAAACCCCAAAAAAAAAAAAATTAGAAAAATAAAAACCTGAAAGACAAAGGCATAGTAAGCTAGTATGCATTGCATATTAGCTCATTGTGGAATACTTACCTTGGCACGAAGCCCTCGCAGCGCCCCCTGCTCACCGCTGACATAGCCAACATGTTCACCTGTCTTCCTTCTGGGTTCGCGTCCTCCGGCCATCTGATTAGCCAGAGCTGCCATGAAGTCACTGGAGCCGCTGTTTACGGCACAGGGCTCTGAAGGAACAGCACAGGCGGCCGTTCCTTCAGAGCGCATGTGCCAAAGATGTCACTGGCTGCATGCAAAGTAAATAGCTCCTAAACGGTGCATGTTTAGGAGATATTTACAATGCCTATAGGTAATCCTTATCATAGGCTTACCTATAGGGTACAAGTTACAGAGGAAGCTTTACTTTCTCTTTAATGCAGCAGGGAAGGGTTCAAATTTTCTTCAAGGTTTTAGGTGAAATCTCCCTGTTGGGGACACAGACAGCAATAAGCAACTGGCAGGTTATAAACAACAAAAATTGTCCAGCGGAAACAGAATTCTTAAACTCCTTGTATTCCCTTAGGTGTTGTTGGTGGTGCAAGTTTGCAATAAGCATCAGCGTCAATATAATCCAAAGTGTGAGAAGTTGGATAATTAATAAAGGAAACCACCCATAGACAGTCTACAATGAATTATCCAACTTCTCACACTTTGGGTTATATTGACATTGATGCCTATTGCAAACTTGCACCACCAACACTTAAGGGAATACAAGGAGTTTAAAGCCTCGTACACACTACTCGTTTTTTTCAGGTTGAAAAAAAAAAACAAAAAACAGACAGCTCAGGTTGTAGCCACTGTACTAGGAATTTTGATATTCGTACAGCAATCTCTCCTGCTGTGCTATTGCGTTCTGACAGAGGGATGAACCCATACACATGGGCTGAATGTCGGACGGTTTCTATTGAACCAGCCAATTCCGTCCAACATTCAGCCTGTGTGTGGCTTTAAGGGTTCTGTTTGCACTGGAAAATTCTTATTGTTTGTGGTTTAACTGTGGGTCTGGCTTCTTTACCTATCTCAGCTGCAGACAACCATGTTAAACCACCACACCAGATCCCTGGAAATAGTGGCACTGGTAACTAAGTTTTTTGTTTTGGCAAGCTGACAGATTATGGAACCCTTTCACACTTTAAAACATTTCTGCCTGGATTATGTGTAAACCCAACATTCCTTTTTCACTATTTAAGCATCATGCCTCTCTGTGTACAGTTTGCCAAGCAAATCATTTTTGTAAGAGTCCTTTCACACAGGCTTTCTGTCCGGCGGACTCCGTTTTGCTCAGCCGCTTGCCCCGCTGAGCAGGCAGACGGCTGACAGGTCTGTCTCTGCTTACTTTGCAGACACAGACCTGTCAGATTCCCGCTCTCCTCTATGGGAGATTGGATGAAAACGGACCGCCTGTCCAGTTTCCTCCGATCCTATCCAATCCGACACTCCAGACAGATGGAAAATAGGGTTTCCATCCGTCTGGATTTCACAGACCGGATCGGATTGGATAGCAGCGGGTGTCAGCGGAGATGTCACCACTGACATCCGCTGCTCCATAGGGGGCAAGACATCCGCTGCTCCATAGGGGGCATGGAACATCCAATCAGGTCCGCCTGAAAAACTGCCAGGCGGACCTGATCGGAAAGCCCGTGTGAAAGGGGCCTAATTCTTTTGAAAACTTTTTTTGCCTAAAGATCCTGCCAGTAAGAACATTTCCTGTTTCAGGCTGACAACGCTAAGCCACTGCCTTGCAATTGGCAGCAGCCTCGTCAGCCTGGCGTGCAAGCTTATTCAGCCTTAAGACTGCCTATCAGATAGGCAACCCAACTGCCAAATGAAGGAGGTCACATGCCAGGTTAAAAATGCTGCTGCTGCTAGTGGCAAGGCAGAGGCTTAAAGTGATACTAAACCTAAAAGCGTTTTTTTTTTTTTTATCCTAATGCACTGCTTACATTAAGATAAAAAATGTTTTCAGTGTCCCTGTGCCCCCCCCCCCCCCCTTCCCTGTGTGAAGGGGAAGAGAGGGAGCAGAGATCAGCACTGTGCACGGCTGTATCTATTCTCCCCTTTCTTCCTCTTCACACAGCGACAGCAGGAGGCATTGGTGCAGATGCAGTGAAGAGGAAGTGGGGGGGGCTAAGTCCCGCTGTGTAAGTCTATGTATACACAAGTACGGAGAGAGCGCACACCGTTTGACCCCATAGCAAACTGCTTACTATGGGGACAGAAAAAGAAAAGGAGGAGCCAAGATCACAGCTAGGGACCCGAGAAGAGAAGGATCGGGGCTCCTCTGAGCAATACCACTGCACAGAGCAGGTAAGTATAACATGTTTGTTATTTTAATAAACAAAAAAAAAATCAGACTTTAGTAAGACTTTAAGCAGCCCATAAAGTATTTGAAAAAAATAATTTGCTGGATTCTCCCATCAATGCAGTTAGTGTGGATGGGGGAATGCCTCCCACAGTGTTCTGCCGGCAGGGGGAGTATGGGGAGCCTTCCAGGCCGGCAGGGTGCAATGATTACTATTACAAAGAAAAAGAGAATTAACTGCGCTATAGGTGAATGGCAAAAATTAGCAGCAACTTCAAGTGTGACCACACCCTAAAAAGTAATATATAAAATAAGTTGCGCTGAATGAGGTGAACAAATCAATGTCCAAAAGTAAAAATAAATGAATCAAGTCCTAGTGTAAGAAAGTCCTAGTGAGAATGGATAATCTCCAAATCGATGTGACTAATGAAATCCACACTTTAGGAATCCAGAAACGTATAGGTGATGCGCTTACCGGACAAACAATATATAATTGCAGAGATCAAGTTCACTTCTTCGTGATTTATCTCTGCAATTATATATTGTTTGTCCGGTAAGCGCATCACCTATAAGTTTCTGGATTCCTAAAGTGTGGATTTCATTAGTCACATCAATTTGGAGATTATCCATTCTCACTAGGACTTTCTTACACTAGGACTTGATTCATTTATTTTTACTTTTGGACATTGATTTGTTCACCTCATTCAGCGCGACTTATTTTATATATAATGATTACTATTAGCAGCTGCATCTGCCAGCAGTAATTGCATGTAAAACATCCTTGAGTTTTTTAGATGATCAAATCTCGGCCAGTCCCTGTTGATCTTTCTGAATGTGGATCCATGTATGGCACGTGCAAGCTCCTTCTGTTGTTTGCTCTGCTGCCTATCAGATTGACCTAATAAGCAGTCCAATGACCAACTGAAGGAGTGCCCATGGCAGGCTGACAATGCTGCTGGTAATTGTAAATCAGCGGCTCAGCGTTGTCAGCCTGAAACAGGAAGTGCTGTTACTGGCAGGATCTCCAGGTAAGAAACTTTGCAACACATTTACAAAAAAGGATGGGCTTAACAAAAGTGTATACAGTGAGATATTATGTTAAATGTAGTAAAAATAGACTTGGTGTATACATTTACTTTAAACATTCTTGAATTACTACTATTGTGTAATTTTCTTTTGCACGGGTTAATGTCATTTTGTCTATTTCAGACGGTTCCTATGTTTCTGTTCCATCCCCTCTTGGGAAGATTAAGAGCATGACTAAAGGTACTGTGCACTCCTATGTCAAATGTGATTGTGTTTTTGTGTCTGTGAAGCAGATTACTAGGCATGCCTTCAGTTCTTTGCTTTTGACCGCCTGCGTATATAACCATTATCGCATTTGTTCTCAAGACAAAGACCCTTTTATCTTTACTTGTGTCATCTTCAGTGACAGACACGTATCTCACATGGGCCCTGTGCAAAAAAAAAAAAAAAAAACACTTTGTTGCTAGTCATTGTTGGCACATGTAGATGCATTATGTTAATAAAACTGTTCTTAAACCTGTAGAATTTCCCTTAAATCTTTAACCACTTTACGTCTGCTCACATTGCTGCTACTGCAGCAATGTGGCTCGTTATCCTCCAGCGACGTAGCATTACCTCGCTGGACTCCTCCCCTTGTCGGCATCGCGCGCGCTGCCGGAGGCTCGCTCCCGAGGTGTTCAGTCACAGCGGGAGTCGGGCCAGGGGAGGAGCAGCGGCATATTTATAGCACTGATTACTGTAGTAATGTCACTGGTACCCCCAAAAGTGTCAAAAATGTCAGTCAAGGCTCCGATCTGTCCGCCGCAATGTCGCAGTCCCGCAAAAAAAATCGCAGATCGCCGCCATTACTCGTTAAAAAAAACCCACCAAAAATGACAGAAATCTTTCCCTTAGTAAACGCAATAACTTTTGCGCAAACCAATCAAAATACACTTATTGCAATTTTTTATACCAAAAATATGTAGCAGAAAACAAATTGGCCAAAAATTTAAAAAAAATTTAGATTTTTACATTTTTTTTTGGGGGGGGGGGGGGGAATTTCATATAAAAAAACGTGAAAAATATTGTTTTTTTCAAAATTTACGCTCTTTTTTTGTTTATAGCACAAAAAGTAAAAATCGCACAGGTGATCAAATACCACCAAAAGAAAGCTCTGTTTGTGGGGAAAAAAGGACGTAAATTTTGTTTGGGTACAGCGTCGCACGACCGCGCAATTGTCAGTTAAATTCGCACAGTACCGAATCGCAAAAAGTGGCCTGGACGTAAGACAGCAAAATCCTCCGGTGGTAAAGTGGTTAAACAAAAAAGTATAAAAATCGCTTGTCTGACCAATTCATAGTGCCTTCGTAAACTCAACTAATTCTGGATGGCTTTTCTTTCAAGTACCATGTCATAGTCCCGATTTTCATAAAACTAAAGTTCTACGTTCAGGTAGAGTGCATGTGCATAAGACTACTTGAGATTTTTTTTGCCTGAGAGTGCATTCAACAATTAGAATAGTATTCCTTTCCATTGAATTCAAGAACAATTTTCCATCCTTGTCTTTTGATTCTTTCATTCATTCTGGTGGGAACAGAATGTTGACTCATCCCTTTTATCCCCTTAGACAATCTAATAAACTTTATAAAAACAGCATCTTTTCACTGTATCTGTTGTTGTCTCTGATGGTTCTCATTTATCGAGGTCACGGTATAAGTAGCTAGTTGGTCACATTTAACTGTGTTCTGTAATGTTGAAGAAGTTACAAAGCTATTTCTTCAGATTCTGGGCTCCTCTTCACCCAGTTTGCACTCTTTTTCTGGGGCTTTCCTTTACCCCAGATGAAACTTCTCTTCTTTGAGCCTCCTCTCCATCCCTTGTTCTGTGTTTTTCTACTACCTCCTGATGGCCATACTCTTCCTGTGCCTTTTCCTCTACCCTCAGATGGCCCTCTCACTTCCGGTGGCATCCTTCTATCCCTAAAACTGAAGCTCTGGCATGGTAAAATATGAAACGTCTTCAATATTAGACAATACAGAATAACTCCAATCGAATGTGACTAACTACTACTACTACCTACATCTATTGTTGTCTCTACCATGTATTTAGTTTCATTTATTTTATGACAAGGTAACAAGTAGGGTTAAAATGGCTCATGCTATTAATCATAAAGAGATCCTGTCTTACTGTAATACATGGAAGCTAAGTGACTGCATCAAGACACCTTTGTACCATTTAGTCTCAGCCCAATCAATTAGAAAAATAGCAGTGGGAGTGTTAATTTCTTTGTCAGCAATCCTACCTGAATGTCTCTATAGCTATAGTAAAAACCATGGAAAGCCCAAGCATAGCAGATGCAGCTGAAGGCATTTAATTTGCTAGCAGTAACTTCATTTAAAACTTATATGGACCCTGGTCATCCTGACTAGATGGATGGATTGTTGCTTCCCTTCAACTTCCAGAAGGTTTCCTCTTTCTTGTACTCCCCCCCCCCACCCCGTAATGACTTCTCCATTCTTGTGCCTCCAACTCTTCCCCAGATGTTCTCTATTGTCTTGTGGCACAAGACTCTCCTTTGGGTCTCCTTCGCCCTCAGATTGCACTATTCTTCCTAGGGCCTCCCCTGTTTCCCTCTTTCTGTGTCCTCGAGTCCTCACTACCCCCTGATGGCCACACTGTTCTTGTAGCTTTCTTCTACCTCTAGATGGCCGATGGCCCTTTCTCTGCCTGTTGCACCCCTCTATCCCAAGATGACCCTTATTTTCCTGTGCCCCCCCCTCCTCCCACTACCCCAAGATGGCGATTTTTATGCCCCCATCCATGTCCCAAATGGACCCTCTCTTCTTGTGGCTCTCTTCTTTACTTAGATAGCACAGTCATTCTGGGACTTTCCTTTACACCCATATGGATCCTGGGGCCTCCCCTCTCTCCCTCTTTGGTGTCTTTCCCACTAACTCCTCATGTCCCCACTCTTCCTGTGACTTTCAACTATCCTCACATAGTGCTCTCTTCCTGTGGTTCCCTGACCCCTAGATGGTTACTTTCTTTTTTTGGCTGCCCCATAACTCTCAGATGCCCCCTCTCTTCCTATTAATCCGCTTTTACCCTCAGACGGTTCCTCTTCTAACGTGGCCCCCCTGTAACCACAGATGGCTCCTCTTGTCCTATGGCCCCCTTCTACCCACAGAGGGCCCTGTTCTGTTGCATTGTCCATCCCCTATTATCTTTTTTTCTTGCCAGCATTATTTTCATCTAACATACTGTACAAGCTTTCCAACCTCCAGCCCTATTCAGCGGAGACTCTCTCCAAACTATACATCTAATTAATGCTCTTCATACTCCACTGTCGTTAATATGCCACAGACATAAATATTACATTGGCTTATTCCAAGCAGATTGTCATTAGGAGTGATCTGTAACAGTGACAGATGCGTTGCAAGGTAAATAGCTGGAAAACATGTTGGGGGATTTCATGTGGGCATAGTTCCAGTCTGGAAGACGTCTACTAATATCCGTATTTCACATATTTTGCAGCTTTATTTTCAGAATTTAGAATGTAGTGAAATTGGTTACAGAAGGTTACAGTATATTCGCTACAAATGAGGGAATATCACAGCTTTGTAATGCTGCTTTTATAAAACGTGGGGGTTTTATTTCCCAAGTGCCTGTGTGACTGACTGCAGATAGTCAGATTTAGTCGTACACTGGAAAATGACATCTGGGATCCGGGACTTGGTACACATGGGCATTAAAAGGGGGCATGTTTCTGAAGCCCTCAGAGGGCCCTTCCAAGTACAAAACACTTAATGATCCAAATAAAAGAATAAGAGCAATTAGTTAGAGTTACCTTAAAGTCACTCTGCTTTTAAGGGTGCATTCACACCTCTACATTGGCTAGACTGTGCATTTTCACAGATGTTTGAATGTGCATTTAACATGTATTTTAAAGCAAAACTTTACCCATAACAGTTTGATAACAATTAATGATCGTGAACAAAAGAACATACATTCCTTATTAATATTTATGCTACCAAAATTGCTATAAATTGCCTCCAGCATTTCTTCAGTTTCTTTTTGCTCAAGGACCCCATTTTGTTGAAGCCCAGAGCAGTCACTTCCTTAAGCCTAGTACACACAATCGAAAAATACCGCTTTCAAAGTGATCTATGCAATTCTGATCCTTAGTATACAGATTACGAGAGCCAATCATACCAGTTCATACAAAATTATCTGAGCGGACAAACATGAAAAATTTTCTCGTACGATACCAGATTGAAAAAAAATTAGAGGACCAAGACCACGCATGCTCAGAAATGGCAGAATACATTACATTACAATACAATACATCTCTTCTGAAGTTGTATTCTGTCGTACAAGAATTTTCTTTAGAAGGTTTTTTTTGTTTATCTTGTCTGTGTGCAGCAGCCCCCCTAATACTTAGCTGAAGTCCATCTAGATCCAGCGATGATGCAGGAGTGTCTCGGCTGCCATTGGCTCCTGCTGCTTTCAATCAAAGCCAGTCAACCAATGAGGAAAGAGAGGGAGTAGGGCCTGGCTGAAGCCCGGTGTCTGAATGGACACAGAGAGCTGTGGCTTAGCTCGGGTGCCTCAATAGCAAGCTGCTTGCTGTGGGGGCACTCAACAGGAGGGAAGGGCCAGGAGCACCGAAGAGGGACCTGAGAAGAGGAGGATCCAAGCCACTCTTTGCAAAACCAACTGCACAGGAGGTAAGTGTGACATGCTTGTTGTTTTCATACAAAAAAAATAACGGTTTAGTTTAACTTTAGGTAACCTCTTTATTTTTGATATGAGCATGAAAAAAAAAAATCATATGATCATTAGTCCTATATTCTCATTGTGTATACGAGTCTTTATTGGAAACTCTTCTCCTCTCCTTGGTCTGAAAAACTATGGAATTGATTTACTAAAGGCAAATAGACTTTGCACTCTGCAAGTACAGTTGTTCCAGAGCTTAGAAAATTAGTTAATGCTGCACTTTGCTAAGAATGCCCAATCATATTCAAGGAAAAGAAAAAAAACAGCATTTTTTCTTGATTGGATGATAGAGGTCGACAGAGCTTCCCCTCATTTACTAAACTCTGGAGCAACTGCACTTGCAAAGTGCACAGTCTACTTGCCTTTAGTAAATCAACCCATTTACTTTCTGTAATTAAAATATGTACATTTCCAGCCTTGATTGTATGTCTTGATGTTAGGAAGATGAGTGAGAAAAATGAGAAGGAACGCTGACAGAGGCTTTACAGCAAAGTTCACAGGCTGCCAATGAAGAAGAAAGCAGAGAATATCAGGGCGATAGGATAATATCCTTGTAAAGCTGGCCATACGGTATATAATTTTCTTACTCAATTTCCTTTAGATTTACCATAGTGCAAGGGCCTGCTTGATTGCATATAAATTGAAAGTGTTTAGGTTTGACCTTATATTATATGATTTTGATCAATCTAAAGGAACATTTTACAAGGTAATTTTATAATGTATGGCCAGCCTAAGTTTAACGCTTTTATGTCGTCCTGGGAGTAGAGGTTGTCCTGTCACCTCTCATGCTTTTCTTTTGTCCCTCCCTAATCTGTGTTCCCTGGGCACAGTCTTTGTCATTCCTGTTGCTTTTTCCCCCTTCAGCAACAGTAAATCTTAAAGCTGTCCACTAATTGACCTTAAGTGACTCTGATTTTAGGTACAGTGCTGAGAATAGAGAGCAACTGAGCATGTGCAGAGCAGGGAGAGCATGGAGAGACAGGGCTTTACTGTTTTTTTAAATGGTATAGGCACTTATTTTTAATGTTTAACATCACTACAGTATACCTTCAAAAGGGGCCAACATCAAGTTATCTATCAGGACTTAATTTTTTGAGTAAAGTTCCACTTGAATGTTTTGAGCAATGGCATGTGCTGAAATGTTTTGTTTTTAATGTAGGTAACATCCATACTGTTGATAATGTATAGTTTTGGGTCTTTCTGCTTACCAGAGAGATTGCCAGGTAAATCTATATTGCTCTCTGCCTATCAGAGAGCAGGATCTGTTAGTGAGGTCTGCCCATGGTGCTCAGGTGCAGCTCAGCTTGTCTTGTTTCACACTGGTCCAATAGGGAGGCATATTGGACAGTGGGAGGAAACCTGACTAATGAGTGCATAGACATATACTACAGCCCTGGTGATTGACAGAGGAAAGTGCCTTGTTACTCGGGCTACATCTTGGCACTGAGTTTCTAGTCAACACCATTGATGCTGTTGGTCCCGGAGCTTCATACATGATGGGCAAGCGCTACTAAATCTACTGCTTGGAATATTTGTCATCTGGTAAGAGGCTAATAGGGCTTTGAGTGACGTTTCTGGTTTCTTGGCGATCTGGATTTATCTATTTCCTCATTTGACCTATTTTTTCGGTAAGAGGCTTCACAATTGGTGGTGGTTTGTTCCACATTCCTCTTCTCACTCTGCATTATTCACGTTTTACTCATTATTCATTTGGTGAGCTGCTGCACGATTGATAGGGATTCCTTATTGGTGGTGGAAATTTATTTAAATTACGGTATCACACTATGTACGTTTTTTTTCCTTTGCATATTATACACGTTATTCGCTGAGGACTCTGACAACTCCCATCTCCCGGATCTGTGACCATATCTCAGCATATGAATTTGCACATCTTTAGTGGTTATCCGGTAAGCACATTTCCTACAGAGACCGTGGAGTGTGACCTATGTTCTCAGCGTCAATCAAGTTGTTATATGGGACATTGATTTTTGTTTGGACATTAATTTTTTGTTTACCCACTTCACGCAGCGCGGCTTATTTTTTCTATACATTATCTGAGGGTGTGGTCGCACTTGAAGTCGCTGCTCTTTTATATTATTCACTTTAGCGCGGTTATTTTTCTCTTTTTTATTCTTCTGTTTCTGACCTTTAACTGCAGCTTAAGTTAATCCATCACATGGATATATTTGATTATAGAGATTCCAGATCTGTGAACACAGATGGAGTTTTTGAAACCATCCCCACAGGTGAAACAGACATGAGTGGCTTGTTCATGCGATTGAGGAATCTACTCGTGTCTGAAACACACACCCAGTGGGACATTGCCTTCTTGGACACATACACCAAGAAGTCCATGGTACCCAGAAGCCTCCGGTGGGAGGTCAGTCCCCAACTTGATGAAGTGGATTTGGAGGATTGGTACAAATATTTCAATGAAGCTGGGGTCAATTTTTTAAGATATTTGACAGGCAGAAAAAACGCCAAACTCTCCAGATTGGATGAGGAGATCAAATTAGTCAAAGAAAAGTTGACCCCCTTCAAAGAAAGTGAGGAATATAAAAATGCCTATTAAAAAATTTAGAGAAGGAAGAAAAAGATCAAAAAAATAAAAAACGGAAAAAATACAATAGGGATTTACAAGACTATTTGACTTGTACTGTTTTTGAGTGGCAAAAAAAATTACTGGGTAATTTGAATGGTGAGGTAGAGACAATGGATACATCAGCCACTCAAGCAGTGGGAGTACCCATAGCCCCTCCAACCTCTCAAAAACAAAAGAAAGGGGCTCGCAATAAAGGCAGACGTCCATCTTTCAAATCCCCTTACAGAGGGCAGAATGCGAGTAAGGATATTCATCATCAACCATATCAAGGGAGACCTAATGGTAATTTTAATCCCCCGGGTCCCAACAATAGTTGGCAAAACCAGAATCGGGATTATTATGATGGCCCTGTCCATCAATCAGGGACTTACACTCAACCCTCTTACTCCAATACACCCCAATGGAGACGGGGACCTGATCAGTACCCAGACCCTCGCCATTCACAAAGGAATCAGGGTCCTGACTATGGTCCACAGAGACAAGTTCAAGGACGTTTTGATTATAGCCCACTAAGATCTGGCCCACAATGGTATGAGCCTCCCTCTGAACCCATGAGAGGAAGAGGAAGCGATCGCCAGTGGCAGGATAGAGAACATTCTTTTAATAGGGCTGATAATCGCCAATACAATGTTCCGATCCAGAACAGGTTTTACCCACTTAAGGACAACGAGGCCCCGAGTGGTGCACAACCCTCCCATAAGACCAATACAGTGGGCTTTTATAATGATCCCACCCCTCACTCTTCAAGGGAACTAATAAGGGATAACAATAAGCCCCACAGTTCTACTGATCCTGATTCAGTTTACCCTGGTTGGGGTTTTCCCAGGGCCCTACAAGGTGTAAAACGTCCGGCAGAATCAGAAGAGGAACTAGAGGAGGCAGGAGGTGCCAACTCAAAAAAAGCAAAAAGCTAGCAGGCACGGGGATTTTCAATCTAAGTAGTGTTGAATTGAGTCATGAAGAAAAGTTGATTTTGGATAAGGGTTTGAAATTTGCCCCGCCTAAGAGGCTGGACAAGTTTCAGACCTACATGGATATTCACAAATTTGTCCGTAGGGTTAATATCAAACGTTATGTCTTGAGTAATCCTATCAAAGAACATAGAGTGGTCAGCACGGAGTTTCAACATTCCGGTCTTGCTAATGCATCACTATTCAATCCCCCTGGAGGTTTGGCCCCTTCATTAAAAGTGTTCAGGGACGTCATAAGAGATCTGGACAATATTCAAGTCCATAAATCTTCTCTCTCATCTGATCTGCAAAAGGGACTGGACTCCCTATGTGCGCGCAAAGACTTAGTGATAAGGCCTGCAGACAAGGGAGGAGGTATCGTAGTACTGGATAAAAAAGACTATGAGCACTAAATGCAGCGTATCCTTGGTGACAGACAAACATATGTGTTGTTACCCAAGGACCCCAAAGCCTCATATAAAAAAACTTTACAATCGTTGGTAGAGAGGGGCTATAATTCCAATATCCTTAACAACAAAGAAAAGGCTTTCTTGATCCCTAAGTGTCCTCGCACTCCGGTGATATACTACTTGCCGGAATTACATAAAAGTCTGGTTTCCCCCCCCGGGGCGTCCCATAGTCAGTGGTATTGACTCTGTGACGTCCCGGGTGGGGAAATACATAGACACGTATTTGCAACCTTTGGTTCAAGCCACACCTTCATTTATTAAGGACACTAAACATGTCATTAATATGTTGGCTGACTTAAGTCCTACAGAACATCTATGGCTGGTCACAGCTGACGTTTCATCTCTCTACACGGTAATTCCGCATGAGGTGGGTCTTGATGCCGTCAACATGTTTTTAACTCGTGACTCGAATTTACCAGAACCCCAAATTTCCTTTATCATGGAGTTACTCAAATTTGCAGCACAGCACAACTATTTTTGGTATAACGGCCAATTTTATCGTCAAATCACTGGCGTGGCCATGGGGGCCAAGTATGCCCCGTCCCTGGCCAATTTGTTTATGGCCCAGTGGGAGGAGGACGTCATCTATGCATATCACCGCCCACAGATTCTTCTGTGGGCTAGGTATATCGATGACGTCCTCCTCCTATGGGACGGTACATATGATGACCTATCCTCATTTTTGGAGGACCTCAATTCTAATGACAGAGGTATACATTTAAATTATGAATGTAGCCAATTAGGTGTTAATTTTTTGGACTTGAATATTTCCATCAGGGATGGACAATTTGTCACCTCCACCCACTTCAAGTCCACCGACAGGAATTCCTATATTCCTGTCGAGAGTTGCCACTATGCTCCTTGGTTGCGAGCCATCCCCAAGGGACAATACCTCCGCATTAGACGGAATTGTTCCGATATACGAGACTTTGATAGACAGGCACAAACATTAACTACAAGATTCCTGGATAAGGGATATAATGAGGAATTCCTTCAACATGCTCTGTCTGAAGTGAGATCAATTGATAGACAGGCTTTGTTGAGTAAATCTAGGAAGCAGGATCAGACAGATCCTTTTACTCTGCCATTTGTGACCACATACTCTAGTCAACATATGACCATAAAGAATTTGGTCGCTCGTCATTGGCACATATTAAATAATGATGTGGTGCTTCATGAAAACTTACCTGTTAAACCTAAGGTGGTTTTTAGGGGGGTCCCCTCTTTGAGGGACAAAGTTTCTCCCAATATCTTGGAACCCCCTGGCCCCAAACCCAGTTTTTTGCAACAACTTACGGGATACTATAGGTGCAATCGTTGCCAAATCTGTACCCTTAGTTCTAATAAACGAAGAAGAGTTCAAGAATTTGTATCCAATAGCACAGGACGTAAGCATAATATAGAGCCTTTTATATCATGTACAACTACTGGGGTTGTCTATCTACTGCAGTGTCCTTGCGGACACCAATATATAGGCAGGACAAAACGCCCACTTAATGTAAGATTAAATGAACATGTGGCGAATATAAGGAAGGGCTTCCCCAAACACTCAGTATCTAAACATTATGCAGCAGTACACAATAAAGATCCTAGACACACCCTTTTTTTGGGCATAGATCGCTTTGTGCCACATTGGAGGGGTGAACCTCTTGTGAGGGGCATCTCAAAACTTGAGATGTCCTGGATACACCGTGTAAAATGCTATGTGCCTTATGGCCTTAATGTTGATGTTGAGGTTAATGCTTTTTTAGATAATTCTTAAAAAATTTTTTTAATTTTTCCTTTTAGATATATAATTTTTTATTATGCGTATAGAGTGATCAACCCTTGGGAATTGGTCACATTGGTTCAAACACTAGATGTAGATCTAATTTTCCCTTTCCCCTAAAATTATATATACCACACATTATGGTGTTTATAAGTATAATTGATGACACACTATATGACGGCTATCATGCTTTGTTGAATGGTATTAGTCATTTATGGTCATATATTCATCTATTGGGGATACTATTTCAACCGTTTTAATGTATTTGTAATATTTAGCATTTGGTCTATATTCATGATGTTGATCCCCGGTTGGAGTTTGAACTCATTCCGCTATAGTTTGACCCAATTTGTACACAATACGGTAATTATTTTTGTGTTCTCAGTGCATCTGGGCACAAGACGATATAGTTACACACAATGCCCATATATGTCCTTATGTTAATTTTGCTTACATTTATGGTTTGGCAATTCCTATTTGACATCGGCTGTGTTAAATGGGCCTGCTATACTTTTAGATGGATTTTGCATTTAATACAGGACATTCCTGGGTTAGTGAAGTTGATAAGTGCCCTTAATTAAAATGGTGAGATAGATCTACCCCAGTTCCGGTCTTTGGATGTCCGGTTCACAGTTTCAGGGCGGAATTGTTCAAACACTTCCGGGTATCATAATCAGGTTTTTCTATAAGAGATGGCGTCAGCACGCCGTCCGTACCTTTGATAACGTCTTCTTGGACGAAACGCCGTCAGGTCGCGGCGTGCTGACGTCATCCCGGAAGTTATCGTAGGAGCGGATGTGCTTTGCCGTCCGGCCGGCGGCTCCCATCCATCGCGTTTTTATCTACTAAGCTTGTGAGTGTTTTTTTTCCTTTATTAAATAAATCAGTCATTATTTTATTACACTATTGGCGGTTTTTCTTTTACTCGGGCTACATCTTGGCACTGAGTTTCTAGTCAACACCATTGATGCTGTTGGTCCCGGAGCTTCATACATGATGGGCAAGCGCTACTAAATCTACTGCTTGGAATATTTGTCATCTGGTAAGAGGCTAATAGGGCTTTGAGTGAGGTTTCTGGTTTCTTGGCGATCTGGATTTATCTATTTGCTCATTTGACCTATTTTTTCGGTAAGAGGCTTCACAATTGGTGGTGGTTTGTTCCACATTCCTCTTCTCACTCTGGATTATTCACGTTTTACTCATTATTCATTTGGTGAGCTGCTGCACGATTGATAGGGATTCCTTATTGGTGGTGGAAATTTATTTAAATTACAGTATCACACTATGTAAGTTTTTTTTCCTTTGCATATTATACACGTTATTCGCTGAGGACTCTGACAACTCCCATCTCCCGGATCTGTGACCATATCTCAGCATATGAATTTGCACATCTTTAGTGGTTATCCGGTAAGCACATTTCCTACAGAGACCGTGGAGTGTGACCTATGTTCTCAGCGTCAATCAAGTTGTTATATGGGACATTGATTTTTGTTTGGACATTAATTTTTTGTTTACCCACTTCACGCAGCGCGGCTTATTTTTTCTATACATTATCTGAGGGTGTGGTCGCACTTGAAGTCGCTGCTCTTTTATATTATTCACTTTAGCGCGGTTATTTTTTTCTCTTTTTTATTGACAGAGGAAAGTGCCTTGTTGCTTGCTAGGATACTTTATAAATGCCAAGGGCACATGTGCTTGGAGGACTTTAAGCTGGAGAGCGGAGTCCCGGAGGGAGGGTGTGGCTGCCCCTCCTCTGTAGAAGCTGCCATGCAGTCTCAGGTTGTCAAGAGAAGCTGAACACAGAGGTCCTGCAGAACTGACTGGAGGGGAGACACTGGAAAGGATCTGATTCTGCTTACTGTGAGTACAGATCTGTGTCCTGGGGCCTGTCCTGTGAGGGCCATGCCTTCTGCTAGAAGAGTCAGTAGACAGGTGTCAGTCAAGGGGATGCTAGGGAGTGTCCTGAAGATAACGGAAAATTAAATACTCACCTTTCCGTAATTTTCCTTTCCTGGTGCCAATCCATGGCAGCATACATATGGTGGTTGCTCCGCCCTCAACCAACCCACAGGACCTCCTTAACTCTATAAAACTAAGAACTGCCCCCCCTACGCCATTCTTGTAACTAGACTTCAAAAATGCAGATTACGTAAAGGGAGGGCGTATGCTGCCATGGATAGGCACCAGGAAAGGAAAATTACGGAAAGGTGAGTATTCAATTTTCCGTTTTCCTGGTGCCTCCATGGCAGCATACATATGGTAAATAACTCGCTCATAGGGAGGGATACTGCACAGAAATATAGTTTATTAGGATTCACAAAACCGCCAATTGCAGCGCTTTCTCCCCAAAATCACGGGAAGTTAGAGCAGCTGGATCCAGGCTATAATGGACCATGAAGGTATTAAATGAGGACCAACTGGCTGCATGACAAATTGTTTCCGGAGAGACATGTGCTAGAGCTGCCCAAGAAGAGGCTATCCCCCGCGTAGAGTGAGCATTGATTGCTTTAGGCACTGGAAGCCCGCTAACCCGATAAGCCCTTTGAATCAGGCGTACGATCCAGCTTGCGATAGTTCTTTTTGATGCTGCCAAGCCCTTTCTACCTCCGTTTGGAATGATAAATAGGCGTTGCTCCCTACGAAAAGATTGCGTTAAATCAATGTATCGACGTAGAGTTCTTGCAACGTCCAGTTCATGCAACTTTGATGTATCTGGATCTTACTCAAAGGTTGGGAGAACCCATTCCTGATTAAAGTGGTAGGTAGTTGGCACTTTAGGTATGAATTGATGGATTGGTCGTAGGACGACCCTATCTGGGAAGAACGTAATATATGGATCTTGAGCACCCAAGGCTTGAATTTCAGAAACCCTACGGCCTGAAGTGACAGCTACGAGGAAAACTGCTTTAAGAGTAACATCCTCCAGAGAACAGTCCTCAGTAGGAGCAAATGGCGGTGCTGCTAGAGTATCCAGCACCAAGGGTAAATCCCACTTCGGGTACAATGTTTTCCTAGGTGGTCTTAACCTTAGTACTGCCTTCATAAACCGCTCTATCAAAGGATGTAAGGCCCATCTGATGTCTGTCAGAGCTGATAAGGCTGAAACTTGCACTTTAAGGGTATTGAGCCCCAAACCTACATCCAGACCTTTCTGTAGAAACAGTAGAACGTCCTGCACAGCTGGCTTCAATGGATTAAACTTGTTGGATTCGGCAACTTCTGAAAACTTCTGCCATACTCTGTAGTAGGAGCTATTAGTGGACGATTTTCTGGCTTGGAGCAACGTCTGGGTTACCTCATGAGAGCAACCTAACTCCTCCAACCTCTTCCTTTCAACTTCCAGGCCCTCAGATCCAGGATTTCTGAATGTGGGTGGATGTAGTCCCCCTGCGACAGGAGACCCCCCTTCTCCCGGAGGGGTGCCAGCATTGCCACCAACACTTTGGTGAAGGTTCTGGGGGCTGTGGATATGCCGAAAGGCAAACACTGGAACTGTAGGTGAAGTTCCCCTATCTTGAACCTTAGGAATGACTGGAAGTCGTGAAGTATTGGTATATGTAGATACGCATCCTGAAGGTCTATAGAGACCATCCAGTCGCCTGGTTGCACAGTTAGGATGACCGTGTTCAGGGATTCCATCTTGAACCGCTCGAGGCGGATAAACTTGTTCAACCGCTTCAGATCTAGAACTGGCCTCCATCCTCCCGCCTTTTTGCGTACCAAGAAGACTGGGAATAAAAGCCTAAGAATCTTTCCGACTCCGGCACTGCTACCACTGCCTGCTGATGAATTAGCGTCTGGACATATTGTAGCAGAACCTTGCGCTTCTCTTCGGAGTTTGGAATCCTGGTGGGTAGAAAAGAAGAACGGGGCGGTTGGCGCTTGAACCTCCAAAAATGCCCCTGAAGGATCGTGGAGGTGACCCAACGATCCGAGCAAGTTTCCACCCAAACCTGAGAGAATGCCCTGAGACGGGCACCCACCGGGCCGGTTTGGGTGGGCAAGAAGTCAAAAAGACTTCTGGCCTTCCTGTGTCGAGGTAGCAGCCTTCTGTTTCCCCATCTTCAGGAAGGTAGCCTGGGAGCCCTTCCAACCTCTTCTGTATTCTCTCCCTGGATGGTATGTTCTGGCTTCTCTGGCTTTTTGCTGGAAAACCGCCCTCGCTGCAAATTTCTTCCTTTTATTCCTGTCCTGAGGAATCAGACCGCTCTTGCCCCCTGTGACTCTGGTAATGGCTGTATCCAGCTTTTCGCCAAATAGGGCTTTCCCATCGTAGGGTATGCGGCACCACGTCTGCTTGGAGGAGGGATCAGCGGCCCATGGTTTTAGCCAAAGTGCTCTTCTTGCCGTGACTGAATATAGCATGGCTCTGGCGGAACATTTCAGAGTGTCAATGGCCGCTTCTGCCACAAAATCTGATGCCAATTTTAACTCATCCAGAGCCTTCACAATCTGGTCTGTGTCTAAGCCTTGCTTGAGGGTCGATTCTATATTGTCAGTCCAAGCACGCGCTGCTCTGGATACTGAGGTTAAAGCCACTGCCGGCCTGCAAGCCCCCCCGGCCGCCTGATACGCCTTCTTTAGATCAGCATCGATTCTTCGATCTAAGACATCTCTAAAGGAGACTGCGTCTTCTAAGGGTAAAGTTGTGTTCCTGGCCAATCTCATGACTGATGCGTCCACTGACGGCATGCCATCAAATAGTTGGGCATCAGAATCCGCCAGAGGGTATAATTTACTAAAGCGGTTAAAGGCGATCGGTCTCCTATCCACCTTCCGCCATTCATCTGTCACCAGATCCCTTATCTCCTCCATAAGTGGGAAGGTAGGAGGTTTTTTCTTGAGGTGGGGAAAGTATTTCCTGGACTTGGCAGGGGGCTCAGGTGACTCTTCCCATTCAATTGCGTTCTTGACCGCTACCACGAAGGGGCTGATCAACCCAAAATCAAAGGTAGACACATTCTCCTCTGCTGTGTCCCCTTCGTCTTCTGAGCTGGAGCCAGAACCTGCCAACTGGACTGGAGTCTCAAGGGATCCCCCACTTGTGGTCGGGGCCATCAACTCCTGGGACAAGTTCAGTTCTCAAATTGAGTCCTTAATCAGCTTCTTCATTGTATCAATGGACTCTTGCTTTTCTTTTTCCCGATCCCCCGTGGCTTCTAAAAAGCATGTTTCGCAGACCAGTTTTCCCGGCAGAGCTTGTCCGCCACAGACCCAGCATGCTTTGTCCCCAGGCCGGATGGAACTGCGTTGTCTGTCAGATCGATGGGGTGATCTGCGAGACTTGTGTGATGTGCGAGGGGTAGACGAGTGATATTGGTCATGTCTTGAGCGGCTGTGGCCTCTGGACCTCCTCGCCGGTGAGCCCCTGCGGGATGATCGGCGTTGCGGGCTGCAATGAAACATAGGAAATTTTGATGTTTCATACGCCCGATGCTCTTTTTTAAATTTTTTTAAACTTACCTGAATGGTGCAGCCCTTACCTAGCAGAATGTTGAGGATCTTTTTGTGCCACTGGACTACGGGAGATGGCTGGGATAAGAGAGACATAAAGGGTAAGAAGAAAAGAAAAAGTAAATGGAAAGGTCCCAACCTAATAGTCCCCTTTTTTATTATAAATAAATATATATTTCCAAGAAGAGGAGAGAAAAAGAAAGAGAAGCTGCAATACCTCTGGCTTCCATCGGGAGGCAGCAGCACAGGCAGACCTGAAAGCTTCTTCTCAGCAGCAAGGGAGATGTTATGCTTCTGACATCCGCCCTCAGAATGAGAGAGGCTGGCCATATAAATACATGTACTCCAATGGGAGTACCAAGATGGCCGCCGATGGCTTCATCTGCCTACTGGGCATGTGCAGGTGATGTCATAGGGCGGCGCCATCGCCCCGCCCCCAGAACAGTAAAATAGAGGTTAGGTGGCAGGCGCGAAGCGCCCCAGGGGCTCCAGAGGGGCTTACTAGCAATCCTGCACCCCAGCGCCCACATGAGGTCAGACTGTAAGTAGGACAGGCTAAATTTAATGCAGGAAGCATCAATGTTACCGGGGCAGCCCCCAAACCAGAGGGGGGGGGGGTTCCCGGGAGGAGCATGGCTGAACTAGACTCCTTACCTGGAAAAAGATCCACAGAAAAACAGGCTCCCAGCCTTGTTGGCGCCTTTAGCAGCCTAAGACCTGGGACTCCATCCTACAGGGGAGCATGACCCTGTAATGGTAACACCATGTGAAGGTGCAGTAAGGGCTGATCATGATCCTGCAGGCTTGAGGACAGAAAAAAGAATGGCGTGGGGGGGGGGGGCAGTTCTTACTTTTATAGAGTTAAGGAGGTCCTGTGGGTTGGTTGAGGGCGGAGCAACCACCATATGTATGCTGCCATGGAGGCACCAGGAAAATGTAGTTGTATCAAGTCTGCTGCTAGAGCAAGAAGTATCAGTGGCGGTTCACACTAGCATGTGATTCACACCACATTGCTGTGCAGATCACATGCGATGTCTGTGGGAGGCGATTTCAGCCATACAAAATGTATGGCTGAAATTGCATTGCATTCGCACCAAAATGGTGCAGGATCCTTTTTTTGGTTCGCACTGGAATCAGATCGCATGGGTGTTCACACCTATGCGATCCGATTCCTGCACCATTTAATAGTTCGCACTATGATCTGCGAACCAATCTTGGGGTGTAATTAACTTTACATTGACAACCCCAGCAATTGGCAGATCTCAGTGTGAACCATTGTGCGAATCTGGTGCGATGTGGGAACCGGCACTGATTTGCAGGGTTTCCCCGCATCGCACCAGTGTGAACCAGGACTCAATTCTTCCATAGAAGTCGCAGTATATTCAAAGCAGTTTGTCTGCTTCCACAAATAACCTGGTGAGGCCAAGTGAGAGTTGTCCTTATCTATTGGAGTATCCCACTATTCCCTTCTCCCATCCAAGTTCCACAATAAATACAAAAAACAAAACCCTTGAACTGTTTATTGAGTAATGAGCGACTGGGAGTAAGGATGGATGTGTGAACTGTTCCCTAAGTGACCGTGTGCTGGTAATCAGAGGAGACCCAAGAAGTCATCACACAGCAAGCCCTACGGGGACAGTGCTACACATGTAATTTTGTGCCACCATTTTCAAAACTGAATGTAAAGTGCAGGTTACATTCATTTTCTAAGCTTTTACATGCATTTTATGCAAGTTATTAATGCCTTAAATGTAACAAAAAAAAGTTATAATCATTTTTTTAGCATAGCACCTTTCAAAAAGGTGAAGATGAGAACAGTTCCACTAAGCACATTGTCACTGAACTTATGCATTCTAAATGTGCTCCAAGCATGTGTTAAAATGCAGAGGTGTGAATGCACTATAAAGGTCAATCTCTAGGATGTGTGCATGTGTTATATCTAAAGACCAAATTCACACCTTTGTATTGTAATATAATAACTGAGGTGCTATGCGGTGTGCTGCTAGCTATTTTTTTAAACGGTTCCCCAACACACCCAACTGAACAAATGAAGTCCTTCTACTATACAAGATTTGATTTATACATATTTTTGATAGGTACTGTTAGGTTGCACAAAACGATTGTGTTATGTTGCAATCTAAGGCTGATTGGAAGTGGTTGAAATTGTCTGAAAATTGCTTTGCATATGGCAAGCATAAGGATGCTTTTTCCACCATCCGTCTTCTTGGCCAACTGGCCTGCCCTGACTTTTCTACAAAGTCCTTATTTGTCTTGTTATTCTGTTACAGTGCTTGGTTGACTGACTCCCTGACCTCGAACACTGGCTTTCTATCTGACTGCACTTTGTCTTGCTCTCTGGCACTAAATTTGCCCAACTGATGTCAAACCATTGTTCACCTGTGACCCTTGTTAGAGCTCATCTAGAACTGATAGAACCAAAGTTTGGTCAAAACGTTTTGTTTTTAACTACGACTCTCCCTGCTCTATATACACTATATTATCAAAAGTATTGGGACGCCTGCCTTTACACACACATGAACTTGAAAAGCATCCCAGTCTTATTCCGTAGGGTTCAATGTTGAGTTGGCCCACCCTTTGCAGCTATAACAGCTTCATCTCTTCTGGGAAGGCTGTCCACAAGGTTTAGGAGTGTGTCTATGGGAATTTTTGACCATTCTTCCTGAAGCGCATTTATGAGGTCAGACACTGATGTGAAGGCTTGGCTCGCAGTCTCCGTTCTTAGTCATCCCAAAGGTGTTCTATCGGGTTGAGGTCAGGACTCTGTGCAGGCCAGTTAAGTTCCTCCACCTCAAACTTGCTCATCCGTGTCTTTATGGACCTTGCTTTGTGCACTGGTCCAAATCATATGGTGGAGGGAGGTTATGGTGTGGGGTTGTTTTTCAGTGGTTGGGCTTAGCCTCTTAGTTCCAGTTAAGAGAAGAACTCTTAGGACGTCAGCCATTTTTGACAATTTCATGCTCCCAGCTTTGTGGGAACAGTTTGGGAATGATCCCTTCCTGTTCCGAGATGACTGCGCACCAGTGCACAAAGCAAGGTCTAAGAAGATATGGATGAGCGAGTTTGGGGTAGAGGAACTTGACTGGTCTGCACAAAGTCCTGACCTTAACTCGATAGAACACCTTTGGGGTGAGTGGAGACTGCGAGCCAGGCCTTCTCGTCAGAAATGCACTTCTGGAACAATAGTCACACCTTCCCATTGACACACTCCTAAGCCTTGTAGACAGCCTTCCCAGAAGACTTGAAGACATTAAAGCTGCAAAGGGTGGGCCAAATCAATATTGAACCCTGCAGACTAAGACGGGGATGCCGTTAAAGTTCATGTGCAGGTATCCAAAAACTTTTGACAAGATAGTGTACGTACCTTCCCTTTACTCCAGCATACTTCCATTCGGCTTTCGGGAGTCAAGATAAAATACAGGGTACTTCTCTGTATAGGGAGCATGTTACTCCCTCCTCTTCCTCCCACCTGACAGTCCTGATTGTTGACAACTGGCCACGTAGGCAGTCGGCATTGTCAGGCAGCGATGGGATGTGAATCCTTAGCCCTGTGTAAGATGCAAGTTGTTAATTCACACAAGCACTTATAAAATTGTGTGCAGGGATTTACGCTGTGGTAGTCATGGGAATGACATTGCACAAGACACTAAACTTATTTTGATGCTCTCACCATGCATCATGCTGCCAAAACAACATTTATTAAGGTCAAGTGACATAGCCAGGCTGCCATACAGGACCAGATGTATGTGGCATTTGACACCTGTGAATTATGGCCACTGATGAAAACATTTGCTCTGAACCAGAACTTTTATTCTATAAACAAATATTGTTTCCTGATATACACAAGATGAGGTGATCAAGGTTTTAACAGGATGCAGCAAATACAAAGAATATTACATCACATAAATGATCATTGTTTTTGATTCTTTATATTTTTTTTTCAGAAAAAGCAGATGTACTGCTGCTGCGTGCCAGCCTGCCCTCACACTTTCACCTCCAGATGTCTGAAATTGAATTTCATGAAATAATTGGATCAGGTGTGAGAATTGTCGTGAGTCACAGACTGTGAAGTACTGTTAATTATTTATAATCAAAGCTGTGACCCTTTCTTTGATATTTTACAGGGTCATTTGGGAAAGTATACAAAGGAAGATGCCGTAATAAAATTGTGGCTGTGAAAAGGTAAAATCTGTAAATTTCAGTCAGATTTGCTTTTGGGTACACAGTAAACAAAACTGCCTTTTGATAATTTTTTAGTTTTATACTGTATTTATGTTATTTGTACACTACAGTGCTATTGGTTTCCTTCAGTGACCTAAGTCCCTAAAATGTTGTAGGTACAGGAACATACTATGATCACATTTCGGTTTACATGTAGGCAGGTGCTTACAAGGACGATTTTGTGTGTAGTTAAGTTAGTTGGTCTGTCCAGGCTGGGAAGAAGTTAATTTTGTCTAGACTCTTTTCCCAGGCTTTTTGGGTCCTGCCTTATTTCCTGGTGCATATATAAATAGGGAAACGGCTGGGTCTAGATAGAGCCTGCACATGGGATGCTGAGGAAGGGCTGCTGCGAGATGTTGTCTAACAAGATCCTGGAGTTGCGGAGGGATCTGCCAACTTTGGAGGGCATCAGTTATGTACTTACATTTTTTTTATGGTATGCCTGGGCAGCCACAACTTAGCCAGTTAGGATTGGAACTGCATTGCACTTGTATTGACATTGCTATCAAAGTCTTTACTAAAATTCTTGAACTGTTCTTTAACCTATTCTGAAGTTACTAAAAAGGAATGCATGGTGGTACACGGTGAAGCAGAAGAACAGGGCCTATAAAGCACATATGGGGTATGAAGCAAGGCCACTACAAAGGGTTGATTAGGCAGAAGAGTTGGAGTAGGAGAGTAGGTGCCATGGGTAACCAAGGACTGGTGGGAAGTGTAGAGCAACCGTTCATGAAGAGTGGTACCTGACAAAGGTGACAGGTCCTCTGATAGGGAAGTGAGGCGGTTGGTGATCTGGCTCCCTCTACAGTGGTTGCTTCCCCCAAAGTAACTGGGACCAAACCCCTGATGCAGAGACCCCATGGACCCAGTCGCATTGTATGGGAGAGAGAAGTTAATTGTGAGCACACGTGAGGTCTGCTCAGCGGGACCCCTTTCTGTTACTGGGAGTGAGGTGGCAAGCGTAAGGATTCCTGGTCTGCAGTGGTCAGGACCTACCAAAAGTGGTCCAAGGAAGGTAAACCAATGAACCAGGGGCAGGGTTTTGGGTGGTCAAGGCTCATTGATGCATTTAGGAAGCGAAGGCTGGCCTGTGTAGTCCGATCCAATAGAAAAGCTACTGTAGCTCAGATTGCTAAAAAAGTTATTGCTGGTTCCAGTAGAAGGGTGTCAGGACTAGGGATGAACGAACGGTTCGGGTCCACCATCGGTTCGGCCCGAACATTGGGTGTTCGAGGTTCGGCCGAATTTAGAACTTTTTGCCCAAAAAGTTCGGAATTCGGCAACCAGAACCGCCCAAAATGCAATGCTTCAGGAAATGGGCTTTAAAAGCCCATGATTGGACCAGAACCATTAGCAAAAGCCAATTGAGGGGGCAGGAGAATGCTAGGAATGTGTTTGGAGTGACTAGGGGGTCCCTAGACCAATCATTAGTGAATACGCCCCCCAGTATATAAGATCGCCCCCGCCATATTCCTAGCATTGTTATACTGGACATGGAAGAGAGTGAAAGCAGTTCTGTGAATTTTACTTTAAAAGTGTCATTTAGCTATTTTTAGTGTGAGGAAAGGGATATCTAGTGTAGTTAGAGTGCTCCTTTACACTTTAGTTAGCTTCAAAAATTTAGTTTCTGTAGAGAAAGTGTTAAGTGTCAGGGGACCGTAGTGTAGTGTAGTGTAGGGTTAACTGGCAGTGACTGCTATGGCAGGGTGACAAATCCCTTCCATAGCAGGGTGACCGCTATAGAGAAAAGATCATTTTTCTGAATAGCTTCATCACACCCATATGGCTTCTCACCAGCCAAGCATTTTTTATGCTGCAGGGGCTGCCACTGCCAGTGCTTTTTTGAGGACATGTTTGATGTCAGACATGACATCTGAACATGTGTATAAGGGGTATATATAGACATATATGTCTGAATATATACCCCTAGACATTTATAGGTTTGATAGTAGCAGAAATAAATGCTTGCGCTAATGAAATCATTTACAGTAATATATTTCTGCTACTATCACACCTATATATGTCTAGGGGTATATATTCAGACATATATGTCTATATATACCCCCTATACACATGTTCAGATGTTTTGCCTGCCTCAAAAGAACCCAAAAAAATGCCGAAAAAACGCTAGCGTAAAAAAAAATGCCCAGGTGTGTTTTTGCTGGCATTTTTTGGGGGGTTTTGGAGGCAGGCAAAACATCAGAACTTGTGCACAGTACCACTATACACAAGTTCAGATGTTTTTCCTGACTGCAAAGAACTTAAAAAAATGCCTGCTATTAAACCGGCAAGGTGTTACAGCAGCGAAGCTAACCCCCTGTCAGAAAGTTTTCTAATACAAATGATCTTTTTTTTTCTGGTTCTGGACATGCTACAGAGCTGAAACTTCACATGTACACTTTTTAGACCCCCCAGGTCTGAAATCCAAAGTAAAAATCAAAAAAAAATCTTTCTTTTATTTATTTTTTTTAATTTTTCAATAATTGGCTTTTTTTATCAAAAATGAAAATTTTTAAGAACTTTTTTTTGTGTGATTTTGTGTCTGGGGGGGTCTAAAATGTGTACCTGTGAAGTTTCAGCTCTGTAGCATGTCCAGAACCAGAAAAAAAGATCATATAGGTGTTAAAGTTAAAGGAGGGTCCCGACCCACATCCCTGTTCTACTGAAAAATTATATTTTTTTTTCATGGTTCTGGACATGCTACAGAGCTGAAACTTCACATGCACACCTTTCAGATCCCCCAGATACTAAATCCAAAGTAAAAATCAAAAAATCTCTCTCTTTTTTTTTTTTTCAATAATTGGCTTTTTTTATCAAAAATGACAATTTTTAAGAACTTTTTTGTGTGATTAATAGTTAATGGGGCATGACCCAGAACCCTAGGCACTTTTTAGGGGCATTTATTGGGTTTTAGGGCTTCAAAATGGTGTTTTTTGATTACCGAAGTTCGGGTCCCATTGATTTCAATGGGGTTCTGAAATCCGGGCCGAACTTTCGGGAAGTTCGGATGTTCTGGCCGAACCGAACTTTCAAAAGTTCGATCATCCTTAGTCAGGACACACAGTGCATCACAGTTTGATGCATATGGGGCTGTGTAACTGCGTGCCCATTGTGATCTGTATCCTCAACCAAAAGTGCCTACAATAGACGTGTGAGCATCAGGGCTGGACCACGAAGCAATGGAAGAAGGTGGCCTGGTCTGATGAATTCATGAATGGTTTGAGGAAGACAACAATGGGTTTGAGGTCTTAACCTGGCCTCAAAATTCTCCAAATCTCAATCCAATCAAGCATCCGTGGGATGTGCTGATAAAATAAGCCCCTAATGAAAGCCCCTCCTCGTAACTTACAGGACTTAAAGGATTTGCTACTGACGTGCCAGTTATGGTGGGTGGTCATAATGTTATGAGTGATCAGTGTATATTCTGCAAGAACATTTGGCGGGGTATAACATTTTCCCCTATTTGTTCCCAGGTATCATGTTCTCTTGTTTAAGCCCACGTTCACATTGGGCCGATTTGACATGTGATTTGACATATCAAATCGTATGCCAAATCAGAGCCTATTGCCAGCAATGGCATTGTCCGAATCAGTGTGATGCCGACTTTGCAGCGCCGCAATGATTCCTAAAAAAAGGTTCTGCACTACTTTTGGGGACTTCAGGGGGCGATTATATAGATATCTGTGCAGGAACCCACACAGATGTCTGTCAAATCACCCCTGAAGTCGGACTGAAATGCCGTTTTCACCTGAACTCACTCGATTTCGAACCTGCCCTTAGTGTGAACCTAGGCTAAAGTCACATTGGTAGTCGGTTCTGTCTTGGCATTAAGATGTAGTTTTGATGTTTCCTAATATTGCTACACAGTTTGGCAATCACATCTCAAAATCTCACAGGCTTGTTGTTGGAATGTCACTTTCCCTTTGGCAGGACACAAAAAAGGCACATTACAAGGGACACTGGTGGGATCAAAATATGCCCTACAGGGGAAACTAAAAGGGAGGAATGGGGCACTGCAGAGGGGATGCTGGAGGTAGAGAAGAGGAGCAATACAGGAGAATGCTGGAGGTGAAGAAAAGGTGTAATATAGGGAGCAAAGGGGTGGTGCTGGAGATGCAGAAGAGAAGCAGTATAGGGGGGATGCTGGGGGTGAAGAGAATGAGCAATACAGAAGAAATGCCGGGGGGGGGAGGGGGGAGAAGAAGGGCAATATAGGGGAGATGCTGAAAGTGAAGAAGTGCAATACAGGAAGATGCTGCGGTTGAGCAATATGTGTGGGGGGTGGGGAGAAGGGGTGCTGAAGTTGAAGAAAAAGACAAAACACAATGGGGGGTGCTGGAGACGAAGAAGAAGAGTAATACAGGGGGGATGCTGGAGGTGAAGAAAAGGAGCAATATGTGTGGGGGTGGGGAGAAGGGGTGCTGAAGTTGAAGAAAAAGACAAAATACAGGGGGGATGCTGGAGAAGAAGAGTAATACAGGGGGGATGCTGGAGTTGAAGAAGAGGAAGAGCAATACAGGATAGATGTTGGAGGTGAAGTTGAAGCGCAATATAGAGGGGATGCTGAAGGTAGAGAAGAGGAGCAATACAGGGGAGATGGTATCGGAGAAGGAGGTGCTAAATAAACAATATCTCAGTCTCAAATATTTTTATTTTTTTTTAATTGTACCATGATTAATTCCTCTGTATATTGTTTTGTTTTTTATTAAACCAACACAATTATAATGTTTTTGACCTGTCAGATACAGAGCCAACACTTACTGTTCCAAGTCTGATGTGGACATGTTCTGCCGCGAGGTCTCCATACTCTGTCGGCTCAACCACCCTTGTGTCATCCAGTTTGTCGGCGCCTGCTTGGATGACCCCAGTCAGTTTGCTATTGTGACTCAGTACATCTCAGGAGGCTCACTCTTTTCTCTTCTTCATGAGCAAAAAAGGTAATTTATTTGCAGAAAAATATAACTTGCAGGAATTGTGGATGAAGAAGACTTTTGTTTACATACAGAAAAAAGATTGTTTGTGGATCTGTAAAATATACAGTTTTCTAAAAGTAACATTTTATACACAATTTACAGTTCTGTGCAAACATTGTAGGCAGGTGTGAACAAAATGCCGTAAATTAGGAATGCTTTTCAGAAAATAGAAGTGTTAATAATTTTTTTTTTTCCAGTTAGCAAAATAGATAGTATATGAACAGAAGAGAAATCCAAATTAAATCAATATTTGGTGTGACCACCCTTTGCCTTCAAAACAGCATCAGTTCCTCTAAGTACACTTGCACATATTGTTTGAAGGAAACTGGCAGGTAGGTTGTTACAAACATATTGGAGAGCTAAGCACAGATCTTCTGTGGATGTAGTCTGCATCAAAACCTTCTGTCTCTTCAAATCATCTCAGACAGACTCCGTGATGTTGAGATCTGGGTTCTGCAGGGCAGTGGTCCTCAACCCTGGTCCTCAAGGCCCACTAACAGGCCAGGTTTGCAAGATAACTGAAATACATCCCAGGTGATATCATTTGCTGCTCAGTGATTGCAGTACTCTAGTCTGCATCTCCTCAAGGTAATACTTAAAATCTTGCCTGTTAGTGGGCCCTGAGGCCTGGAGTTGAGGACCACTGCTGTAGGGGACAAACCATAATTTCCAGGACTCTTTGTTTTTCTTTTCACTGAAGATAGTTCTTAATGACATTGGCTGTATGTTTGGGGTCGTTGTCTGCTGCAAAATAAATTTGGGACCACTCATACGGAGTGTATAAGTATCTGCCTGTATTTCTCAGCATTGAGGACACCAATGATTCTGATAAAATCTCCAAATCTATTTACAGAGAAATGCAGCTTCAAACTTGCAAGGAACCTCTACCATACTTCACTGTTGCCTGCAGACACTCATTATTGTACTGCTCTGCAGCCCTTCGATAAATAAACTGCCGTCCGCTATAGCCAAATATTTCAATTTTTGACTTATCAGTCCAGAGAACCTGCTGTCATTTTTCTGCACCCCAGTTTCTTTGTTTTTGTGCATAGTTGAGTCACTTAGCCTTGTTTTAGTGTTGGAGGTATGGTTTTTTGGCTGCAATTCCTCTGTAAAGACCACTTCTGGACAGGCTTCTCTGGACAGTAGATGTGTGTATCAGGATCCCACTGGTTTTCACCAGTTCTGGCTGAAGGCACTCACTGCTGGACATCTTCTGATGTTGAAGGGAAGTAAGCATGATGTGTTTTTCATCTGTTGCATTAAGTTACGTTAATTGCGTCTATGGTCCTCAACATTGGCCGATTATTGGTGTCCCCAATGCTGAGAAATGCAGGCAGATACATCATACCATATCATCAGGGAAGCGTGCGATTGGCCTCAAACTTATTCTGCAGCAGGACAACAACCAACAAAGCAACAAACATGCAGCCATTGTCATTAAGAACTATCTTCGGCATAAAGAAGAACAAAGAGTCCTGGAAGTGATAGTTTGGCCCCTACAGAGCCCTGATTCCAACATCATGGAGTCTGTCTGGGATTACATGAAGAGACAGAAGGATTTGAGGCAGCCTACATCCACAGAAGATTTCTAGTTAGTTCTCCTAGATGCTTGGAATAACCTGACTGCCCAGTTTCCTCAAAACTGTGTGCAAGTAGATCTAGAAGAATTGATACGGGTTTAAAGACAAAGGGTGGTCACACCAAATATTGATTTGATTGAGATTTTTCTTCTGTTCGCTCACTTTGCATTATATAAATTGATAAAAATAAACAATTAAAATATATATTTTTGAAATCATTCTTACTTGATAGCATATCCTTCACACCTGCCTATAACTTTTGCACAGTAATGTATATTATATCTTACCATTCCTTAGATTTGGCAGCTAGATGGTTTTTCATTTTTTCAGACTGTTTTCTATTATTTTTACCTGGTGATCCTGTGATTCTTTTCTTAGGGTGACAGCACTGTTCCCTTAGGTTTGTTATCTTGATTCGGACTACAAATACCTCCCTCTCATCTCCAATACATACAGGTGGATAGTTCTATAGTCCATATAAGAGGGTTTGGAAAGAAAATAGTAATATTTCAGTTGAGTATTTGGGATTTCAGCTCAATCTTTGCAAATGCCTGTACATTGAAATTGTGCTTCCAATATCACCACCATATATTTGAGTATAGTGGTACACAGCCATTTAGGTCACTGACAGGCAGTATGCTGCACCTGGGCTGCCTGGGGGGAGTAAATACAAAAATTACGCTCAGTCAGCCTGTGTGCAAGAGCCCTAAGATATGATTTCCTCTCATTTCCTGTTGTATTTACAGAAGAGGATATGAAGGGAAAAATCTCTAATAGGACACAGATTTTTAGACATCTGACAGGTGTTTTAACTATTCCCTTCTCCATCTATTTAGATTATGGTTAAGCCCTGTCCACTGCCTTCCCCCATCTTTTTTTTAGATCTCATAGCATGCTCTTGGTCCCTTACAGATTTCTGCACGATACACAAGTGACATGAATGAATGTTATATTAAGAACAAAATGTTTATTTCAGAAATCTCGACTTGCAGTCAAAGCTGATTATTGCTGTGGATGTCGCCAAAGGCATGGAGTACCTCCACAACCTGACCTACCCCATCATTCATCGGGACCTCAACAGGTATTGTGACATACAGTACATTTTGCCCTTGCACACAAATGTCTGAAAGCACAAGTTCCTCAAACCAAAAGTAAATGAGCCAATAAATCTTATCTAACGATCTTACCAAGAACTGGAACCAAAGGGCCAGTTTAGTATCTTTCAGACTTTAGGTGGGCCTGATTGTGGCCAGTGGGAGTAGGAAATGTCCTGGCATCAGTGGAAGTAAGCAATTGCTTAGGGTTGGTGGTCAGTGGGAGTAAAATAAAGTCATTGGTATAAATGAGAGAAATAGTGCCCCATCAGTGCGAGTGGCAAGAATTTTGCCCAACTGTTGGTGTCTAGTGGGAGCAATAGTGCCTTGTAGCACTGGGGGTAGTGCCCCAATGGCCGGATAATTGTAAGTAAAGGGCTGCCGTTTGCAGGGTATTGATGTTTTCACAATAGTTATAGTTGGAACAGTACATGTATGACCTCCATGTTAAGTGCACTACTATTGGAAGACTTTGAAGGACATTTTAGAGGGGATTTGATGTATCATTGTTTCTATGAGATACTAGTATCCACTATTGATAATATGAGGATTGTTTTCTGGTTAATGGTTAGTAAAGTGCATTTGTGAAATAAAATGATTCCGTTTCTTATAATTTTTACATTTTTCAAGGTTCTTTATTTTCAAATCGGTCTGTTGTAGTACCATATGTAAGGTCATGGGTTTAGAAGCATGAGGTAACAGTCACACCATAAAGGGACTGGTTGCTTTTTAAGTTGCACAAATCCAGTAAAGCAATGTCCTTAGAAGACTCCGCTCACTTGAGTTACATTCTTCTGGGTGCTGATCAGAGAGACTTAAACTTGCATGGAACATTGGCTTAACTTTGTCGCTCAAGTAGTCATAATTAATTGTGGGTGGTGCATCTTATACCCTGCTCAATTCCTTCCACCAATGAAGAGCGTCGAGCCATAAGAGCAGGAGAGTTGGAGACCTGAACTGTCGAACGACATCTCCCTTGCGTTGCTCCATTCACCCTCGTAATGGCTTTCCTTGGACCTCTGCCTACAGTCCATCTCCTTAAAATCCATCCCACTGGCAATAGTTCGGGCATCTGAAAGGTTGTACTAGAAAATTAAAAGCTGAAATCTAGTTTATTTTGTTTTGTAAAGGAGGAGAAAGATTATACACCCTGCCTGTGTATCGGTGAGTTTGGTGAGTCAAAGGGACAGAAAGTGATGGGACAGCCCACTAATGGGGAGTAGGGATGAGGGAATTATTTTATCAAAAAAAAGATCAGATCTTGCTGCAAAATTATTGATTTTTATCATCAGTGAATTATGCTTGAATATATATATATATATATATTTTTTTTTTTTTGGGGGGGGGGGGGGGGGAGTCTGTATTTAGGATAGGTTAATTATTTTTTTTTAGTTAGTGCTCTTTGTATTTGTGTTTTTTTTCTTTTTAGTGTGTATTTGATGTAAATTTGTATACTGTAAAGTTATTTATTTAATTTTTTTCACTGGGTGTTTTTTTTTTTCTATGAACCAGCATAAAATATGAGGCAATTTGTTGGTACAAGAACAGGTCCAGGATATTGGAAAAATGTTTTCCGTAACCCTTAGGAGCTTGCTTAACCATATAAGGACCAGAAGGTTTTACCCCCTTAATGACCAGGCTATCTTTTGCGATTCGGCACTGCGTTACTTTTACTGACAATTGCGCGGTCGTGCAACGCTGTACCCAAATTAAACTGATGCCTTTTTTTCCCCACAATAGAGCTTTCTTTTGGTGGCATTTGATCATCTCTGGGATTTATATTTTTTTCACTATGAACAAAAAAATGTGACAATTTTGAAAAAAAATATATATTTTTTTTACTTTCTGCTATATAACATTCCCAATTAAAAAAAAAATTAAAAATTGACTTTTATCATCATTTTAGGCCAATTTCTATTCTGCCACATACTTATGGTAAAAAAAAATCCCAATAAGTACAGTATCTCACAAAAGTAAGTACACCCCTTACATTTTTGTAAATATTTTATTATATCTTTTCATGTGACAACACTGAAGAAATGACACTTTGCTACAATGTAAAGTAGTGAGTGTACAGCTTGTATAACAGTGTAAATTGCTATCCCCTCAAAATAACTCAACACACAGCCACTAATGTCTAAACTGCTGGCAACAAAAGTGAGTACACCCCTAAGTGACAAATTGGGCCCAAAGTGTCAATATTTTGTGTGGACACCATTATTTTCCAGCACTGCCTTAACCCTTTTGGGCATGGAGTTCACCAGAGCTTCACAGGTTTCCACTGGAGTCCTCTTCCACTCCTCCATGATGACATCTTGGAGCTGATGGATGTTAGAGACCTTGCGCTCCTCCACCCTTCTGTTTGAGGATGCCCCACAGATGCTCAATAGGGTTTAGGTCTGGAGACGTGCTTGGTCAGTCCATCACCTTTACCCTCAGCTTCTTTAGCAAGGCAATGGTTATCTTGGAGGTGTGTTTGAGGTCGTTATCATGTTGGAAAATTACACTGTGGCCCTGTCTCTGAAGGGAGGAGATCATGCTCTGCTTTAGTATGTCACAGTACATTTTGGCATTCATGGGTCCCTCAATGAACTGTAGCTCCCCAGTGATGGCAGCACTCATGCAGCCCCAGACCATGACAGTCCCACCCTCATGCTTGACTGTAGCCAAGACAAATTTGTCTTTGTACTCCCCACCTGGTTGTCGCCAACACGTTTGACACCATGTGAACCAAATACGTTTTTCTTGGTCTCATCAGACCAGAGAACATGGTTCCAGTAATTCATGTCCTTAGTAGGCTTGTCTTCAGCAAACTGTTTGCGGGCTTTCTTATGCATCATTTTTATAAGAGGCTTCCTTCTGGGACGACAGCCATGCAGACCAATTTGATGCAGTGTGTGGCGTCTGGTCTGAGCACTGACAGGCTGACCCCCCACCCCTTCAACTTTTGCAGCAATGCTGGCAGCACTCATGCCTCTATTTCCCGAAGACGACCTCTGGATATGATGCTGAGCATGTGCACTCAACTTCTTTAGTCGACCATGGTGAGGCCTGTTCTGAGAGGAACCTGTCCTGTTAAACAGCTGTATGGTCTTTGCCACCATGCTGCAGCTCCGTTTCAGGGTCTTGGCAATCTTCTTATAGCCTAGGCCATTTTTAAGTAGAGCAACAATTCTTTTTTCAGATCCTCAGAGGGTTCTTTGCATGAGGTGCCATGTTGAACTTCCAGTGACCAGTATGAGAGAGTGAGAGCGATAACACCAAATTTAACACACCTGCTCCCCATTCACACCTGAGACTTTGTAACACTAACAAGTCACATGACACTGGAGAGAGAAAATGGCTAATTGGGCCCAATTTGGACATTTTGACTTAGGGGTGTACTCACTTTTGTCGCCAGTGGTTTAGACATTAATGTGTGTTGAGTTATTTTGAGGGGACAGCAAATTTACACTGTTATACAAGCTGTACACTCACTACTTTACATTGTAGCAAAGTGTCATTTCTTCAGTGTTTTTTTTTACTAGTAATGGTGGTGATCAGCGGGACTGCTACATTGCGGCAGACAGATCGGACACCTAAATTACATTTTTACCAGTATTGGGGGAACCAGTGACATTACTACAGTAATCAGTGCTAAAAATATGCACTAAAGGGGTTAACACCAGGGTCGACCACAAGGTTTGCTCTTGGATACAAAACTGGTTAAAGGGGCGTGTCCAAAGGGTGGTAATAAATAACACGTACTCAGACTGGTCTGGGGTGGTAAGTGAGGTCCTCCAAGGCTTAGTCCTGGGACCAATTTTGTTCAATTTATTCATAAATAGCATTGAGGACAGGGTCAGTAGCTCAATCTCAGTTTTTGCAGATGACACAAAATTAAGTAGGGCAATAATTTCACATTGTGAGGCAGAAATCTTACAGAATGACCTAAACAAAATACCAGAGTGGGCAACTACATGGCAAATGTGTTTTAATGTGGAGAACTGTAAGGTATTGCACTTGGGGACTAAAAACATAAACACCCAATACAAATTGGGGGGGGGGACCTCTGGGGGAATAAAAAATGGAGAAAGATCTGAAGATCTGGGAGTCTAGGTAGAAGATAGACTTAGTAATAACATGCAATGTCAAGCTGCAGCTGCCAAAGCCGGCAGAATATTAGCATGCATAAGGAAGGGGATGTATTCCAGAGATAAAACTATAATCCTACCTCTTTATGAAACTCTGGTCCGACCACATCTGGAACAAGTAACAACAATGTAAATAAAAGTACAAATTTTATTTATACAAAGAATATAAAAAAAAAAAAAGAATGATAAAAGCTCTGGTCTCTATACATGCGAAATTGTGCACCCTCACAACATTGGCATATGATACATCATCAATACATGTCAAGCAAAATGTGTTCATCCACAAAACTCCCAATGTGCTTCAATCCTCAAATATTCTTCATCAGGGGAAAGTGGTGAAGGTGCCAAGGCACTTTGTCTATGCTCATGTTGTGAGGGTGTACAATTTCGCATGCATAGAGATCAGAGCTTTTTTCATTCTTTTTTTTTATATTCTTTGTATAAATAAAATTTGTTCTTTTATTTACATTGTTGTTACTTTTTGACTGCAACAAAGTCCCATAGGAGACATTTTTGTTCTTGTTTAATTTTGAAGGGACATGCAGCCTCAGATGATTCAGCTCCATTTTTGATTTTTTCTTATAAAACAAATAAAACAAAATGCTTTCAAAGTCATATATACCAGCGACAACAGTGACCGAAATGGAAAAAAAAAAAATAATAATAATATTAATTGTTGTCCATTGTTTTACATTCTCTTAAGAGTGTATTTTTAATTATTCGCCTAGCAGAACTCCTGGTACATTCCTTCTGTGCAAAAAATTGAATGTTCTTCTATTTCCTCAATCTGTTAAATGTTATTCATGCATAAAAGAAATAAAAATAGAATGAATCAGGAACATACCACATTATGGCCACTAGATAGCGCTGAGGATTGTATTTATTCCTTTAAAGCCTCTGCTTCAACTAGTGGCTATAAAGAATAATTTTCCCAAATCACTCTATTTTTATTTATGAATAATATTCTATTTGTTGAGGAGATAGAAAAACATTTATTTTTGCCCAATTTGCGCAAAACAAATGTACCAACAGTTTCACTTAATAAATGGCTATAATTCTTTTTCTATAAATACACCCCTTTATTTATGATAATATGCGATACGACTACTTCAAACATCAGTAGTTGCACAGGTGTTATAAAGGGGTTAGTAAGGATGCAATAATAAGCCCTCTGACACTCGGAGGAGCTCATTATCCCAGGCTGAGATTTACCCACCTGTTGGAGTCGAAGGATATTGCCTTGAGTTATTCAAATGTTCTTGAACATTGTATGTAATTGCTTTTATAAGACAAATACACCCAGCAAACCGAGCATACCTTCCTTGCGCTAATTGCATATGTTCCTTATTACCGGGTGGAGGTTAATTATCTCCCACTGTCTGGAATTAGACTTTTACATACATGATATAGGCAATTAATTATTTCTAAATTGAAAGCTCAAGTGGCAGTTGGGTTAAACATTTCCTTAATTAAAACTTAATGCCTAATTATGTCACTGTTTCTGATTTCAATCTGCCGAGCTACATCACACAATGTAAAAAGTTGCAAGAATGGTTTGCATTCCAATTAGCTGCATGTGCGGGGTAGGCCATATAGAATAAAGTCACGAAGCATAATAAAACAATCAAAAATACAAACACTTTTTTCACTTCTTTTCAATATGTTGCATTCTGAATATACTGTACATCTCCTGGCAAAACAGTATGGAATATTCATTCAATTGTTTAATTGTGTAGAAAATAAAATAATCACAGACATGCCTCAAAACTATTTTCATTCAAAATTCCAACCTTCTGGCTTTAAGAAACACTTAAAAAAAGAAAACTGTAGTCAATTGCAACTGTTTTTGCAGATTAAGCAGAGGAAAAAAATATGGAATCACTCAGTTCTGAGGAAAATATAATGGAATCACCATGTACTACATCTGCATCAGAGTACATCTGCTAATTAGTCTGCAGATAAAAAAAAAGAGTGCTTGTACACCTTGGTGAGCTGTTGCATCAACCTGATTGACATGAATCATGGCTCCAATATGAGAGATGTCAGTTGAAACAAAGGAGAAGATTATAAAACTTCTTCAAGTGATTGTAAAGTCTTGTTTTTTTTTATTTTTTATTTTTTTTCCAAAAATTTTTATTTAAGAATATTAATAAAACATAACAGCAGATGCAATGTTGCCGTAAGATATAACAGGGTAAAATCGTAATACAAAACGCTTATGAGTTGTACATAAGATTTACAAACAAGGGCATGACCACCAAATATGAAAAATATCTGCCTTATTTTGTTGACAACGCCAGCAGCTGTCTGTCGAGCCTCTGGAGAATTTGCTTAAGAGAGAAGGGGTGCGATACCATTTGGTTAATAATTTATAATTATTTTCCTGTATGGACACATTGATTGATCCTTTGTGTATATTGTGAAAAATTTTACCCCATTGAGTATCTGAGATTGTAATATCAAGGTCCGCGGACCAATCCTTACAGAGTTTGCTTAAGTGCATGGAACAATTTGACCAAATGAGGGAGTGCATCCGTGATAAAAGGTGCTGATGTGGATGATGTGCAAGGCATATTTGTTCAAAATCGGAGAGTTGACGATTATCCGGTAGTTTTTTTAGGAGTGGAGTGATAAAGTAGTATAGTTGAGTGTATTCCCAGTGTGTTAGTGAGGGGAGTTTAAGAAGTTGTCTCAGATTTTCTAAGGTAGGGAGTTTGCCGTTGTGTAAGAGATGGTAAATGCGGATGCCCATGTCACATTTTATCGAGTGGAGAGAGTGAGGTGATAGTCCAGGAGTAAAAGATGCATTGTCTAAAATTGCAGAGAGCAAGCTCGGATTATGGAGAAGGTTATGTTTAGTGTTAGAGTCATGGAAGCATCGCAGGGTAGTGTTAATAAGTGGATGTTTGGTGATCGCCGATGGTAAAGAGGAAAATGATGTCCAGGGGAGGCTCTGTATAGGGGTTTGGGAAAAGGTATTCTCTAGATCAACCCAATCTTTTCTATGTTGTTGGGTGTGCCATTCAACTATTCGTTGAAGGCGAGACGCTCGGTAGTAGAGCTGAATATCGGGAATGCCCATTCCTCCCAGATGTTTAGGTCTAGTC
The DNA here is from genome assembly GCF_965119305.1 of Pelophylax lessonae. Taxonomy (NCBI): domain Eukaryota; kingdom Metazoa; phylum Chordata; class Amphibia; order Anura; family Ranidae; genus Pelophylax; species Pelophylax lessonae. The sequence goes on along the minus strand of NC_138775.1, from coordinate 266,043,429 downwards.
AGCAATGCAAATTTTACACAAGGGGATTTGTGAAGCCAGATAAAGTTTCTAAATGCTTTTTTGATGGAAGAGAAAAAACCTGATGGGATATGAATTGGAAGAGTTTGCAGCAAGTACAATATCCGGGGTTAAGACGTTCATTTTAATTATAGCAGCCCGCCCAAACCATGAAAAGTGAGCTTTATGCCAATTACGAAAATCTGATAATATTTTTTGTAGGATGGGGAGATAATTCATTTTATACGTATTTTTCAAATCAGAAGGAATTTGGACCCCAAGATATGTGATAGAATCGTTATGCCAGGCATAATGAAATGATTTCTTGCATTGATTGACTTGGGTAGGTGAGAGTGAGATGTTGAGGGCCTCTGATTTGGATGTATTTATTTTGAAGTTAGCTATGTATTAATATAGCTTTAGCTCTTTGTGAAGATTGGGTAGGGAGATCACTGGGTTGGATAAAAAAAGTAAGATGTCATCCGCATAGGCGGCTAATTTAAACTGTTTGGATGTGGTTGAGATACCTGAAATGTTTGGGTTTTGACGAATGCTGTTAAGTAATGGTTCAAGAGTTAAAATAAATAGTAGTGGAGATAGGGGACATCCTTGCCGGGTTCCATTTCTGATTAGGAAGGCATTTGACAGGGTTCCATTTACTCGTACCTTTGCAGAAGGTCCCTTATATAGGGTCATTATTAGAGCTAACAATCTCGGACCTAATCCTATCGAATGTAGGACTGCCTCTAGGTAGTCCCAAGCCAGCCTATCAAATGCCTTCTCTGCATCCATTTTTTTTAAATAAAAATAACAAACATGTTATACTTCCCTCCTCTGTGCAGCAGTTTTGCACAGAGCAGCCCAGATCCTCCTTTTCTCGGGTCCCTCTTCTGTGCTACTGGCCCCTCCCTCCTGTCGAGTGACCTCACAGCAAGCAGCTTGCTATGGGGGATTCAGAGCCGAGTCACAGCTCCATGTGTCCATCCAGACACGGAGCTGCAGCTCAGCCCAACCCCTCTCTCCTAAATTGGTTGACTGACTTTGATTGACAGCGGTGGGAGCCAATGGTGCCGCTGCTATGTCTCAGCCAATAAGGAGGGAGAGTCTCGGATTGCTGATACACTCATGGACATCGCTGGAGAGAGATGGGGCTCAGGTAAGTATTAGGAGGGCTGAGGGGGGCTGCTGCATACATAGAATGCATTAAGATAAAAAACCTTCTGCCTTTACATTTCCTTTCAAGAAGGTAAATCATCATGGAATGTTGTAAAAGAGGTTGGTTGTTCCCAGTCAGCTGTGTCTAAAATGTGGACCAAGCAGTGCCATCTTAAGTGCAATAAAGGGCCCCTGGCAATGCAGTGCACTGGGGCCCTACTTACACAATCACCCATGAGAATAAAAATGCAAATTATTGATAAGGCTATATTTACTGCTACAGCAGTGCCAGGCTAATGACAGCTTCGTAGTTGGGCGGCTGGGTCCGGCGAACACACACATGGACGGAAGTCAGACTCCACTGTCCTGTGTGCGCCTGTTCCCATTGAGGTAAGAAGGCATTCCTGCAGTTGTGGGCTCCCCCTCCATGGCCCAAGTGATCTGACAGCACCGCAGGGCCGACAGGGACTTGCTATCTGCTAAGTTCGGCAGCGGGATGCACATTGTTTGGAACTAATGCTGGGCTGGGGCTGGGTCGCTGGGCAGGTGGGGCCCCACGGCAACTGCCCAGATGCCCATTCGATAAGATGGCCCTGGGACCAAGTACAAATCAAATGGAAAGGCTGGTAAAGGGAAGCATCCTGGTAGACCAAGGAAGACATTAAAGCGTCAAGATAGAAAGAAAACCTAAAGCAATATGCCTGGAAAATGCACAACAAAACAAATGAGGAACAAATGCTCAGAAACTGGAGTCTGTGACCGAACTGTAAGACATCGCCTAAAGAAAATGGGATTTACATAGAGAAAAGCCAAACGAAAACCATCATTAAAACCTAAACAGAAAAAAACAAGGTTACAGTGGGCTAAAGAAAAGCAATCATGGACTGTGGATGACTGGATGAAAGTGATATTCCGTGATGAATCACCAAACTGCATTGGGCAGGGTGATGATGCTGGAACTTTTGTTTGGTGCAGTTCCAATGAAATGTATGAAGACAACTGCATGAATAAAACATTCAAATTTCCACAATCATTGATGATGATTACCCTTCTCCCCCTCCCAGCAGGGGCTCAGGAAATCAGCTTACCCTTCTCCCCCTCCCAGCAAGGGCTCAGGAAATCGGCTTACCCTTCTCTCCCCTCCCAGCAGGGGCCCAGGCAGGGCCCGTGCTAGATTGTTTTGCGCCCTAGGCAAAATCAGCTACTTACGCCCCCAAAACAAAAAAAAATAAAAAGGGAAGGGGTTAAAAACTGCTCTATGTCATATCCAGTGACCCTGATCTGATGGTTCCTCCATGTAATTCTGTCATACCCAGTGACCCCCATATTCCTCCATGTCACACCTGGGGACCCTGATGTCCCCCTATTTCACACCCAGGGACCCTGATGTTTTTCCATGTCCCATCCTGGGACCCCAATATTCCTCCATATACTGCTGTCATACCCACTGACCCTGATGTTCCTCTATGTCATACCCAGGGACCCCTGTATTCCTTCATGTCATGCTGTCATACCCAGTTACCCCAATGTTCCTCTATGTCACATCAGGGGGTCCCTGATATTCCTCCATGTCAAACCCGGAGACCCTGATGTTTTTCCATTTCACACATGGGGACCCTGATGTGTCTCTATGTCACACCTGGGGATCCTGATGTTCCTCCATGTCACACCTGGCGACCTCAATCCCCCATGACACACCCAGGGATACCAATTCCTCATGGCACACCTGGTGACCCCAAACTCCTGTTACACTTGTGACCCCTCTCCCCCATGTCACACCTGGTGACTCCGATTCCCCATGGCACACCTGGTGACCCCAATTCTCTTTCACACCAGGGATCCTCCATGTCACACCCTTGGACCCTGATCCCCTGCAGTATGAAGAGTGTGGCCTATACTCTGCCCTCCTTCACCGTGATCCTGCTTATTCCTTCTCCCAGGACGCTCCTCTCCTGGACCACAGTGCTCACCACAGCTCCAACTGGCTCCTGGTGGAGGGAGAAGCAGCAGTCAGAGGGCTCCGCACCTCCTTCATCACCAACATCCTTAGACCATTCCAGTGCCTTGTCGCTTTAGCTCCAGTAAAAGGTGCCGCCCTACAGTGCCGAGCTCAGGTTCAGCTCTCCTCCAATCCCTGCTTAATACCGACCCAGGGAAATGAACGGCTGCCCACCAGCTCAGTGTAGAGAGTCACTTCCCGCCCAGGGTTTAGGCTGCTCCGCTCCAGACGAAGAGGATCATTATGCAGGTAGCACTCCGGTGGGCTCCTTTCCTGCCCCTTAGGGCTCCCCCAACAATGGTGGAAAGACAGGGCCTGGTAGTTCTGCCACTGCCCCAGACACCTGGCATCATCCTCTGTCCCTTCTTCCTCCCCCACTGCTGCCCCCCCCCCCTCAGCTCACAAGGATCATTCATGACGGAGAGTGAGTGCTGACTCATGGCTGCGCCACTTGGTGGCAATGCGCCCTAGGCGGCTGCCTAGTTTGCCTAGTGGAAGCACCGGCCCTGGGCTCAGGAAATCGACTTACCCTGCTCTCCCCTCCCAGCAGTGGCTCAGGAAATCAGCTTACCCTTCTCTCCCCTCCCAGCAGGTGCTCAGGAAATTGGCTTACCCTGCTCTCCCCTCCCAGCAGGGGCTCAGGAAATCAGCTTACCCTTCTCTCTCCTCCCAGCAGGGGCTCAGGAAATTGGCTTACCTAGCTCTCCACTCCCAGCAGGGGCTCAGCTTGCTTTGCCCCCCTCCCCCCCGGAGCAGGTAAGCAAGCTGACCTTGCCTCCCCCCTCCTATCTGTGACTCAGCTCATCCTGCCTTCCCCTCCTAGCATTGATACCAGTAACTCAGCAGCCTAAACTTTGTGCGAGGGAGCATGGAGGAGCTAAGCTGTTGAGTCATTGCTGGGACAGGGAGCAGAGGGAGCTGAGCTGCTAAATCACTGCTGAGGGGGGGGGGCAGGGTAAGGAACCAAGGTAAACAGAGCTGCCAAGTCACTTATGGTAGATGAAGATGAAGATGAAGGTGAACATTGAACAATTTCAATGTTTTTGCTGTAAACTGAGGATGAATTACTTCATAGGGACTGCAGCTCAGGGAGAGCTTGTTTTTAATGCTCTTTTAATGTTTGTCAAGAATATTTCTTGCTAGCTCTTTTTGATCCACATCTGCTTAAGTTATAAGCTCTTTTTTATAAATGTAATTAGTGCAGTGTAGGATGGACTGACCTGAGATGAGTCTAATTCCCAGAACATAAGCTAGGACATTGGATACATCCCTAGTCCTGCTATAGCCACACTTGAAAAAAAAAATGCATTCAATAAACTCTGGGCGAACCGCTCGATGTTTCTAAAAGCTATTTATATTTTTAGAATACAGCGCCTTCCCATCCAGAAATCCCGGGGGTTGCTTATTTGCACAGTTCTCGGTTGGAGGAATTTTAAACTCTCTTCTTCCTGGGAAAAACCATTACCTTAAAATAATTTGTGCTCCTCACCCGGCTGTTTCCCCTAATAAGAAATTTCCCAGTTCTCATGCAAGCGTGCAGCGCAAACAGTGACACAATTTTCATTTGTCATGCGTCCGTGGTCTGAACACCAACATTTTTTTTCTTTTCTGAAATATTCTTAACCTTCTGATTCTGCATGGATCAATTCCGGCCATCAGAACAATTAAAATTCTTCCATTCCTCAGACTTTATTTGCTGTATCATTTAGCCTTTTATAGTCTTTATTGTTTCCCGAGCTTAGAAAGCACATTTGTTTTATATTCTCTTTTAGATTATGTACTGGCTAAGCAGTAGCACTCGCTCTGGGACACTTCGCGAGCCATAAAGTTCCACGTGTGAATCATTTTATGTCCCCAGAAGGTTTTTGTAGAATTAAAGCGTGTTATTGGTAACATTGTACAGCCCTGTGATAATCATATTTCTTTATTTGTGATGGGAGGGAAGATGCTACAATTACATTTAGAGCAGGCGGTAGGAAGAGGCATTAAAGGGGTATTAAAACCCATTTATTTCATTCCAAATTACATTTTACTAGTAGAGTTTATCAGAAAGTCTGTGGGACATCCTGTTGTCGCTGCCAAAAAGGGGGGGAAATGTGAAAGAGCTTCTAATACTATTTACAAAGATGCATTACAATAGTTAACACATCTGTGGACTTTTTTTTAGGCATTTACCCATGCCTTGGAGGTGCCTATTCTGTACTATAAGCCATTTTAGTTGTATAATATGGACACATTTTTAAAGTGGCTCTTCAGTCATTTTTCATCTTTCCATCTATTAAATTCTCTGTCCTTGTTGTTTTAACTTTGGATAGTAAAACATGTTTTCTCTACCATTCATTTACAGACACAGCTCCATATACTTCACCATAGGGCTATGCTGCCCTCTACAGGAGTAGGACTGGGCAGACAACACAAAAGCCTGGCTACGCCCTGTGGGCCGTTCTCAGCTGGCATCACCCCCCTCTCTGCTTGGAGATACTCAGTTTTTGTTTGCCTAGTTCCAGAGCCAGGGCCCTAGGTCATGCTTTTTTGTCTATTTTTTTTTTTTTTTGTTTTTGGATCCCGGTTTTTCCCGTGGAGATCTTCCAGCAACTGGTCAACAAACGTGTGCTGACCATAGCTCTGCGCTTGGTTGGCTGCAACATAGCCCCACGGGACGGGGGCTGGCCCGCGAATTAAACATTTCTCATGGTTACATACGACCAGGTCCTGAGTTGCAGTGTTCCTTCTGGCTGACAGCTCCCCCACTTCGGTGGTGAGGAGGTGTCTTCTTAAAAGTGTTACCCGCATACTTCTCTGGATCGGTAAGTAAGGGCCACCTCCTCTCCTTTCCTGGTTTCGGTGTGGGGTGCAGGTACTCCCTGGGGTGGTTGGTCCCTCCCCCTCCTTGGGTGGCATTGAGCTGGCTTGTCTGCCCGTGCTCATGGTGGGGGGGATAGCTGGTGCCCAGGCTGTGGGTGCCCCTGGCCTTGATGCCTGCAGGTACGCTGTCTCAGTCACCCTCCGTGGGCCTTCTATGGGATGGGTGGCCTTTTTGGGTCCCCTTGGGGCAGCTGGTGGGCCTGGGGGAGCAGGAGGCTCTGTATCCGTTGGTCCGAGTACCACGCCCTTTGCGGCCTACAGGCTTGACCTTCCCTGGGGCAGTCCCAGTTGTGGCAGCTAATGCCGCCATTGTACTCTGGGACATCCATCTCCCCTCAGCTCCCTGGCTAGTCGCTCCTGCGGCCGAAAAATTTAGGCCGCGGCTTTGTGGCCTATCGGGCCGTGTGCCCAAAAATGTAGGCAGCGCGGCCTAAAATTTAGGCCTCAACTTTGCGGCCTACTTGGCCGCCCCCTTCTGGTTGGGTAGTTTGTGGGGGGGCACAGGGTCCCAGGCAGGTTTAGCTGCCAGGGGGCTGTGGGGGTTCCGCCTTCCCCAGTGGCTCTGTGGGGGTAGACTATCTGCGGGTTTTCCCACATTAGCAGCCCCCTTTAAGGGGGTCAGTTGCAGCCTCCTATGCAGGCCTCTTTGGGGGGACCCCCTTTCAGAGTTCTGTCATTGGCCCCCCTTTCTGAGGGCCTCAATCGGCGCCCTCTGTGACAGGCTTGAGTCGCTGACCCCCTGTGCGGGGTAAGGATAGTTGTTGGCTTAGCAATTGCGCCCCCCGCCCTCTCCTGTCTCATAAGATCCTGCATCTAGTTTGGTTGCTGCGGATGGGACCACCCTGCGGGGTCTGAGTCTACGTTTCCCTGAACCATCAGACAGTGAAGATGATTCCTCTATGGCTGCTGTGCCACACAAAAGAGGCGCTGGTAGAAGCATTGATTGTGTCAGTGTAGGAGTCATTTATGTTGGAGAATGCAGCCGAGGCTGTTGCAGCAATATCTGTTCCATTTTTCACCCATAAACCATCCCATGCAGTTATGGTTTTCTCTTATCCAGCTTATTTTGACAATTGTGTCTATAAGTGCTGGGTGCGTCTAATACGACCCTTGATGGTCCCAAGATGCTTTTCTGTCCGGTATCCCTTGAGGAGTCGATTTTGAAGCAGTGGACGCTCCCACTGGCGGTGGGTTTCCCTATTTTCCAGATTGACTAAGGCAACCATGCTGTTAGGTATCCAGCTGACAGGTGGGCAGAATCTCTAAGGCCTGTTACATGTTTACTATGGCTGGTGCCTTATTGGGGTGTGTTTTGGCCTCCGTTTGGGTGTCTCAGACAAAGACGGGGTGGGTGACGCTTTTGTATTTGACCATGGGGGGGGCGACTGGTTTCCTCCCGCCTATGGTGAACTGGCAGACCGGTTGGTCCAGGGTCTGCAGTTTGTCTACAATGCATCTTTGGATCCGGTTCCTGTGAGTCTCTAAGCTATCCGTTTCGGCAGTGGTGTTTAAGCGTATTTTGTGGCTGAAGTGTTGGTCTGCCGATCACACCTCCAAGAAGGGTCTGACTCAATTTCCTTTTCAGGGCGAGCGCCTGTTCGGGCTACCCTGGATGATTTCAGCCCACAAGAAGTTTTTTCGTCCCTCAGGGACTTCAGAAAAAGGTTCCAAGCCCTTCAAGGCCTCTTTGAGAGGTTTCTAGTGGCCTTAGTCTGGCAATCAGAGAGCAAGCTTCTCCAGACCTGCTGACAAGACCCAATCAGCATGACAGTTTTCCCTCATCGATGTCTGGGGTGGGGGGATGTCTTTGCTGGTTCTCAGGGTCGTGGACCTCCCCTGGTCAGTGATCCATGAGGTGATTGTATCCAGTTCCAAGATGGAATTCCATTTCTTGTCTTCCAGAAAGGTTCTTTCCTTCAAATGTACACCCGGCTCGGCTGCAAGCTCCATTGTGGGGAGGGCAGGATTTTTTGTCCCAGTGTCTGAACATTTTTGGGGGTTTTTATTCATACCCTTTCATGGTTCCCAGGAAGAAGGGCAAGTTCATCCTATTCTGGACCTCAAGGCCCTAATCCGTTTTGTGTGAGTGCAATAATTCATGACGTCTTTTTGGACGGTGGTGGCGTCCCTGGCTTCCTTAGACATCAATGATGCCTACCTGCATATTCCTTTTTGCACCCAGCATCAGCGTTTCCTCTAGTTCACTCTGAGAAAGAGCACTAACAATTTGTGGCATTACCCTTTGGTCTAGCCTCTGCTCCTCGGTTCCTCACAAAAGTGTTGGCCCCTGTCTTTGCGTTGCTGCATCAGTGGGGGATTGCTGTGCTGGGATACCTGGACGACCTCCTCTTGCGAGCCTCCGTTGGCTCTGATGGCCGATGTGAAAATTACTTTCCAGACTTTGCGGGAGATCAAGTGGCTTCTGAATTTCAGAAGTCTGCCCTGGTTCCGACCAGGAGATTGGATTATTTCGGGCTTACTTTGTATTCAGCTCTAGCCAGAGTGTTCCTTCCTCTGGGAAAGTGGCAGAAGTTGCATTCTGCGTTTCAACTGTTAGCCCACAAGTAGCATCCCTTCTGGGGTGTATGCAAGTGTTGAGGCCTGATGGTGTCAACCTTCAAGGCGGTTCCCTCTGCACAGTTCTACATGGACTCCTTCCAAGGAGATTCTTGTCAAATGGGACAAGTGTCCCAAGTTGCTGGACAGCGACAAATAATTCTCTGGTCTGGTGTTTGCACTTCCCAACCTTTCTATAGGGCAAGTCCTTTCTCCCCTTTGTACTGGACAATGGTCATGACAGATGCCAGCCTGTCTGGGTGAGGAGGGATCCTGGGGGCTGAACTCGACTTAGGGCTGTTGGACGCTGGAAGAGTCCAGATTGCCCATCGTTGTCTTGGAACTTCAAGCGATCAGGCTTTGCCTGGATCATTGGGCGGAGCAGCTTCGGGGGCTCCCAGTGTGGATTCAGTCAGACAACGCCATGGCCATGGTTTTGTGAATCACCAGGGCAGCACAAGGAGTGTGTTAGCAGCCCTGGAGGTGTCCAGCATTCTCCAGTCGGCAAATCATTCGTGCCCTCTCCGTCGTGCACTTTTCTGGCGTGGAAATTTGGCAGACGGGTTACCTCAGTCATCAGGAGTTGGACCAGGGGAAATGGTCCCTTCATCCGGATGTGTTTCATCAGATATGTCTGTGGTGGGGCACCCCTGAGGTGGCTCTGTTGGCATCCTGGCTGAGGTTCGTGGCCAGGTCGTGAGATCCTCTGGCATACACCACAGATGCTCTGGTGGCTCCATGGAGCTGGTACCATCTGATTTACACCTCCCTTTGCTCCAGCTCCTTCCGCGACTTCTACGCAGGATCAAGGACGAAGGGATTCCGGTCATTCTGGTGGCTCTGGACTGGCCTTACCGTCTTGGTACACCGACCTGGTGCAACTGGTTGCCAATGTCCCCTGGAGGCTTCCTTTCAGGGACGATCTGTTGTCTCAAGGGCCAATCTTCCATCCTGTTTTACAGTTGCTGGCTTTGACGGTCTGGCTGCCAAAGGATAGGGGCTTGTCTGGCTCAAAGATTCCAACCATGTTGAAGGCGAGGAGACCTACATCTCAAAAGCTTTATTATCGGATGTGGAAGGCGTACATTTCCTAGTGTGGTTTGTGGAGTCCATCCTTTTTGGTGGTTTATAATCTGGCCTTTCTTCAACAGGGTTGAATCAGGAACTGGCCTTGAGCACTGTAAAAGGCCAAGTGTCTGCCTCGGCAGTCTTTTTTCAAAGACCTTTGGCTTCCCATTCATTGGGGCGTACATACCCTCAGGGGGTTTACCCTTTTACTCCACTGGTAAGTTCTCCTCTGTCACCATGGGATTGAACCTGGTTCTGTTGGTTCTTCAAAATCTCTCTTTGAAAACATATGGGTGATCCCTTTCCTTACACTGTCCCAAAAGGTGGCCTTTTTTTGGTGGCTATCACCTCTGCTCACAGGGTGTTGGAATTGGCGGCTTCGTCTTGTCGTTCTCTCTATCTGGTGGTTCGCTGGGATAAGGTGGTCCTCTGACCATGGCGGTTGTTCCTCCCAAGGGTTTTCTCTGATTTCCATTTGAATAAGGACATTGTGCTGCTGTCCTTGTCCCAGGCTGGCTCATCCCAGGGTATTTGCTTTTTATACTCTGGATGATGTTTGAGCTATTTGGCAGCCATTGAGTTCATTCGGGGGCGGGGGGTCAGACTCACTCTTTGTGATTACGGATGGGCTGCGGAAGTGGGATTCCTGCTTCCTCTACTACCTTTTCCAGATGGATCAGACAGCGGATGACCCAGGCTTATTCGCTTATGGGTCAGGTTCCCCCCTTTCCCTGTGATGGCACATTCTGTCATCAGCCTGTCATTCTGTCATTGGGCCTTCTGTCATCAGGCATCAGTGGCGCAGGAGTGCATGGCAGGCACTTGGTCGTCGGTGCGTACTTTTCTCTATCGCTCATTGACAGACGTAGTCTTCTTGATTCTCAAGAGCTGGGTTATGTTGTCTCCGCAGGAGTAGGACTAGGCAGAAAGACAAAACGTTCTGGCTCCACCTTAGGGGCAGTCCCTGAGGGTATATCCTCCCTCTCTCTGCTACAGGGAATCAGTTTTTTTCTGTCTAGTCAGGAGTAAGGACCTAAGTTCCTTGCTGGGATCTTTTGGGTCCTGGCAAGATTTTTTCTTTTAAAAAAAAAAAAAAAAAGATTTTTTTTTAGGCAGTTTTTCTCCAGTGTTTTTTTTCCTGTGAGATCTTCAAGCAAATACGCCGGACTGAGCGACACTAGTGGTCACCCCAGCCGGCCTACGAGCGCGCGCAGACCATTGCATTGCGCTTGGTCGGCCGCGACACATTCAAGTAAGTATGCGGGGCCGGGCGACGGGCTGGGTGTTGAGATCCAGTGGTCACCCCGGTTTCTGCCTACGAGCGCGTGCAGACCAGAGCTCCGCGCTGGGTCGGCCGCGACGGAGTCCCAGTGGAGGGACTGACCTTGCGAGTTAAAAGTCTCGCTTGGACGCCAGGAACCAGAGAGTCGAGGCGTCCGGAGTGGTCCACAACCCCCCACCCCGGTGGAGAGGGTATTGTGAAGAGAGGGTGCCTGTCGGTTCGGTATGGTGAGTAAACATTCCCTTTTTTCCTCGTTATGAGGCAGTATGAATTATGGGCCCCTCCATACATGGTCAGTATATATCTGACACTAAAAGTCCCCCTTGTAAATACAGTATGTGTTTGGTGGGAAGTGGACTTGGTTTGAGAGCTAACACTCTACCCAGCAGACTGTAGCATTACAGCAGACATAGGAGGTATAATCCTACCTTAATTGTAGTGTATCTCCTGCAGATCAATAAATCGCCACTTAGCAGAGATGCAGGTGGATGTGCTGGGAAAAACGATTTCGGCGGTCCGCCGCCATTTTGCCGTAGACCAGGTGCATGTATGTCCTCAGGTCACGCCGGCCGCCATGTTTTTGGAGTCTATTGTCCCTTGTATGGGGGCGGCCATGTTTCATGAGCCCAGCTACCTCGTGGAGAGCTGGGAACGCCGGAAGGCGTACACAGGGGGCGGAGCCACGTCCTTCTACCCGGGAAAAAGCAACAGCTCCTTCCAGTCTGTAAAAGACAGACGCTGACTGCAGTTGGTTGGAAACTTCACTGCATCGGTTGGTGAGCCTTGGGGGTCCCTCTCTCTCTCTATGGGGATCGAGAAGCAGGTACTCTGAGGGGCGCTATTGCGCTAGGGGGAGACACATAAAAAAAAAAAAAAAAAAGAGAGGTATTTTTTGTTTTTTGATTTAAAAAAAAAAAGAAAAAAGTTTTTTTGTTTTTTCTGGCAAAGGTGTCCTGAATTAACATGGACCCTGCCACTCATGTATCTCCTCCGGATCCCCTCGAGGGGTCTGCAGGATCCTCCAGCACCTCACTGACGATTGAATCATTGTCAGCTATTATGGAAACTTTTGTGTCCCGGGTGGAAGTGGCTTGTCAGGGACAGGGCGCAAGAAAGCGACCCCCGCCTAACCCCTTATTATCTGAAACCTCGGATTCAGACTCTGAGCCTATTTCTGCAGTTGCAGGTACTTCATCTGGGATTGGTGTCTCGTGTACTGTCTCTTCAGACAGTGAGCAGGATGTTTCGGCATCAGCCATAGCCCGAGAGGAAGCGTTGGTAAACGCACTCATTGTATCTGTTCAAGAAACCTTAAGATTACAGGGTATTCCGTCGGAAATAGCTGAAACTGAAATCCCTTTTGGGACTAAAAAACGCATCAAAGTGGTGAAGGTTTTTCCATTGCCCAAATGTTTTGGCAATCCAATCGAAGAAGAATGGCGTCTGCCAAAACGCACTTCTGCTATTTCTAAACGCATTAACAGGCGTTATCCGTTTGAGGAAACCCTCCTTAAGAAATGGACAGAACCACCTGTGGTGGATTCACCAATTGCTAGATTGAATAAAGCCACGGTTATTCCTCTAGAAGACGCTCCGTCTTTTAAAGATCCAGTGGATCGCAAGATAGAAGCTATGTCTCGCACCATGTTTACCTTGATTGGATCAGCTTTCAGACCAATAATTGCTATTGGTCTGGTTTCGCAGACTGTAACTGAATGGACCAAGTGGTTACGCCGGGACTTAGAAGAGGTCCCTCAGGCGGTATCAGATTTGTTGGAACAAATGATACAGGGGTTACAGTTTGTGTGTGATGCGGCTTTAGACGCCACTCCATTATTGGCGCGAGCATCAGTCTCAGCAGTGGTTCTCAGGCGTACACTGTGGCTAAAAGGTTGGTTAGCCGACCAAGGTTCCAAAAAAGCATTAGCTAATATCCCCTTTTTAGGAGAGCGTCTATTTGGAGCCAACTTAGATGAGATCATTAAGGATCTCACGGGTGGAAAGAGCACCTTTTTACCGCAAAATGTTAAGGGTAAAGGAACTCGTCAAAGACGAGGGCCTTCTTTTTCTGCTCACAAAAAGTTTTTTCGTCCCGCGGGTGAAAAAATTAAGTCCTCCAAAGCTCCTTCAGGAGGCTTCAGGGGACGTTGGTCGGGCAAGCAAAAGCCCGCCCCCTCCAGACCTGAAGATAAATCGTCCAAAGCCTGAAGGTGCGCCCCCACCCATAACTGGGGTGGGGGGACGTCTTCGCCGGTTCCCGGATCCATGGCTTTCCAGAATCCCGGACAAGTGGGTTTGCGAAGTCATAAGGTCAGGGTACAAGATCGAGTTTCGATCTCTCCCACCGGCGCGATTCTTCCCTTCCAATATTCGACTATCCCCGGATCGTTTAGAAGATCTGCGGAGAGCAGTCACGGATTTACTACAACAAGGAGTGGTAGTCCACGTTCCTTGGACAGAACGTTTTCAGGGGTTTTATTCAAACCTATTTACAATACCCAGGAAAGAGGGCAAAGTGCGTCCAATTCTGGACTTAAGGGCACTCAATTCTTTTGTCAACATAAGAAAATTCAGAATGGAGTCCATTCGCACAGTAGCGGCCTCCCTGCATCCAGGGGATGTCCTAGCGTCCATAGACATCAAGGACGCATATCTTCACATTCCCATTTTCGCAGGACATCAGCGGTTTCTACGCTTTTCCGTAGAAGAGAACCACTATCAGTTTGTGGCGTTACCTTTCGGTCTCGCCACGGCTCCTCGGGTCTTCACGAAGGTGTTGGCCCCAATGTTGGCACTACTGCGCCAAAGAGGCATATCGATTCTAGGTTACCTAGACGATCTTCTGCTTCATGCAGAGTCTCCTCAGACCCTGCTACAAAACATAGAAATTACTATAATTTCTTTACAGGAATTCGGGTGGCTGGTGAACCAGCAAAAGTCATTTCTGGTTCCCACCCAGAGGCTCGAATATCTGGGTCTAATTCTAGACACACTCAGGACAAGAGTTTTTCTTCCGGTAGGGAAACTCCGGAAGATTCAATTAGCAGTCCAGTTGTTACTATCCAACAGCTGGTCTTCTCTTCGAACTTGCATGAGGGTTCTGGGGTTGATGGTGGCTTCCTTCGAAGCAGTCCCATTTGCCCAGTCCCATACCCGAATTCTTCAGCAAGAGATTCTTCTCAGATGGAATCAGAATCCAGAATCCCTGGACAATCAGATCCGATTGAGCAAACAGACCAGAGAGTCTCTGGTCTGGTGGCTTCGGTCTCCGATGCTCAGCCAGGGAAAGTCATTTCTGCCAATATATTGGACGATAGTGACCACGGATACCAGTCTATCCGGATGGGGAGGAATTCTCGGTCAGTTATCTGTCCAGGGACTTTGGTCCCTGGAAGAATCCAGGTTGCCGATAAATGTATTGGAACTGAGAGCGATCAGACTTTGTCTGATTCACTGGACCGAGCAGCTCCAGGGCAGCCCGGTTCGGATCCAGTCGGACAATGCCACGGCCGTGGCTTATGTCAATCACCAGGGGGGCACCAAGAGTGTCCGAGCGGCCAAAGAAGTGGCTTGCATTCTTCGCTGGGCGGAACGATTTGTTCCAGCTATCTCTGCGGTGTTCATTCCGGGGGTGGAGAATTGGCAGGCAGATTATCTCAGCCGTCAGACTCTGGATCAGGGGGAATGGTCCCTCCATCCAGAAGTTTTCCACCAGTTGTGCCTACGGTGGGGCACCCCGGATGTGGATCTGTTGGCATCACGATTCAACAGGAAAGTACAGAGAATCGTGGCTCGCTCCCGCGATCCTCTAGCAGAGACCGCAGATGCACTGATCGCCCCGTGGGGGCAATACCAGCTAATGTATGCCTTCCCTCCTCTCGGGTTACTGCCAAGACTTCTTCGCAGGATAGAGGAGGAAGGAATTCCAGTAATCCTGGTAGCTCCGGACTGGCCTCGTCGAGCTTGGTACGCCGACGTGGTCAGACTGGTGGCGGACGTCCCGTGGAGACTTCCTCTCAGGGAGGACCTACTGTCTCAGGGACCGATCTTCCATCCTGCTTTACGATCGCTGGCTTTAACGGCCTGGCTATTGAGACCCAGGTGCTAAAGGACAAAGGTTTGTCAGCTTCAGTTATTCCTACTCTAGTTGAAGCAAGGAAAGCGACTTCCAGAAAGACTTATCATCGTACATGGAAGTCCTACATTGCATGGTGTGAACCTCTGGGGTTCCGTCCACGGACTTATTCGGTTAGCCGAATATTAGCTTTTCTGCAACAAGGGGTTGAGCAGAAACTGGCCTTGAGCACTATCAAGGGTCAGGTCTCAGCAATAGCTATCTTCTTTCAGAAGCCTTTGGCTACTCATTCCTTGGTGCGGAATTTCATCCAGGGGGTGCGACATCTGGCTCCGCCAGTGCGCGCGCCGTTACCACCCTGGGATCTTAATTTAGTATTGTCGGTTCTTCAGAAACCTCCCTTTGAAGATATTAGGGAGATTCCTCTACCTACGTTGTCCCAGAAGGTGGCTTTCTTGGTGGCTATCACTTCTGCACGCAGGGTGTCAGAACTGGCCGCATTATCTTGTCATTCCCCATATCTGGTGGTTCATAGAGATAAGGTGGTTCTTCGTCCGAATCCATCCTTCCTACCAAAAGTGGTTTCAGAATTTCATCTGAATGAAGAAATTGTATTACCTTCCCTGTGTCCTAAGCCCAGTCATCCTCGGGAGTTTGCTTTACACTCCTTGGATGTGGTCCGGGCGATCAGGGTATACTTGAAAACGACAGACTCGTTTCGCAAGACGGATTCACTTTTTGTGATCCCGGATGGACCCAAAAAGGGGTTGCCTGCATCTGCCGCGACTATTTCCAAATGGATCAGACAGACGGTGGTACAGGCTTATTCTATTAAGGGTCGGGAGCCCCCGTTCCCTGTTAAGGCGCACTCCACTTGGGCACTTAGTGCGTCATGGGCCTTTCGCCATCAGGCGTCAGTGGTCAAGGTGTGCAAGGCGGCTACCTGGTCGTCGGTGCATACCTTTACAAAACATTATAAAGTTGATGTAATGGCATCATCTGATGCCGCGTTTGGCCGCAAGGTTTTGCAGGCCGCCATTTGAGGAGACCAGTGGTCTGCCTCGAGGGTTTTTTTCCGTTGGAAATTTTTCATTTGAGTCTCATTCTTTGTTTATAATGAGCCTTTAAAACTTCTAGTTTGGCACCGGTTGGGCCTTCTAGATTGGATTTTGATTTTTGTCAATCCCACCCCTCATTTGTGGCACTGCTTCTGGATGTCCCAGCTCTTGAGAATCAAGAAGACTACGTCTGTCAATGAGCGATAGAGAAAATCGGATTTTTGTAAGATCTTACCGTAAAATCCTTTTCTCTTAAGCTCATTGACAGACGTAGTACCCGCCCCTCTATCATTGAGTTGGGTTGGGTTAAATTCTCTGTTACTGCTTTAGAACAGAACTGATTCCCTGTAGCAGAGAGAGGGAGGATATACCCTCAGGGACTGCCCCTAAGGTGGAGCCAGAACGTTTTGTCTTTCTGCCTAGTCCTACTCCTGCGGAGACAACATAACCCAGCTCTTGAGAATCAAGAAGACTACGTCTGTCAATGAGCTTAAGAGAAAAGGATTTTACGGTAAGATCTTACAAAAATCCGATTTTTTGAAGTTTTACAACATGGATGTTTTGGCATCTGCAATTGCCTCCTTTGGCCGCAAAGTTTTTGCGGGCTGCAATTTAGAGGGTCTGTTTTTCCCTCTTGAGGGTGTATTTCAGGTTGGGCTCCTGTTGTTCTAGTTAAGCTACTATTACCTTGATTGGCTTGTGTTTAGCATTGGGTTTGTTATTCCCACCCCTCATATTCAGCACTGCTTTGGGTGAAGAATATGTGGTGAAGAATAAGGAGCTGTGTCTGTCTGGTTTTTCTGCCAGTAAACACTTTATACAGCCCACTTCCTCTTTCCTGTCTGGTAATTAGCCTAGGGCTAATGACATAGTTACAT
This sequence comes from Pelophylax lessonae, assembly GCF_965119305.1. Lineage (NCBI taxonomy): Eukaryota > Metazoa > Chordata > Amphibia > Anura > Ranidae > Pelophylax > Pelophylax lessonae. Next base: position 266,026,496 of record NC_138775.1, on the reverse strand, counting down.
ATAGTTACATAGTTTCATAGTAGGTGAGGTTGAATAAAGACAATAGTCCATCCAGTTCAACCTGTGTAGGTGTGTGTGGCTGTAATCATCTCACATAGCCCTTAATGTCATGATCCTTGAGATGTAAGTCTAAGAGTCTTTTGAAAGCCACCATACTACCCGCAGAAACCACCTGTTGTGGTAGACAATTCCACAATCTTGTAGCCCTAACAGTAAAGAACCCTCCTCGTTGCCTGAGGTTAAAACGTTTCTCCTCTAATCGCATTGTATGTCCTCGAGTCCTCATGCAATTCCTTCGAATGAACAGCTTTTTTTCTAAGCTGAGATCCCCATTAAGATATTTATAAATTGCTATCATGTCCCCCCTCAGACGCCTCTTCTCCAAGGAGATTAAATCAAGCGATTGCAGCCGCTCTTCATAGTTAAGGTCCTCCAACCCCCTAATCAGTTTAGTTGCCCTTCTCTGGACTCTCTCCAGCTCCAAAACATCCCTCCTGAGGACTGGCGACCAGAACTGGACAAAATACTCCATCATGCACAGCTCTGTCTCACTCGCGTGAGAGTTTGCCAGCAAGGGAGGAGGGTAAGATTTATAGGAGAGCCAAGGGGAGCTGCATATCTGGAGGGGGCTAGATGAGGACGGAGATAACAGGAGACTCCAGAGATCCATGAGTAATCCTCAAGGGAGGAGAAATGTGCAGGCAAGCAGTGATGTAAGTGTGTCTCTGTCTGTCTGTATAAATGTGTGTGTGTGTGTGTGTGTGTATATATATATATATATATATATATATATATATATATATCAGCTGCACAGTTAAAATGGCTGCAGCCTGACTTAATGGAGGGAGATTTCTGCAGCATATTTGGCAAGTACAGAATGACAGAATATATAAAATAATATACAAAGTGATTGCATGGAAGCTTCAGAATGGCAAAGATGTTTTAATACAAATTATGTGAGCAGACTGTAGTTCCTCTTTAAGGTGGACCTGAGCTTAAAAAGTGAAGATTTGCTATGTTTTAGGAAACATCTAGTACTTTGAAGAATCTACCTTTTGTCTACAATTGCAGTGCACTTCCTGGTATTTAAGTGTGCCTAGGCATCCCGTGCCTGGACCCCCAATGCTGTATATGTTCGCGTGAGAGGTCGCCCTGTCGCAGTACAGTTTATGTGCGGTGGGCAGTCGAAAAGCAGTTAAGCTGCCCATATTATTAGTGCATTTTTTTAGTCATTCAGCGAGTTGAACAAAAAAAAAAAAAAAAAGGGGGATCTGTTTGTACACAGGTGAGGGCTGTGGGGGAGCAGGGGCTCAAAGCTGATGTGGCTGCATGGAGAGATGGAGAGTTTAATTGTTGGGGGGGGAAGGCTGAGAGGTGGCTGCAGAGATATCCTGTGAGAAAAGGGTGCAGAGGTGAGCAATGGATGGGGGGGGCAGAAGTGTCCTCTGTGCATAGCAAACATCTGAACCCTGCACTCTATGCCTAACACCCTCCTCTATATTACGTAGTCCTATGCCCAGAGCTGTGTATTATGTAGTCCTGTGCCCAGAGCTGTGTATTATGCAGTCCTGTGCCCAGCGCTCTGTGTATTGTGTAGTTCTGTGCCCAGAACTCTGTGTATTATGTAGTGCTGTGTACAGAGCTCTGTGTATTATGTAGTCCTGTTCCCAGCGCTCTGTGTATTATGTAGTCCTGTACCCAGTGCTCTGCGTATTAGGTAGTCCTGTGCTCAGCGCTCTGTGTATTATGCAGTCCTGTGCCATTTGCCAATAAAAATAAAAAAATATGTCCCCGTATTTCGTTTTAAAAATCTGGTCACCTGAATTTAGGGGAGAGCTTCCAGAGTTCAATTTATCTTTATATAAACATTCTTGAAATTTAATTTGTAAAAATAGAGTAAAAAATATTTAAAATAGCCATTGCAAAATAGTTATTTTCTCAGTTCACTAATATTAAGGCTCTAAATCAGCCTTCCTAAACTGAGGTTCCTCTTAGGTTGCTATTGGTTAATTTAGAGGAGAGTAGTGACAGATTGATCTCTTGCCTACACTGACCACTTGTGTAAAGGGTCATTTCTACACACTTATCACCAGTAACAGAGATGTTATTTCTACACTGATCACCAATGTAAAAGGATCACTTCTACACTGACCATCAATGTAAGAGGTTACTTCTTCACTGATCACCAATATAAGGAGGTCTCTTCTACCCTAATTGCCAAGTAGGGATCACTTCTATAATGACCACCAATGTAAGAGGTTACTTCCACACTGACCATCAATGTAAGAGGTTACTTCTACAGTGACCACCAATGTAAGGGGGCATTTACATTTTTGTTGTCTGTGTTTCTTTTCTGGCAAATATTTTTATTTCTTTCAGTTCATGATTTTTAAGTAATCCCCATTTTTTATTTTTTTTACCTAAAAATTTCTACAACTTACTGATCGCACTTCTGTATCATAAGCTGTAAGTCTAGTAATTTAATGGGGGTTCCCTGAAACCTGAAAACTATTTTGAGGGTTCCTCTGGGATAAAAAAGTTAACCACGTCATGCCCGGCCTATAGACAAATGCCAGTAGGGCGATGGCTTTTTTATCCTGAGTGGACCTCATATGACATCCTCTCAGGAAGGCAGATCGCACGGCCGCAGGTCCACACAGCGGCACGATCTACCACTGCCCATGTCCACGGGATACAGTCGATGACTGATCAGAGTACCGCCTCACTGCCGGTACCTTGACAAATCACTGCAGGTCACATGACTGCTTTACACAATGGATGGTGTTCCGTGAGAATTACCTACCCCGTGAGAAAAACCTACCCTGCCAGTGCGCATGCTCACAGCCCCTAGTGCGCATGCGCACTAGTCTGAAATGATGACTGTTCCGTGGAAAAAACCTACCATCGCGGCGGGTACATTAAAACAGCTGTACTGCAATATGAGTAAGCTCCGCTCCTTGCCCTGTCACTTCCCTGATCTTGTCTACTAAATATAAAAGCGGCTGGCGGCTCCGTGATTTATGTTGTCATACAGCCGCCGCCGGTTTTATATTTAGTAGACAAGATCAGGGAAGTGACAGGGATAGCAGTGGAGATCACATGATATTTCTGGCGAGCTGTTTTAATGTAATTCCGCGGCGTTACAGACACTTTCGTACACCGGAAGTGACGAGGGGTAGGTTTTTCTCACGGGTAGGTAATTCTCACGGAACAGATGGCTTCCTTTAATGCCATCCAATGTGTACAATTGTGTTGCTAGCTGTAATTGGTCAATATGATCACATGGTACAGACAGGGCCAATCACAGCCCATCTGTACCATGTGATTAGCTTTAACCAATCACAGCTAATCACATTAAAACAAAATGAAAAACATTGTACTGTCACCAGTAAGTGTTCCTGATCACCACCACACCAGTTATATGATGATGCTGTACTGCACTGGTGACAGTATAGAAAAAAAATAAAACTAATTATGAAAAAGTTTCTTTTAATTTCTTCATTTTCCAAAATATTATAAAAAAAAAAAAAAATACAACTTCAAAAAGGCCATGCCTCTTTTTAAATACCTTGGACTGTCTACTTTCCAAAAAAAGGGGTAATTTTGGGGGGTTTTCTACTGTTCTGGTATTTTAGGGACTTTCACACAGACTAAATAACATACACTGATTTGGGTAAGGCTGCATTCACATGTCAGCATATTGATCGCGGGCAGAATCGCCGCGATTCCGCCCGCGATTCCGCCCGCGATCCGGAAATCATTGCAAATTGTGGGACGCATGTGCGTTGCCCGTGATTTGCAATAGCACCCCAAACGCTGTGCGATGTTGCCGCGATTTGCGCCTGCCGAATCGCGTAACATCGCGCAAAAAAAAATTGCGGGACGCATTACGCTCCAAAGAAGCTCTTGTACTTTTTTGGGCGTAATGCGTCCCGCAATTTTTTTTTGCGCGATGTTACCGCGATTCGGCAGGCGGAAATCGTGGCAACATCGCACAGCGTTTGGGGTGCTATTGCAAATCACGGGCAACGCACATGCGTCCCGCGATTTGTGGTGATTTCCGGATCGCGGGCGGAATCGCAGCGATTCTGCTCGCGATCAATACGCTGACATGTGAATGCAGCCTAAATGTCACCAAAGAAATATAGCAGAATACATTTTGGGCTAAATTTATGAAGAACAATTATTTATTTGCAAATTTTATAACAGAAACAAAGAAAAAAACTGTTTTTTTTTTTTTTTCCAAATATTTTAGTCTTTTTTTCTTATTTATTTAGCAAAAAATAAAAAGCCCAGAGAGCAACACTGTAGTGACAACACAAAAGGCTGATCATACATGGCTTGAAATTTGTCCGGTTCATCAGGGCCTGGCCTACTTTCGAATTCATGTGGAGGCACTGTTGTTGAACAGATCGATCGACTTTTGTACAACTGCTCTGTTAGGTTTATGCTGCTTGATCAGTGCTATTGTCTATAGACTGCAGTGCTGATCAGTGTATTCTGACGGCAGGAAAGTTTCCCTGCTGTCAAAATACAATAACATAGAGGGGAGAATACAAAGGAAAGGGGGGTTGGGACTTTGAATGAGATGTGTGGGTTTCAATGGGTATACGACAGTGACATAATCATAAAGAAGAATCTTTTTGAGAGCTGGTTTTATTGAAAGAGCTCATTAGCATATGACATAACATGTGTAATCTCGATCCCAGGTAAGTGATATAGATGGGGTACAGTAGTGTAATAACATGCTGAACATTAGTATGTCAATAATGATGTATACATGACTTAAAAAACATAAATACACTGAAGTGTAGAAACGCATGGTAGTAGAATTGCATCAACAGGCTCAGCGCGTTTCATTCAAAATCCACTTCCTCAGGAGCAGATGCATGCGTCTACTGGTGTGTCCCAAAGTCGGTGCATCGGTCAGCATGTGGTACTGTAGGATGGGGGCAGCAGGAAGATGTATAAACCAGGAGCTGAGGGCGTATTGTCCATGGGCATGAGATGTAGAGTGCTAATGTATCTATTGATCCAAACTGGAATCTCATGTTGAGGGATGCAGCTATGGTCTGAGTGCAGAGTAGCCCCACAACCAACAGAGAAAGGAAGGGACAATAGGAGACATGCCTCATCCACCTCGAATGTAGTGATGGCGGAATCAGGTGAGTTTTTTTTTTTTTGTTCAACTTGCTGAATGACTGAAAAAAAAGGACTAATGTATGGGCAGCTTAACCGCTTTACGATCCCCCAATGCACATATACTGCGACAGGGCAGCCGCTCTGTGCCAGATCACATACCTATTATTTGATCCAAGCGCCAGAATAGAGAGCGTTTCTGCACAACCCCGCCGCTCTGGCTGTGCTACCATTGGCTGCAGCACCAACCAATCAGCGGCTGCCGGCCCCGGACATTACCAAAGAGAGCCCTGTGTAGGTAAACAAACGCAGGATTCTCTTCTGACAGGAGCAATGTAATGGCTTTTTTTCCCTGCACAGCACATTGCTTAGTAAAAGCAGTAAACACAGTACACAGTAAGACATGCTGGCCACACATTTAACCCCTTGATCACCCTAGATGTTAACCCCTTCTCTGCCAGTGTCATTATTACAGTGACAGTGCACTTTTTAAAAAAAAAATTCAGCACTGATCATTATATTGGTGTCACTGGTTCCCGAAAAAGTATCAAAAGTGTCAAATACCACCAAAAGAAAGCTCTATTTGTGTAAACAAAATAATCAAAAATTTGGTTTGGTTACAGTTTTGCATGATCGTGAAATTGTCATTCAAAGTGTGAAAGCACTGAAAGCTGAAAATTGACCTGGGCAGAAAGGGGGTAAAAGTGCCCAATATTGAAGTGGTTAAGGAAGGGTTAAAGGGTTTGCAGTATCTACTCCCATGACACCAGTACAAATACACAGCAACTGATCAAGGTAAGTGTTCTAAAATATCGAAACACGAGTGGTCACTCCTTTGCTATCCTGTTCTGCTGCACATAAAATCTCAAGAGGACTTACAAGCACTTGTCACAGTCTGCTTCTAAGGGCTACCTGGACTCCAAGCAGGGGAAGACAGGACCAGGGGGCAGATGGGCAATTGCCCCCTGGGCCGCTCTGATTCCCCCGTAAAAAGGCTGCACTGCTTCTGCCACAGACATGCCTAAAGGATTCCTGGTGAAGAGAAGTAAAAAGTCCCCACTGCTGAACTACTTAGTGTAGGATGAAGACAAGGACAGAGCGCAGGCCTCCCTAACCCCCCAACCCTCCACCCCCCCAGCATGGATGGTGCAAACTGTGTCTGAGCAGAAGCCAGTTCCATGTCCCACTGGAGACTCTCCTCCCCCAGGCAGCCCCGACCGAGCTGTTCCAGCTCCCCCAACCGCCCCCTGCTGGCCAGGTCGGTAACCCGGATTCGGCTGGTCAGTAGAGAGTACCTGGAGCAGAGCTTCAGCCTGGAATGGGGGTCAGGAGGAGGCCTGGAAGAGGGAGAGTGAGAGTGGGAGGGCGGCGGGGTCGCTGCACTATGGGCCTCTGGTTTGTACTTGCCCCCTGGGCTGAAAGCTGCAAAATACGTATATCTCCACGATAGGAACTTTCATATCTTCATGAAGTGGTCTTTATAGTGTGATGATTTTAAGAAGGGGTCTCCTTCATAGACTAATATGCAGACCCCTTGCCTCTGTTCTAAACCACTCCCCCATTTCCCTGACAACTGATGACACTGGCTCCAGCTCTAGCCATATAAGAGGGAGCTTCCTTTGGTCTCTATGCAATGCCTGATGAAGGGGCACGCATGCCCTGAACGCTAGCACCACCCCGCTTCCGCCGGATGTGATGAGGGAGAAGCTGTGACGCCGACAGGACACCAGGAAGTGCCAGAAGCCATTGACACAGCCAGGACCCATGGCTGTCTACACCTCTCCTGCCTCCCCTGCAGCGGATCGGATGACTTGCTGTAAAGCCTGCTGTCCTATCACTCATGTGAGTGCACTACCTTTTATGCCAATAAAGGATTGTTTTAATACTATACTCAGGTAGCGCTGCTCTGTTCTCTCTTCTTTATTTTTTCTAATATGCAGAGGCCGCCCAACCATACGGTACGCAGGGGCTCCTCCCCCCTAATCCATGCACCTGCCCCTAATCTACATACCAACCCAGTTGTGTGAAAATAGCGATTTAAAATTTGCCATTGTCTTCCTGATTCTCCTCTCCCCGGCCAATCAGGAAGCAGATCTTAAGGCCCGATTGGCTAGGGAGTCTTAGGACTCCTATCCAATCGGGTCTCAGGACCCATATCCCCCTCGTCCGGGAGGAAAAGCAATGGCCCCAGAGCACAGGAGTACCTGGTGCGCGGAGCAGCTGCTCTACCTCAGATCCTTGACATCTGCCTCCTAAGGTAAGGAGGCCTCTGATCGCTGCTGTCCTGTCCGTCTCCCGCGTGGGGGGGGGGGGGTTTCGCCGCCTTTCCGTCAATCTCCCACGGGGTGAGAGGGGGGATGGCATTGGCTCCACCCACTCCTGTCCTGCCCCCCAGGAGTGGACAGGAGCGGGTGGAGCCAGCTATCTATTTAGCCCCTTGCCAGTGCGAAGTGTGGTCTAGCAGCACCTTTTGGCTCTGAGGAAGAGGGCTCACCCTCGAAACGCATCAACCTAGCCCTAGCAGACTCATGCGAATCACTGCATGCTATCCAGCACCATGCAGTGCCTTGGCTACCTTGGAGATCTTGTGTTGATCATGTTTATATGCGTGATACCTACATCTGTTTTGTGAGTATAATATATGCCTTTTAAAATTTTAATAAATCCTTTTAGTTGTAATGCACTAGGTCGGTGCGCCCTTCTCTTGTTGTTGTCTTTTAGTGTGTTTTGAATACCCTTGGTCCTGAGGGGGCAGCAAGACCACAAGCTATACCAACTTAAGTACACTTGAACGTTTATATACATTCCATTCCCCCATCACACATCACTCGAGCGCAGGAGATTTGTTTTAAATTCAGCAGGAGCCAGTGCCAAGGGGTGAACAAACACAGGGGGCTTGTGTGAATGTAGTCTTAGCGACTTGATGCTCAGGTGTGAGTCGGCACCATTGAATATAATGGGAATCTTGATATTAACTGTTGATGTGCTTTGGGAAACATGCTTCAAGTGGCTCAGGGGTGAACTGAACCTTAGGGGTTTGTTTCTAAAAAAAAAAAAAAAATAAATGCTATTTAAATGGGTCGTCAGTGCCATCTAGTGGCAATAATGGGATTTTTTTCTGATTGGAGAATTTCATAAAATTCCTGCATTATGGTCACTAGATGGCGATGACCAACCTAGAAAATAAACATATTAGGCAAATTACAGCGAAGAACCCCTTAGTGTTACTTAAAAGTGATATTAAAAGTTTTTTTTTTTTTTTTATATAACAAAAATGTCATACTTACCTGCTCAGTGCAGTTGGTTTTGCACAGAGCAGCCATAATCCTCCTCTTCTCGGGTCCCCTGCCAGCGTTCCAGGCCTCTCCTTCCTACCTGCCAGCTCCATAGCAAGCCGCTTGCTATGGGGGCACCTGAGCAGGCTTGCTCCTGAACTGCTGCTCCGTGTGTCTATTAACATATGGAACATGACTCGGCCTCACCCCTGCAGTAGCGGGAGCCAATGGCTATCACTGTTGTCTCAGACAATGAGGAGGGAGAGGCCGAGGCTCTCGGGCACATTGCTGGATCAAGATGGGGCTCAGGTTAGTATTGGGGGGGCTGCTGCACACAGAAAGTTTTTTACCTTCATGCATAGAATACATGAAGGTAAAAAACCTTGAGCCTTTACAACTACTTTAACTGCAGCAGAGGGCTCCCAGCTTGCCAGACAGGGCAGTGCATATTTTAGGACTGAATGGGCAGAGAAATCCTATAGCAGGTGAAACGGCTCCCATATACTGTATGTATTTTATCTGTGTGTTTAGCTGTTGTACTGTCTGGAATTTAGCTTTAAAACATACTAAGAGAGCTGCAATATGGTTTATTTGGATGAAGCCAGAGCTGAAAATCTTCTCCGTTTATTAAGATTTCTGTTACCATGACTTCAAAGGCTTGTAATAAAATGAATCATTTTACATATCACAGCGCTGAAAATACTCTCGCACACATTGATTTGAAAGGCATTTGCATAATCAGATTTCAGATAAGACCGTACTGTTTAAATGAAGAGTTTTTTTGACCATGTAAAAATTCAAATTTTACACCCCTTCTATTCAGATATTTTTTACCCCCACCACCACCCTCCCCACAATATAAATTTCCTAATGGCTGCATACAATTGCAAATAAGTACTTCTATCTATTCCACTGTGTATTGCTTTCGAGGGGAAGAGATGTGAAAATATAGAATGCAGCCTTGGGACAAGATGGTTTTGTTTGCATACTGTTCTGTATTTGTAATTCATGAATTTGCTGTTTTAGAGATTAAAAGAATTACTGTCCTAGCTAATTAGGCTTAGGTAAGTTATTTATGGCTTCAATTTTTGTGGTTTAAACAGAAACTACCATGTGTTCAGTAAGTTCTTATCTTTATTTATAACCGTTTACATGTCTTTAGATTCTGTTGGCAGAAGAACATGGACCTCCTTCAAATGATGGAGTTTGGATGTCTCTAGCGCAGCATTTGTTTAAGGCCTTATTCACACAGGCGTCATTAAGTAAACGCCTCTGCGAGAGCCATGTTTACCGCACAGGGATGCACAGGTATCCCATGGGTAGAACTGTCCTGGTAGGGCTTGCTGTGTGATGACCTATTGGGTCTCCCTCTGGTTACCTTGCAGACAGTCACTAGGGGACAGTTCACACATGCATCTTTGCTCCCGTTTGCTCCTTACTCAATAAACAGTCCAGGGTATTTGGTTTAGTATTTATTGTGGAACTTGGATGGGAAAAGGGAATAGTGGGATACTCCAACTGAACTATTCACAGTAGATAAGGAGAACTCTTACTTGGCCTCACCAGATTATTTGTGGAAGCAGACACACACTTCTTTAACCATACTGCCACTTGTATGTGTAGCACCCTCCTAGGTAGGTGCTCGGAAAACCCATAGGGGGGGGGGGGGCCCTGCCTGCTTATCGGGAGGGTCTGATTGTTCAGCTAGGCTGCCATGTGTTCCCAGGTGTGCCTGTTGAGCTTGGGGAGTCTCCCCACTGTGTCCAACGAGGGCTCTTATTGGGCAGTGGAGGAAACCTGACCAATAGCACACCAGGGCTTGTATCTATCCCAGAGGGCAGAATCTACAGCAATACATCCTGGGATGGGGTATAAGTCTGGAGCACATGACAGGGTGTCCAAGGAGGAGGGTGACGGCTGTCTCTCCTCCTGTCAGTGTATGGAAAGGTCCTTGGCGGTCGGCCTAGAGGACAGAAGGTTGAGCTGAGCTGCAGAGAGAGGGATCCAGAGTGCTGAGTACCGAGTGGAGCTGCTGGGGCAGAAGTTTCCAGGAAAGCAGTATCGTGAGTACTATAAACTGACCAGGGGTCTGCCTAGGATAGGGGACCACTCCAGAAGGTCAGAGGGATCCAGGAGCCAGCTAACCACTAGGAGGCTTAGAAAGGGGGTGCCAGAGTCTAAGCCCTGAAGAGAAGTGTGTGTAAAGAGGGTGCCGGTGTGGGCCCTGAAGAGTTAAGCGTTGCAGCAGATGTACAAGTAGCTATCACAAAGGAAAGTGTTGAGGAAGCTTTAACAAGGACTTTGTGCCACAAGAGAGTGTCAGAAGTCAGTTCGGTGTTAACAGTCAGCAAGTCAGAATTAACAAGCGCCAACCGACATTGACCGGCATTCAGCCAACGTCAAGTCAGCGTCGGCAGGCATTTCTCTAGTTGTCCAACTCGCATTGTATATAGTTGAGCCAGAGGAGTATCCCACTCATCCCTTCTCCCATCCAAGTTCTCAATAAACCAAAAAAAACCCCAAAGATACTGGACTGTTCTTTGTCACAGTGCTCACATTTGGAGAACATGCTTAAATGTGCTGTTGTTGCTAGTGGTAACCCTGGCGGACCCACATCCAGCAAAATGCTACATATGGAAGAATAAAGTCATCTTGCTCTCTTTATCAGCAGACTTGATGCAACTACTGTATCCTCAGGACACTCTCTAGCATCCTCTTGACTGACACCTGTCCACTGACTCTTCCAGTGAAGGGATGGCCCTCACATGACAGGCCCCCTGCAAAGATCTGTACTTACTGTAGACAGGATCATATAATTTCCAGTGTCTCCCAGTCAGTTCTGCAAGACCTCCGGGTTCAGCTCCTATCTAACTTTCAGACCTTCAGGTTGCCTACCCAAGGCCACATGGCAGCCTATACAGAGGTGGAGGCAGCCGCCCCTCCCTCTGGGACCCCGCTCTCCAGCCATAGACCCAGAGCACATGTACCCTTATTTATACAGTCACCCAGCCTACACCAAGGCACTTTCCTCTGCCAATCACCAGGGCTGTAACAAACCCTGTGCCCTCATTTGTCAGGTTTCCTCTCACTATCAAATATGCCTCCCTATTGAACCAGTGTGAAACATTCAGACAAGCTAAGTTACACCTGAGCACCATGAGCAGACCCTATCAATAGATCCTGGTCTCTGGTAGGCAGAGAACAATCTAAATTTACCTAGAAATCTCTGGTAAGCAGAAAGACCCAAAAACTATACTTTGTTCTTAGCACCTACTTAGGAGGGTGCTACATATGCATCCCCGTGCACACAGTCCCATTGATGTCTATTGGGATGCAGGGGCTGCACGAACACAGCTGCCACTCCCAATATGACAGCTGTGCAGGTGCACAGCGCTAAACACACACAGTCTGCACTCAGAACCATGCACCCACATGGCTGTCAGACTGGGAGCAGCAGCTGTGTCCGTGCAGATGCTCAGTCCATATAGACATCATTGGGACTGCCTGCATGGGGATGCATGGGACACATATGTATCCCCATGCAGGCAAGCATGGTCCTTGCTCTACAACCATGTGAACGAGGCCTTTTACTACAGCATACAAATACTTCTTTTTTCAGGCAACTGTGTTCCAATCCTGTTCCAGCATGCCCTTCCAGTGCTCCTTGCTGCAAAGGCCAGTTATAGTGGAGGGCAATGGCCACTTGTTTGTATTGTAAACATACTGGTGAGGACATACCTTCCAACTTTCCAAATGGGAATGATGGACACCTATTAGCAAAAGTGTGTAGGCATAGGACACAAACCCCTGTCACGCTTGCTTTAAAGGAGAATTGTAGCAAAAAAAAATAGATTGGGTAAACTCACAAATGTTTTTTACCACTACTATTCCTTTATATTGGCTTTCAAAATTTACAAATGTAGCAATTTATTGGATGTAAGGTTTAGCACTTTAAAACACTTTTTGATACATAAATAGTGCATTTTATATACAACTATATAGATCAGAGCAAAATGAGGAATGAATGAGGAGGAAAGAGGGACAGAGGGACATTGCTCCAAATCAGGGACAGTCCCTTGAAATCAGGGACAGTTGGGAGCTATGGATGAGGGAACGCACTGACATCTATGCGGCTATAGTGCTATATGCTGGGTGTTCAGTGTGCCCCTGTGTCTTTTAGGAGAAGTGGGCTCCCTCCAGGCTCACCTGCACTCTGCCTCTTCAATGCATGTGCTTCCATTGTGGAGACTTTCAGAAGTTAGAGTTAGGAACTACAGAAAATGGGGTAGCGTGATGGGCCCTGTAGCTTACGCATGTATTTGCAAATGTGTGCAGACTAAACCCCTGTTTTTAATGCATATTGTTAGACAGGTCAATTTGGTTGGTCGCAGACTGGTTGGTAAGTTTGAACTTGGAAATTTCTTTGGCTTTGTTTGTCCCTGTGCTCCATGAAGATATGGCTTGAAGAGGTTTGTGTGGAGGAACTCAACACTGTTAAATACCTTTTAGATTATTGGAATACCAACCGTGGGCCCAGTCTTCTAATCCACTATTACTATTTGACCACTCAAGTGCTGCTTGGAATGAATTCTTATAAAATATACAATCAAATAAATATTCCCTGGTAAGCTATTTGTTCAAATTATTACCCCAGAACTTGCAGTCTACAGCTTTCAATGTTGCTGGCTTCTGGTCTTGTGGTGCTGATTCCCTGAACTTCTGGTAGTCACAGGGAAGAATTAACAGTGGACAGTGCAGTCTGTTAGCTTGGAGAGCAGGAGAAGCAGAGGAGTGGCTTGCCTTCCTAGGCTACAGGGCTGTGTGTTTCCATACCTCCCAACTTTTTGAGATGGGAATGAGGGACACCTATTAGCAAATGTATGTAGGCATAGGACACCCCCCTGCCATGCCCCATAAAGGAGAATTACATAAAAAAAAAAAAAAAAAAAGATTAGTTAAACCCACAAGTGCTTTTTTAACCACTACTATTCCTTTATACTGGCTTTTGAAATTTTCAAATGCAGCAATTTAGAAATTGAATGAAAGGTTTAGCACTGGGAACATTTTTTGAAAGATAAAAAATGCATTTTATATATACAACTATATAGATCAGACAAAAATGAGGGAGAACTGAGGAGGAAAGAGGGACAGAGGGACTTTTTCCCAAATCAGGGACAGACCCTCTAAATCAGGGACCGTTAAGAGCTATGTGTTTCTATTAATATGCACAGTGTAGGTAGATACAGCTCTAGTGCTTGCATGCAAGGGTGGCTCCATAGGATGCTGCAAGAGAAAGGGGCCACCCTGAAGCAGGAAACCTGCTTCATGATAATTAAACCAAGGAAGTACCCTGAACAATGTACCCTTTGTCTGGAATTCTGCCTAAAAAATAGCAGTGCACTTCCTGGTATGTGCGGGTGTCTAAGCACTCCTGTTCTGTAGCCTCAAACTGTATATCTGCAATGTGAGATCATAGGCACTGCTGCTAGTCTCAGGAGATTTTGAGTGAGATTTGGTGATATCAGTACTGTGCTGCTCACTGCAACAAGAAGCCAACCCATCATCATCATCACCCTCTTTCTCTGTCACCTCATCGCTGTCAAAAATACTGATGCCCACACTCCCCCCCCCCTCTCAGTCTCTGCTCCAGCAGAGACCACTGTGATGGGGGGGGGGGGGGGGCGGGCAGTGACAGACCAGAGCCAGACGGAGATGAGTAGTCATAGTCTCCAATACAACGGCTCTAAAAGCTGGGGCGGAAGGGGGGAAAGGAGAGGAAGGGTATCTCAGATCATCTGTCTCATCACCCCCGACCAACACTGAGTACCCCAACACTGCTGAGCACTGCATTGAGCACCCCAACAAGGTACTGGGTAAGATATGATCAACATGTATAAATACAAAAGTGGCCCATATAATGAACTTGGTTTTGAGTTATTCACTTTAAGCTCATCACAGAGAACAATGGGCCACTCTTTACATCTGGAGGAAAGGAGATTTCATCTCCAAATACAGAAAGGCTTCTTCATAGTAAGAGCAGTGAAAATGTGGAATAGACTCCCTCAAGAGGTGGTTCTGGCCAGCTCAGTAGATTGTTTTAAAAAATGACCTGGATTATTTCCTATGTGTACATACCGTAATATAACTGGATACTGGATACTAAAATGTATAAGTAAAGTTGATCCAGGGAACATCCGATTGCATCTTGGGGGATCAGGAAGGAATGTTTCCTCTGATGGAGCAAATTGGATCATGCTTTACTGGGGTTTTTTTTTTTGCCTTCCTCTGGATCAACTGTGGGTATAGAATTGTATAACTTCTTTTGGCTGAACAAGATGGACTTGTGTCTTTTTTCAGCCAGACTAACTATGTAACTGCTCATTCCCCAGCCATAGCCTGGTCTGAATGATGTGTCTGGGTTTCCAACTGACTGAAACCCAGATACACGATTTGAAACCCGATTTTCCGTGTGAATCCCAGACAGGTGGCAACCCCAATTTAACCTTTTTTTTTCTTATTTCAGCCATAACATCTTGCTGTATGAAGATGGACATGCTGTGGTCGCAGACTTTGGAGGTGAGGATCCTTGTAATGATAAATGTTATCACCCTACAAGAAGAAGGTTGTGTTAAAGAGACAGCCCACAGAGCCATATTCCCATGAGGCAGGAAGAGAATTAGGTATAGGCATACCTTAGGACAATATGGATTCTTCTGTGAGATAAACAAAGGTGTTAGATTTAATAAAGCAAATAGACTGTGCACTTTGCAAGTGCAGTTGCTCCAGAGTTTAGTAAATGAAGGAAGTAACCTTGTTTACTAAGTTCTGGAGCAAGTGCGCATGCAGAGTGCAGAGTCTATTTGCCTTTAGTAAATCAACCCCAATGTGTTCAGATACAGGGAGTGTTCATATTGTGTGTTATCATTTAAAAATCTTAAAGGATAGAAACCTTTAAGTCGGCCATAGATGGATCAATATTTTGCTGGTCCAGGAGAAACCGGCCAAATTTGAATCCATATTTGGGCAAGCTGGTTGTCCTGAAGTCAATTTACCGATAGACTTCAGGACAACCAGCCTGTTTTTTTTTTTTCCATGTGATTACTACCACCAGCTATGGCCAGCAGCAATAATCATTGTATTCTAATGGCGGGGAAACTTCCTGCTTTTAAAATGCAATAGCACATCGGAAGGAATTCCTCCAACACGGATTGTGTTGATGGGGGGAATCGAGTGATTTTCTTTCATTCAATCTATGGTTGAAGGAAAGAAACTTGCTTAATGTCAACTTCTAAAAAAGTCTAAAGACTTGCAAGGATGATGACATTGACTTACCATGAAGAAAAGCTAAGTACAGCATTATTTTTTTTGCTTCCCCTCTGCTTTCTCTGAAGCCCGGGGCCCCATTCCACTTTCCACCCTTAATATAATCTGGGTACAGAGATGAATTTATGTCACACGTGGTTCCTTAGTATCCTTGCCACAGGACATTCCCACCTTTCCCAGCTCTGCCATCCATTGCCCTCTTGTCTCAAACTTGATGGTACAATTGAAAGATTCTTACACCTTAGGCCCCCTTTCACACAGGCTTTTCGATCAGGTCCTCCTGTCAGTTTTTCAGGCAAACCTGATCGGAAGCTTAATGCAGGTCTTTGGGCAGGTGGATATAAATGGACTTGTGTCCATTAACATCCTCCCAGGGCTGCTGATAGAAATCACAGGGCCCATACAGCCTACATGACAGGGCCCATCCCCACACCTAAAATATCAAATAATATTTTTGCTAAAATGCAACACCAGCGATTACTGTGCTTTTAAGCCATGGCAGAAATGATACCCCTGTTTAACAAGACCCATTTAAGTGAACAGCAGAACAGCAGCATGAAGGCAAAATCTGCACCCCCACAGTGAGCAATCGGTACCGATTGCTCACTGTGATCATTCAGCGTGGTGTGTTCATTCAGGATGGTGAACACAAATACATAGGAATGGGAACACAAATACAGAGATCTTACCACTGGTGTCCCCCAGAGATAATAGAAATCAGCTACCGCAAGCCTATAGCGGATTTAAACCCTTATATATACCCAGTGAAGTGACTGGCCTCATCTGATAAACAGGTATAATAACGTGTAAAACATGTAGGAGGATGTGTTTTATCTCTGTGTATCTGCAGCTCTCTCTACATCCGTTCAAAGTGCAGAATTTATAAAGCTTGCCTGAGTTGTCTTAAAAAATGGCACAGAGAGCTAAAGTCATACTCTGCAGAGCTTTGTGAGGAGAGCTCTGAGAGCTGATTGGAGGGAAGGGACACACCCCCCTTCACACAGCACGCAGACCGTCAATCAGCAGGAGGTCCCTCCTCTGTAACCATTTTTCTCTTGGTCTCAGGAAAACTTGTCAGAAGTGATTCATGCTGATAGCAGAGGAATGAAATAGCAGACAGAAATGACACTTAAGGCCCGTACACACGTACCGATCGTCGGCATACAAACGTCGGTGGACGAAGGATCTGCCGATTGTACGCGTGTTAGTATGGTGCCTCCGACAGATGTCTGCGCACAATCCGCAGACAAAAGTCTTTCGTGCAAACATGAAAATATTTGTATGCCGACACCAGAACGGACGATTGTTCGCCTGTCAGTACACAATTCGGCCGACAGACCGCAGATTTGCAAGACTGGGCATGCTCAGAAAATAGAAAACACAGGGAAAGTTAACCATTACATGACATCACTTCTGCAGTCGGCGGACAAAATTCTTGTGCTGTCCTTGTGCTGTCTTTGCACTTTTCAGCAGACACCGACATCCCGGGGAGAAAAGAGGAACATTTGTAAGCCGACCATCGGTACGTGTGTACGGGGCTTTAGTGCTCCTAATTGAGACAAGTACACCCTATAGGGGGATATGCTTTGTTCATATTTCATGTCTGGGGTTTACAACCACTTTAAGTATTCATTTTAGGTGGACTGAACATTTGGGGCCCATTCATACTTCTCTATGTGCATTACCATTAAAACTTGTGTTATAATGCAACGCACAATAATGCATAATACATTTATTTTAAATAGCACTATGATGCACATATACAGTAAAAAAAAATAAAATAAAGTGGGTAATTGCACTTCACAGTGTGAATGGTCTTTGAGAAGTGCTTGTCAGAAATAGTGCAGTTGAGGCATATTAACTGCTCATTGAAAGTGAATAGAATGCCTTAATGCTTTTATGTTTTTTGTGTGTTAATGTGTGGTGCATTAAAGCGTGTGTTAACACACACAGCGGGGTATGGGTAGGCTTCTATGATGTTGCTTTACTACTATGATACATTTCTGGCTGTGACCTCCTGAGGAGCTGGAATGACGCACACGGTCCTTGTTTTATTAAGAATTCTTCCCCATATGGCTGATCGTTAGATAATTAGTAACCAAACAGAGAGTTATTTTTTTCCAGGATAGGATTGTATTCCTGAAACTGCATTTGGGTTACAATGTTGTGGTGACTCAGTTTGAATAACAACTATGGTCTACCACATTTCTTTTTTTTAAGCCTTCGTTCACATTGGAGCCACTTGTTATGCAATTTGACAAGTCGTACCCTATTGTCAGCAATGGCACCGTTCAAATTGGTGCAATTCCGGCTTTGCTGGTGCTGCATCGATTTGAAATAGTTCCTGCACTACTTTTGGTAAAGAATGAAGTTGCACAGATGTCCTCAATGTCGCACCTGAAGCTGCACTTACATGCGGCTTTGAAATGATGCGATCTCGAAGCCACATTCAATGTGAACGAGGGGTAAGGCTCGATTCACATATATGCAAATTGAATGTGTTTTGAACTGCATCTGATTTGCATGACATGTGAACCGAATCCGCTTTCTATGGAGCCGCTTTACATATGTCCAGGCCAGCTGAAGTCCATTTTTAAACAGAGTCCTGCTCGTTTTTCAGTCTGGTTCAGGTGCAATTTCAGAATTCAGCACCTGAATCACACCTGAACTGGTAAACAAAACCACACCAGACTCCTTTCAAAAATTGCAATGAAACCCCAGCTGGACATATATGGATTGACTCTAACTGAATGAAATTTCATTTAACTGAATGACATTTAATTCGCCAAATAACGTTGAATCTTTACCATTGAATGATTTTTAATAACATTTTTGGTTTCACCTGTTTTCATCCTCTGTTATATCTCAGTGCTGCTGATTTCCTGCAGGCTCTCCACAGTTACTCTGGGTTAAGGCCCCTTACACACCATAAGAAAATCGGAAGTAAGATTTCGTCCGAAGAAAAATCTGCCGATTTTCAGAATGTTAGTATAGTGCTTTCAAAAGCTGATTACGAATTTTCAGGCGACAAAAACTGGATGTGCAGGCTATAACATTTTTATGGTACATGAACACAACGTCCGATTTTCGTTTAATTAGTACATCTTTCATCCAAAAAAAATTGTAAGAGCTATACTACACATGCTCGGAAACTAAAGAATACATACAAAATAATTGAACACATTACATCACTTCTGAAGTTGAATTCTGTCGTACGAGAATTTTCGTATGAAAGTAATCTCTTCACTTTCCATGTGCATGCAAGAAAAACAGACGAAAATTAGTCCGATAATCTGATTGTGTGTACAAGGCTTTAGGCCCCTTTCACACGGGTTTTCCGAACCGGTCCGCCTGTCAGTTTTTCAGGCAGATCTGATCGGATGCTTCATGTACCACTATGGAGTAGCGGATGTCAACAGTGACATGTCCACTGACACCCGCTGCTATCCGATCCGATCCTGTTCGTGAAATCCAGACGAATGGAAACCCTATTTTCCATCTGTCTGGAGGATCGGAAAGGATTGGAGGAAAACGGACAGGAGGTCCGTTTTCACCCGATCTCACATAGAGGATTGCGGGGCTCTGACCGCTCCGTATCTGCAAAGCCAGTGGAGATGGAGCTGTCATCTGCCTGCTCAGCACGGATTGGCGGATCGATCACAGCTTAGCAAATCAGAGTCCGTCGGGCACGTGTGAAAGGGGCCTTAGACTTACTAAAACTGATGTACACAGAATCTGGTGCAGCTGTACATAGTAACCAATCAGCTTCTAACTTCAGCTTATTCAATTAAAGTAGAATTATGGGCAAACATTTTTTTGGATAGAGTATTTGAGGGTTATAACCCCTGTCAGGATTTTTTTTTTTCACCAACTATGTCCAATTGCAGAGATTTCCCTTCACTTCCTGTCCCATAGCCAAACAGGAAATGAGAGGAAATCACTGCAAATTAAGGGAAATCCTTGGAGACCCCCAGGTCACCAGAACTTGTGTCCCCATTGGAAGATTTCCTCTCTATTACTTTTCTGGGGACGACCCAAAATTTGGGATTTTCTTTTACTTTCAATGATAATGGTCAACAGGATAAATAGAGAGGGTGAATCTCACTAATGGGGGCACAGACCGCAATAACAACTAACACGTGTACTAATCCCTCTCTACGCTATCCAAAACAAAAAAAAAAAAAGTTTTGCCTATAGTTGTACTTTAAGCTTTGACGATAAAACCTGGAAACTGATTGGTTACTATTCAGAGCTTCACTAGATTATGTGTGCACCAGCTTTAGTAAATCCCTTCTTTTCTGTCTGCATGCACTCAAGCAAGTGGGCCATGCCTGTGTAATGTGTTTCGAAATGGCCACTTGCTTTCTCCATCAGAAGCCAAGGGTGAACACACATGGAAGACAGGGACAGAGCGGTGTCCCCCTATAATAGGAAGTGCCTGAACAAAGACCTTCATGGCAGGATCAGCAGAGTTATGTTAATGAAAGTTGAAGATCCAAAAATTTTGAAAATGACTTTAAGATTATGTTTATGTGTTATAGTTTATATGGGATTTTAAATCTACATTAAAGTGGGCCTGCTCCCTAAATACACACTTACTTTCCCCTGCGTTATCCCCCTCCCTCGCTCACATTCGGGCATTTTTTTCTACCTAAAAGTGTAATACAGCACATCCAGCACTTCCATCTTCCCCGCCTAGGCAAGAATGACTCTTCCACTCCCCCCTCCCCCCCCAATTCTATGCATTCGCAGATGTCCCACAGGGTTTTGTGTCCCAGCAGAGCCCTGGGGCACAACTGGGCATACAAGGGTTTCCTGCATATTGAATACGGAACCAGTATGGAAATCACAGCATTTGGCATGTCCCCAAATTTAAAAAGACGTACCGTGGATGCCCCGCTTAATTTGAGAGTGTTTGTGGAGGTTGGCTTGTTGCACGAGGCTTAGCCCTAGTAGACCTAATTATAAAAAGGATATTGTGTTAGAATGCTGTTGGTTTCACAATACTGGGTATTACTATCAGACTTTGGAGTGTGCAATAATAATGCTCTATTGACACTGTGATTTTTCTTTTCAGCCACTAGGTGGGGTTTTATGTTCTCTTTAGTGAGCTCTATGCAATTGGAAGCTGTAATTGCCTATTTCTTTTCTTTTTTTTTGTACATCACTACTTTGCATTCTTTAGT
Organism: Pelophylax lessonae; assembly: GCF_965119305.1. Taxonomy (NCBI): domain Eukaryota; kingdom Metazoa; phylum Chordata; class Amphibia; order Anura; family Ranidae; genus Pelophylax; species Pelophylax lessonae. The sequence goes on along the minus strand of NC_138775.1, from coordinate 266,005,573 downwards.
GAGTGTTCATGGAACATGTATACTTGACAGTGTTCAAATAAAACTTTCTTCTGATTAAAAAAAAAAAAAAAAAAAGAAGATGATTCAGGTGGAGGGGGCTAAAGTTCTTCTTTAAACTCCAAATTTGAGAAGCCGAGCAATAAATTAATAAACTTTATAAATAGTATTGTTTCACACCTGGTATATAAAATCCATGGTGTGAAATATATGTGCTGCATATCAGCAATCTGTAATTAAACACATTTTAACACTTGGAAAGAGGAAATGGTGCAACTAACACACAACTACAATCCACAACACATAAACACAAGCATATTCTAACACAGCAAAGGATTAATAAGTATCAGCATATTAGCACAGGGAAAAACATATGGATTTTTCACACCAGAATGGTGCTGTATTATGCAGGTTGTCCTGTGATCACACCATACTTATTATTTTTCTCAGGAGCATGCAAAAAAAAAACTATATTTAACAAAATTATGGCTTAGGGATTTTTTTTTCTTTTTGTCTCTGTAGAATTCTTTCTCAACAGCTGTCACAGACATGACATTACCAAGGGCAAATCTATTAAAATTCCACTTACAGAACAAATTTGCATTTTTGAAACAAAATAATAATTCATTACATTAAAAAAATGAATGTATATGCCATTAGCCTCCTCGAAAAATTTTATTTCACATATTCTTTAATGCAAAACAAAGCTAGGCAATACAGGTTCATCTTGTAAGTACTGTATATTGCAGCACTAATAGTGAGACTCCTTCAGTGGAACATTAACTGAAACGTCTTCCACAGATGTGTCTTGAATGAATAAAATGTCCCATGTATGTGACTTCAACATTCAACTTGTCGTGTATTTCTATGACATAAGTGAGTCCCTTATGAATGCCAAATTATTTACCACCGGATTTAGATCAAGGGCTTACCAGACAGATGAACCCCAGAATATGGCAGTCAGTATGCGCCTAAGTATGGTACAATCCCCATACAGGATTCAGGAATGGATCGCAACCACCACTAACACTTCCAGTACTGCATCAAATCAACGATGTCCGCAAAGTAGAAATAAAATACCCAAATAGTACTTATTATCCAAGGGTGATTTATTAAAGTGTTACTAAACCCAGGAGCCTGCACTCACTATATCTGGTCTCACACAGTACACAGAAGATGGAAATGCAATTATTTTAGTAAATATAAATGACTAAATCCCTTTTCTCATCAGTAGTATATAGCAGTCTTGTGACTTTTATCAGTGTCCGGCTAAGCACTGGTTAAAGCTTGTAGGAGGAGTTTTCATTCTCCCATGATTTTCCTATGAGGCTGCATGACCCCTGTCCCTCTGTCTGGACAATGCTGATTGGCTCTGTGCTGATCACATGCACTCTTTAAAAAAAAAAAAAAACTCAGCGGCGCATGCACGGAGGACTCCAAGATGGCCGCTTAGCCTTGGAGCTCTGCACCATTCCAGTCTTCTGATCCCTGCCACAGCCTTCAAAGCACTCCTTCCTGTCCCGCTCCACCAGCAGTCGACCTAGGAACACCCAGGGGATAATCTGATGTCTGGAGGCTCTGCTAGGAGGAACCTATCCAGTCAGCTGGACCACATCCCACGTCAGGCCGGTCTATCCAAGATGGCGGCCGCTACCACGCGAGGCACAAACTGTGATACAGAGGAATCCATAGCTGACCAAGACACCACGAGCCCTGCAATACCTACTATAGTACATGTCACAGTGAGTAATCAGCCCCATGCTGCTTCTTCCCCAGCATCTACTGAATCACTGATTGGGAGAACATGTGAAGACCTTATCCTGACATCCATGAGTGACTTTCTGGCCACCCCAGATGCATGTGAGAAGGGGGCCCATAACCCCCATATCACCCCTACTGATTCCCCTTCCATGATAGCCACTTTTTCCACAATGCTGTCCAGGGGTCTGGCCCAAACAGCTGCACAGATCGCCTCCTCCATCCATGCTGAACTGCAGCATTTGGGATTACAGATGGAAGTCATGGAAAAGAAGGCTGATCAATCTGTAGCCAGAATTAACCAAAACGCTTCCAGAATACAGGATATCCAGGATCAGTTGTAAACTGCATTGTCCAAAATAGATGACCTTGAAAACCGTTCAAGACAATACAACTTCCGAGTCAGAGGACTCAGTGAATCAGTGAAAGAAGTTAACCATGCAATTCGTTCCTTCATCATGGACTTAATACCAGACATCCCAGAACATTGTTTGGAATTTGACAGAGTGCACAGAACCTTGCAACCAATGCGATCTGATAGTCTACCGAGAGACATTATATTTAAGCCCCACTTTTACTCTGTCAAGGAAGAGATGATTAAATTGTCCAGGAATTCAGTTGGGCTCACTATTCAGGGACATAGGGTCCAGGTCTTTGTGGACCTCTCCCCCTTTACCGAATAAAGACGTCGCTCTCTGAAACCCCTCCTTCAAGTTCTGGCTCAAAAGGACATAACATACAGATGGTCCTTTCCATTTCGCCTAAACTTCTCGTATCGGAATAAGGCCCACAGCTTCTAATCATTTTCTGAACGCCTGCTCTACACTTGGGGCTGATGACCCAAGAGATCCCTCCTCCTTGCACTGCCAGGGGTCCCTCATCTGCCAAAATGCCTTCTCCTCCTAGTCCAATTAATCCAGTTTGGCAGAAAAAACAACCGAAGAGGTCAAGGCACTCTAAACCTCCCTGAGGAAGTCATTTGGATTAAGGACAACTGGATCCTATTTTGCACTTACTGGAACTGATATTTCATACGTCTTTCCTCTTCCCATGATTCGTGTTAGCTTTTAGCATGAGTTTCCCTTTTTGTTTCCTGGGGAACTCCTCCAAGGGGGAGGGTTCTGGAATTTCTATTCCCCAATGTTTGACAAGTTCAAAGTCTAATTTGTTTTAAAGTTTACAAGGTTTTTCCTATACCTTCCCTTACTTATACTTGGGCATAAATGTTGTTAAGATACAGCTGGGATGTCATCCAGGGTGGCTCCTAGGATTCTCCCCTTTGGTGGGGTGAAAAATTCTTCAGAGCTTGGTGTGGCTGTGAAGAATAGGAGCTCCTCTAAACATGTCAGCCCATGGGGTCTTCAGTTTCTGTTGTATCTGCACATGTTGTTGATACATTTGAATGGGACATGCTGAGATCTGTCATGCGCTTTTAACTTTTGCTTTTTTGTGAGTATAATACTTACAATGTTTTTATATACAATAAATGATTTGTCTCAGCATATTGCACTAGGTCGGTGTACCCTCTGTGGTTTTTTTTTTATTGCAGTTACATAGTAGCTGAGGTTGAATAAAGACAACAGTCCGTCCAGTTCAACCTGTGTAAGTGTGGTTGGACTAATTCATTTCCCATTCCCCTGAATGTTTTGATCTTGGAGATGTATGTTTCCCCAAGTCTTTGAGGGCAGCAAGACCGTGGTTATCCACTTTCAAGTGTAATGAAGATCTAAGCGTACCTATCTGGAGGGGTCATTTTCCTACGCGCAGGAGGCATTGTATTTGTGACTGTTTCAGGGCTGTCCCTTATCTCCTCTAATTTTCGCAATAGCTATTGAAACTTTAGCAATCGCCATTAGATCACACCCTGATATCAAGGGAGTCTTGTGTGGTCCCCAGGAACATAAATGCGTGTTGTTTGCGGATGACCTACTGCTCTTTATCACACCCCCCCTGATCTCCACCCCTAATGTATTTAAACTGCTCCAATATTTTTGTTCTATCTTGGGCTTAAAAGTAAATGTCTATAACTCTGTAGCACTGAACATCTCGGTTCCTCTGCAGCTAGTAGACCAGTTGAGGCACCACTTACCATTCTCCTGGTCCTCTTACTCCATTCCCTAGTTGGGAATTAATCTACCCCACAACATTGACAAACTGTTTTCTGTTAATTATCCCCCTATGTTCCAGAAACTATGGGCAAAATGGGATCTATCCTGGCTGTAAAGGATCAACTCTATCAAAATGACTCTTCTACCACGTCTTCTGTACTTCTTCATGTCCCTCCCCATTCCGATAAAGAAAACGCTACATCTCAAATTTCAATTGAAAATCATCTGCTTTGTCTGGGGGAGGATAGGTTACCGCTGCCCTAAAGAAGTGCTCTACCGACTGAAAAGTCAAGGGGGGCTGGGCCTACCCAATTTATGGTGGCACTATCAGGCTGCGCAATTAGCTCAAATCTCCACAGTATACTCTAGGGGTCCCCCAAACCTGATTGGATTGCTTTGGAAAGACAGAAAGTTCCCCTGCACACTATAGACTTTCTGCTCTGGAGTAGTCCTAAACGAAGACCCGCAGTCCTCGCCCCTATCCTCTCTCACTCCCTGGCATTGTGTGATGCTCTATATAAACAAGCTTCTTTAATCTCTAGTACCAAACCACTCTCCCACCTGTTCAATAACCCTTCCTTTGCCCCGGGTTTGAATATACATAGAATGCTTTAAGAAAAAAAAAAAAATCTTAAGTCTTTACAATCCCTTTAAAGGATTGAAAGCATTTTTTTAAATTTTCTTGGGCTTATATATCAGCCTCTCAGCAGCAGTTTTTGTATTGTCAATTTTGGAATACTGTATACGTAAAAGTTTTTTTAAATAATATATCAGCACAGATTTTGCATCATCAAGCAGATGTGAACGAACTGTAACAGGCTAGGTATTGGTCTCAAATACATTTACTTAAAAAAAATAACTCCGCTTTAGTTGAGGAAAAAAACATTCCCCTCTGGTTGATCTATGTACACTGCAAAGAAGGACTGCAACAAACGTTGTTGTAGATTCCTACCTTCTGTTATTCAGAAGAAATAGCTGTTTGTGTCCATATGCTGAGTGAATCTTTATGGGAGTAGTTTTGTTATTATCACCCCCTTTAGACTCGATTTCCCTTTGGGAGTATCTCACCAAAAACGATGCCATTCTTTCAGAGCACATGCGGTGCACATTTAAGAGATATTTACTGTACCGATAGGTAAGCCTTACTATAGGCCTACCTAAAGGTAAAAGTCATGCATGAACGTTTACTCCCACTTTAAAGGAGAAGTATAGCCAAGGCTCCTTTGGCTGAACTTCTCCTATGGATCACAGAAGTGCAATTCGTTCTGCACTCCTGTGACCCGTTTTCAGCAGAGAGCGGACTGAAGTGACGTCACAGAAGTCGGTCCAGGCACCGTGTCATCATGACCACGAAGTCTGGATCTGCCAGATGCCTGGACTGACAACCAGCTTAGCCTCTCAGCCAGCCGCTCCCCACCCCTCCACAGCCCAGTGCTCCATTGAGCGAGGAGGGGCAGAGCAGAGAGCTGCTGACTCACAGTCTTTGCTCTGGGAGCTGTCAGAACCAAGCGATCGGCGGTGTTCGATTGCTCTGTTCTCAGTGAAGAGGCGCGGGGGGGACAGATACAGCATCAGACCAATGCTACATCCACCCATGTAAGTATTAGTAAAAAAAAAAGCCCAAACGTATAGTTTTCTTATAACATACTTATTGTTTAGGGAAAACGTTTCTCTTTTTGGGTTTGTAGAGTTCGCTCTTAACAGCTGTCATAGATTTGGCAGATGTAAACCTATTAAGATGCCCCTTTTTTCTACAGGACAATTAACATTTTCTAAAAACAGGACTTGTGCTAAAAGCAAACCTTTATTATACAAAATAATGAATGTATGGAGCATTGGTTTCCGCAGGAGAAGGATAATTAACACCTCTTTCCTCCCACTGCCCATGTAATAAACAGAAAGACACCCCTTCTTATGTCTCAGCCACTGTATGCAGTACATTTGGTCAGTCTCTGAGTGAGTATTTCTGACTGTCAATCTAATGTTTAGGGTTTATTGAAGCTTGAAGTGGAACTAAAGGCACAAATACCTGGGCTCCACTCCTTCCACACCCGCGAGGTTCTGCTCCAGCATCTTCTCCCTGGCTTCTTCTGAGTGCTGGTCTTTGGCCTCCTTGATTGGCCATCGTAGGTTGACTTCACTCCCATGCATATGTGGGAGTCTTGCATCTAGGCACACTGGGACTGTGCTGGAAATGTAAATGTAGCTGCGCTGCTCCCTTTACATTCTGGCGAGGATAGCGCACAGGCAGGTATGTGCGTTTTATTGCAGAAGAGACATATTGCATGTTTCTTTTGAAATAAAGAGCCTGTTTGATTTTTTTTATTTTCTGAGTTCAGTTCCATTGAGAGCAAACTGTGACAGTTCTCATTCATGGCATGCCTTGAACATACTGTAGTTGTTTTCAGTAACTGTTAAATCCAATTGGTTTAGTTCTGCTTTAACATGATTGTAGCCATATTAGTGCACTATTATAACAACACTGTTGAATACTGTCTAGGATACTTTCTTAACAGTTACATTTTCTGGACAAGCTTTTGGGGGTCTACCTGGTTCTTTGCAGTCCAAGCAGTACTGGTGTTGGACCAAGAAGGGGCTAAACCTCCAAAAGCTGTTGGGATTGAATAACTAACTGATTGCGCAGTGCCACGGAAAGCAGCTTTTTCTTTCTTTATATAATGTGGTGCTGTGAATCTTGTGTACAAGGATCTAGCATTTATTCATGACACCATACAACCCCATCTTGTTGACTATAAGCTTGAACGCAGTGCGGCCTTTCCTTTGGTGAAGGTCAGATACTGTTCTGTGCTTCACCACAACACAAGGCCTGTCTTTTCATACCAGAGATATGTGGGAAGTAGTAGTCTATAACCATGCAAAATGCTTCAGTGACTTTCCATTGATTTTCCTAAGGCAGATATTCACTCGGATCTCGCTTGCTTAAAATGAATAAATAAATAAAGTGGAAAAAACATTCTGTTGTTTTTCCCTTTACAGAGTCAAGATTTCTTCAGTCGGTCGATGAGGACAACATGACCAAACAGCCTGGGGTTTGTTTATATTTCTTCTTTTATTAAAAGTCTTTCTGAATGGTCTGATACATTCTTGAACCCACTGAGTAATACAAAATCTATTTTGGTGAGTACAAAAGTATAGAATCTGGAGAAGTAGGGTGAACTGACATATGGAGCTGATCCCTTAAGCCCCGGTTCACATTAGTGCAATCACGGAGATTGCATGTAATTTGGAGCGCACTGCTCCTAAATTACATGCGATCTCATGTGCAGTGCAAATTTCAGCCATACACTTTGTGTGGCTGAATTTGCACCGCATCTGCACTAAACATGCACCTGACCCTTTTTTTTATCCGCAGCAGAATCGGATCGCATAGTGGTCCACACTAGTGCCATCCGATTCTGTGCGAACTTGCAGATCGCACTGCGTTATGCAATCGCAACTGGGAGTGTCGTTAACTTTTAATTGACACCCCCTGCGTATCGCATATGGCAGTGTGAACTGCTAGGGGTGCGGATGCGATGAGGGATCACACTGCATATTCGCAGCGTTCCCGCATCGCACAAATGGGAACCGGGACTAACACTTGTTTTTCATCAGTAGAAATATTCCACTGGGATTACACCATATTACTCAATTCCAGCATCTGGTATATCACTCCCAAAATACTTTTTAGCTCTAATGAAGGGGGACCTTTTGAACACCAAAAATGTGTTTGCTGTAATCGAATGGGACTTTCTTTAAAACTGATATATATATATATATATATATATATATATATATATATATATATACAGTATATAAACAGATGCATCTCATAAAATTAGAATATCGTCAAGAAAATCATAATTTATTTCAGCAATTTAATTCAGAAAGTAAAACGTAAAACTCATGTATTTTAAATAGATGCGTTACACACAGAGTGATATATTTCAAGAATTTCTTCCTTTTAATTTTGATGATTACAGCTCACAGCTAGTGAAAATCCAAGATTTAGTATCTCAGAAAATTAGAATATGACATAAGACCAATACAAAAAAAAGGTTTTTATTACAGAAATGTTGGCTTACTGAAAAGTATGTCCATGTACAGTATAGTATGCACTCAGTACTTGGTCGTGGATCCTTTTGCATGAATTACTGCATCAATGCGGCGTGATATGGAGGCAATCAACCTGTGGCACTGCTGAGTGAGGTGTTATGGAAGCCCAGGTTGCTTTGATAGCAGCCTTCAGCTCATCTGCCTTGTTGGGTCTGGTGTCTCCCATCCTCCTCCTGACAAATTGACAATACCCTAATCTTCTCTACGGGGTTTAGGTCAGGCGAGTTTGCTGGCCAATCAAGCACAGTGATATCATGATCATTAAACCAGGTATTGGTAGTTTTGGCAGTGTGAATTCCCTGTTAGAGGGCTGCACTGACTTTGGACTTGATAAAACACAGCGGACCAACAACAGCAGATGACATGACTCCCAAATCATCACTGATCGTGGAAACTTCACACTGGACCTCATGCAACTTGAATTCTGTGCCTCCCCACTCTTCCTCTAGACTCTGGGACTTTGATTTCCAAATGAAATGCAACATTTTACATAGTCCGTGATGATTTGGGGAGCCATGTCATCTGCTGGTGTTGGTCCACTGTGTTTTATCAAGTCTGAAGTCAGCGCAGACCTCTGCCAGGTAATTCTAGAGCACTTCATGCTTCCCTCTGCTGACCAGCTTTATGGAGATGCTGATTTCATTTTCCAGCAGGACTTGGCACCTGCCCACACTGCCAAAAGTACCAATACCTAGTTTAATGATCATGGTATCACTGTGCTTGATTGATAAATTGATTGATTGATAAATTAGTAATTTAGGTCAACATTGGATCATTCAGAGATCCTCACTGAACTTCTGGAGAGAGTTTGCTGCACTGAAAGTAAAGGGGCTGAATAATTTTGCACGCCCAATTTTTCAGTTTTTTACTTGTTAAAAAAGTTTGAAATATCCAATAAATTTCGTTCCACTTCATGATTGTGTCCCACTTGTTGATTCTTCGATAAAAATTACAGTTTTATATCTTTATGTTTGAAGCCGGAAATGTGGCAAAAGGTCGAAAAGTTCAAGGGGGCTGAATACTTTTGTAATGCACTGTATATATATGTGTGCATTCTATGCACTAAGAATAGATAAAAAAAGCCTTCTGTATACAGCAGCCCCTTTCAGCACCCCAAATAGTTACCTGAGCCCATCTTTATCCAGCGATGTTGCAGGAGTGTCTTAGCCGCCCACAACTCCCCTCCTCGTTGGCTGAGACAGCAGTGGGGCGCAATGGGCTCCTGCTGCTGTCAATCAAAGTCAGTCAGCCAATCAGGAGAGAGAGGGGGCGGGGCAATGTCGCAGCTCCATGTCTGAATGGAGACAAGGAGCTGTGACTCGGCTCTGGTGCCCCCAAAGCAAGCTGCTTGCTGTAGGGGCACTCAACAGGAGGGAGGGACCAGGAGCACAGAAGAGGCACCCGAGAAGAGAAGGATCCAGGCCACTTTGTGCAAAACCAACTGCATAGAGCAGGTAAGTATAACATGTTTGTTTTTTTGTTTTGTTTTTTTTAAATGAGACTTTATAATCACTTTAAATGCCTTTTTATTGAAACTAGTGTAAGAAACTGAATTTAGAGAGAACCGAGAGAGCAAGGGGCAGCACAAGGGGCCGATCAGGTGTCCTGCTTTGCACATGTGCTAGGAACATACATTCTAAAAAAGGAAAGGACACAAAAGATAAATAAAAAAAAAACATAAAATGGGGCCTGCTCTCCTGTACTATAAACAATGAAGCTGCATTCCTTATAGTGAAATACTATAAAAACATTAAACTAAAATGGGAAATGGTGCTAATACACCCTTATTAAGGGTTTCCTATTTTTATTTAACACAAAAGATAAATGTCTGTTACTGGTCCTTCATTTGCAGTCACAGCTATGGCAAAGCTACCTGGGTTTTGTTCAAACAGTTTTGCAAATCTTGTTTGAAGTTTGCAGCACACCCCAATAAAGTCTATAAGAGGGGTGAATACTGTTATTCAATTCTGTCCATTTGTAAGGCTAATAAGCTATTTTCAACCAAAATGCATAAGAAGCTGGGCACTTCTGGGAGAGAGGAAGTGGGAGAGGAGGCATGTAACAATGCAAAAAAATGTATCTCTCCCTACACAACACTTATAAAATGGCTACTGTGAGCTCACTATTTTATAGAAAGGGGGCCGGGTTATCCATTCCTTCAAAGCATTGGCTTCTGTGACTTTGAAGGTGTGAATCCTAGGTTGTTCCCTATTTCTGGTGGTAAACCTGTGACGTTTCCAGCCAAACGTTCACAATTGGCAAACTTTGTATATTCCTGGGATTCAACATGAACCAAAGGCTGAATTTTAATTTCATCCTTAGTCACAGGCAGAGGACAGGAAGATGACCAGGATGTGTTGCCTAGCTACACGAGGGAAAAGTCAGCTCACCAGGATGATTATCAATTTTGGCTGAGCTATGTAAATCTCAGGAATGGATGGACAGAAATGTAAATCCTTTGAGAAGTAAAGCAGCTCCCATATAGTGTATGAACCCTAAATGGTGTATTTAGTTGCAGGCATGAAGTGTAGCTTTGCTTGATGTACAGAAATACCTATTGTTTCCCATACCTAAATGCACAGGACTGGGGATTCAGTAGAAAGTTACACAGTCAGCAGCAGGATGTAGGGCTAGTTTTCCAATGGGCCCTATAGGCATTGATCATTAGCTCCCAAAGCCAACTCATCTGGAAGGAACACACATTTTCCCCAAAGCCTTTTCTTTTTTACTGACCTTATCCAGTATTAGGTACTGGTCTTACCTGGCTTTTAGACTGTATAAATGTAAGATAACTGTATCTGCATTGATGACGTATGAAATGTATTAGAAGTTGATAACACTGCATATAAGGATTGCTTACAGCATTTTAGCCCCGTTCCTTCAGTGTGTAACTGAGGTCCTGCACTATGGTTTTAGGAAATCTTCTTCCAGTCATGAAAAGGGACATTGGTTGTTGGGTGGAGGAGGGGGCAGTCACCGATTCTCTGGAACTGTGTGATAACTATGGCTACCATGTGTATGGGAAAACACAGGCTAGGGAGTTTGCTTCCTCTGGGTTGGATAAAAAATGAGCCAAAGAGGAGATTGGTTTTACAACATTTAGGTATGTCTCTGATCTTCAGATAAGCCCTTGCAGGGGCCCTTCTGAGATTAAAGAGGAACCTAGCCTGTATAGGGAGAGGTATAAGCAGTAGAAAGAGAGAAGTGCTTATGCCGCTGTACAGAACACTGGTGAGACCTCACTTGGAGTATTGTGCGCAGTACTGGAGGCCATATCTCCAGAAGGATATAGATACTCTAGAGAGAGTTCAGAGAAGAGCTACTAAACTAGTACATGGATTGCAGGAAAAAACTTACCAGGAAAGGTTAAAGGACCTTAACATGTATAGCTTGGAAGAAAGAAGAGACAGAGGGGATATGATAGAAACTTTTAAATACATAAAGGGAATCAACTCGGTAAAGGAGGAGAGCATATTTAAAAGAAGAAAAACTACCACAAGAGGACACAGTTTTAAATTAGAGGGGCAAAGGTTTAAAAGTAATATGAGGAAGTATTACTTTACTGAGAGAGTAGTGGATGCATGGAATAACCTTCCTGCAGAAGTGGTAGCTGCAAATACAGTGAAGGAGTTTAAGCATGCATGGGATAGGCATAAGGCTATCCTTCATATAAGATAGGGCCAGGGACTATTCATAGGATTCAGATATATTGGGCAGACTAGATGGGCCAAATGGTTCTTATCTGCCGACACATTCTATGTTTCTATGTTTCTATGTTAGCCCCATCTGCATCCTAGACACAATCTTATTTCCATAATGATAAATTTGGCTCTGGTAGAAAGATTGTTTAGTGAACACAGGGATATAACAGTAACTTTGTTTGATATTAGCAAATATCCCGGTTGTGAGCACGTTTACACAGTTAGACTTTGTTCACCCTACTGCGACCTGAATGTTGTGTGACTTACAGTATGACTTTGCCAGGGGAATTTCTAGCGATTTGCTGGTGACTTGATGCGACTTGAGTACTATTTTGATGTAACTTTATAGCAAGGGAGGAGCTACACCTTTGAGAATATCATCTTTGATGAAACGCGTCAGGTCACGGCGTGCTGACGTCACCTACACGTTGCTGTCCACGAGGGACGGGCGAGCGGAGCCGTCCGGCCGGCGGCTTTCTTTCCTCTTCGCATTAGATCTTCTGTTTGTCTGTAAGTGCATTACTATTTTATTAATAAATACATCCGTGGGTTTTACACTATGGCGTTTTCCATATTTTGTATCATCTATGGTTGATCCAATACCGTCCATCTGAGTTCCCTATCTGAGTGAGGAGACACAACGGATCGGTTCCATACACATCCCTCCTGCCTCCTTATCATCGGGAGTCGGTAAGGGTGTTTTATCCATCAGAGGTGTTTCCCCCACTTGCTTGCATGTTCAGACCACACCTATCCAGTCTTATATAAGCTCTCCATATTCATCCTTGTGGTAAGCTGCTGTCCTATTGGGGTGATCCCCCTTCTCCCCCCTTTTTGGTGTATCTGCTATTTTTCATCTATATTTTGGTAAGGAGTACCTATTGGGGTTCTGTGGCATCCTTTATCACATTTTTCACTACGGGAGCAGTGGTGTTCTCAATGCACTTTGGGTGTCCTTTCTTTACATATATAATCTTTTTTTTTGGTTTTACGCTATGGCGGTGTATTTTTTTGTATCACACATGTTACCACTCCATTGAGGGATCCGCGTTGGAACCTGGTAGTCCACCTGGACCTCATCCCTAGGACGTATTTTGAACATGTTGATGGGCCTTTGTTTATTTTATTTCCGGTAAGCGGTACCTGCACAAGTTACCCGTTTTTGTTTCCATATTCTGGACATTATTCGGATTCTTCACTATTTCACCATACAGTCAACCTGTATACATCATCCACAGCGCAACTTATTTTATATTACACCGCAGGGAATGCCTGTGTAAGTTTCCTGTAATGTCAGATCCGAATCACATCCATATAGATGAGGATCCAACTTGGAGGCGACTTTCATTAAAGTCTATGGGCCCAAGTCAGTTAGAAGTTACTTTGAAGTAGTACAGGAACCTTTTCTAAAGTCAGAGCAACTTCAGTAGTGGTAATTAAGACAGCATTAATTGACTTACATGGTATTTCAAATGTTATGTCACTTGGTTTCTCACAAGCCGGATGCCAAGCCGTGGCAGCATGAATCGCGCCTAAGTGACAGATATAACCGAACCTGTTACATTTTTTTAACTATAAACACAAACATCAGATAAGAAAGAGGTACTGCAGGTACCTTTTAAAAATAAACAAGCCTCCTTGTGTGTGGAGGGACTTTCAACCCATCTCTGGGACCTCAACCTCGGCTCTAGGTACCTTTGGCGCCCTTCAGCTCTATTTGTCTCGTTGAGCACCAAAAGAGTTCTAAAATCCAGGAAGATCTTTTGTACAAAACTTGACCAGATTCCTTGATCAATAGCTTGGGCCTGCTCCCTCTGCTTCCTATGCCTCAATTTTCAACCATTGGGTGGTCTACTGGCCAAACGCACAAAAGGTAGTAAAGGGTCACATATAGTGTCTAATGTTTTGAAATATTCTATGTGTATAACTGTTGATGGGAGTAGGGCACTGAGACCTTTTAAATAATTAGTGTTCATTGGACCGTTGTTTCTCTAAAATTACACTGGAATAAGCGTTACGTGGAGAGTTTAGATGTACATTGTGTTTAGCAAGGTGCATCCTAGAACCCACTTTTAAGGCTTTGCAGTATTTCCTTTATTTCTTAATTGGGTCATTCAGCTTTTCTCTGACCTCTGAGTGCTGTGTTCTGTGTACAATAAGACATTTTATCCCATATCTAAAATATGGAAAAAGTTTTTCCAAGTCACATAGTAGAAAAAAATAAGATACTGGGTAATTGTGTGGAAATTCTGAATATATGTCAGTAATTTTATTAAATGATAGTCTCTGAAAAGGTTGGCTGCAATTACATGCTGATAACCGTAATTTCTTTCTTCTGTAGATGTGAAATACATAAAATGTGGGACATTTGTAGTTATGTTGTTGAAATATTACTGTTTGAAATGATTTGCAATGCATTGTTTGTAAATGTCTTGTTTCTCTTCTGGCAGAAAAAACTGCATATATTATCAGAAAACTGTCACCTTTGCCATTTTTACTTATGCACATTGTAAACTTCAACAAACACATTTTTTAGCACCTAAAGTTAAAGTTACCCATCGTAAAGCACTTCTTAGAAGACCGTTTTGAACTGCAGGCACCTTGTGATGTCTACAAGTTCCTAAAATGCTCTTCAAATTGATACATGTGTCCCTGTGGAGCCCTCCTGGATCCTATCCCCAGACTGTACATGGGGCCTGCACTTCTGGCCAAGTAAAGATTAAGATGACTCTTAATTTGCCCACTCCCCCACCACTTTATTGCTCCATCATCCAAACTCATTATATAAACTCTCTGCCAGATGGTATTAGAACTTACACAGGATTTATAATGTCACCCTCTCCCACACATAATAATGTTCAGGTTTTGCCATTGGCTGCTAAGGCCTGAGCACTGCATCATGGGATGAAGTCACATGCTCCCCCATACTTAAAAGCAATTAGTATTTTGAGGCAGCTCTAGTGGAGCAGAGAGGGGCGCAGTTAATGTGAGTATAAATAGGTTGGGAGGTGATCCTTTAAAACACTCTACTGCTGCCTTAAATTAGTCTCCTTAAGCCAGGGGTGTCAAACTCAATTTCATTGTAGGGCCGCATCAACATTATGATTGCCCTCAAAAGGCTGGTTGTATCTGTAAGACTAGATATCTACAGCACCCCACCGCCCCCCCCCCCTTACATTAGATTTGAAGAGCCCACCCACCACTGGAATTCAAGAGTCCTCCAATCTCCCTTACATCACCGTACACCCCCCTTATCTTGCGCTGCTGTCAGGAAGAAGCTGGGGTGGAGCTGCGAAGCAGAAAGTGCAGGGTTAAGAGGAGGACCAGTGGAGGACTGAAGTCTGCTGAATGCTAAGACAGAGAGTTGGAGGATCTGTAGGAGGAGTTCTGCTGCCAATTGCTGACATGGGTAGGGGGGGGGGGGCAGAGAAAAGCTTCTCCGCACCTGCACGGTAAAGTGCAGGACCTAGGGGTGGAGTTCTGTCATCCTTTCTGCTTCTGACTGCTGAGACAAGGTGGAGGCAGAAATCAGAGGATTGCCACACCTGCAAGATCGGTGCAAGGGCCACATGAAGTGGCCTGGAGGGCTGGATTTTGACCACAGGCCTTGTGTTTGACACTTATACCTTAAGCACTGACACTGACTGGGTGGAGAAACAGCAATATACGAATCTTCCCTGTGAATGTGTGTGTGTGTGTGTGTAAGGGGGGGGGGGGGGTGGTTGTGTCAACAGAAGTCTGATCATTGGAGGACAGACAGGTTATTCTCTCAGCACAACTAGAAAACTGACCACTGGGATGAATGTGCTCTTATTTCTAGCCGGTCAGTTTCTAATAGGAAAGCAAGGGGACTGGCAGGATCATCAGGCATTTCTTACAGAAAAGCAATACAGAGAGCAAAAAAAATTATAAAGTGCGCTTAGTTTATCTAAATACAAATAGCTTTCCAGGTATAAACCATCACGTTACAATGGAAATAGCTGCACTCACTATACCTCACATAACATAAATACCAAACCGAAAGAAAAAATGTTTTGCGCTGTCTTATAAATTGCATATAGCGCATTACATAATTTATAAATAAATAAAATACATAATTAATTTAAAAAAATCAGTATATAACAAAAGTCAAAATAAAAGTGAATAAATCAAAAGTCCCATAATTCTTGAAATTCGTGCAACAAACAGTCCAAAGAAGAAAATTAATCCCAATAAAATGATAAACAATATATATGCAGTGATGTTAAGTGCTCCACACAGAGATCCATTGGTTTAGGTGATCCCCACAAAGTGCTCCACTCAGGGAATAAAAATTGCCTCTTACCAGAAACAAATACTTTTTTACAGGTCTTGCTATGCCTTAGTAATAGACCCTTAATTGGATGGATGGACAGATGTAACACCGCTGCACTCCGGCTCAGACACCTCAAGGCAAGCTCGGCAGCCATATAGAATCATCTCAGATACTTCTCAACCCACCTTCAGACACCCAAAACAGGGCTATACACTTGCAGCCACGAGTGGGTTCAAACATTCGCATGCAGAACAGAAGAAGAGCTTTCTCTGCACAATATCTCAAAAAGCATATTTTTTAAAGAAGTAATCTACTTACATAAATAGGAGTAAAATAAGCATCAAGTACATAAAACGTCTGTCAGGAAGGGCATCCTAGCAGTCAAGATCTTCTGTTCTCAGCACTTCACTGAGGAAAGGTGCACTAGTGCCCACCAATGTACATCTAAATGCTAAGGGATATGCGCATGTGCGCCCCGTGACAGATGTTGGCACCAAGTGGACTTTTTAAACTGGGACAGTACCCAGCATCAGTGCTGTCTTGTCTACAGCGTTCCCGTGTGTCCTGTTCCTGTTCCTGTTACTCTGCGTTTGTTCCAGTTATTGACCTGGCTTGTTCTGATTTACTCCTGCTCTCTTCCTGCACTGACCCTGCCCTGTCCTTGACTCTGCTCCTGCCTGCACCTGTTATTACCACGCTGCTGATTATTACCGACCCGGCTTGTACCTTGACTGTGCTCCAGCCTCCGCATCCGTACCTGATCTGCCTGCCTGTATGACCCAGCCTGTCTGACCCTACCTGTGTTCCAGCCAATAGGGAACCTCTACAATGCTAGCCACTGTGCCTGTTTTTCTACCTGCTGCTTTCAAGTGCCATCCTGTGTCTGTTACAATCTACCTGCTGTCCTCTGGCATGCTGACTACCTTACAAGGTTTACCGAGAGGTCCAGCCCTGCAGCTTCACCAGGAGATTCAGCCCAGCCCTGCTGCTAGCAAGACCATCAGGCACTCCTGCACTACCTGTCTCCTCTAAAAGTGGCCCAGAGTCAGAGGTGTAAGAGAGGCCTTCTTCTGCATATCAAGCTCTTCTACCAGGTACGTGACAATGTCCGGTGCCCGGGCGGGCATGATGATGTCACTGCTGAAACTCCGCCCTATGCATTTTGTTCTAACGGACGTCTTGACTGGGGCAACTGAGGTAGTGGTGGACAACAATAGCTGAACTATATAGGCTCACAGTGATCTAAAGCTAGAGGGTGCTGCCACCTCTCTATAACCTACCTTAAAATCACTTGACAGCAGCCATATTCCTGGAGACTCAAGCCCTCATAGATGGCAATAGCAACAACTCGGATAAATACAGAGAGAACAGGATGTTTTTAACACAAGTATTTGGTACAACAGACACATATCAGGAATATGAAATGTTAGGGTTACATAATATTTAATATATATCTCTCAGTTATAGAGAGTTTTGAGAGTTCCCAGCTTTGCTCACCTGCTGTGACCGCTACAAGGGTCTCTCACCCTTCACAAGAGATATAAGGATACAATCAAGCAATCTCTACCTTTCGGAAGGGAAAGAGTCTTGCCACTGGAATTCTTAACAAAGAGTTTTCACTATCCACAAAAACCCTGTTCCTGTCAGGTTTTCTTCTTTTATTTTCAACATTTTCAGTGATACAGCAGTAGTGATGCCCAGCAAACAGTCAGCCTTTTGGCAAAAGTTTAAAGGTTTACATGGTAATAAGAAGAGTTTTATTCTTAAAGTAGATAGAAAGGCATTAAAAACACAGCCTAGATATTTGGCTTTCTATCATGGCTCTGTCATTCCTTACTATGTATTTTCTAAAGTAGGCATTCGAATTACCTTTTTTATAATATTTATTATTCTGCGATCAGGTGACCACTGCCCATCTATATTGGGTATCCTTGATTTAGTCAGTGATGAGACGCATTTCAGCTGTGATGTCAATACCGAAATTGATGTTGCACCTTGTCCTTTCCCTAATTCTTTCCAGCACATGCAGAGTGGAATATAAACTTAGCTGGTGCAGGGAGATTGACACCGAACAGCTTCTTGGTCTCAGCAATGCTAGGGAAAAAAGCCATTAGTATTGGGGCTTCAGAACATTGGCAAGACCAGATCAGAAATAGGTTCATAGTGGTACTAGACAGGGGTGCCCCCTCTCCCCACTGCTGTTTGCTTTGGCGATTGAACCGCTGGCTGCATGTATCTGAAGCAATGACCGGATAGTGGGGTTCAACTATGGCGCTATACAGGAGAAAATTCTACTGTGTGCGCACGATATGCTTTTGCTATTAGGGGACTCTGACTCCTCGCTCAGAGAAACCATGACCACGATCACAGAGTTTGGGAGGTAATCTGGGCTAACAGTTAATTTGACCAAGTCTGCCCTGCTGCCATCTGGACGGGGTGGTTTAGCCAGTGTCGCTGGACTTCTGTAGATTTAACGTCCTTCCGTTGCTGGTGAAATTTAAGGATAGGTTTAAAAGGTTGTTGCTCTCTGTTGCTGGGAGTGAAAATTTTGTTAAAATGATTCTCATGCCTCAGCTGCTTTATTGCCTACTTAACTCCCCAGTGGTGATACCATTGAAAATATTCCGGACGGTTAACTCCATCTTCAGGGATCTAATTTGGAAGGGAGGCTTGGCTAGGGTAAAGTTGGAGCAACTTCAAAAACCCAAGGATGGGGGAGGGGGGCTTGTCCTCCCTAACCCTTGGCTGTACTACATAGTTTCCCAGCTACAACACCTGGTGGGGGGGGGGGGGGGGTTGGCGGCTGTACCGTTAACCTCAGCACTATGTATTATGCTTAAATATAGTGAGTCGACCTCTCTAGTGGAGGGCCTGGAGGCGCAGCTGTTTGCCAAACCAAATAAACCGTTACCTACGTACCGTCTCATTCAGAAAATATAGGATTAATCCAAGCAATTGCAGAGGGTGTTTGGTTTCACTAGGTACAGTCCAATATGGAATAATAATACTTACTCTGAGCTCCTTAAACTACAATGCGCGACCAGGTGGCGTGCTGTGGGGTGACGCATCTCCATCACATCTTTCATGGGGGCGGAGTTTTGTCTTTTGCCCAACTGCTTGCCCAAATGCTTAAATATGAAATTCTACTATGTACAATTGCAAAATGCCGTGAAAGCCCAGACGGCACTGGAGGGCATTGAGCTTTCCCCTATGCCAGTATTTGCCTTCATGCAACAGACAGCCACAACTAAGGGGTTTATATCCTGCTGTTATGCCACCCTTTTGGGGGCATACTTGGAGAGATTTCCCGACACTTTGTGTGATAAATGGGAAAAGGATGTGGGTGAGATTCCAGGTGAACAGTGGGAGGAGGCATTGGAGGCGGTTAGGCTATGCTTGTTTATTGTTTCCCAGAGAGTTTCCCAACTTTATATTCTTCTCAGAGTTCACTGCACTCCGCTTAAACTACACTCTATGGGTTTACGTCCAGATGCACTATGTTGTAAATGTGGGGGGGAGACAGACAATCTAATTCACTTGCTGTGGAGATGCCCTAAGTTGCACCGATATTGGTCCAGGGTAGTGGCCACGGTAAATAAAGCTCTGGGTATAGTGGTCCCCTTGGACCCCAAACAATGTATACTGGGTATAATTGACATGGTCACTCAGGACAGGCAGTGGCGAGAGCTCTATTTAAGGCATGCAGACTTTTGTTAGTTCACTGGATGGATCGCACCGGAACCACCCACCCACAGAATGTGGCTTAAACAGATGGGCAACACACTACGATTTGAAAAGCTTATCTTTCAGCACAGGGGTTCTCCTCTTAACTTTGAAAAATGATGGGGTAGCTGGCCAGCTACCCCGGGTCTAGCTCCTACCGATCTGGTATTGGAAAGACTGGTACGGTAGAATCGCACTTGTTTATCGTTGTGAAGATGTGAAGGTATACTAGGTGGTAACTGTTTGCACGATGGTTAACTTAGCAACCCTCAGCTGTGTTTGTATTGCTATGTATGCACCTGTACTATTGCACTACTGTATTGTTTGGTGGCATCTCAATAAACTTGTTCTTGATTTAAAAAAAGAAATAGGTTCATGACCATGTAAAGAGCAAGATTACAAAGTAAGTAAGTGTTATTATGGAAGGAGAATTATAAAAAAACAACCTTTGATTGTTCATTGATTTGTTTTTCCTGGAGAAACACTTTAGCAATAACATGCCACTGGGAATGTACAGTTGAACACAAGAATTGTTTCAGTTGTCTTTAGAAGATGACTGTTATGAAAATTCCTCTGCCAAAGGGGATTAGAACCAACATCCAATGTAAATAAGTAACCATAAACTCTATCAGCTGTTCTTCCCAGAATGATATAGACAACCACTTTGTTGTAAAAAAGGATACCGGCTAAGCCTCTACATGGAAGATAAAGTTCCTGAGCCCATAAAAAGCCCACTACATACAATATAAGCTTAACTCTTGCCGGTGGTGTCAGTGTGGCATTGCTCTTCCCTCTTGTTAGACAAATCTCATTCTGTTCAGAAGGCAAACTATATTGTAGTCTGTTGCCATGGCAGCCGTGAGCATGTATGCTTCTAATTACTGGTAGAAGCTAATGACAAGCGCGTGAATAATGATAAGGAAAGCAGGTTGTTAATAATGGAGCATTTCTTTGGGATGCTAATCCAGACAATGCTGGGTTTGGCCCAGTAAGCTGCGGATTTCAGATATGTCTGCCAGCTAAGTAGAAACATGTTTTGTCAAGAGCTCGTCTACCCCCAGCTCGGGAGAAAACACAGCCTGAAATTACATTCAAACAGATACACAAATGCAAAACTAGTCCAAGATGCGTACAAGTGTTTGATTTTTTTTTTTTTTTCAATTATAATATAGGAATTATCAAAACGCCCAAAGTTACTCTATATTCATAATTGTTTTTAAAGACGATTTGGCACCTTAGATGTTTTTTTTCTAATATCGCCGTCACTAAAAGTTTTATAGATTATGAGAAATTAGGATGAAATGGCAAGGACAAAAGGCAGGAATCACAGAGTAAAAGTCTGAGCCCACTTTTTCAGAAGAGTTTGGGGCCAGTAACACACGGGTCACACGTGAAAATTGCACTATATTTTTTATCCACTCACCAATTGGTTTCTTAATCCTAAGAACAAAAAAATTAAAAGTTAGCAGTTACAAATCTTGTAGTTGCTGACTTTTAATAAAAGGACACTTACCTGTCCAAGGATCAAGCGCTGTCCTCACCTGGGCCAGTTTTTCACTGGTCTTCAGGTCCTCATTATTAGTGTGTGAAGCTGACTGTGACTCCTTGTGGCTTCACAGCCAGATTCCCACTGCGCATGGGTGAGCAGTGCTGTGCTTTGCTAATGGTCCCGCAGCCTTCTGAGACCTGTGACATGTCCCAAGTGATTGGGGGCTGAGGGAGGGGGGGGAGGGGTGGGTGGGTAAACTTCTGCTTGGTTTGCTAGGTGATCCAAGCAGAAGTAGGCACGGATACCTATTAAAACCAGTTACCCTGTAGCTCCCCAAAATAAAATTGAAAAATGTAACTCCCCCTTTTGGGTGAAGTTCTGCTTGAAAGTATATACTGTTATATAGTCAGAATGTCTGTGAAGGTTCTCTTGCATCTAGGTCATGATATATCTATTATTATTTAGTCACAGGGCTTGTTCTGTAATGTTAAAGATGCTTCATAGCTTACCAAGCTACTTCTTCAGTTCCTGGTGTTAGGAAAATACTCCAGCCCTCTAGGAAGTGAAGAAGTGGCTTGGATAAGCTACGAAATGTCTTAAAGCGGAGTTCCACCCTCTTTTTCTTCTTTCCGGATTCCTGTGGGGAAAAGCATGTTAAAAAAGAATTGGACATTTTTTTTGGGGGGTCACTTACCTTATTTTAGGGGCATCTCTGTCCGACTTCATCTTTCTGCGGCCGCGGCCCCCGGATGTCACTTCCGGTTTCACATTGCATCCTGGGAGATGTGAGTCATTAATCCCAGGATGCAATGGGAATGGCCGGCCGCTACTCTGATTGCCGATCACAATCTACAGCGCATGCGCGAGATTGCGATCGGCATTTTGGTAGCCAGAAACCAGGAAGAGGGATACAGCGACTTTAGTGCCCCACACCAGAGATAGCCGAGCTCTGCAATCAATTTTAAAGGAAATATTTTATCTAAATTAATTTACTGTCCTGTACTGTAATGTGGGGTTAGTGTTAGTGTAATTGTCGTTAGCTTAGGATTAGGGGGGTATTTTTATCTAAAAAATGTTTTTGTGGCTGGAACTCCGCTTTAAATATTAGAGAACAAGTCCAACTAAATGTGTCAAAACACGTTTTCAGATTGAGAAGGAAAAGATTAGAACTGGTCACATTTTTATTGCTGTCTCCATCCCCGTTGGGGAAATTCACTTTTTCTCTTTCTATCATTTTATTTAAATTTTCATTTACATTTTCAGTAAAGGTGTACAAAACAACAGGTACATTGACAGCAAATAGTGTACATTAGTTGCATATTAGGGTACAACAATTATTAAAGTGTAAATCCACTTTTGTTAGGGTAAAAACATTCCCCTCTGGATGATCTATGTACATTGCAAAGATTTTAACAAACTTTTTTCCCAATTCCTACCTTTTTCTACTGTTTGTGTCTCTGTGCTGTGTGGGTCTAATTGGAGTTCTTTCAAAATGATCAATCAGCTGGGCAGCTACAGAGCACTAATGAGGAAAGCTGCTGGGCCTGCATTCCTTTAGACATGTTCCTATTGGAATTATCTCACCAAAAATAAAAATTTTGTTCCAGGGGATGCCTGAAAGCTGACTTAGGCAGACTTTTGGAAAAATCAGTGAGCCAATCACACAAGCAGGAAATTATGTTTCTGGGATGTGTACAGAACAACTCCAGGTTGCTATATTGCATCGAATTTTCTGAAAATTACAACAACTGCAGATTGAAAAGGAGAAATAATTTTTAATAACGTGTGTCACAATTGTTTACGTTTTATTATTTTTTCTTTTTTTTTCAATTTTTTTTCTCTTCACAAAAGTGGAGTTACCCTTTAAATTGATAAACAACATATTTTTAATAGGAACTATTTTCTTCACAGAAATCATGAGAACCCAGAATGGTATACAATGAAGCTGCACCAGATTCTGTGTGCTCCAATTTTTCTAAATCTCCCCCAGTGCCTCCACTACACTAAAATCCCAAGCAGTGTTATCAGTCCTGTCTGAGTTCCCCTCTGCTGGATTACAGAACACCTTTCACTTTCCTAATATTGAAAACATAAGCATGAGGTATCCTGTAGTTCAGACGGGAGAATTAAGCCTGGGCTGACAACACTGCTTGGTAATTCAGTGCAGCAAAAGCTCACTATAGGAGGTTAGAAGCTACTTGGATCTCTGGCAGATTAATATGTATTTTCTTGTACTTGCAGCATTTTTTTAAGGGTCATAACATGATAAATTGTGTATCGCAGAGATGTATTGAATATGTTTTTTTTTTTTTTTTTCATTTTACTAGGCATACACTTTGATAGCCATCTATATTTGGAATGCTATGGTGAATTATACTTTTATTGAGTTGTTTAATTAATTCAAATCTGTTTTAAATCTAATAGCGGTGCAATGTTAAAAAGCTAGCTTCTTTTTTTTTATAGGAGTATCTATAAATACTTGTTTTTCTGCACAGAATTAACAGAAGGTGGTAGAAGGTTATACGGATCAGTAGTAACAAAAACGATGAATGGAGGGGGACCTGTATAGCTCTAGTCTGTATAATGCATTATAAAAAACTGAGATGGAACTCTTGATACTAATGAATGTAACAGTTGCTTTTTCTTCTTAGAACCTTCGTTGGATGGCACCAGAGGTTTTCAGCCAGTCTACACGCTACACCATAAAGGCCGATGTGTTCAGCTATGCCCTCTGCCTTTGGGAACTACTAACGGGTGAAATCCCATTTGCACATCTAAAACCAGGTAGATTGTGTGATTTGTCTATGATCCCTACCAAATTCTGCTTCAGTTAACATCAATATTTCCTTCCATTTGGCAATGGGCCACCACACTGTATTTATGGTAGAACTGCTATGGTAAATGTATATGGGTTGCCTTTTTTTTAACAGAAGCCCTGTTTTTAGCAATACTGTCCGCCACCTGCTGGCACCCCATAGTGCTAAATGGTTTACCAATAGTTATAATTTTAGTGACCCTAAAGTGGTTGTAAACTTCAGGCATGAAAAATGGACAAAGCAGATCCCTCTGTGTACTTGTCTCAATAAGAGCACTAAGGGGTTGATTTACTAAAGGCAAATAGACTGTGTACTTTGAAAAGTGCAGTTGCTCCAGAACTTGGTAAATGAGGTAAACCCTCACTTTTCACAGAGTACCCAATCACATACAAGGACAAGTAAAAAAACAACATTTTTGCTTGCACATGATTGGGTGATGGAAGTCAGCAGACCTTCTGCTCATTTACTAAGCTCTGGAGCAACTGCACTTGCAGAGTGCAACTGCACTTTTCAAAGTGAACAGTCTATTTGCCTTTAGTAAATCCACCCCTATGTCTAATTTCTGTCTGCTGCTTCATAGTTACAGTGGGTACGGAAAGTATTCAGACCCCCTTAAATTTTTCACTCTTTGTTATATTGCAGCCATTTTCTAAAATCATTTAAGTTCATTCTTCTTCCTCATGAATGTACACATAGCACCCCATACTGACAGAAAAACACAGAATTGTTGACATTGTTGCAGATTTATTAAAAAAGAAAAACTGAAATATCACATGGTCCTAAGTATTCAGACCCTTTGCTCAGTATTTAGTAGAAGCCCCCTTTTGATCTAATACAGCCAGGAGTCTTTTTGGGAAAGGTGCAACAAGTCTTTCACACCTGGATTTGGGGATCCTCTGCCATTCCTCCTTGCAGATCCTCTCCAGTTCTGTCAGGTTGGATGGTAAACGTTGGTGGACAGCCATTTTTAGGTCTCTCCAGAGATGCTCAATTGGGTTTAAGTCAGGGCTCTGGCTGGGCCATTCAAGAACAGTCACGGAGTTGTTGTGAAGCCACTCCTTCGTTATTTTAGCTGTGTGCTTAGGGTCATTGTCTTGTTGGAAGGTAAACCTTCGGCCCAGTCTGAGGTCCAGAGCACTCTGGAGAAGGCAGTTCCTTTGACCTCATGATTCTCATTTGCTCTGACATGCATTGTGATCTGGAAGGTCTTATATAGACAGGTGTGTGGCTTTCCTAATCAAGTCCAATCAGTATAATCAAACACAGCTGGACTCAAATGAAGGTGTAGAACCATCTCAAGGATGATCAGAAGAAATGGAAAGCACCTGAGTTAAATATATTGTGTCACAGCAAAGGGTCTGAATACTTAGGACCATGTGATATTTAAGTTTTTCTTTTTTAATAAATCTGCAACAATGTCAACAATTCTGTGTTTTTCTGTCAGTATGGGATGCTATGTGTACATTCATGAGGAAGAAGAATGAACTTAAATGATTTTAGCAAATGGCTGCAATATAACAAAGAGTGAAAAATTTAAGGGGGTCTGAATACTTTCCGTACCCACTGTACATCGTTAGTCAGGTTGAAAAAAGACAGAAGTCCATCTAGCGCAACTAATAAAAAACAAAAAAGAAAATACAACCATACAATCCTATATACACAATCCATTACCTGCAGTTCATACAGAGTAAGGCGAATAACCCCAGCAAAGCATGATCCAATTTTCTACAGCAGGGGAAAAAATTCCTTCCTTATCCCCCGAGAGGCAATCGGATATTCCCTGGATCAACTTTACCTAAAGCCTTGATCAACATCTACAAATACATAGGGGATCCATTAAGTGAACTTGGTGTTGAGTTATGCATTTTAAGGTCATTACAGAGGACAAGGGAGCACTCTTTGCGTTTAGAGTAAAAGAGATTTTGTCTCCAAATACAGAAAGGTTTTTTTCACAGTAAGAGCTGTGAAAATGTGGAATAGACTCCCTCCAGAGCTGGTTCTGGCCTTTTTTAAAGCAATCTACTGAACTGGCCAGAACCACCTCTGGAGGGAGTCTATTCCACATTTTCACAGCTCTTACTGTGAAAAAACCTTTCCATATTTGGAGACAAAATCTCTTTACCTCTAGATGCAAAGAGTGCCCCTCGTCCTCTGTGATGACCTTAAAGTTAATAACTCCCCACCAAGTTCACTGTATGGACCCTTTTTGTATTTGTACCTGTTGATTATATCCCCCCTTAATCTCCTCTTCTCAAGAGAGAATAAATTGGGTTCCTCTGATCTTTCCTCATAGCTGAGCTCCTCCATGCCTCTTATCAGTTTAGTTGCTCTTCTCTGCACTTTCTCCAGTTCCCCGATATCCTTTTTGAGAACTGGTGCCCAAAGCTGAACTGCATATTCCAGATGATCTATTACTAATGATTTGTATAGGGGCAAAATGATATCTCTCTCTCTGGAGTCCATACCTCTCTTAATACAAGAAAGGACTTTGCTTGCTTTGGAAACTGCAGCTTGGTATTGCATGCTATTATTAGGCTTATGATCTACCAGAACACCCTGATCCTTCTCCGCTATGGATTCCCCCGGTTCTACTCCCCCTAGCATGCATATTCTTAGCCCCCAAGTGCATAACTTTACATTTATCAGCATTTAACCATATTTGCCACATAGTCGCCCAATGAAACAGTGCATTAAGGTTGGCTTGTAAGTTGGAGACATTCTGAAAGGAAGTCATTCCACTGCAAAGCTTGGTGTCGTCTGCAAAGACTGAAATTGTACTTTTAATCCCAGACCCAATATCCTTTATAAATATATTAAAAAGTAAGGGTCCCAACACTGAACCCTGGGGTACACCACTGATAACCTTAGACCATTCAGAGTAATTCTATCTTTTATTCATTTTTCTATCCATTTACAAACAGATCTTTCCAAGCCTGTAGACTTTACCTTACACATTAGCCGTGTGTGGGGAACTGTGTCAAACGCTTTTGCAAAATCCAAGTATACCACATCCACAGCCACATTCCTCTGCTATCAGCATGAGTCACTTTAATAGGTTTTCCTGACACCAAGAGAAAAATGGTGACAGGGGAGGGATCTTCAACAGCATGGCAACATCATCTCTGCTTCTGTGTACTGTGAGAGGAGGGGGGGGGTGTCCCTTCCCTCCAATCAGCTCTCAGAGCTCTCCTCACTGAGGTCTGCAGTGTGTAATTTTAGCTCTCTGCCCTCTTTTTCTCCGAACTCTGAGACCAGCTATATAAATTTTAGACTTGAACGGACGAGCGCAGAGAAGACTGCAGATCAACAGGTACAACTTATGTAGGAGGATTTGTTTCATCTCTGTGTATCACTTGAGGCCAGTCACTTCACTGGGTATATGTAAGGGTTTACAATTACAACCACTCTAAGGCTAGGTTCACACTGCTGAGATCTGATTTTGATATGATTTTCAGTTTGATAATGTAGTGCAATTTGAATGTGGTTTGCATATTCTATGGGGCCAAAATCACACAGGAATCACACCAGAGTAGTACAGGAACCTTTTCCAAAATCACTCTGTGGTGAGTTGCATTGATGTGAACAGGCACCATTGAAAACAATGTGATTTCCAAAAAATCACACTGTGAAGCCACATAAAAAGAACTGAGGGTGCAGCTTATAGATTCCTGTATGCCCATATCCGGTGACTCACGCTGAGGGTGCTGACTTTTAAAGAGCCCGTCCTGAATCAATGTATACAATGTGAAGAGAAGAAAAAGCCCCAAGTCCCGCACACCAACAAAACCCAACAGACATTAGGATGGAAGCAGTCTCAGCCTGGCTCTATCCAGATCACTCCCCCACCCATGCATTTGGCCCTACCTATGGGACTTAAGCCCCGTACACACGATCAGATTATCGAATGATCTGTCATCTGTTTTTTGTTGCATGCTAGTCTCAAGTGAAGAGGTTACTTTCATACGAAAATTCCCATACGACAGAATTCAACTTCAGAAGTGATATCATGTGTTAATTTGTTTTTTATGTGTTCTTTCATTTCTGAGCATGCCTAGTCTTGCTCTTACGATTTTTTTTGGACAAAAACTCTACTAATTAAATGAAAATCGGACGTTGTGTTCATGTACAATAACATTTTTATAGCCTGCACATCCAGTTTTTGTTGTCTGAAAATCCGTAATCGTCTGTCGAAAGCACCATACTAACAATCCGAAAATCGGCAGATTGTTCGTCGAACAAAAGTTTCCTTTTCGATTTTTGTATCGTGTGTACAGGCCTTTAGACATGGAGGAAATCACACTAATGTGAAAGAGGCGTGGCCATATGCAGATTTAAAAGTTTCATTATAATGTTAAGGGTCAGCCCACATTTCCGAGCTGGAGCGAGAAGGAATCGCCGACCTCCGGAAAAGTAAGGTAAGTACAGTAAACCCCCCTCCATTGCGGGGGTTACGTTCCGGACCCAGCCGCGAAAAGTGAAATTCCGCGAAATAGAAAAACCCTATTAAAATGCATTGTAGGCATGATTTTTTTACTGTCACTGTATGTGTAGAAGCATTTTAAGGTCTTTAACCACTTCCATACCGAGTCATGTAAAATGACGTCGGCAAAGTGGTTGTCTAGATCCGGGCCGCCGTCATATGACGTCGGCCCGTTCTAGCTGCTACTGCGCGCCCCCGGCGGCGCGCAGCGGCGCGATCAGGGATGAGGCTCGTCCCTCGGACATAGCCCATCCCTGATCAAGGTAAACAGCCAATAGAAATTGGCTGTTTACCACGTGATCGGCTGTGTCAATCACAGCCGATCACATGAGCGGTTCCAGCACGAGCCACTCGTTCTCTCTGCAATGCGCGCCCCCGGGGGCGCGCAGAGCAGCGATCGGGGACGAGGCTCGTCCCTCGGACAGAGTCGATCCCCAATCTAGGTAAAGAGCCAATGAAATTGGCTCTTTACCACGTGACCGGCTGTGTCCAATCACAGCCGGTCACAAATGTCAACAGAGAACACGGTAACTAGCTGTCACCGTGTTCTCCTCCTCACACACTGATCCTGTGTGAGGAGGAGATTGTGGTAACAGCTAGTTACCAACTACAGTGCACCCTAAACACACTGATTGCCCCCCCCCAATAAAGAGCACCTGTCACTAGCCCATCAAAGTACCCGAGTACCTGTCATCAGCCCATCAGGTACTCAGATGACAGGTACTTGGGTACTCTGATGGGCTGGTGACAGGTATTCGGGTACTCTGATGACAGGTACTCAGGTACTCTGATGACGGATACTCTGATGACAGGT
Organism: Pelophylax lessonae; assembly: GCF_965119305.1. NCBI lineage: Eukaryota > Metazoa > Chordata > Amphibia > Anura > Ranidae > Pelophylax > Pelophylax lessonae. Next base: position 265,976,277 of record NC_138775.1, on the reverse strand, counting down.
ACTCGGGTACTCTGATGACAGGTACTCGGGTACTCTGATGACAGGTACTTGGGTACTCTGATGACGGGTACTCGGGTACTCTGATGACAGGTACTCGGGTACTCTGATGACAGGTACTCGAGTACTCTGATGACGGGTACTCGGGTACTCTGATGACGGGTACTCGGGTACTCTGACAGGTACTCGGGTACTCTGATGACAGGTACTCGGGTACTCTGATGACGGGTACTCGGGTACTCTGATGACAGGTACTCGGGTACTCTGATGACAGGTACTCGGGTACTTTGAGTACCTGTCAACGGAGTACCCATCATCAGAGTACCTGAGTACCTGTCACCTACCCATCAGAGTACCCGAGTACCTTCCACCTGCTCATCAGAGTACCTGACGCCTGAAGTACCCAAGTACTTGCCGCCTGCTCATCAGTACCCATCACTACTCATCAGTACTCATCAGTACCTATCACGTATCAGTACTGATCATCAGTACCCATCAGTACAGTATCACCTATCACCTATCAGTCAGTGAGTACTACTCATCAGTACCTATCACCTGCCTGTCACCTGCCCATCAGAGTACCCGAGTACCTGTCACCTGCCTATCGGAGTACCCGAGTACCTGCCACCTGCTCATCAGTACCAGAGTACCTGTCACCTGCCCAACAAAGTACCCGAGTACCTGTCACCCTTCATACAGCCACCATGTCCAAGTCCAAAAAGGTTTATATACGTCCTCCGTTTAAACCTAAATACCGGTGTTATGGCAGCAGATAGCTGCCATAACCCTGGTATTTTTTTAAACGGTGGACGGTTGGCTTTCCGATAAGGGTGGTCCCAGCGGCGGATTCGCCGTGGGATCACCCTTCCGGGATGGCGGAAGAGGCGCCCCCCCCCCCCCTCCCGACGCGTTCCGGTCCTTTTCCCCGCTTACCGGACCCGCCGGCAGCGGGGAAAACGATCCGGTCCCGAATCCTCACAGACAGGATGTCGATTGAGGGCAAGCTTGCCCTCACTTGACTCTATGGTCTTGGAGGACCGGAGCTACGGAAAATGTTGTTGCCTAGCAACCGGTTTAAAGGTCCTTTTTTTTTTTTTTTTCATTTTATATTATAATTATTATTATTTTTTTTTTTTTCTATCTTTTAGTGTACTTGTGAGATCTGAGGACTTTTTGACCCCAGATCTCACAAAAAAGAGGTCCTGTCGTGCCTATTTCTATTACGAGGAATATTTACATTTCTTTTAATAGAAATAAAAATGATCAATTTTTTTTTTTTTTTAAACGGTGTAAAAATAAAAATAATAAATAAAATAAATAGTAAAAAAAAAAAAAAAAAATTAAAGCGCCCTGTCCCCGTTAGCTCGCGCGCAGAAGCGAATGCATACAGAAACCCCGCCCACATATGTAAACGGTGTTCAAACCACACATGTGAGGTATCGCCGCGATCGTTAGAGCAAGGGGAATAATTTGAGCCCTAGACCTCCTCTGTAACTCAAAGATGGCAACCTGTAGAAATTTTTAAATTGTCGCCTATGGGGATTTTTAAGTACCAAAGTTTGTCACCATTCCGTGAGCGTGCGCAATTTTGAAACATGACATGTTGGGTATCTATTTACTCGGCGTAACATTATCTTTCACATTATGGAAAAAAATTGGGCTAACTTTACTGGTTTCTTATTTTTTAATTAAAAAAAGTGAATTTTTTCCAAAAAAATTGCGTTTGGAAGACCGCTACGCAAATACGGTGTGATAAAAAATATTGCAATAATCTCCATTTTATTCTCTAGGGTCTCTGCTAAAAAAAAATATATAATGTTTGGGGGTTCTAAGCAGTTTTCTAGCAAAACAACTGATTTTAGCTTGTAAACACCAAATGTCAAAAATAGGCCTAGGCAAGTGGCTAGGATGCATGATGATGCTCCTTGGATGTTAGGCCCCTCTATATGGCTAGGCTGTGAAAAAGTCTCACACATGTGGTATTGCCATACTCAGGAGGAGTGGCAGAATGTATTTTGGGGTGTCATTTTTGCTGTGTACATGCTATGTGTTAGGAATATCCTATAAATTGACAACTTTGTGTAAAAAAAAAAAAGTTTTCATTTTTTTCCCACATTTTCCAAAAACCTGTGGAAAAAAATGATATGTTCAAACGACCCATAATGCCTCATAGAATATACGTTGGAGTTTGCTTTCCAAAATGGGGTCATTTTGTGGACTTTTCCATTGTATTGGTTCTCTAGGGCCTTGAAAAGTGTGATAGGTAGTAAGAAAGTTTTATGTGTATTTATGCTCCTAGAACGCCTGAATGTGCTTCTTGGACGTGGAGTCTCTTTTTGTGGCCAGGCTGTGTAAAAGTCTCACACATGTGGTATCGCCATACTCGGAAGGAGTAGCAGAATGTATTTTTGGGTGTAATTTTTGCTGTGTACATGCTATGTGTTAGAAATAGCTTATAAATTGACAACTTTGTGGGAAAAAAAAGAAAAAAAAAATTTTTTCTTCATTTTCCCAAGAATTGTGGGAAAAAATTACAACTTCAAAAAACTCACCATGCCTCTTACTAAATACCTTGGACTGTCTACTTTACAAAAAGGGGTCATTTGGTCGGTATTTGTACTGTCCTGACATTTCAGGGCCTCAAGAAAGGAGATAGGCAGTCAGTACATCTGGTGTGATCAATTTTCAGTAATTGGTACCATAGCTTCTAGACTCAATAACTTTCACACAGACTAAATAATATACACTAATTTGGGTTAATTTTACCAGAGACATGTAGCAGTATACATTTTGGCCCAAATGTATGAAGAAAAATTTATTTTTTGCAAAATTTCATAATTGAAACTAAAAAAAAGTGTTTTTTTTTCAAAATTTTTGCTCTTTTTTTGCATATATCACGAAAAAAAAAAAAAAACCCCAGTTGTGATCAAATACCACCAAAAGAAAGCTCTATTTGTGTGAAAAAAATTATAAAAATCTTGTTTGGTTACAGTGTAGCATGACTGAGCAATTGTCATTCAAAGTGTGAGAGTGCTGAAAGCTGAAAATTGGTCTGGGCAGGAAGGGTGTCTAACTGCTCTGTATGGAAGCGGTTAAACACACTTTTAAAACAATAGAAACTCATTTAAACACATAAAAGATACTTAGAGACAGAGCAAGAGCTATGGAAAACACAAAAATCTTTCATTTTTAATGATTTATATAGTAAAATAACATTACAAAAAAAAACACGAATTACCGGGACCGCAAAAACTGAACCGCGATGTAGCGGGGGATTACTGTATTCCTCTGCATTATACTCCCCTAAACTGAACAAGCAGTAATTCCTGAATGTTTGGCAAGTTTTTAATGCTGACCGTAGTTCAGCTTTAAATACTTGAGAATATATTATGCTTCCAATTTAGGCAAAATTGTGCTTAGTTTGTCTTTAAACCTCAAAACTATTATTAGTGCTAAACTAATCTAAGGCGCTATTTGTTTCTTCTGCAATGAGTTGAAGGATCTAACGGCCATTTGAGAGATGAAGTCTGACACAGTATAAATATTTGGAATGTTATACATTGACATGCATATTTATCTTTACTGAAAAAAAAAAGTGTCTTGGATCTAAAGCAATGAGAACTGATTGGTGTTCAATTATAATTATATGCTTATCAAATTTTAACCTACAATTTCTGTGCTTAATCACATACTCCCACGCTGTTATTTGCATACGGTATTTTATTTTTTTAAGTTAGATGTGATAAAATGTTATAACGATTTCGAAAGTTTAATGAGAAGAAGATCTGAAATATCTACAAAAAATACACAGTAGGCAACTTTTTTTATTTTTTAATATAGCTTAAGTTCATTAGAAGTTAGATTATAACCCAACGTTAAGCTCCATGATTCAAAAAGAAACTCCTGTTTTTCTTTTTTTTTTTCTTGTTTCGGATATTAACACAAGGATTACCCCTTGTGTTGGATTTTTAGTGCTAAAATATAGGGTAGAGCACCAAGTAGATGGTACCAAATGAAAATATTTCCGCTTTCTTGAAAGTAAGAAAACTTCTGAGTTTTGGGGATTCTGAAAAGTCCACATCACCAGGGCTTAAAAGGATAGGGGGGAAGAACAGAGCTTATTGTACTGAGTTTTTTTTGCAGCACTGCACTGCATGGATCTGTCAGCAGATGTGTGTGTAGGTTTTGACAGGGCAGCAGCCACTTTGCTGCTCCGAACATTGACATAGCTGACCCATATGTACATATATCTGTTGACAGGTCCATGCAGCACTGTACTGCACAGAAAAGCACAGCATAGTAAATTACATTTCTCATGCAACCTTTAAAGCTTTAATGAAGAGTGCTTTAATAACTCCCAAAATACATTCCTTTCACCCAAACTCCTGAGGCCCCTCTGCACTTACATAAAAGAATATACAGTACTGTGCAAAAGTTTTAGGCAGGTGGGAAAAATTATGTAAATTGAAGATGTTGTAAACTTTTTTTTTTCTTTTTAAAACTAACAAACATGCCTATACTTACCTGCTCTGTGCAATTGTTTTGTACAGAGCTGCCCCGATCCCCTTCTTCTGGGGTGCCCCGCTGACACCCTAGGCCCCTCCTCTTCATCGAGTGCCCCCATGGAAAGCTGCTTTCCCTGGGGGCACTTGTGCAGGCTCACTCCCAAGTCCCACTTCTGTGTCCATTGACACAGACAGCAGGACTCAGCCCTGCCCTCCGCATCACAGGATTTGATCTGTCCAATGAGGAGAGATACAGTGGCTGGAGCCGCTGTACTCATGCACATCGCTGGATCAGACCAGGCTCAGGTAAGACAAAAGAGGGGGGGTCTTGGGGGGGGGGAGCTGCAGCACAGAAGGCTTTTCTATGCATTAAGGTGAAAAACTAGAGGCTTTACAACCACATTAAGAATGCTTTCCGATTCCGAAATAGAAGTGTTAATAGTTTATTTTTTTATCAATTAACAAAATGGAAAGTAAATGAACAGAAGAGAAATCCAAATCAAATCAATATTTGGTGTGACCATCCTTTGCCTTCAAAACAACATCAGTTATTCTAGGTAGACTTGCACATAGTTTTTACAGGAACTCAGCAGGTAGGTTGTCCAAAACATCTTGGAGAACTAACCACTAGGGTTGAGCGGACACCTAGATGTCCGTGTTCGACGGGTTCGGCCGAACTTTAAAAAAAAGTCCGGGTCCGTGTCCCGGACTTTTACCGAACTTTTCCCGGACACCGAACCCCATTGAAGTCAATGGGGACCCGAACTTTAAGGCACTAAAATGGCTCTAAAACACCAAAGGAAAGGGCTAGAGTGCTGCAAATGGCAGCAAAACGTAATTAAGAGCATGGCAAGTGCTCTGCAAACAAATGTGGATAGGGAAATAACTTAAAACAACAAAAAAAAACAGAAAAATAAAACAATGTTCTTCTTCATCTCTGAAGGACGAGGCCCATATGGAGTAGGAGGGAGGTTGAGGTGGTGGTGGATGTGGCGGTGACATAGGCGTGCGCACAGGGTGTGCTGGGTGTGCCTGGGCACACCCTAATCACCTAGGGCACATAGCATTGCCAGTGAGGAGATGGGAAAGATCTCCCTGGGACCTGCTCTGCTCTATTTCTCCTTGCCTACAGGTACATGGCCCCGATACATTACTCTCCCTGCTGGCAAACACATGCATGTGTATTTCAACTTTGGGGTGCACACCTTAATGCAATAGGCTGCGCACACCTATGGGCGGTGTAGGTGGAAGCGGCGGTGGAGGAGGACCAGGGCCGGATTAACAGCATCATGGGCTTGGTGCTGAGGATTTTGAAGGGCCTTAAGGGCCGTGCCTTGCCATGCACCCAGAGGAGGAAGGGTGCAGCCATGCATGCCTAATTCAACATGGGATGCTGTCTCTGAAGCCCATAAACACATCCATGCATCGCCAACTGTCCCTCCTTGTCCGGCCTTCACGCTGTGTGGGGAGGTTCTGAGGGTGCTGCCTGGGGAAGCGAGCATAGAAGCCAGACTTCTGTGTTTACAAGTGACAGAAGAGCGGTAACAGTGAATATGGCCAACCCGGGGCCTATATAAAAGGTAGGGGCCTGGAGCTGCAGCTCCAATAGCCCCTACATTAATCTGGCCCTGAGGAGGAGGACGAGGTAGCCAACACTGCTTCTTTTCAAAAATTTTAAATGAGGGTACACCCCAAAAGAGTGAGAAAGAGCAAAAATGGAACAATGGGTGGGTAAGGTCGGTATCCATTGCTATTCTGCATAAGGTACGGAAAAGTCCCGTGGGATCCATGCCTGGTTCATTTTAATGAACGTGAGCTTGTCCACATTGTCTCTGGACAGGCGGCTGCGCTTGTCTGTTATAACGCCCCCAGCCGTGCTAAATACCCGTTCAGATAATACACTGGCTGCAGGGCACGCCAGCACCTCCAAGGCGTAAAGGGCAAGCTCAGGCCATGTGCCCAATTTGGAGACCCAGAAGTTGAAGGGGGCAGACCCGTCATTCACTACATGTAGGCGTGTGCACACATACTGCTCCACCATGTTGGTAAAATGCTGCCTCCTGCTAAGACGTTCCATCTGAGCTGCTGGTGCTGCTGTTTGTTGTGGCGTGCTGACAAAGCTTTTCCACATTTCGGCCATGCTAACCCTGCCTTCTGAGGTGCTGGCGGTGCCCTGGTTGCGTTGGCGACCTCCTCCTCCTCCTCCTCTGCCTTGTGCTTCCACTGTGGCCCCGCTGTCAGATGGGAATGCCAGCAGCATGGCGTCTACCAGCGTGCGCTTGTACTCGCGCATCTTGCGATCGCGCTCCAGTGAGTGAATTAAGGACGGTACGTTGTCCTTGTAACGGGGATCCAGCAGCGTGGCCACCCAGTAATCAGCACAAGTTAGAATGTGGGCAACTCGGCGGTCGTTGTGGAGACACTGCAGCATGTAATCGCTCATGTGTGCCAGGCTGCCCAGAGGCAACGAAAGGCTGTCCTCTGTGGGAGGTGTATCGTCCGTGTCCTCTGTATCCCCCCAGCCACGCACCAGTGATGGCCATGAGCTGGCCTGGGTGCCACCCTGCTGTGAACATGGTTCCATCTCCTCCTCCAGCTCCTCCTCCTCCTCATCCTCCTCATCCTCCAGAACTGTGCCCCTGCTGGACAATTGCGTCCCTGGCGTTTGCGTGTGCAGGAACCCACCCTCGGAGCCCCTTGCGAATGACTGCCCTGAAAGCCTTGGAAATGTTACCTCTTCATCCTCCTCCTCCTCCTCATCCTGTGCCACATCCTCTTCCATCATCGCCCGAATTGTTTTTTCAAGGAGGCATAGAAGTGGGATAGTTAAGCTGAGAACGGCGTCATTGCCACTGGCCATGTTGGTGGAGTACTCAAAACAGCGCAACAAGGCACACAGGTCTCGCATGGAGGCCCAGTTAAATTAAATAGCGGAATAGAAAATATGATCCAAAAAAAGTGTATGTATATCACACGTACACAACCACACTGGGCCCCAATTACTATTGTTTGTACCCCTAAAAGGCTAGATGAGGAGTAGGGGGAGTATGGAACAGGCAGCACCCTCAAACCTTCAGAAGTATGAGATGAACCCCAACAACTTGGAAAGGTGGATCTCTCTCACACGTACCAACACAGACTATCCCCCAATTTAACTGATCCCCAAAGGTTTTTGATTAAATAGCGGAATAGAAAATATGATCCAAAAAAAGTGTATGTATATCACACGTTCACAACCACACTAGGCCCCAATTACTATTGTTTGTACCCCTAAAAGGCTAGATGAGGAGTAGGGGGGGTATGGAACAGGCAGCACCCTCAAACCTTCAGAAGTATGAGATGAACCCCAACAACTTGGAAAGGTGGATCTCTCTCACACGTACCAACACAGACTATCCCCCAATTTAACTGATCCCCAAAGGTTTTTGATTAAATAGCGGAATAGAAAATATGATCCAAAAAAAGTGTATGTATATCACACGTACACAACCACACTAGGCCCCAATTACTATTGTTTGTACCCCTAAAAGGCTAGGAGTAGGGGGAGTATGGAACAGGCAGCACCCTCAAACCTTCAGAAGTATGAGATGAACCCCAACAACTTGGAAAGGTGGATCTCTCTCACACGTACCAACACAGACTATCCCCCAATTTAACTGATCCCCAAAGGTTTTTGAATAAATAGCGGAATAGAAAATATGATCCAAAAAAAGTGTATGTATATCACACGTACACAACCACACTAGGCCCCAATTACTATTGTTTGTACCCCTAAAAGGCTAGATGAGGAGTAGGGGGGGTATGGAACAGGCAGCACCCTCAAATCTTCAGAAGTATGAGATGAACCCCAAAAACTTGGAAAGGTGGATCTCTCTCACACGTACCAACACAGACTATCCCCCAATTTAACTGATCCCCAAAGGTTTTTGATTAAATAGCGGAATAGAAAATATGATCCAAAAAAAGTGTATGTATATCACACGTACACAACCACACTAGGCCCCAATTACTATTGTTTGTACCCCTAAAAGGCTAGATGAGGAGTAGGGGGGGTATGGAACAGGCAGCACCCTCAAATCTTCAGAAGTATGAGATGAACCCCAAAAACTTGGAAAGGTGGATCTCTCTCACACGTACCAACACAGACTATCCCCCAATTTAACTGATCCCCAAAGGTTTTTGATTAAATAGCGGAATAGAAAATATGATCCAAAAAAAGTGTATGTATATCACACGTACACAACCACACTGGGCCCCAATTACTATTGTTTGTACCCCTAAAAGGCTAGATGAGGAGTAGGGGGAGTATGGAACAGGCAGCACCCTCAAACCTTCAGAAGTATGAGATGAACCCCAACAACTTGGAAAGGTGGATCTCTCTCACACGTACCAACACAGACTATCCCCCAATTTAACTGATCCCCAAAGGTTTTTGATTAAATAGCGGAATAGAAAATATGATCCAAAAAAAGTGTATGTATATCACACGTACACAACCACACTAGGCCCCAATTACTATTGTTTGTACCCCTAAAAGGCTAGGAGTAGGGGGAGTATGGAACAGGCAGCACCCTCAAACCTTCAGAAGTATGAGATGAACCCCAACAACTTGGAAAGGTGGATCTCTCTCACACGTACCAACACAGACTATCCCCCAATTTAACTGATCCCCAAAGGTTTTTGATTAAATAGCGGAATAGAAAATATGATCCAAAAAAAGTGTATGTATATCACACGTACACAACCACACTAGGCCCCAATTACTATTGTTTGTACCCCTAAAAGGCTAGGAGTAGGGGGAGTATGGAACAGGCAGCACCCTCAAACCTTCAGAAGTATGAGATGAACCCCAACAACTTGGAAAGGTGGATCTCTCTCACACGTACCAACACAGACTATCCCCCAATTTAACTGATCCCCAAAGGTTTTTGATTAAATAGCGGAATAGAAAATATGATCCAAAAAAAGTGTATGTATATCACACGTACACAACCACACTAGGCCCCAATTACTATTGTTTGTACCCCTAAAAGGCTAGATGAGGAGTAGGGGGAGTATGGAACAGGCAGCACCCTCAAACCTTCAGAAGTATGAGATGAACCCCAACAACTTGGAAAGGTGGATCTCTCTCACACGTACCAACACAGACTATCCCCCAATTTAACTGATCCCCAAAGGTTTTTGATTAAATAGCGGAATAGAAAATATGATCCAAAAAAAGTGTATGTATATCACACGTACACAACCACACTAGGCCCCAATTACTATTGTTTGTACCCCTAAAAGGCTAGATGAGGAGTAGGGGGAGTATGGAACAGGCAGCACCCTCAAACCTTCAGAAGTATGAGATGAACACCAACAACTTGGAAAGGTGGATCTCTCTCACACGTACCAACACAGACTATCCCCCAATTTAACTGATCCCCAAAGGTTTTTGATTAAATAGCGGAATAGAAAATATGATCCAAAAAAAGTGTATGTATATCACACGTACACAACCACACTAGGCCCCAATTACTATTGTTTGTACCCCTAAAAGGCTAGATGAGGAGTAGGGGGGGTATGGAACAGGCAGCACCCTCAAACCTTCAGAAGTATGAGATGAACCCCAACAACTTGGAAAGGTGGATCTCTCTCACACGTACCAACACAGACTATCCCCCAATTTAACTGATCCCCAAAGGTTTTTGATTAAATAGCGGAATAGAAAATATGATCCAAAAAAAGTGTATGTATATCACACGTACACAACCACACTAGGCCCCAATTACTATTGTTTGTACCCCTAAAAGGCTAGATGAGGAGTAGGGGGGGTATGGAACAGGCAGCACCCTCAAACCTTCAGAAGTATGAGATGAACCCCAACAACTTGGAAAGGTGGATCTCTCTCACACATACCAACACAGACTATCCCCCAATTTAACTGATCCCCAAAGGTTTTTGATTAAATAGCGGAATAGAAAATATGATCCAAAAAAAGTGTATGTATATCACACGTACACAACCACACTAGGCCCCAATTACTATTGTTTGTACCCCTAAAAGGCTAGATGAGGAGTAGGGGGGGTATGGAACAGGCAGCACCCTCAAATCTTCAGAAGTATGAGATGAACCCCAAAAACTTGGAAAGGTGGATCTCTCTCACACGTACCAACACAGACTATCCCCCAATTTAACTGATCCCCAAAGGTTTTTGATTAAATAGCGGAATAGAAAATATGATCCAAAAAAAGTGTATGTATATCACACGTACACAACCACACTGGGCCCCAATTACTATTGTTTGTACCCCTAAAAGGCTAGATGAGGAGTAGGGGGAGTATGGAACAGGCAGCACCCTCAAACCTTCAGAAGTATGAGATGAACCCCAACAACTTGGAAAGGTGGATCTCTCTCACACGTACCAACACAGACTATCCCCCAATTTAACTGATCCCCAAAGGTTATTGATTAAATAGCGGAATAGAAAATATGATCCAAAAAAAGTGTATGTATATCACACGTACACAACCACACTAGGCCCCAATTACTATTGTTTGTACCCCTAAAAGGCTAGATGAGGAGTAGGGGGGGTATGGAACAGGCAGCACCCTCAAACCTTCAGAAGTATGAGATGAACCCCAACAACTTGGAAAGGTGGATCTCTCTCACACGTACCAACACAGACTATCCCCCAATTTAACTGATCCCCAAAGGTTTTTGATTAAATAGCGGAATAGAAAATATGATCCAAAAAAAGTGTATGTATATCACACGTACACAACCACACTAGGCCCCAATTACTATTGTTTGTACCCCTAAAAGGCTAGGAGTAGGGGGAGTATGGAACAGGCAGCACAGCACCCTCAAACCTTCAGAAGTATGAGATGAACCCCAACAACTTGGAAAGGTGGATCTCTCTCACACGTACCAACACAGACTATCCCCCAATTTAACTGATCCCCAAAGGTTTTTGATTAAATAGCGGAATAGAAAATATGATCCAAAAAAAGTGTATGTATATCACACGTACACAACCACACTAGGCCCCAATTACTATTGTTTGTACCCCTAAAAGGCTAGATGAGGAGTAGGGGGAGTATGGAACAGGCAGCACCCTCAAATCTTCAGAAGTATGAGATTGTGTTCACTGTACCCCACAAAGATTGAGTTCACTGCACCCCACAATGATTGTGTTCACTGCACCCCACAATGATTGTGTTCACTGCACCCCACAAAGATTGTGTTCACTGCACCTCACAAAGATTGTGTTCACTGTACCCCCCAAAGATTGTGTTCACTGCACCCCACAAAGATTCTGTTCACTGTACCCCACAAAGATTGTGTTCACTGCACCCTAAAAGGATGTTGTTCACTGCACCCCACAAAGATTGTGTTCACTGCACCCTAAAAGGATGTTGTTCACTGCACCCCAAAAAGATTGTGTTCACTGTACCCCCCCAAAGATTGTGTTCACTGCACCCCACAAAGATTGTGTTCACTGCACCCCAAAAAGATTGTGTTCACTGTACCCCCCAAAGATTGTGTTCACTGCACCCCAAAAAGATTGTGTTCACTGTACCCCCCAAAGATTGTGTTCACTGCACCCCACAAAGATTCTGTTCACTGTACCCCACAAAGATTGTGTTCACTGCACCCCAAAAAGATTGTGTTCACTGTACCCCCCCAAAGATTGTGTTCACTGCACCCCACAAAGATTCTGTTCACTGCACCCCACAAAGGATTTTGTTCACTGCACCCCAAAAAGATTGTGTTCACTGCACCCCAAAAAGGATTTTGATCACTGCACCCCAAAAAGGATGTTGTTCACTGCACCCCAAAAATGATTTTGTTCACTCCACCCCAAAAAGATTGTGTTCACTGTACCCCCCCAAAGATTGTGTTCACTGCACCCCACAAAGATTGTGTTCACTGCACCCCACAAAGATTGTGTTCACTGCACCCCAAAAAGATTGTGTTCACTGTACCCCCCAAAGATTGTGTTCACTGCACCCCACAAAGATTCTGTTCACTGTACCCCACAAAGATTGTGTTCACTGCACCCCAAAAAGATTGTGTTCACTGCACCCCAAAAAGGATGTTGTTCACTGCACCCCAAAAAGGATGTTGTTCACTCCACCCCAAAAAGATTGTGTTCACTGCACCCCACAAAGATTGTGTTCACTGCACCCCAAAAAGATTGTGTTCACTGCACCCCAAAAATGATTTTGTTCACTGCACCCCAAAAAGATTGTGTTCACTGCACCCCAAAAAGGATTTTGTTCACTGCACCCCAAAAAGGATGTTGTTCACTCCACCCCAAAAAGATTGTGTTCACTGCACCCCAAAAAGATTGTGTTCACTGCACCCCACAAAGGATTTTGTTCACTGCACCCCAAAAAGATTGTGTTCACTGCACCCCAAAAAGGATGTTGTTCACTGCACCCCAAAAAGGATTTTGTTCACTGCACCCCAAAAAGATTGTGTTCACTGCACCCCACAAAGGATTTTGTTCACTGCACCCCACAAAGATTGTGTTCACTGCACACCAAAAAGGATTGTGTTCACTGCACCCCAAAAAGATTTTGTTCACTGCAGCCCAAAAAGATTGTGTTCACTGCAGCCCAAAAAGATTGTGTTCACTGCAGCCCAAAAAGATTGTGTTCACTGCAGCTCACACACAGAAAAATGGATGTGGATCACTGACACCTGCCTATCTCCAATCCCACACCACACAGCAATATCGATTGTAGTTTGTAGAACACAGTTTCCCTAAAATTCAGCAGACTCTGTCCCTAACAGGATTGAGAAGAGATCGTAGATCAGGATTGAGTGCAGATTCACCCCACCCCCCACACAGCAATATCGATTGTAGTTTGTAGAAGACACTGACCCTATAATTCAGCAGACTCTATCCCTAAAATGCCTACAACTCGCCCTGCCTAAACACTCCGACCTGTCCCTCAATTCTATCCGGACACAAATGGTTTTTTCCTGCCTATCTTTCCCTAATCAGCAGCCAGCAGATTGATGTGTGCTCTGTCCCTTAGCTAAGCAGCAGAATGACGCTGCTGCGGCGGCTGCCTCGAACTTATAAAGACTTGGTCACATGCTTCAGACGGCCAATCACAGCTACTAAGACATTTGCAGGCATGGCTGGGATGGCTTAAGGCACACCAGTTAAACGATTGTTGATTGGCTGTTGAAAGCCCGCCATGAAAAGAGCGCCAAAGCATGCAAAACCCGGAAATAAAACGACCGAACACGGATTTTTACCCGAACATACAGTAAAGTGTCCGTGTCCGTGTTCGGGTAAAAAAAATCCAATTATTCGGTACGAACACGAATAATACAGTCCGTGTTCGCTCAACACTACTAACCACAGATCTACTGTGGATGTAGGATTCTTCAAATCCATGTAATCCCAGACAGACTCCATGATGGTAAGTTCAGGGCTTTGTGGGGGCCAAACCGTCATTTCCAGGACTCCTTGTTCTTCTTTTCACTGAAGATAGTTCTTAATGGCATTGCCTGTATGTTTGAGGTCATTGTTCTGCTGCAGTATTCATTTAAGGCCAATCACACCCCTTCCTGATGGTATTGCATGACAATGACCCCAAACATGCAGCCAATGTAATTAAAGAGGAGCTCCAGTCTCCTAGAGTCATCAGCTACAAAAACTGTAGCTGCTGACTTTAAAAAAAAAAACAACCACTCATCTGTTCCACGATCCAGCGCTGTGCTCGTCCCATCCATTTTCACCCTGTGTGTCTCTCCAAGGCACCTGCATCTTTACTATGAGCACCCGGCTGTGACAGCTTGTGGCTTCACAACTGGGTGCCTACTGCGCATGCATGAGTGGCCTTGTGAATGGTCCTGCAGTCTTCTGGAACCTGTGATGTTTGACTGCGGGAGGGAGGGGGAGAAGAAGAAGAAATTGTACCCGCTCCCCCTCCTCTTTAAAAGCTTAATTTCACAAACAGGAGTGGGGGAGGAGGCCTTACAGTAAAGCGGAACTTCCCCTTTTGGGTGGAGCTTCACTTTAAGAACTTTAAGATCTTCAGCGTAAAGAACAACAAGATGTCCTGGAAGGGATGGTTTGGCCCCCACAGAGCCCTGATCTCAACATCATTGAGTCTGTCTGGGATTACATGAAGAGACAGAAGGATTTGAGGCATCCTACATTCACAGAAGATCTGTGGTTAGCTCTACCTGCTGAGTTCCTTTAAAAACTTTGTGCTAGTGTACCTTGAAGAATTGATGCTTTTTTGAAGGCAAAGGGTGGTCACACCAAACATTGGTTTGAAATAAATTTCTCTTCTGTTCTTTAACTTTTTATTTTGTTAAAGCGGAGTTCCGGGCACGAAAACGTTTTTTCAATAAACATACCCCCGGGACAGTCAGGGCTAGTATATTCCACAATGGCTAGCCTCTGATCTGTCCCGGTTTGCACTTACCTGCAAGAAGAAATACTCACTTATAAAATTTCTTCTCCAGCGTTGCCATCTCTGTGGGCAGCTGAAGCCGGCGCGATCCTCTTCTGCGTCCTCTTCCGTGTCTTCTTCTCCCAGAATGCGCTTGCACCAGCCCCTCTCGTCACTTCCGGTGCGGCGCCGCATTCCTCCACAGCTTCTGGGCATGCCCAGAAGCTGTTTAGCAGGGAATGCGGCGTCGCCCCGGAAGTGACGAGAGGGGCCGGTACCGTCGCATTGATTCCTGGGAGCGATGACGTTCAGCTCCCAGGAATCATCGCAAGACGGGAAGTGACGGCGGAGCCGCGGCACAGAGGGAGAAAGTGGAGAATAGGTGAGTATTTTCTATCTACAATTACAAGGTGAGTAAAAAAAAAAAATATACCTAACTATCCAATTCCTTTTCAGGTGAAGAAGATCCAGCGGATGGGCACAAAATCGATCAGGTCGATTTTGTGCCCGGAACTCCGCTTTAACTAATAAAAATAAACTTTTAACACTTCTATTTCGGAAAGCATTCTTAATCATCAATGATTGGCTAGTGAAGGGACAGCAATATAATAATGGGGTCATTTTTATGCTCCCCTGTCCTGTTAGCCGGCTCCCTGTGTACTGTGCAGTGAAGCACATTAACCTAAAATGCTGCTCCTTCATTTCTGAATCCTATTGTGCAAGGAGCTACAGGAGGTTAATATAACGACAGAGTAAGCTACTATGTAAAGATACATTTAAGATTTTTTTTTTTTTGCATAACTGGGTTAAATGAGGATATTCTATAGCTGCCTTTGCTTTAAACATTTTGATCTTACATCTTTAAATTCTAGCAGTTGTCTTGAATTAAAACTTATCAATACACAGGCTCTCACTACTTGAATTCACTGTTTTTTCAAAAGCCGAAAACTAACATATTTAATTCCACTGGAAAAAAAAAGAGCTTTTAAAATCTGCAGCACAACATATAATAAAAAATAATATAAACATTTTTCGGTGAACTAATATTTCACAGCAATATTCTAAATTACTATGCACAAATACATAGGATCCCTGTTATTAAAACAATTAAAAAACAAATTACCAGCCCAAGCAAATTCCTATTTCTTCTCGCTAAAATTTAACCTAAAATTCTTGTGCTAAAACATATCACCAATCCCCTGCAGGCAAATTAATCAACAAATGAAACCTAGTATACCCACAATTCTTTATTTAACACAGAAAATAGGACATTAATATTCATATGTAGTGTTGAGCGAACACGGACTGTATTATTCGTGTTCGTACCGAATAATTGGATTTTTTGTACCCGAACACGGACACGGACACTTTACTGTATGTTCGGGTAAAAATCCGTGTTCGGTCGTTTTATTTCCGGGTTTTGCATGCTTTGGCGCTCTTTTCATGGCGGGCTTTCAACAGCCAATCAACAATCGTTTAACTGGTGTGCCTTAAGCCATCCCAGCCATGCCTGCAAATGTCTCAGTAGCTGTGATTGGCCGTCTGAAGCATGTGACCAAGTCTTTATAAGTTCGAGGCAGCCGCAGCGGCGTCATTATGCTGCTTAGATTCAGGGACAGAGCACACATCAACGTGCTGGCTGCTGATTAGGGAAAGATAGGCAGGAAAAAACCATTTGTGTCCGGATAGAATTGAGGGACAGGTCGGAGTGTTTAGGCAGGGCGAGTTGTAGGCATTTTAGGGATAGAGTCTGCTGAATTATATAGGGTCAGTGTCTTCTACAAACTACAATCGATATTGCTGTGTGGGGGGTGGGGTCTGCACTCAATCCTGATCTACGATCTCTTCTCAATCCTGTTAGGGACAGAGTCTGCTGAATTTTAGGGAAACTGTGTTCTACAAACTACAATCGATATTGCTGTGTGGGGGGTGGGGTGAATCTGCACTCAATCCTGATCTACGATCACTTCTCAATCCTGTTAGGGACAGAGTCTGCTGAATTTTAGGGAAACTGTGTTCTACAAACTACAATCGATATTGCTGTGTGGGGGGTGGGGTGAATCTGCACTCAATCCTGATCTACGATCTCTTCTCAATCCTGTTAGGGACAGAGTCTGCTGAATTTTAGGGAAACTGTGTTCTACAAACTACAATCGATATTGCTGTGTGGTGTGGGATTGGAGATAGGCAGGTGTCAGTGATCCACATCCATTTTTCTGTGTGTGAGCTGCAGTGAACACAATCTTTTTGGGCTGCAGTGAACACAATCTTTTTGGGCTGCAGTGAACACAATCTTTTTGGGCTGCAGTGAACACAATCTTTTTGGGCTGCAGTGAACACAATCTTTTTGGGGTGCAGTGAACAAAATCTTTTTGGGGTGCAGTGAACACAATCCTTTTTGGTGTGCAGTGAACACAATCTTTGTGGGGTGCAGTGAACAAAATCCTTTGTGGGGTGCAGTGAACACAATCTTTTTGGGGTGCAGTGAACAAAATCCTTTTTGGGGTGCAGTGAACAACATCCTTTTTGGGGTGCAGTGAACACAATCTTTTTGGGGTGCAGTGAACAAAATCCTTTGTGGGGTGCAGTGAACACAATCTTTTTGGGGTGCAGTGAACACAATCTTTTTGGGGTGGAGTGAACAACATCCTTTTTGGGGTGCAGTGAACAAAATCCTTTTTGGGGTGCAGTGAACAAAATCATTTTTGGGGTGCAGTGAACACAATCTTTTTGGGGTGCAGTGAACACAATCTTTGTGGGGTGCAGTGAACACAATCTTTTTGGGGTGGAGTGAACAACATCCTTTTTGGGGTGCAGTGAACAAAATCCTTTTTGGGGTGCAGTGAACAACATCCTTTTTGGGGTGCAGTGAACACAATCTTTTTGGGGTGCAGTGAACACAATCTTTGTGGGGTACAGTGAACAGAATCTTTGTGGGGTGCAGTGAACACAATCTTTGGGGGGTACAGTGAACACAATCTTTGTGAGGTGCAGTGAACACAATCTTTGTGGGGTGCAGTGAACACAATCATTGTGGGGTGCAGTGAACTCAATCTTTGTGGGGTACAGTGAACACAATCTCATACTGAAGGTTTGAGGGTGCTGCCTGTTCCATACTCCCCCTACTCCTCATCTAGCCTTTTAGGGGTACAAACAATAGTAATTGGGGCCTAGTGTGGTTGTGTACGTGTGATATACATACACTTTTTTGGGATCATATTTTCTATTCCGCTATTTAATCAAAAACCTTTGGGGATCAGTTAAATTGGGGGATAGTCTGTGTTGGTACGTGTGAGAGAGATCCACCTTTCCAAGTTGTTGGGGTTCATCTCATACTTCTGAAGGTTTGAGGGTGCTGCCTGTTCCATACTCCCCCCTACTCCTAGCCTTTTAGGGGTACAAACAATAGTAATTGGGGCCTAGTGTGGTTGTGTACGTGTGATATACATACACTTTTTTGGGATCATATTTTCTATTCCGCTATTTAATCAAAAACCTCTGGGGATCAGTTAAATTGGGGGATAGTCTGTGTTGGTACGTGTGAGAGAGATCCACCTTTCCAAGTTGTTGGGGTTCATCTCATACTTCTGAAGGTTTGAGGGTGCTGCCTGTTCCATACTCCCCCCTACTCCTAGCCTTTTAGGGGTACAAACAATAGTAATTGGGGCCTAGTGTGGTTGTGTACGTGTGATATACATACACTTTTTTGGGATCATATTTTCTATTCCGCTATTTAATCAAAAACCTCTGGGGATCAGTTAAATTGGGGGATAGTCTGTGTTGGTACGTGTGAGAGAGATCCACCTTTCCAAGTTGTTGGGGTTCATCTCATACTTCTGAAGGTTTGAGGGTGCTGCCTGTTCCATACTCCCCCTACTCCTAGCCTTTTAGGGGTACAAACAATAGTAATTGGGGCCTAGTGTGGTTGTGTACGTGTGATATACATACACTTTTTTGGGATCATATTTTCTATTCCGCTATTTAATCAAAAACCTCTGGGGATCAGTTAAATTGGGGGATAGTCTGTGTTGGTACGTGTGAGAGAGATCCACCTTTCCAAGTTGTTGGGGTTCATCTCATACTTCTGAAGGTTTGAGGGTGCTGCCTGTTCCATACTCCCCCCTACTCCTAGCCTTTTAGGGGTACAAACAATAGTAATTGGGGCCTAGTGTGGTTGTGTACGTGTGATATACATACACTTTTTTGGGATCATATTTTCTATTCCGCTATTTAATCAAAAACCTCTGGGGATCAGTTAAATTGGGGGATAGTCTGTGTTGGTACGTGTGAGAGAGATCCACCTTTCCAAGTTGTTGGGGTTCATCTCATACTTCTGAAGGTTTGAGGGTGCTGCCTGTTCCATACTCCCCCCTACTCCTAGCCTTTTAGGGGTACAAACAATAGTAATTGGGGCCTAGTGTGGTTGTGTACGTGTGATATACATACACTTTTTTGGGATCATATTTTCTATTCCGCTATTTAATCAAAAACCTCTGGGGATCAGTTAAATTGGGGGATAGTCTGTGTTGGTACGTGTGAGAGAGATCCACCTTTCCAAGTTGTTGGGGTTCATCTCATACTTCTGAAGGTTTGAGGGTGCTGCCTGTTCCATACTCCCCCCTACTCCTAGCCTTTTAGGGGTACAAACAATAGTAATTGGGGCCTAGTGTGGTTGTGTACGTGTGATATACATACACTTTTTTGGGATCATATTTTCTATTCCGCTATTTAATCAAAAACCTTTGGGGATCAGTTAAATTGGGGGATAGTCTGTGTTGGTACGTGTGAGAGAGATCCACCTTTCCAAGTTGTTGGGGTTCATCTCATACTTCTGAAGGTTTGAGGGTGCTGCCTGTTCCATACTCCCCCTACTCCTCATCTAGCCTTTTAGGGGTACAAACAATAGTAATTGGGGCCTAGTGTGGTTGTGTACGTGCGAGATACATACACTTTTTTTGATCATATTTCCTATTCCGCTATTCAATAAAAACCTTTGAGGATCAATTGAATTGCGGGATAGTCTGTGTCGGTACGTGTGAGAGAGATCCACCTTTCCAAGTTGTTGGGGTTCATCTCATACTTCTGAAGGTTTGAGGGTGCTGCCTGTTCCATACCCCCCCTACTCCTCATCTAGCCTTTTAGGGGTACAAACAATAGTAATTGGGGCCTAGTGTGGTTGTGTACGTGCGAGATACATACACTTTTTTTGATCATATTTCCTATTCCGCTATTCAATAAAAACCTTTGAGGATCAATTGAATTGCGGGATAGTCTGTGTCGGTACGTGTGAGAGAGATCCACCTTTCCAAGTTGTTGGGGTTCATCTCATACTTCTGAAGGTTTGAGGGTGCTGCCTGTTCCATACCCCCCCTACTCCTCATCTAGCCTTTTAGGGGTACAAACAATAGTAATTGGGGCCTAGTGTGGTTGTGTACGTGCGAGATACATACACTTTTTTTGATCATATTTCCTATTCCGCTATTCAATAAAAACCTTTGGGGATCAATTAAATTGCGGGATAGTCTGTGTCGGTACGTGTGAGATCCACCTTTCCAAGTTTTTGGGGTTCATCTCATACTTCTGAAGCTTTGAGGGTGCTGCCTGTTCCATACTCCTCCTCCTCCTCATCCATCCTTTTAGGTGTACAAACAATAGTAATTGGGGCCTAGTGTGCTTCTGTACGTGTGAGATACATACACATTTTTTGATCATATTTCCTATTCCGCTATTCAATAAAAACCTTTGGGGATCAATTAAATTGCGGAATAGTCTGTGTCGGTACGTGTGAGATCCACCTTTCCAAGTTTTTGGGGTTCATCTCATACTTCTGAAGCTTTGAGGGTGCTGCCTGTTCCATACTCCTCCTCCTCCTCATCCATCCTTTTAGGTGTACAAACAATAGTAATTGGGGCCTAGTGTGTTTCTGTACGTGCGAGATACATACACATTTTTTGATCATATTTCCTATTCCGCTATTCAATAAAAACCTTTGGGGATCAATTAAATTGCGGAATAGTCTGTGTCGGTACGTGTGAGATCCACCTTTCCAAGTTTTTGGGGTTCATCTCATACTTCTGAAGCTTTGAGGGTGCTGCCTGTTCCATACTCCTCCTCCTCCTCATCCATCCTTTTAGGTGTACAAACAATAGTAATTGGGGCCTAGTGTGTTTCTGTACGTGTGAGATACATACACTTTTTTTGATCATATTTCCTATTCCGCTATTCAATAAAAACCTTTGGGGATCAATTGAATTGCGGGATAGTCTGTGTCGGTACGTGTGAGAGAGATCCACCTTTCCAAGTTGTTGGGGTTCATCTCATACTTCTGAAGGTTTGAGGGTGCTGCCTGTTCCATACCCCCCCTACTCCTCATCTAGCCTTTTAGGGGTACAAACAATAGTAATTGGGGCCTAGTGTGGTTGTGTACGTGCGAGATACATACACTTTTTTTGATCATATTTCCTATTCCGCTATTCAATAAAAACCTTTGAGGATCAATTGAATTGCGGGATAGTCTGTGTCGGTACGTGTGAGAGAGATCCACCTTTCCAAGTTGTTGGGGTTCATCTCATACTTCTGAAGGTTTGAGGGTGCTGCCTGTTCCATACTCCCCCTACTCCTCATCTAGCCTTTTAGGGGTACAAACAATAGTAATTGGGGCCTAGTGTGGTTGTGTACGTGTGATATACATACACTTTTTTTGGATCATATTTTCTATTCCGCTATTCAATAAAAACCTTTCTAGGGCAAGATCTTAAATTACAGAAATATGAGGAGACCGTCAAATAAGGGCCGTGGCCTGGGTCGTGGTGCTGCTGGTAGAGCTCCTGTTGCAAGGAGAGGACATGGTCGATCTGTGCCAGCTACACGCACAAGTGAAACACCTTCCTCAAGTGTGAGTAGGCGACAGAACCTGCATCAGTATTTGGTAGGGCATCAAACGCCCCTAGAAGTGATGAGGCCAGAACAAGTTGAGGCGATAGTAGATTGGTTTGCTGCTGACAGTGCCTCCAGTTCCTTCACATTGTCTCCCACCCAGTCTACTGCAGAAAGGTCAGAGTTGGCACCTGCAGCCAATGTCCAACCGTCTTTCACCTCACCCCCTTGCAAATCAGGCCAGCAGTCTGAGCCCCAAGCCATACAGCAGTCTCTTATTCTTTTTGAGGACTCTGTCAGCAGGGTTTCCCAGGGCCATCCACCTAGCCCTGCCCCAGAAGTGGAAGAGATTGAGTGCAGCGATGCCCAACCACTTATTCCTCAAGATGAGTACATGCAAGGATCATCGCAGCACGTCTCCGATGATGACGAAACGCAGGTGCCAACTGCTGCGGCGTTCAGCATTGTGGAGACCGACAAGGAGGGCAGGGGTGAAGACTGGGTGGAAGATGATGTGGAGGACGATGAGGTCCTCGACCCCACATGGAATGAACGTCATGCAGGTGAACTGAGTAGTTTGGAGGAAGAGGCGGTGGTCGCACAGAGCCACCAGCACAGCAGAAGAGGGAGCAGGGTGCAGAAGCGGAGCGGCCGTGCCCTAGACACTACGCCCGCTACTGCCCAACGCAGCAAGGGAACGAGCGCACCAAAGTCAGCTCAAAGGAGTTCTCTAGCGTGGAAGTTCTTTAGAAAATGTGCTGATGACAGGACACGAGTGGTTTGCACCCTGTGCAATCAGAGCTTGAAGCGAGGCATGAACCTTCTCAACCTGAGCACAACCTGCATGATCAGGCATCTAAGTGCAAAGCACGAGCTGCAGTGGAGTACACACCTTCAAAACCAAGAAACGTCTCTGGCTCATCCTGCTTCCTCTTCTGCTGCAGTCTCGGCCGCTCCAGCCACATCTGTAGTGATACCGGCACCTGCCACCCCGCAAACAGACGATCTGTCAGCAACACCACCACCTGGGTCACCAACAACCATCTCCACAATGTCCCGTGGAAGCGTTCAGCTTTCCATCTCCCAAACACTTGAGAGGAAGAGGAAGTACCCCCCTACCCACCCGCGATCCCTGGCCCTGAATGCCAGCATTTCAAAATTATTGGCCTTTGAAATGCTGTCATTCCGTCTGGTGGAGACGCACAGTTTTAAAAACCTTATGTCGGTGGCTGTCCCACAGTACGTCGTGCCCAGCCGCCACTACTTTTCCAGGCAAGCCATCCCTTCCCTGCACAACCAAGTGGGGGAAAAAATCAGGTGTGCACTGCGCAACGCCATCTGTGCCAAGGTCCACCTAACTACGGATACGTGGACCAGTAAGCACGGTCAGGGGCGTTATATCTCCCTAACGGCACACTGGGTAAATGCAGTGGCGGATGGGCCTGAGGCGGATAGCAATTTGGCGCATGTCCTTCCACCACCGAGGATTGCAGGGCGCTTCAGTTTGCCTCCTGTTCCTAACTCCTCCTACTCCGCTTCCTCATCCTCTACCGCCTCCTCATCCGGACAGCGTAACACCTTCACCACCAACTTCAGCACGGCCAGGGGTAAACGACAGCAGGCAGTTTTACAACTTGCCTGTTTGGGGGACAAACCACACACCGCGCAGGAGTTGTGGAGGAGCATGGAACAGCAGACAAATGAGTGGTTGCTGCCAGCGAGCCTCAAGCCCGGCCTGGTGGTGTGCGATAACGGGCGAAATCTCATAGCAGCTCTGGGCCTAGCCGGTTTGACGCACATCCCTTGCCTGGCGCATGTGCTGAATTTGGTGGTGCAGAGGTTCCTTAAAAACGACCCCGATATGTCAGAGCTGCTGCAGAAAGTGCGGGCCGTTTGTGCGCACTTTCGGCGTTCTCACCCTGCTGCTGCTCGCCTGGCAGCGCTGCAGCGTAACTTCGGCCTTCCCGCTCACCGCCTCATATGTGACGTGCCCACAAGGTGGAACTCCACCTTGCACATGCTGGAAAGACTGTGCGAGCAGCAGCAGGCCATAGTGGAGTTTCAGCTGCAGCACGCACGCGTGAGTCGCTCTGCGGAACAGCACCACTTCACCACCAATAACTGGGCCTCCATGCGAGACCTGTGTGCCTTGTTGCGCTGTTTTGAGTACTCCACCAACATGGCCAGTGGCAATGACGCCGTTCTCAGCTTAACTATCCCACTTCTATGCCTCCTTGAAAAAACAATTCGGGCGATGATGGAAGAGGATGTGGCACAGGATGAGGAGGAGGAGGAGGATGAAGAGGTAACATTTCCAAGGCTTTCAGGGCAGTCATTCGCAAGGGGCTCCGAGGGTGGGTTCCTGCACACGCAAACGCCAGGGACGCAATTGTCCAGCAGGGGCACAGTTCTGGAGGATGAGGAGGATGAGGAGGAGGAGGAGCTGGAGGAGGAGATGGAACCATGTTCACAGCAGGGTGGCACCCAGGCCAGCTCATGGCCATCACTGGTGCGTGGCTGGGGGGATACAGAGGACACGGACCATACACCTCCCACAGAGGACAGCCTTTCGTCGCCTCTGGGCAGCCTGGCACACATGAGCGATTACATGCTGCAGTGTCTCCACAACGACCGCCGAGTTGCCCACATTCTAACTTGTGCTGATTACTGGGTGGCCACGCTGCTGGATCCCCGTTACAAGGACAACGTACCGTCCTTAATTCACTCACTGGAGCGCGATCGCAAGATGCGCGAGTACAAGCGCACGCTGGTAGACGCCATGCTGCTGGCATTCCCATCTGACAGCGGGGCCACAGTGGAAGCACAAGGCAGAGGAGGAGGAGGAGGAGTTCGCCAACGCAACCAGGGCACCGCCAGCACCTCAGAAGGCAGGGTTAGCATGGCCGAAATGTGGAAAAGCTTTGTCAGCACGCCACAACAAACAGCAGCACCAGCAGCTCAGATGGAACGTCTTAGCAGGAGGCAGCATTTTACCAACATGGTGGAGCAGTATGTGTGCACACGCCTACATGTAGTGAATGACGGGTCTGCCCCCTTCAACTTCTGGGTCTCCAAATTGGGCACATGGCCTGAGCTTGCCCTTTACGCCTTGGAGGTGCTGGCGTGCCCTGCAGCCAGTGTATTATCTGAACGGGTATTTAGCACGGCTGGGGGCGTTATAACAGACAAGCGCAGCCGCCTGTCCAGAGACAATGTGGACAAGCTCACGTTCATTAAAATGAACCAGGCATGGATCCCACGGGACTTTTCCGTACCTTATGCAGAATAGCAATGGATACCGACCTTACCCACCCATTGTTCCATTTTTGCTCTTTCTCACTCTTTTGGGGTGTACCCTCATTTAAAATTTGTGAAAAGAAGCAGTGTTGGCTACCTCGTCCTCCTCCTCAGGGCCAGATTAATGTAGGGTCTATTGGAGCTGCAGCTCCAGGCCCCTACCTTTTATATAGGCCCCGGGTTGGCCATATTCACTGTTACCGCTCTTCTGTCACTTGTAAACACAGAAGTCTGGCTTCTATGCTCGCTTCCCCAGGCAGCACCCTCAGAACCTCCCCACACAGCGTGAAGGCCGGACAAGGAGGGACAGTTGGCGATGCATGGATGTGTTTATGGGCTTCAGAGACAGCATCCCATGTTGAATTAGGCATGCATGGCTGCACCCTTCCTCCTCTGGGTGCATGGCAAGGCACGGCCCTAAGGCCCTTCAAAATCCTCAGCACCAAGCCCATGATGCTGTTAATCCGGCCCTGGTCCTCCTCCACCGCCGCTTCCACCTACACCGCCCATAGGTGTGCGCAGCCTATTGCATTAAGGTGTGCACCCCAAAGTTGAAATACACATGCATGTGTTTGCCAGCAGGGAGAGTAATGTATCGGGGCCATGTACCTGTAGGCAAGGAGAAATAGAGCAGAGCAGGTCCCAGGGAGATCTTTCCCATCTCCTCACTGGCAATGCTATGTGCCCTAGGTGATTAGGGTGTGCCCAGGCACACCCAGCACACCCTGTGCGCACGCCTATGTCACCGCCACATCCACCACCACCTCAACCTCCCTCCTACTCCATATGGGCCTCGTCCTTCAGAGATGAAGAAGAACATTGTTTTATTTTTCTGTTTTTTTTTGTTGTTTTAAGTTATTTCCCTATCCACATTTGTTTGCAGAGCACTTGCCATGCTCTTAATTACGTTTTGCTGCCATTTGCAGCACTCTAGCCCTTTCCTTTGGTGTTTTAGAGCCATTTTAGTGCCTTAAAGTTCGGGTCCCCATTGACTTCAATGGGGTTCGGTGTCCGGGAAAAGTTCGGTAAAAGTCCGGGACACGGACCCGGACTTTTTTTTAAAGTTCGGCCGAACCCGTCGAACACGGACATCTAGGTGTCCGCTCAACCCTATTCATATGCTATAAATTAGAAGTGGTTTAATGAAAATGCAGTTAAAGTTTAATCTTAAGCTGGGTATACACATACCAAAATTCGGTCGGTTCAGCAGGAAACAGCTGAATCTGGGTATATGTGTACCTGTCTCTGTTGAATGATCTAACTTCCGGCTTCTGTCCAGTGGTCCTGCTAGAAAAGCAGCATTCGATCAGCACTTGCATGCAGC
Source organism: Pelophylax lessonae (assembly GCF_965119305.1). Classification (NCBI taxonomy): domain Eukaryota; kingdom Metazoa; phylum Chordata; class Amphibia; order Anura; family Ranidae; genus Pelophylax; species Pelophylax lessonae. The sequence continues at coordinate 265,949,875 of NC_138775.1, read as the reverse complement.
AAATGGCTGCAGCACCGATCTGTGAATTCTGACAGGAGAAGTCCCCACAAGGGGACTGCTGCTGATAAGGCAGTAGAACCAGCCCTGTTGTACTGGGCCCAGGCCTGATCAGCTAAACAGGGGGGCCCAGGGCAGCTTCATTTCATGTTCATTTATGCCTAAATAAAGAAATGGATTTTACTAGACCACGCCACTGCTCCTACTTGCTTACCAGAGCTTAAATTACTTTCCCTGGCCCCATTCGGTCAACAGAGAGGCCCAGAAGGTGGAAACAGAGGAAGGACCTTTTTTTTTTTTTCATTTATTAGGTGTAGGCAGATAAAGTCAGTTCTGCTGTTCTGCTGCACCCCGGGAAAGGGGGAGAGTCGGTGGGGTGTAGGCGAGGTTGGGGGGGCCCATCAGGAAGGGTGTAAGGGGCCCCATGATTTCCAACAGCGGCCCTGGTCCCCACTGTTAGAATATAATAGAACAGTGGGGGAGATCCCTGCATCCGCATTGTTTGCGTGGATATGGGGATCTTTGAGGTTTTTCTTTTTTTCTTGTTTAACGCTGGTTGGGTGAAAAACTACTGTGTGTACCCAGCTTTAGGCCTCTTTCACACAGAGCGGACCGTATTTCATTCCGCTCCGGCACTTTTTTTTTTTTACGGACAACACCTTCAAATCTATACAGTGGGTTTAGTCAAGGTGGTTGTAGCCATGTTGTGGCTGATCAGGGGGGTTGAGCGCAGGGGTTGACGCTCATCTAACCACTGCGTTCACTACAGAGACACTAGATTGTATGTCAGTGTGCCTGTTCATTTTCTACTTGATGAAAGTGCAATATTCCTTTAATAAACGTTATTTTAAATGGTTTTACACAGTGTGGAGATTTTTTTACTTTTATGATGATTGACCTACTGAGAGCGAGAGAAGTTTCACCTAGCTGATGTGGAATTGGATTGGAGATCTGCCATACAGCGTTAAGTTTAGGGGAGCTCATTCTCCCGATGCCTGTCTGACTCAGTGTTAACAGCATATGAGTCCATATAATCTGGTAAGCACATTTAAACCCCCTCATCGGTGGCGGCTTACACACCAGGGTGCCTTGTTTTGGGCTGGCTTGGTTTTCTTCTATCAAAGTTTAAATTAAACACTTTTATAACCTTCACTTAAAAAAATTCTTTGTCAATATCACTCATGGACATGTTTATTTCAGTTCATTTTATTTAATTTTACCCACATTTACTGAATAGTGTGAACATTTATATGATCGTATGATAAATCATTTCTTTATGCACACATTGTTTCTATATTCTGGTTATGATATAAGTCACTTGATCCCACTAAATGTAGCGTGGCAATTTCTATTTCTTTTTTTGTGATTTAACAATGTTTTTTTAAAATTGTGGTGTTTGCAGCTGTTTAGTTTAAAGGTTAATAGCGCAATATATTAATAGAGATTATTACCTTTTATTATTCATTGATGGTATTAATTTAAAGTATAACTAAAGGCAAAGTTTTTTTTTCTTTTAGATAGAGTGGAGAGGGATAGGGGGGACACCGTCCAATGGGGATGTTGGTTTTGGTGATCCTGGTGACAACCACAGATTTTCTCACTTTGGAGGGATTTCATTTCACCTCCTGTTTTGGCTATGGGGCAGGAAGTGAAGGGAAATCTCCTCTATGGAACACAGACACCAAAAAAATTGACAGGGGCGATAATCCTCCCCTACTCAAAAAACAAGGGTTTGCCTTTAGTTGTATGTGTCTGTCCACCCTTCTATAACATGCAGCATGATGGTAGGTAATGGGAGTTATAAGAGGGGACATAGAGAAAATAGGGTTAAGAAAATGTCTAACTCATTATAAAGAAAACTGTATTCTGTAATATTCTTCACCCAGTGAGAAACTGTACAGTATGTCAAAGTAATTGAAAAGTCTTCCTGTAGTCTTGGAGATAGAAGGATTGGTCGCCATACCAAAGTTCACTTTGCAAGGTAAATGTTAGTAAAAAGGTAAACCTTGGTCACTTTAAATACCCAACCATGTGGGAGGGAAATTTTAAAAAATAGTACATAGTAGAGATCGACTGATTATCGGCAACATCGATATATCGGGTGCTGATATGCACTTTCCCTGATATATCTGTATCAGCGTTTGGATTTGCCGATATTTAGGGAAAGTGCATGTACCGGGGTGATGCCTGCAGCTAGAGGCATCACCCAGGTACCGGTGTCCATAGCTGACGGTAGGCTTACTTGTAATGACAACCGTTGCGGCTGAGAAGCCGCTCGGCTGTCATTACAAGGAGCGGGAGGGGACAACCCCCCCCCTCCCGCCGCCTTCCGCGGCTTGCCCGGGTCTCCTGTCCTACCTGGAGAGCCGGGCATCCTACCTCCACCGCCGCCACCACCGAAGAGAAGACCCGATCAAAGCCGCATCGGAGTGATGTCATGACATCACTTCCGGGTACTCGGCGCCGAATTAAAAAACTGACAGTATTCAAAACAGCCAAACTTGGCGTTTTGAATGCTTTTCAGTGCCGAGGAGGAGTTTGGACCCCCAGATCCCTCCACAAGGAGTACCTAAAAAAAAAAAAAAAAAAATGTCCAAAAATATCGGCAAATATCGGCCGATATCGATATCCGATGACCAAAATATCGGTATCGGCATTAAAAAACGATATCGGTCGATCACTAGTACATAGTACCTGTACCCATTCACCAAAAAAGTTTAAAAAAATAATAAAAACACACACACAGTTTTAGACAAATCCTTAATTAAAGAATAAAAAACAGTGTCCCCCGATGTAGATCTGTCATCAATCACTCCGAACGCTGCACCTGGAAAAAAAATCGCTCTCGCTGACATGGAGGCGCTATGCCTACTGCAGGCTCCTCCGTTTGACAGTTCTTTTATAGGGGGCGAGGCAACCTGTCTACATCACCTGGTAGTACCGCCCCCTTCTGATGTCACAGATCGGGGCACACTGGATCCGTGATGTCAGAAGGGGCATTGCCATCAGGTGATGTATACAGGTGCCCCACCCTATAAAGGAACTGTCAAACTGAGAAACCTGCAGTAGGCATAGAGCCTCCTTGTCGGGGAGATCAATTTTTTTTCTTCTTTTTTTTTCTGTGGGCGGCGTGATTTACAACAAATCTAAATTGGGGGACACTGTTTTTTTTTTTTTTTTTAAATAAAGGATTTGTCAAAAACTGTCTCTGTGGTTTGATCACCCTTTGACACCCATACCCGATACCCATTCACATGGGGGGGAAGGACCTGGGGGCCCCCCCCCGTCCCAAAGCACCCACCCCCCATGTTGAGGGCATGTGGCCTGGTATACTTCAGGGCCTGACCTGCCAGGCTATATGCTCAGATAAAGGTCTGGCATTGATTTTGTTACCCTGTTTTTTTTAAACATTTTTCTATTGCAATTGCTGGCATTCTTTTCTTTACATTCATCTGTCAGTGGGGAAGCCCACTGACAGATGATGACTCATGGTTGTTAAGGTTGCGGGTGTGTGGCTTCCCCGCCCGCTGCTTAACAACCAGCTATTTCTTCACACAGAATTCAAATTGGTTGATCGTTTTTCAACTTATCCGGATTCTAATTGTTCTGAAAAGTTGGAATTAGTTAGGAAATTAATAAATGAAACAAATTTTAATGAAAACGAAACAAAATTTACCGAAAACGAAACTATACTAAATGCATTTTGAAACCAAACTAAGCAAATTCCATAACGTAACGAAACTAGTAACATAACAAATCTATCCGAGACAAAACAAAACAAATTTTTCCGTTCTGCACATGCCTAATGCACAATATAACATATGACAAGGGTATTACAAGGGTATTTCATAGGAAGCCTGACCTTCTTCCTTTAGGTCACTTCCCACCTTTACCTCCTATATTCACCCAGAATAAAATGAGCCCACATAAAAGTGAAATTTAACAGATCACAGCAGCCCTTTATTACCAAACCAGTTCAATACATAACAAAAAGAATGGGTTGACAACTTTACAGGCACCAAAAAAAAAAACCCATCCAAACAGAGCATTGAATCTGTGTCCCAAATTCTCTAATTTGGTAGGCCCTCAGCTGTAACATTCCACCTCAGGGACTGTTACAGAAACCTCTAGCAGAATACCCATCCATAGCTAGATCCGGGGAAACAACAACTGGACCACACTAGAGCAGGACTCCATATCTAAGATGGCTTCACACCACTTTTACACAAATGAAAGCCTTCAAAGACCCTCAAACTGCTCACTAGCTGCCATGATGGACTAAACAAATAAATACAGTAAACAGAATTCATGGAGGGAGGATGGGAAGCTTAACAGTCAGTGGTCAACTTGGGGATGCCACTGTCCTGCCTACTGTCCCCCCCCCCCCCCCCCAGAGGACCACCTTTCATTTTCAATGCCTAAATCCTACAGCTACCTGCCATCCCTTACACAGTGGCATGTGGCCCATGCACCTATGTCCTTTGTCTTATTTCACTCCAGCCCCTTCTTTAGAACTGCATAAGCAAATCCTGCCTCAGTGACCTGAGACTGCAAAACACATTAGCACATCATCAACCCCCTCCATCCATAATAGAGATAGATAAATATTTTTTATAGGAATGTTTTGTAAATTTGAACTTGCCACTGGAATGTATCAGTCTCCAGATATTGCTGTCAGCAGTCTTTCTCCTGGATTTTATATTGCAGTCAGTAGTTGTCCGGCACAGTCTCCAACTACTCCATGACCTTTGCCAGAAATACCTTGAGCAATAAACCTTCACCCTCCATATATTTAATTCCCCTTTGATGAGATTTTGTGGTTCAGTCACATGAATAAATCTGGTGTTTTATACCTCTTCTTGGACTCTGATTTAGTGGTTAATGTTTCCATAATCTGATGGATGATAGATATTTGACTCAATATATGCCAAGCCTAGCAGCTAATAAATTAGATTCCTTATGTAATCTAGTGAAGTTGGCTTTGCAATATTTTTTTTCTTTCGCGTTGAAACAAACTAATATTTTTGTATGCCTCGTGCATTTCATCCCTTTCACGTCCTGCTCTCCTCAAATTTAAATATTTGAGTTCAACAGCATCTAAAGAATATGAGTTGAACTTGGATTATTACGAGAGGGAGAAGGTCAGAGCTTCAAAGTAGAGGCTAAATAGAGGCGCTGGATGAGGCGTACCAAACACTTTCAAACTGTCGTCTAAAATGAATTTGAGGACAAATTTGCATATTGAAAAAAAAAAAACACTTCTACTTTCCTTGTAACAGCTGATAAAATACAGCTGGATATTTAAAGGGAAACTCAGTATCTGTCGCTTTTTAAGTCTATGAATCACCTGTTTTATGCAAGTTATGACATTTATAAATATGTATTGCCAAATGTCTGTTTTTAGGATGACATTATCCCATAAATATGTAAGAAGGTCCTTAAAGCTGAAATCTGTGCTAAAAATATATTTTCGAAAGTCAAGAGCCATGCTTATTCTGACTTTAATCTTAAAGGTGCTTTTGGATATTCTTCCAAAACAGTGCAGAAATCCAGCATGAAACAACTCCTGCTCTTTACCTCCGTGCAGGAGCTTCCTGTAAATAAGACCAGTCACTGGTCTTCTCTCTCTTTGTGCAGGGTGACTAGTCTTGTCTCTGCCCCCTCCTGTAATTTTCTGCAGGCAGCCTGTAGTAGGTGGAGCCTGATGGACCCTTCCCATGGCTCTGTTCTCTGCACAGGCTATGTGCAACACAGTGAAGCAGAGGTGGGGGACTTGAGTCACATGACTTGACTTAAGTCACCAGTTTGAGGACTTGAGACTTGCTTGAATAAAATTAAGTAAAGACTCGACTTGACTTTCACTTGGTATTGATGACTTGAGACTTGACTTTGACTTGAGACATATGACTCGAAATGACTTTACTTTTTTAAGTTATTAAATATTTGCATTTTCTCAAGATGTGTTAAAGCAAAATTAATGTGCCTGTTATGTTTCTGACACCACAGTCACTTAAAACACCTCAGTGTGTTCTAATTTTTGAACACTGACCGTTTAACAATGGAAATACTTAAAGCGGAGTTACGGCCTCTGAAAGTATTTTTCAAAAAAAATACCCCCGGGACAGTCAGGGCTAGTACATTCCACAATGATAGCCTCTTAACTGTCCCAGATCGCACTTACCTTTTAGAAGAAATACTTACCTTGAAAATGTCTTTGTCCAGCGCTGCCATCTCAGATGTGGGCAGCTGAAGCCAGCGCGTCCTCTTCTGCGTCCTCTTCGGTCCCACAATGCACTGCACCCGCCCCGCCATCACTTCTGGGGCAGGAGTGTCATCCCTGTACAGCTTCTGGGCATGCCCAGAAGCTGTTTAGCAGGGAATGACGCACCTGCACCGGAACTGACGAGCCGGGCCGGTGCAAGCGCATTGATCAATGCAAGGAGGAAGTGACAGCGCGGGCCGCGGCTGCAGAGGGAGGAATAAGAAGAAAGGTAAATATATTTTCTTCAATAACAAGGTAAGTAATAAAAAAAAAAGAAAATCGTGACTATCTATTTCTTTTACATGCATTTTGAGGCCGGCACTCCGCTTTAACATGTTTTTAGTGACTGTGGTGTTGAAACATGACCGGAAGAAGGATTTTGAGCTGTTTGGGCATTCAAAGTGTTTTTTTAATATGCCAAGAAAAAAGCACTAAGCAGTTTTGTTAATGTTGAAAATAAAACAAAACCTTTCCTGACCACTGACTTTTAACTGATTTAAAGATGAAAATTGGGGTAGATCAGTATTTTGTCTTGATTTGTGACTTGACCAAAATAAGTGACTTGACTTGCTTGACTTCTAGCAGGGACTCGACTTGACTTGCTTGCTTTTCGCCACAGTAACTTGGGACTTGCTTGAGACTTGAATATTAAGACTTGAGACTTGCTTGTGACTTGCACATGTGTGACTTACTCCCAAGTCTGCAGTGAAGATGTCACTGCTACTTTTACAATATCTGTTTTTCAAAAGTATTTGGTGCACACAAAGTGGGCAGCGCAGTGGCTAAGTGGTTGGCTCTTCTTTCTGACAGCACTAGGGTCATCGGTTCAGATCCCAGTCTGCCTGGAGTTTGCATATTCTTCCTGTGCCTGCTCCGCTTTCTTCCCACACTCCAAAGATATGTTGGTAGGTTATTTGGCTTCTGTCTTATTGGCCTAGTATGGCCCTAGTATGTGTATGTATAAATTTGAGTTAGAGACTTTAGATTGTAAGCTTCTTGAGGGCAGGGACTGATGTAAATGTGCAATATATATATAAAGTGATGCATAAATTGACGACGCTATATAAGGACGTGTAATACATAAGTAATAAATACATTTATATCCTTTTTTAAAGTGGTTGTAAACCCACCTTTATAACCCTTACCTATAATAAGGCTTACCTATAGGTACTGTAAATATCTCCTAAACTTGCAGGAGATGCTTATATTGTATGCAGCTGATGACATCATCAGCGCATGTGCTCTGAAGAAACAGCCGCCTGTGCCATTTCTTCAGAGCCCTGTGCCATGACCGGCAGCACCCACGCGCATACGCGGGAGTGATGTCATACAGCTCCAGCCAGTAATACAGCCGGAGTCCGCAGACCCGGAAGGAAGATGGGCGAAGATGGAAGCGGCCGCCAGCAGGGACAACTCTGGCTTCGTTTGCAGGTAAGTTCCACAAAATGTGGTAGAATGTAATGGATACTAGCACATTATGCATTTTCTTTGCAGGGAAGAAAAAAAAATGGATGACTTTACTTCCTCTTTAATTATTCATTCACACCATAAAAAAGAAGCTTGCCTGGTGGTGATGTTATTGCATCAGAAGGAGAAGGAGGTTTATAATGACTACAGAGGAGTCAAGGGTTGCATAGGAGGTCAAGAGCTATCCAGAGAGAGAGAGAGAGAGAGAGAGAAAAAGAGCAGCAAGAGTCCCACAGACAAAAAGAAACAAGGGATAGACAACTGACTCTCCATGCTGGTGGCTCACAGTAAGGTTGTGTCCATTGAATGGATGAATAAAAACATAGCCAGCTACTGGAGGTCTTTAGTGATGGGTGCAATAAGATATGAAGAGTGGTCTCGGGAAGTGATAACTGTTGCTGAGGCTGCCGTGTGGGGTACATGTGGAGAGGTATCTGGGAATGTAATTCCAATCTCTCCTCGCTTGTAGAGAAAGCCCTCCCTTTGCTATACTGCCCTCCCTTCCTCTTCCTTGACCACAATTTACAGACAAAGTTGAACTAATTATCCACTGATACCCAGCCCTACAGTGTCTTTTTTAAGACATGAATCCTATATGACACTTCTCCCAGCCAATGCAGTTAACAAAGCTTAACTCCAGATAGAAAAAAATCACAAATGAATCCCAGTATGTGCTAATTAAAATGTCATGAATACAGTATAATAAACTTGCATAATTACTGAAATCATTCTTGATATCTGACTCCAGTAATTATCTGCACGGGATTATCTAAACTGAAACGGGGAGGTACAACAATAAAGTGTATGTGTACTCTTAAAAAAAAAACTTCTCTTATTTGCTCTCTTTTGGTCTGTTCAGTATACCATTGAATGTATTTTGTTATATCTGTTCAACAAGTGCAAAAAAAAAAATGTCGACCTTGCCAGAACAGTGCTGTCCTGTATCCTGTGCATTCTGCAAAGTCATTTCAAACAGTGTTATCAGCCTCACTCAGTTCACATCTGTGAACTACAGCTTACCCCCCGTATGCTATGGAGAAGAGGAGAGGGGGTGTTCTATATTCCTAATACACTTCACGTCTGAGGGTGATACCGCTGCTCCTCTATACAGTATAATGAGTGAGAATTGCCACCCTAAGTCAGGAAGTATGCTACATGCAGAATCACCAGGAGAAAGTGCATGAAATACAAAAGTTTGAAAAAAAAAACAAATACAGCCTTCACATCTAAGACCCTCTAAGCTCAATGTATAAAATTATTATTTTTTTCTTATACAATTTATGGAGGCCCGGTTCACCATTACCCACAGGAGTCTTAGCAGCGATTGAAGCAGCCAGTTGCTGTTGGGAAGCCCTATTGAAAGTCTGCATCCAGAGCCAATCATCCGCAGGTGATCGCTGCATGAGTGATCACATGTGAAGATCGTTAATAGCTGGGAGAGCTGTCAGCCTTCCATCACTATCAATAAGGCTTCACACCCACACCTATTCACATAGATCCCCACTGAGTTACCAATCGCAAATGGCCCTATTCGCAAGTGTAAGGGCTCTTTCACACGGGCGATCAGATCCACCTGTCAGTTTTTTAGGCGGATCTGATCGGATTCACCATGCAGCTCTATGGGGCAGCAGATGTCAGCGGACACCCACTGCCACCCGTATCCGATCCTGTCCGTGAAATCTGGACGGATGGAAACCCTATTTTTCCATCCATTCAGGGATCGGATAGGATCGGATGAGAGCGGACAGGCGGATCCGCTCTCATCCGATCCCCCATAGAGAGCAGCGGGAGCTATGACACCTCCCTCTCCGCACTGCAAGCGGAGCCGGAGGCGGACCATGTGAAAGAGCCCTAAATGAGGCCTAATGCATTGGATAGGACATTAACAATGGTGAATCATTCCTTGTATTTTAAAACATATGCACCATGAAACTACACCTGCTTGGTTTGGTTGGCGTCGCATTCAATGCTTTATAAATATGCCCCTAAGTCTTAAAGGGGAATTAAACCCTCCTATCATTTTCAGCTAAGGAAGCTGCCATCTTGGCCTCAACTGCCATGATGCAGCACATGTGATCGGTTATGACTCCAGTCATTTTATGGTTTGACATTTTGGTTGAGAGCACAAGCAAATGGGACCATTACATTCCTGGCATGTGCAGAAATGTAACTGTTTTTTGTTTAGTTCTTCTTTAAGAGGTTTTTTAGTGTTAGAGATATTTTAAAACACTTTAGAATTTTCACTTTTTTCTTACAGTTACACAGGTAGACCTCTGTATTTGGTAGTTACTGGTAGACCTCAATGTCTAGCAGTTAAATTTAAATCACTCAGATATAGTACTGTCCTTGACAGAGAGCATTTTTTACTGACAAGTTGGGCAGCCTGGAAAAATCAGGGACACAAGCAAATAATTGCTGTACTTATTTCTGAAAATCTAGGCGGAATTACAATTTAATTGCTAGAGTTGAAAAGGTGAAGAAATGTTCCTCCTCTTCATTTTACTGTTTTACAGTTTTAAAAACACTTAGGTTTTAGTCTGCAGTGAACTGTAAATGTTAAAAAAAAATGTCGACGAAGAGAAGTTTTTTTTGTCGCCTGTGACAAAGATCAGGGTTCGTAGGGAAGAAAACATTTTAATGATCAAAAGCTTCAATGACATGGAAAGCACTGCTCGTTCAGATTAAAGGATGACACCAATTAGAAAATGAACTTCTATGGGAGCAAGTTCCAGAGCAATATCATCTGATCACAGGACGGCAGGGTTACGAATCTATCGATCTGAAAGGAAGAAAGAGAATAAATAAAACAGGCCCTACTGAAGTGGTTAAACAAGTACAACTAAGTGGCATTCATACTTTAAAGTGCACTTTGCACTGATGGTGGTGGTGGGCTGGCGGCCATATTGCTCTAGATTGGTTTGTAAAGCGTAGAGAAAATCTGTCATCAAAGAAATACAGAGATGACCTTCGCCAAATTCCTTTTGTATTTTTGGATAGAGTGAGGAAGTGTTAGACCCTCTTGTCAGCTTTTAGATGCATCAGTATCCCCTCTGGAGAGACAATGGAAAAAATTCTAGCAAGGGCATAGACCTGTCCCTACGAAAGAGGTCAAGACTACGTCCCTACAAGAAGAAAAGGGGGTTTAAATGTGCCTCTACAAACAGTCAAAATATGCACATGTTCATGTCATATAACAACGGAACACAACTGTTTAAAAATTCATAAATCTTTATTTATACATGGTAAAAACAAAAAGTATATCACTCTAATATATTGAATAGTCAATACATAGTGACAGGATTAGTACAATTACAGATAAAAATGCTGGAGCTACGCGTTTCGCATTATGCGCTTCCTCAGGGTCCAGCAAGGGAAAATATGTAAACAAAGATTCAGTCTTTAATAATCCCAATTAAGACGTCACAATGAATAGAGTTGAGTATACTTGTTTAATTTAAAATCAAGTTGTATGAAAGGGGGAGCCAAAAGCCCCAGGGACTCGTTCTATAAAGTTTAAGTGTTAGGTGGTGTAAGAGTCATAAAAGACGTACACCTGTTTAAGTGAAAGAAGGGTTAAACACTGGAATCCCCTTAAAAAACGTGCACCAGTATTAAGTGAGAGAAGGGTTAAATAAGGAATCCCCTTAAAAATTGGGGATAATTGTAGTGCTGAAAGTATAAAAACTAGATATAAGAGAGTCACTGGATGCTTTATAGGCTTATAGGCTGAGTGTCATACTCCCCGTGGGTTCTCTGAATTGCTTCAGATGATTCGGGGTTGGATCCAATTGTCTAAAGCATCCAGTGACTCTCTTATATCTAGTTTTTATACTTTCAGCACTACAATTATCCCCAATTTTTAAGGGGATTCCTTATTTAACCCTTCTCTCACTTAATACTGGTGCACGTTTTTTAAGGGGATTCCAGTGTTTAACCCTTCTTTCACTTAAACTGGTGTACGTCTTTTATGACTCTTACACCACCTAACACTTAAACTTTATAGAACGAGTCCCTGGGGCTTTTGGCTCCCCCTTTCATACAACTTGATTTTAAATTAAACAAGTATACTCAACTCTATTCATTGTGACGTCTTAATTGGGATTATTAAAGACTGAATCTTTGTTTACATACTTTCCCTTGCTGGACCCTGAGGAAGCGCATAATGCGAAACGCGTAGCTCCAGCATTTGTATCTGTAATTGTACTAATCCTGTCACTATGTATTGACTATTCAATCTATTAGAGTGATATACTTTTTGTTTTTACCATGTATAAATAAAGATTTATGAATTTTTAAACAGTTGTGTACCGTTGTTATGTGACATGAACATGTGCATACTTTGACTGTTTGTAGAGGCACATTTAAACCCCCTTTTCTTCTTGTAGGGACGTAGTCTTGACCTCTTTCGTAGGGACAGGTCTATGCCCTTGCTAGAATTTTTTCCATTGTCTGTACATGGGGGCAGGTGCCATTATAATCTCTGATTAAAAAGACCCTAATCTCCCCCTCCATCCATACTGTCTTTTATCCCCTCTGGAGAGATTCTCCATCACTTTCATTCCTGGTGCCCATTGTCTCTCGGTATAGAATATCCAGAGTGCAAGAGTTGTCACAGGAACAAAAGAGTAAATCTTCCAATGGAAAAAATTGTTTATAACTATCTTTTTTTTTTTTTTAAATTTAACAATCTGTATTATATTTTTTTATATATATGAAACAAAATCAACAGAAAACACGTGGAACATTACATATTAAAAAACACATTTACCATTGCACAGAATTATAGTAATACTTAAGATGATTTCATACCAGAAAGGGAAAAAAAAAACCCTCACACAAGTCCTCTCATTTATTCCCCTGTCTTACTAATCCCCCATCCCATCTTATATATATAGGAGGAAAGTTCAATAAATCCATACCAAATCTTATATAAAACAATTCCATGTGTTCCCAAGTGATATAGCGCAAGAGAAAAAAAAAAAAAACCTGCACACCCCTGCCCCCACCTTGACTTGAAAAGTATCAAAAAATAATTCAATAAACCACTACAATCTTAAACTTATATATGTGAGACAATATCCTGTGTTTCAAGCGTGCACTGCCAATACTTCTCCAGGCATGTGCAAGCACAAAGAAAAAAAAAAAAACCCTTAACTGGTTTAACGTCTTCTCAGCCACTTATAATAAACATTAATTTATTTCTGGCTCTGGGTCATAAACATATCCACGAGAGGAAAAAAAAAAAACAAAGAAACACACACAATAGGGACCAAGGTAAACAGGGCGGGACGTCCCATTGCTCCTCTCTAAGATCAAATCAAATATTCAAATATAAGTGCCAATAAAATGCACCCAAGGCTTCCATCACTCTTTAGTCTGTTCTTCCGTATTCTTTAGAGTCGCAGTCAGTTCCTCCATCCTATATATCTCATTGACCTTAGAGAACCATAATTTACTTACAGGTGGTTGAGTTTGTCTCCACATGGCTGGGATACATGCCTTTGCAGCATTAAGAAGTCGGAGTGTCAGAGATTTTTATATTTTCGGATTGAGCACCTCGTAAGATGGAGGAGACACAACGCGGGATCCTCTCTCACCTCAAATGCTGTCAACTGTTTAATAACTAAGGCTACCTTTGTCCAAAATGGCCATAAGATGGGACAGGCCCAAAAAACATGAAGCATTGACCCCTCACCCGATCCACAACGCCAACACCTATCCGAGAAAGTCACCTCCATCTTATGCAGTATTACAGGGACCTTATACCATCTAGTTAGAATTTTGTAGCCTATCTCCTGATACTTACAGTCCATGGAGGATTTATGTACCATTGTCAGGATTTTATCCCTTTGCGCCGATGTCAGGGAAATTCCAAGTTCCCTCTCCCATTGAGGTAGAAAATAAACTTGTTGTCCCTCAGACTCATCCATCAATAATGTGTAACATAAAGACAGAGTGTGTCTGAGGGGATTCCCCACTCGACACATCGATTCCAATGGAGTTAAAGCTCGTGGTTCATACCCCCGCCTTTGAAGTGAGACAAGAAAATGTTGAATTTGACAGATGCTCAAATGCTCTAACTCTGGATCGATCCATGTGGCAATCTCCCCATGTGTGGGTATTAGGCCCTGATGCCAAATATCCATCAGACGTATCTTACCCATATGGGACAACCCCCGTACCTTAGCACTTGTACACCCCGGCGGAAAATCTGGGTTACCTACAATGGGCATAAGAGGAGAAAGTGCGGGTGCCACCATCGGATGCTGTTTTATCCGGCGGGCTTCTTGAAATGTGGCTCCAATTGTAGGATGAGAAAGCACAGGATCTAGGGGTGCATATGAAGACCAGAGGGCCGGAGGGGTAAGCTGACCGGCCTCACTGACCTCCATACCAACCCAGCGTTTAATTGCTATATTGCTGTGCCGGTCCAAGACTCACACAAGATGTGCGGCTCGATAGTATGTGAGAATATCTGGGAGACCCCCCTTCGACTTTGGCAGAGATAACAACTGTAACCGAATCCTGGGGGACCTTGAGGCCCAGATGAAGGAACGAAAAAGTGCCCTAGTCTGAAGAAAAAACGATAAGGGAACAGTAATGGGCTTGCATAATATAAAGAAGCCGGGGCAAAATATTAATTTTAAGAGATTCAAAGATTGCCACACACGAAGCTCTGCTTTTATTGTTCCTAACATAGGTATATTTTTTCCTGAATAAGTCCAAGGGATCATCTGTAATCTGGACCCCTAAATATGTTAACGAGCCAGCAGCCCACTGAAACGGAAAGGATGCTCGCAAAGAACGCTCCTCCTGTGCAGAAGTAGATATATTCAACCCGGCTGACTTCGTAAGATTAATCTTATAGTTAGATACAACACTGTACTTATGCCAGGCCGCAAAAATGTTTGGAAGCGAAATAATCAGGTTGGTGACGAAAAACATCAGATTGATTGCATATGCGGCCACCCTATGTTGATCACCAGCAACCTGCATACCTGATATGTCAGTGGACCGACGTATCGAGCACAAAAATGGTTCCAATGTCAGAATAAAGACAAGAGGCTACAGTGGACAACCCTGGCGGGTGCCAATTGAGGTTGAAAAAACTCTGACCGCCACTCATTAACCCTTACCGCTGCCGTCGAATAAAGTGGAATAAAGTGCCAATATACCTTGCATCATCTACAGGCCCAGGCCAATATATGACAGGATGGCCGAATAAAACTCCAGGCCACCCTGTCAAAGGCCTTCTCTGCATCCGTTGATAATACCACCAATCAGTTTCTTTTGAGAAGCCGGACTGGCGGTAAGCGGTCGGGTCGGCGCCATCTTAGGGAGCGCCGTGCCTGTCTGCAGGGGAGGTCGTCGGAGGAAGTATGCCGCAATGTCCAGTCTCCTACCCGTCTCCAGCAGACTCACCAGCTTGTTAGTAGCTGGTATAAGCAGGGATAAAGAGCTTGTGCGGCTTCGCTGGCTGCATAGGCTGGAGCACCTCACTGGATCACGGAGCTCTGATGCTTCACATCCTCATGGTGTTGTTACCTAGCCACACCCCCTATAACTATATAATAGGGGATTTCCCTTCACTTTGGAGGGATTTCCTCTTACTTCCTGTTGTGTTTCTTGGACAGGAAGTGAAGGAACATTCAATAATTCCCTAATCTATCGAAAACTATTAAAAAAAAAAGTTTTGGCACTGCATAGTCTTTAAAAATATGATTTAGAGGTAATGAGTATGGTGATACTGACAGCTTTTAATTAACGTTATAATAAACATTTGTGGCTCAGTCTGCAAACTAAGGTGGCACTTCTAACCTTTAACAGTGATTGCAGACTTCACACACAAGCTACCGGAATCCCTCCAGAAATGTACAGCAGTTTAAAGATGATATCTGGTTTGCTATATAAAGTGGTCAGACTGAACATAGCATTTAGAGAACCAGGCAGCAGTTATGGAAACAAGACAATCCAGTAGGGAGATTTATTTCAGTTGTGTTCCAGTAATGGTGGTCACTTTAAAAGGGAGTCACTTCAAAAAAAAGGACAAAGATGGCACCAAGAGGTTCCAATCCTCCACTTTGTCCAGAACAAAAAAAAATAGATGTCAGTACAACCTGAAGTGCAACATCAGAATTTGAACATCAATCAGGCATGAAGTCTTTAGGGCTCTGTTCACAAAGAATAACAATATTTAGGTGACAAATATTTTTAGCTGATTTCAATGAGATTTGAAAATTACAGTCACATGGCTAAAAAAAAGCTGCCTTATGCTTGTATAATGCTTTGGTAAAAAAGAAGTATGGGTTTTAGGAACAAAACAAAAATCTTACTAGCCTAGATGGATACTGCATCTGTCCCCCACCGCTTCTAAGACTGAGAACTGAGCGATCAAAGATCACCCAGTTCAGTGTGCAAAGAGCTGGGGACTGTCAGTCAGTAGCTCTCTGCTCTGCCCCTCCAGCTCTCACTGGAGTGCTAAGCTGTGGAGGAGGCTGGAGCGGATGGCTCAGCCTCTCAGCTGCTGCCAGATCAGGCATCTCGGTGGACTGGCTATGTGACGTCAGGCCCGCTGTCAGCTGAAAACGGGTCACAGAAGTGCAGAACAAACTGCACTCCTGTAATCCATAGGAGTAGTACAGCCAAAAAAGCTTTGGCTATACTTCTCCTTTAATTAAACAGGAATTATGGCCAAAGATCTTTTGTCCATACTTCTCCTGTGGATCACACTTAGTTCTGCATTCCTGTGAGCCAAACCAAAATCTGCTGTCAGCTGACATCACAAAGCCAGTCGAGGCTTTGCAGGGATCCCAAAATAATATTGGAATCCACCAAGATGTCTTACCAGCAGCTGGCTCAGTGTCTAAGTGCACTGTTGAGAGCCTGAGCCAGCTGCTCCCATTCTCTTTACAGCCTGGCTCTCCAGTAAGTGCTGGAAGGGCAGAGCAGAGAGTGGTGGCAGACAGTCACCACTCTCTGTTCAGTAATGACCGAGAGCTGAGCGATTAGCAGTCTTAATGCCGGTGAGGGACATCTGCAGCTCTGGACCGAAGCTTCAACCACATAGGTGAGTATGAATGTTTGGTTTGTTTAGGTCCCGCACTTCTCTTTTAAGCATTATGTCTCTTCTGCAATAAAAGCTTCTCACCTTCCTTCAACTCAGTGTACATTCTCAGCATACCTGAGTGCCAAAGTGAATTAACTTTGGGAGTTACATCAACCCGGGCTGGGTGATTTATTCTTCCAAGGCAAATACACTTTTTCACACTAGTACTGACTAGTATTGCAGTGTTTCTCCTCTCCCTCTGTTTCTCTCCACCATTCAGCTAATGTGACCCCAGTGTTGACGGAGAGGTTTAAACAAGTATGCTGTGCAGATTATCAACACCCTTCTTATCAACACTGATGACATCACTGGTTGTTAGGACACTGGTGGCTTTAAGGTTGAAATGGTGCACAATGATAACCCATGGCTTTGTGTAACTAAAAGGCAGGCTTCATCCACCTGCTGGTTTGTATACATTTTTGGGCAATTTTTAGGCATTTTGCCAAGGCACCCCTGAAAAAACCTCAAGGCACCCTGGTTGAAAAAGGCTGCCTTACATATACTGTATATATTAACTTTCATTAATAGGTACACCTCATGTTCAATTTTTGATGACTAGGGTTATACAGTATTCCCCATAATATAATTTGTGGGCCAACACCGAGGACAGAAGCTATGAGGGGCAGTACCAAGCCTCAAAATGTACCAATTGTGGTAATTTTATTGTTATTTTGTTTCCTTTCACTGGCCAACTCTGGACATTTGTAACTGTATACAGTGGATTATTTATAGAGGACATTGTGTACATGGGATGGTGAGAGGAGTCAAGAGACTCGTTATAGGTCAAGAAACTTTAAACCATCCTTTTTCTCTTATTTTGGTCTTTAGACCATAAAAGCAGACTGCATGCTGCCTCCGCCCTCCAATAGCACATTTTAACATTCTTTTTACTAAAACATTCATGTCACAAGGGGCTGAGTTTATACAAAACATTGTTCAGGTGTGCACAGATAGTGTGAAGCTCTGGAGCCACTTGGCAAAGCGAATCCCATGCAAATTGATGTTGATTTTTCTAAAATCCATCCATGATTTCTTATTACTTAGAAAATATGCACTTATTCATATATATACCATCCATAGTGTTATTTTGGGAAGATTTAGGAGTTTGTGACCCCCTGGACTTGTCCCCCTGAACTGATAATTGTAAGCTCAGAGGCAAAATGCTCCAGCAGCCAAGGTCCCCATTGCCCCCCAATGTGGTACAGAATCTATGCCGGATTGAAGTACAGAAGTACAATTGGGTCCCGTGGCTATTCAAATGGCAGATTTTCCTTTTTCTGCAGTTGTGGAGCTCTAATTAAATCATGGCAAGACGAATTAGTCATGTCTGTCTATCCCTCCCCTCATTATTATGATACAATATTGATATAAGCCGTGCTATAGGTCCCCTGATATACATTACCATAAATTGATATTTTCCCCTTTGAAATGAGTTTTATATCCGTCATGATCGTTTAATTTTACATTCGTGTCTCACCCATCAGTAAGAGGTCACAGTGAACTTGTGATGGGCCCTTGCTGGGAAGCCGTCATGGACAAGAAGCAGAGGGCCAATTAAGTGCAAGCGTGTAGCGTATCTTGTACCCATCTAATTAACATTGCAATCTCATGACAGCTATTGATGTAAGTGGTATATTTATATGATTCTAATTTAGCTGCAGTAATTGAAGGCTTTTAGGGAGATTTTCTTAGAGCAGATAGATAGAGTGCTGATACATTTTTAGGCGGTGCAGGATCATAAAGTCAAATTTCATTCGCTCAAATGTACTGTCATCCGAAAGTAAAAGGGGAACTCTAGAAAAGTAAACACAGTTATTGAACTGATAATTTCGTCTTTGATCATTACAGGTACTTATATAGCACCGTCAATTATGCAGCACTTTACGCATATATTGTGTTTGCACATCAGTCCCTGCCCTCAAAGAGCTTACAATCTCAGGTCCCTAAGTCACATTTATGCATACAGTATACATACTTGAGCCAATTAACCTACCAGCATGTCTTTGGAGTATGGGAGAAAACCAGACAAATCCACACAAGCACAGAGATAATATGCAAACTGCATGCAGATAGTGTTATGGTTGGGTTCTGAACCGACAACCCTAGTGCTGCCAGGCAGAAGTGCTAACCACTTAGTCGCTGTGCTGCCCTATGATTCCATCAAACCATGTCAGTGCCAAAACCAGAGCCTAATCTGGACTCCTGGGGAGCAGGTGAGGGAGCATTGATTAATAAATATACCTTGCTAGATCTGAAGCAATGTCAAAGGAAGAGTTTCATGGAAATTAAGCTCCAAGGGGCAGAGCTAAATGTATTGGGGTTGTGGCCTGGCTGGAGTCTGGGCTGTCATTCATCCCACTTTATGCACATGGGTCTGCTTCATGATGTGCGGCTTTTGGACCTCTTCCTAAAAATAATTTATGCTGATTGAGAGAGTTTAGTTCTGCTTACATATAGCAAAAGCAAAATGCAAAATTCTCTGAATAAGGCATAAAGAATGCAAGCAACTTGGTAAAGGTGCACATGAGAGAGTGGGCTTGGAGGAAAAGAAAAGAGGGGGTGGGTAATGCAATCTTGGGCAGCGACAGGAAGTGAGGACAGAGAACAGAACCAATCAAGATGCCATTATAAAAGGTACAGACTGCACAGGAGCATACCCCCCCCCCCTCCCTTTAAGGCCATCGATTATGTGGTTTTCTTTCGCTTGATTCCCCCATCAACACAGTCATTGTTGATGGGGGAATCCCTCCTGCAAAGCATTTATGTTTTCCTGGGGGGGGGTCACGCAGGAAGCTGTCCCTGCCAGGAGAGCACTGATAATCGCATGCTTAAAATCAAACATGCTGGTTGTACCCAAGTCAATCGCTGGATGGGCTTGGGTACAATCAGCCTACCTACCAATACATGGATGGAATCTTGGCCGCTCCCAGCTGAACCAGCCAAGATTCTATCTACCTATAACCAGCTTTAGAGTGGCTTTAGTGTGGTTTGGTTAATAGTGGTATTTGTAACTATCTATAGAGATGGGTCCTTGAAGGATCTAAAAAATAGGGGCTTGTTAATAATAGTTGAATAACAGGTTGTTAAGTTCAATAGTCACAAACTATATTTAGGTTTCATGGGAGTTTTAGAAGGCAGGGCTGTCATACCTATTGCATTATTTGCTTTTTTTCTTTTTTTTTTTGTCATATTGTTTTTGATTTAGGCCATGGGCTTCCGCAGCAGGGGGCAAGGGAGGGCGAGTGCCCCCCCCTGGAATTTCACACACAGATATCACACTTATCAGCAGCGCACGAGCGCAGCGCTGATCCGCCAACCCGCCGGCTCTGGCTCCCTCCTCTCTCCATCCTCGGTCCTCTCCTGCCCTTCCGAGAGACAACAGCTGCAGGGGGCGGGCCGGGGATTCCCTACTGGCTGCTGCTAATGTCACTCAGCTCAGCAAGGGGCGGAGCTGCGGCCCGCAGAGGAGAGAGGAGCCTCAGCGTCAGCGTGCCCTGGAGAGAAGGCGGGAGAGGCAGCGCTGCGGCCGGGCTTTGGAGTGACAGAGTGAGTGACCTGCTGCTATGACCTGGCTGAGCGGTGAAGAAGAGAGAGAGACAGGGTAAGTCTTCTTGTCACTGAAAGTGACAATCAATTACATTGAAATGGGTGTATAAAGGGATAGGGAATTTGGCGCTGCCCGAGGGGGTATTATAAATAAATATCAAAATTCAATTTTATAGACTCTTATATATGTAGGTATATATCTCTTAGACCTCTACTTATTCATAGCCATATTGTATATAAGTATAAAGTGACTGGTGTTAAAAAAAGTGATATAGTGCCGTGTAATAAGTAAATTCAATAGAATATATCTAAAAACACATAAATTGATTCCTTTGAGTGACACTGTAAAAATGCAATTACATTTTAAATATAAATACATATGTGGTAAATCAAAATATATTATAAATCAATATAAATATTCTGATGATTAAACGAGTGATCTGTGCATATAAGCAATAAGGTGCGAGGTGATTGGTGACTCAAAATATAGACATGGTATATAACTAGCAATTATATATACACTCTTAATGTGCCAAGTGATAAGTGTATGGGGAATATATTCCCAGGGATCCAAAACAAACTGGAAAAAATATATATAGGTGCAGATATATCAATACACTCCACTCAAAGTATATCTCAGATTAATTGATACATAAAAAAGATGTGACATGGTAAATAAAGTTCATAAGTGAGCGAGACACACCATTAACGCTGTCTATTATCTTCTGTAATGTGAGTACCCCATTTTTTGATGTACTAGAAATAAAACGTATTATACGGAATTACGCTATATGTTCCCCCTTTATTCATCTCATACATTACACCACCGGAGCATTACCCAATAACAAGCAGAGGACTGGAGAACAGCAGGGTCCCTTCCCTCTCCCCTACACAGAGGAACACAGAAGTGGATGACCCATAGGAGCTTACAGTTTCCTGCTGTGGCTCACAGGACCATTTACTCTGCCTAATACCCCTGTGTGGGGTTGGGCACTCTGGTGAGTGCAACCTACTTCACCACCTATTATAGTGCACGGAGATTGAATGCTAATACCACCAGATGATCAAGCACTCCATTTTATGAACTTTATTTACCATGTCACATCTTTTTTATGTTTAAATTAATCTGAGATATACTTTGAGTGGAGTGTATTGATATATCTGCACCTATATATATTTTTTCCAGTTTGTTTTGGATCCCTGGGAATATACCGTATTCCCCATACACTTATCACTTGCCACATTAAGAGTGTATATATAATTGCTAGTTATATACCATGTCTATATTTTGAGTCACCAATCACCTCGCACCTTATTGCTTATATGCACAGATCACTCGTTTAATCATCATAATATTTGTATTGATTTATAATATATTTTGATTTACCACATATGTATTTATAGTTAAAATTTTAATTGCATTTTTACCGTGTCACTCAAAGGAATCAATTTATGTGTTTTTAGATATATTCTATTGAATTTACTTATTACACGGCACTATATCACTTTTTTAACACCAGTCACTTTATACTTATATACAATATGGCTATGAATAAGTAGAGGTCTAAGAGATATATACCTACATATACAAGAGTCTATAAAATTGAATTTTGATATTTATTTATAATACCCTCTCGAGCAGCGCCAAATTCCCTATCCCTTTATACACCCATTAATTAGATATAGCATCGCTATATTTTAGGGAGGCTGCAGCCCTTTCATTCCTTTACATCTTCATAGAGCGGGTTTTCTTTCTTTATCTCAATTACATTGAAATACTGACTTCATACTGACAACTGACATCCATGTGAGTGACATCATTATTACTACATCTATTGCTGGTCTGCTGCCTGTTATATAATATTATAGTGCTTAGTGAGTGAGCTGAGTAGATCTTTACAGCCTGGGCCCTGGAGGACTACAGGTACCAGCTGCAAGCACCAGGGATCCTGTCTGCTCAACCTATAGAGCCTCAGATCTCCCTTTGTACTGCACACATAAGACATTAGACATCTACTGCTGTTATATAATACCATGATGAGCAGATCTGTACAGCCTGTGGACTACAAGTACCAACTTCACCTGGGGTCCTCCTGTCTGCTTTGCTTATGGAGTCCCTAATCTCTAATTGTAAAACAGACATATGACATCTAATATTATAGTGAATAGATCTATACAGCCTGGGGGGACTACAAGTACCTGCTGCACCTGGGATCCTGTTTGCTGAACCTATAGAGTCACAGATCTGTTATATACTGTTATAATGAGTAGATCTATCTATACAGCCTGGAGGACGACAAGTAGTACCAGCTGTAGTTACTAATAGAATCGATTAAAAACCGACAGGCAGTTGTAGTGCCTTGATCGTGTGTGTATAAATAATGTGGTGCATTCAATAGTGTAAACCAAAAAAAAGATTAGAAATTGCAAATCAGACAATGGCAGATTGATCCTTCTATTAAGCTTTTGCATCAGGTTTCTTAAACCTGCATGCCTGCGCTTTATTTGATAATGACTAAACCCCTCCCCTTCATGACACTTTCAAAAAGGGGCGGAGCACGGGTGACCTTAAAATGATGCCCCCCCCCTGAAAAAAGTTCTGCGGATGCCCAAAGGGCCTTGGTTTAGGGGTATTCACTAGTGTTAAATAGGTTGCCAAGTATTCATAAAAAAACAGCCTTATATCCAGAATTTTCATGGATCCCAAATATAGGCAGTTTTTTTTATCTTTTGCTTGATTTATTAATATATCATTACAATGACTTAATGTAGTCCTTCACATGGGTGATTAAGTGAACATTGTGATCCTGGATCACTCACACTTTTGCTGCATTGGTTATGGGGATCTTTGACGGATCGCTCTTTGTTCCTGTTACAAGCATCTCACATGTTTATGGCTCTGTAATGGATGCAAATGAGCAGCCATTAGCCATATTCTCTGCATAGTTAATTTTAAGTGCATAGAAGACAGCAGATAACTTAGTTGTTTTTGAGTTAATTAAAAGAGTTAGCTGGAGAAAAAACAACTTTAAAAAGTTTCCCACTTTCTGAAAAGAGGTCCACATGTCCCCCAGCTGCCTAAAAGCTCCTCCAAGGATGAACTTTCTTTAAATAAATGTTTACAAAAATATATATAAAAAAGTGAGAACAAATAATGCATAGAATTTAAAAAATAGGCTTACATTTTATACATTTATTAAAATACATTTTATTATCTTTCACAATTTTTGCTTTTGTAGCTGAGTTGTTATCTGGTCGGGTTATCTGGCGTGTCTTTTTTTGGTGAGCCGAAATATTTCCCTCCCCTCTTTTCCCCCCCTTTTTTTGTCCTACACACATTTCACCACCTTTTTATTTTTATTTTATATTTTTTTTCTGTTTAAATTGTTTATATTTTGTATTGCATATAGCGTATGCTATATCTTTACACCCCTAGAATGTGTAAATATATATTGTAATCCTCCTGAGGAAACAGTTATCCTAATGGATTTAGCACATTCTGTTTCAAGCGCAATAAGTACTGACCGGTGTTTGGTCTAAGTCAGCTTTTTTTTAATATGAATTCTATTTTTTGTGAATGAATACCCCCTTTTTTTTTTGTCTTTCATGATTTTTAACTATGCTATGTATTTAATAAATTTTGTATTTTTTATACTTATATTATAAGGTACCGAGAAAGTCCAAATCACTTGCAGTTCCTTCTTTCCCCAATTTTTGGAGACAATGTTTTGGGGATTACAGTCTCCGTTTTTTCCCCTTTGATTTTGATTTCAATCTGGATGCTGGTACCTATTAAAGAGGAAGTAAACTCTTCCTTTTTTTTTTTTTCCTTCCCTGCAAAGTAAATGCATGATGTGTTAGTATGGATTGCATACTAGCATGTGACACTTACGTCCAATTAAAGCCCTTGTCGTCCACGCTGGCAGCCGCATCCATCTTCTGCTGTCTTCCTTCCTGGACTACGGACTCCGGCTATGCTACTGGCCGGGAGCCGCGTGACGTCACTCCTGCGTGGGAGCCGCCAGTCACGGCACAGGGCTCTGAAGAAATGGCACAGACGGCCATTTCTTCAGAGCGCATGCGCCGATGATGTCATCGGCTGCATGCAATGTAAATATCTCCTAAACAGTGCAAGTTTAGGAGATATTTACAGTACCTATAGGTAAGCCTTATTAAAGGCTTTCCTATAGGTAAAAGTGATCAGAGTGGGTTTACAACCACTTTAACCCACTGTTTACTATCTAGGCTTGCCCTTAAAATATAAAAAGAAAAAATCTCAACACATTTTAGAGTAAACATTGCCCCCTCTTCTGAAGTAACAAAATGAAGAGACCAACAAACAACTATATCCTACAGATAGGATAACCACTTACCTACCACCAAATGTCTATGAAGAACGAAAAGCAGGAAGCTGTTCTGTTTATAAACAGAACTGGAAAAATCATCCTTGGGCAGTCAGTGCAACCGGTAATGGCAACACTCTGTACCATGTAAAAATGGGGAGGAGGAACTAAAGAACAAATTACTCATTCCAGAAGAGGAGGTAATGGACTTTTCTGTGCAATATTGTTGTACAGAGAGGTAGGTAAATTATCTTTTTTATTTTATTATCTTTTATATCCTTTGGTATCACTTTAAAAACTAAAAATAAAGTGCTAATAATAAATATTTTAAATAAAGAAAGTTCTGTCTGTCTCAAAAAAAAATGATCTAAAATTAAATTAAGTACAGTGTTTGCATGAAGAAGTATTTGTCTGTCAAACTAACAAAGAACTGAAAATGGCCTAGAAATATAGGGGTAGTACAGGTTAGTACTCAAATGGTTAAAGCCCCCCCCGATCACTGATTAGCCATGTTCATTTTTACATCAAAGTTTTAGTCATAGTCTTTTGACTAAAATGCCATTATAGTTTTAGTCGTATTTTAGTCATCTGAATTAAAATAGAAAAATCTCCAGTACATTTTAGTCGACTAAAATTTAACCTTCTTAGCGGTATTCCCGAGCGTGGCTCCGGGTTAAATTTCAGAGCCAAAATCGGTAACCCCCGAGCCACACTCGGGGTACCGCCAGAAGCATTGCTGGATCCTGTAAAAGAGGTTACTTACCTTGTCACCGGGATCCAGCGATGTATGCGAGCGGTATGCGGCGGCGGATCTTCCTCCCGATCGTCTCCGTGCCCCGGCTTCCGTCTCCTGCGACGTGACGTTCGCAGGGGGGTTGAACCGGCGGCAAATTCAAATGTAAAACACACCAAACACACTGATACAATTCAAAATAAAAAAAATTCACATTACATTGCCCCCAGTGCCCTTTCCTGCAGTTTTACTGTACTCTTTATGTATATATATATGATTTAAAACAAATTTATGCAGCGCTAGCTTCAATAATATTTAAGTGAAAATTATAATATACAATAGAAACTCAAAATATTGTATGCATAAAGTGCTAAGTGCTAAAATATCCAAATATGCAATAAACAATAAATAGTGCATAAAAATCTTAGTTCTAAAATCCACATAGGTGTTATAAATAAATCCAAGTGAGTGATAAGTGCATAAAAAGTCCTTAATGTGATCCAAATAAGGTGCCAAGGTGCCAAGAATTCAAGGTGCTTGCAAAGTGATAAGGTGCCCCTCTCGGTTCCCCACTCACCAGATTGCCAATATAAAAAGACCTTTGTATATTATTGCACAGTGGCCCGGGATCTTTGGAACAAACTTCTCCAATATAGCCTTCAGTATTGTATGGGCCGTACATGGTGAAGTATGTATATACTGATTTATTTTCCAGAAAAAGTCAAATGAATACTTACAAACGAAAGAAGTATTAAGGCATGTAAACAATATACTCGTGTGGCGCCGCTCTCGGCGTGCGTTCCACACACAGGAAGTTCCTGACCGGAAGTGACGTTCCGTCTGGTCCGCAACCGGAAGGGCGTCAACGCGTTTCGCCGTCAATACAGCGTCTTCAA
This sequence comes from Pelophylax lessonae, assembly GCF_965119305.1. Taxonomy (NCBI): domain Eukaryota; kingdom Metazoa; phylum Chordata; class Amphibia; order Anura; family Ranidae; genus Pelophylax; species Pelophylax lessonae. The sequence continues at coordinate 265,923,525 of NC_138775.1, read as the reverse complement.
AGACATCACTTCCTGTTAGCGGAGGCTTTTTATATCGTAGCCTCTCTGTCATCACATCCGGAATCTCTTAATACAAACTTATTCTATCGGTCACAAACTGCTAAAATTAATTACTGAAATTAATATAGTGGCATTACCCATCTATATCATATATAAATATATAAATTTAATCTGATATGTTTGTGAACGTTTCCTACGTCCGGGCATCACTTCCTGTTTACAAAAATTATTGAACCCTTTTGTATTTCCGCTATATATTAGTAAAAACAACATATATTTGGCATTCATAAAATAAATATAATTATATACAAACTTGATCAGTATTATACTTCTGGGAATTATATATTAAAAAGTATCTTTATTAAAATTGTTTAAAAGTTAACTGATTGTGGTTTCAACAAATATTGCATATTATATTGTTATATTTAAATGTATAAAAAATTATAAAAATTATAAAAAAACTCTATAAAAAATCTATAAATTTAGGAATATTAATATCTTGAGACTCTCAACATTTATGGAGGAACTTAAATTTATTACATAAAAACAATAATATTAAAATTAATTTATTCCACATTACTATTAAACTAATCTCATAGGAGGGATGGAGTATTCTATGAGATTAGTTTAATAGTTTTTTTATAATTTTTATAATTTTTTTATACATTTAAATATAACAATATAATATGCAATATTTGTTGAAACCACAATGTTAACTTTTAAACAATTTTAATAAAGATACTTTTTAATATATAATTCCCAGAAGTATAATACTGATTAAGTTTGTATATAATTATATTTATTTTATGAATGCCAAATATATGTTGTTTTTACTAATATATAGCGGAAATACAAAAGGGTTCAATAATTTTTGTAAACAGGAAGTGATGGCCGGACGTAGGAAACGTTCACAAACATATCAGTTTAAATTTATATATTTATATATGATATAGATGGGTAATGCCACTATATTAATTTCAGTAATTAATTTTAGCAGTTTGTGACCGATAGAATAAGTTTGTATTAAGAGATTCCGGATGTGATGACAGAGAGGCTACGATATAAAAAGCCTCCGCTAACAGGAAGTGATGTCTTTGAAGACGCTGTATTGACGGCGAAACGCGTTGACACACTTCCGGTTGCGGACCAGACGGAACGTCACTTCCGGTCAGGAACTTCCTGTGTGTGGAACGCACGCCGAGAGCGGCGCCACACGAGTATATTGTTTACATGCCTTAATACTTCTTTTGTTTGTAAGTATTCATTTGACTTTTTCTGGAAAATAAATCAGTATATACATACTTCACCATGTACGGCCCTCTTTTTATTTAATGGTGGAAGCGGAGGCGGACCCATACAATACTGAAGGCTATATTGGAGAAGTTTGTTCCAAAGATCCAGAGCCACTGTGCAATAATATACAAAGGTCTTTTTATATTGGCAATCTGGTGAGTGGGGAACCGAGAGGGGCACCTTATCACTTTGCAAGCACCTTGAATTCTTGGCACCTTGGCACCTTATTTGGATCACATTAAGGACTTTTTATGCACTTATCACTCACTTGGATTTATTTATAACACCTATGTGGATTTTAGAACTAAGATTTTTATGCACTATTTATTGTTTATTGCATATTTGGATATTTTAGCACTTAGCACTTTATGCATACAATATTTAGAGTTTCTATTGTATATTATAATTTTCACTTAAATATTATTGAAGCTAGCGCTGCATAAATTTGTTTTAAATCATTTTCCCTAAGATTTTCTTAGTGTTTGCAGCAGCTGCACACATTTACACTTTTAATTTACACATTTTTCACTCAAATAACTACACGTTGTGTAGCGCGGGTTTAAATTTGTTTTTTTCATATATATATGTATATATATATATATATATATACACAGTATATATATGTATGTATACATACATACATACTTTAACTTATTTATAGTTTTTTATTATATTGTAATTTATCATTTTGTGTTTCAAACTTTATCATACCCAAGATGTTATAAAGAAGAACGCACAGTAAAAAAAAAAAATGTAAATAGTTGGTTTGGGCTGCTCATTCTCAAGAATTACATGCAAAATAATGGTACCGCTTTCAGCACCTAAAATCCGAAAGAATCATACCGCCAGGGAGGTTAATGGGTTTAGGTAAATTGTAATTAATTATGTAAGCATTTCTCTAGAATTTCCAAGCTCATTATATACTCCTCGAGTAAAAATCTATTAACATTATTATTTCTGGTATTAGGCTCCGTTCACATGTAGGCGTTTTGGGGCGTTTTTGGGGAGTTTTTCTGCTCTAGGATCAGCTCTCAAAACGCCCAACAAGACAAATCCTATTCATTTCAATGGCCCCTGTTCACATCTGAGCATTTTGACGCTGTGAGCGAAACGCCCAACGCTCAAAAAAGTACATGAGCTTCTTTTTGGGCAGATTACAGGCGTTTTCCATTGGTCTCTATTCAATCTAAAAATGCCTGCACAAAAAACGCCTGTAAAAACGCCTGTAATAGCAACGCCAAGATGTGAACATAGCCTAAGGGTTTGAACACACACTACAGACACAGATTTAGCCATTGTGATATTTAACTTCTGTATAAATAAAACCAAGTTTCATAAACAAACAAAAATATTGCTTTTTAGTGCCGGTTCACATTTGTGCGATGCAGGAATGCTGCGAATATGCAGCGTGATCCCGCATCGCATCCGCACCCCTGGCAGTTCACACTGCCATATGCGATATGCAGGAGGTGTCAATTAAAAGTTAACGATACCCCCAGTTGCGATCGCATATCGCAGTGCGATCTGCAAGTTTGCACGGAATCGGATTGCACTAGTGTGAACCACTATGCGATCCGATTCTACTGCGGATAAAAAAAAAAGCCTCATGTGCGAGTTTATTGCGGATGTGGTGCGAATTCAGCCATACAAAGTGTATGGCTGAAATTTGCACCGCACATGAGATCGCATGTAAGTTAGGAGCAGTGCGCTCCGAATTACATGTGATCTCCGCAATCGCACAAATGTGAACCAGGGCTGACAAACAGAAGTACAATTTTAAAATGTAAACAAAAAATTGTAAACTCTGTTAGCTGTAATCCCATTGCGCATATTACCTGACTATATTACCGATTGTAAATATTAAGAAGAAAATAAGAAAAAACTTTTTCTTCATTTTTTTTTCTTTCAGCAGCTTAGTAGATACCCCCTACTTATTCTTATGTAGTAGTGCAGTGTTAATTTTGATGTAAAATTTAGATTTCATTTTCGTCATCATTTTTTTACTAAAATGGCATTTTAGTTTTAGTCGTATTTTAGTCTTTTGGCTAAAATGGCATGTTAGTCCTCTGAGTTGTTATAGTTTAGGTTGTATTTTAGTCAACTAAAATAGTGTTAATTTAGTTTCTGAAAATATTTTCGGTGACTAAATTAACACTGCTGATTAGAATTGTATTGCACATGTATACAACATTGTGAATACATATATAAATATAATAATTGCTATATCACCCACAGGGAATATACTCGAGCACACAACAATCTTCTTTGTGGCATATACAAATAGGATCATTCACTATCAATTAAAATAGATAAGAAACAAACACTAAAAGCAGTATGCAAATAATGTGTGTGCTAACAGAGAAATCCTATATGAAATAAATAGATGAATGTGTATGAAGATGAATCACTAGTGACAAATGCATATGAAACAAATAGTGTGTAATTATGTGTATGGTATAAACTGAATAAAGAATAATAACAAATATGTGGAAACCAGATAAATTCAACTGTAATTACAATGTATACTGTTTACTATAGGCTAAATGGAACCCAGTAACAAAGATGTGAATGGCAGATTTCGAATGTAGATGTCATGTATACAAAATAAAATTGGATGGTAGAATGGCAGATATGATGCATGGACAAAATACCTAATTATGCGTAATGAAATTAAAGATGGATATACTGCATGTAAAACAAAGGATCGTGAATTTTATGTTAAACTCCTTTGCACACAAATGTTAATGCTAAGCACAATTTGGAAACTTTGACATGTGTTAGTAAAACCGTACAAATCATCACAACTACTTTGTGCATCCAGGTGGATTATACCGCATTCTTTTCAGGACAAACTGGGCTTTCATTTGGTGGTAAATGGTAATGGATATCTCCTGTTTTTTTTTTTATTATTATTATCATAGGAAAACTTGCTCAAATAAGTAAAAAAAGAATAATTTTTTAAAGTTAGCTGTATATTTCTTGCTACTACCATAATCTTCCACCAAAGAACAACCCAAAATAAATTCCCCTGTTCCTGAAAATTGTAGCGATACAAGATATGTGTATTTTAGTTGTTATTTGTACCCATAGTATAGCCCAGAAACAATAGCAAAACACACTGATACTAAATTAAAAATAAAAAATGCCCCAAAAAATACTTACCCTAATCTTTGACCCTGAACTTGACCCAAACACTATCCCTGGCACTGACCTAAATCAAACCATGATCTAGGTATTTTTTTTTTTTTTTATTATTAATATTATTTTTTTTTTACACACCTTTGTTTTTTTGTTTTTTTGTTCTTTCTTTAAGGCCTCCATTCAGAGATAGAAAACAAAGAGGTGGGCTTCACAGTGACTGATCACTATGATAGCCAATCAGAGGCTATCGCAGCGATCAGGTGACCCAGGAATCGGGAGTTCTGGGTCCTGATCATTAGTTTAGGGGCCCAGGGCTCTCAGTGGGACCCCCGTCTCTGTGCTGGGGCCACACCATGCGGCACGCTCTTGCCACAAAGACAGATACTCAAATATGCGGCCCCACTGAAAAAAGTCCAGTCCAGTGGGGACACATATTTGTGTATGATCAGTTCCAAATGTGAATCCTTACCTTGTAAAACAAGTAATTCAATTTAAAAAAGAAACATAAGGGAAAACATTTGTGTATACAACAGCATAAATAAAAAAAAAAACATTTTAAATACTTTATACTATTATAATCTCTGTTCTCAGCTGCATAAGGGACATAGAGAGCTGGGGGTGGAGACACAGCAGGACACTGCTCTTCCAAATGAATGTGTCTGTGTCAGCACACTTCTTGGGCATTGGAGGACAGGCATGCACCCCTTCCACTTGCTGTCCGGGCCCCCCCGTGTGCCCCTTTCCCTGCAGCGCTTCCAGCTTCCCTCCTCTCCCGCCGGCAGCTGCTGTGGGCACACAGGGGGATGTTTCAGGATAGAGAGCAGGGAAAGGGGCCGATAAATATGTAATTTTCTGGCCTCTTACTTTCCTGAATGAACACAGTGAGCAATTGGTAATATTCACTCCTGTGTCCATTCATCACTGGAGCATAGTAAACTGTGTTTACTATGCTTCAGTTTGTGAATGAGCTGGAAGCCTCATAGGGTTTCCTATTCATCTGTGCTGCTGAGGCTGTAGAGAAAGGGACAGATAAATCCAGATCCCTAGTCACTTTTAGGGGGGGGGGGGCCTGTCAGGCAAGCTGTATAGGGCCCCGTGATTTCTAATAGCAGCCCTGCTTGTTAATGTTTATGGTAACTTTTATGTGTAAGAAGCTTTATGTATTTTGATGTCCAGTAAAGTTTTGTTTTTGGCTTTTTATCAAAACCGCTCTAGGTGTGTCTGTTAATTTTAAATATTCAATAGATATTTACGTGGCTTTCCAGTATATCTTCATTATAAATTTTGTTGTTCCCACTTTTGATACAACAGCAATTGTGTGTTTATATTGAATAAAATAGGTGAATGAATGTGTATAAAGTAAATACAACTAGTAACGGATGTAAGATATACACTTATTGTCAAAAGCATTGGGACGCCTGCTTTTACGTGAACTTTAATGGCATCCCAGTCTTAGTTCATAGGATTCAATAATGAGTTGGCCCACCCTTTGCAGCTACAACAGCTTCAACTCTTCTGGGAAGGCTGTCCACAAGGTTTAGGAGTGTGTCTATGGGAATATTTGACCATTCTTCCAGAAGCACATTTGTGAGATCAGGTACTGATGTTGGACAAGAAGGCCTGGCTTGCAGTCTCCGCTCGAATTTATCCCAAAGATGTTCTAGCGGGTTGAGGTCAGGACTCTGTGCAGGCCAGTCAAGTTACTCCACGGACCTTGCTTTGTGCACTGGTGCGCGGTCATTTTGGAACAGGAAGGGGCCATCCCCAAACTGTTTCCACAAAGTTGAGAGCATGAAATTGTCCAAAATTTCTTGGTATGCTGTCGCCTTAAGAGTTGAATGATTTGGACCAGTGCACAAAGAAAGGTCCATAAAGACATGGATGAGCAAGTTTGGAGTGGAGGAACTTGACTGGACTGCACAGAGTCCTGACCTCAACCGGTTAGAACACCTTTGAGATGAATTAGAGAGGAGACTGCGAGCCAGGCCTTCTCATCCACATCAGTGCCTGACCTCAAAAATGTGCTTCTGGAAGAATGGTCAAACATTCCCATAGACACACTCCTAAACCTTGTGGACGGCCTTCCCAGAAGAGCTGAAGCTGTTATAGCTGCAAAGGGTGGGCCAACTCAATATTAAACCCCACTGACTAAGACTGGGATGCCATTAAGGTTAATGTGCGTGTAAAGGCAGGCGTCCCAATACTTTGACAATATAGTGTAGATGTAGACAGGATAAGCAGCAATTTATGTGCTGGCTGAACAAATGTGTATAAAATGAATTAAACTAGTAATGGATGTGTATAGTAAGGGTCAATTGTGTACCTGAAATATATTGAATAAAACTGGTAAGTTGGCAGTTCCCTGCAGAGGAGGTTAAGGATCTGACCATGCTGTCTATCTGGGGGGGTCTGCATCTCAAGAATGATTGAAAAGAATTATAATTTTTTTCTAGGCAAACCAGTTCCTTTATATGTATTCCAACAATGTCTTTAGCTACAAGCTCAGAATTAAGCTATTAATAGATGACTCCATAATGTGTAAAGGATAAGGTGAAAGAAAAGTGCACAGTGATAATGTAAATTCACACTTGCTATATCAACATTATTCCACAGAGATTATGAACCACCATCTCAGTAATTATAGGTCAAAAGTGTTACGTACATCACCTACAGGAGTCCAGCGTATCTTAGATGTATAAGAAACTAAGGAAATACAAAAGAGGCATGGGTTAGCTTCACAGCAAACAAAAATTAAAGGTAATATTTTAATAAATTATTAAAGTAGAAATGGGGCCAAAGCTCTTTTGGTCCTACTTCTCCTGTGGGTCACAGGATTGCACTTAGTTCTGCACTCCTGTGATCCAGATTCAGCTGACAGTAGGCTAAAGTCTGCTGTCAGCTGACGTCACTCATCTGCTCCAGACTCTGGAGGTAGCCCGACTTCAATGTTGTGATCCTCTCAGAGGGGCAGCAGTCTCAACCTTTCAGTGCGCTACTGAGAGCCCGAGTCAGCTGCTCCCGCCCCCTTTCCTGTCCGACACTCCAGTGCGCACTGAAGGGGCAGAGCAAAGAGCCAGGGACTGACAGTCACCAGCTCTCTGCTCACTGAAGACAGAGAACTGAGCATTCAGCAGTCTTTGATCACTTGGTTCTCAAACTAAGGCTCCATTCACACATAGGGGTTTCGGATTGCGGGCAGAATTGCCGCGATTCTAAACGCGATTCCGAACCATTGCAAGTCGCAGGACACCCGAGCGATTCCCGTGACTTGCTATGGCACCCCAAATGCAGTGCGATTTTGCAGCGATTGTCGCCTGACGAATTGTGGTAAAATCGCGCAAACAGAATCACCGGATGCCTGACGCTCAAAATAAGTTCTTGTATTTCTTTTGGGCGTCAGGCATCCCGCGATTCTGTTTGCATGATTTTACGGCAAAATCGCACTGCACTTGGGGTGCCATTGCAAGTCACGGGAATAGCTCGGGCGTCCCGCGACTTGCAATGGTTCAGAATCGCGGGCAGAATTGCGGCAATTCTGCCCGCGATCCAAAATGCCTATGTGTGAATGGAGCCTTAGAGGCAGCAGGGGGACAGATGCAGCATCAAACAGAGGCTGTATCCACCTAGATGAGTTTGTATGTTTGTTATTTTAAAATCCCGCACTTCTCTTTTAACTAAAGCATCCATTCTCAACCAGGGCTTCTCCAGCAGTTACTAGAAATTCCTAGAGCTGTGGCTGAATCACCTCCTGTCAGAGAGTGGCTGAATAATTCCAAGGTCAGCACTGTGATGGGGGCTGTGATTGCTAAGGGCACTATAATGTAAAGGGGCACTGTGATATAAAGGGGTCTGCACTGTAAAGGGGTACTGCCCCCTAAAATGCCCGGGCCTATTTTATGTCCCAGTCCGGGCCTGCTTCTCACTAGCCACTAATGTAATGCAAAGCAAATTCCAAAGGACCGCATGTAGCCCTCAGGCTTCAGGTTTTGCACAAGAGCCCTGCACTTACAGTATATCAGGGTGTCATTCCACCTAGAAGACTGAGGACATATTGACATAAAAGAGATTTATGTGGGGGAAGGTGAGTATAGAAGTCTGAGCTGTTTTTTTTTTTTTTTTTTTTTTTTAACATGCACACACAAACAATACCTCTATCCCCTCTAGGTAATAGCCCTTGTCATAAATAAATAAATAAATACGCAAACTGCCTAAGTGCCGGTTCACACTGATGCGCTTGCGATTGTAATGCGAATTTGCGGTGCGAGTTTACCTTGCGTTTTTCCATAGTACAGCGCGATTGCAATGCGAATCGCATTGCGTATAATCATGTTAATTAGCTCAGGTGCGATTTTTGCTCCAGCCAATCCAAATGAAATGGGTGTTAACTTCCGGTGGACTTCCTGGTCTTTATGAGGAGAGTACACCGTGGAGTGTGAGCTGTGGTTTTGTTTGGAGATTACGTTGTGGAGAGTGTGCTGTATTTTGGTGTATTGCCACTATGTTTCATTTGCCTTTGGTCATGGCAGCAGTTGCTACTGCCACTGCTGCAGTCTTGATCAATAAGGACAGGAGGAGGAGAAGGATGAGGATGATGATGATGAGAAGACGAAGGTATTGGGTTCATCCCATAATTTCAAACAGGGAACAGAGAGGTCAGTTCAATGTCCTCTATCATGATCTCCGGCAACATGAAGAGAAGTTTTTCAACTATACTCGGATGTCTGTTAATAGGTTAGTATGTGAGAGGGAGTCTCTCCTTCTTCTTCTCTCTTTTTGCTGCTTCCCTCTATATCTCTTTTTTCCCCATCTCTCTTTTTCCTCTCTCTCTGTTTTCACCTATATCTACCCCCGAATCATTCCTGAAGCTCCCCACGCCCCCCTTTTGCTTGCCACTTACGTGTGTTGTGTTTTTTTTTAGTTTTGACGAATTACTTGGGCTGCTCTTTTCACGTTTGGAGCGTCAGAACACCACCTTCCGGAACAGTGTTGTGCCTGCTGAAAGATTGCTTGTTACATTACGGTAAGTGTGATATATTTTGTGAAAAGTCATGTATTTTTTTTCTCCATAGTTAGCAATACAGTGAATGCAGACAGATATGATGGCAAAGTTGACTTCAAAAAAAGTTTTTATTTTTTTTTTATTTTGTTGCATGCAACAAGAACAAAGGAACAAAATCCAGAAAAATTAGGTAAAAAAAGACAACTTAGGTCAACGTGGCAATACAGTGGCAAGTGTACTATAGATCCAAAAAATTTGGTGAACTCTCCAGATCAAGTGGTGTTGAAGAGCCTGAGGGTGTATGATCCACGGTGTTGGGATATAGCCATGGCACAAGCGGGGATGGAGTTCTATGTGACGGTCCACTTGGGGGCCTATATTGTGGATAGGGTGGAGGTATTTTTGGGGAAAATGCACTAGATTGTGATGGTGGTGGTGGTGGTCTGCTGGAGGGGGGGAAATGGGAAGAAGTGGAGACATCCGGTGTTCTAGTGTGGGGGGGGATTACAGAGGGAATTGGGGAAGGAATAGGATATGGGATTTGGGATCTAGGGGTCTCATGGATGCTCCGATATTGGTCAAAACTTGACGGATAAGGGTTTGTTGGAATGGCAGAATGACTGGGTGTGAAATGAGGGGACCATGGAGTGTCTTGCGGTAACTGTCGTGGTACAGAGAACGAATGTATACAGTTTTGTACCGCCATTCTCATGTCGAAATACCTTTCAGACGGGACCTCTTTGAGAAGAGGCACCAAGCTATGAGCAAATAATGTGTGAGGACATTTATGTGCATCTAGTTGCTGGCTGATGCCTGACATAATGTCCACTAAGTGCTTTGTCTGCTCGTCTTCCGCCTCAGCAGTTGCCCTGCTGACTCTCCTCCTGTGGGATGTAGAGCCTCGACTTTGAGGCCTGGTGGAAGGCGTGGAAACGTCAGTTTCCTCAAACTCCTGTTCTGGTTCTTGAGCGGATCCTGACTCATCCAAACTCTGTGACTCAACGTTAGGAATATTTGAACTACTATTCGAACATGCAAATGCGACGCCTTCTTCCTCATCAACTTGAGCTGCATGCTCCTCCTCCTCCCCTTCCTCCTGCACATTCTCCACCTCCTCCCAACTTGCTTGTGTGCTGCAATGACAAACATGAAACAACTTTTCATCATCCGCTCCAATATATAATTTGAATGATAGGTGGGGATTGGAAGGTGAGGGGGTTGGGGGTGGGTTGAAGAGGGAGGGGGAAGGAAGGATGGGTTAATAGTGAAAGAGAATTTGACAATAAACTTACTTCCGCATTTCTAGAACCGGTAGCAGAAAATCCAGACATCTGGCAAAGGCATAGGGACGCTTAGGGGGGGCACCGGATCCACTTCTCGCCTCACGTTCTAGTCTCTTGTACCTTTGCAGGGTATCCTTGAGGCTACGCCATCTTGTTCGTATTAGTAATTCTGTAAGAGAAAAACATGACTAATAATAACTTTCTGTTTTTTATTTCAGGTACCTTGGAACTGGTAATTCTTTTGCAAGCCTGCATTACGAGTTCAAATTGGGGAAATCCACTGTGAGCACAATTGTTCGTGATACCTGTATTGCCATCTGGGAGGTCCTAAGAGATGTGGTGATGAGAAAACCAACCAAAGAGGAGTGGATCTCTGTAGCTGATCTTTTTTGGCAACGCTGCAACTTCCCTAACTGTGTCGGTGCTATAGATGGCAAGCACATTAGGATTGTGAGACCAGTTGGTAGCGGCACCAAATATTTCAATTACAAAAAATATTTTTCTTTGGTTTTGCTGGCAGTGGCGGATGCAAACTACTCATTCACCTACATAGATGTTGGTTCATATGGGAGCAGTTCCGACTCCAGTATTTTTTCCCACTCCAGTTTTGGAAAAATGCTGCGTGAAAAAAGCCTGGACCTCCCACATGAACGGCCACTGCCTGGAACATCTCAGCAAAGCCTCCCATTTGTTTTTGTTGGTGATGAGGCTTTTGCACTTTCGGAACATCTGCTTCGCCCGTATGCTAATCGCTCACTGACTGTTGAAAAGAGAGTGTTTAACTACAGGCTCACAAGAGCGCGCAGAGTTGTGGAGTGCAGTTTTGGTATTCTGGCAAATAAGTGGCGCTTTCTACACACGCCACTGACTCTAACCACGGATAACGCCATAATTGCCGTCAAAGCTGCCTGTGTACTCCACAACTTTGTTAGATCGCGAGATGGATACCTCTTCGAGGACTCCCTGATGGATGATATGGAAGGCGCAGAGTGGATCCACACCAGGGGAAACTACAGAGGGGCCCAACATCAGGGAGAATTTCACTGACTACTTTATGAGTCCTGCTGGTCAAGTGCCATGGCAGCTTGATTCCATACAATAAAGAGTATTAATTAATTTTTACTGTACTTTGTTTCAATAAATAAACTATTGTTCAAATGTTCAACATTGCGTAATGCATTTCTTTTCGTCTGTGGTTACATACTGAGCATGCATTGTCTTCCACAGGGCCCCCCATAGATCCCCATTTAAAACTTGGCCCCCCCCATAGATCCCCATTTAAAACTTGGCCCCCCCACATAGATCCCCATTTAAAACTTGGCCCCCCCACATAGATCCCCTTAAAACATGGCCCCCCCACATAGATCCCCATTTAAAACTTGGCCCCCCCACATAGATCCCCTTAAAACATGCCCCCCCCCACATAGATCCCTATTTAAAACTTGGCCCCCCCACATAGATCCCCATTTAAAACTTGGCCCCCCCACATAGATCCCCTTAAAACATGGCCCCCCACATAGATCCCCATTTAAAACTTGGCCCCCCCACATAGATCCCCTTAAAACATGGCCCCCCCACATAGATCCCCATTTAAAACTTGCCCCCCCCACATAGATCCCCATTTAAAACTTGGCCCCCCCACATAGATCCCCTTAAAACATGGCCCCCCCACATAGATCCCCATTTAAAACTTGGCCCCCCCACATAGATCCCCTTAAAACATGGCCCCCCCACATAGATCCCCTTAAAACATGGCCCCCCCATAGGAGAATATATACACATACCTTTCTTTTTGCGCTCTTGAGTTGTGAATCCACTCCAGTCCTCATACAGGCTTGCACAAATTTCTTCCCACCCTCTTTTCTTCATAGCGTTGTTTTTGTACTCTGCAGTACGGCTGTCCCATATATATGGCCTGGAACGGACAAGCCTGATCAGCTCCTCATTGTCGATCCCAACACGTTTGGGTGCCATGTTGTTTGTTGATGAAGATGTTTGTGGATGTCACATGCAGCCTCGGGACAGGAAATAGGGGGGTGTAGCTGTCGGGACAAACTATACACATATTCGCACATATCTGAACTGTACATGCGAGTTCAGAGCGATTTACATTGATGTCTATGGAGACTAAATTCGCAACGCAGCACTGTAAACTCGCACAAGACCCTTTTTTTCATTGCATCACATTCGCATCTAGATCGCAACGCATAGATGTGAACGACCGTCACGAATGCAATGTATTTTTTAAGTGCATGCGATTGGAGACTTTTTAGAACGCAACGCATTCGCAGTACAAGCGCATCAGTGTGAACCGGCACTAAATGCTTACCTAAATATTTGGTCATATGACACACCAGATCCCTAGTCTTCATGCTTTTTCACTGCAGACTGGGAGGGTTCTTCTCCGGGTTGCCTTGTCACTGTCTGGTAATGTGGACACCTCTCATCAAAGCCCTCTCAAAGTTCTGTAGACTTTAATGTTGATGGTTGTCAGCGAGTGTGGATTATAGCGGTGGAAGACCAGTTTTTGTGTCGTGGAGGGTCATGTGATGGCGGACACAGGTAAGTAAAAAAGGTTTTGAGAAGGTTTTTTTTTTTTTTTTTTAGGCAAGAAACTGTGATTGTACGAATGATGGTAATACAATTAACCTTTGACTTGCGCTTTGACAAGTTTCTTCAAAATCTGCTCAAATAAAAGATACACAGAGTTCCACAGCTAGCCTATTTAAAGCCCATTTGTGGGTAAAATTGTCATTCCCCACCTTTTTAACCTAACACCAGAAAGTAATGGGTAAAAAACGTGGGGCTGACAATTTTTACCCAGAAACAGGCTTTAAATAGGAAACACATGGTAGGGGAGGTGGTGGGATAAAAGGTGGGTCTGACAATTTTACCCAAAAACAGACTTTAAATCAGCAAGAGGTGGTGGGTTAAAAAGGCAAGACTGATAAATGTACCCAGAACAGGCTTTAAACATGCAAGAGAAGGTGGGTTAAAAGGGCTTAGCTGACTATTTTCCCTAGAGCAGGCTTTAAATTGGCAAGAGGTGGTGGGTTAAAAGGTGTGGCTGACAATTTTTCTTGGAAACAGACTTTAAAATTGGCAAGACCTAGAAGTCTTTGTATCATTTATTACCACAACTTTCGAAAATACTTGTCAAAGTTCAAAGATTAACTAGATTACCATCAGTCACACAATAAACCTAACCTTTGACTTGAGCTTTGACAAGTTTCTTCAAAATCTGCGTTCCACAATTTGCCTATTTAGAGCCTATTTCTGGGTTCAATTGTCATCTCGCCTTTTTTACCCACCACCAGAAGGCGATGGGTAAAAAATGTGAAAAAAACACAACACACAAGATGATATTCACCCTCTGTGCGCTAATCATAGCAGTCCAAAGTTGCTTTTGTGTCTTCCTTCAGAACATAGTCATATTAAAGCTAGGTGGCTGCTGCTCCAGTCAACTCCACTGGGTGGCGGAAGGATACACTGTGCAAAAGATAAACAAGACCAGGCGCACATCCAACCTAGTGTATTACAATTTTTTATTGGAGGGAAATAAATCAATATAAAATGCACTCACATGATACAGCAAGTACTGGGCATGTGTTAGTTCCTCTCCCCTGTTTGGCTCCTTCAGGTCTCGCACTGTACCCGCTCAGTGTCCCCTGGAAACTGAAACTCCCCTTCTGAGCCAGAGGTCCGCTGCACCTTCGGCGTCTCTGCCTAGTGCGCCTGCGCCCCACTCAGTTGTCCCCGCCGTGACTCCCGCGTATGCGCACAAGGATCCAGGCAGGAACCGATGACCGTGGGGACGGAAAACTCCGGCAGATGGTAGAGAAAGGAAACTGAAGCCCAGCACTGTTTGCTATAGTCATATGCCTGGATCCTTGTGTGCATGCGTGGGAGTCACGGCAGGGACAGCTGAGTCGGGCACAGGCGTACTAGGCAGAGATGCCGGAGGTGCAGCGGACCGCTCGCTCAGCAGGGGAGCTTCAGTTTCCAGGGGACACTGATTGGGTACAGTGCGGGACCTGAAGGGGCCAAACATGGGAGAGGAATTAACAAATGCCCAGTACTTGCTGTATCATGTGAGTGCATTTTATATCGATTTATTTCCCTTGAATAAAAAACTGTAATACACTAGGTTGGATGTGCGCCTGGTCTTGTTTATCTTTTTCACGGTAAAAAATGTGAGGCTGACAATTTCATCCAGAATCAGGCTTTAAATAAGAAAGAGGTGGTGGGTGAGGTAGTGGGTTCAAAGCTGAAGTTGACAGTTTTACCCAGAAAGGGGCTTTAAATAGGCAAGACGTGGTAGGTGGGGTGGTGGGTTAAAAGGTAGGGCTGAAAATTTTACCTATAAACAGACTTTCAATAGACAAGAGATGGTGGATTAAAAAGATTCGGCTGAGAGTTTTACCTAGAACAGGCTTTAAATAAGCAAGAGGTGGTGGGTGAGGTGGTGGGTTCAAAGCTGGAGCTGACCGTTTTACCCAGAAACGGGCTTTAAATAGGCAAGATGTGGTAGGTGGGGTGGTGGGTTAAAGGGTAGGGTTGACAATTTTACCTACAAACAGACTTTAGACAAGAGATGGTGGGTTAAAAAGGCTTGGCTGGGAGTTTTACCTATAAAAGGCTTTAAATAAGCAAGAGGGGTGGTGGTTAAAAGGCGGGGCTGACAATTTTACCCAGAAACAGACTTTGAATCGGCAAGACCTAGAAGTCTTTGTATCATTTATTACCGGAGATTTCGAAAATACTTGTCATAGTTTAACTAGATTACCATCAGTCACACAATAAGCCTAAACGCTGCCAATCAGAGCACTATCGACATCTCTGTACTGATTTGCTTACGCCGTCTCTGAAACAACTAAGAAATGCAAGCAATTTATTGACATTGAAACAATTACAGCAATTGGTAACAATCTGCCGCTGAGTAAACATTACAATGACCTAGAAAATATTCTTGATTTTCTATGTCAGATGGAGACGCAGTCACGGTTGCCCTGGCAACCTTTAGATGTTTTTCGGTGAATGCGATGCGCGCTAGGGTCGCGAAAAAGTGTCAGCTGGGGACAGGACAGGCACAGAAACACATACACAATGCTATTTAGCAGTGAAAGATGGCCTGTGGAAACATCAGCCATACACTGGATTAAGTAGTGTATTGTCATGCTTAGGCCTTTCACTGGGAAGCAGGCTGAATTGATGAATGGTGCCCCAATTCCACAACCTGGTGCTGTACAAGCCTCTAATTTATATGGTAAAGTGTTGCCGTCTATCTTATGCAGCCGCTGATCACACGGCGGCCTCTTATTATCTGCTGGATGTTGTAGTGGACTGCGGGATGACTTATCAGACAGTACTGTGAGAGATGGAAGACGAGGGAACATTTTCTATACATCGGGTTTTAAAAATATAGATACACATTTCTACAACTTGGGGGGGGGATTCATGTAGAATTATATAGAGCAGCTGTTCTCTTTGAGGGGGTAATACTGAGGAGACTGAACTCAAAGGGAAACAATAATAGTTCTGGTTTTATTTTTCATTTTCTTTTTCATTATAAAAATTTAAAGCCCATTTTTTTTTTCTTTTTTTTTTAGTTTTGGACTAGGCAATGTGTGTATGTGTGTATATATACAGTATATATATATATATATATATATAAATATACAGTGCCTTGCAAAAGTATTCGTCCCCCTTGAACTTTTCAACCTTTTGCCACATTTCAGGCTTCAAACATAAAGATATAAAACTGTAATTTTTTGTGAAGAATCAACAACAAGTGGGACACAATCATTAAGAGGAACGAAATTTATTGGATATTTCAAACTTTGTTAACAAATAAAAAACTGAAAAATTGGGCGTGCAAAATTATTCAGCCCCTTTACTTTCAGTGCAGCAAACTCTCTCCAGAAGTTCAGTGAGGATCTCTGATTGATCCAATGTTGACCTAAATGACTAATAATTAGAGTTGAGTGGACACCTGGATGTCCGTGTTCGGCGGGTTCGGCCGAACTTGAAAAAAAAGTCCGGGTCCGTGTTTCCGAACTTTACCCGGACACCGAACCCCATTGAAGTCAATGGGGACCCGAACTTTCAGGCACTAAAATGGCTCTAAAACACCAATGGAAAGGGCTAGAGTGCTGCAAATGGCAGCAAAAACGTAGTTAAGAGCATGGCAAGTGCTCTGCAATCAAATGTGGATAGGGAAATAACTTAAAACAACAAAAAAAAAACCAGAAAAATAAAACAATGTTCTTCATCTGTGAAGGACGAGGCCCATATGGAGTAGGAGGGAGGTTGAGGTGGTGGTGGATGTGGCGGTGTCATAGGCGTGCGCACAGGGTGTGCCGGGTGTGCCTGGGCACACCCTAATCACCTAGGGCACATTAGCATTATCGCTCTGTTTGCCAGTGAGGAGATGGGAAAGATCACCCTCGGACCTGCTCTGCCATAAGAGAAGTGCCACACACTTCTATTTCACTTTGCCAGCAGGGAGAGTAATGTACCGGGTCCATATACATGTAGGCAAACACATGCATGTGTATATAAACTTTGGGGTGCACACCCTAATGCAATAGGCTGCGCACACCTATGGGCGGTGTAGGTGGAAGCGGCGGTGGAGGAGGACAAGGTAGCCAACACTGCTTTTTTTCAGTCATTTTAAATGAGGGTACACCCCAAAAGTGTGAGAAAGATCAAAAATAGAACAATGGCTGGGTAAGGTCGGTATCCATCTCTATTCTGCACAAGGTACGGAAAAGTCCTGTGGGATCCATGCCTGGTTCATTTTAATGAACGTGAGTTTGTCCACATTGTCTCTGGACAGGCGGCTGCGCTTGTTTGTGATCACGCCCCCAGCCGTGCTAAATACACGTTCAGATAATACACTGGCTGCAGGGCACGCCAGCACCTCCAAGGCGTAAAGGGCAAGCTCAGGCCATGTGCCCAATTTGGAGACCCAGAAGTTGAAGGGGGCAGACCCGTCATTCACTACATGTAGGTGTGTGCACATATACTGCTCCACCATGTTGGTGAAATGCTGCCTCCTGCTAAGACGTTCCATATGAGCTGCTGGTGCTGCTGTTTATTGTGGCGTGCTGACAAAGCTTTTCCACATTTCGGCCATGCTAACCCTGCCTTCTGAGGTGCTGGCGGTGCCCTGGTTGCGTTGGCGACCTCTTCCTCCTCCTCTGCCTTGGGCTTCCACTGTGGCCCCGCTGTCAGGTGGGAATGCCAGCAGCATCGCGTCTACCAGCGCTCCAGTGAGTGAATTAAGGACGGTACGTTGTCTTTGTAACGGGGATCCAGCAGCGTGGCCACCCAGTAATCAGCACAAGTTAGAATGTGGGCAACTCGTCGGTCGTTGTGGAGACACTGCAGCATGTAATCCCTCATGTGTGCCAGGCTGCCCAGAGGCAACGAAAAGGCTGTCCTCTGTGGGAGGTGTATCGTCTGTGTCCTCTGTATCCCCCCAGCCACGCACCAGTGATGGCCATGAGCTGGCCTGGGTGCCACCCTGCTGTGAACATGGTTCCATCTCCTCCTCCTCATCCTCCTCATCCTCCAGAACTGTGCCCCTGCTGGACAATTGTGTCCCTGGCATCTGTGGGTGCAGGAACCCACCCTCGGAGCCACTTGCGAATGACTGCCCTGAAAGCCTTGGAAATGTTACCTCTTCATCCTCCTCCTCCTCCTCCTCCTCCTCCTCCTCATCCTGTGCCACATCCTCTTCCATCATCGCCCGAATTGTTTTTTGAAGGAGGCATAGAAGTGGGATAGTTAAGCTGACAACGGCGTCATCGGCACTGGCCATGTTGGTGGAGTACTCAAAACAGCGCAACAAGGCACACAGGTCTCGCATGGAGGCCCAGTTATTGGTGGTGAAGTGGTGCTGTTCCCCAGAGCGACTCACGCGTGCGTGCTGCAGCTGAAACTCCACTATGGCCTGCTGCTGCTCGCACAGTCTTTCCAGCATGTGCAAGGTGGAGTTCCACCTTGTGGGCACGTCACATATGAGGCGGTGAGTGGGAAGGCTGAAGTTACGCTGCAGCGCTGACAGTCGAGCAGCAGCAGGGTGAGAACGCCGAAAGTGCGCACAGACGGCCCGCACTTTCTGCAGCAGCTCTGACATATCGGGGTAATTTTTAAGGAACCTCTGCACCACCAAATTTAGCACATGCGCCAGGCAAGGGATGTGCGTCAAACCGGCTAGGCCCAGAGCTGCTATGAGATTTCGCCCGTTATCGCACACCACCAGGCCGGGCTTAAGGCTCGCTGGCAGCAACCACTCATTTGTCTGCTGTTCCATGCTCCTCCACAACTCCTGCGCGGTGTGTGGTTTTTCCCCCAAACAGGCAAGTTTTAAAACTGCCTGCTGTCGTTTACCCCTGGCTGTGCTGAAGTTGGTGGTGAAGGTGTTACGCTGACTGGATGAGGAGGCGGTAGAGCATGAGGAAGCGGAGTAGGAGGAGTTAGGAACAGGAGGCAAACTGAAGCGCCCTGCAATCCTCGGTGGTGGAAGGACATGCGCCAAATTGCTATCCGCCTCAGGCCCATCCGCCACTGCATTTACCCAGTGTGCCGTTAGGGAGATATAACGCCCCTGACCGTGCTTACTGGTCCACGTATCGGTAGTTAGGTGGACCTTGCCACAGATGGCGTTGCACAGTGCACACCTGATTTTTTCCCCCACTTGGTTGTGCAGGGAAGGAATGGCTTGCCTGGAAATGTAGTGGCAGCTGGGCACGACGTACTGTGGGACAGCCACCGACATAAGGCTTTTAAAACTGTGCGTCTCCACCAGACGGAATGACAGCATTTCAAAGGCCAAGAATTTTGAAATGCTGGCATTCAGGGCCAGGGATCGCGGGTGGGTAGGGGGGTACTACCTCTTCCTCTGAAGTGTTTGGGAGATGGAAAGCTGAACGCTTCCACGGGACATTGTGGAGATGGTTGGTGACCCAGGTGGTGGTGTTGCTGACAGATCGTCTGTTTGCGGGGTGGCAGGTGCCGGTATCACTACAGAGGTGGATGGAGAGGCCGAGACTGCAGCAGAAGAGGAAGCAAGAGGAGCCAGAGACCTTTCTTGGTTTTGAAGGTGTCTACCGAGTTGGAGGGGCTTTTAAACTAGGAGACGGGGGGGGAGGGCTCAGAAGTAGAATCAGTCAGGAGGGAGCAGAGGACTGAAGGCAGTTGTAGGGTCAACAGCGACAGTAGGTCAACAACATCAATTGGCGGGTCTGTGCGGGAGAACAGCAGACCAAACAGAAATAAACAAAACCGCCAATCACGTTTAACTTCCGTAAAACTAAGAGGGGTATATGCTAATGCCAGGAGCCTAGCTAATAAGATGGATGAGTTGGAAATGTTAGTACATGAGGAAGACATAGACCTTGTGGGAATAGCGGAGACTTGGTTCGACCCCTCACATGACTGGCTGGCCAATATCCAAGGGTATTCGGTGTACCGGAAGGACAGGGTTGGTAAAAGAGGGGGAGGGGTATGTCTCTATGTCAAGAACAATATAAAGGTGCTAGAAAGGAGTGACATTACGGATGGGATGAGCATGGATTTAGAATCTGTGTGGGTTGAACTCGATAGGGAAGAAGATAAGGGAAAAGTAGTTGTGGGGGTTTGCTATAGGCCACCTAACCAAGGGGAGGAGGTAGAGCTGGAATTTTTAGCACTAATA
This sequence comes from Pelophylax lessonae, assembly GCF_965119305.1. Taxonomy (NCBI): domain Eukaryota; kingdom Metazoa; phylum Chordata; class Amphibia; order Anura; family Ranidae; genus Pelophylax; species Pelophylax lessonae. The sequence goes on along the minus strand of NC_138775.1, from coordinate 265,903,106 downwards.
GGTAAAGCGGCAAAACTAGGATCAGTCATCATATTGGGGGACTTCAATTATCCCGACATTGACTGGGAAGAGGGGACTGCACACTCGCATAAGGCCCGGCTATTCACGGAAACCTTACAGGATAACTACATGTCGCAGTTGGTGGATTCCCCTACTAGAGAGAATGCTATCCTGGATCTATTGATCACTAATGACCCAGACATAATCTCGGAGGTAGGAGTCCAGGACAACCTGGGCTCTAGCGATCACAGGATGATCACATTTAGTATAAATAACAATATAAAAAGGCAAGTGGGGAACATAAGAACCCTAAACTTCAGAAGGGCAGACTTTCCAAAATTGTACTCATTGATGGAAAGGGTAAACTGGGACCAAACCCTGGGATCACTGACCACAGAGAAAAAATGGGAATGCTTTAGAACAATATTAAGCAAAGGCATCTTGCAGTGCATTCCTATGGGGAATAAATTTAGAAGAGACAAAGCCAAACCTGGCTGGCTAAACCGTAGCGTTAAAAAACTTATTAGGGGAAAAAAATTGGCCTTCAAGAAATATAAATCAGAGGGCACAGTATCGGCCTTCCAGCAATACAAGGAGGAAAATAAGAAGTGTAAACACGAAATCAAGATGGCTAAAATCAACTTTGAGAGACAAATAGCGGAGGATAGTAAAAAAAACCCAAAGAAATTCTTTAAATATATCAACAGCAAAAAAACTAGGGCAGTGCATATTGCACACATAATTAACGATGATGGGAGGATGGTTACAGAGGACACTGAAAAAGCAACCGTGCTGAATTCTTTTTTCTCGTCAGTTTTTACGCAGGAAAAGGAAGGGTACACTGACCATGACAGTATGGTTAGTAGTAATACACAGGACTTGCCACTATGGCTAACAGAGGGGGAAATCAGGGAAAGACTGGATAAACTTAACACAAACAAATCACCAGGCCCGGATGGCGTACATCCGAGAGTGCTCAAGGAACTCAGTATGGTTATATCTAGACCACTGTTCCTGATCTTTGCTGACAGTATTAGGACAGGAGATGTACCAGGGGATTGGAGGAAGGCTAACGTGATTCCGATATTCAAAAAGGGCCAGAGACATATCCCGGGAAATTATAGGCCTGTCAGTCTGACATCAATAATATGTAAACTTTTGGAGGGGATGATAAGGGACTATATCGTAGAGTATGCTAAAGACAACAACATCATCAGTAGTAACCAGCACGGGTTTACAAATGGGCGTTCTTGTCAAACCAATCTCTTAGCATTCTACGAGGAAGTGAGCTGTGAGCTAGATAGGGGGAGACCAGTGGATGTGGTGTACTTGGATTTCGCTAAGGCGTTTGATACAGTTCCCCACAAGCGCTTAATTTATAAAATAAGGTCTGCAGGTATCGACAGCAGGGTTTGCTCTTGGATACGGAATTGGCTAAAAGGCCGTGTCCAAAGGGTAGTAATAAACAGCGCATACTCAGACTGGTCTGAGGTAGTAAGCGGGGTGCCCCAGGGCTCAGTCCTGGGACCAACCTTGTTCAATTTATTCATAAACAGCATTGAGGAAGGGATCAGTAGTTCGTTATCAGTTTTTGCAGATGACACAAAATTGGCCAGGGCAATAACTGCACAGCATGAAGCAGATATCCTACAGAATGACCTGGACAAAATTACGGAGTGGGCAACGACATGGCAAATGAGGTTTAATGTGGAGAAGTGTAAGGTTTTGCACTTGGGGACCAAAAACATAAAAACACAATACATGTTAGGAGGGGAACCCTTGGGGGAATCAAAAATGGAGAAAGATTTGGGAGTCTTAGTTGATGATAGATTAGGCAACAGCATGCAATGCCAAGCGGCAGCTTCCAAAGCCAACAGAATATTAGCATGCATAAAGAAAGGGATGTATTCCAGAGATAAGACTATAATCCTTCCACTTTATAAAACTCTGGTCCGACCGCATCTGGAGTATTCTGTCCAGTTCTGGTCGCCAGTCCTCAGGAGGGATGTGTTGGAGCTGGAGAAAGTCCAGAGAAGGGCAACTAAACTGATTAGGGGGTTGGAGGACCTTACCTATGAAGAGCGGCTGCAATCGCTCGATTTATTTTCCCTGGAGAAAAGACGTCTGAGAGGGGACATGATAGCAATTTATAAATATCTTAATGGGGATCTCAGCTTAGAAGAAAAGCTGTTCATTCGAAGGAATTGCATGAGGACTCGAGGACATACAATGCGATTAGAGGAGAAGCGTTTTAACCTCAGGCAACGTGGGGGGTTCTTTACTGTTAGGGCTACAAGATTGTGGAATTGTCTACCACAAGAGGTGGTTTCTGCGGGTAGTATGGTGACTTTCAAAAGACTCTTAGACTTACATCTCAAGGATCAGGAGATTGAGGGCTATGTTAGATGATTACAGTCACACACACCTACACAGGTTGAACTGGATGGACTATTGTCTTTATTCAACCTCGCCTACTATGTAACTATGTACTCCACTGCAGCTCGTGCTTTGCACTTAGATGCCTGATCATGCAGGTTGTGCTCAGGTTGAGAAGGTTTATGCCTCGCTTCAGGCTCTGATTGCACAGGGTGCAAACCACTCGTGTCCTGTCATCGTCACATTTTCTGAAGAACTTCCACGCTAGAGAACTCCTTTGAGCTGGCTTTGGTGCGCTCGGTCCCTTGCTGCGTTGGGCAGTAGCAGGCGTAGTGTCTTGGGCACGGCCGCTCCGCTTCTGCACCCTGCTCCCTCTTCTGCTGTGCTGGTGGCTCTGTGCGACCACTGCCTCTTCCTCCAAACTACTCAGGTCACCTGCATGACCTTCATTCCATGTGGGGTCGAGGACCTCATCGTCCTCCACATCATCTTCAACCCAGTCTTCACCCCTGCCCTCCTTGTCGGTCTCCACAATTCTGAGTGCCGCAGCAGTTGGCACCTGCGTTTCGTCATCATCGGAGACGTGCTGCAATGGTCCTTCCATGTACTCATCTTGAGAAATTTTTTTCACCCCAAAAGGGTGTATATTGAATAGCGGAATATAAAAAAGGGTATAAAACGGTGTATCTCACACGTACAAACACAGACTAGGCCCCGATTACAATTTTTTGTACCCTAAAGGGAGGATGAGGAAGAGGAGTAGGAGGAGTTCGGAACAGGAGGCAAACTGAAGCGCCCTGCAATCCTTGGCGGTGGAAGGAGATGCGCCAAACAAATTTAAAAGGTGTATCTCACACGTACCGATACAGACTATGCCGTAATTTAATTTTTTACACTCCAAAAGGGTGTATATTGAATAGCGGAATAGGAAAAATTTGATAAAACCGTGTATCTCACACGTACAAACACAGACTAGGCCCCGATTACAATTTTTTGTACCCTAAAGGCAAGATGAGGAAGAGGAGTAGGAGGAGTTCGGAACAGGAGGCAAACTGAAGCACCCTGCAATCCTCGGCGGTGGAAGGAGATCCGCCAAACAAATTTAAAAAGGTGTATCTCACATGTACTGATACAGACTATGCCGTAATTTAATTTTTTATACTCAAACAGGGTGTATATTGAATAGCGGAATAGAAAAATTTTTACAAAACGATGTATCTCACACGTACAAACACAGACTAGGCCCCGATTACAATTTTTTGTACCCTAAAGGCAGGATGAGGATGAGGAGTAGGAGGAGGTCCGAACAGGAGGCAAACTGAAGCACCCTGCAATCCTCAGCGGTGGAAGATGCGCCCCAAAAATTTGGAAGGTTTATCTCACACGTACCGATACAGACTATCCCGCAATTTAATTGTTTTTACCCCAAGGGTGTAGATTGAATAGCGGAATAGAAAATATGATATCAAAAGGTGTATGTATCTCACACGTACAGACCCAGACTAGGCCCCGATTACTATTTTTTGTACCCCAAAGGCAGGATGAGGAGTAGGAGGAGTTCGAAACAGGCAGGAGGCAAACTGAAGCACCCTGCAATCCTCGGCGGTATGAGATGCGCCCCAAAAATTGGAAAGGTGTATCTCACACGTACCGATACAGACTATCCCGTAATTTAATTGTTTTTACCCCAAGGGTGTAGATTGAATAGCGGAATAGAAAATATGATATCAAAAGGTGTATGTATCTCACACGTACAGACCCAGACTAGGCCCCGATTACTATTTTTTGTACCCCAAAGGCAGGATGAGGAGTAGGAGGAGTTCGGAACAGGCAGGAGGCAAACTGAAGCACCCTGCAATCCTCGGCGGTATGAGATGCGCCCCAAAAAATTGGAAAGGTGTATCTCACACGTACCGATACAGACTATCCCGCAATTTAATTCTTTTTACCCCAAGGGTGTAGATTGAATAGCGGAATAGAAAATATGATATCAAAAGGTGTATCTATCTCACACGTACAGACCCAGACTAGGCCCTGATTACTATTTTTTGTACCCCAAAGGCAGGATGAGGAGTAGGAGGAGTTCGGAACAGGCAGGAGGCAAACTGAAGCACCCTGCAATCCTCGGCGGTATGAGATGCGCCCCAAAAAATTGGAAAGGTGTATCTCACACGTACCGATACAGACTATCCCGCAATTTAATTGTTTTTACCCCAAGGGTGTAGATTGAATAGCGGAATAGAAAATATGATATCAAAAGGTGTATGTATCTCACACGTACAGACCCAGACTAGGCCCCAAATACTATTTTTTGTACCCCAAAGGCAGGATGAGGAGTAGGAGGAGTTTGGAACAGGCAGGAGGCAAACTGAAGCACCCTGCAATCCTCGGCGGTATGAGATGCGCCCCAAAAATTGGAAAGGTGTATCTCACACGTACCGATACAGACTATCCCGCAATTTAATTATTTTTACCCCATAGGGTGTAGATTGAATAGCGGAATAGAAAATATGATATAAAATTGGTGATTTTTCAATAGCACATGTGAACACAGCAGTGTCTTATATCAGTCAGCTCTGCTGCAGGCTATGAAGGGAAAAAAAAAAAGAAAATTCCCCTTTAAGTTTGTAATTTTTAAATAGATTAGTACAGACTATGCCACAATTTAATTTTTTTAACCCAAAAGGGTGTATATTGAATAGTGGAATAGAAAAAAGTGTATACATTTTAAAATCACTCAATAATAGCACATGTGAACACAGCAGTGTATTATCACAGTCAGCAGCACTGAAGGAAAAACGCTGCACACAACTGACTGATAAAAAAGATTTTTTTCTCCCTCCTCCTCAGTGAGCAAAAAGATTGTGTTCACTGCACCACCCCACACACAGCAAAATCGATGTAGAACACTGACCCTGCCTATTCTCCAGCCTCGCCCTAAAATGATTGATAAGATCGGTCACTGGCACTGCAAACCCCCCACACAGCAAAATCGATGTAGAACACTGACACTGCCTATTCTCCAGCCTCGCCCTAAAATGCCCTAATAACTCGCCCTAAAATGCCCTAATAACTCGCCCTGCCTGCACTCCGACCTGACCCTGAATTCTTTTCCGACACAATATAATTTTTCACTGTCTGTCCCTAATCAGCAGCCAGCACGTATGATGTGTGCTCTGTCCCTAATCTACAGCAGAATGACGCGGTGCGCTGGGGCTCTCGGACTTATAAAAACATGGTCACATGCTTCAGATGGCCAATCACAGCTACTAATACATTAGTAGGCATGGCTGGGATGGCTTAAGGCACACCAGTTAAACGCTTGTTGATTGGCTGTTGAAAGCCCGCCATTAAAAGCGCACCATTACATACAAACCTGGAAATAAAATGACCGAACACGGATTTTAAACCCGAACATACAGTAAAGTTTTCGGGTCCGTGTTCGGGTAACAAAAATCCAATTATTCGGTACGAACACGAATAATACAGTCCGTGTTCCCTCAACACTACTAATGATGATAAATAGAATCCACCTTTGTGTATTCAAGTCTCCGTATAAATGCACCTGCACTGTGATAGTCTCAGAGGTCAGTTTAAAGCGCAGAGAGCATCATGAAGAACAAGGAACACACCAGGCAGGTCCGAGATACTGTTGTGGAGAAGTTTAAAGCCGGATTTGGATACAAAAAGATTTCCCAAGCTTTAAACATCCCAAGGAGCACTGTGCAAGCAATAATATTGAAATGGAAGGAGTATCAGACCACTGCAAATCTATGAAGACCTGGCTGTCCCTCTAAACGTTCAGCTCATACAAGGAGAAAACTGATCAGAAATGCAGCCAAGAGGCCCATGATCACTCTGGATGAACTGCAGAGATCTACAGCTGAGGTGGGAGACTCTGTCCATAGGACAACAATCAGTCGTATACTGCACAAATCTGGCCTTTATGGAAGAGTGGCAAGAAGAAAGTCATTTCTTAAAGATATCCATAAAAATGTCATTTAAAGTTTGCCACAAGCCACCTGGGAGACACACCAAACATGTGGAAGAAGGTGCTCTGGTCAGATGAAACCAAAATCGAACTTTTTGGCAACAATGCAAAACGTTGTTTGGCGTAAAAGCAACACAGCTCATGACCCTGAACACACCATCCCCACTGTCAAACATGGTGGTGGCAGCATCATGGCTTGGGCCTGCTTTTCTTCAGCAGGGACAGGGAAGAGCTGCTGTCAATCATATGAGACATGGGGTGGAGCAGAGGTGGAGCTGCAGTCCAGAGCTCCAGATTCCAATGCCAATCAATAGACATGGGAGGCGGAGCCACAGCGAACTCCGTGACTGACCGGGGCTTCCTGGGATTGCATGTGCAGCCAGCGTCTCCCTGCAGGAATGTAGTCCTAGTGGTGGGAGCGTGCAGAGGGGGCACCCATATTTCCAAACTAAAACTAATCAAAAGGTTAGTGAATACATACTACACTAGTGTAAGGAGTATACTTTTAAAAAAAAAAAACATGAGGGATTAGTATCACTTTAACTCCTTTCCTGCCTACTTGTTTCATGTCTGTGACTCAATAGAGAAGTCCAAATCATATTGACAACCTGCACCTTTTATAACCCATTTGCAATAATTTTTTCTGTTTGCATAACCACTTGCCCTCCGGAAGATTTACCCCCCTGCATGCCCAGGCAATTTTTTGCTATATCGCACTGCATTACTTTAACCAATTTGCGGTCGTGCAACGATGTACCCAAATAAAATGTATGTCCTTTTTTCTCACAAATAGAGCTTTCTTTTGGTGGTATTTGGTCACCAGTGCATTTTTTTTTTTTTTTTTTTGCTTTAAACAGAAAAAGGCCGACAATTTAAAAAAAGCAAAAAAAAAAAAATAACAATATTTTTTGCTTTCTGCTATAAAACATATCCAATAAGAAAATGTAAAAATCAAATTTCTTCATCAATTTAGGCCAATATATACATATTTTTGGGGAAAAAAAAAAAAAAACAATAAGTGTATATTGATGGGTTTGTGCAAAAATTACAGCATCTATAAACTATGGATTTTTTTTTTTTTGTTTACTAGTAATGGCAGCGGTCAATGGCATATAGTGGGACTGCGATATTGGGACAGACATTTGGGACACTAAAGCCCCGTACACACGTAGCTATTGTCGGCCGAACTATCGGCCGTCTTTTGTCCGGTGCTGTCCTGCCGGCTGAAAAGTGCTAAAGACTGCACACAAATTTTGTCAGCCAACAACAGCCGACTGCAGAAGTGATGTCATGTGATGGTTAACTTTCCGTGTGTTTTTTCTTTTCTGAGCATGCCCAGTCTTGCTAATCTGCTGTTTGTCGGCCGAATTCTGTACTGACTGGCGAACAATCGGCCGTTCTGGTGATGGCCAACAAAAATTTTAAAGTCTGCACGCCAGATTCTGTTCGGCTGAAAATTCGCTGTCGGTTGTCGGAAGCATCATACTAACAAGCCTACAATCGGCCGATCGGTCGGTGGCCGAATATTTACGGCCGACAATCGCTACGTGTGTACGGGCTTTTACTGACACTTTTGGCATTTTTGTGAGGACCAGTGACACGAATACAATGACCAGTGCTAAAAATATGCACTGTCACTGTATTAATGACACTGGCTGGGAAGGGGTTAAACATCAGGGGTGATCAAAGGGTTGAGTGTGTGCCTAGCCTGTGTTTTCTAACAGTGTGAGAGGTGGTTTTATTAGGGAAAGACATTGATCCATGCTTCTGCTTTTCCGGAACACAGGATCAATGCTTTTCCTACTGACGGAATGGTGATCTGTCTTGTTTACCGAACGATCAGCAGGTGCCAGGAGACATCGGGTCCACTTGACCTGCTGATCAGCTCCCGCTGTGCAGAATCAAAGTGGGAGCGAGCCACCAGCGGCATTCACTTGCACTGATACCTGGAAGTGCAGGATCAGGTGTATATATATATATATATATATATATATATATATGTAATCCTGCGAAGCACGGCCGCCCTGTCGCAAAAAACCTTTATGGGGTGGTCGGCAAGTGGTTAAAGTAGAGAAGGGATAGAACCTCTGCCAAGCTTTTTTTTTTTTTTTTCTTGGAACAGAGTATTAATAGCACTGGAACCCTGAGGTTTTATTGTCTATTATATATCATTGTTATTACAAAATAGCATAGCAGTCGTGCAAATATAGTGAATTAAAATTGGGATTGCAGCTTCTGCAAGCCAAAGAATTTCCATGATCACCTTCGGTTGTGAAAAAGTTCAGTAAATCTAGAATTGAATGCCACACTGTAATTGAATGTAAACTTAAGGTAATGTTTACAAATCTAACGTGTTTCAAGAATGTAGCCCTGACCCCTTCATCAGGGCTTAAAACATGGGTGTTTGGTGGACCGGTCTGGTGGTGAGTTATGGAGGAAGATAACAGTATACATTAATATTTCCAAAAGTTTATATTGATAGAAAATAATGTATGTAGGGGCCTTTTGGTGGGAGTGATTTATTTTTTTTTTTTTTAAGGGGGTGGAGGGCAGCATTTCATTCTTGGACCCAGGCAATACAATTTAGTTGGCCAGCCCTGCATGGTATACATTGTTTATCCCCTTCCCATTCCTTTAACCACTTAACGACTGCTCCGCCGCAGTTTTACTGCGGCAGGTCGGCTCTGTCCCACGAAACACCGTTACTGTATGTCACTTTGCGGGACTGCTAGCGCAGGTGCGCGCACCCACTTGCCACAAGGGAAGCGGGTCAGGCACACGCGATCGCTCCCCATAAGAGCCCGAACGGCAGTCTGCCATTGTCAACACGGCAGACCGCTGTTTTGTCTGATATGAACACAGGGTTCCTGTGTTCCTCTTATTTAGGAACACAGATCTCTGTGTTCATGCCGAAAGCCAACCCCCCACAGTTAGAAAGTACCCCCTAGGGACACATTTAACCCTTTGATCGCCCCTGATTAACCCATTCCCTGCCAGTGTCATTGGTACAGTAACAGTGCATATGTTTAGTACTGATTACTGTAGTAATGTCCCTGGTCCCCCCAAAAGTGTCAAAAATGTCAGTTAGGTGTCCGATCTGTCTGCCGCAATGTCGCAGCCACGCTAATAATCGCAGATCTCAGCCATTACTAGTTAAAATAAATAAATAAATAAAAATTACATAAATCTTTCCCCTAGCTTGTAGACGTGATAACTTTTTGCGCAAACCAATCAATATACACTTATTGGGATTTTTTTTTTACCAAAAATATGTAGCAGAATACAAATTGGCCTGAAATAATGTCAACATTGGATTTTTACATTTTTGTTATTGGGAATGTTATATAGCAGAAAGTAAAAAATATTGTTATTTTTTTTTCCAGAAATATTGCTCTTTTTTTGATTATAGCTCAAAAATAAAAATCGCACAGGTCATCAAATACCACCAAAAGAAAGCTCTATTTGTGGGGAAAAAAAGACATACATTTTATTTGGGTACAGCGTCGCTCAACCGCGGAATTGTCATTCAAATTAATGCAGTGCCGAATCCCAAAAAATGGCCTGGTCATTAAGGGGGAAATTCTTTCCGGACCAGAACTGGTTAAACAGTTCTGAATGCCAGGAATGGGAATGATCAGTGATCATGTGACCACGGTCATAGTGGTCACATGATCTGGAAGCTGGTCCTGCCAACTAGCAATCTTTTGTACAGACCAAAAGCTGTCTTCAACAGCTAAGTCTTTGTGCTGGGAGCATGCAGTGAGAGCGCTCACAGCACATAAACCTCAGCGATGCGTATGTGCGATTACCAAAAGTATTGGGACGCCTGCCTTTACACTCACATGAACTTAAATGGCATCCCAGTCTTGGTCCGTAGGGTTCAATATTGAGTTGGCCTGCCCTTTGCAGCTATAACAGCTTCAGCTCTTCTGGGAAGACTGTCCACAAGGTTTAGGAGTGTCTATGGGAATGTTTGACCATTCTTGCAGAAGCGCATTTGTGAGGTCAGGCACTGATGTTGAAGAGAAGGCCTGGCTTGCAGTCTCCACTCTAATTTATCCCAAAGGTGTTCTATCAGGTTGAGGTCAGGACTCTGTGCAGGCCAGTCAAGTTCCCACTAGTTCTGTTTTTTTTTTTTTTTAACTAGAAAACACCCCTTCCAAAAACTGCTGATAAAAACATATGTGTGCATGGACACGTAGGAAAGCATGCTGAGGAGTTTACTGGCTGTAGAGAAAATCGTCTGATGCCAAAAACAGCAGCTGTAAAAACATCCAGTGTGCATGAGGCCTTACAGGTAAATACCATGTGTAAAATACAGTGGGGTTGATTTACTAAAACTAGAGAGTGCAAATTCTGGTGTAGTTGTGCATAGTAGCCAATCAGCTTCTACTTTCAGCTTGTGAAATTAAGTTGTGAAAACAAAAAAAAAACTGGAAGCTGATTGGTTTCTAGGCAGAGTTGCATCAGATTTTGCGCTCTCCAGTTTTAGTAAATCAACCCCTTTGAATGCAAATATAATTTTATAGGAAGATTCTTGGTCTGGCGTCTGGATCTCTTTATACTAATAGATCAAAACAACCACTGATATATATATTGGTGTATTTGCCTTCCTCTGTGTTCCTTCAGTTCTGAGGACTAATTACCTCTACCGTCTCTCTCTAGCTGCAGCTGCTGCCGACATGGCATACCATCACATTAGACCACCAATAGGATACTCCATCCCAAAGCCGATTTCATCTTTGCTAATGAGGGGTTGGAATGCCTGCCCAGAGGTAAGTAGCCATTTTCTCTTAAGCATCTCACAGACCTGGGTTTGGAAGATGCATTCTCTCCAATGTAAAATGCACTTGTGTTTTGGTCAATCGCATGCAGTTCACAAAATGTTTGCATCCTGTTTTTTGGTTTTATTTAGCCTAATTAAAGAAATTTCACAGAATCATTTGAGTTTAAGTTAACCTGGGTGGATGTTCCTGAGAACATCCACCCAGGTTAACTTATGTTTGTATTTGACTGCTGTGCCTTTTTTTATGGTTATGTCCAGCGTTGTCAAAGCAGCCCGTTAAACCATTGACCGCCGAGACCAGTGCCTGGAGCACACTCTCCCAAGGAGTCAATGACATAGTTGGCCCATCATGTCAATTGAGGGAATAAAACAAGGTCATGGCTCAATATACTTTACGCCAAGCTATTAACTTGTCTCAGGCTGAAATCCTAAATACACAGAGTTCAAAAACACATTCATGGTAACTGTTTCACCTCCCAAAGAATTAGAATTCTGTGCAGCCATTCTTTTAATCCAGCTACCTCTGCCTGTCAGACTACTGCGGTTCCTGTGAGGGCTGGAATGCACCAGACTTCTGAGGTGGCGGTCATGGCGTGCATTCTAGCCACACTAACAGGAAAAATGTCTGCACTATCCTGAGGTACAACAGTTAGTGGGACACTTGCACCATGAGTTTGGGGAATGCTGCAAGAGGGAATCAATACAGAGAAGGATGATGAGCGCTAAGGGGATAAACAACCGATAAAACAAAACAAAGAAGGGGGAGCAATAAATCTTAGCAAAAATCAGTTAGACAGTTAAAATGAAGTTCAAATGCGGTGTGAAGTTCAAAAAAGTAAAATTTATGATGCTGGTGCAGGATCGCACTGGATTCACAGAGAAGATCTCGAGCCAGCTCGCAGAGTATGAAGCAGCTCTGTGTGAGGTAGACAAGAGGGGGGGGAGAGAGAGAGCGGCGCCAATCTCAGTGCAGCAAGTATATAAAAGGCAATTTATTGTAATAAAAACACTCACATAATGTAGTGTTCTGGCCGTTCCAGGGGAGTCCAGGGCTCCAGGTGCTCCTCCCTGCTCCTGGAGCCCTGGACTCCAGCGAAACGGCCAGAATGTTGGGAAACACAGGACATCTGTTTGCCGCCAGGACTCCACCACCACAGTGTGTCCCATGCACTCCATGCTTGCATCACACTACATTATGTGAGTGTTTTTCATACAATAAATGGCCTTTTATATACTTGCTGCACTGAGATTGGCGCCGCTCTCCCCCCCCCCCCCTGTCACAGTCTAATGGCACACAGGACTAAGCAAAAAATGCCAGCTGAGGTATCTCAAATATTGAAATAAATGGTCTATGATTAATAATTCAATGTTTACATCCAAGATTCACATGATTTTATATGGACTGTATTAAGATGGTGACTAGTAATGTAGTGATGATCTCTGGTTGATGATCATGTGTATATATATATATATACATATATGTGTGTGTGTTTGTGTGCACATATACATACACATATGTGTGTACACACGTGTGTGGATAGAGATATATATGTGTATATGTTTTTTTTTTGTTTTACACATATGCATTGCAATGTTACTCTTGCCCAGGGGTTGTTGATGTGAGCAGTTAACACCCACATCTAGAACTGTTTCCTGTCAATCTGCTCTGTATATAAGAAGGGTGCTGTAACGGACCGTTTCAGCAGACAAGGGGTTAAAATCCGTTTAGGCGATATGCCCCTTTCTGAGAGAGCAGGCACAGCTACTTGCAGGAGATCACACTCCCGAACTGGATACAATATAGCACTCCAACCTGGAACCTCACGAATAGCTGCTAGCAGACGAACAGGAGAAGCATACATCAGCTTACATTCCTAGCAATCGGTCTCCAACAGCATACAGTGAATCCCCCCAAGGACGAGACAAAGCTCCGTGTGGAAGGTCAAACAGTGGAATGTTTATTGAGGGCTCCCTGCCCCTGTATTTATGCAGGCCCTCCACCTGGTAGACACTCCCTTAGGGGACCAAATGGAAGACTGTAACACAAACAGACATGTATCACATTACAGACTCCCAGAAGCAAAACATCCCCACAATGCATCCTGGCTTCCTCCCTTAGTAGACAGCCAGGTGAGCTCATTAACATGTTTATCAATAGCCTCAGTTAATCAGTAGACATTCCTCAGGAGGGGGCTGCTGGAAACAATCCCCCCCTCTCTCTCTCTGCAGCTAGAACTAGTTTTCACAGCGAGACTCCATTACACGCATGGGGACCCAAATACAGTATTCTGCTTTAAAATATATAAAGTTACTTTTTATACACTAAACATAGACATGTTACATATCCCCAGATAGCTCAGGTCTGAGTGCACATTATTAGGTGAATGGCACTCAGACCCCACGAATACAGTTTAATTGCCAGGGAGTCAAAGTCTTTTAAAGTCTGGTCCATAGTCCAAAGGCAGCAGGCGGGCAACCAGGCTCCTCCAATGCAATGTGGCGAGACTGGTCTCGTCACAGGTGCTAGCAGTCATTTTATGTGGCTCTGAAGAAGAGGAAATCCTCGAAACACATCAGCCCACGGGGTCATCAGTTTCTGTTGTACATGTTGATATAATTTGGATGGAACTATGCTGGGATTTGTGATGCGCTTTTAACAATTGCAATTTTTGTGAGTATTATACTTACCATGTTTTTAAAACAATAAATTATTTGTCTCGGGATAATGCACAAGGTCAGTGCGCCCTCTGTGTGTTTTTATACGGTTACAGTGTTGTAGACTTCCCCAAGTCTTTGAGGGCAGCAAGACCATGGCTATCCGCTTTCAAGTATAATGGAGATATAAACATATCCATCCAGAGAGGCTATTTTTCTGAGCACAGGAGGCATTGTGTTTGTGACTGTCAGACTACAAAGCCAGTTCCTTGAGTTCCACTGCACCAGAAACCCACTGGAAAAAAACTGGAGTGAGCAAAATCTGGTGCAGCTTTGCAAAGAAACCAATCAGCTTCCAGGTTTTTTTTTTTTTTTGTCAAAGCCTAATTAAACAAGCTGAAGTTAGAAGCTGATTGGCTACCATGTACAGCTGCACCATATTTTGCTCTCTCCAATTTTTATAGTTTCATAGCTGGTAATGTTGAATAAAGACACTGGTCTATCCAGTCCAGCCTGTATAATTGATGTATGTGTGTTCATGTCGATAATCATTTCCCATATCCTTATATATTGTGTTCACTAAGATGCACGTCCAGGAGTAATTTAAAATGAATAATACTTCCTGCCGACACCACCAATTGTGGAAGTGAGTTCCACATTCTTACTGCCCTGACAGGGAAAAGCAGCTTAAGGTTAAACAACTTCTCAATCTCATTGTGGGGCCCCATGTCTTTCTATACTCCCTGAGACTGAATCGTTTTCTTCCAATGCTGGGATCCCCATTAGGATATTTGTATATCTCTATTATATCTCCTCTCGAGTGTCTCTTCTCCAGGGAGTATACATTTAGTGCTTGTAGTTGTTCCCCGTAATTGAGGTCCTCCAGTCCCCTTATTAATTTTGTTGCCTTTCTCTGGATCCTCTCCATTTCCAGCATATCCTTCCTTCTATTCCATGCATGGTAATAGTCTGCTTGCTTTGATTGCTGCAGCTTGACATTGTATGCTATCGCTCAGTATGTCTTCAACTAGGACCCCCAGATCTTTCTCCATCCTCCATTCCCCCAGAGGTTCTCCCCCAAGTGAATAACTTGTGTTTATACTTTCAGCCCCCAATTGCATTACTTTACATTTTTTCAATATTAAGGCTGCTTTCACACTTGTGCGACTTGTCATGCGATTTGGGACTGCAAAATCGCATGACAAGTCGTTCCCCATTATTTTCAATGAGCCCCATTCACATCTGTGTGACTTGAAGTCGCACCGACTTCAAAGTAGTCCCTGCACTACTTTTGGCATGATTTTGATGCGTTTTGAGGAAAAGACATTATAAGCCCAGTCAAACGCCCATCCCATTATTTTATTGAGGTCTTCTTGTAAAGTTTCTAGATCCTGTTGTGAAGTTATTGCCCTGCTTAGCTTTGTATCATCTGCAAACACTGAGAATGAGCTATTTATCCCATCCTCTATATAATTTATGAATCAACTAAGCAGAATTGGTCGTAGGAAAGAGCCTTGGGGTACCCCACCTACCACTCCAGACCAGTCTGAGTACACGTTATTTATTATCACCCTTTGGACACGCCCCTGTAACCAGTTTTATATCCAAGAACAAACCCTATGGTCCATGCCTACAGATCTCAGTTTGTGGATCTATGGGGGACTGTATCTAATGCTTTTGCAAAATCCAGATACACCACAACCACAGGCCTACCTTTATCTAGATAACAGCTTGCTTCCTCGTAGAATGTTAACAGATTGGTTCGGCAAGAACGACCTTTTGTAAACCCATGCTGATTATTACTAATGATACTGTTTTCATCAGAAAACCCTTGGTTATAGTCCCTTTACATCCCCTCTAATAGTTTACAAACTATCGATTTTAGACTGACCAGCCTGTAATCTCCATGAATATATCTCTTCAATTTTTTGAATATTGTTACTATGTCGGCGCTTCGCAAATCAGCTGGTACGATTCTTGTCAGCATGCTAACCATAAAGATTAGGAATAACGGTCAGAATATAACCTGACTGAGTTCTTTGAGAACTCTTGGGTTTAAGCCATTTGATCCTGGTGATTTATTTCTGTTAGGCTTTTCCAGCCTTTCTGGACAATGGTTTCTGTAAGCCACAAGGTTACATTGTGTGATTTGTTACTAACAGTACAGTTGTGGTTGTTATACCCCTCCTTTTCCTGTGTAAAAACTGAATATACTGTAAGAAAGCATTTTCCTTACCATCTGTAACAAACTTCCCCTATTAATCCTTTATGGGGTCTATGTGCTTCGACCTCAGTTTTTAAAAAATGTTTCACTCTGTTTTGCTATGTGTCTCTTGTGGAACAAGCTTAGAAATTCTGATTACATTCTTAAACGTTTTATTGCATTCCTTAAAGTGTTGAAATGCTGACAATCAGCCCCACCCCGCTTTCTATTTTTTAAACGCCATTTTTTTTTACTTTAATATGACTTTCATGGTGTGGTTTAGCCATTCAGGTTTAACCTTCATTCTTCTATATTTATTGCCCATTGGAATGCACTCAGTGATACCTTTATTTAATATGTTCCTAAAGCACTCCCTTTTTTCCTCAGTGTTCAATGTTTTGAGGATTTGGTCCCATTTAATATCTAGTAGTATTGAGCGCAGTTTAGAAAAGTTGACTTTTTTGAAGTTTAGTTCTCTTGTACTACCCTTGTGCCTCCTTTTACTATGTTTTACGCTGAATGTGATTATGCTGTGATAGCTAGTTCCCAAGTTGTCCCGTATTTCCACATCTGCGACCAGATCTGTATCATTTCTAATTATTTGGTCTAGCAATGTTTAATTTCTAGTTGGGGCATCTACAAATTGGGATATACCATAAAGTTGTCCTGTAAGACATTTAGGAAATGGCAAGTCTTTAATGAGTGAGTTGTCCCTTCTGCCCAGTCAATATCTTGATAGTTGAAGTCCCATTATGATGACATTTCCCTGCCTTACCGCTATTTCTAACTGTGAAAGGAGATCCAACTCCTCCTCTTCCTTCATGTTAGTTTTTCTTAATTTTAGTAAATCAACCTCACCTTGTTCAAGAACACCACTGCATGCTGTGGTATAGCAAGGTTAAATGCATATTTATGTCCACACATCGATGAGAAGCCAGTTTAAAATGGCAGGCAGGTTCACTTTTGGAACGTATCAGAATATACTTGTACTAGCTTGTGTAAAACTGTTACATCCTGGTACACCCCTCATCCTTATTTTCCTCTTGGGGTTTGCTTACCACTACATGGCAAATGAGGTTTAATGTTGTAAAATGTAATGCACTTGGGTGCTAAAAATATGAATGCAAGTTACTCGCTAGGGGAAGAACCTCTGGGGGAATCCAGGAAGGAAATGGACCTTGGGGTCCTGGTAGATGACAAGCTCAGCAAGGGCAGGCAATGCCAAGCTGCTGAAAGCAAAGCCAACAGAATATTAGCATGCATTAAAAAGGGGATTTACTCCAGAGATAAAACAATAATTCTCCCACTCTACAAGACTCTGGTATGGTCGTATCTTGAGTATGCTGACCAGTTCTGGGCATGGGTCCTCAGAAAGGGATGTGCTGGAACTGGACAGAGTTCAGGGAAGGGCAACAAAACTAATAAAGGGATTAGAGGATCTCAGCTGCTATAGGGAAAGACTACAAGCACTGAACTTATTCTCTCTGGAGAACAGACACTTGAGAGAGGATATGATAGCGATGTACGAATACTGTACTGGTGACCTTAGCAAAAAACATTTCAGTGAAAGGGAGTTCAAAAAGACATGCGACCATTTACTGAAATCTGAAAAGAAGTGGTTTAACCTTAAAGGAGTTGTAAAGGCAGAAGTTTTTTTATTTTAAGCATTCTATGCATTAGGATAAAAAGCCTCCTGTGTGTAGCAGCCGCCCCAGCACCCCCTAATACTTACCTGACCCTCATCTCTATCCAGCGATGCCAAGAGTCCCTCAGTCGCCCGGAACTCTCCCTCCTAATTGGCTGAGACATAGCAGTGGCACCATTGGCTCTCATTGCTGTCAATCAAAGCCAGTTAGCCAATCAGGAGAGAGAGGGGTGGGGCCGAATGGCAGCTCAGTTTTTGAATGAACACTCAGAGATGCAGCTCAGTTTGGGTGCCCCCATAGCAGGCTGCTTGCTGTGGGGGCATTCAACAGGATGGAGGGGCCAGGAGTAGTGAAGAGGGACCAGAAAAGAGGAGGATCTGGGCCACTCTGAGCAAAACCAACTGCACAGATGAGGTAAGTATAACATGTTTGATTTTTTTTTTTTTAAACACAAGACTTTACATTCACTTTAATCCACGTAAAGGGTTCTTCACTGCCAGAGCAGTAAGGATGTGGAATTCTCTTCCACAAGCAGTGGTATCAGCAGAGAGTATAGATAGTTTAAAAACTACTATTAGATGGGCATCTTAACGATCACAACATACAGGGATAGGGGAGTTGTGGGTAGTGCAGGAGCTTAACTTCTGTAATTAAATGTTGAATATTTATATAATACTGTATTTAATTATAGGAAGGCTGTTAGCTGTAAACCGTCTTTTGAAAATGCTGGTTGCCTTTGGGTTGAACACTTTCTGATCCAGACCTGGAACAAGGATGCAGAAAGGGAAATCTGAAATCTTGATCTGTATACTTGTCCTGGGTCAATGACTCAGAAAGCCATTGGATCGGTATAACAGCCAGGGAATTACCATTTACAGAAAGAGAGCTCAGCGGTGACAGCCTATGATGGAGCAGAGTTACATAGTCAGTAAGGCTGAAAAAAGACACCAGTCCATCCAGTTCAACCTGTGTATGTGCTTATGTCTAAAGTAAATCATATTTCCCAGCAGCCCCCTGAAGAAAAGGACCACTGCACTCTGTGTGAGAGCAGCAGCCTATCATCTGTGGTCCACCACGCCCCTTGCAATCACTGTACTTCAATCAGCAGGAAGCATGGACATTGCTGATTGGAGCACAAAACTTGTGACTGTTCGGGGGTGTGGCAGACTGCTGGAGATGGACCACACCAGAGTGCAATGGTCTTCATCTTTATGATGCAGCTGGGGAAGGGGGGAAGAATAAATGCAAACCAAAATAAATAGTTAATGATTAATGCCTGCTGCCTATTTCTAACCTGTAAAAGCATAGGTTTCCATGGGCCTTTACCTTGCCCAGGTTGTACTGTGCTGTGACTGTTGGTTGCTTTGGTCATCTCATTTAGACTGACATAGCTAAGAACAGGCAATAAAATATGACGCTGTGATTTATGCGCTGCAATTAACTTATTTGCATCGCTTGATAACAAGCCACATCCAGACAAATAATCTCATATTTACAATGAAGATATAAATTGGTTTATTCACATGCAAGAGATTGATTAAAAAGAATCATTGGAACCATCCTCGACTATAAGAAGTCAAATGTTGCCACCCTGTGGCCAGAAGTTGTATTTATTCACCAACGTAAGTTCATTTGGGGATCATGCTTGTTGCATCATCCAAACAGCATTTATATGTACATAAGTGTGGTAGAAGCTATCCAGAACAGTCCATCTATGTCAGTAATCAGTGTACAGTTTAAATGAGTAGCTAAATATTTTCTTGTTAGGACTGAAGTTTTGTAAATACCACTCATTATTGTAACTGAATTTATTTATGTAATTGACAAATGCATGACTAGGGTAGTTAAGATCCCACCTGTTTAGGATATTACCTGGATCAGTTCCCAACACCACCCCCATTTACCTTTAAATGACAACACTAACTCAGTATTGGGATTAAATAGCCGGTTCAGCCTTTTATTAAACAAAACCATACATAACAGAAAAACATTAAACAGTCAAACCAATCCAGATCAAAGACTGGTTGCAGATCCCTGACGAAACCATCTCCGACAACTTTGGAGTCTGTGATACCATTAACTTAGGCTCTGTCCCCAGCTGCCAAAACACCGCCTAGAGGACTATCCTAGCTGACCACAGACCCTTACCACCTTACACTACCCGGTCGGTCTAGACTGAACCAGACCAACCATAGGACTTCATACCTGAGATGGGTCCCACCATTTTATCGTTCAACACCATGTTTTGGACCCTCGTTAAGGACCCCAACCACCAACGTCCAACCTACTTAGCTGAACCACAGAAAATGGCATCACCAGGGTGGGCGGGGCATTTCTCCTATGATCTCCAGTCTGCAAGTGAAGCCCCTTCACTCCTCCCCTCTAACTACTCTCTCTCCTGCTCCTCCCCATCACATTGTCTGCTCTGCCAATAAGGTAAGAGTCCTGACCTCTCATATCCCAACAACTAATTTAACTCCCTACTGCCTGGTTTTCCTCCCACCCTGTCATGTATCCCCTATGCTTATCATTTTCTTCAAGCTCCGGGCCCTGTCTTTTTGGGCGGAAATGCTCAGAGATTTGTATATGTAGATTTTTCCTGAATGCAAGGTTATATAATGCTGAACCCAAGGCAATAAACTTAGTACACAGTTTAAATACTGCCAAAAGATTTGAATTTGTCTTGAGAATAACACAGTCCTGCCAGGAAGTACCAACAAGTTAATGACCAGACATTTCTGTACTGCAATTTAACAATTTAGCTAGGTCACCTCTCTATCCATAGCCTTTGATTGGGCAGTGAGAGCAATGCAGCATGCTGACCAGCTTATTCCTTTGCTCTCTCCTTCTGTCAGCATGTCCTCTGTCAGCACATGTGCATGCAGCACAAATGATTGGCTCCCAGCATCCCTCTCCCAGTCTATTGTGTATGGAATGAGAGGATTCTTATGTGAGATATATTCTAGTACTTATTCTAGTTGAATAAAAATAAATTTAGGGCCAGTTCACAACACATGGAGTCCAGTGCATTTTTTTGTTCAGCATCAAAAATGCATGGATAGTAGGTTAAATGGTTTTTAATAGCATAGTTCACACCAGTGCGGTCAGTTTCAGGGCTTTCCAGTTCCAGATAAAAAAGTAGAATATGCTGCATTTTTTCTGCATTGAACTGTACTGGAATGTGGTAAAGCACCAGAAATGCACTGAAACACACATCCTTATTTAAAGTTAAGAAAAAGAGGGGGGGAGGGTGGATGCACTGGAACTCATCAAAAACGCATATGAAGAAAAGCATTCGGAATGCATCCAGACTGCGTGTCTATGGTATGAACTGGCCCTTCATTATTATGTAAATAATTACAATAATTACGTTACTAGAAGAAAGGCAAACCAAGAAATTATATGATGTGCCGATGAATGAAGTGTGCAGTGCTACAACCTCCACATAATTGAATCAGCTGGATTACCGGTGCTCAGGCCCAGGTTGCTGAAGCCTTGAGAACATCAAATCCACACAGAAAGCCGGCAGCACACTGCTTGACAGTAACTGTAGGCTTTATTAAACAGATGGATGGAATACAGCCACAAAACGTCAATGTGTTTCTGCCTAAAAGACCTTACTCATGACAAACACACAGCTTAGACAGCAAAACACCAATCACATGTGTGATTGATTAGACTGTTTAACAGAAGTGTGAGTTTGTCATGAGTAAAGGCCTTTTAGACAGAAACGCGTTGATGTTTTGAAGCTGTATTCCACCCATCTATTTAACAACTTCCTGCCCGCCCTATAGGTAATTGAAGGTGGGAAGGTGGTTGCATTATCCTGACCGGACGTCATATAACAGCGGCAGGATAATGCGCAGAGCGGCGATCGGTGATGCGGCGTGTCACTCTGACACACCGCATCTCCGATCTCGGTAAAGAGCCTACTGATGTGTCCAATCACAGCTGGTCACATAGCACACAGGAAGAGCCGTTGATCGGCTTTCCTTAGT
The DNA here is from genome assembly GCF_965119305.1 of Pelophylax lessonae. Classification (NCBI taxonomy): domain Eukaryota; kingdom Metazoa; phylum Chordata; class Amphibia; order Anura; family Ranidae; genus Pelophylax; species Pelophylax lessonae. The sequence continues at coordinate 265,881,451 of NC_138775.1, read as the reverse complement.
TCGTGTCGATCTGCGGCTCTCCTGACGGGGGGGGGGGGATGATTACCAGTGCAGACCCTTGGGGGTGGGTGCCACTGGAACCACCAGGGATGCCCACCCATGACCTCAGGGATGCCCACCCATGATCCCAGAGATGCCCACCCATGATCCCAGAGATGCCCACCATGGCCACCAGGGATGGTAATCAGGGAGCCCACCAGTGCCCTCCCCATCAGTGCTGCCCACCAGTGCCCATCATTGCCATCTATCAGTGCCGCCCACCAGTGCCCATTATTGCCCACCAGTGCCACCTATCAGTGCCCATTATTGTCCATCAGTGCCACCTATCAGTGCCCATCAGTGCCGCCTATCAGTGTCCATCAGTGCCCATCAATGCCACCTATCAGTGCCCATCAATGCTGCCTATCAGTGCCCAGCAGTGCCGCCTATCAGTGCCCACCAATGTTGCATATCAGTGCTACCTATCAGTGCCCATCAGTGCTGCCTATCAGTGCCGCATATCAGTGCCACTCCATCAGTGCCTGTCAGTGCAGCCTCATCAATGCTCATCAGTGCAGGAAAAACATATATTTACAAAATTGTATAACATAAACAAAAAAACTTTTTTTTTCAAACTTTTCAGTCTTATTTTATTTGTGTAGCAAAAACGAAAAAACCTTGCGGTGATCAAATACCACCAAAAGAAAGCTCTATTTATGGGGAAAAAATGACATCAATTTGGTGTAGGTACAGTGTTGCATGACCGCGCAATTGTCATTCAAAATGCAACAGCGCTAAAAGCTGAAAATTGGCCTGGGTAGGAAGGGGGTGAAAGTGCCCGGTATTGAAGTGGTTAATAAAGCCTACAGTTACTGTCAAGCACTGTGTTGCAAGCTTTCCGTGTGGATTTAACGATATGGTGTAGCCTGCGTCAACATGTAGAGGCATCCAGGGAGGAAAAGGGGGGCACACATGCGATGGAATTATGGGACATGTAGTCACAAGGAGGGGTTACAAGGGAGACTTTCTCTAATGTGATGAGTGCACACTCCCAAAAAAGAAGTTCAGGGAAGTGGTGCACAGGAACTCAGAGGCTGCAGCAGTGAACAAATAACATGTTAGTGGTTCTGAACATTTGTTTAATCAAGCAAATAAATACAGTTCCTGATGTAAAAAAAAAAAAAAAAAAAATTCAAACTAAAAGAATTGTGAAGCTTCTGCTATGATTAGGGGTTGGAATACAGCTTGTGTTAGTTTGAGTTAAGGCGGTCACATTGATGTTATATTCACATTCCAAATCATTGTTTTGGAAATGTCTTTCAGGGTCTACAAAAATATTAAAAAAATCTTCCTGAGATTGCAACATGTTTTTTTGGCCCCTATATACATCTCTTTTGTTATAGCCTCCATACACATCCAAGTATAGCCACCATATACATATCTTTGATATAGCCTCCATACGCATCCAAGTATAGCCACCATATACAGGGCCTTGAAAAAGTATTCATACCCCTTTAAATTTTCCACATTTTGTCATGTTACAACCAAAAACGTACAGTTATTTTATTGGGATTTTATGTGATAGACCGACACAAAGTGGCACATAATTGTGAAGTGGAAGAAAAATAATAAATGGTTTTCAATTTTTTTTTTTTTTATATTTATCTGAAAAGTGTGACGTGCGTTTTGTATTCAGCCCCCCTAAGTCAATACTTTGTAGAACTACCTTTCACTGCAATTACAGCTGCAAGTCTTTTTGGGGATGTCTCTACCAGCTTTGCACATCTAGAGAGTGACATTTTTTGCCCATTCTTCTTGCAAAATATCTCAAGCTCTGTCAGATTGGATGGAACAGCCATTTTCAAGTTTTGCCACAGATTCTCAATTGTACATATCTTTGATATAGCCTCCATACGCATCCAAGTATAGCTTCTATATGCATCTCTTTGGTATAGCCTTCATACACATCCCTTTGGTATAGCCTTCATACACATCTCTTTGGTATAGCCACCATACGTATTCAAATATAGCCTCCATAAGAGTGTGTGTGTATTTTCTTTTCTCTAAGTACAGAATTTTAAGAATGTATGTATGCAGTACCGCTGATAGGGGGGGGACCACCAGCCCTCTTGTAGGGGGCCCGAGCACACAGGGGGGCCCACACAGAAAGGGGGATTAGTGATGGACAACAAATACGGAAATCTTCCTCCAGCACCTGAATCTGATCTGTCCTCTCCCTGCTATCAGCTTTTATCTGTTGCGAAAGAGACAGTCGTCCCTCACTAATCCCCCTCCCTGTGTGGCCCCCCCTCCCAGCACTGGCTCTAATGTTATCTCTGCTCAGGTGTTTATTTGTAAATTGTAACTTTGTTTCTCTCTCTCTGTCTCTCTGATCACTGAGCTCCAACTGCCCAGCCTGTATATTTTTCTCATCTCATCTTCTTTTTTATTTAACATAGTTTTTTTTTAGATTTAGCAGGAATTATGCGGGTTATGTTATATTTGTGTCTGATAATAGTGATTTTGTTGTAATTTTAGCTAAATATATCTTTAATATTTTCTTGGGGGGGCCCTGCCAGGTAGTCTGTATGGGGCCCCGCGATTTCTAACAGCAGCCCTGTATGTATGTATGTATAGGTATGTATGTTTTTAGTTTTAGACATACTACTACTTTTATTTTATTTCTTTCATGGATGGATGGGTTTTGTGGTACCATATACAAGATGGTTATTTTTAATACCTTTTTTAACTTATGAATCCTATTTTTTAGAAATCTGTGCAATGACGATTAATTTTTTTTCATTTTAAAAAGGTTTATCTCACGTGTATTTATTTGAGTTATATGGACAATGGTATAATGGTATGAGCTGACCATGATGTATCCGATAATAGTAATTCCAAAAATGAATCACTTACTTTCTCTTATCATCTGATATTTCTTTATCTTCATTTCTTTGCATGTATACATGTATGTGTATAGGGTGTAGTTATGTATGCATGTATATGTATACATTTAGATATGTACTGTATCTTATCCTTGATTTTCTATGATTGTTAGACCTAATAATAATTTACAATGATGTAATGTTTTGCTGCAGCCCTGATAAGGGCGGATTCTTTCTCCATCCTGAAATGAGTTGTTTGTGTTGTTTTTTTTTTTTTAGTATAAACTAATACATTAATGTGGACTTTTATCCTTTGGCCTGGCATTCCTTCCAATAGTGCATGTTTTGTTTAAGCGAAGCGAAGCAGCTGACAGGATAGCAACTGTCAGATCTCATGGAACGAAATGTGGGGGGAATCAAAACATGTTACAGATGTCACCAGAACAGGAATAGAGGGGATATTTTCCAGTGGGGACTCCTCTTCTAGTGATAACCATCAAAGGTGGAATTTCCCCTCATTTTCAGGAGTTTTCCACTCTCTCCACCTCAATTTGGGACAAGAAGTGAAAATGAATTTTCCCAATGAGAAAACTGGAAGCAATTAAAACTACCAAAGTTTATTTTCCTTTACACTCTAACCAAAAAAAAACTTTTTTCTAGATCTCTGATTTAAAGAGGAGTTCCATCCAAAAGAGGAATCTCCGCTTGTCTGCCCCCTTCCCCCCTCTGATGCCCCATTTAGCATCTTTTGGGGTGGGTACCTGGTTCGCTATGGCACACTCTGCTGTAAGTTCTGCCAGCCCATTCACAGAGCGCAGTGCACTGCAGGGAAGATGGCGGTAGCACCCGATAGCCGATTGAAAAAGCGGGTCAGGTGAAGAAACCACTGGATTCCTGGACAGGTAAGTGTCCTAATATTAAACGTCAGCAGCTACAGTATTTGTAGCTGCTGACTTTTAATTTTTCTCTGCAGGAGCCTGGAGCTCCTTGTTAAGTAGCAAAGCATAGCTCCCAGTTGTCCCTTAATTGGGAGGGAGAGTCCCTCCTTTGGAACCAACTTCCTCTTTCTTCCTCACATATACCTTTTTTGTTCTAATGTCAGTGAGCCTGCCAGTGCTCAGTGTGTGGCCTGCTGTGCTCTACCCTCACCTCTCCTCCAGCCTGCTCCATTCCTGCTGCTTCTTTTCCAGCCTGCTCCATTTCTTTGCCCCCTCTCTCACAGGCTGCCCCATTCCTGGCCATCTCTCCTGAATTCTTCCGCAGTCCCGTCCACCTCTCCCCAACACAACTCCAGTTTTGACCGTCTCTCTCCAGCACTGCTTCAGTCCTGGCCACCTCTTCCCAACACTTCTCCACTCCCTCCCACCTCTTCCCAACATTTTTTCAGTCCTGGCCACCTCTCCCCAAAACTGCTCCAGATCACTTCTCCTCAACACTGCTTCAGTCCTGGCCACCTTTCCCCGACACTGTTCCAGATCACTTCTCCTCAACACTGCTTCATTCCTGTCCACCTCTCCCTAACACTGCTCCAGATCACTTCTCCTCAAAACTGCTTCAGTCCTGGCCACCTCTTTCCAACACTGCTCCAGGTAACTTCTACTCAACAATGCTTCATTCCTGGCCACCTCTCCCCAACACTGTTCCAGATCATTTCTACTCAACACTGCTTCAGTCCTGGCCACCTCTCCCCAACACTGTTCTAGATCACTTCTCCTCAACACTGCTTCAGTCCTGACCACCTCTCCCCAACACTGCTTCAGTCCTGACCACCTCTCCCCAACACTGCTTCAGTCCTGACCACCTCTCCCCAACACTGCTCCAGGTTACTTCTCCTCAACACTGCTTCATTCCTGGCCATTTCACCCTAACACTGCTTCATTCCCAGCCATCTTTTCCTAAATACTGCTCCAGTCAGAGCCCCCTCCCCCAACACTGCTGTAGTCCTGGCCCCTTCTCCAACACTGCTGGACCGCTGTTAAAGATGTACTATTCAACTGTGAAAATGATATACTACAGTAAACCTTCCATCTAATCTCTAAATTGTGTTACTTTAAACAGTCGATATAAAGGCAAAGTAGTGGTATAAAGAAAAATAATTGTGTGTTTTTAACCAATCAGTTTTTCTTTACTAATTTAACTAGAGGTGTGTCTAAGTACTTTTTACTAAAAAAGTGTCTCTCTTTCTCATCTCAGAACATTGGAAGGTATGGCAAAGTGCAATGATTTGTTCAAAACATTCACATTTGCTGGTAGCTTGTCAAGCAGGTAAATGTAAAGGAAATATAAAGTGTTTTTAAGAGTGAAAAGGGGGCACTTTTTGCTAAATTAGGTTGATAATATTTTTATTGAGATTCATCATAAAATGATAAAGCAATAAGTGTAAATCAATTTGAATCAGGATACAAAAAAGAAGAAAAGGGGAGGAAATAATAACAATGAATGGAGATTTCCAGCAAAATCCAAACATCTGCATAGGTAATGGAACATTAGCAGCCCTACACAAAGGGCTCAATATTAGATCTACATGTAAAGACAATAGAAATAAAGAGTAAGACAATAGAGAGAGGAAAGAAAGAAAAGTCATAGTAGGGTAACCTCATGTATATAGATGTTAAGTTAGCACAGTGTAAATCATGGGTATTATCTGTAACTAGATTACTGGTCTAAGGCAAAAAGGGCAGTAAGGGGTCCTGTTGAGGAGCAAAAGTGATGTATGTGAAGAAAATATTTGATCAGTTCACAAAGTGCCTATGAAACTTATCCGTATGTACCATAACTTCATGTACTTTTCTCAGGTGTTGTTTTCCCTGGCTTGTTTCTCCTCCATTAGCATATAATCATTCATAAGGTCAACCTACATAGTGAGGGGGGAGAGACAGAAGATTTCCAAAATAGGGGGATGAGCTGTCTGGCCGCTAATAAAAAAAAAAACGGAGATGGCTGGACTTTTGTAATTTAATGCACCCTGGGAGAATAGACAGAAGTGCTATTGTAGCTGAGGGAGAGAGTGTTTCATCTTATACCTCATTATATATGTGGAAGATCTAATTCCAAAAAGGCTGGATGCAGTCACACTCCCACCATATATGCATGTAAGTGCCTCTCGCCCTGTGGCAGAGCCAACATGAATCCGATGAGTTAGAAAATATCCGATTTAGTGCAACTGGGTCTCGGTACCATCTAGATAACACTTAGAAATTTTTCTCCTGGGTATAAGAGGATACCGAAGATTTGTGTGTAAACGTGAACCCTGTATGCCATTCCTCAGGGGATATCTCCATCTCCAGTTCCCTTTCCTACACTTTGGTATATATAGGCAATGAGCCATGAGTGTGAGACATGATCTCTTTATAAATTGTGGATAACGTATGGCGAGGAACCCTTGGAAGTATACACAGTCTCTCAAATGCAGTCAAGGACAGGGGTTAAGGGGCTGGGCTCCTTGGACAGAGAAAGAGTCTCGGCCTCAGTACCTTAGCCGTAGAGTTGTGTGGGTCAACGGTGATAGCGAGGACATAGATATGTAGGAGGCGGCATGTCCCCATAAGAGAGGCAGCCCTGCCTTGTGCAATTATCTATGGAGAAGGCACCAGATTTCGCCCCATTGGTGAGGACCACAGCCAAAGGGGAGGAATAAAATTACATTATTTTGGTGAACAATTTCGGGCCTAAGTCGATCTGCTGCAAAAACAACCAGAGAAATGACCAATTGACCCTATCAAATGCCTTCTCAGTGTCACAAGCCAGAAGGCAAGTGGGAATACGATGTTGATGGGTGTAGGATATAAGGTGTAGAGTCTTGGTCGTATTGTCTCTTGCTTCTCAGCCAAGGACAAAACCGACCTGTTCTCCATAGAATATGGCAGGTAGTGAAGGGGCTATGCGGTTCGCAAGTATCTTAGAAAATAATTTAAGGTAAACATTTAACAAAGAGATGGGTCTATAACTTCCGCAGTTAGAAGGGTCTTTCCCTGGATTGGGTAATACTACAATTTGTGCTTGTAGCATTGAAGGAGAGATAGGGTGGGAGTCGTCTATGACTATGAAGGCTATCGCCATAATTGGGGCTAGTAAGGGTGCAAATGTTTTAAAAAAGCAGGGGGTGAAGCCATCCGGGTCAGGGCTCTTCGCGTTTTGAAGACCCTTGATTGTCTGTAAGAACTCCAATTCTTTGAGTGGGGATTCTAAATCCTCCACTTCACTTTCAGGTATGGTAGGTACTGGTAGGGCCATTTCTTGAATATAGGTAGGGAGGTCTATTACCTCTCGATTGGGTGAGTTGATAAAGCTGGGGGGGAGGGGGGTAACGGAAGGTTATAAAGTGTAGAATAAAAATGGCTGAATTCTGAGACTATCTCCAAACTTGTATTTTGTGGACAGATTGTGGTTCGTCTCCGATATAGGATGCATGAAAGTTGTCTACCACGTTTTTTGGCCTGCGTGTAATGTATATGTCTCATTCTATCTCTCGCAAAGAGGGACTGATCAGCAAATAGACGAAGCAGGTTGCGACGTGCGTTCGAGAGGCGTGTTAATACTGTGGAATCTAGTGTTCGCTTGTGGGTAGCTTCTAAAGATGAAATGAGATTAAGCAGACAGTGGATATCCGCCGTGCATTCTCGCTTCAATCCAGAACAGTGCTGTACGAACACTCCTGGATAACATATTTCAACGCTTCCCAATGTGTCATGGGATGTGTCTGGTCAGCTATGTGATTGTGGACAAAGTCCCTAATGGTCTGAGAAACAGAGCTTGTGCAAGCTACATCCAACAAAAGATTGTCATTTAGCCTCCTTGCCCTTCTTTAGAAGTTCTAGGACAACGACCTAGTGATAAGTGTACTGGTGCGTGATCGGACCATAACCGTAAGCCAATCAAAGTTGTCAGATCCACTTTGCTAAATTAGCTGTGTACATTTTCTTCAGAATATATTTTATATTTTATTTTAATTATATTTTCAAATATATTTTAGATATAGCTAGCCAAGTACCTTGAGCTCCCTGAACTGATTGGGAGAGTAAGGGGCAGTTCAGCAAGCCATATACACTCTACTGCATTGTTCAATACTAACATATATATTCTAGGAGTATAGCAGGGAGCAGACTGAGAAGACTGATAACCATGCGTCTGCATGGTCCAATTACCAGATTTGTGGTGGGTCCATGGCCAAGCTTTTCTGTTGTTGAGTAATGTCACTTACCTGACTATACTTTCCATAGCAGGAGTGACTTGATCGCAAGACTGGCCTAGTGTTTAGCTTTAACTAAGAAGTAATAGTAACCACTTCTGAGCATTAGTGTACACACCACACCTGAATGTTGGCCAAAATATAAAGATCATGGTGGGTACTGGCTCCCCAAAACTCCTGCACAGATATGTCACCAATTGAAGTAAGAAATTTTCCCACTAATGGTCTCCATAATGGTAATGAAAACAACACTGAAATTGCATAAATATTGGTTAAATACAAATAACATACATATTTACCAGGAAAGCTCATTTTTTGGACCTCTGCTAATGATCTCATAATATTTTAAACCCTAGGGACTATTTGCCTAGGAAGTTGCAGTAGAACTGTCATTTTATTTTTTTGCTGCTTGGTTTGGGGGCTCCAGTATTGGCCTTCTCTGGAAGAATAAGGCAGATTTTCTTCTTCTTACTCCCATCTCCAGAAGTGCCTTCATTTTCATTGCATGGATCCGTACTGTTTCTGGCTTGGCGGCCGCTGCTTCGTTCGCTCAAATATTTCTGTATGTCAATTGTTTTGTTTAGGCTTTCGACAACGATGATGACTTTGGAAGTTTCTGACAGGCTGAGCCGTTTCCTCCTGGCCTCTACGGGCGGTTTGAAGCGATTGTTATTTGAGTTATGGGGCTCGCTATGCGGTGGACAGCCAAGTGATGTATGAGAGTCTGTAGCCGCTGGCAGCTCTGTGGTTTTAGGAGCAGAGTCTGAAGTTTCATTTATTTGCCTGGAAATTAAAAGCTCCTCATTCTGCGCTGTCAGTTGTGATTCGCTGTGTAACGCCAAGGTCGAAATACCTGCTTTTAATAGTGGCTTGTTGACCTGTTGTTGGCCTGCAGTCGTTTCATCAAGTTTATTAACCTGAGGTCCTTGCATAAGCGGTGTATAATGAGCTTGCATATGCTCTGTTTTAAGGTGAATATCGTCAGCTGGGCTCAATACGGTATCTTCCACTCCCGGTTGGCTTTCCGAATTTACATCAGAAACTATTTTATTGTTATCTTGAGTATCCATCTTTGCCTTCTCATTTCCTTCCAAACATTTACCTTCTCTATCGGGCCCAGTTTTTTCTGCCAAAGTCTCATCAGGCAAGATGTCAGTGTCCACTCCAATCTCTCTATCTGCAGCTTCATTGATTGCAATGTTTTTAATTGAATTATCGGGTCTGAGCAAGCAGCCCACGCCAGTAATATCATCTTCTCTATTGTCCTCAAAGTGGCCATTGACCTTATTACCCAGCAATGATGAAGCAGCAATATCCATTTCACACTTAACGTTATTTCCACATGACAGGCAGTCTGCTCCTCCAGAAATAACGGTGACATTTGACGACGTTATATCAGGCACGGTTCCGAGTAGCACGCTGGCGTTATCTAGGCTCTCACATTGTTTGTGCAGTTTATCCTCTGTTAACTCTTCGCTCCTGTCTGATATCTCTTGATCTCCAAGCTCAGCGTGGCTTCCACTTTGTTCAGTTGATATGTTTCCTTTTTGATCGCTTTCAGATTTCAAAAGCTTATCTTGCAAACATCGATTTTTGGATGTGTTCAGCATTTCACCTATTACGGTAGAAGTCTCCAAACTCGATACATCATCAGGCCTCTCCTTAAGTGGTCTGTTTGTTGCATAAATAGATTCATTTGTTCTGTTATCCAGCAAGGTTACACTTGTGCCAACCTTTCGTTTAGACCTTTTATCAGGAATGGTTTTGTTTTTGGAAAGCAAACAGTTTGTTTTATCAGCACCTCCTTTAACAATATTCTTAGCAAGACTTGGAGCACTCAGTTGTGTTAGGGTTTGGGTTGTCACCTGTGTCACACCGTAAGCTGATAATGAACTACCACTTATTAATTTTTTCCTTCGTAGCAGTGGTTGGATCTGTTTAGGACTTTGGCCATGTTTTGTGGGTTCTGGGCCACCGCCAGAAGTTTGGTGTGGATGGACTCTAACCTTACGGAATGGTTGCAGGTTAACTTTCACTCTTAAATAATTTTGCTCTCTCTTTGTGTACTCTGTGCCACATACATTGCCATTGATGTATACATCCTTCAAAGAATCTGCCAGGGTCTTTGTGTGTCTGGATTCTCCGACTTCATAGTCTTTTTTATTAATAGTCAGGATATACTTGCTCCCCAGGTGTGGATGAGAAAAGCCTTCCTGATGTGATTGAGGGGTGTTTACCTCCATGTTTAACTCTTGCTGTATGTTTGGAATATAAAATCCAACACTCCTCGGAATATTCACTTTTTTGATCCTAGCTGGCAACACCATGTTGTCATTATTCAAAAAACAATTTTCTTCAGTGACACGAGTTTGAATTTTCCTTTCCTCAAATTTTACATTCCGTGTCTCTGGATCAGTTATTTGTCTTCTCGCTTCCTCTAATTTATCACATTCAATGTATTTACAGATAAGGTCGTTGTCTGACGCTTGAGAAATATCTCTCCTCTCATCCAGAAGAACACCGTGGCCACCCCCTTGTGATCGATGGGCACAAAGCGGCGGCCTGGTGGCATGTATCTTCATTTCCACCAAACCCTTTGTTGTTAAACGACTCATGACATCAGCACTTTGCTGGTGAGAAGGCATTTTTCTTTGTCCTGGCTCCAGCACAGTGTAGTATGATTCTTGTTCGTGTGTGTTGGGTTCGCTCCCAGACCTTTTCTCTGAAGAGATGGATGACCTTCCAATGCTTGTATTACCTGAGGAATCCACGCGAATACAAGACATATTGTTATTATTCATGGTAAAATAACAATCCAATAAATATTATGACTTTAAAAATATATATTTAAAGTGTATGTATATCAGTTTTGAATAGAGTAGGGAAGGACTGAATCCTCTGTTAGGATTTTAAAAAGTCGCTAGGGAGATTCGCCTCTCTATTTGTCCTGGGGGCCATTTTCAATGAGACAGAAAGTGATAGGAAATCCCAAATTTTTGACTTGTCACCAAAACAAAAAGTGAGGGAAAATTTCCCATAATGCAACACCAGATCAAGTAATGACTGTTTAAGGGATAACCCACTTTCCTTTACTTTGCAGATATTTCCTCACTGTTGCATGTCTGAAACAGAAAGTGAATAGAACTTTCCCTAATGAAAAACAGACCTCAAAAACAGACATTTAACCATTCCTTATTCTTTCCAAAACGAATTTAAAAGTTCTGTCTAAACAATATACTTTAAATACTGCTATGAAATTTATATAAACTTCTTCTTCACATCTTAAAAAGGCTAAAAGTGTGTGTGTCAGAAATAGGCTCTTCTGCATTCGGATTCTGAGAATAAATATTTTAGGCACTGGGAACTTAGTAGGAGTTTAGGAACTAAAGAATAGAGCACAAGGAGGGCCTAACCAGAGTGGTGATGGTCATCTATAATGCAATAGGCAGACTGCAGATAGGGAGGAGATATGGGAAGCTAAAGGTCTGTAGATTCTGAATGTTGGTATTTTTCTCCAGCTAGCTTGTATGGCACATGTGAATTACAAAACTAGCTAAACAAAACTACCAATGTATTTGTAAGGAAAACATTTAGATATGTCTATTGCAGTCTGGTATTTAGCTGCATTTCTGGATTACCAATTTAAACTACAAATGTGTTTTAAAGCATTTTAGCTTTTTTAATACATCAATGGATGCCAAGCAAGTTTTCAAATATAACCTCCGGCTTTTTTTGAGTAAACATCGATTTGTGTACATTTAGCCTGTCTGCAGCCTGCACTGTAACTGTAGAAAAGAGCAAATGATATTCAGCTATCCCAGGGTGGGAGTGTGCAGAAAATGAAGAAATAGGATCAGATCATTCACGATTTACATATAGATTTGAGCAAATATTATGCAACAGTCCTTGCAAACAATTCAGTTTGCATGGTTTGGATCTGATGATTCTGCCCATGAATTTGCCCATTAAAGTGGTTTTAAAGGCACATTTTTGCAAAATTAAAATAATAAACATGTTATTCTCACCTGCTCTGTGCAATAGTATTGCACAGAGCAGCCCCAAACCTCCACTTCTGGAGTCCCCTGGCTGTGCTCTTGGCTCCTCCTCTTCTGTGTCTGCCTTCATAGCAAGAGCTTGCTATAGAAGCTGACATGCGGGCTTGTTCCTGAGCCAGGCTGTGTGCATCCATTGACACACACACAGCACGGCTCCGCCCCACCCCCACCCCCTATTTGCACACAGGATTTGACTGACAGCAGCAGGAGCCAATGGTTCCTGCTGCTCCCAGCTAAGCTTGTGAGAGTAGGGAAAGAGGAGGGAAGACAGGGCAAAGGGGCACAACACTTGATTTTTACAAGACAAGATTGATACAGGTAAATAATTGGGGAGGGGGAGGGCACAGCAAGTGGAAACACGTTTTTTTACCTTAATGTAGGGAATGCATTAAATGAGAAAGATGGCCAATGCTTTTTTTGGGTATACCTCTCCTGTGGGTCCCTGGAACAATACACATATTCACCAGCACACCATGGATCTTCAATTATAGTCCAAAACTTTTATTGTAGAGAGATCACATCATGTGTGGCTCAGAAACGTTGCACTTATTCCTTTGTGATGTGATCTCTCTATAATAAAAAATTTTGACTACAATTGAAAATCCATGGTGTGCTGACGATTCTGTGTATTAATCTGTATTATATCCAGTGTCCAGCTGGTAATCGCTACAGCAACCGCTACAGATGAGCCTGTGACCCAGGAATGTGTGCGATGGGAATATAGACAAGACAAGGAGTGCACCTAGTTCTGTACTCCTGTGACACAGATTCAGCTGACAGTGAGCTAAAGTCTGCTGTAGGCTGACGTCACAGGGCTGCTCCAGGCTCTGCAAGGATCCCGACAATGTTGGTATCCATCCAGATGCCTGACCTGCAGCTGGCCCAGCTTCTCGATGCACCAATGAGAGCCTGAGCCATCCGCTCCTGCTCTCTTCCAGCCCTGTACTCCAGTGAGTGTTATAGATGTAGAGCAGTTTATTGGAGCAAACAACAATAAATGCACAGCAAGAGTGAGGAAGGGAGAGCAGAAACAAGCCAGGGTCAAGTCCAGAAGCGAGTAGTCATCCAAGGCGGGGTCGAGTCCAGAAGCGGGTAGTCTACCGATGCCGGGTCCTCTGCCGATGCGGGTTTGAGAGCCAGGAGAGTCATCAGCCAAGCCAGGTCATATACAGAGGAACATTAGGAACAGAAGACTGCTAGCATAGATGCACCTTGGAGCACAAATGCAAGGGCAAGGACTGCAACCCATCAGGTGATATAGTCAGGTGTTCAGCATCATCACTGTGCGATGCCCAGGCAGCAGGCAAGTGATGATGCAATCAGAGTCTATAAGAGGAAGCAGTCTGCACATGTCCAAGATGGCTGCCAACAGGAAGGCAAGGTAAAACCTTGACAATTCCTTCTCCTCAATGGCCATTCCTCCAAAAAAAGTGTTTCTAAAGAAAGCAAACATAGAAAGCGCAGAGAAGGGTGGGAGCATGAACATCAGCGGAGGGAACCCAGGAGTGCTCCTCAGGACCATAACCCTACCAGTGCACCAGGTATTGAACCTGACCTTGGAACATACGAGAATCCAAGATGCTTCTATCCTCATACTCCTCATGATTGCCCACACGAATGGGACGAGGGCGAGTGAAGAAGTATAGCACCTGCTACCCTGGAGAGGATGACTGTGATTAGTGGTCTATCTTTACTGGAAACCGGGGATGAAGAAATTCCACCTAAGGTCTGCCCCCGACAGGACCTTAGGTACGAGCGTTTCCTGGACAGGTCAGACAAGATTTCAGGAAATGCCCATCAAGACCGCAATACAGGCACCAGCCCTCCCTCCTCCTAAAGGGCCCACTCAGCCTCGGAAAGGCGAGTAAACCCCAGCTGCATGGGTTCACAGCCAGATGCACCATCCCCAGGAGGCATGGAAGGTGAGGGAGGAATGGGTGGGAAAGAAAACGTAGGAGCCAATCTGGTAGGAGGCTTCCATAGCAACTCCCTAAACGATGGTCTTTCCCTAAACCTGGTCTCGATCAAAATCAGGAAGAGAGCCTCGAGCACGTCAGGGAGATCCTTGGCCATAATCTCGTCCTTCAATGCTTCGGAGAGACCATGAGAGAAGACAGCCACCAGAGCCTCATTATTCCAGCCCACCTCTGCTGCCAGGGTACGAAATTCAATATCATACTCGGCAATGGTTCGTATACCCTGTTGAATGAACAGGAGCAGCTTAGCAGCAGAGGCAGAGCGAGCAGGCACATTGAATACCCTACGAAAGGAGGCAAAAAAACCCTCAGATAATCAAGTATCACAGGATTATCATTCTCCCATAGGGATTTGCCCAGGCCAAGGCTTTATCCGAGAGCAACAAGATTAGGAAGCCCACCTTGGACCTGTCAGAAGGAACCGCCTGAGGAAACATAATAAATGCCCACTTGCATTAGGAGGCCATAATATTGACTCGGTTCACTCCCATAGCGCTGCAGAAGAGTGGCTGAACCAGTTATCCCTCTGGTAACAGTGACTCTAGCTGCAACTGCAGGAGCAGGAGTGGAAACAGGAGCAGCAGCAGGTATAACAACAGGAGGAACCACCAGCCTAGCGGCACCAGGAGCAAGGTGCGCTGTGCGTGCAAGCAATGTCTGCGACGCCTGAACGAACTGACCCAGCATGGGGAGCGTAGGAGTACCTGCATCATCAGGATTTATGGCCCTTGTGTACTGTCAGGGTGCCAGGAAACCAGACCACACGAGGATGCAGGCAAAATAAAGCAGTTCATTAAAGCAAACAACAATAAACGCACAGCAAGAGTGAGAAAGTGAGAGCAGGAACAATCTAGGGTAGAGTCCAGAGCGTAGTAGTCTACTGAGGCCTGTTTTCTGCCAATGCAGGATTGTCTGTCGATGCGGAGTCAAGAGCCAGGAGAGTACACGGAGGAACACGGAGAACAGGAGACTGCTAGCAGAGATGCACCTTGGAGCACAAATGCAAGGGCAAGGACTGCAACCCATCAGGTGATAGACATATTCAGGTATGCAGCACTATCACTGTGCGACACCCAGGCAGCAGGCAAGTGATGATGCAATCAGAGTCTATAAGAGGCAGCAGTCTGCACATGTCCAAGATGGCTGCCAACAGGAGGGCAAGGTAATATCTTGACATTACTGAAGTGGTGTAGAGCCGGCCGGGGACAGCTGCAGCTCCGATCAGTGCTGCAGCCTTCTAGGTGAGTATAAATGTTTGTTTTTTTCAGATCCCACTCTTCTCTTTTACCTGTAGAACCACATCCTACTATTTCCCAAAATTTATGACAGCAACGCCACCCTACAAAACTCCCAGATTGTAGACTAAGGTAATATCTTGACATTACTGAAGTGGTGTAGAGCCGGCCGGGGACAGCTGCAGCTCCGATCAGTGCTGCAGCCTTCTAGGTGAGTATAAATGTTTGTTTTTTTCAGATCCCACTCTTCTCTTTTACCTGTAGAACCACATCCTACTATTTCCCAAAATTTATGACAGCAACGCCACCCTACAAAACTCCCAGATTGTAGACTAAGGTAATATCTTGACATTACTGAAGTGGTGTAGAGCCGGCCGGGGACAGCTGCAGCTCCGATCAGTGCTGCAGCCTTCTAGGTGAGTATAAATGTTTGTTTTTTTCAGATCCCACTCTTCTCTTTTACCTGTAGAACCACATCCTACTATTTCCCAAAATTTATGACAGCAACGCCACCCTACAAAACTCCCAGATTGTAGACTCCTTTGTTAATTTTTACTCTACTTTATATAGATCTTATGCCCATTTTATTCCCCCCTGAGTTGTATGAATACGTGGACGCTATCCCTTTCTGCAGTTTGACGTCAGCCCAACTTCTGTCCCTAGATGCCCTACTTTCTATAGAGGAAATCAAAGGCACACTTAAAACCTTTGTTAAGCGCAAAACCCCGGGACCTGAATGGTGTCTCTCTCATAGAGAAGTTCTAGTCCCAGGACTCCTAACTCTTTATGAATCTATTTTTAGGACACCTGCCCTCCCCCCTTCGTTACGTGAGGCTTTAATTGTCTTAATTTGTAAACCTAACAAGGACCCTTTATACTCTGAATCATACAGGCCCATCTCTTTGATGAATAAAGATTTAAAAATAATTTCAAAGTTATTAGCACTCCTTTTAAACAAAGTAATTGCATCCATGGTGGCCTCAGACCAGTCAGGATTCATCTCTGGTCGCTCAACAAATATTAATTTACGCAGATTACGCACAAAGCCTTCGATTCAGTTGAATGGCCATTCTTAATATATGGTTTGGAGACATTTGGCTTTGGAGCTTTTGGCTTTTGGAGCTTTTGGCTTTTCTGTTCCTTACCTGGATCCAAATCCTATATGACCTTTAGAATCACTTTAACCTTGAATTTAATTGGTTAGATTTGAGGGCATGTAATGAAGTTTTCTTCCTCATGTATTACTGAAAACCCTGCATCAAACACTCCCAGTACCAGGTACTTGGAGTCAAAGTCTAAGTTAAAATCAATTTTCTACTTTGGGAAAAGCTGTACAAATGTTTCAACAGGAGTGTGTAAACATTTTCGAACTACCAGAGTACATTAAGACAGACTACTCCGTTTTGGGTGTTGTGTAGCAGAATCTTATTCTTTCGCAAGGTCCCTACTGCTGTCCATGACCTAGCAGATCCTTTACTCTTCCATCTCACCATTCTGTATGATGTGCTATATGTGACATATTCATAATGATCTGTGCTGCATGTTGCACTGCATGCTCTATCCTATACAGTACATTTCCCAAAACTGCAGAACTCTACATGCTTTGCTGTATATTAAATGACCCTGGATGTTACATACAGCAGAGCAACCTGTACATTGTGCTACATGCTACATATCCCAAACTATTGTGCTATAAATTACATTCTCCAAACTACTGAACCCTGTACACTGTGTTGTACATTCATACCAATAGGAATTTACAGTATTTGGGAACTGGAAATTGCATCCCATTTAAATAAATAGGCACATTTTTTGTTGCAAAATCACTTGAGCCAGGCTTAGCAGAAACAGTTGTGTAACTGCTGTGTTGGGTGTTAAAACCTTGAGAACCAGAGAAGTTCCAGCAAGGACCACCATTCCATTTATTAGTGAGAAATCTATTTTGTTGGGCGGCACAGTGGTGTAGTGGTTAGCACTTTCACCTAGCAGCAAGAGGGTCGCTGGTTCGAATCCCAACCACGACACTACCTGCCTGGAGTTTGCATGTTCTCCCTGTGCCTGCGTGGGTTTACTCCGGGTACTCCGGTTTCCTCCCACACTCCAAAGACATGCTGGTAGGTTACTTGGATCTTGTATAAAAATTGGCCCTACTATGTATGTATGAATGTGAGTTAGGGACCTTAGATTGTAAGCTCCTTGAGGGTAGGGACTGATGTGAATGTGCAATGTATATGTAAAGCGCTGTGTAAATTGACAGCGCTATATAACAACCTGAAATGATAATAAATATTTTGTTAGGAACTGACGTAGCCAGCTCAGAGTTTTTGATTCAGTAGAGCAGGGGTCTCTTTCTCTTTCTAAACAAAGGACCAGTTTACTGTCTTTCAGACTTTCAGACTTTAGGGGGGCCGGACTATGGACGTTGGAAGTACAAATTGTCCCGACATCAGTGGGAGTAAACAGTGCAATTTTGGTATTAGGGTTAGGAATAATGCACCATCATTCGTGTCAGTGGGAGGAATCGTTCCTCATTATTAGTGTCAGTGGGAAAAATAATGCCCCATCATTGGTGTCTGTGGGAGAAATAGTTACCCATCATTGATGTTAGTGGGAGAAAAATTTCCTCTTCATCGATATTAGTGGAAGGAATAGTGCTCTATCGTTAGTATCAGTGGAAGGAATAGTGCTCCATTGTTAGTATCATTGGGAGGAATAGTGCCCCATCATTGGTGTCAGTGGGAGAAATAGTTCCCCATCATTGATATTAGTGGGTGGAATATTGCCCCATCATTGGTGTCAGTAGGAGGAATAGTGCCCCATCATTGGTGTCAGTGGAAGGAATGGTTCCCCATCATTTATGTTAGTGGGAGGAAAAGTGCCCCATCATTGGTATCAGTGGGAGGAATAGTGCTCCATCATTGGTATTGGGGGAATGAATAGTGCCTCATTATTGTTGTCCATGGGAGAAATGATGCCCCATTGTTGATGTCAGTTAGAGGAATTATGCCACATTGTTGTTGTCAGTGGAAGGAAAAGTGTCCCAAGGGCAGGATAAAAGCAAGCAAAGGCCGGCATCCGGCCCTCAGGCCACAGTTTGGAGACCACTGCAGTAGAGGTATTTTAGCACAAGATGAAAAATTAAATTCTTACCAGGTTGTTTCTGACAAAGCTTACCTTTGTTATACCTTGACCATTCCTGTAAGTCCATTGTGTTTGTCCCATCCCATTGTCTGGCACGATCAGAGTCTTTCGAGTTGTCAGGGACTTCTTGAACTCTCTTTGAAAAACTGCCCACCTCATTAGCATCAGACATTGCTGCAGGGGGAGGGGGGTGCCACTGCAACAATCGACATTTAAAACAGATATAGTAAGTGCCAGGCAGGCTGTCCTTCCTGTTGCTTCTGTAGCATGCATTCGATTCCCCCCAGTTATGTGTGGGATATAAGGAAATGGGGTTCGTATTCATAAATGTTTTACCATTTCCAGTTGGGCCAGTGAGAGATGTCACATGGGCAACCGTATCATCTTGCCTCAGATGGGTTTTAGGGATTCTTACTTCTGGAAAGTCTCGGACTTGCTCACAGCAGCATTTTGGATGGTGACCTCGAAATATGTATGGATATAAGATGCATTTCAAAATAATGACAATAAAGCAAGACAGAACAATTATTCCTGTTTAAACAAGAAAAAAGTTAGAAACAATAAATAAATATAATTTTATGTTAAAAAAAAGAATATCACAACTAAATTTAGAGTATCTGCCACCTCTACACATGCATATTCCTTTTCTATTTGGAAAATAATAAAGAAAAGGGCTGTGCAAATTGGTCACGATTCACAGTCATATGTCAACCAACCTTGTCTCTGGTTGGCTAAGCCAATGCAAATTTTCTTGAAAAAAGAACTGAAAGCAAAACTTTTTTTCAATTTCTTAAGCGTAAGTGAGGGATATTACACTTGTCAAATTTTTTTCTGTCCCATTTGGGAAATTTCCCTTCACTTCCTGTCCCATAGTTAAAGCAAGAAGTGAGGAGAAATCCTTGCAAGGTTCAGGAATTCTTGGTTGTCATCAGATCTAGTGTGCCGATTGGAAGATTTCAAGAACATATATCACAGCGCAAACCAATAGTGAATCATATGCAAAATAATTAGGGTTCTACTACAATAAAAACTCATAAAGTGCACCTTGCAAATATGTGCAAAAGAGGCTGAAGTGTAGAAACCATAGGAACATAAGCAATATAAATAAATAAAAAAATAAAATAAAATAAAATGCCAGTCCAGATAAAATAGTTCTTATTAGATCTCAATAGATGGAAAAAATGTGAACAGTCCCACAGATGGGTCCCACAACAGTGCTGGAGTGCCAGGAAGAAAGGTGCACAATCATGCAATCTTTTCCAGTGCAGTGAGCAAGTGCCGGTCCTCCCCCTTTGGGTGTTCACTTACCGGACAACGATGACCCCTATGCTATATAGCTATAGAGATCGACAAAGCTTTTGTCCTAGTAAGGAACCGACTTTCAGACTCCTCCAAGCCAAATGTGTCTCCACAGATGTAAATACATAGTAGGAGCTCTGGTGAAGACCAGGTGGTATCTTAGATTCTGCACCTCAGCCCTTTTTAGAGCTCTCATCCCAGCTAAGTGAGCTGCCAGCCAAGTCCTCTACCAAGCTTCTACACTAGGTTCTAGTCAGCCACTCTGCCCCTGGTGGGAGCCGATTCCTAAATTGTGCCAATTTCTGTGAGTTTTCTCCATGTGCTCCAGTTTCTTCCCAAAAAACCTAATGGTATCGGGGTATTTACATCTGTGGAGACACATTTGGCTTGGAGGAGTCTGAAAGTCGGTTCCTTACTAGGACAAAAGCTTTGTCGATCTCTATAGCTATATAGCATAGGGGTCATCGTTGTCCGGTAAGTGAACACCCAAAGGGGGAGGACCGGCACTTGCTCACTGCACTGGAAAAGATTGCATGATTGTGCACCTTTCTTCCTGGCACTCCAGCACTGTTGTGGGACCCATCTGTGGGACTGTTCACATTTTTTCCATCTATTGAGATCTAATAAGAACTATTTTATCTGGACTGGCATTTTATTTTATTTTATTTTTTTATTTATTTATATTGCTTATGTTCCTATGGTTTCTACACTTCAGCCTCTTTTGCACGTATTTGCATGGTGTACTTTATGAGTTTTTATTGTAGTAGAACCCTAATTATTTTGCATATGATTCACTATTGGTTTGCGCTGTGATATATGTTCTTGCATTTGTGAATTTTGGGAATCCATTATTTATGAACAGCTGCATCCTAGAATCTCATCACTAATATTAATATTTTAGTTTTACCACTAATCTTTGCGCTGTATTTGCACTGCACGATTGGAAGATTTCCCCTCTATTCCTGTTCGGGTGACAACCCAAAATTTGGAATTTTCTTTCACTCTTGCTGATTACAGTACACAAGACAAATAGAGAGGGTGAATCTCCCTAACGTGGGTGGGATTCAGACAACAGTAAAAACCTGACAGTACTAACCCCACTCCACTCCATCCAAAAGCTAAACTAAGGGTTTTGGGGTTGAGTTACTAAAGTAAAATACAAACCCAATTCCAAAACAGTTGGGACACTGACCAAATTGTGTGTAAAAAAGGAATGGACTAATTTACAAATCTCATAAACTTATATTTTATTCACAATATAATATAGATAACATATCAAATGTTGAAGGTGAGACATTTTGAAATGTCATGCCAAATTTTGGATTTCATGAGAGCTACACATTCCAAAAAAAGTTGGGACAGGTAGCAATAAGAGGCCGGGAAAGTTAAATGTAAATGTAAGCAACAGCTAGAGGACCAATTTGCAACTTATTAGGAAAATTGGCAACATGATTGGGTATAAAAAGAGCCTCTCAGAGTGGCAGTGTCTCTCAGAAGTCAAGATGGGCAGAGGATCACCAATTCCCCCAATGCTGCGGCGGAAAATAGTGAAGCAATATCAGAATGGAGTTTCTACAGTGCATAATATCATCCAAAGATTCAGAGAATCTGGAACAATCTCTGTGAGTAAGGGTCAAGGCCGGAAAACCATACTGGATACTCGTGATCTCCCTTAGACAGCACAACATCACATACAGGAATGCTACTGTAATGGAAATCACAACATGGGCTCAGGAATACTTCCAGAAAACATTGTTGGTGAACACAATCCACCGTGCCATTCGTCGTTGCCGGCTAAAACTCTATAGGCCAAAAAAGAAGCCATATCTAAACATGATCCAGAAGCGCTGGCCAAGGCTCATTTAAAATGGACTGTGGCAACGTGGAAAACTGTTCTGTGGTCAGAAGAATCTAAATTTGAAGTTCTTTTTGGAAAACTGGGACACCATGTCATCCTGACTAAAGAGAACAAGGACAAGGACAACCCAAGTTGTTATCAGTGCTCAGTTCAGAAGCCTGCATCTCTGATGGTATGGGGTTGCATAATGTGGCATGGGCAGCTTACACATCTGAACAGGCACCATCAATGCTGAAAGGTATATCCAAGTTCTAGAACAACATATGCTCCCATCCAGACGTCGTCTCTTTTAGGGAAGACCTTGCATTTTCCAACATGACAATGCCAGACCACATACTGCATCAATTACAACATCATGGCTGCATAGAAGAAGGATCTGGGTACTGAAATGGCCAGCCTGCAGTCCAGATCTTTCACCCATAGAAAACATTTGGCGCATCATAAAGAGGATGATGCGGCAAAGAGGACCTAAGACAGTTGAGCTACTAGAAGCCGGTATTAGACAAGAATGGGACAACATTCCTATTCCTAAACTTGAGCAACTTGTCTCCTCAGTCCCCAGACATTTGCAGACTGTTATAAAAAGAAGAGGGGAGGCCACACAGTGGTAACCATGGCCTTGTCCCAACTTTTTTGAGATGTGTTGATGCCATGAAATTTAAAATCAACTTATTTTTCCCTTAAAATGATACATTTTCTCAGTTTAAACATTTCATATGTCATCTATGTTGTATTCTGAATAAAATATTGAAATTTGAAACTTCCACATCTATGCATTCTGTTTTGTACAGTGTCCCAATTTTTTTGGAATCGGGTTTGTAGACTTTGTAAGTGCAGTTACACTTGTAATTGAGGTTAAGTTTCATTTTGCAAAGAATACCCAATCACATGCAAGGAAAATAAAAAAAAACAGCATTTTTGCTTGCACATGATTGGATGATGGAAGTCTGAAGAGCTTCTCCTCATTTACTAATCCACCCACTGTACAGCAAAGTTAGATGGACAAGCCAGTAGTCTGATTAATCCCATACATACCCACAGTTCTGCCCACGTTGCTAGCCATTCAGACTGTAGTTCTCAGTAAAACAAGCTCTTGATGCAGTGGGCGGACCAGATAGTCTCCCAGTTTAATTCACCCAAAGACTGAATGGGCAGCAATGTGGGCAAGGCTGTTGGCGTGTATGGGATAAATATATATATGGGATGAATCAGACTCCTGGCCTATACTGTAGAGTAGGTGGAACAAATCAGGAGTTTGAAGCTATCATATCCACCATCTGTAGCAAGTGGTAATGTATTCACTTCACCACTCACTTTACTGAGAACTACAGGGGGGAATGTACAAGACTGATAGCCAAGGGAATATGGGGAACAGAGGCCACTGGCCTTATAAACAGGATATGAGTGGAAAAGAGGGCTCCTCACAGAATAAAGAAGGCTGGATTTCTGATTTCCAAGGGGACTATGCACTAAAAAACAAATAAATTATTTAAAGGTATGGGAACACTTGTATATATATATATATATATATATATATATATATATATATATATATATATATATATATATATATATAATACACAGTGCCTTGTGAAAGTATTCGGCCCCCTTGAACTTTTCGACCTTTTGCCACATTTCAGGCTTCAAACATAAAGATATAAAACTGTAATTTTTTGTGAAGAATCAACAACAAGTTGGACACAATCATGAAGTGGAACGAAATTTGTTGGATATTTCAAACTTTTTTAACAAATAAAAAAACTGAAAAATTGGGCGTGCAAAATTATTCATCCCCCTTAAG
The DNA here is from genome assembly GCF_965119305.1 of Pelophylax lessonae. Lineage (NCBI taxonomy): Eukaryota > Metazoa > Chordata > Amphibia > Anura > Ranidae > Pelophylax > Pelophylax lessonae. The sequence goes on along the minus strand of NC_138775.1, from coordinate 265,858,034 downwards.
TTAATACTTTGTAGCGCCACCTTTTGCTGCGATTACAGCTGTAAGTTGCTTGGGGTATGTCTCTATATCTCTCTATTGCCCATTCCTCTTTGCAAAACAAGCTCAAGCTCAGTGAGGATGGATGAAGAGCGTTTGTGAACAGCAGTTTTCAGTTCTTTCCACAGATTCTCGATTGGATTCAGGTCTGGACTTTGACTTGGCCATTCTAACACCTGGATATGTTTATTTGTGAACCATTCCATTGTAGATTTTGCTTTATGTTTTGGATCTTTGTCTTGTTGGAAGACAAATCTCCGTCCCAGTCTCAGGTCTTTTGCAGACTCCATCAGGTTTTCTTCCAGAATGGTCCTGTATTTGGCTCCATCCATCTTCCCATCAATTTTAACCATCTTCCCTGTCCCTGCTGAAGAAAAGCAGGCCCAAACCATGATGCTGCTACCACCATGTTTGACAGTGGGGATGGTGTGTTCAGGGTTATGAGCTGTGTTGCTTTTACGCCAAACATAACGTTTTGCATTGTTGCCAAAAAGTTCGATTTTGGTTTTATCTGACCAGAGAACCTTCTTCCACATGTTTGGTGTGTCTCCCAGGTGGCTTGTGGCAAACTTTAAACAACACTTTTTATGGATATCTTTAAGAAATGGCTTTCTTCTTGCCACTCTTCCATAAAGGCCAGATTTGTGCAGTATACGACTGATTGTTGTCCTATGGACAGAGTCTCCCACCTCAGCTGTAGATCTCTGCAGTTCATCCAGAGTGATCATGGGCCTCTTGGCTGCATCTCTGATCAGTCTTCTCCTTGTATGAGCTGAAAGTTTAGTGGGATGGCCAGGTCTTCATAGATTTGCAGTGGTCTGATACTCCTTCCATTTCAATATTATCGCTTGCACAGTGCTCCTTGGGATGTTTAAAGCTTGGGAAATCTTTTTGTATCCAAATCCGGCTTTAAATCTCTCCACAACAGTATCTTAGACCTGCCTGGTGTGTTCCTTGTTCTTCATGGTGCTCTCTGTGCTTTAAACGGACCTCTGAGACTATCACAGTGCAGGTGCATTTATACCGAGACTTAATTACACACAGGTGGATTCTATTTAGCATCCTTAGTCATTTAGGTCAACATTGGATCATTCAGAGATCCTCACTGAACTTCTGGAGAGAGTTTGCTGCACTGAAAGTAAAGGGGCTGAATAATTTTGCACGTCCAATTTTTCAGTTTTTTATTTGTTAACAAAGTTTGAAATATACAATAAATTTTGTTCCACTTCTCGATTTTGTCCCACTTGTTGTTGATTCTTCACAAAAAATTACAGTTTTATATCTTTATGTTTGAAGCCTGAAATGTGTCAAAAGGTCGAAAAGTTTAAGGGGGCCGAATACTTTCGCAAGGCACTGTATCTTTTGTAGGTAATTATTTTATTTAATATTATGTTATCTAATTATATTACCCGGTGTTATATTGATCAAGCAGTGTGCATAAGAAGATGGATTTTTCCCAACATAGAAAAAAAACACCTGTACCTGTGCTTTGCTAATTTTCCATGAAGCAGTCGCAGAGAACCTATAGACAAACAGAGCTTCTTTGCTTCATGGACTATATATCTGAACATAGTTCTGTACTCCTAGCCTACTTTGTAAATGCAATTCAAAGCTTAGTATTGCTGAAAAACCATGTACTTTGCTGGTCTCGCTCTGTCGATTTCCTTCTAATAGGACTTTTTATTTAATGGGAATTTGTCTAAAAGCTGGAAAATCCCTTTGAGCCAACAATATAACTCCAACTCATAAAAGTTACCTGCAATAACTACGATAGATATAAATATAGCTTCTGTCGGCTCTCTGCTGTCTCTCTCCTTCACAGCAAAACTGACATTCTGAGATTTATAAAAACAGTTCCTCTCTGTCAACTGCAGTAGAGACTTTACTCTTGGGTCTCTTGAATAACTACATTGCAGTCCATTTCCAAAATTCTGAGTTTCCGTTGAAGAACGAGTTGAATTCCTTAAAAAGTCAGCCACCCATCTAAGTTCACAGGTACAGTTCCATTGGTTCTGGCCCAAATTTAGAAGAGAAAGATGAGGCAGTGATGGGAAAATATCTGGTAGTGTGCTCAGTCTGTTCTTAGAGAGGTCCAGGACCTTCAAACTTTGAAGGTGCTTAAAAGTTCCCTCTTGAATATAGCCTATAAAATTGTCAGATAATTCCAGGTACTCAAGATAGTGAAGAGCCCTAGACCCTAAACTTCGAAATGTCAGGTTAGTTATTTGGTTCCTATTTATCTCTAGCCTTAGGAGCTTGTTTGTGCCATTGAACCAATTCTGGTCGATGCTGACAAAGTAGTTGTTATTAAGCTGAAGAATTGCAAGATTTCCAAGAGGAAGGAAAATTGTGTTGATAAAGGAGGAGGCAGATATAAGGTTGTGGTCTAGAACTAAAGTCCTCAGTTTGCTGAGTTTTGTGAACACACCGTCTTGGAGTTGAAGGATCTTGTTGCCAGTTAGCCTGAGCAAAGTTAAATCCAAGAGATGGGAGAAGTTGTTGGGACCAACTGACGTAATATTCCCCTCTGTGATTATCAAAATCCTGGTCTTGCTAGGAGCAACTGCAAAGAAAAAAAAAACATGATATTTTTTCCACTAACACCAACAATGAGGCACCATTCCTTCCACTGACACCAACAGTGGGGTGTAATACCTCCAACTGACCCCAACAATGGGGCAATATTCCTCCCACTGACACCAACCATGAAGCACTGTTCCTTCCACTGACACCAACAATTGGGCCCTACTCCTCCTCCTACTGACCAGGCACTATTGTTTTTTTTTTTTTACTCTCACTGTTGCTGGGGCATTGTCTACTCTCACTGCCTACAGTCTGCCCCCCCCCCCGAGTCTGAAGGACAGTAACTGCCCCTTTGTTAAGAAAGTGTGGAGACCCCTGGTCTAGATTTCAGCTTTAGGTTTTGGATAGAGTGCGGAAGGGTTAGAGCCTTTGTCAGTTTTTTATTGCTTTCTGTCTAAATCACTTTTTTTCATTTCTTTCTTGGTGACCATTGTCACTGGGTCAAAAGTGATGAAAAATCCATACTTTTTTAATGTTCACAATAGGGTCACTTAGATGGCCGCCATCTAAGAAGGACTTTTCTTCACTTTAGAAAGATTTTCTTTTATCGCTTCCTGCTTTGCTTCCATGAGACAAGCTAAAGGGAAATCTCAATGAGACATAGACATAAATAAAGATCAAAACCTGATGAGTTTAAACCAGTCCCAACTCTATCCAAATATCTACATCTTTAGATGCACTTTAACAGTAATATACACTATATTGTCAAAAGTATTGGGACACCTGCCTTAACATGCATATGACCTTTAATGGCATCCCAGTCTTAGTCCGTAGGGTTTAATATTGGGTTGGCCCACTGTTTGCAGCTATAACAGCTTCAACTCTTCTAGGAAGGCTGTCCACAGTGTTTAGAAGTGTGTCTATGGGAATGTTTGACCATTCTTCCTGAAGCACATTTGTGAGGTCAAGCACTAATGTTGGACGAGAAGGTCTGGCTAGCAGTCTCCACTCTAATTCCTCCGAAAGGTGTTCTATCGGGTTGAGGTTAAGACTCTGTGCAGGCCAGTAAAATTCCTCCACCCCAAATTTGCTTATCCATGTCTTTATGGACCTTGCCTTGTGCACTGGTCCAAATCATGTGTTTAAGGGGGGAATGTGGTGTGGGGTTGTTTTTCAGGGGTTGGGCTTGGCCCCTTAGTTCCAGTAAATGGAGCTCTTACGATGTCAGCATACCAAGATATTTTGGACAATTTCTTGCTTCTCACCTTGTGAGAACAGTTTGGGGATGGCCCCTTCCTGTTCCAACATGACTGTGCACCGGTGCACAAAGCAAGGTTCATAAAGACATGGATGCGCGAGTTTGGGGTGGGGGAACTTGACTGGCCTGTGCAAAGTCCTGGCCTCAACTCAAAAGAACACCTTTGGGATGAAATAGAGCAGAGACTGCCTGACCTCACAAATGTGCTTCTGGAAGAATGGTCAAACATTCCCATAGAAACACTCCTAAACCTTGTGGACATCCTTCCAAGAAGAATTGAAGCTGTTCAAGCTGCAAAGGGTGGGCAAACTCAATATTGAACCCTACGGACTAAGACTGGCATACCATTAAAGTTCATGTGCGTGTAAAGGCAGGCATCCCAATACTTTTGACAATATATTGTAATTGTCACACAATTGATATACACGGCCTGCCCCGGAAATAAAAAAAAGCAACCCTGGCATGTAAAAAATGGCAGTTAATATTCTGTATATCCGGCTATTTTGCCCAGCCTGGTGGAGTTATAGTGGCCTATTTGAAAGTAGTGAAATGCATGCTTTTCACCGTACATGCCCAACTTAACTACTAACTTTTTGCCCTAACTTAAAAGGGAAAGTTGCAAAGTTGAAGTGAAGAAAATGTAGAAAGTAGACAAGCTAAAATATGAAAAAGTCATAAAAAAAACAAAAGTTTTAGAAAAGAATTATAGTCTAGAAATATAACTTCAGCAAAAACCTTGCAGCAGTTAGTCACCTTCAACTGAACTTGCTTTGTAATGTTGGAAATGTTTTGCTACTCATCCTCAAGTAGGTTCTCTAGCTCTATGTTAAGTAGCAAAATGTCTTCATCATTACAATGCAGGTCTACCTGAATCAGATTAACTATCACTAGGTATACTGTGACCTGTATAAACGGAAAATATGTCTATCTTTTTGCTCTAGGCAATTGCCCATAAGTGACTTTTGATAAATACAGTCCTGCTAAGAACCTATAACCCCAGTGCTATACACAGAGGGAACTATTTTTTAATTAAGCATTGTGCTTGAGGTGATTGTGGCCATAAGCATTGCAAGGAATGATGGGGCATTCAGTTCCAAAGCGTTAAAAAAGCCACTGAGCCTACTTTATGTTGACCAACTGCTGCAGATTGACAGTTGATTTTGGGAACTACACAAACTGGTCTGTTTTGATGGCAACAATACATTTATCTCATCTCTTCAAATTGACCTAAAAAAGGTAGAGATCCAAATTTTAATCCTTCCATGATGTTTCCAGTTCAGTAAAAACAGCCTTTCGTCCCCGTGTGTTGATTTTTATTTGATTTCATTTTATTTCAGTCTGGATAAATGAAAACAGCTAATGGTTTCCAACTCGCGCTGAAGGAAATGGCTCGTAATAAGAGAGAAATCACATCTTCTCAATACGTTCATTTAGAAAACAGCAAAAAATAGACTAACATTAAAAATATACTGGAAAGTAATGCACTAACACCAATCTCACAAGCTGTTCTCCCCACTGTCCTAATGATGCCGCAGATTGTTTTTTAAAGTTGTAGAAATAAATCATTAAGAATAAGCTGCGCTATCTCCAGAACATTATCCGCCCATATGTAATTGCTTAATGGCGCCTCTCTTTCAAACATGCAGCCTGCAGACCATAGATAAATAGAGCTAAAAACAAAGAGTACCTGTGCACACAGCAGCATTTTAAAACATGTTCACCAGTCTTGAAAGGTTGAATATATAAAGAACAGTGGTATGGCTGATATACACTATATTGTCAAAAGTATTGGGACACCTGCCTTTACACGCACATGAACTTTAATGGCATCCCAGTCTAATGCTGGCCATATACTAGCCGAAAATTTGTTCGAAAATCTGTCATTTGGTCCGTTCGTTTTTTGTCCAGTTAATGGGCACAAAAAGAAAACAGGTTTTAACTTTTCAGAGCTGAAAAATCGATGGAACAGTTTGGAAAATTCTGCCAAAGGAACGATAAATTGAAAGGTTAATGTGTTTCTCCCCGGAACTGTTTGCACTGCGCATATGTGACTAAATGAACGAAAAATTGATTCATTTATGTCCATTGAGCGATTTATCTATCAAAATTCGGTCATTACATGATGGCAAGATCGTCTGCTCTCACGGCCGAGTGTTCCTTTTTTGAAAATGAGTTTGAACGATTTTTTGTATAGTGTTTGGCCAGCATAAGTCCGTACAGTTCAGTATTGAGTTCGCCCACCCTATGCAGCTATAACAGCTTCAACTCTTCTGTGATGGCTGTCCACAAGGTTTAGGAGTGTGTCTATGGGAATGTTTGTCCATTCTTCCAGAAGCGCATTTGTGAGGTCAGGCACTGATGTTGGTAGAGAAGGCTTGGCTTGCAGTCTCCACTCTAATTCATCCCAAAGGTGTTCCATTGGGTTGAGGTCAGGACTCTGTGCAGGCCAGTCAAGTTCCTCCACCACAAACATGCTAATCCATGTCTTGATGGATCTTGCTTTGTGCACTGGTGCACAGACATGTTGAAACAGGAAGGGGACATCCCCAAACTGTTCCCACATAGTTGGGAGCATGAAATTGTCCAAAATGTCTTGGTATGCTGATGCCTTAAGAGTTCCCTTCACTGTAACTACAGGGCCAAGCCCAACCCCTGAAAAACAACCCCACACCAAAATCCCCCTCCACCAAATGATTATGGTCCCAAATACACGCCTAAACCTTGTGGACAGCCTTCCCAGAAGAGTTTAAGTTGTTATGGCTTCAAAGGGTGGGCCAACTCAATATTAAACCCTACAGACTAATGGGCCATACACACTATAAGATTTTCTGAAGACTTTTTCCTTTAGACTTACCAAAACCATATAATATGAGGTCAAACCTAAACACTTTTAATTTGTATGCAATCTGGCAGGCCCTTGCACTACATAGAAAAGGTATATCTGATGGAAATCTAACCACAAAAGTTGGATAGAGTGTATCCAGCTTAAGACTGGGATGCCATTAAAGTTCAGGTGCGTGTAAAGGCAGGCATCCCAATACTTTGAAAATACAGTGTACTTCCCCTTCCTGAAGAAAATGCTGGCCCATGATCCCGTCAGTCCTGGCCACATGAAGTAGATTCTGACACTTGGTTACAGGACCTCTGCTGAACAGGAGAGTCAATCTTAACTCTCAACCTTCAGCAAAGTTTATTTGATTAAGATCTTCACATTTTTTTTGCCAGTAAGAATGAGCAGATGATTTTAACTCATTTAAATTTGATGCACAAATAGCAATCTTACATTTCTCAAAGTTGTGTTGAAATTAGCTTCTAATTTCACCATGCAGCATGGCTGGGTGAAATCACCATAAAACAAACTTTTCCAGCTGCTGTTTGATATGACTTTGTTTATAAACAAAGGGTTAGAATTAGGGTTAAGGCCCGTACACACGTACCGATCGTCGGCATACAAACGTCGGTGGACGAAGGATCTGCCGATTGTACGCGTGTTAGTATGGTGCCTCCGACAGATGTCTGCGCACAATCCGCGGACAAAAGTCTTTCGTGCAAACATGAAAATATTTGTATGCCGACACCAGAACGGACGATTGTTCGCCTGTCAGTACACAATTCGGCCGACAGACCGCAGATTTGCAAGACTGGGCATGCTCAGAAAATAGAAAACACAGGGAAAGTTAACCATTACATGACATCACTTCTGCAGTCGGCGGACAAAATTCTTGTGCTGTCCTTGTGCTGTCTTTGCACTTTTCAGCAGACACCGACATCCCGGGGAGAAAAGAGGAACATTTGTATGCCGACCATCGGTACGTGTGTACGGGGCTTTAGGGATAGCATTCGATTTAGAGTTCGCATTAGGGTTAGGTTAGTATTAGATTCAGGTTTAGCATTAGGGTTGGATTTAGAGTAAGGATTAGGATTAGGTTTCATCTCTATTGCTCAGTATCTAAAGTCACAATTTTAGGTGATGAGAAGAATTTTTTTTTAAATGATTTAATCAATTTCAAGGTTTGCAGCCGCAGTGAACAGTGGGTGTGGCTAAAACACTGTAACAGAGGGAGGGGCTTAAAGGGGCATTGTTAACAAAAACCAAACCATTCTTGTACACATAAAATATGTTTATACTAATAAAACAAATATAACTGTAAAAATATGAACTTAGCCTACCCTAAAAGTCGACAGTGGACATGTCAGTAGGGCAGTGGATGGTGTCAGTAGTTGTTTATTTTTATTTTTATTTTTTTTACATTTTCTTTAATATTTTTACAGTTTGTTGGGAGCCCAGCTGGGGGGCTTTGGTGAAATATCAGGGGTTTGGACCCCTGAGGTTTCCCAGTCCCTTTTTCTGCAGCCTCAGCTGTTTACTATGCTTCAGTTGTGAATGGACACAGGAGCGATCACTACTGATCACTCACTGTGTTCATTCAGAAAAGGAAGGGGCTGGTAAATTACATATTTTTCGGACCCTTACCTTCTTTCTATTCTGAAACATCACCCGCAGCAGCTGCCGGTAGAGGAGAGGAGGGAAGCCGGCAGTGCTGCGGGGGGGGGGGATGCGGGGGTACAGGCCCCAGAAAGAAGGGGAGGCAAGGGTGGCATTTACTAAATCTTTACTATATTTTCCTGGTGCTGCTGCTGAATTCTGGTGGGAATAAAAAGAGGAGAAGCTGGCTTTTAGCTGCTGTCGGAGGAAAATACAGCTGATCTGTTCTAGTAAATGCCACCCCCATTAGCCCCCCTGTCCAGGTGTGATGGGGAGGCCACGTGGTTCCCTGGAGAGACCCCCCCCCCCTCCCCAGTTTTGTAACAGAATGTGGTGAAGCTCTGGTGATTTCCATCATCCAATAATGTGCATCCATAATTTGAAGGCAAAAAAGCATTTTTTTTACATTTTCCTTTCACCTGATTGGGTATTCTATGTGAAATGAAGCTTTACCACATTCACTAAGCTCTGGGGAAAATGAGTGCAATTGCACCTGCAAAGTGCATGGCCTATTTGCCTTTAGTAAATCAACCCCTGTGAGTTCAGGATGCCATGCTCAGGGGGTAGGGTCATGACACACTGCACTTAGTGTTCCTGGTTGAGTGGAGAATAAGAGGTTTTGCCGGGGACAGCACCAGATTAAAAGTGAGTTTCAGCCAATGTTTTTTTTTTTTTAACCTTCAAGGGCACATTTAAAGAAAAAAAAGTTGAGCTTGAAATCATTTGTTACCCCAACATTTCACATTCCTCTTATGTGCCTGATGTACCATGTACTTGTATGTAAAAGTCTCCTGTTCTCTTTGTATTGCTTCCTTTGTGTGAAATCCCTGGTGTTCCTGCCAGTCCCTCTGCTTTCCTATTAAAAACTGACCACACTAAGGAGAGCAAAGCATGGTCAGTTTTCTAACTGTGCTGCGAACTCAGTGTACTCTCCTTCAATAATCAGACTTGTCCTGACCCGCCCCCGCTTCACAGCCATTCACTTGGAAGCTCAATTTGCTACTGCTTCTCTTCCCCAGCTCTTATGCAGCTGAGAACAGAGGGAATGCGATCAATTAAAAAATGGAAAAAGGTATTTATAATTGCTTTTTTCTCTACAAATGTTTTTATTTCTACTATAAACCTAATGGGTTGTTTTACAATGTAATGGTTTACAATCACTTTGAAGTAGATGTACAGCCAAAGCTCGTTTGGCTGTACTTCTCCTATGGATCACAGGAGTGCAATTTGTTCTGCACTCCTGTGACCCGTTTTCAGCAGAGAGCGGGCTGAAGTCCACTCTCTGCTGACGGTCACAGAAGTAGGTCCAGGCACTGTATCATAGCGACCAAGGAGTTGGGATCCGCCAGGTGCCTGGACCGACACTCGGCTCAGCCACTCAGCGCGCCGCTCCCCGCCCCTCCACATCCCAGCGCTCCAATGAGCGAGGAGGAGGCGGAGCAGAGAGCTGGTGACTGACAGTCAGCAGCTCTCTGCACGGGGAGCTGGAAGAACCAAGTGATCCGCGTTGTTCGATCACTCGGTTCTCAGTGTAGAGGCGACAGAGGACAGATGCAGCATCCACCTAGGTAAGTTTAAATGGGGAAAAAAGGAAACCCCATACTTCTCTTTTAAGTACAATTTCTATTTTATAAATAAATACAGTGTAGAGCAGCTATATAAAGAAACAGTTCATAAAGTCCAATAAGGATGTGATCCCATACACATCAACAACTGGATAAATCCTTTTGTGAATACGGGGTTAATTGTAATCAAAACACCCCCTTGCCTTATCTTCACAAACACAGTGATTTATCCATCACCAAGCAAAGTGCCTGCTCACCTCCATACAGATAAACCACAGCTTATCTCCTCACAACCCAGATCAATGGTTCCTTTCTCCTCCTAAAGGATATACGGGCTCAAGTCCTCACAGGTCTTCCCAGAAAGTATGTATTAAGGCAAAAGGACAAACATAGTGTACTACCGCAAAATCAATTTATTGGACCCTACTTAAAATTACACTTACAAAAAGGTATTTTAAAACATGCGCTGTAAATAACATCTGGCTCACCACCACACGCTGCAATTCCGGTAAACGTCACCGTGCTCCACTGCACCCCTAGACGCGTATGGCCACGTGACTGGGCTTCCTCAGTAGGTGGTGCGTCGAGCTAATTGTGATGTTACATAGCCTCAGACCAATCACTGTAGTAACCAATAAACAATCACACGGGGACCAGAAGTGAGATCCCGTTCTCATACCTTTAGTCTGCTGGAACTTAACAGTTGGGGACATCTCACTCCGACAAACAAAATAGGAAAGGATTATAAAGGTCCTTATTGCAGAGACTAATAAAAACGAAGTCCCCAATTGGTAAGCACATCCTGATCAGGAATGCATATCCTCCCACTCACTGTGAGATCACAAAAATATTGTATATACAGTAACATTAATATAGACTAAATACAATGTAAATACTATTTAAAGTAAGTAAGTATCCTAATAGAATTGCCCCTCTCCAGTGTTGATGTACCCTCTCTATACCCCAAAATTTAGGACCACTTGGGTCCCTGTTGTGGACCTCTCTAAAATGTTTGAAGACACTATGATGTGTTTTGCCTTTTTTAATGTTAATGTGCTCCCTATCTCTCGCTTGTATCTAGAGGTACGTGATATTTATTGCAATGAACAAGGGCACTCCCAACATTTATAAACCCCCAACGGTTTACATGTAATAAATAGTAACATTAAAAAAGGCAAAACACATCATAGTGTCTCCAAACATTTTAGAGAGGTCCACAACAGGGACCCAAGTGGTCTTAAATTTTGGGGTATAGAGAGGGTACATCAACACTGGAGAGGGGAAATTCTATTAGGAAACTTACTTACTAACAATAGTATTTACATTGTATTTAGTCTATATTAATGTTACTGTATATACAATGTATTTGTGATCTCACGGTGAGCGGGAACAACATCAACACTGGAGAGAGGGCAATTTTATTAGGAAACTTAGTCAACGGGAATCCTTTTGGATTTTTGAGACTAAAGATTTGGCCCCCCAGAGATCTCAATATAGATTTTGACCTTAATTGTTTTCTAAGCAACAAATGATATGGTTCTTGGTTATGATATAATTTTATAATCATTTTCTAATATTTTTATATATATTTTTTAAATTTTACTTTATGTACTAATATTTTAATTTTGTGATCTTAATAACAATAGTATTTACATTGTATTTAGTCTATATTAATGTTATTGTACATACAATGTATTTGTGAACTCACGGTGAGCAGGAGGCTATGCATTCCTGATCGGGATGTGCTTACCTAAAGGACCTTTATAGTTCTTTCCTATTTTGTTTGTTGGAGTGAGGTGTCTCCAACTGTTGAGTTCCGGCAGACTAATGGTATGAGGACGGCATCTCACTCCTGGTCCCCGTAAGATTGTTTATTGTTTACTATAGAGATTGGTCTGAGGCTATATAACGTCATGAGTAGCTCGACGCTCCACCTACTGAGGAAGTCCAGTCATGTGGTGATACCCGTCTAGGGGAGCAGTGGAGCTCAGTGACGTTGTGTTAATATACCTTTTTGTAAGTGTAATTTTAAGTGGGGTCTAATAAATAAATTTTGCGGTAGTACACTATGTTTGTCCTTTTGCCTTAATACATACTTTCTGGGGAGACCTGTGAGGATGTGAGCCCGTATACCCTTTGGGAGGAGAAAGGAGCCATTGATCTGGGTTCTGAGGAGATAGGCTGTGGTTTATCTGTATGGAGACCTGTGAGGACGTGAGCCTGTATACCCTTTAGGAGGAGAAAGGAGTTATTGATCCAGGTTGTGAGGAGGTAGGCTGTGGTTTATCTGTATGAAGACCTGTGAGGACGTGAGCCCGTATACCCTTTAGGACAGGGGTGGGGAACCTTTTTTCTGCCAAGGGCCATTTGGATTTTTGTAACATCAATCGGGGGCCATTAAAAATGTATGCATAAATGTAATAGGCATTGCGTTGCGGCAAAAAACGCTGTCGAAAATTGCGTGACTTTGAGGTCACAAAAGTGTGAAAGGGGCCTTCAGTAATCAAGGTATAGTGTGCCCCCTATTCAATGCAGACTGACCACAGCGTGCCCCCTTTCAATGCAGAGAGACCACAGCGTGCCCCCTTTCAATGCAGACTTACCACAGCGTGCCCCCTTTCAATGCAGACTGACCACAACGTGCCCCCTTTTAATTCAGACTGACCACAGCTTGCCCCCTTTCAATGCAGACTGACCACAGCTTGCCCCCTTTCAATGCAGACTGACCACAGCGTGCCCCCTTTCAATGCAGACTGACCACAGCTTGCCCCCTTTCAATGCAGACTGACCACAGCGTGCCCCCTTTCAGTGCACAAAGCCAGTTCTCTTACCTGCAGTGGCGGCTTCTCCTCGAGTCCTCCCGCCTCCTCCTTTGGCCTTTTCGGCCAATCAGGAAGCGTGTCTCAAACCCGCTCCCTGATTGGCCAGGGGGAGGATCTGTGTTACAATGGCAAATTTTTATTCGCTATTGTCCCACAAATGGGCGGGCATGGGGCGCACTGCTCTGCGCCCCAGGTCCACCCTTTTCTGAGACTCACACTGTCAGGACGGAGCCATCGGCTCCTTCTGACACAGCGGCATGGGCGGGGGGCAGATGCAACGATTGTGCGGGCCGCAGGTTCCCCACCCCTGCTTTAGGAGGAGAAAGGTGCCATTGATCCGGGTTGTGAGGCGATAAGCTGCAGTGTATCTGTATGGAGACCTGTGAGGACATGAGCTGGTAAACCCTTTAGGAGGAGAAAGGAGCCATTGATCCTCATTGTGAGGAGATAAGCTGTGGTTTATCTGTATGGAGGTGAGCACACACTGGATATATCACTGTGTGTGAAGATAAAGCACCTTCATGGGGTGTTTTCATAACCATTACCCACGTATTCACGAAGGATTTATCTAGTTGTAGATGTGTATGGGATCACATCCTTATTGGACTTTATGAACTGTTTCCTTATATAGCTTCAGGGTCCATTTACACTAGCGCGACTTGTCAGGCGACTTGTCGCGGTCAGTCGCTAGCCATTGAATAGTACAGGACCCGCAGGTCGCCCCACAAAATCCTGTCGCGGCAGTGTGAATGGGCTCTTACTATACTGTATTTACTTATATATTTGTATCAAAAGCGTGTTGTGGAATCACTTGCACAGTGTTTGGCCGGTCAGCTATTTTGTATTTTGTTTCCGTTTAGCTTATTTAGCTTATTTTCACAGATTTTGTGTTTGCGCTGTTTGATATAATTTATTTATAAGTACAATTACTTTTGCAGAAAACTGAGATTTTTATGGTAAATCTTTGTCCCTAGAATTTTCCCCCATGAAAATTTCCCTGGTTTTTAAAAAAACCAATTTAAAATAATAAAAAAAAAACAAAAACAAAAACAGGACTCTCCTGGTTATATATTAAACCTAGAATGCCAAAAACACAGGCACAGCATATCTTACTTTGCCATTAAATATTTGTAATCTGCGTTGCTGTGAGAGTCGTGAGATTGGTGTCTCTGGGAGAGTTGTGTGTGTAGAAAGATCAGAGTCCTTCACATCTAACGCTCCCTCAGCCCTCTCCCCTGTACGGAACAATGACAGCGTTCTTACCTATTATATGCGCCAATCCTTGACAGATTGTGGCCTCTTCTGTACAAACGGCACAGGAAGAAGGACAGGTCTTCACTAAATAAAGGCAAGTGCTGATCAGGAGGAAGATGACACCTGCAACACACATCAGGTTAGAGATACCTCTGTCACCGCAGCCATTAGTGGAGAAAGTCCTAATGATTGATTAATACTCAGAGGACATTGTCACTTCTCACCCCTGTAGGAATGAATCTACCGTCTCATTATTCATGGCTGTGCTTTTGAGAACACGGAACACTAGATCATACACTCTAATATCCGTGTCACCAGCGGAAGGACAACATGACTCTGTCTTATAGAATTATGTTTGCTGCGGCAGCGCCATTTTAAAGGAGCGTTGGGCCGAAGCCATCTTTTTGGGGTGGAAGTCAAAGTATTTGTAAACCCAATCACTAAAATCTCACACAAGCTTAAAGGGTAACTCCACTTTGGTAGGAAAAAAATAGCAAATAAAGAAAAAACAATATAACGTATACAATTGTGACACAAGTCATATTGTAATTGAATGTTTTTAAAAATTACCTTTCCTTTTAAATTTGCTCTGTAATTTTCTGAAAATGCAATATGGCTACCTGGAGGTGTTCTGTATACAGAATGTATACTGACCACACCCCAGAAACATCATTTCCTGCTTGTGTGATTGGCTCACTGATTTTCCCAGAAGTCTGCACTAAGATACAAGTCAGATTTCTGGCATCTCCTGCAACAAAAATGTAATTTTTGGTGAGATATTCCCAATAGGAACATGTTTAAAGGAATGCAGGCCCAGCAGATTCCCTTATTAGTGCTCTGCAGCTGCACAGCTGATTTATAATTATGAAACCACTCCCGTTAAAACCAGTGGCGGCTGGTGCTCAAAATTTTTGGGGGGGCGCAAAAAGAAAAATGTAATAGGTATTGCTTCGCGTCAAAAAACGCAGTAAAAAATTGCGTGACTTTGAAGTCATGGTACAGGCATGGCATACGTGATGGTACAGGCATGGCATAGGTGATGGTACAGGCATGGCACAGGTGATGGTACAGGCATGGCACAGGTGATGGTACAGGCATGGCACAGATATGGTATAGGCATGGCACAGGTCATGGTACAGGAGATGGTATATGCCCCCTTTCAATGCAGTGACCAGCGTACATGCCCCCTTTCAATGCAGAGACCAGTGTACATGCCCCCTTCAATACAGAGTTCAGCGTGCGTGCCCCCTTCAATGCAATGAACATTGTGCTGTGCCCCCTTCAATGCAATAAACACTGTGCTATGCCCCCTTCAATGCAATGAACATTGTGCTGTGCCCCCTTCAATGCAATAAACACTGTGCTGTGCCCCCTTCAATGCAATAAACACTGTGCTATGCCCCCTTCAATGCAATAAACACTGTGCTGTGCCCCCACAGTGCAGAGTTCAGCGTGCATGCCCCCTTCAATGCAACTGTGCTGTGCCCCCTTCAATGCAATGAACAATGTGCTGTGCCCCCTTCAATGCAATAAACATTGTGCTGTGCCCCCTTCAATGCAATAAACACTGTGCTATGCCCCCTTCAATGCAATGAACACTGTGCTGTGCCCCCTTCAATGCAACACTGTGCTGTGCCCCCTTCAATGCAATAAACACTGTGCTGTGCCCCCTTCAATGCAATAAACACTGCGCTGTGCCCCCACAATGCAATGAACACTGTGCTGTGCCCCCTTCAATGCAATGAACACTGTGCTGTGCCCCCTTCAATGCAACACTGTGCTGTGCCCCCTTCAATGCAATAAACACTGTGCTGTGCCTCCTTCAATGCAATAAACACTGCGCTGTGCCCCCACAATGCAATGAACACTGTGCTGTGCCCCCTTCAATGCAATAAACACTGTGCTGTGCCCCCTTCAATGCAATAAACACTGTGCTGTGCCCCCTTCAATGCAATAAACACTGTGCCCCCTTCAATGCAACACTGTGCTGTGCCCCCTTCAATGCAATAAACACTGTGCTGTGCCCCCTTCAATGCAATAAACACTGCGCTGTGCCCCCACAACGCAATGAACACTGTGCTGTGCCCCCTTCAATGCAATAAACACTGTGCTGTGCCCCCTTCAATGCAATAAACACTGTGCTGTGCCCCCTTCAATGCAATAAACACTGTGCCCCCTTCAATGCAACACTGTGCTGTGCCCCCTTCAATGCAATAAACACTGTGCTGTGCCCCCTTCAATGCAATGAACACTGTGCTGTGCCCCCTTCAATGCAATAAACACTGTGCTGTGCCCCCTTCAATGCAATAAACACTGTGCCCCCTTCAATGCAATGAACCCTGTGCTGTGCCCCCACAATGCAGAGTTCAGCGTGCATGCCCCCTTCAATGCAACTGTGCTGTGCCCCCTTCAATGCAACTGTGCTGTGCCCCCATCAATGCAGAGTTCAGCGTGCGAGCCCCTTTCAATGCAGAGCGCCACAGCATTGTCCCCAATCACTGCAGAGCGCCACAGCATTGTCCCCAATGATTGCAGAGCGCCACAGCATTGTCCCCCAATGATTGCAGAGCGCCAGCATTGTCCCCCAATGATTGCAGAGCGCCACAGCATTGTCCCCCAATGATTGCAGAGCGCCACATCATTGTCCCCCAATGATTGCAGAGCGCCACAGCATTGTACCCCAATGATTGCAGAGCGCCACAGCATTGTCCCCCAATGATTGCAGAGTGCCACAGCATTGTCCCCCAATGATTGCAGAGTGCCAGCATTGTCCCCCAATGATTGCAGAGTGCCACAGCATTGTCCCCCAATGATTGCAGAGTGCCACAGCATTGTCCCCCAATGATTGCAGAGTGCCAGCATTGTCCCCCAATGATTGCAGAGTGCCAGCATTGTCCCCCAATGATTGCAGAGCGCCACAGCATTGTCCCCCAATGATTGCAGAGCGCCACAGCATTGTCCCCCAATGATTGCAGAGCGCCACAGCATTGTCCCCCAATGATTGCAGAGCGCCACAGCATTGTACCCCAATGATTGCAGAGCGCCACATCATTGTCCCCCAATGATTGCAGAGCGCCACAGCTTTGTCCCCCAATGATTGCAGAGTGCCAGCATTGTCCCCCAATGATTGCAGAGTGCCAGCATTTTCCCCCAATGATTGCAGAGTGCCACAGCATTGTCCCCCAATGATTGCAGAGCGCCACAGCATTGTACCCCAATGATTGCAGAGTGCCCACAGCATTGTCCCCCAATGATTGCAGAGTGCCCACAGCATTGTCCCCCAATGATTGCAGAGTGCCCACAGCATTGTCCCCCAATGATTGCAGAGTGCCACAGCATTGTCCCCCAATGATTGCAGAGTGCCACAGCATTGTCCCCCAATGATTGCAGAGCGCCACAGCATTGTACCCCAATGATTGCAGAGGGCCCACAGCATTGTCCCCCAATGATTGCAGAGTGCCCACAGCATTGTCCCCCAATGATTGCAGAGTGCCCACAGCATTGTACCCCAATGATTGCAGAGCGCCACAGCATTGTCCCCCAATGATTGCAGAGTGCCACAGCATTGTCCCCCAATGATTGCAGAGTGCCAGCATTGTCCCCCAATGATTGCAGAGTGCCAGCATTGTCCCCCAATGATTGCAGAGTGCCAGCATTGTACACCAATGATTGCAGAGTGCCAGCATTGTCCCCCAATGATTGCAGAGTGCCAGCATTGTACACCAATGATTGCAGAGTGCCACAGCATTGTCCCCCAATGATTGCAGAGTGCCAGCATTGTCCCCCAATGATTGCAGAGTGCCAGCATTGTCCCCCAATGATTGCAGAGTGCCAGCATTGTACACCAATGATTGCAGAGTGCCCACAGCATTGTACCCCAAGGATTGCAGAGCGCCACAGCATTGTACCCCAATGATTGCAGAGTGCCACAGCATTGTCCCCCAATGATTGCAGAGTGCCAGCATTGTCCCCCAATGATTGCAGAGTGCCAGCATTGTCCCCCAATGATTGCAGAGTGCCAGCATTGTCCCCCAATGATTGCAGAGTGTCAGCGTGCGTGCTCCGTTCAAACTTACCTGGCGGCGGCGCGGCTCAGCTTCTTCCTCCTCTTCTGCGGCGGGTCCTTCTCCCTCGTCGTCTCGGCGGCGGGAACCGACGGGCGGCCTCTCCTCTTCTCTGAGCGGCGGTGACGGTGAGTGATTGACGCACGCACCGGCACCGCCCCCATTGCGACGTCAGCGATATCCTGGATGATGATTGGTCCAGGCTGTAGACTGGACCAATCACAGCCAGGATATCAGAAAGTGGGGGTGTCCAACCGCAAAGACTTGCGCCCAGGATACCCCCCTACCTCCCCAGAAGGCAGCCAATCGGCGCCTCTTCTGGGAGGTAACCCCACCCCCCCCCCAGCCACCAGTTCCTTGGGTTCAGGCCGGCGAACCCAATTTTTTTTTGAACAACTTTTTTTTTTTTCGTTTTTTTTTTTCGTTTTTTTTTAGGGGTAGGGGGGGCGGCGCCCTGGCGCCCCCTATGCACGGGCCGCCACTGGTTAAAACCCACTCAGCACAGTGGCACAGAGAAACGGACAGAGATTTCTTCAGAATAACAAAAGGTAGGAATCCGCAACAAAGTTTGTTATAATCCTTGCAATGTACAGAGATCACCCAGAGGGGAATGTTTTTTTTCTCAACAAAAGTAGAGTTACACTTTAAAATTATATTAAAGGCTTTCTTTAAAGAATAACAAACATATCATACTCACCTGCTCTGTGCAGTTAGTTTTGCACAGAGCAGCCCAGATCTTCCTCTGCTCAGGTCCCTCGTCTGTGCTCTTGGCCCCTCCCTCCTGCCGAGTGCCCCCATAACAAGCAGCTTTTAATGGGGTAACCCAACCAGGCTTGTTCACAAACCCTGGCTCTGCATGTCTATTTATGGCTCACCCTCTCTCTTCTCTCCTCCAGTGGCTCCCGCTGCTATCTCAGCCAATGAGGAGGGAGAGTCCCCAGAGAGCCGAGGCTCTCGTGCACATTGCTGAATTGAGATGGGGCTCAGGGAAGTATTAGGGGGGCTGCTGCAGACAGAAGGTTTTTTTTTTTTAACTTAATGCATGCGTAGAATGCATTGCAGGTAAAAAAAAAACCTTTAGCCTTTAGAACCACTTTTGTTAATATTATTTAAAAAGTTATATAAATCTGCTACATCCATTAAAATAATAATTGGTGATCTTGCCACAAAGTCGGTGTTCAGGCACTTCTTTTTTAGGGTGACAGTGCTCTGTCCCTGTCTATTAGTTGTGCTCCTGTGTTGTCACTCAGTGGAGACTACAAACAGCCCTGTCAGCAGGCTTGGTCCACTGTTTTCACCAGCAGCAAATCCACTTGCCATGCAGCCGTCACTGGGGTACATGTAGAAAAAAAGTGACTGTTAAGTAGCTGCAAAAAATCAGCAGCATTGAGATGGAAGAGAGGATGAAAAAATGAAAACAAGTATCCTATTATTCTATTTAACCTTTGTCAAAACCAGAGGTCATGAATGCCAAGATGCCCAGGCCAACTTTAGCAGTGCCAGAATGTGCTTGTTAGCTTAAAGCTCAATTGGGTTAAGGGAGAGTTGAGCATCTGTACCCAAATTTAATTTTAGAGGCAAACGTGGCAAGTTTTCTCTAAATTGGAACAATATGTGAGCATCCCCAAAAGAGATGAAGACATTTACCAGATGATTGGCAGTCCCTAAAGCATAGTGATCACACTGTAGGGAAGCCAGAATGGATTTTAACTGGGGTATGGTACCATCTTGTATATAATTTCAGAGCTGTTTTTCTGATGTTAAAAGACCTTGTACATTTCTTCAAATTATCAATACCGTCATTTCAGTTCAGGGCACCATTGCTCCAATGCGCACTCCGATTCCCATTTGGCTCTGTAAGGGAGGGAACCATAGATGAACTGATTGTTCAGATGCGTATAGATTTCAGAGAAGAGACCCTTGCCTCTAGGGTTGTGTAAGCAGATATGTCAGTATAGAGATGGTTTTGACATTGTGTCCATTTTGAACTGGGATTTATATAAATTATTAATTTGTAAATATGGAAATATTTCTTTGTTTGGGGCAAAGTATCTAGTTTGATGGGTTTGGAAGGAGATAAACTCAGTTCTCAACTAGTTTGTGCAGAAATAGAACATCCGAGTTTATCTACCAGGTATAATCTAAGAGATTAGTGTAGCCCGGAGGGAAGGCTGCTTGTAGTGGAGACTGGGTAGGTAGAGAAAATTTGGTGTTATAACCTTTGCAGTTTTTTTTTTTTTTTAATTTTAGGCCAATTTGTTTTCTGCTACATATTTTTGGTAAAAAAATTGCAATAAGCGTATTTTGGTTTGCGCCAAAGTTATCGCGTCTTCTAACTATGGGAAAGATTTATGTCATTTTTATTGTTTTTTTTTTTTTACTAGTAATGGCGGTGATCTACGATTTTTTGCAGGACTACAACATTGAGGCGGACAGATTGGACCCCTAACTAACATTTTTGACACTTTTGGGGGGACCAGTGACATTACTACAGTAATCAGTGTTAAAAATATGGACTGTTACTGTAATATTGACACTGGCAGGGAAGGGGTTAACACTGTGGGTGATCAAGGGCTTAAATGTGAGCCTAGGAGAGTGATTCTAACTGTGGGGGGCGTGGCTTGTGAAATGACCATAGAGACCTGTGTTCCTATTTAGAAGGATCACAGACGCTCTGTGATCATTCTAGGGAGAAGAACGGTCTGCTGTGTTTACAACAGCTGACCATTCTTCTCTCTCAGCGGAGAGTGATTGTGGGGGTCAGACAGCAATCGGAGCCGCCTGCCCCGTGCATCGGAGTCCCCGCTGCTGAGTGGGGGCAGGAGCTCGCCGGCGGCGGCGTGTGCTTGCCCCCTAGCTGCAGGTGTGCGACCGACTTAGGTCTACATCGGTTCGCGCAGGAGGGCCACACTGCCGCAGTAAAAAGGCGACGGGCAGTTGGGAAGCGGTTAATAAAGCACACATGAAGGACACTTAGTATAATGAAAGCCAGGGGATTGCATGTTTTTTACTTAGTTATTACATCAGCAGAGGGGGCAGCGGGCCATGACACAGAAATGACAGGCAGGGAGGGGAGAAGGACATAGGAGAGCTGCATATAGCAGCTGGTGACAGAGGCACATAAACTGACCACGGTGTCAGGGCTCAGCAGCCATGACACACCGTGGTCAGTTTACAGGGGGAAGGGCAGAAACTGGCAGGATCAGCCATTTTTTTAGGTGGTTAACAAACACTTTAATTAAAGCAAAAGGGGGTTCAGCAAAATACTGACACAAAGGGGTGATACTTTTTTTCAACTCAGTGATTCTGTTTTTGAATTTATTTTTGTTCTGGCATGTTGGTGTTATATCTTTTACTTGGAAATTATAAGTTGCTCTAAGTAAATACAGCTGGATAAAACAACAATTGTGTCTGTCTTTATTCCAGGCTGCAAAGCAAGAACATTTGATTATTTTAATGGGGCTGATTCTTTTCTATACCCACTGTACGTAATTCTGTGCAGCCGGGCCGCACTGTCGCAGTAGATGTACAGTGCGTGGTCAGCAAGTGATTAAAAATAACGTATGTATCGACCAAAAGCTAAAATATGATTTTGGATAGACTGTGTCTTCTTGGGTACAGTTTATGCTACTATATGATGTGCAACTTTTTGGAGTACATGGGGTGCTTTTTCACACTTCAAATATTGCTATTAGGCTTCATCAGGCTTTCAGTAAAGAGTTTGAACTACTTGAAACTCGTTGAAAGCCTGCTAGCAGCTTGTTTGAGATGGGCAGCACTCCCATTAAGATCTGTGTTTATCATTCCCATGATAAAGAAAGTTGTTTGAAGCTCACTTTACAAATGCTTTGTAAAAAGCATGCTGTATGCATAGTTGCCAACGCTCCCCAAAAATTTTTGGGGACACTTTTTTGTCTGTAGGTGGCGTATTATTTTAATTATTTTAATTAGGGGCGGGGCAGTCATTTGAAGGCGTGGCCTAGCCAGAGTGGAAAAATGCGGCTCAGGAGAAAGAAAGAGAGGGAAGGAGAGAGAAAGAAAAGGGAGAAAGAGGAAGAGAGAAAGAAAGACAAAAAAAGGAGTGATGGGGAAGGAAACAGAGAGAAGGAAGGAAAGAAACAGGGATGGAGGGATAGCAAGCCCAGATCCTACACCACAATAGCAATATGTGTATTCCAGAAAGTTTAACAATGAGCAGATAAAGATACTCCAAACACCATCCCCCCAGGCAGATCCCATCAAATAGATACAAGAGATGGACTGTGTGGACATGATACAGGAGATGGTCAGAGAGTGTGCCGACATGGTACAAGAGACGGTCAGAGAGTGTGCAGACATGGTACAGGAGATGGTCAGAGACTGTGCAGACATGGTCAGAGAGTGTGCCGACATGATGCAAGAGACGGTCAGAGAGTGTGCCGACATGATACAAGAGACGGTCAGAGAGTGTGCGTACATGATACAGGAGATGGTCAGAGACTGTTCGGACATGGTTCAAGAGACGGTCAGAGACTGTGCGGACATGGTACAAGAGACGGTCAGAGACTGTGCGGAAATGGTACAAGAGACGGTCAAAGACTGTGTAGACATGGTACAAGAGGCCGTCAGAGACTGTATAGACATGGTACAAGAGATGGTCAGAGACTGTACAGACATGGTACAAGAGATGGTCAGAGACTGTGCGGACATGGTACAGGAGACTGCAGGCCTACTACAAGAGATTGGGTCAGAGATTGTGGACATGATAGAGATGGTCAGAGATTAAGGACACACAGAGCGATGAGGAGGACTTGTGCACCAAGAAGATTGGGGTGATAATCACCTTCAGTCCTGTCTTTTCCCATCCTGGTCAGTCCCTTCACTCCTCCGCTCACAGTCCAGCTGCTCTGTTCACCTGTGTCTCCGGGGGGCATGCAAACTGCTTTTATGGTGGCACCATAATATCATGTTTCCCCCCCCCCCCCCCGATCTAGGCTGAGCTGGGCCAAGCTTGCCCAAGCGGCGCATGTGCAGTTCCAAAGTTGGCATGTAGCCATGTTTTTACAATCGGAAGCTGCAGCCATCTGGGACAAAGCCAATTTCCTGTGATTCTTCCCAGGACACAGTCAGACTGAGACAAGGGTCTGAATGCCGTAAACGTCCTGGGCAAATCGGGACTGTTGGCAACTATGTGTATGCATTGCTCTTACACAAGCCAAAGCCCATGTGTACAAGGCCTAAGGGCACATTTATATCTTTATGTTGCAGTAATGTGTGCGATTCGTTTTAAATGGCACCCGAATTCATTAAGGCAAAGTACATGTGTTCCAAGTGCAATGCACTTTAGTGTGTCGTGTTGCTGTGAGTTGCATTAAAAATTGTGTGACACATCCAATTTTAGGACCTTTTGGTGCGTTGCCAGCCCATTGTTTTCAATAACATACTCAAAGAGGTGATGGGAACTTTTAGACTTGCATGTATATTGAGTGATGTGTAGGAAAACTTCAGACAAGCTGAATAGCTCTGGTGAGGGAGCTCCCACATAGCAAGGTTTCCCTCAATGGGCTCCAACAGTAACTTTAAGTGGTATTAAACCCAAAACCAAATATGTAATATTTTGCAGCTTACCAATCATTAGATGTGGTGGCTGCATCAGTTTTCTATTTTTTCCCAGGCTTTTTTCGCACTGTTTTGCCCTGATGATTTGGCCAGTAACACCCCTCCTGTATTAAAGCGCCCCCATTCTGGATGAAGGAGCACGGGGGGCACCTTTGAACAGCAGCATTGTCAGTCTGAGGGAGGGGAGTGTTATATTTACTAGCAGATTTAAATACACTAACAGACTGAAGCTGAACTCCAGCTAACACTATAAGCGGTTACAGCGCACAGTTTTTTGTTCCGTTTGGGATAAAGGTTTTACATGAATAAATAAATATGACCATTGTATGCAGCCCTGCCATTGTTTAATGGTTTTGTTTCATCCCTGTAACTGATACATCTGCAGAGCTTGTTCTTTTAGAGACTAAGGGTCCTTTCACACGGAACAGAGTCCGTTCTTCTCGGCGGGGGATCGATCCGCCGATCCCCACTGAGCAGGCAGATGACAGCTCCATCTCTGCTCTGTGTGCAGAGACGGAGCTGTCAGACCCCCGCTGTCCTCTATGGGAGACTGCCTGTCCATTCTCATCTGATCCGATCCTCCAGACGGATGGAAAATAGGGTTTCCTACAATTTCACGTACAGGATCGGATCGGATAGCAGCGGGTGTCAGCGGAGATGTCTCCGCTGACAACCGCTGCCCCATAGGGATGCATGGAGCATCCAATCAAGTCCTCCTGAAAAACTGGATCACCAGTGTGAAAGGAGCCTTACTGGCCAGATTACCAAATGAAAATAGAAAAAAGAAAGCCTAAACAAGAAAACAAATGCAGCCATTGCATCTAATAATTGGTAAGGTGCAGTGTTAATTTTGACGTCAAATTTCGATTTAGTTTTAGTCGTAGTCTTTTGACTAAAATACCATTTTAGTTTTAGTCGTATTTTAGTCATCTGAATGGTTTTTGTTTTAGTCATATTTTAGTCGAATAAAGTTTTCAGTACATTTTAGTCGACTAAAATAGAACGTATTTGGTTACATTGTAATGCATTTTTTTAAGCATTTCTCTATTTCTCTATTTCCAAACTCAATAGAGTAAAAAAATTGAATAACAATTATTATTTATGGTATTAAGGTTTGAGCAAACTACAGAGACACAGATTTAGCCATTATTTAAAGGAGTTGTAAAGTCAGATGTTTTTTGGTTTTTTTTTAGGCATAAGATAAAAAGCCTTCTGTGTGCAACAGCCTTCCCAGCACCTCCTAATACTTACCTGAAGCCCCTCTCTGTCCAGCGATGTCCACGAGTCCCTCAGCCATACGGGACTCTCCCTCCTGATTAGCTGAGACTCAGCTGCGGCATCATTGACTCCCGCAGCTGTCAATCAAAGTCAGTTAGCCAGTCAGGAGAGAGAGAGAGGGGCGTGGCAAAACCGCAGGTTCATGTCTGAATGGATACACGAAGCTGCAGCTCGGCTCGGGTGCCCTCATAGCAAGCTGCTTGCTGTGGGGGCAATCGACAGAAGGATGGGGCCCGGAGCACAGAAGAGGAACCTGAGAAGAGGAGGATCCGGGCTGTCCTGTGCAAAACCACTTCACAGAGGAGGTAAGTATAACATGTTTGTTATGTAAAAAACAAACAAAAAAAAAAAACAAGACTTTACAATCACTTTAACGTTTTACTAGTAAAATGTCCCTCTTTTAGATTTCCAGTCTGTTTTCTTTCATTGATTAAAATTGGAATCGATTTTTGTCATAGTTTTCATTAATTGATGAAAATTTGGAACAAATTTCTTTTGTTTTCGTTACTAGAAAAGTGCCGCTGACAGCAGTCCCCCTCAGCCCCGCCTAATACTTACTTGAGCCCATCTCTATCCAGCGATGTTGCAGGAGTGTCTTAGCTGCCCTGGACTCCCCTCCTCATTGGCTGAGGAAGCAGCGTGATTGGCTCCTGCTGCTGTCAATCAAAGTCAGTCAGCTAGTCAGGAGAGAGAGGGGGTGGGGCCAGGATCACAACTCCGGGTCTGAATGGACACAGGGAGCCTTGCCTTGGCTTGGGTGCCCCCATAGCAAGCTGATGACTGTGGGGGCACTTAACAGGAGGGAGGGGCCAGGAAAGCCGAAGAGAGACCCGAGAAGAGGAGTATCCGGGCTGCTCTGTGCAAAACCAACTGCACAGAGCAGGTAAGTATAACATGTTTGTTATTTAAAAATAAATGAATAAAAAATAAACAAGACCTTACAATCACTTTAACACTGGTAAGCTGCAATATAATAAAAGTTTGCTTTTGGTTTGAACACCGCTTTAAATCCTAGAAATACAGAGGGAGTGCCAGACCAACACCAATCAAAAGAGTCCAAGATAATGCAGAGTAAAATAAATTTTCTTCTACTCTTTTAATCCAGTTTTGGTCCTTTCTTTATTATCTTGAATAGGCTGCCTTAAAGTGATACTAAAGTCGTGTTTTTTTTTTTGCTTAAAAATTACAACCATGTTATACTCACCTCCTCTGTGTAGTGGTTTTGCACAGAGCAGCCTTGATCTTCCTCTTCTCAGTTTCCTCTTTGGCTCTCCTGGCCCCTCCCCCTGTTGAGTGTCCCCACAACAAGCAGTTTACTATGGGGGCACCTGAGCTGAGCCGCAGCTCCCTTTGTGCATTCAAACACGGAGCCGCTGTTAGGCCCAGCAATCTCTCTCTCCTTATTGGCTCACTGACTTTGATTGACAGCAGTGGCAGACAATGGTGCTCCGCTTCTGTCTCAGCCAATGAGGAGGGAGAGTCCCGGGCAGCCGAGTCTCTCCTGCAACATCGCTGGATAGAGATGGGGCTCAGGTCAGTATTAGGTGGGGCTGACGGAGGGCTGCTGCACATAGAAGGTTTTTTTTTTTAACTTTATGCAAAGAATGCATTAAGATTAAAAAAAACCTGCTGCTTTTACAACCACTTTAACAATGTACAAAAAATGTAAACGGGCCCTAAACGAAACTGCGCAGTGAACAAAAATATGTATATTTATTGTAGCCTTTTATTCTCTGCAGGGTCGTCCTGATTTCTCAGAAGTCGTATCTAACCTAGAGGAATGCCTCTGTAACATTGAGGTAATTTTTTTTTTCTGTTTGCTACATGAGAGATTCTAACATTACATAGGAAATTTTACAATGGATAAATATATAAAGCGCCCTGTACCTAATATATAGCCCTAATCCAGCACTAAAAGGTATGTGGATGATAAATAAAGGAAACCTGTATAAAAGCTACTTTTGCTGACATATGCCAGCTGCCTGGCTGTCTCAGACTTCAGTACTTTAAAGTGACGCTGTCATTAAAGGGTAACTCCACTTTCGTGGGGAAAAAAGCAAATAAAGAAAAAACAATATAGCGTATACAATTGTGACGCAAGTCATATTGTGATTGAATGTTATTAAAAATGACCTTTCCTTTTCAATCTGCAGCTGTTGTTATTTTCTGAAAATGCAATGCAATATGGCCGCCTGGAGGTGTTCTGTACACAGAATGTATACTGACCACACCCCAGAAACATCATTTCCTGCTTGTGTGATTGGCTCACCAATTTTCCCAGAAGTCTGCACTAAGATACAAGTCAGATTTCTGGCATTCCCTGCAACAAAAATATCATTTTTGGTGAGATACTCCCAATAGGAACACGTCTAAAGGGATGCAGGCCCAGCAGATTTCCTCATTAGTGCTCTGCAGCTGCCACAGCTGATTGATTATTATGAAACCACTCCCATTAGACCCACTCAGCACAGAGGAACAAACAGGGATTTGACAGACGTAGTCCTCCTTGATTAATATCAACTCGGGTTATACTGCCCTCTACAGGAGTAGGACTAGACAGGAAAGAAAACGTTCTGGCCACACCTTTGGGGCAGTCCCAGAGGGTATATCCTCTCACTTCCTGCTACAGGATATCAGTTTTTTTCTGTCTAGTTAGGAGTAAGGACCTAAGTTCCTTGCTGGGATCTTTGGTCCTGGCAAGATTTTTTAGAAATACTTTTTTAGGCAGCTTTTCTTCTCCAGTGTTCCTGTGAGATCTTCAAGCAAGTACGCTGAAACTGGGCGACGGGCTGGATGTTGAGATCCAGTGGTCACCCCAGTTCAGCCTACGAGCGTGTGCAGGCCATAGCTCCACGCTGGGTCGGCCGCGACATAGTCCCACTGGACGGGGACTGACCCTGCGAGTTAAACGTCTCGCCTGGACGCCAATGACCAGTTGCAAACTGAGTCACGGCATCCGTAATGGTCGACAGCCCCCCCACCCCGGTGGAGAGGGGTTCTGTCAGGAGTTGGCGCCCGCCTGGTTCCGGTATGGTAAGTAAAATGTTCCCCGTCTCCCCCTGTCGGGTTTGTTGATGGACGCGGGCCCCTCTCTGGGATGGATGGACGTGATCCTAGCAGGTGTCATTGATCCCCCTCTTAAGAGCTTGGTTTGGGAGCTAACTATCTATAGTCACTATATGACACTATAAGGGAGATGACTGAAGTCAGTGGCAGACTGCTAAAAGGCATTACTATTAAGGTATAGAGGTATCCTACCTGACATAATGTGTATACAGGCCAATGCCTATGCCTGGATTACCGCATCCGCAGGTCGCCATCCTTCCATAAAGCCGGTCACCTCCGCAGGCCGCACAGCCTCCCGCAGGCCGCACAGGCCGAGGACTACCTCCCGCAGGCCGCACAGGTCGAGCGCACACTCCCGCAGGCCGCACAGGCCGAGGACTACCTCCCGCAGGCCGCACAGGCCGAGCGCACACTCCCGCAGGCCGCTGCTACTTTGCTCAAGCCGCCGCTATCCTCCACAGGCCGCCGCCATTTTCCTGCAGATCACATGAGGCCGCCATATTGGCGTAGCCTCGTGTCTCCAGCATGGGGGCGGCCATGTTTGAGGTGACCAAACACCTCGAGGAGTAATTGGGAGCCGCCTCCTTGGCCCGGGAAAGCAAGCCAAAGACTTCCTGTCTGTAACAGACAGTGCTGGAAGCAGGTTGATAAGAAACTTCTGTGCATCAGGTGAGCCTTGGGGTCTCTCTCTCTCTCTGAGGGGTCCAAGCAGGTACACTGAGGGGCGCTATTGCGCTGGGGGACTAAGTAAAAAAAAAAAAAAATGTTTTTTCTTGCAATTAATTTTTTGTGTTTGCTGGCAAGTGTCTTGTTAATCATGAACCCCACACATGTATCCCCACCTGATCCCCTTGAGGTGGCCGCAGGACCCTCCAGTACCCCACTTGTGATGATGCATTATCAGCAGTTTGGAGTCTTTGGTATCCCGGGTGGAGGTAGCCTGTCAGGGACGGGGGTCAAGAAAAGCGACCCCCGCCTACCCCTATTTCATCTGATACTTCAGATACGGATTCTGAGCTGGTCATTGCAGCCCCTTTTCTGGAGTTGTTGTCTCAGGTACGGTCTCCTCAGACAGTGAGGAGGACGCTTCTGCCTCCGCCATAGCACAAGAAGCGTTGGTGGAGGCACTAGTTGTGTCTGTCCGGGAAACCTTAAATCTTGAGATTACACCGGCAGAGGTAGCTGAGACTGACATTCCTTTTTTGGTACTAGCAAGCCTACCAAAATGGCGAAGGGTTTCCCTTGCCCAAATGGGGTCATCCGAAAACGAACCCCTGCTATTTCCAAACGCATTGCTAGGCGCTATCAGTTTGAGGTATCCCTCATTATAAGATGGACGGTACCACCAATAGTGATCTCACCGATTTCCAGACTAAATAAAGCCACTGTTATCCCGTTGGATTGACAGAATTGGCCCCCACCCATCTCTAGGGTGGGGGGACGTCTTCGCCGGTTTCCGGATCCATGGCTTTCCAGAATCCCGGATAAAGGGGTTCGCGAGGTCATACGGTCGGGATACAAGATCGAGTTTTGATCACTTCCACCGGTGCGATTCTTCCAATATTCGACATCCCCGGGTCGCTTAAAAAGCTTTGCGGGGGACAGCTTGATGCAACAGGGAGTGGGAGTTCCCATTCCTTGGACAGTTTCAGGGGTTCTAGCCGAACCTGTTCACAATGCCCAGGAAAAAGGGCTAGGTGCGTCCAATTCTGGTCTTGGGAGAGATGGAGTCCATCCGAACAGTGGTGGCCTCCCTGCATCAGGGGGATCTCCTGGCGTCCATAGACATTTAGGATGCCTATCTTCATATCCCCAGCTTCACAGGCTGGTTCCCACCAGGACACTGAACTATCTGGGCCTAATTTTGGATACATCCTTGGCAAGAGTGTTTCTCCATGCGGAGAAACTCCAGAAGATTCAGTCAATGATTCGGATGTTGCTGTCCGTCAACTGGCTGGGACTGATGGTCGCCTCCTTAGAGGCAGTACCGTTTGCCCAGTCTCATACCCGAATTCTCCAAAAGGAGATTCTTCTCAAATGGAATCGGAATCCCGATTCCCTGGACAATCGGATCCGATTGAGCGAGCGGACCAGGGAGGCTCTGGTCTGGTGGCTTCGGTCTCCGATGCTCAGCCAGGGGGAAGAAATTTCTTCTGATAAATTCCAGGTTACCGATAAATGTGTTGGAACTGAGAGCGATCAGACTTTGTCCGATTTACTGGACCAAGCAGCTCCAGGGCAGCCCGGTTCGGATCCAATCGGACTATGCCACGGTCATGACTTATGTCAATCACCAAGGGGCACCAAGAGTGCCCTGGCGGCCATAGAAGTGGCCAACATTCTTTAACAGTTGTTCCAGCTCTCTCCGCGATATTCATCCCGGTGGTGGACAGGCAGATTATCTCAGCCGTCAGATTCTGGATCAAGAGGAATAGTCTCTTCATCCAGAGGTATTTCACCAGCTGTCCCTTCATTGGGGCACCCCAGCTATGGATCTGTTGGCATGTCGGCTCAACAGGGCGATCCTCTAGCGGACGCAGCAGACGCGCTGAGCGCCCCGTAGGGGCAGTATCAGCTATTATGTCTTCCCCCCTCTCAAGTTGCTGCTGAGATTTCTCCGCAAGATAGAGGTGGAGGGAACTCCAGTTATCCTGGAAATTCCGGGCTGGCCTCGTCAAGCCGGGTACGCCGACTTGGGCAGGCTAGTCGCGGACGCTCCTTGGAGGCTCTCAGGGAGGATCTGCGGTATCAAGGACCGATCTTCCATCGTGCTTTACAGTCGCTGGTTTTAACGGCCTGGCCATTGAGACCCAGGTACTGAAGGACAGAGGATTGTCAGCTTCAGTTATTCCTACTCTAATTAAAGCAAGGAAAGCGACTTCCAGCAAAGTCTATTATCGCACATGGAAGACTTATATTGCGTGGTGTGAATCGTTGGGATTTCCCCCACGTACCTATTTGGTGACCCGAATTTTGGCTTTTCTGCAAAAGGGGGTTGAGCAGAAACTATCCTTGAGCACTATCAAGGGTCAGGTTTTCAGCATTAGCAATCTTCTTTCAGAAGCCGCTGGCTACTCATTCCTTGGTGCGGAATTTCATCCAGGGGGTGCGGCACTTGGCTCCGCCAGTGCGCGCGCCCTTACCGCCCTGGGATCTTAATTTGGTTTTGTTGGTTCTGCAGAAACCTCCCTTTGAAAATATCAGGGAGATTCCCTTGCTTACATTATCCCAGAAGGTGGCCTTCTTGGTGGCTATCACTTCTGCACGCAGGGTGTCAGAACTGGCTGCATTATCATGCCCTTCCCCATATCTAGTGGTTCATAGGGATAAGGTAGTTCTTCATCCGAAGCCATCCTTTCTTCCTAAGGTGGTTTCAGATTTTCATCTGAATGAAGATATTGTGCTACCTTCCTGGTGTCCTAAGCCCAATCATCCTCGGGAATGTGCGTTGCATTCCTTGGATGTAGTTCGGGCAATCAGGGTATACCTGAAGACTACGGAATCGTTCCGTAAAACGGATTCACTTTTTGTGATCACGGATGGCCCCAGAAAGGGGTTGCCTGCATCTGCCGCGACTATCTCCAAATGGATTAGACAGACGGTGGTACAGGCTTATTCTATTAAGGGT
Source organism: Pelophylax lessonae (assembly GCF_965119305.1). Classification (NCBI taxonomy): domain Eukaryota; kingdom Metazoa; phylum Chordata; class Amphibia; order Anura; family Ranidae; genus Pelophylax; species Pelophylax lessonae. The sequence goes on along the minus strand of NC_138775.1, from coordinate 265,826,456 downwards.
CGGAATCCTCCGTTCCCTGTTAAGGCGCACTCCACTCGAGCGCTCAGTACTTCCTGGGCCTACCGCCATCAGGCATCAGTGGTCCAGGTTTGCAAGGCGGCTACCTGGTCGTCGGTGCATACCTTTACAAAATTTTATAAAGTTGATGTGATGGCATCGTCAGATGCCTCTTTTGGCCGCAAGGTTTTGCAGGCCGCAATTTGAGGAGACCGGTGGTCTACCTCGAGGGTTTTTTTCCGTTGGAATTTCAGTTGAGTCTCATCTTTTGATTGATGAGCCTTTAAAACTTCTAGTTGGCACCGGTTGGGCCTTCTAGATTGGATTTTGATTTCCATTTTCCCACCCCTCATTTGTGGCACTGCTTTGGGACGTCCCGAGTTGCTATTAATCAAGGAGGACTGCGTCTGTCAATGAGCGACAGAGAAAAATGGATTTTTGTAAGATCTTACCGTAAAATCCTTTTCTCTTAAGCTCATTGACAGACGTAGTACCCGCCCCTCTGTTTTTTGAGTTGGGTTGGGTTAAATTCTCTGACACTGCTTTGTGACATAACTGATATCCTGTAGCAGGAAGTGAGAGGATATACCCTCTGGGACTGCCCCTAAGGTGTGGCCAGAACGTTTTCTTTCCTGTCTAGTCCTACTTCTGTAGAGGGCAGTATAACCCGAGTTGATATTAATCAAGGAGGACTACGTCTGTCAATGAGCTTAAGAGAAAAGGATTTTACGGTAAGATCTTACAAAAATCCATTTTTCTTCAGAATAACAAAAGGTAGGAATCTCTGCAAAGTACAGAGATCACCCAGAGGGGAATGTTTTCTTCTCAACAAAAGTGGAGTTACGCTTCAATGTATATGTAGCTTAAAGAATGGTAAATATGTTTACCTTTCCAGCCACCTGTGCTGCTGAATGGCACTCCGATCCTGAGAAATAGTCCCCCAAAATCTGGTAAACCATCACTTCCAGGTGTGTTAATCTTTGGGGTCCCCGCATTTCTCACTTGCTTCTTCTGCTGACTTCCATGTGGAAGAGTGATGACGTGGGAGTCAGCAGGATTTCAACAAATTTCAAGTTCAGAGAGTAAAACCCCTAAAAATGTTGTATTACCAACAGACTTGGGTGCACTATTTTTTAGGATCAGAACAGAATTCAGTAGCAGTAAGTAAGGTAAGTACAGTATGTATTTGGGCAGAATATAAAATCATGACACTGGAGTGTAGAAAAAAAAAATGGCTTATTTGCTCACCCAGTGAAGTTGCATGTTCTGTACAAATGGGGGGGGGAAAAATAAATGTTATTGGTCTATTTCCGGTGCTGGTCAAATGTTTTTAATTGATTTAAAGCAGAAAATACCGCATTTTGCCCTCTAAATGGAGCTATGTATAATAGTAATAGAAAATGTGTGTTTACTGCATAAATAGATATATAATTTCTGTTTCACAAATAAATATCTACAGCCGAAATCCGGGCACAAAAACCTTGCTACTATTTTTATATTTTAACTAGTGATCGACCGATTTTCGTTGCCGATACTGATATTTTGGCCTTTGCATATCGGTATTGGTCGATATTGCCCGATTTTTTCGTACATTTAAACATTTTTTTATTTTTATCAGTTGACAGGTACTCTTGTGGAGGGATCTGGGGGTCTAAATGACCCAAAACTCCTCCTCTGCACTTAAAAGCATTTAAAACGCCAAGTTTGGCTGTTTTGAATGCTGTAATTTTTTTTTTAATCTGGCGCCAGTACCGGAAGTGATGTCATGACATCACTTTCGGGTTTTTACATGGAGACCCAATCAGACCCGAATGCGGACTGTGCAGGCTGGTTGCTGTGCAGGCTGGTTGCCCGGGATGTCCCCTCCCTCTCCTTGTAATGACAGCCGAGCGGCTTCTCAGCCTCTATGGACGCCAGTATCAGGGTGATGCCTCTACCTGCAGGCATCACTCTGGTACAAGCACTTTTCTGAAATAGCGGCAATATCGGTCACCTTGGTGGCCGATTCCGATATATCGGGGAAAGTGCATATCGGCCCTCGATATATCGGCTTTGCCGATAATCGGTCAATCACTAATTTTGACCCTATTTTTATTGAAAAATTTTGGTCAAGTACTAAAGTGTTACTAAACCCAGAACCTGCATTCACAATATCTGGTCTCTCACAGTACACAGAACATGGAATTTTTTTAGTAAATATAGTAAAGCTTGTAAGAGGAGTTTTTATTCTCCTCTGATCCTCTGGGCAGTGCTGATTGGCCCTGTGCTGATCACATGCACTCTCCCAAGAAAAAAAAAACTCTAGCAATACACACCAAATTGAGCATGTGCAGCCCGTCTCCTGGCTCTTTAAATATCAGGTTATTTTTTGGAGACAGTAAAAGAAGAGGAGGATCAGAGAAGACAGGATCAAACAGCCTTTATACACAATGCAGAGGATTAACCCCTTAGGTTCAAAAGTGAGTATAACTAGCATGCTTTACTGCCTAAACAGACTGATTTGACTGTTGTGGGTTTAGTAACACTTTATTTAGGGCTCTTTCAACCTATATGCTTTCTGCTGCGTTGGGCAGCCTCGGCCAAAGCAGTCCTAATGCGTAAACAAGTCAACTTGCCTTGGGCCCTATGAGTTCAGTTCACACCATTCCGTTACAGTCACATAGGGGAAGATTTAAAAAACTGGAGCACTCAGAATCTGGTGCAGCTGTGCATGGTAGCCAATCAGCTTCTAACTTCAGCTTGTTCAATTAAGCTGTGGCAATAAAACCTAGAAGCTGATTGGTTTCTGTGCAAAGCTGCACCAGATTTTGCATCCTAAAGTTTTAGTAAATTCCCCCTTTGTGACATTTTAATAAAGTTAAAAAAGTAAACAGTGCAATGCGTCATATATGGCACATCAGCACAGCTCCTTCTCATACCAATAGCCACTGGTGCTAATAAATCCTTAGATATATTACTCAACAGCCACAGAGGGTGAAAATCCCCTCTGTATTCATCCAACACCTTTGAAAATCCAGAGATTACCTTGTAAAAGTAGAGCTGACATCATCACCGTGTGCTGCACATGGTCTGTGCAGAGAGCAGAGCTGATGGGTTTGCCAATTCTGACAGAACAGCAGGCCCACCCACTACAGGCTGCCTGTGTTCTGTCAGAATTGGCGACCCATCAGATTAGGTAATGGAAGTGACGTTCAGTCAGCTGAATACGTACTGCGCATGCGCAGGTTTGCTAATCTGACAGAACACCTACAGTCATAAAGCACCAGTGGACATCTTACTACACCCATAAATAATAGGGAATTACACTCACGAATAAAGGGAGCTTATATATATCAATATAATATATTGAGATCTGTGATGCTGTTTTCATGTTACATTTTTAAAAGCCTAAAGGTTTAGTCCTGAGCAGTGCGGGGTGTACCAAGATGGCCTCCACCACCTTTCTACTGCTGGCGTTCAGCTTCTTTCAAAATGTAACATTAAAACAGCATTACAGATGTCAATATACTATATTTATTTATATAAGCTTACTTTATTGGTAAAATGACTGTGAAATTCAAGACGTAGCTGGGTGTAGTAAGATGTCCGCTGCCGCCTTCTGACTGCAGTTGTTTTGTCACATTAGCAAACCTGCTACGCATGCGCAGTAAGTATTCAACTGACAGAACGTCACTTCCATTAACTAATCTAAAACGGGTTGCCTATTCTGATGGAACACCTGTAAAAATCGACATGAGGAGGCGGAGACAAGACCAGTCACCCTGCACGAGCAGAGAGAGCAGCAGTGAGCGGTCTTTATTACAGGAAGTTCCTGCACAGAGAGAAAGTCTCACACTGGATTACTGCACAGATCTGGAGGAAATACACAAAGCACACCAAGATTCAAGTAACAATACACAGGGCTTTTGTGTTTACACAATATTTACCTATCGTGGAGTTCAGTTGTATTTCATGGAAAAGGATTTCCCAGAGCACCATGGGTTAGCTAACCAGAGAACCAAACAGAACTGCCTGTATTGAACCTCACTGTCTGACTGAATTCTCAGAAGGAACCATTCTAAGAGAGAGGAGTTACTTCATTCACTTGTGTGGGTAAATTACAACTTGCTCTATCAACATCTGTAAACAATGGACTTCCTTTAAACAATACTAAAAGAACTTAGACTATAATGTTAACGTGCATTGACATGCATCATAACGCTTGTTGATGTTCAGGTTCAAGTACACATTGCAATGAACATTGGAACACACAATATGCATCAAGAGGTATGTAATGCATTTTTTTTTTATTTTAATAGAAAACGCATCAAGAAAAAATGCACCCAAACATAAAGGTGTGAGTGGTCTGAACATATTTGCAGTTTAAAGTGGAGGGACCTCCAGATAAGTGACAGCCTCAGCTCTGTTCCTGTGTGCTGTGTAAAGGGAGGTCTCCCTTACCCCCTGCTAAATAGCAGCTAGAGGGCTGAGACAAATAATTTACTACTGACAGGGGTACTTACAATGATCAGCTTTTATGTATTTATGTAAAACCTTTATCCCAAAAGGAAGTGTCACAAAGTGTACAAAGCAAGATCAATAAAGACATAGATGAGCGAGTTTGGGGGGGAGTAACTTGACTGGCCTGCACAGAGTCCTGACCTTAACTCACTAGAACACCTTTGGGATGAATTAGAGCAGAGGTTGCGAGTCAGGCCTTCTTGTCCAACATCAGTGCCTGACCTCACAAATGTGCTTCTGGAAGAATAGTCAAACATTCCCATAGACACACTCCTAAACCTTGTATACAGTCTTCCTAGAAGAGTTGAAGTTGTTATAGCTGCAAAGGGTGGGCCAACTCAGTATTGAACCCTACGGACTAAGACTGGGATGCCATTAAAGTTCATGTGTGTGTAAAGGCAGGTGTCCCAATACTTTTGATAATATTGTGCATGTGGATGGTAAGAGGTTATCACATGTGATGAGATTTATGCTTTTAACCACTTCTGGACTGGAAGGATTTTCCCCCCTTAATGACCAGGCCCTATTTTGCGATTCGGCACTGCGTTACTTTAATGGACAATTGCGCAGTCGTGCGACGCTGTACCCAAATAAAATTGATGTCCTTTTTTTCTCACAAATAGAGTTTTCTTTTGGTGGTATTTGATGACCTGTGCGATTTTTTTTCTTTTTTTTTTTTTTTTTTTTTGCGCTATAAACAAAAAAAGAGCGACAATTTTGGAAAAAAAAAAAAAAAAAACAATATTTTTCACATACTGCTATATGACATTCTCAAAAAAAAATGTAAAAATCAAAATTTTTTAACATTTTAGGCCAATTTGTTTTCTGCTACATATTTTCGGTAAAAAAAAAATCGCAATAAGCGTATATTGATTTGATTGATTGTTTGGTTTGCGCAAAAATTATCGCGTCTACTAACTACGGGAAAGATTAATGCCATTTTTATTGTTTTTTTTTTTTTACTAGTAATGGCAGCGATCTGCGTTTTTTTTTTTTCTGGACTTCGACATTGCAGCGGACAGATCGGACCCCTAACTGACATTTTTGACGCATTTGTGGGGACCAGTGACATTACTACATTAATCAGTGCTAAAAATATGCACTGTTACTGTAATAATGACACTGGCAGGGAAGGGGGTTAACCCTGTGGGTGATCAAAGGGTTAAATTTGAGCCTAGGGGAGTGATTCTAACTGTGGGGGGTGAAATGACCATAGAGACATGTGATCCTATATAGAGGGATCACATGAGCTCTGTGATCATTTCAGGGAGAAGGATGGTCGGCTGTGTTTACAACAGCCGACCGTCCTTCTCTCTCAGCGGGGAGCAATCGCGGGTGCCAGGCAGCAATCGGAGCCACCTGACCCGTGCATCGGGTTCCCCGCTGCCGAGTGGGGGCGGGAGTGTGCCGCCGCTGGCGCGCGCTCGCCCCCTAGCTTTCTGCGCACAACTGATGTAGATCTACGTCGGTTTGCTCAGGAAAGCCATCCTGCCGCAGTAAAAAGGCGGCGGGTGGTCGGGAAGTGGTTAATGGTGACAGTTTACATATATTGTATGTTGTTCGTTGACATGCAATGAACAAAAAAATATCAATGTCCGTTGGGTCGGGAAGGAAAGGAATGTCCGTTAGGTGTGGCAGCGCATGCCAATGCATGACAATGCACCTGCCCAAAACAATAAAAAAATGGCGTGAAAACGGAGACCTATGGGTGTAGAACCAACCTAAGAGTCAACAGGCATAAAAATCCTTTCTACCAGGAAAAAATAAACACATTAGCCTGTCTCCAACAAATAAGTGTTTCTCTTAATGAGATGCCAGATTTGATACATTTTGTTTAATTTATTAAAAGCGAAGTGATTTGTTATTTTACTGAACGCCATCCCCATTTCATCGGTCTCGTCCAGGAATATACACAGAAAATATAATGAAAGTGACAGCAGACGCAGCTTTAGGAAAATGCAGTAACTAGCAACGTGTCACCCCAGATAAATAATCTCAGGTAACTATTCTCTGCGTACAACAAATTGTGTATTTTGTTAGTGTCTGCACTGCGTGATAAATGCAGTCTCCGCTCTTCCCGCAAGTGCCATACATCACTTGGCCGCCATGAGACGCCGACGCAGCTAAGGCAATATTAAGAAATGTTGCACCTATTAAACATGGGGCATTGACATTTTATAACACATATTGATTTTATATAGTGTATTTAGCCCGGGCTCTCCTTATTAAGATGCTACATGCTGATAATATAGTGGGATATGTGGGTGTTAGTTTATCTTTTAAAAATCACACAAGATTTTGTTCTTTCTTCTTTAGAACTTTGGGCGATGTTAACTCATTTCTGTTAAAGCAATGATATGGGAAAAATCAAAAAATTACATGTCATGCAGTCTGCCATTAGTATTTACACTCCCCTGTCGCGTCGTTTTATTACCTGTTGATCCTGCCAGTAGATCTGTTATTTTACAACTTTGTTTAATAGGGGGACAACACTGTTTGTTCTGCAGTGAAATCACAGCAGTATTTAGTCAGGTGCAGTCTATTTTCTCCACTGCAGGTGGCGTTCATCCACAGCAGCATTGCAGGAGGAGAGGAAGTCGGGGGGAAAATAATAGGGGCCCTGGGGAAGCTTTCCGATTGGACCCTGCCATCCCATGTGACTCCAGCAGTCATCTTGAGTCAGGCAGAGCCTATTTATCGATGGCACAACTATCACCCCATCCCCCCAATGCCAAGGTCCTAGGTGTAGTCCTGGACTCTGGACTCTCCTGTAAGACCCACGTTCAATCGCTGTCCAAATCTTGTCGCCTCAACCTCTGCAACATCTCCAAAATCCGCCCTTTCTAACCAATGACACAACAAAGCTCTTTATTTACTCCCTGGTCATCTCTTGTCTCAAAAAAAAAAATAGAGGGGAGAAGCCTGGAAGAAAAAAAGTTCTATGTGGAGGAAGGGGACATCGCAAACTGCGGTATAAAGCAAAATGAATACAGTACTTTATTGTGACAAAACTTCATAAAATGTAACATACATCAAAAATACAAATTGAGGGCAGACTACACACAAAGGGTAAAAGACAACATTGTCGACCACTGCAATTCCATTCTCGTTGGCTTACCTTTAAATAGGCTATCCCCCCCTTCAATCCATCATGAATGTTGCTGCCGGACTCATCCACCTTACCAATCAGTCAGTGTCTGCTTCTCTTCTCTGTCAATCCCTCCACTGGCTTCCGCTCACCCAACTAATTCAATTCAAAATGCTAACAACAACTTCCAACAACTTTCATCCCATACATCACTAACCTAGTCTCAAAATACCAACCCAAATTATTCTCTTCATTTCTCTCAAGACCACCTGCTCTCTAGCTCCCTCGTCACCTCCTCCCATGCTCGCCTTTAAGACTTTTCCAGAGCCTCTCCAATCCTATGGAACTTTTTACCCCAATCTCTCCGATTATCTCCTACTCTATTAGCTTTTAGACAAACCTTGAAAACCCTCCTCTTCAGTGAAGCCTATCCTACCCACACCTAACAACTGTATTTTCATTTTCTCTATTAACACATCCCCCACAGTTATTACCTTTTGTTTCACTTGACCCTCCATTCTAGATTGTAAGCTCGAGCAGGGCGCTCTGATTCCTCCAGTATTGAATTGTATTGTAACTCTATTGTCTGCCCTCATGTTATAAAGCACTGAGCAAACTGTTGGCACTATATAAATCCTGTATAATAATAATATTTAGGGCCCTGGTTCCCAGGCTTGGTGAATATTTTGCACACGGGTAGTGTAGGGACAGGTCACCTGTCTGACAGGGACAGTGATTAGCAGCAGGGAGAGGTTCCAGTCGAGTAGAGAAAAGATAGGGACACGCCACCCTTATGCAGACCTTCCTATCTGGGCTCGGATTCTAACCCTCAAGACAGATGCTGTCGGCACATCTGAGGCCATTGCTGATATTGCTGTAACTGTTCCTGGTCGGGTGTCTTCCCGCCGAGTTTCTTGTGAATTTCTGGATTCTGCGTTAAAGCGGAGTTCCAGTCATTTTTTTTTTGTTTATTAAAGGCAGCAGCTACAAAAAGTGTACCTGCTGACTTTTAATAAACTCCACCTGTCCCATGATCCAACGGTGTACTCACCCTACTTGTGTTCTTCCCGTGTCCTCCCTCGGCAGCGCTGGCATCTCTACTATGGGCACCCAGCCCTGACAGCTTCCAGGTTCACAGCTGGGTGACCATTGTGCATGTGTGAGCGGCGCTGCGCTCTGTGACTGGTCCAGAAGTCTTCTAGGACCTGTCATGTGTCCCAGAAGACTTCGGGAAAGAGAACTTCAGTTTCCGATCGCCTAAGGCGACCGGAACGGAAGTGGGAGAAGGTACCTGTCAGAAACGGGTACCTGCTCCCCCTCCTCCCCTAAAGCTTAGTTTCACAAACAGGAGTCGGGGAGGAGGCCTTAAAGCGGAAGTTCCACTTTTGGGTGGAACTCCGCTTTAATACAAGTTCTGTTCTCTTCAATCAGACTCTTTGTGTTTACTGCTGCCACACCACAACTTCACCTCCCCAGAAGTAGTTCTCATTTAAGGTGAGAACAGACTAAGGATGGCGCCAAGATTAGGAGTACAAGAACTTAGGTCAACCTTATGAAACAAAAACAATTATCAATAGTGTTCATATTAACACTCATGGTTAAACCCAAAAATAGTTGACCATGATATGATGGACCACAACGGGAGAGAACCCTTCTGGCGGTTGATGGCGCTGAATCAAACACCAAGGAGTCCTAGATAAAAGCAACAGTATACCAACTGCCCATCATGCAAAAAATTTGGTGGGGAACCATAGACTTGTAGCAAATAGTATAACAACCACTGGTAGTAAACAGTTCATGCTTGGTTTTCTCAATACACATGATACTGATTACCACTGTTTATGTGTGGCCGTCCCAGTCGTTGTTATACAGTTTACTAAAAGTCTGTGGCTCCCCACCAAATTTTCATGCGCTGGGCAATTTGTATACTTACATTGAGGTAACCAGACGTCCTCAGTTTCCAGGGACAGTCCCACTTTCAGTAGGTTTTCCCCATATAAAAAGGTGTCCCTAACTGTGTCCCGTTAAAAAAAAAGTTGAGTTCCTGGGAGCAGAGTGGTAATGTACTTACCTGTAAAATAGATAGAGTCGCGCTAAGAATACGTCTGGCCACTTAAATCATAGACTGGCTTCAATCTGATTGAACCTTACAGTAAAAAATGCATAGCACAGATCAATTAGAAACCTGTAGCAGCAGAAATATAATAAAACTATACAGTCCACTCTCAGTTCTAAATTCTGCAACTGTTCGCATAGAGTTCATGTCATAGATTGATGAGATAAAAAACTTCCACCCTGGTGAGTATAATGGTGACATAGACTGCTTGTGAATCCCTCCACCACATAGAGCCTCTTACCAGAGAGGGATAGGTGATGCGCAGTGAGCTGAGCTTTCTGGAAGTCAGCGGCCTGGCGCCTGGCCGCTGACTTCCAGAGAGCTCAGCTCAGCGACACCGTGCAGAGGTTATCAGAACGTAACTGCATAGAGATTGTTTCTAAACTCATAGCTGAGAAGCAGTTGGATGTAGTTCATACTCTTGATGGAAAAGAATATATCACACCTTCACAAATTTCTAAAGAAATAAGGGATGAGCTTCAAATCAGAGGTGGGAGAGTAAACATAGTCGAGCTGCAACAGGTGGTAAATGTTGATCTTACTCACATTGAAAGCAGAGCAAATGACCTTGTGAGGTCAGAAAAAAATGTACAGTTGGTACTTGGACAGCTTGTAGATGATAACTATCTGGACCAAATAGCAGACGAAGTTAATGATAAACTACAGGAAGCCGGCCAAGTGACTATATCAGAACTCTGCAAGACATACGACCTTCCCGGAGACTTCGTGACAGAGAGTGTGGAAAAAAAAGGGCTACTGCACTGAAGTGGAAACCATCTTTACCTGTGGTGTGACCTATCCTATGGAACATTGGGATCTGTTACCTACATGCGCATAATGCTCATTTATGAGAGTAAGTGAGCAAATGCATCCGGTGAGTGGCCATTTCTTACTTCCCCTGCACTTGGTGGTGGACTTGTGGTGATCCTATCAGATTGCACGGAGTTTTGGCATATCCAAACACTGTCATCATTAATTTTTATGGTGATTGAAGATCTGAAAGTGGACTGTTGTTCATATTTCACCTATGGGATCATTTGACTAAAAGACTGTGAGGACTGTTTATCAACCGCACTGTTAATTTGATGATCATCCACGGGTGATAGTAGGAACTCTTCCGGGAACTTTTTTTAGATTGTTCTAGCGCTACTATTATTCCTTTTTTATTGTTATCAAGTATTTTATATTTGTTTAAGTGGCAGCTTTAGTTTTAGTGTTTTTTTACCAGCAGTCTGCTGGTGCTACCTAGAGCGCGGAGTTAATCACACAGTTTGGGCGGGAGACTGAGGATTAATATCTACACAGTAAATGACATATTTACCGGCCCCTTCCCCGCCCTCCACCCCGAAAGCATCCCCCGCAGCAACCAGGAGGAGGGAAGCCAGAAGCGCTGCGGGGGATGAGGGGGCGGCCAGGAGAGTACAGGGGTTCAATGGCAGCAAGACTTGGATAGGACAGGCGGTGGGGGCAGCATATAGAAGAACCGATCCCCTCTATTTTCCTCCTCCATCCGCTTAAAGTGGAGTTCCACCCTAAAATTATACTTACCTCCATCTTCTCACTCCGGGTCACCTGAAAAACAAATGGATAATCGCAATTTTTTTTTTTTTTACTTACCTCGTTTAGAAGAAAATATACTTACCATACTTCCTTCTTCCTCCCCTCGGCGGCCACAGCGAGTCTTCACTTCCTGGCGTGCAATGATTCCTGGGAGCTGAACGTCATCGCTCCCAGGAATCAATGCGCCTGCACCGGCCCCAACGTCAGTTCCGTGCAGGCGCACTTCCTGGCATGCAATGATTCCTGGGAGCTGAACGTCATCGCTCCCAGGAATCAATGCGCCTGCACCGGCCCTGACGTCAGTTCCGTGCAGGCGCCGTCATACCTTGCAAAACAGCTTCTGGGCATGCCCAGAAGCTGTGCAGGGATGACGCTGCGACACCGGAAGTGACGGCGGGGCCGGTGCAGTGCATCGTGGGACTGAAGAAGACAGAAGAGGACGCAGAAGAGGATCGCGCTGGCTTCAAGCTGCCCACACCCGAGATGGCAGCGCTGAAGAATACATTTTCAAGGTAAGTATTTCTTCTAAAAGGTAAGTGCAACCCGGGACAGATCAGAGGCTCGCCATTGTGGAATGTACTAGCCCTGACTGTCCCGGGGGTATTTTTATTGAAAAAAACGTTCACTGGGTGGAACTCCGCTTTAATGACTGCAGAAGGGAGAGGAGGAAAAGAGGGCTTTGAGTGGCTGCAGGATGAAAATGGATGGTATCGGTTTCTCTATATGCTGCCTCCTATCCAGGTGTACAGGGGAGCCATATGGACGCAATTGGGACCCATACAACCCCTGTAGTTACACCCTGGTACCTGACCTCACAAATGTTCTTGTGGCTGAATGGGCACATATTCCCACAACACACTCCGAAATCTTGTGGAAATATTTCACCAGAGAGTAGAGGCTGTTATAGCCACAAAATGGGGAACCAATTTTATAATAAGGGCCACAGTTTTGAAATGAGAAGTTCAACAAGATCATTTACTCTAAATGTGATGTTTAGGGGTCCACAGCGCTGAGTTCACTGTATGCATTACAATGCCTGAATTTTGTAATCTTGAAAGGTAGCTTTAAAAATGAAAAATTCAGTTCCATTAAATCTATTTATCTCGGCATTGGGAACAGATGACTATTCTCAAGCCTCAGGTCCTACAGCTGATTTTCTGTCTGCAAAAAAAAAATGATTATAGCACCAATATAGAATTATCTCTTAACAATCAACGGCCTAAATAAATAAACGGATGGTTCAGCCAAAACACAGCTGAAATGTTCTCGGGAAGAGAGGTCATGAAAAATGACAGAGGAAATTAAAGATATTTTTCAGCTCACCTAATTTGACCGCCGGCCAGCGCCGTGTTCCTTAATTTAACATCAGCGCTCTCATTGTTGCCACTTTCCATGAGAGACTGAGCCATTCATTTTTATGGCCGGGCTCCATTCACCTGTTCGCAGCGGGGAAATTGTACGTCGAATATTATAAATGAGAGGCCGGCTCCAATATTGTGCCTCTATGCTGCTGTCTATTACTTGAATCTTTCTGCCAGAATATTTTTCTTCTAGAACACTTTTTTGCACTTTGCTCAGCAACACTAGATGAATAATAACACCAGATATAATGTTTGGATGTGTTTCTTATAAATGTGTCTTGCAGAAAAGATTTTATTAAAAAGATTCTGTTACAGCTGGCTACTTTTTAAAAGCTTATGTGTTATAAAAATGAAATGAGCCCATATTTCTCAATGACCTTTTCATAATTTTTACAACAGATACAGTTTACATGATATTACGACACCATAGTATTCATGACTGCCAATACTGAAATCCCATTCACGGTGAATGTGTACTCTACCGGGGAGAGGCACAGGTGCGTCAGTAACCCGTTCCTACCTTGGTTATTATTGAGGAATTTATTTTTTTTACCACTTAAGGACCGGAAGGATTTGCCCCCTTAATGACCAGGCCATTTTTTGTGATTTCTGCACTGCATTACTCTAACTAAAAATTGCGTGGTCGTGCAAAGCTGTACCCAAATTAAATCCTGTCCTTTTTTTCCCACAAATAGAGCTTTCTTTTGGTGGTATTTGATCGCATCTGCGATTTTTATTTTTTGCGTTATAAACAAAAACTGAAAAAAGTATATATATTTTTCACTTTCTGCTATATAACATTCCCAAAAAAAAAAATTAAAAAATCAAAATGTTTCATTATTTTAGGCTCATTTGTATTCTGCTACATATTTTTGGTAAAAAAAAAAAATCCCAATAAGCGTATTTTGGTTGGTTTGCACAAAAGATTTTGTGTCTACAAACTAGGGGAAAGATTTACTGTATGCCATTTTTATTTATTTATTTATTTATTTATTTTAAATGGAGGCGATCTGCAATTTTTAGTGGGATTGCGGCGGACAGATCGGACCCCTAACTGACATTTTTGACACTTTTGGGGGGACCAGTGACATTACTAGAGTAATCGGTGTTAAAAATATGCACTGTTACTGTAATAATGACATCGGCAGGGAAGGGGCTAACTCAGGGGTGATCAGAGGGTTAAGTGTGAGCCTAGGGGAGTGTTTTCTAACTGTATGGGGGAGGGGCTTGTGGCATCAACACAGAGACCTGTGATCCTAAATAGGAGGATCACAGGCATTCTGTGTTCATTCCTGAGAGAACAACAGTCTGCTGTGTTTACAACAGCAGACCGTCGTTCTCTCTCCATGGGGAGCGATCGTGGGTGCCCAATGGCATTTGTGGCCGTCGACCCCATGGATTGGCTTCCCCGATCTGAGGTACAGCGGTTCGCGTAGCGGGCAGTCGGCAAGTTGTTAAGTTGACCTTTAAAATGGTTGTAGATCCATTCTGTATGAAATGGCAGACTAAATGATTTTGCTTTAGGCTTTTTCTCTTATTTCCATTTAATAAAGCGTTTGTAAACCCTTGCATATACCCACTGAAGAGACTAGCCTCAGATGATACACAGATAAAACAAAGCCTCCTACATACAGTGGGTACGGAAAGTATTCAGACCCCCTTAAATTTTTCACTCTTTGTTATATTGCAACCATTTGCTAAAAATCATTTAAGTTCATTCTTCTTCCTCATGAATGTACACATAGCACCCCATACTGACAGAAAAACACAAAATTGTTGACATTGTTGCAGATTTATTAAAAAAGAAAAACTGAAATATCACATGGTCCTAAGTATTCAGACCCTTTGCTCAGTATTTAGTAGAAGCCCCCTTTTGATCGAATACAGCCAGGAGTCTTTTTGGGAAAGATGCAACAAGTCTTTCACACCTGGATTTGGGGATCCTCTGCCATTCCTCCTTGCAGATCCTCTCCAGTTCTGTCAGGTTGGATGGTAAACGTTGGTGGACAGCCATTTTAGGTCTCTCCAGAGATGCTCAATTGGGTTTAAGTCAGGGCTCTTGTTGTGAAGCCACTCCTTCGTTATTTTAGCTGTGTGCTTAGGGTCATTGTCTTGTTGGAAGGTAAACCTTCGGCCCAGTCTGAGGTCCAGAGCACTCTGGAGAAGGTTTTTGTCCAGGATATCCCTGTACTTGGCCGCATTCATCTTTCCCTCGATTGCAACCAGTCGTCCTGTCCCTGCAGCTGAAAAACACCCCCACAGCATGATGCTGCCACCACCATGCTTCACTGTTGGGACTGTATTGGACAGGTGATGAGCAGTGCCTGGTTTTCTCCACACATACCGCTTAGAATTAAGGCCAAAAAGTTCTATTTTGGTCTCATCAGACCAGAGAATCTTATTTCTCACCATCTTGGAGTCCTTCAGGTGTTTTTTAGCAAACTCCATGCGGGCTTTCATGTGTCTTACACTGAGGAGAGGCTTCCGTCGGGCCACTCTGCCATAAAGCCCCGACTGGTGGAGGGCTGCAGTGATGGTTGACTTTCTACAACTTTCTCCCATCTCCTGACTAAGGATGATCGAACTTTTGAAAAGTTGGGATCTTTGCAGTCAGGAAAAACAT
Organism: Pelophylax lessonae; assembly: GCF_965119305.1. Lineage (NCBI taxonomy): Eukaryota > Metazoa > Chordata > Amphibia > Anura > Ranidae > Pelophylax > Pelophylax lessonae. Next base: position 265,811,211 of record NC_138775.1, on the reverse strand, counting down.
CTGAACTTGTGTATAGTGGTACTGTGCACAAGTTGTGATGTTTTGGCTGCCTCCAAAAACCCCCAAAAAAATGCCATCAAAAACACACCTGGGCATTTTTTTTTTTGACGCTAGCGTTTTTTTTGGCATTTTTTGGGGTTCTTTTGAGGCAGGCAAAACATCTGAACTTGTGTATAGTGGTATATATACACACATACATATATTTATATACACACCTAGACATATATAGGTGTGATAGTAGCAGAAATATTTTACTGTAAACAATTTCATTAGCGCAAGCATATATTTCTGCTACTATCACACCTATATATGTCTAGGTGTGTATATAAATATATGGATGTGTGTATATACACACCACTATACACAAGTTCAGATGTTTTGCCTGCCTCAAAAGAACCCCAAAAAATGCCAAAAAAAAATGCTAGCGTCAAAAAAAAAAATGCCCAGGTGTGTTTTTGCTGGCATTTTTTGGGGGTTTTTGGAGGCAGGCAAAACATCACAACTTGTGCACAGTACCACTATACACAAGTTCAGATGTTTTTCCTGACTGCAAAGATCCCAAAAAAATGCCTTCTATTAAACCGGCAAGGTGTTACAGGAGCGGAGCCAACCCCCTGTCAGAAAGTTTTCTAATACAAACAATTTTTTTTTCTGGTTCTGGACATGCTACAGAGCTGAAACTTCACATGTACACTTTTTAGACCCCCCAGATCTGAAATCCAAAGTAAAGATCAAAAAATCTCTTTTTTTTTTTTTTTTCAATAATTGGCTTTTTTATCAAAAATGTCAATTTTTAAGAACTTTTTTTTTGTGTGATTTTGTGTCTGGGGGGTCTAAAATGTGTACCTGTGAAGTTTCAGCTCTGTAGCATGTCCAGAACCATAAAAAAAAAGGATTGTTTGTATTAGAAAACTTTCTAACAGGGGGTTGGCTCCGCTCCTGTAACACCTTGCCGGTTTAATAGAAGGCATTTTTTTTTGGGTTCTTTGCAGTCAGGAAAAACATCTGAACTTGTGTATAGTGGTACTGTGCACAAGTTCTGATGTTTTGCCTGCCTCCAAAACCCCCCAATAAATGCCAGCAAAAACACACCTGGGCATTTTTTTTTTTGACGCTAGCGTTTTTTTGGCATTTTTTTGGGTTCTTTTGAGGCAGGCAAAACATCTGAACATGTGTATAGGGGGTATATATAGACATATATGTCTGAATATATACCCCTAGACATATATAGGTGTGATAGTAGCAGAAATATATTACTGTAAATGATTTCATTAGCGCAAGCATTTATTTCTGCTACTATGACACCTATATATGTCTAGGGGTATATATTCAGACATATATGTCTATATATACCCCCTATACACATGTTCAGATGTCATGTCTGACATCAAACATGTCCTCAAAAAAGCACTGGCAGTGGCAGCCCCTGCAGCATAAAAAATGCTTGGCTGATGAGAAGCCATATTCCATTTCCGAAGCTATTCAGAGAAATTATCATTTCTCTATAGCGGTCACCCTTCTATGGAAGGGTTTTGTCACCCTGCCATAGCAGTCACTGCCAGTTAACCCTACACTACACTACGGTCCCCTGACACTTAACACTTTCCCTACAGAAACTAAATTTTTGAAGCTAACTAAAGTGTAAAGGAGCACTCTAACTACACTAGATATCCCTTTCCTGACACTAATAAATAGCTAAATGACACTTTTCAAGTAAAATTAACAGAACTGCTTCCACTCTCTTCCATGTCCAATATAACAATGCTAGGAATATGGCGGGGGCGATCTTATATACTGGGGGGCGTATTCACTAATGATTGGTCTAGGGACCCCCTAGTCACTCCAATCACATTCCTAGCATTCTCCTGCCCCCTCAATTGGCTTTTGCTAATGGTTCTGGTCCAATCACGGGCTTTTAAAGCCCATTTCCTGAAGAATTGCATTTTGGCGGTTCTGGTTACCGAATTCCGAACTTTTTGGGCAAAAAGTTCTAAATTCGGCTGAACCTCGAACACCCAATGTTCGGGCCGAACCGATGGTGGACCCGAACCGTTCAATCATCCCTACTCCTGACTGCATCTCTGGAGCTCAGCCACAGTGATCTTTGGGTTCTTCTTTACCTCTCTCACCAAGGCTCTTCTCCCCGATAGCTGAGTTTGGCCGGACGGCCAGCTCTAGGAAGGGTTCTGGTCGTCCCAAACGTCTTCCATTTGAGGATTATGGAGTGCTCTTAGGAACCTTAAGGTGCCTTGCCACAATTCTGTCTCTGAGCTCTTCAGGCAGTTCCTTTGACCTCATGATTCTCATTTGCTCTGACATGCATTGTGATCTGGAAGGTCTTATATAGACAGGTGTGTGGCTTTCCTAATCAAGTCCAATCAGTATAATCAAACACAGCTGGACTCAAATGAAGGTGTAGAACCGTCTCAAGGATGATCAGAAGAAATGGAAAGCACCTGAGTTAAATATATGAGTGTCACAGCAAAGGGTCTGAATACTTAGGACCATGTGATATTTCAGTTTTTCTTTTTTAATAAATCTGCAACAATGTCAACAATTCTGTGTTTTTCTGTCAGTATGGGGTGCTATGTGTACATTCATGAGGAAGAAGAATGAACTTAAAGCGGAGTTCCTGGCACAAAAACGATTTTTTTTTTTTTGTGCCCCTCCGCTAGGTAGAGCTCACCTGAAAAGGAATTGGATAGTTATTTTTATTTTTTTTGTTTACTCACCTTTTTATTGAAGATCGTAAATACTCACCTATGACTGCTTCCTCCTCCAGCGCCGAGGCTCACCCCGTCACTTCCTGCCTCGCGATGATTCCTGGGAGCTAAACGTCATAGCTCCCAGGAATCAATGCGACGGCACCGGCCCCGCTCGTCATTTCCGGGCGACGCCGCATTCCCCTGCTAAACAGCTTCTGGGCACCGGAAGTGACGAGAGGGGCCGGTGCAGTGCATTCTGGGACACGAAGACGCGGAAGAAGACAGAGAAGAGGACCGTGCCGGCTTCAGCTGCCCACAACAGAGATGGAAACGCTGTGGAAGAAATTTTCAAAGTAAGTATTTCTTCTAAAAGGTAAGTGCGAACCGGGACAGATCAGAGGCTAGCCATTGTGGAATGTGCTAGCCCTGACTGCCCCGGGGGTATGTTCAGCAAAAAATAATTTCTGTGCCCGGAACTCCGCTTTAAATGATTTTAGCAAATGGCTGCAATATAACAAAGAGTGAAAAATTTAAGGGGGTCTGAATACTTTCCGTACCCACTGTAAGTTGTACTTTTTTACCTGCAGTCTTCTCTTCTCTACAGTGATTAAAAAAAAACTGATCTTAAACAGCATTTCTTCAAAAAAAAAAAAAAAAGGCAGAGATCTGATGTCACACACTGCATAGCATAAAGCAGGGAGCTGAGTGTAATCTGAGAACAAAGTGGAGGGAATGGACCCCTCTGCCCCCAGCAGTCTCATTGGGAAGCATGGAGCTGTTAATCATATGCTGTTTGCTAGAGGGGTGTCTCCCAGGACTGCTTAATGTTGGCATAGACTCTCAGAAGTGAAAAAAAAAACATATAGACAGGTACTCAGATGTAAAAGGTGTTTGCAGTGCACCAAACTAAAAACAGCCTTTCTTAATCAGCGTGTGTGATGGTAACCAGGCAGAAGTGGAAGATCTGTAAAAGCTGCTCCTGTACTTCCTGGATACAGCAGAGAACCGTCCGGGCCCTTCCCCTACGCGTGGCGACACAGGGACACGTGTCTTCCTCAGGGGGAAATATGGTCAGGGATAAAGTTGTGGAAAAGTTTAAAGCAGGGTTAGTTTATAGTAACTTTTGTGACATTAAAAGTCCATCAACCATATTTTATGTAGAGAAAACCAAAAGCAACCAAATGTCGGACTGTGCAGGCCAAAAACCAGGAGTTGGATTTATGTTAAAAAATATAACTTTATTAAATACATCACATTAAAAAAAAATTAAAAACTACAATAAAACCAATAACACTGGGGAATTGTACACTTAAGCCAGATGAGATAAAATGCTGTAAAGGCAATCCTCATGCGCCAATGCATTTCGCCATATTGCTTCATAAGGGCTTAAGAGAAATATATAACATATATCTCACTGCAAGGCAGTGCCGGCCAGTATATATTCCCTAGGCGGGTGCCAGACCATTAAGAGTAGCCAATTGGGAACTGTCTCATATGTGAAATAACCAGATAATATATTATGTTATGCAGTGACCGGGCCCACAGCTTAAAATGCAGTCAACCAATTAAACCCATCCAGATGCAGGCTGGGTGAATCACTTGCTTACGACTGCACCGTGGGGTGAATTCGGCTTACATCTCCCTGCTGGCCATAACAACTGAATTTTGAAAGCCCATGGGTCTCCAATGAAGCATAGACATTTGCTGGAGATAGAAATATTGGAAGTAGCTGGGTCTGCTAAAGGCAATATTGTTGGTACCACAAAAAACAAAGTGTATTCATGGTTCAAGACACACCATATATGTTTGTTGGGTTTAATTGGTTGACTGTTTTAAGCTGTGGGCCCGGTGACTGCATAACATAATATATGATCTGGTTATTTATCATATGAAACAGTTCATAATTGACTACTCTTGATGCTCCGGCACCCACCCAGGGAATATACACTGGCCGGAACTTCCTAGCAGTGAGATATAGTGTATGTTATGTATTCTTCATATGCCCTCTGAAGCAATACAGCGAAATGCATTGGCACATGAGGATTGCCTTTACAGCATTTTATCTCATCTGCTTAAGTGTACAATTCCCCAGTGTTATTAGTTTTATTGTAGTTTTGTCAATTTTTTTAATGTGATATATTTAATAAATTGTATTAATTAAAATAAATCCAACTTCTGGTTTTTGGCCTACACAGTCCGACATTTGGTTGCTTTTGGTTTTCTCTAAAGGTTTAGGTTATAAAAAAATATCCCAAGCTTTAAACATCTCACAGAGAACTGTTCAATCCATCATCCGAAAATGGAAAGAGTACGGCACAACTGAAAAACCTACCAAGACATGGCCGTCCACCTAAACTGACAGGCTGGCAAGGAGAGCATTAATCAGAGAAGCAGCCAAGAGGCCCATGGTAACTCTGGAGGAGCTGCAGAGATCCACAGCTCAGGTGGGAGAATCTGTCCACAGGACAACTATTAGTCGTGCACTCCAAAAATCTGGCCTTTATGGAAGAGTGGCAAGAAGAAAGCCATTGTTGAAAGAAAGCCATAAAAATTCCTGTTTGCGAGAAGTCATGTGAGGGACACAGCAAACATCTGGAAGAAGGTGCTCTGGTCAGATGAGATAAAAATTGAACTTTTTGGCCTAAAAGCAAAACGCTATGTGTGACGGGAAACTAACACTGCACATCACCCTAAACACACCATCCCCACTGTGAAACATGGTGATGGCAGCATCATGTTATGGGGATGATTTTCTTCAGCAGGGACAGGGAAGCTGGTCAGAGTTGATGGGAAGATGGAAGGAGCCAATACAGGGCAATCTTAGAAGAAAACCTGTTAGAGTCTGCAAAAGACTTGAGACTGGGTTGGGGGTTCACCTTCCAGCAGGACAACGACCCTAAACATACATCCAGAGCTACAATGGAATGGTTTCAATCAAAGCATATTCATGTGTTAGAATGGCCCAGTTAAAGTCCAGACATAAATCCAATTCAGAGTCTGTGGCAAAACTTAAAAATTGCTGTTTACAGACGCTCTCCATCCAATTTGACAGAGCTTGAGCTATTTTGCAAAGAAAAATTGGCACAAATGTCACTCTCTGGATGTGCAAAGCTGGTAGAGACATCCTCAAAAAGACTTGCAGCTGTAATTGCAGGAAAAGGTGGTTCTACAAAGTATTGACTCAGGGGGGCTGAATACAAATGCACGCCACACTTTTCACATTTATTTGTAAAAAAATTTGAAAACCATTTATCATTTTCCTTCCAATTCACAATTATGTTGCACTTTGTGTTGGTCTTTCACATAAAATCCCAATAAAATACATTTACGTTTTTGGCTGTAATATGACAAAATGTTAAACATGTGAAGGAGTATGAATACTTTTTCAAGGCACTGTATACATATAAATGCAAGCAGTGTAAGTACCTAAATGTAACCTGGCATCAGCCTCTTAGATTCTCCTGTAGAATAGGTTTCAGACTTGGAGAGGGAGAAGCAGCACCAGGATCCACTCAGTTGTGCTGCAGTGAAAGGAGCATGCTGATAGTAAAGAGGATAGGAAGAGTGAGCAGAGTCACCAAGAGGTGAGCCCATCAATCTACTACTTCTCCTTTCACTGTCCAGTCACAGGCTGGGAGAGGGACAAGACCTGTAGGTGATACATAACGACAGCCGAGAAAAAAATCAGGTCTCCTGCTCGGCCATACTGGACTGTCCTCTGTGGCAGACCTGTGTAAATCTCAGAACTGGATGGACAGAAATACAAATCCTTTGGCAGATGAAAACAGCATCCTGATATTTATTTTTGTCTATGTATTTGCGGAAAGTTCAGCTTTAACTGTCTTGTTGTGCCTTCTCATTGCAGTTGATGTCTCCAGCGTCCAGTAACAGCAGCGGTTCCCTTTCACCCTCCGCCTCTTCAGACTGTCTGGTTGGTCGCAGTGGGCCAGGGCGTAGCCATGTGGCTGCTTTGAGGACGCGCTTTGAGCTGGAGTATGCTTTGAATTCAAGAGCTTATGCTGGTTGGCCTCAGAGGTTAGTGAATTTGTATATGGATCAAACTTATGATCTTCATTGTGTTGATATGGTAATATGAAAGTGGTCAGTGCTGTACCAAAGGTTCGTGAAGACAAGCCCCAACGCTGGTCTAAGAACACACACAGTTGCACATTCTTAGTTCTTTCCCAAAGGATTTTCCCATAATTCAGAAAAAGGTTTTTTTTGTACCCTTTTCCCTCTGCCTAGATCACTATACTTACCTAGATCTTGCTCCAAGACCCACAACATTGTTTACAACCCTTCATCAGATATCCACTCCTGTACCTCCTGTGCAGGAGCAGACGACGGATCAAGTAACCAGTTGAGGATTGCAAACAGTGCCCCCGGCCTTGGAGTAAGATCCAGGTAGGTATATATTTTTTGGGTGGGGGGGAAGGATGGGGGTTAGCTAGACCTACTTAGAGCGGTGGGGGGGGGGGGACAAAAGGGTCTTAGGAAAGTTTCTTTACCCTATAAAAAGTGAGATTATGGTCACAAAGGAGTAACTTATAGACATGTGTGATTCGTTATGAATCTAAATTCAAATTTTTTGTTATTTGGAGATTTGATTGTGTCTAAATCATTCATTTATTTCATTTGTTTAATTCATTAGTGCGACTTCAGGGGGTTTTGTAAGTTCAGTAATATGTGTCACACTCTATATTGAAGCCACAGAACATCTAAGTCGCAAGCAAGTCGCATTGAACTAGCAATCAAGTCACAATGCAAATTGGAATGAATCACAATCTTCTGAAATAACTTCCGAAAATAGAAATCGATTTGGAAAAAAGCAATATGAATCCCGAAAAACAAATTTATAACATAATGAATATGAGGGGTTAAATGATTGCCTTAACGAATTAAAACAATTATTTTTTTCCGTCATGCTGTCTATGTATAAAAAAACATGTTGCGCTATCAATATAAAGTGCATAAATTCATAACAATTAATCAATCAAGTAAAACATATAGATATATATATATATCCGACTTACAAATGACTCCTACTTACAAACAGAGGGTGACAACCGGAAGTGAGAGGAAATCTACACCTAGGAAGGGTAATTCACTCCTGTGAAGGGCCATACACACTATAAGATTTTCTGAAGACTTTTTCCTTCAGATTTACCTTGTCTATGTAGTGCAAGGGCCTGCCAGATTGCATACAAATTGAAAGTGTTTAGGTTTGACCTCATATTATATGGTTTTGGTAAATCTAAAGGAAAAAGTCTTCAGAAAATCTTATAGTGTGTATGGCCCATTAGAGTTCTCATGGGAAAAAGGTGTCTCCACTGAAGCTTTATCACTAAGGCCCCTTTCACACAGGCGGACCGTTCAGATCCGCCTGTCCGTTTTTTTGGCGGATCTGAACGGTACCCCCATGCATCTCTATGGAGCATCGGATGGCAGCGGAGACATGTCCGCTGACACCCGATCCGATCCCTCAAATCTGGACGGATGGAAACCCTATATTCCATGCGTCCAGCGGATTGGATCGGATGGGATCGGATGAGAACGGACCGACGGTCCGTTCTCATCCGATTCCCCCATAGAGATCTATGGGGCTGTGACAGCTGTGTCTTCGCACATAGTGCGGAGAACAGCTGTCATTCTCCTGCTCAGCGGGGGATCGGCGGATCGATCCCCCGCTGAGAAAAGCGGAGTCCGTTTGACGGACTTACTGTGTGAAAGGAGCCTAATCCTTGTTTCCAAAACAGCCCAAAATTTTCTAAATCAAGTTGTCATAGGGACAGAAAGTGAGGTGAAATCTTCTGAACAGGGGCACAGACAGCAAAACAAATGGTACAGGGGTATTAACCCTTCTCTATGCTATCCAAAAAATGTAAAAATGATTATTTTGGCTGGAGCTACACTTAAAAAATGTACCTGTTCCGACTTAAAAACAAATTCGACTTAAGAACAAACCTACAGTCCCTATCTTGTTTGTAACCTGGGGACCGCCTGGCCTGTATGTGTATATATATATATATATATATATATATATATATATATATATATATATATATATCATAAACTGTAAATATGAATATGTTAAAAAAACAATCATAAATCATCCAGTAAAGTCCATCAGAAAAAGGAAGAGAAGTGCTCTTGTGCAAAAAGTTCATATATACTCGTGTATCAACAAAAATCCATATTTCAGTGTGGATAGCACACCCAAAAGAGCACACCCAACTTTCAAGCCACTTACCAGTTGCTCTGACCCCAAGATGGGGGTATGGCTGCATTTTATTCCAGTATCACCATGGGATGAATGGATATAAGTAAGGGGCCAAGATTCCAGGATGGGTTACCATACAACAGGGATGTTCAACAGTGGGCTCAGCAAAAGGGAGAGACAGGAGGAACTCATAGTGTACTAATTAAAAATCAAAGCTTTTTTATGAAGGTTAAAACTACTTATAAGAAGGCAGGAGTAAAATTGCATTTAAAACAATTAATCACATGCAGACGCCCCAGCAAATGTGATAAAGTCACCGCTGTAGTTCCTCCTGACTAGGCTGTTTTTTTTATTTACTACAATATGAGTTCCCCCTTTGTCTTTCTCTTTTGCTGAGCCCACTGTTGAAGATTCTGGTTGTATGGTAACCCATCCTGGGGGTGGGGAGCAGATCGGCACTGACACAGCTGACAGGCAGGGAGGGAGGGGGAGAGAGAGGGAGCAAGGAGAGACAGTGGGATGAAGGAGGCACGTAAACTGACCACAATATCAGGGCTCAGTAGTAGGGATCGTCCAATTATCGGCAAAGCCGATATATCGAGGGCCGATATGCACTTACCCCGATATATCGGAATTCGGCCCCCGGCAGTTACCGATATTGCCGATATTGTCGTGATGTCATTGCATATGTTGCACCACGTGTCTCCGCGCACTGGGACAGCTTCTGCCTTCTTAGTCCGCCTCCCTCAGCCTCGTCTGGAGTCGGGACAGTGAGTGTACAACTGTACGTGCACTACAGTCACAGTGTACAGTGTGTTTAACACAGTCGCCGCGGCCACATACTTGAGTCTGGAGTCGGGACAGTGAGTGATTCTCATATAGTACAGTCAGAGTACACAGTGTGTTTAACACAGCCGCCGCAGCCACATACTTACCCCCACCCACAGCTGCCCAGTGCCAGCCAGCCACTCACATACCCACAGGCCTGTACCAGCCAGCCAGCCACAGGCCCTGCCTGTACCAGCTAGACAGCCACAGGCCCTGGGCCTGTTCCAGCCAGCCACCCACCAGAGGGTGCCAGCCAGACACCCACCAAAGGGTGCCAGCCACCCACTACAGGGTGCCAGCAAGCCAGCCACCCACCCACCACAGGGTCCACTGACTCCCCACTGTCTAGCTTTTTTTCTAGCAGTTAGTGATTTAAAATTGTTGCAGTGAGTGCACTACTGCAGCAGTAGTCCACTGACTCCTCCAATCCACTGTCTAGCTGTTTGTTGTTGTCTAGCTTTTTTTTCTAGCAGTTTAATTTGCACTGACTGCAGTGTTAAAAATGTTAATAAACAAACATTAGCATGTTCAGTAACAGATTTGTGTCGAAAATTGTGTTTATTTTGCAAAACTTTAAGTGCCAGTTCACACTGCGTCGCTCCGACTTAGGGGGCGACCTGTGAAGTCGCGTGCAGCGCGACTTCGGCGCGACTTGCAAGGACTTCATAAAATGAATGTCTATGCAAGTCGCCTCCAGGTCGCCCCGAAGTAGTACAGGACCCTTTTTCTAAGTCGGAGCGACTTGTGTGGCCGATACCGATATGCAATGGCCAAAATATCGGTATCGGCAACGAAAAACCGATATCGGTCGATCACTACTTAGTAGCCATTATAAACATGGTCAGTTTACAGAGGGGAGGGCAGCATCAGGTAGGATCAACCAGGTATTTTAGATGATAGAAAGGGCCAAATTAAACAGTACTGTGCTGTATAACATAATTTAAAGGAACAGGATCCATTTTTTTTTTTTTTTAGGGTTACAACCGCTATAAGTTAAAAAATCTTCAGCCTTTAAAACCACTTGAATTTTATGTGTGGCTCTATGATGATGTCTGGGGCTGCATATGACCCCCCCCCCCCCCCCCATATCAAGAAAGTTGACCACCACTGATCTACACAAAGCCAAAATGTTACTTTTGGGTGGACTGTCTCTTTAAAAAAAAAATTCATAAGCTAAAGCCCTATGAATATTCTTCTTACCACAGTCCTCTAGAAAAGAACCAGGTAAAACACTGGAATGCCCGCGTGTTCGGGGAAAAATCACGGGGTTATTTGGAGGTAACGTCTCGCGGGTCAGTCAATTTCTTGCAAATGATGTTGTTATTAATTCCTACCTGCAGAGTTTTGTTATTCATCTCATATCAATTATTCATGTTGTACTCTCAGCCGCCCTGTTTATTCTCACCACGTAATTAAAAATGAAATTCCCCAAACGCGTTATGTTTTTGATCTCTTAGAGGAAGCAAAAAAAAAAAAACTTCTTTTATAAGCAAATGTAGCAAACTGACACCGAAATTATTACTGCACTAATTTATCACCCTGTCGCGTGACAGCAGAACACGGATATCGGGATTTGAGCCTATGGTTTTACAGCTTTTGTAATTATGGTCGGAAATTGGCACACATGCTGATTTTTAATTATGCAGAGAAAGGGAAGGCGTGGCCTAGAGCAACCAATCAGGTTCCAGTTGTCACTTTCATGAGTTTTTCCATGGGTTTTCAGCCCCTGGTATCAAGCCTAAACTTTTTTTATCATGTGTGCAAAACATGCTGCAAAGCCTATTAAAATGTGTTTACAAATCCATGAAAACAGCAATGCAAAGAAGAGAACCCAGCCTTAAAGTGTTACTAAACCCAATATGCAGCTCATACGGTACTAGCTCATAATTAAATACTTCCCTGAGAACGAAGCCATTCCAGTGGCGCCCACTCACCGATGAGACAGCTGACATCTTCCCCGGTGTTTCTTCCCGGTTTGCGGGCTCCGGCGCTGTGAGTGGCCAAAGCTGCAATGACCTCACCGCCGCACATGGGTGCGGGAGGTGTCTGTTTGTGACATGAGCTCTGAAGGTCCGGCACGGTGAGCCTTTCGGATTTTCGGAGCGCATGCGCCAACGACGTCATCAGCTGCATGCACTCTGAATATCTCCTAAACTGTGCAAGTTTAGGAGATATTTACAGTACCTACAGGTAAGCCTATAATAAGGTACAATCACTTTAATGTTTAAAAACTGTGAGGAACTGACTGGCAAGACTGTGCACAATGTCTGTGTTATCTAGGTTTAAAGTGATTCTAATAACTCAATTCTTATTTTTGAAAAATAATAAACGTGTAGCACTGCCCCTAGAGAGCTGCTGAGAATTACACTTCTTGGGTTCCCCTGGGTTACCATTAGCAACTGAAAGCAGACACATGACATTAAAAGTTCTTGACTCAGACAATGAACAGTCCAGGGGATTTGGTTTTTGTGTTTTATTTTAGAACTTGGTTGGGAGAAGGGATGAGTGGGATACACCAACTTGAACTATGCACAATTCCTGAGGACCACTGACTGTAGAATGCGGCAAGGCCGCTGCTTCACCTTGCCACAGAAGTGAAGATAAAGAATATGGACTCTCACTTTGATTACTCTTCAGGGTCTAACTTGGCACCCCCTTTCTCACTGACTCTGTGCCCTGACCTTCTGTCCATTGACACCCTCCTGGAGTGGTCCCCGTCCTGGGCAGACCCCTGGCAAGCTCCCTGGTACTCACAGACACTGTTTTTCCTCAGGTCGCTCTGCCACTTGCTCCACTGTCAGTATCCACATGACCTCTTGGCTCAGCACTACACTTCTGGTCCACTAGGCCAACCACCTGTGACCACCTTCCTCAGCAGCAGGAGGAGAGACCGCCGTCACCCTCCTCCTGGGACCTGGCTTCCCGCCCAAAGACACCCTGTCACATGTGCCCTTGGCTTTTATAAGGTATCCCAGGATGCACCACTGTTTGTGCCTACCCACTGGGACAGTCATAAAAGCCTGTGTGTCACTGGCTGGGTTTCTTCCACTGTTCAACAGGCTCCCCTATTGGACACAGTGGGGACACTCCCTCAGACCAAGTGAATCACATATGGACACATGTAACAGGCCTAACTACTGTGCAGACTCCCCCGTGAAGCAGGCAGAGCAAACTATACTTTCCCTAGCACCTACCTAGGAGGGTGCTACACATGTCATACTTACCTGCTCTGTGCAGTGGTTTTGCACAAAATAGCCCCGATCCTCCTCTTCTCTGGTTTCCTGCTGGTGCTTCTGGCTCCTCCCCCCGCTGAGTGCCCCTATAGCAAGCTGCTTACTATGGTGGCACTTGTGTGTGCTCACTCCTGAGCCGGCCCTGTGTGTCCATAAGATACACAGACTGTGGCTCGGCCCCCACTCGGGTCTCACTGGCTGTGATTGACAGCAGCAGGAGCCAATGAGCCAGTAAAGAGAGCGAGAGCCTCTGCTTTTGTGCACATCCCTGGATCGGGATCAAGCTCAGGTAAGTATAAGGGGGAGGGCTGCATGCAGGAGGTTTTTTTTTTTCTTTTTTTTTTTTATCGTATCATCGAATGCATTAGGATAAAAAACTTCTGCCTCTAGAACCACTTTAAGGGATGGTTTACTCTTGCTTCAAAATGTGGCAATGCTTTGACACGCTTTTTGAAAGCAGCCTAAACGTCAATCAGAGCACCTGTCACTAAATAAAATGGTTACCTTACAGTCCATTTCACTCATATTTTGTATTCTTTGCTTTGCTTCAAAAATGATACCCCATCTTACTTTATTGGTGCTTCAAAGCATCTCTAGAGCCTCCATAGAAGTCTATGACAATGCTCCTTAACAGCACCTGAAGCTAATGAGCGGCTTTTATTCATCGTTAGCTTCGATTTGTTTTGAAGAATGCACTTGGAATCCAACAAGTGAACCGAAAAGATGTCATCAGCAGTCACTTCTGGTTCATGTGTATATATTCTGGGAGTGTTTGGTGCAGATTTCACATCTGGTGTGCACCATGGAGCAGCAGGAAGGTTAGCGGTGTCCAGACTGGAGCATTACAAATAGCAGACGGCACGCATGGTGTGCAACGTGGGAATGCTATAGTGGAAGGTGAACAGAACTGGACAGTGAGGGCTGAGGATCAGCAGAGCTGGGGGACTGGAGCAGGAGAAACTAGCAGATGTAAAACGTGATGCGCAGCATGGGGGCAATATAGCAGGAGGTGAACAGGGACAGGAGAGAGAGGAGGATCAGAAAACCAGAGGATCAGCAGACCTGGGGGTTACTGCTGAGTGGGAATCAGCAGAGCTGTGAGTTACCATTGAGCAGGGGATCAGCAAAGCTGGGGGTAATACTGAGCAGTGGTTCTACTGGGCCCTTTTAAACAAATCAGAAATCAACATATACAGAGCATTTGCCAAGCTTCATTAAAGCTTCAAAAAAAGCATCACAAAAGCATCACTGAACCATCACATAGTTACATAGTAGGTGAGGTTGAATAAAGACAATAGTCCATCCAGTTCAACCTGTGTAGGTGTGTGTGGCCCTAATCATCTCGCATACCCCTGAATGTTCTGATCCTTGAGATGTACGTCAGTCTTTTAAAAGCCACCATACTTCCCACAGAAACCACCTCTTGTGGTAGAGAATTCCACAATCTTGTAGCCCTAACAGTAAAGAACCCCCCACGTTGCCTGAGGTTAAAACGCTTCTCCTCTAATCGCATTGTATGCCCTCGAGTCCTCATGCTATCCCTTCGACTGAATAGCTTTTTTTCTATGTCGAGATCACCATTGAGATTTTTATAAATTGCTATCATGTCCCTTCCCAGGCGTCTCTTCTCCAGGGAGAATAAATCAAGCGATTGCAGACACTCTTCATAATTAAGGTCCTCCAATCCCCTAATTCGTTTAGTTGCCCTTCTCTGGATTCTCTCCAGCTCCAACACATCCCTCCTGAGAACCGGCGACTAGAACTGGACAGAATACTCCAGATGTGGTCGGATCAGAGTTTTATAAAGTGGAAGGATTACAGAAGCTTCAAAAAAACATGTTGAAGCGGTAGGTGCTTTATGTGTGTTGAAGTCGAAGCAAGTGTAAACAAGCTTTAATACATACTGTAACCTGCATCGTTTGCCATTTAGGATCTCTAGAAGGGGTATAAGTCCTAAACATCCATCGCTGGGAGTGCTGTTTTCGGGAGGCAGGGAGCCCCGGCTCCTATAATGGCTTGAAGTGAAAAAAGTCTCCCTATGACCGCACATCCATACCACCCCTGAGATCAGAAGTAAGTGCCATTCTCAGCCTGGACTCCAACCAGGCCTCTCCACCAAGAACTTTGCTCTGCTCCTCTGAGCTTAGTCATGGGGATGGAGGCATAAGGGGGAGTTTTTCTGCATCATTGGCTGTCACTTCAGATATGCAAAAAATGTCAGGTGTGTGCGGGTCTATATTAAGACGATATAAGAAAACAAAGAAGGTGACATCAGAGTGATCAGACCGCAAGGAACTGTAAAATTTAAGGGACAATAATGCTTAACAAAAAATGAAAGCAAAAGACAGGAGTCCAAAGTGCAAAAAGTTACCCCCCCTCCCAAAAACCCAAATAAAAATATCCTTTATTATTATATCATTGTAAAACAATTTGTATGGATGTTCGGTCATAGGGACTTTTTTCACTTCGAAACCTAATACATACACATGGTGAGGGGGACCAGGGTTATGACTGACAAGGAGAAAATTATTGTTTTGATTTCTCAGAATCCTTTGAAAACCTTTTTTGGATCCTAGACCCTGGAGAGCTTTTGTTGGCCAAATCTTACCTGGTAGCCAGGTAAAGGACGTATATTTACTGTTAAAGTAGTGGGCAAAGAAAACCAAACTTCACTGCGCCACAATGTGAATGCCATGTATTGTGTCAGAGGGGTCAGGTTTGAGTTTCCAGTTTGTTAAAGCTTTTGTTACCCTAACACGTCATCAGGGGTGTACCTAGAGCATTTAGCAATTTAGCACCCGAGGCATATCCTATATCTGGCCTCCCCCCCCCCCCCCCCCCAGAATCTATATCTGGCATCCCCCCCCCATGCGGATACTATAACTGACATTAGAAGATCCGAGGCGCAGTGGAGAGGGGGAGGAGTCGAGAGATGGGAGGACATGGGGCGCCTACTGACCCTGATCAGTCAGCCCTGGCCGGGAAAACATCTTGCGGGAAGCGCGATGGGCTCCATTTCAATGACAGGACCCTAGGCAGCTGCCTCCGGCCTGACGGCCCCTTCAATGTGTTGCACCTGGGGCAGACCGCCCTCCCGTTGGTACGCCACTGCACGTCATATTCCTGATATGTGTCTGCTGTACCATGTACTTGTATGATAAAGTCTCCTGATCTCTTCATATTTCTTCCTTTGTGTGAAATCCCTGGTGTTCCTTCCAGCCCCTCTGCTTTCCTATTAAAACTGACACAAATGGGCAGCAGAACAGACCGGGGTCAGTTCAAAAGTGAGTACACCCCTAAGTTAAAATATCCAAATTGTGCCTAATTAGCCATTTTCCCTCCCCAGTGTCATGTTACAAGGTCTCATGTTATATCGATATCTTGTGAAAACTAGCAGAATATTGCTAGTTCAGGAAAGTTCCATTATAAATGGGAACTCTCAGTCCTCTTACAAAGTAGTATAATGTGAGCAAACATCATGACATTCTTCTTTCTGCTTCCCTGTGGCCACTGATCCCAGCGTCACTCACTTGCAGAAAATGCTAGCCCACCTGGCTGCCACCAAACCACGCCTGGCAGATCTTCCTTCCAGTCCTCTTCACTGACTTTATGCCTTATCCTGCTCGACTGGTACACTTCCATGGAGATTCCTCAGGGCAAGGATGAGGACTAAGCCCACTGCTGTCTTCAGGGAGCACTGTTACAGCTGACAGTCTCTCCCCTTGTGTTGTCCCTGCTCAGTGCTTATCTCTACTCACTGTCTGTCTTTGTCCTGCTGCCTCTTCTGAAGGTTCTCCTCCAACTGCCTCCTGTAGTGGGATCCTTCTAGGCCAGCTATCCTAAGCCTCCAGCCTGGGGTACCACCCCTCCTTGGCAGGGGTTTCCTCAAGGGCCACCGACAGCCTCTCCTCAGCACTCCATCTCCATCTTCACAGCCTACTTCTGGGGATTGGCTGAGGCTCCATAAATATTCATGACCACTCCTTCTAACCCCTGCCTTCTAGTTCTAGAAGTTTCTCTAACCTTCCAGAGACCAGGAAAAGACACCAGAGAGCTGCCAGGATGAGTCATCCAACCCTGGCCTCTACTAACCCTGACCCATTTCAGCGACTCAATCCAATGTTATTCCTGGCCAGAATATGCTGTTTCCTACTCTCACACTAGTAGCACACACTAGAGGGTTGCTACTTATAAATTAAATTTTTGTGCCCAAATTGCCATCACTGTCTATTTAAAATCGTATAACAGTTGGATCTAAACCTGGATGTGCACTGTATGCTGTTAGTCCTCAGCCGCTTAACAGAATGTAGAAAAGCAACCTTATAGGATGAGAAAAGTCCTTTTAAAATATGATCTGCTTTCTTAGGGGAACATAAATATATTATAATTATCCCGGATTGAAAAAAATGATACGCCAGTAATCATCTATGCTAATTTTACCACCTGCTTCGATCCTGTACTGAGCTCTCCCCATACCAGCATGTAACACATCCAGTACAGACTCTAGGCTACCACTACTGGCCTTTGAAAATGCTAGGTGCATGGCCATCATGCATTTACTTTTAAAGCACTGTGGGCTGCAATAGCCAGGCAGTAAGAATTTCCACAAAGAGCTCCGCAGTGACAGTCTACATATTTCTTCGGGTGAAGTACATCTTTAACTATATTCTTCACATTAACATTTTTTTACTTTTTTTCCCTAACTTCTTTTGACTGCTCACATCCATCTTTGTGAGCACCGCTTCTCTGAAGTTTTTCTAAGTAATGAGGTACAACAAGTGTAGCGAGTATATAGAACTTCTATTTTATTCATGCAGCGGAATCCACTTGTCAGATAATTGGGATGAACTGACCGTTATAGGAAACACAAGCACCATACACTCATTGTGCTATTAGATGATGCATTCATTTAACAATGCTTCACTCCGGCTTATATGAAGGCAAAGAACAAAAATTAGCATAGTAATAACAGAGAGCTTAGAGGAATTTAGGGAGTCTTTCAAGCCTTTCATATTATAAAGACCATCTTAAGGTTATTGAAATATGGGGCATTTTTCTAGAGAAAGGAACATATTCAATACACGTTACATTTGGAGCATTGTGTATTTGATTCGGGGATGTTCAGTTCTGCTGGTTTGCATAGATGAAGAGGTTTTTTTTTTTTTTTTTTTTTTTTTTTTTTATTCCGTTTAATATTGGTCTTGACAAAAAGCTTCTTGTCTTCAAAGGGTTTGGAAACTTGTGACCGGTGTCCAGGAGTGGACTGAGAGCCTTCAACCTGGAGGCCAAACACAACCAACCAGCTCTTTCAGGGTGGGAACAGATTTCTATGGGCTAAAGAAAGTGTACTAAGAAAAGTGTTCCGTGGTGATTGATTGACATGGTGAACATGGGTGGTGGACATGGTAAAAGGTGGGTGTTCCTAAAGGACGTGGTTTATTGAGACACATCTTTCAGCATCAACTTGCTTTGCGGCACTCTACATTCATTCACGACTCACATGACATCTCAAAGCCACAAAATAAACTTAGTGCTACAGCATTTCCCTCCACCAGTTGCTGTGATCAGAGGTCTGTAAATGGAGCGGGTAGCTATATAGGGGAAAAAATAGAACTCAATGTTCCAGAAAATAGTGGACTTTAAAGGCACAACAGGAGGCAGACAAGTGTTAAAAGCAAAAATGTTATTAGAAACACTAAAATGTCATTTAAATCTAAAAAAAACAACTCCCTAAGGGGAACCACAAATTGCAAAGACAAACCCCAACTCCTGCTATCAATCTATCCAATGAGGACCCGAGACAGCGGCTGGAGCCGCTGGGCTTGTGCTCGTCGCTGGAACAATCGGGTTCAGGTAAGAATAAGGGGGGGGGGGGGGGCTGGAGGACAGCTGTAGCACCAAAGGTTTTTAACCTTTATGCATAGAATGCATTAAGGTAAAAAAAACCCTGAGACTTTACAACTCCTTTAAGCTTTACTGTGATATTAAAGGTCACCTTTAATGTTTATTAGGGTATCATGAATGAATCCAATAAAAAATATGTGCATCGAATACGATTTTAAGGTTAGGTCTCAGGGACATGTGTGTTTTTTTTTTTGTTTACTTGTTTATGGTGCAAAATACTGAAATGTACCTATGTTGAAAAACAGCTTACTGCTAAATAGTTACATGACAGATATGAATTATACAGTAAAGCATTATAGCTTGGGATAAGTTGAGAAGCAATCCAGGTATTAAACATTTTCATCATTATAGTAGCCATGTATATTATGGAGAATATATATTATTCCTGGTACAGTGAACGACAGCCCCTAATTGAAAAACATAACTCTATATGAAGCATTTACACGTTTGCATTTTTCCGTAATGTGTTGTGTAATTAAGCTGTGCCAGAGTTAAGTGTTCGGTATTTATGAGTATCGTATCCCTTTCCCTCAAGCTGTAATGGCAGCAGTAGCATCTATGATACATATGTAATCGTATATCAGCTTCAATGCCTGCATCTCAAAAGAGTTTTTTCATGCTTTGTTTTGGGTTCCCAAATTATTATTATTTTACTTTAAAATTCAGCTTAAGGCAAACAGCTAAATGTACAGATGAAATACATACACAAGAACTGTTTCACTTGCCAAAAGAATTTGTATTTCAGTCCATACAATCCTGGGATTGACACAGCTCTGCCACACAGCACAACCCGGCCTACAAGGGAAGAAGGCCTGATCTCTTCCTGCTGCAGTTAAATAAAACAAGTGTAGCACCCTCTAGTGTTGCTCTAGAATTGGTGTAGGCAAGTCATAGCTCTGAGAGCGAGAGGACTCCCCTCGAAACACGTCAGCTTTTTTGGATCTCACATCTCACAGTTGGCACTCGTCAGCAGACGATGCTGGATCGAGCACTTTGTGGACTGTATTTTGCTCGAACTCATGAATTTGTTTGTGATTATGTTTTTATACACTTTTTAAATAATACATTGTTGCAAAGGTAATGCACTAGGCTGGTGCAGCCTCTGTTCTTTGTTTTTATAGAGTTTCACATTTGGGTTTCCCTGACCTGTTGTGGGTGGAAGAACAGCCAATGCGGAGGTTGAACCAGTTAAAGGAACAAGACCATATCCAACCGCATATCTGTCTCAAGCATAGGAGTATTGGTTTTCTCTCTAGTAGGCAAACCATACTCTGACTCCCATTTTAAGCTGGTGAGTCTTAATTGGGTCAGGGTTCATTAGAGTTCAGGGCTGGATGACTCATCTTGGCAGCTCTATGATGCCTCCCCCTGGTCTGGAAGGCTGGAGAATATTCTAGAACTAGAGGGTGGGGGTTAGGAGGAGCTTCCTTGAATGTTTATGGTGCCTCGGCCAATCCCCAGTTATGGGCTGGCAGGGGGCTGAGACAACCTCATAAATAGACATTGGCCATGCCAGCACGGGCAGTTGGTGGAAGATAGAGATGCAGTGTTGAGGAGGCTGTCGGTGGCCCTGGGGGCTGCCCCCTAGTCTGGGTGGTGTGTCCTGCCTTGGGCCGGGGCTTGGGTGCTGGAAGAATCCTGCTAAAACACAAGGGAGGCGGCTTTCCTAGAGGCAAGGGAGCAAAGAGAGAACAGAGTGAGTAGCTCAACATTGTTGGGGACTAACAAGGGGGGAGACTGCAATGAGTAGCCAGCCCCCCCCCCCCCCGCCCTAAAGACAGCTATGTGCTTAAGTCTTTAGTTCTTTCCTGAGAGATCTCCTGAGAGTCAGCCGGATGGGCTGGTGAAGAGTCAGCTGGGTGGCTGGTGAAGAGTCAGTCGAGTTGACTGATGTAGAGAGGCAGCTGAAGCCAGGAGAGCTGGCAGGGCCTGAAGAGAGGGTGATGGGACCAATGACCACATAAAGGAACCAGAGGGGAGGTTACATGCTGTGTCACTCCTTGTGTGCTACTGTTAAGGGCCTGAGAGTTCCTGCCTGTAATGGGCTGTTACTAAACTGACAAGGAGACTGTCAATTTCCCCCAGGAGTTTACCAGCAGAGGCTGAGAAAGAGAAAGGTCAAGAGTGTGCAGGAGGTAAGTGAAAAGGAGTATGTATATATAGGAAGTTGTCCTTGAAGACTGCTGAAGTCAAGTGGGCATCCCATAACCTCCTATCCAAGTTGTCAAACACCTAATAAATAACAAAAAAACAAAGCTACAGACTGTTTTCTGAATCTGTGTTCCTGTGAAAATTCAGTGTGACTGGCTGTGCAGGAATGGGGGATATCTTTATTCTGCAGCTCCTACGTGGGGTGTGCTACACAAGTAAGTCTCATCCTTCCCCCAGCCTGTGTTCTGCTATTATTTCTCCCAGTCTGAGCTCTGCTGTACAGGGGCTGCAAAGGCTGATATCAAGTCAAATTCTGGTATGCCTGCTGCTTGCTTTAAAAAAAAAAAAAAAAAAAATATATATATATATATATATATATTTATATAATATTAAATGCGTTCGTTTTGTTGAAAACCATAATTTCTCTTACGTCCTCTGACAGTCGCTGCCCATCCATATCAGCCTTCACTATTGGGGTAATGGCACCCTCTGAAGGAGTAAGCTAGGCAGATAGAAATGTTAATACAAAACTTTTCAATACTTAGACACACCTCAAGGGGGCCGTCCCCGGCCATTATCCCTGATCCAGTTACAACAACTGGTCCTCAGTTTTATGCTGCCCAGTGCCTAGCGTAGGAGTAGGCTAGCTTTTCCTGGCCGGGACCCAGTGTTTTGGTTTTTCTTTATGTTTTTTTCTGAAAATATGTATTTTTCTTCTGAAAATATCACTAGTTAATCAGGGACTTTTTCCTGGAAGACTACAAGTGACTGCAGAGCTGGGTCTTGCACTGGGTAATATAGATCCTTATGGAGTCCCAGCCTGCCAACGAGCGTCGCAGGTTACTGGTGTGCCCAGGCCTTGCAACGACAGTGCCCCTCGGAATGGGGACGAGCCTGCGGAGCTGTGTCTTCGCTGAGGGTGTCTCCTCTTCGGCTGACGGCACCCCCACTTAGGGTGGGAGGTCTCCCGTATCAGAGCAGTGCCCTCAACCCTGGACTGGTGAGTAATGATACCCCTTGTCCCTGGGGACTTTTAGGGGTGTTTGTGGGCCCACTCTTAGGGTATGGCAGGGCTGGTGGTCTCTGTGGGATCCCCCTTCTGGCTGGCTTGGTGTTATTTCCCTCCCTCCCTGGCCCTGCTGAGGGCACTGTGTTGGATACATGTGGTACCTGGGGGGTTTTGGGAGGGGCTCCATAGCGGTGAGGGGTCTCCCTAGGGTCCTCTGTGGTGGCCAGACCACGTGTGTATGCTTAGTTGGGCGCCATTTTAGCACGGCCGCCATTTTAGGTGAGGGCAGGTCACTGGGCTCTGTGTGTGGGCAGCAGCCATGTCATGTATACTGCCTTGTTGCCGATCGGGCACCATCTTGGGTAAGGGCACATGCCTATTGCTTTTTTACATAGAGTTTCATTAGGCACCATTTTATTGTGGCTCCAGGGCTAGGCCTCTAGAGGCGTGAGGTCACTTCCTCTCTTTCCTCCATTTTTTCACCGAGCAGAGCATGACAGTTTCTGAAACTGTGGGGGGGTTTTTACTAATGCCAAAGCCATTTTTCTGCCAAAACTGTCATTTTTTGTGGATTTTGCATTTTCTGAGGGGGCTCTTTCAGATAATGCAGGCTGCGGTGGGGTTCCGCGGGAACCGCCGATTTAAAAGGCCAGCATCCCATTTATTTTATCTTGCCTTTCTGAATTCCCAGACTACCAATTCCCCCGCAGGCCTGGTGGGGGCTTCGGGTATTCCTGAAACCTCTTCCCTGGTCTCTGTTTTCTGCTGCTCTTGCGCTTTTTTTGCATCCATTGTGGATCTGCGGAATGCTCCTTTAATAAAAATAAATTAAATACATTTTAAAAATTATCGGCCTATGCCCTCCCAGTCCTCGGACTCTGAGCATGAATGGTTGCCACGGACGATGTCCCTCCTGTGGGGTCCATGTCCTCCGCTTATGAGGAGGAGGAGGTGGAAGAATCTTCCTCCCTGGTAGCACGGGAACACGCTGCCATAGCTACCCTAAGGTTCTGAATTGCCCAGAAGTCAGGTCAGGTTTCCCTGCCCTGTGGATTTTCACAGACTTGTGCATGACCGGTGACATCGCATTATGCTGGTGGTGCCTAAGCATCTTTTTCCACAGCTATCCCTTTTTAGGAGGCCGTGGACAGATGTTGGACGGTGTCTCTACGTGGACCACACTGTCTCTAGACTGACTAAATCCACCTCGATGCCAGTGGAGGAATCCCCGGTGTTCAAAGATCTGGCTGTTACATCTGTGTTTGCCGCGGTGATGGCCTCTCAGGCTCTCATGACATAGGTCAAGGTACTTCGGTGCACCCTGGTGGTGGAGTCGATCTGTCCGACTGCCCTTGACATGGTGGTTTGGGTTACCCGAATGGGGATGTACCTGTGTGACGCGCCCTTGGACGAGGCTCCGTTGGTTGTTCGGTTGTCTGCGGTCGGGCTTGCGATTCGCTGCCTTTTTTGGTACAAAAGCTGGTCGACTGACCACGCTTTCAGACACCGTCTATGTTCCTTGTTGGTGAGTCGTCCTTTTGGGATCACTTGGGCTGAGTTGATTAAGGGGCTTACAGGGGCTCATAGTACTCGGTTTCCCCCTGGTCGCTAGGGGTAGGTTCTCTCGCGCTAGGCGGGGGCCTTCCTTAAAAAGCTCAGCGTGGGTCCCTTCGTGCCTTGGGGGCGCAGGTCAAGGGCTTCGAGCCCTCTGGTGGTCACAAGGAGCCGTGGTCGAGTGATACAAAGGCCGGTCAGTCTGGCTCAGCGGCCCGGTCCACCACTTCCTGCAGGGACGCCCTCACCCAGCTTAGGGGTGGGGGGATGTCTGTGTTGCTTTCAGGTACCCTGGTTGTCCAGTATTCAGGACAGAGGGGTTCAGGAGCTGCTTCTTTTCAGGGTACAAGATCGGGTTTCGATCTTGCACCGTGGACAGGTTCTTCCTGTTGGCTCTCCAGCTGCCTTCTGCTCGTCTCAGGGGTCTCATGGGGGCGGTGCATGTTCTGCTCGCCCAAGGAGTCTTTGTGCCCCTGTCTTCACGGGACAGGTTTCGCGTTTTTTTCTTCCAACCTGTTCACTGTGCCCAGAACAGGGGGCACAGTGCGTCCGCTTCGGGACTTGAAGTCTCTGAACCGCTTTTTGCGGGTGCTGAAGTTCTGGATGGAATCCCTCAAAGCTGGTCATGGCGTCATTGGGTCCAGGGGACTTCCTTGCCTCCCATCGCCTTGCTGGATGGTTGTCTACACATCCCTATCTACGTGGGTTCTCAGAGATGTCTCTGCTTCACGGTGGCAGGGGAGCTTTGCCAGTTTTGTGGCGTTACCCTTCGGTTTCGCTTCAGCTCCCAGGTTTTTCACCAAGATTTTGGCTCCAGTGCAGGCCTTACTGTGTTTAAAGAATGCATACTCGGTTATCTGGCCGAACTCCTGTTCAGGTCGAGCTTGTGTGCATCTTTGTCAAGTTTTCTGACCGAGCCGGTTTCAGACACTCCGGGAGTTTGGGTGGAACATCCATCCATTTAGTCGGCACTGACTCCTTCAGTTCGTCTTCAGTACCTGGGGATGGTCCTGGACTTGGCTCAGGCGCCAGTTTTTTTTCTTCCAGTGGACAAACCCCGGACCCTGCGGGACGAGATCAGGTCCCTCAGGACGATCCCTCCTCCTTGCAGACCTATGTGGGGGATTCTGGCCAGGTGGGGCTGAACGCCTCGGTCATTGGACAAGTAGGCTTCTCTAAACCACCATTTGCGGTCGGATCCTTTGTGGTGACTCCCATCGCCGACCCTGACACAGGGCCAGTCCTTTCGGCCTCTGCTGTGGAGGGTGTTCACCATGGATGCCAGCCTGTCGGGCTGGGGAGGAGTCCTGGGCACGCCTTGTGCCTGGGGGTTGTGGTCGGCGGTGGGGGCCTCCTTGCTGTTACACATCTTGGAGCTCTGCACGATCAAGCTTTGTCTGTTTCCGTTGGTCATCTCATCTTCAGGGGTGTCCAGTTTAAGTACAGATGGACGACACCATGGCTGTAGCTTTTATCAATCTCCAAGGGAGCACCAAGAGTGCCCGGGGCGGCCAAGGAAGTGGCCGTGATCCTGTCTTGGGCCGAATTGCGCGTTCCGGCGACTTCGGCTGTTCCCATTCCGAGTGTGGAAAATTGGCAGGCGGACTATCTGAGTCGCCTGACCTTGGACCAGGGAGACTGGTCCTTGCATCCAGAGGTGTTTCGCCTCCTGTGTGCCCAGTTGGGGACTCCGGCCGTGGATCTGTTTGCGCCCCATCTCGACAATGGGGTAGGGAAGTTCGTGTCCGGACCTCGTGATCCTCTGGCGGATGGCACTGATGCGTTAGGGATGCCTTTGGCACCGGTAGAGGCTGTTGTATGCCTTCCCTCCCGTTCGACTGTTGTCCAGGTTCCTCCGCAGGTTGGCATTGGAACGGATATCAGTCTTTCTGGTGGCCCCAGACTGGCCACGTCGGTCCTGGTACGCGGACATCGTTCAGATGGTCGTCGAGCCTCCCTGGCGGCTTCCGGTGTGAGACGATCTTCTGTCTCAAGGGCCAATCTTCCATCCTGCTTTACAGTCTCTGGCGTTAACGGCGTGGCTGTTGGAAGCCAGGTCTTGAGGGGTAGGGGGTCTTCCACAGGCGGTCATCCCTACCTTATTGAAGGCTCGTAAAGCTACTTCTAGGAAGATTTCTCATCGCACCTGGAAAGCGTATTTTACCTGGTGCGACTCGCATGCTTTCCATCCTCACTCCTTCTCAGTGGAAAAAGTTTTTGGCCTTCCTGCAGGAAGGAGTGGATCAGCGTTTGCCGCTGACCACGATGAAGTGTCAGTTGTCAGCTTTGGCCGTCTTTTTCCACATTCCTTGGCATCATATTCTTTGATTTGCACTTTCATCATAAGGGTGCGGCGTCTGGCTCCTCCGAGGAAGGCTCCCTTGCCTCCCTGGGACCTGAATTTGGTGTTGTCTGTGTTATAACGACCTCTCTTTGAGAACATCAGAGTTTTTCCTCTGCCTGTGTTGTCCCAGAAAGTTGCTTTTCTGGTGGCTATCGTGTCTGCTCACAGAGTGTCTGCATTGGCAGCTTTGTCTTCCCGTTCTCCTTATCTGGTGTTTCATAGGGATATGAGTGGTTCTGCGACCCAATCGTTCCACCTCCACGAGGATATCGTGCTGCCTTCGCTTTGTGCGAAGCCCGAGCATCTTCTGGAGATGGCTTTGCATTCCTTGGATGTGGTCCGGGCGGTCATGGTTTACCTGGCTGCCACAGCATCTGTTCGGCAGTCTGATTCCCTGTTTGTTCTTCCTGAGGGACCTCGGAAGGGCTACCATTTCTCCATGGATCAGACAGACTTTTGTTCAGGCCTATTCCATTAAGGGTCAGGTTCCTCCTTTCTCTGTAAGGACCATTTCTACTGGAGCCGTCAGCGTCTCTTGGGTTTTTCGCCATCAGGCTTCTGTGGCTCAGGTGTGCAAAGCGGCGACCTTCTACAGAATTAATGTATTGGCATCCTCGGATGCTTCTCTTGGCCGCAAAGTTTTGAGTGCAGCGGTTGTTTGCAGAGACATATTTTTTTCTGTCTCTTCCTTGGGGTGTTTTTTCATTACCTTTTCAGTTGGTTGCGTCTTCTCACACCTGCACTGCTTTGGGACATCCCAATGGTGAAGGCTGATATGGATGGGCGGCGACTGTCCGAGGACGTAAGAGAAAATATAATTTTTGTAAGAACTTACTGTAAAATTATTTTCTCTGAGTCCTCTGACAGTCGCTGCCCCTGCCCTTCTGTTTTTTTTGGATCTGGGGGTTATTGCCTTCCGGTACTGCTTGCTACAAACTGAGGACCAGTTGTAACTGGATCAGGGATAATGGCTGGGGACAGCCCCCTAGAGGTGTGTCTAAGTATAGAAAAGTTTTGTATTAACATTTATTCTGCCTAGCTTACTCCTGCAGAAGGCGCCATTACCCCAATAGTGAAGGCTGATATGGATGGGCGGCGACTGTGAGAGGACTCAGAGAAAATAATTTTACGGTAAGTTCTTACAAAAATTCTATTTTTTTTATGCGTTTGACAACTACTCCTTATTTTTAGGGAAAGCTCTGGGATTTGGAGATTATTTAATGAGAGCAGAAAAGGACTAGGGCTGGAAACCAGGGCGGCGTTCAACATAATAGCACAAAGGGCCAGTGAGAAGGCAATGAAAAAGCTCAATTTCTTTACTGTGTTAAAATGTTTAATTGTTTTCCTTCTATGTGGTTACAATTAACAAAGGGTGGGGGGAGGAAAGGGAAGTGAAGTCCAAAGACCTTTGCACACTAATGTGTCATGTAGAGTGAAATACCGGCAAGTTTCCATTTTTCATGGGCCATACAGCCAGCCATAGAAGTGTATGGCTGTACACGCATGTACTCAGATATACACCAATGCACTAAGGAACAAAACATGGGAAAAGTGTACATTTTTCCTTGTTTAGTTTTTTTGCCTAGACATACACTTATGTGGTGACAGGGCCCTTTAAGCCAAACCACTTAAAACCATTTTAACTTGATAATGTTCACATTTTACCTCTCCAGACCCTGTTCCATTGTCACCCTAGATGCTGTTCTCTTGGGGTGATTCAAAACTTTCAGCAAGTGCACATATGCGAGCCCCCTACAAATACCTTCACCCATGTCCCAACATAGAAAATCCCTGTAAGATTTTATATCTTGGCAATATTCTACTCTTAGCTGTTCAGCCTGCACTCCTTCCTGATCAAAGTCTGACCACAGAACCCTGCGCATACATCAGGGGTAAGTATGTGACCTGCAATAAGGAATAAAGACAGCTCAGCACTGAAATGAATGGGAATCATTATCTTCCCTGACACAAGCATGGAAGAGTGTAGCAGAGGGAAAGAAATACCCTTTATTTCAGTGCAGAGAAAATGCAGCCGAGGATAGACGAGCCAAGTTTCTCTATTAAAAGGTTATCTATGTCAGATCGCCTCTCTAACACCGCCCTTACCAGCAAGAGTCGGCAATGAACCCGTCAGTATTCGCTAAGTGTTTAAATTAAAATCACTGCTACAGAACAGACACTAAAAGGAGCCTGCTAGTGCCTTGGTAAAGCTATAAATCACATTCTGGGCACCTAAGGAACTCTCAACGGCCCTGAGTGACAGTTGGTCAACTTCCTTGCCAATCAGGGAACCTCAGCAGCTAATGTTGTCCAGAAGATTAATCAGGAGGGCGATGCATTGCTTTAAAATATAACTTAAATTATGATAAAAAGTTCAGCAAAGGACCCCCTTGCCCTATACAATTCTGTAATTAAAAAGCATCTGACCTGTGATCAGAACAAGCTTGTATTCCAACAGCAGCAGACCTACAATCTACTGGCTTTGTTTACAAGGGTTTCCCGAAGCTGGTAGAGATAGATGTATAGACATCTATGGGCTGCAGTGCCCATCAGTCCAACCATCAGTTGATGTACAGGTTACCTTTGGAAGGCTATCAATCTTCCTTGCATTTGTCTATTTGTGAATGTGCGCCTGTTTTCTTGTTGGCATCACAAAATGTCTAGAAGGAGAAGACCTGACTCACAGCCAGTGTGCCAATCCATCCCAAAGGTGTTCAATGGATTTAGATTATGGTTATGGATGGGGTCAGTGCTCTGTGCAGTCTACTTGAGATTGTCAATACCAGATTCATCGAACTATGTCTGTATAGAGTCTAGTCTCAGGAGGGGCACTGCCACAAAATAGGGTGTTGCTTACAGAACTGTTTTTAACGTATCATACAGTCCTAACCTTGTTTAAAACAGTGACATGTTTAAAAATATGCCACTTCCTCTCAGCGCGGAGGAGGTAGGGAAGAATAGTAAGACCTGCCAACCACAGTAATTAAAATGTTAAGGCCAGCCGCGACAGTGCCAGCGGTTTTAACACTTATCAACTTCACATGAGATCTTTATGATTTTCCCATGGGTCTCCTGATGTGTTATACTGTAGCTCCATCTGGAACTCCTTCCCTCCCCCACACATCGTGGCAAAACTAAGGGGGAAGACTGCTACAGCGCACTTTCCATCCGGGACTCATGCCCCTGCAGCAGGGGTTCCCAACCTCTTGAGGAGAGAGAAACACTTTAGCGCCTTGGTAACCGGTCGCGGACCACAATGAGCAGAGCGGGCAGATGACAGGTCCATGTCCACTCAGCATATGCAGAGCAGACATGGACAAAGCCCTATCTACTCTATGGGCCCTCCGATCCGCCCAGACAGATGGGACGGATCCCCTTCTGTTTTTTTAAGTGGATTGGACTGGAGATAGGCGGGTATAAACGGACACAAGTCTGTTTACATCTTCCGCTCTATAGAGTTGAATGGAGGCTCCAATTGGGTCCACATGAAAAACAGACAGGCAGACCCGATTAGACCAATTATGTGAAAGGGGCCTAAGGCTGCATTCACACGGATGTCGTTTACCTGCACCTCAACTGACCTCAATCTTCACTTCTTCCTCAGGATTACTGCAGGTATTACTGGCTGCTGTGGTCCCAAAGGCGGGTATGACTGATGGCTGCTGCTGGCTGTCCTACAGGGCTGGTACTGCTGGTGGGTACTGTTGGCTGATACTGCTGGTGGATACTGCTGGTGGGTTCTGCTGGCTGATACTTCTGGTGAGTTCTGCTGGCTGGTACTGCTAGTGGGTTCTGCTGGCTGGTACTGCTGGTGGGTACTGTTGGTGGGTTCTGCTGGCTGTTACTGCTGGTGGGCTCTACTGGCGGGTACTGCTGGTGGGTACTACTGGCTGGTACTGCTGGTGGGTACTAATGACTGGTACTGCTCGTGGATTCTGCTGGCTGGTACTGCTGATGGGTACTGCTGGTGGGTTTCGCTGGCTGGTACTGCTGGCTGGTACTGCTGGTAGGTACTGCTGGCTGGTACTGCTGGTGGGTTTAGCTGGCTGGTACTGCTGGATGGTACTGTCAGTGGGATCTGCTGGTGGGTTCTGCTGGCTGGTACTGCTGGTGGATTCTGCTGGCTGGTACTACTGATGGGTACAGCTGGTGGGTACTGCTAGCTGGTACTGCTAGTGGGTTCTGCTGGCTGGTACTGCTGGTGGATACTGCTAGCTGGTACTGCTGACGGGTACTGCTAGCTGGTACTGCTGGTAGGTACTGCTGGCTGGTACTGCTGGTAGGTTTCACTGGCTGGTATTGCTGGTGGGCACTGTTGGCTGGTACTGCTAGTAGGTTCTGCTGGCTGGTACTGCTGGCTGGTACTCCTAGTGGGTACTGCTGGCTGGTACTGCTGGTTGGTATTTCTGGCTGGTACTGCTGGTGGGTACTTCTGGCTTGTACTGCTGGTGGATACTGCTAACTGGTGGGTACTGCTGGCCGGTACTGCTGCCAGGTACTGCTGCCAGGTACTGCTGGCTGGTAATACTGTTAGGTACTGCTGCTGGGTTTCACTGGCGGGTACTGCCTGCTGGTGCTGGTGGGTAATGCTGGCTGGTACTGCTAGTGAATTCTGCTGGCTGTTACTGCTAGTGGGTACTGCTGGCTGATGCTGGTGGGTACTGCTGGCTGGTAATGCTGGTGGGTTCTGCTGGCTGGTACTGCTGGTCAGTACTGCTAGTGGGTACTGCTGGCTGGTACTGCTAGTGGGTTCTGCTGGCTGGTACTACTGGGGGGCACTGCTGGCTAGTGCTGGTGGGTACTGCTGGCCGGTACTGCTAGTGGGTACTGCTGGCTGGTACTGCTGGTGGGTTCTGCTGGTTAGTACTGCTGGCTGGTGCTGGTGGGTACTTCTGGCTGGTACTGCTGCTGTGTTCTGCTGGCTGGTGCTGGTGGGTTCTGCTAGCGCATACTGCTGGCTGGTACTGGTGGGTACTACTGGCGGGTACTGCTGGCTGGTACTATTGGGTAATACTGGTGGGTACTGCTGGCTGGTACTGGTGGGTACTGCTGGCTGGTACTGGTGGGTACTGCTGGCTGGTACTGTTGGTGGGTATTGCTGGCTGGTACTGCTGGTGGGTATTGCTGGCTGTTACTGCTGGCTGGCACTGCTGGCTGGTCCTGGTGGGTACTGCTGGTGGGTACTGCTGGCTGGTACTGGTGGGTACTGCTGGCTGGTACTGTTGGTGGGTATTGATGGCTGTTACTGCTGGTGGGTATTGCTGGCTCTTACTGCTGGTGGGTATTGCCGGCTCTTACTGCTGGTGGGTATTGCTGGCTATTACTGCTGCCGGGTATTGCTGGCTGTTACTGCTGCCGGGTGTTGCTGGCTGTTACTGCTGCCGGGTGTTGCTGGCTGTTACTGCTGCTGGGTGTTGCTGGCTGTTACTGCTGCTGGGTGTTGCTGGCTGTTACACTGCTGCAGAGTGTTGCTGGCTGTTACTGCTGCCGAGTGTTGCTGGCTGTTACTACTGCCGGGTGTTGCTGGCTGTTACTGCTGCCGGGTGTTGCTGGCTGTTACTGCTGCCGGGTACTATTGGTGGGTTCCCAACCCATCATTCCTGAGCATGATCAGCATGAAACAGGAGCCGTGCAGGAAGAAGCAGAACCGATGCTTCCTGTATAGCGGCAGTTCTTGTCACAGGCGGAGGCGGAGTGCATTTGGTATCAATCCGCCTGTGACAGGAGGTGGCGCTATAAAGGAAGCATTGGCATTGGAAGCACAGTGCTGGCTCTCTTATTTACACAGATGCTCAGGGATGGCGGGTCGGGAACCTGCAATCTTGGTTTACCGACCCGCCATCCCAGAGCAGGAGGGAGAATCTCTAATATTTTCTCGGGGGAGCAATTGCCCATTGCCCCCCCCCCCCGGATCCGCCCCTGGTATAGAGCTGGTGTTGTGCACAGGGACTGAGACAAATGCAGATGGGCCGCTCAGGTGAGGATCTATAATCAGGTGCAGGTCATATTGGTAGTCTCCAGCAGTATCTTCAAACACAAAGTGATGACCGCACACCAATGTAAGTGAACATGTGAAGTTAATTCTGCACTGTAGATCCAAAACTGGACATCAAAACATCACGGACAAAGACAAAGGTTAACCTTTGTCCTTGTCCGTGATGTTTTGATGTCCAGTTTTGGATCTACAGTGGTGAATAAACTTCACATGTTCACTTACATCGTTGTGCAGTCATCACTTTGTGTTTGAAGGTTGTGCACAGGGACACAATAATGCTAGAACAGAAAAAAAGCCTTCCTCAAACTGTTACCACAAGGTTGGAGATGCATGAATGTCTACAATGTATCTTTATGTTGTAACATTAAAAGTACCCTTCAAAGGAAATAGCTGAACTCGTCATTTAGAGAGGTATCTACTTTGACTATATAATGTTCCCCCTCTTCCTGGAAAAAACATGCCTTTTAAAACATAAAACTGGGAACTTGCCATTTGTTGGAATACTTAGACTAGACTTTCTCAGCCAGGGTGCTATGGTAACCTAGGGTTCCTCCAGAGATTGCTAGGGATTCCTTGAGCAATGAACAATGCTATTTTTAGTTATCTATAAGGAGGCATTCTTCCCACTGACAACCAATGTATGGGATATTCTTCCTACTGACCACTAATATAAGGAGCATTCTTACCACTGACCTCAAATGTATGGGTGGGGCCTTCTTACTGCTGACCACCAGTGTAACAGGCACTCTTACCACTGATCACCAGTGTAAGGGGCATTCTTCACACTGATCACCAATGTAAGGAGCATTCTTACCACTGATGACCAGTGTAAGGGGCCTTCTTCCCACTGACCACCAATGTAAGGAGCATTCTTCCCACTAATCACCAATGTAAGGAGCATTCTTACCACTGACCACCAATGTAAGGAGCATTCTTCCCACTGACCACCAATGTAAGGGGCATTCCTCCCACTAACCATCTATGTAAGGAGCATTCTTACCACTGACCACCAATGTAAGAAGCATTCTTACCACTGATCACCAATGTAAGAAGCATTCTTACCACTGACCACCAATGTAAGGAGCATTCTTACCACTGACCACCAATGTAAGGGGCCTTCTTTTCACTGACCATCAATGTAAGGAGCATTCTTCCCATTTACCATCAGTGTAAGGGGGCCCTTCTCTGACTGACCACTAATCTTTGGGGGGCCCTTCTCCACTGAATACCAATGTAAGGGATCATGATACGGACCCCCAACATAAGGAGACTCTTTGCTATTGACCATTAAAGAAGAAGTATGGTCAAAACTTTTTTGGCCCTACTCCTCCTGTGGATCACAGGAGTGCACTTTCGTGTCCTGCCTTTAGCTGAAGGAGGGCTAAAGCCTGCTGTCGGCTGACATCTCTCAGCCAGTCCAGGATCTGCATCAATCCCAACTTTACAGTCGGGATCCACCCAGATGCCTGGACCGGCCACTTCTGCCCCCTCCACACTCCGGCACTCCAGTGAACGCTGGGGGGGGGGGGGCAGAGCAAAGAGAGGTGACTGAAAATCACCTGCCCTCTGCTCAGTGAAAAAGGAGGAAATATTCAGCGCTAAATCAATAATAATAATAAATCCCTATAAAATAGCAGCAGCTGAACACTAAAAAGGCCAAACCTGGAACCTCAAAGGTAAAACAATAAGAAAAGTAGTGCAGCGCTAAAATACTAAAATAATAAATGCATCAAATATCAAAAGAAAGAAAGTCCATAATAGTCCATAAATAAACAGGTGAGTAATTCAGAGAAGCCTTCAGTGAAGAGAGATGAATAGAAGGTGAAGACTGTAAACCAAGCACTCAACGGTCTTTGATCACTCGGTTCTCAGTCTTCGCCGCAGTGGGGGGACAGATGCAGTATCGGACTGATGCTGCATCCACCTACAGTAAGTGAGTATGGTCTTTTTTTTTTTTTAAGTAACCCAAGCTTCTCTTTAAACATAATGTGGTATCTTTCCCCTGGCCTGAGAAAACAATATGTTTTTCACTGTCTGCATTTCCTTTCTGGCCAAAATTAATGTTCATTTCATGTATAGTTATATTTACGTCATATGGAGTAGTTGACAACTATGCCAAGTACACAGCTTTCCTGTTCTATTTATTTTAAATATCAATGTAATGTTTAAGCTAATGTACTATAAGCTGCAGATATAGTTTTTTTTTTTGCCAGGGGTTCTCTGAGGCCTGAAAGTTATTTCAAGGGTTCTTACATCGTAAAAAGATTGAGGGACTGAGGTAGGCTATGTTGACAGGTTCTTTTCAACACTTTTCTGTAGAATCTCTTTACAGGGAGCCTGTCACTAGACAGTAAAGATGAGCTTACGCGTCCTCAGAACTCATCTCTAACCTGAGCTCCAAACTTAGTTTTTTTGTACTCCAAAGAGCTATGGGTCATGTCATTTCCAGCCCCACAGCTCACACCGGAGTACAAAAAGCAAAGTTTGAAGTTCAAGTTAGAGAAGAGTTCAGAAGATGCCCGTGCTCATCTCTGCTAGATAGTGACAGACTTTTCAGTAACTCTACAAGCCTACCTAAATCTAATTTCTGCCATATCACAGAATACAGGAGCAGTATCATGATTCCAAAAAGCTCCACCTTTTCCATTAAAGAGCATCCTTGAGCTAATAAAACACACTAACATAAACAAGTTTATAGGCACATCATTATCTGCATCACCAGGGGAACCCGAGATGTTAAAGCAGAGCACACCATGGAAGCGGCTTGGTAGTGCAGAGTAGAGCCTTCCATAGCATGCTCTGCTTTAACACCTCATATTCACCTGGCGATGCGGATGATGATGTGTCTATACCACACTTGTTTATGTGAGTGCATTTTATTATTTTTAACCCTCTGCAAATAACACTCTACACTTAGATGGTCGCACCCTTCGTTCTCTTTTTTCCTTACAGTTTTGTATCCGGAGGATCCACCTTGACTGGGCGCTAGAGGAGTAGCAAGCCATCTATCTAAGAGTGATTTTTGATTACCCAAGGTTTTCTGTGGCACAATACATTGTTTTTTTTTTTCCTATCCTTGAGCTTGAGTCTGGTGACTTTGTCTTGGCAAAGATTATGTCATTTGTTTGCTGCAGCCAGGAGGAAACATTTCTTCAGTCTCCTTCCCCAATGAAGAACTTCACAGATGCCAGAATTTACAGAATTGTGCCATCTTTGAGCCAGCATCTCAGTCCAGGAACTAGATCATGGGTGTCCAACCTTCTGGCTTCTTTGGGCCACATTGAGTGTAGAGAAATTCGGGCAGCGTATAAAATATATACTATAGTTAAGGTATATAAGTAATAAAACGCAGCCGCACCCTTCCCGCGCTGCTGCGCCCCCCCACCAGCAGTAATTTAACACAACTAGTGGATGATCCCCTCCCAGGCAGCCTCTGCCTACAGTTAGTTGGAAGCCGCTGTGGCTGTGCCCCCGACTCGACTTCCTTCCTCCCCAGCAAAAAATAAATAAAAAATTGTCAGGGGGCAGTGGGCCGCATTGCCTGCGGTTCCGGGCCGCAGGTTGGACATGCCTGAACTAGATGGTGACCCTCTTTGGTGCCTAAACAAAGATGACCCTGTCCTTCTTAAGAGAAAAGCAGACATAGGCATTGTCAGGGGGAGTACTGTGATCTCTGTGAGAGATAAAAAGTACTGGTACCTGGAATTTTTACTTAGCATGCATGTACCTAACTAAAAAAAAAAAACTATATCTGAGGTTAGGTCATGAAGCCCATCATGAAGTAACATGATCAGGTCAATTATTTCTTCTTAGAAATGAAATTCAGCTATCCCCACCTTACTCCCTGCATTCTGAGCACATAGACTGTTTAGTATGCCGTTACTTAGTTTTGCACTAGCTCAACAGGCCTGAATGAGATCCATGAAGTCAACTGAAATTAATGAATCTTAAATCTTCTAGCATGGGGAGACAAGCAGCTTCACACCGGGCTGTGCCAGAGCCTGAGAGGAAGAGATAAGTCGCACCGTTCGCCTCTACTATTTATTAATCTACACCCAAGGCTTTATTGCTTAGTAAACACAGGTGATTAAACTTGGTTTTATTTTACGAAGATGGAAAAAGGAAGGAATTAGTTGTCGAGACTCTGAAAAATTCCTGCAGACTCTCCACCTGTATGTGATACATCTGTTCCTGCGCTCAGGAAGAGACGGATTTTTAAAACAAGGTGGAAGAATTCCCAGTTAGGTGCATTCGACTGCTACTTGAATAATGATCTAAGTTGCAACAGTAACTTTTTTCCTTTCTAATATTTGTCATGCAACCCGGCTGCTGTGGTTAGAAACAGAATAAAAATTAACAGAATGATAGGACTACCAGAAACCCGACAGATTGTTGTAATTAGGACACGCCTCAAAGCAAAACTCAAATAAAATCTTTTCATTTTGAATAAAGTCAGGAAAGGTTTAATGACAATCCTCCATTCTGTATCATCCATAACAGCCAGAGGTTTAGTGGACTGTTTTTTAAAAAAATAGCTGTATAAATATCACAGCATTTGCACAGCTGTCCTGTAAAACCCCATGATGTGTTCAATATGTTTATTTCCTCTGCTTATCAGCTCCCTCTGATGGTCATAATGCAGTATTTTCCTAAAATACCTCTAGCAGGAAAATTCAGCTTTCTGGCAACCCGAGGCCCCTGACAATAAAGGAAAATAAACATATTTACATTGAATATTAACAAATTTTAAAAAAAGTCCATTATGTACTAGAACAAGACTATTACACCTACATTGGTTGATGACAACGAGGGATATCAAGTTTAAACAATTCTGGATTGCAGAAAAAGACGAAGTTCTACTCAGTATTAAAAGAATGATGCAAGCATGTCTAAAATGGGCATACAGAGGCTGATCATTGGGAGGGGGCAATGTAAGAAAAGTCCAGTATGTGCTAGAACTTTCTGGGTTTCCTCTCTGAAGGGCACTTTCCATACAGTAGGAAAGGTGCTTAAGCCTAGCGCTTTATGTGTGCCACATCCCTAATAATACTAGGCAAAGAATGGGGTTCCCCTTGTTGGGACTTTAAAGTCCCAACAAGGGGAACCCCATTCTTTGCCACTTTCCATACAGTGTACTTTTTTGGAGAATCCACTTGAAAGCCAGTGACCACAGGATTTTAAGGACAATGCACAATAGAGGGGGTAAACAAATTGTCACACTGGTTTTCACCGGAGAATGGGATGGAAGAAGATTTCCATCCCAAGGAGAGAGAACAGCAAAATGTAAAGATAAGAACTTCTTCTGATGGTACACAGAGAAGACTATAATAACAGCCTGCAATTTTCAAACCCTGTCTTGAGAACTATCTAAACAGTCATACCTGACTACTTTATACTCACCACTCCTTTTTCTGTTGTCGCTACTGCAAACTACCCAGTTCCCCTAAATATATGAGAGCATTGGACCTCGTCACAAGATGCAATTCTTTTTAGGTTTAGCAGCCAATTGCTAAATTGGAGCAATATACCATGATGTTGCGTGGCCCTCTGGCCTCATACTGGGATGCATGTCACGGGGGAGCACTCAATCTCTTTAACCAATGCCTGCCCAGGGAAGGTTGGTCCCCTTAAGCTCACTACGATGGATGCGCTCCTTAGAGCCCATATTAAGGCACCCTTGGGGGCCTTGGTTTGGCCTAACCAGCACCACCTATAGCCGGTTTCATGCCTTCCTCATGCCTTACAGCAAAGGACCCCAAAAGCAGCCCCACCCAGTAACTGTTTTTATTTCCAGACATTCCAGTTTTGAGGTTAGGAGAAGGAAGTCCAAACAACAACAGATTTTTAACATTTTACTGAAATGCCGTTGACTTGCATATATACATTCTTTCAGTAATCCCAGATGGTGATGGTGCATAGAAACATAGAAACATAGAATGTGTCGGCAGATAAGAACCATTTGGCCCATCTAGTCTGCCCAATATATCTGAATCCTCTGAATAATCCCTGGCCCTATCTTATATGAAGGATAGCCTTATGCCTATCCCATGCATGCTTAAACTCCTTCACTGTATTTGCAGCTACCACTTCTGCAGGAAGGTTATTCCATGCATCCACTACTCTCTCAGTAAAGTAATACTTCCTCATATTACTTTTAAACCTTTGCCCCTCTAATTTAAAACTGTGTCCTCTTGTGGTAGTTTTTCTTCTTTTAAATATGCTCTCCTCCTTTACCGAGTTGATTCCCTTTATGTATTTAAAAGTTTCTATCATATCCCCTCTGTCTCTTCTTTCTTCCAAGCTATACATGTTAAGGTCCTTTAACCTTTCCTGGTAAGTTTTTTCCTGCAATCCATGTACTAGTTTAGTAGCTCTTCTCTGAACTCTCTCTAGAGTATGTATATCCTTCTGGAGATATGGCCTCCAGTACTGCGCACAATACTCCAAGTGAGGTCTCACCAGTGTTCTGTACAGCGGCATAAGCACTTCTCTCTTTCTACTGCTTATACCTCTCCCTATACATCCAAGCACTCTGCTGGCATTTCGTGCTGCTCTATTACATTGTCTTCTCACCTTTAAGTCTTCTGAAATAATTACTCCTAAATCCCTTTCCTCAGATACTGAGGTCAGGACTGTGTCAAATATTCTATATTCTGCTCTTGGGCTTTTACGTCCCAGGTGCATTATCTTGCACTTATCCACATTAAATTTCAGTTGCCAGAGTTCTGACCATTCTTCTAGTTTTCCTAAATCCTTTTCCATTTGGCGTTTCCCTCCAGGAACATCAACCCTGTTACATATCTTTGTGTCATCAGCAAAAAGACAAACCTTACCATCGAGGCCTTTTGCAATATCACTTATGAAGATATTAAACAAAATTGGTCCCAGTACAGATCCCTGAGGTACCCCACTGGTAACATGACCTTGTTCTGAATGTTCTCCATTGACTACAACCCTCTGTTGTCTGTCACTCAGCCACTGCCTAATCCACTCAACAATATGGGAGTCCATGCTCAATGACTGCAGTTTATTGATAAGTCTTCTATGTGGGACAGTGTCAAAAGCCTTACTAAAATCTAGATATGCAATGTCTACTGCACCTCCGCCGTCTATTATTTTAGTCACCCAGTCAAAAAAATCTATAAGATTTGTTTGACATGATCTCCCTGAAGTAAACCCATGTTGTTTTTCATCTTGCAATCCATGGGATTTAAGATGTTCCACAATCCTATCCTTTAATAGGGTTTCCATTAATTTGCCTACTATTGATGTCAGACTCACTGGTCTATAGTTGCTCGATTCCTCCCTACTACCTTTCTTGTGAATGGGCACGACATTTGCCAATTTCCAATCTTCCGGGACGACTCCTGTTACTAATGATTGGTTAAATAAATCTGTTAATGGTTTTGCCAGCTCACCACTAAGCTCTTTTAATAATTTTGGGTGTATCTCATCAGGACCCTGTGACTTATTTGTCTTCACTTTAGACAGCAATCTTAGAACGTCTTCCTCTGTAAAGACACATGCATCAAACGATTCATTAGTCATCCTTTCAAGTGGAGGTTCTTCTCCTTTTTCTTCTGTAAAAACTGAACAGAAGTATTCATTAAGGCAGTCGGCTAGCCCTTTATTCTCTTCTACATACCTTCCGTCCTTTGTTTTTAATTTAGTTATTCCTTGTTTTAATTTCCTTTTTTCATTTATATATCTGAAGAATGTCTTATCCCCCTTTTTGCAAGCCAAAGTGGTGTGAGTAGTCTTATTCGTTTTGTACCTCTCCTTCCTTTCTTGTCCCAAGACAAAGTTCCAGGAAGCTAGATCCTCAGTGATTACATCTTTAATGCCTTGGTCCGTGCACTGCTTCCTATACCCAACGAACAACCCAGGAGTCGTCGCACCAGATGTTTATATAGAGCCCTTTAGCCAAGAGGTCACATACTGACAGGGCTAGAGTCGGCTATGGTACACTCCGCCGCTGCTCTGGGGATTTCTTGTGGCTAATCAGCAACTACACTGCCTATTCTTCACTACAAGGTTTTAAACCCTTACTATGGCAATGTCTCCTGGCAAATTTGGGGAACAATACCAGGCACTCCTGTGCCCCTTCTCTACTGAAGCAGTAGTGTCATCACTCCGACTGAATTCCAACCCCAGCCAACACCAGGTACAATGGTGGGATCTGCAACAGAGGAAGGAAGAGCAGTGGTTAAGTGGTGGGCTTTACATGAACACTGTCACCTTGCTCTAAAGATGACAATGTCTTCTTTGTGTGGACAAAGCCAGAGGTTCACTTTATAACTAGGGTCACACAAATGGTTTCTTTCCCTGAAGTAACTTTTTATAATAAAATGCATCATTAAACTCCTTTACTTTCAGTCTTAACATCCTTCCAGTGTGGAAGCCAATGGAAAATGACCTTGTCAGCCAACAACTAATCAGTAAAACTAGTTCTAGGTTACATGATGTGTGGTTGAATTTCACCTCGAATAACCAATGCACTGACAGTGGCTTTCAGGGTTTGGCAGCCAGGAAATGTCATTAGTTCAAACTTGGAGGGAGGATATATTTAAAATGCTGCTGGGTGACAAATCAGCTCCAGGGCCGTGGATTGGACAACACCTCTCTAAACATACAAAGCTAGAAGGTCTTTTGATCAAAATTCAGCATCTCAAGTCTAGAAAGCCAGAGGGTGAAGTATCGATGATTGCATTGTTTCATAATGCAGCTCATTATCTCCGTTCACCCAGAGCGCTTCCCAGCCTACCATAAATATTAATGTGTCATTCCAGCCAGTCGAGCATGATGTGGCTTAGAATCATTTTATTATAATATGAAACAATTTCCCAACTGGCATCTGTGCCATCTCCTGATCCTGGCATGTGGGCGGCACGGACAGGGACTGCGCTGCCGGCTGTATAATGACTGCATATGGTAGACTGCCCCGAAGACGAACACCACTATTCCTGCTGCAGACACGTTAATGGTTTAATATTTACCAAGTGATTATTGGGATAAATGTTTGTTCGATATAATGGACCTATTAGACTGGTCTTTATAGTTTTCCAATGAACTGCAATGTTCCCTACTTGTTGTTATAAGCAATTTTAGAGCTGTTTGAATGCTACAGAAATGATAAGTTTAATGCAAATAGTTTTTTGATAGTATCTTAGTGTTCATTCTCCTTCTGTTCTCTGCACTGTTACTGAAGATATTAACTTAAGTCCTGCAATGGGTCAGGTGTCCAAAAAAATACCTAAAACATGACATAGTACATTCATTTTTTTGCATCAGGAACTTGACACCAAGAACCACCTTACACCTCCCATAACACTAACCCCTCTTGTTACCTTAACAAAAACTCATGAACTAACCCTCCTTATAACCCTAACACTCACACTTACTTCCCCCATAACTCTCACTTAAATTCCACCCTATAACTCTCAAATTAACCCCCCCCCCCATTCTCCATATTCTCCATAACCCTTACACTGACCCCACCCCCATAACCCTCAAGCTATCTCCTCCCCTTCCTGTAACCCTCACATTGACTCCCCTCATAACCCTAACACTAAATCCTCCACTCTAACCCTAATGCTGGTGTGCTGACAGAACCAGAAATGACGTCACCAGGAGTGACGTGAATAGCCAGTACTACGAGTCCTGTCCAGGGAAGTCTCTAGTCTCCAGGATAATGTGTTTCAAGGAATTCCCTCCAGCAATCAATGAATCATAGAGTGCAGGCTCCCACCCCTCCGTCCCTTCTGCTGAGGACCCCCCAAAGGGAACTCTAACAATTCCTAGTTAGTTAAGAAAGATCCTTATCTTGTGTTTCTGACCTTATCCTGCAGATCCATTCCCACTAAGATAAGGATCTTTATTATCAGCTAGGGTTCTTTTGTGACCTTCTCCAGTTCCATTCCCAAAGCTTTTACATAAAGACACAACAATAAGGAACTTTATTATCAGCTGGGGTTCCTTTGTGACCTTCTCATGCAGATCCATTCCCAAAGCTTTTACACAAAGATAAAGATCTTTATTATCAGCTGGGATTCGCTGGTTTTCCCCCCTGGGAGGGAATCCCCAGGTGGAGGGGTGGGAGCCTGAACCCTATGATTCATTGTTTGCTGGAGGCCACGCCTTGAAATGTGTTGTCCTGCAGACTAGAGACACCTGCGGCTTCCCCGGATATGATTTGTAGTACTAGCTATTCATCACTTCTGGTGATACCATATCCGCTTCTGTGTCAGCACACCAGCGTGAACTCTGCCAACATTTGCCTCCCACACTGGGTTTTCTGTTGCTTTTCTGTTTTGCTTGTTGTTGGACTTTCAATATTGGACTGGCCACCTTTAAGGGATAGGCTCACTAGCTCAACCTAACATCACCGGGCCAACGGAAGAATGTACAATGTATATGTAAAGCGCTGCGTAAATTGACAGCGCTGTATAAGTACCTGAAATAAATAAATAAATAACACGTAAGGCTACTTAACTGGCTACTTAATGGACATTGATGTTAGTGCTTTTAACAGAGTTTAATAAAATGCACACATACAGTTGCTCGATTAGACTTCTGTGACTGCATTCTTTGTGGACTCACACGTCCGGTTGTTACATGGTGGCTGTTTCTCCTTTTTCACCAATTGGAGCATAATTAATTATCATAACCACACTCAATTCATTTACCTCAAGTTCTGGTGGTACTAAAGAACTTTTCTTGGGCGCACCTTGGTCTTGACATTCACAGCATACACATTCCCTATACTTGAAATGCTATCAATTTGGAACCTTTACAGTGCCTTGAAAAAGTTTTCATACCCCTTTAAATTTTCCACATCTTGTCATGTTACAACCAAAAACG
Source organism: Pelophylax lessonae (assembly GCF_965119305.1). NCBI lineage: Eukaryota > Metazoa > Chordata > Amphibia > Anura > Ranidae > Pelophylax > Pelophylax lessonae. The sequence goes on along the minus strand of NC_138775.1, from coordinate 265,768,408 downwards.
TACTGTAAATGTATTTTATTAGGATTTAATGTGATAGACCAACACAAATTGGCACATACTTGTGAAGTGGAAGGAAAATGATAATGGTTTTCAACATTTTGTGCAAGTATCTGAAAAGTGTGGCATGCATTTGTATTCAGCTCCTTTTACTCTGATACTCCTAATTAAAATCTAGTGGAACCAATTGCCTTCAGAAGTCACCTAATTAGTAAATAGAGTCCACCTGTGTGTAACTTAATCTCGGTATAAATACAGCTGTTCTGTGAAGCCCTCAGAGGTTTGTTAGAGAACCTCAGTGAACAAGCAGCATCATGAAGGCCAAGGAACACACCAGACAGGTCAGGGATAGAGTTGTGGAGAAGTTTAAAGCAGGGTTAGGTTTTAAAAAAATATCCCAAGCTTTAAACATCTCACAGAGCGCTGTTCAATCCATCAACAGCTATTTTGCAAAGAAGAATGGGCAAAAATGTCACTTTCTAGATGTGCAAAGCTGGTAGAGACATCCCCAAAAACGCTTGGAGCGAAATGTGGTTCTACAAAGTATTGACTCAGGGGGGGCTGAATACAAATGTACGCCACACTTTTCACATATTTATTTGTAAAACATTTTAAAAACCATTTATAATTGTCCCTCCACTTCACAATTATGTGCCACTTTGTGTTGATCTATCACATAAAATCTCAATAAAACACATTTACGTTTTTGGCTGTAACATGACAAAATGTAGGAAATTTCAAGGGGTGTGAATTAGGGATAGACCGATTAGGTTTTTTCAGGGCTGATACCGATATTTTGGTCACTAAGTATTGGTTTTGGCCGATATGGGCCGATATTTTGTACATTTAAAATTTTGAAAAATAAAGACAATTTTTGACACAAATCTGGCATTGAACATGTGGGGTAGGTCTTTTAGCTGTAATGTGCGGTCTTCCCTTCCCTCCCTGCCTGCCAGGAATCCCATGTGAACCTAGTTTAGTGTCATTAAAATCCTAGAATCCCCTTTATTAGTGTTTTATATAATGTCCAATGTGAATTTTTGTAATAGAATAGTGGGAAATACCTTCATTACATCGCTGCTCCGGGCTCTCCTCGCTAATCTCCCGCTCTGCTGTTTTCTCCTCTCATAGCTGTCAGAGGAGGATCTCAGCCCCCTCTGCAGTGTACACAGAAGCGCCGAGTATTAGATTAGAATAGTGTGAAATACCTTCTGTTACATTGCTGCTACGGGCTAAGCTAATCTCCCACTCTGCTGTCCTTCTCTTCTCCCCCACTGACAGCTGGGGGTCACATCGGTGATGTAATGAAGGTATTTCACACTATTAGATTACAAAAACACACACTGGACATTATATAAAACACTAATAAAGTGGATGCTAGGATTTTGCATACACTAATTTTACATACACTAATATCGGCCAGTTTCGGGGGCCGATACCAATATATCGGTAAAAGTGAATATCGGCCCTCCGATAATCGGCTTTGCCAATAAGCGGTCGATCCCTAGTATGAATACTTTTTGAAAGCACTATACTTCTTGCTCAATTATTCACTTAGTTTGATATAGGTAAAGCGGCAAGAGTGTTGGACTGTTATATTGTTTAATTCCTTACAACATATGTTCATGGTGTCACTGGATGGAGGTGGATGGCACCTGATCATATGGATTATTCAGGCATTTTCAGGAAGAAAGGTCAGCAATGATAGCTTCCACACTTTCTCAGCGCAGGCTTCCTCTAAGCACCCGGCTGTGCTGGATCCGCTGTGCCAGCCCACAGCTCAGTGCAAAGTCTGGTCTTTTTACTGTGCTGACTCGCTATTGTCTGCAAGCATCCTAAAAACTTATGTTGATTATCCCAGCTTCTTTTTTATTATTATTAAAATTTGAAACGAGCGTTAGGACAGTAAAACCATGACTAATGACATTCTATTCTAAAACTCCACAAGGTTAATGTAAGCATTATCGGGAAAGGCAGACGTGGAAAGAAGCTACACGAGCAAAATATTCACATCAGTTTTATGAAGCATTTAAAGTCAATAGCCCTCGGTATCTATCCCAACACAAAGCGCCGGCTCCAGCCTGATGAATGGATCCAAAGAACTGTTTTTTTTTACAGTTCAGTGTTTTTTTTTTCTTTTTTAACAAAATTAACTTTTTCATTTATTGCACCTTTTCTATTTCTTCTTTGTTGGATAGTATAGGAATGTTGTGTCGAGGCAACATTTGAGCGCGACGAAAACCTAGCTGAGCAATCGGCATTAGCATACCAGAGCTGTCAATATGAAATTGCAAATTTCTGGCTGTACACAAACATTTGGGATCTCTGTCACTTACAGCTAATCAAGAGATTGCTCATTCAGCTAGGGATGATGAATTGAATAAATGATAAAATATATTATATAGATAGCCAATGAAAAAAATGCTCCACCTTTTATTATTACAAATCTGGCCTGGCACTCAAGTCAGGTGACTTTGGCCTAGGTTGAAATGATGTCATCAGTCTAAGACTGAGGGCATCTTCTGGTGAAAACAGGTACTGCAGAATTCAGTTACAGACAGAAGGTGAGTATTGCAGCTCGAGCTACTTTTCTATTTTGTACCCTGTCTGGGAGCCCATTTTGAGTAAAGACTAAGTTCAACTTTAAAAAAATAATAATAAATGCACATATATTTGCAGGAAAATGTGCATTTATTATTTTTTTTATGGAAACCTGGAAAGTTTTGCATCTGAGTTCAGTGTATAGCGGGTCAGGCTACTACAAACTCTTTCTCCAGCGCTGTGTACAGACTTTCCCTTGCAGAGCTGGAGGAAGCATCAATGGACTGTGAGTGCGCTGATTACCGAACTTGCAGTCCATTCAGAATTACAAGTCCATCTGCTGTGGTGGTGGACGGGAATTGTAGTTCATAATTCATTCAGGCCTCTCTGAATGAATGATGAGCCACTCAAGATTTAAAAGTGATGGCGTTAGCGGGGGAGAAGAAGTCACCCCCGCTGTCAAGGGGAGGTGGGGTATTGGCACCACGTTATTTGTTAAACAATAAATAGGGCTGTACCATGGTGCAAAAAGTGAACTTAGGCTTTCAAGAAGAAAATTGCCAGAATTTGTTTTGCCTAGGTAGGATGATGTAACTAGTTTTTCTGCCGGCCAGAGAATTCATTTCCTTGCTCTCCTCTCCTCCTGCAAGGGAACAGTTTGAAACTTTTTAGCAAGTCTGACTAACAAACAGTATCATGAAGGCCAAGAAACACACCAGACAGGTCAGGGATAAAGTTGTGGAGAAGTGTAAAGCAGGGTTAGGTTAATAAAAAATATCCCAAGCGTTGAACATCTCACGGAGCACTGTTCAATCCATCATTGTGAAAATGGAAAAAGTATGACACAACTGCAAACCTACCAAGACATGGCTGTCCACCTAAACTGACACTCTGGGCAAGGAGAGTAATAATCAGAGAAGCAGCCAAGAGGCCCATGGTATCTCTAAAAGGGCTGCAGAGATCCACAGCTCAGATGGAAAAAATCTGTCCACAGGACAACTATTAGTCGAGCACTCCACAAATCTGGCGTTTTTGGAAGAGTGGCAAGAAGAAAATCATTGCTGAAAGAAAGCCATAAGAAGTCCCACTTGCAGTTTGCGAGATACAGGGCAATCTTAGAAGAAAACCTGCAAAAGACTTGAGACTAGGGCGAAGGTTCACATTCCAGCAGGATAACGACCCTAAACATACAGCCAGAGCTAAAATGGAATGGTTTAGATCAAAGAATATTCATGTGTTAGAATGGCCCAGTCAAAGTCCAGACCTAAATCCAATTGAGAATCTGTGGCAAGACTTGAAAATTGATGTTCACAGACGCTCTCCGTCTAATCTGACAGAGTTGAGCTATTTTGCAAAGAAGAATGGGCAAAAATTTCACTCTCTATATGTGCAAAGCTGGTAAAGATATACCCAAAAAGACTTGCAGCTGTAATTGCAGTGAAAGGTGTTTCTACAAAGTATTGACTCAGGGGGGCTGAATACAAATGCACACCACACTTTTCACATATTTATTTGTAAAACATTTTAGAAACAATTTATTATTTTCCTTCCACTTCACAATTATGTGCCACTTTGTGTTGGTCAATCACATAAAATGCCAATAAAATAAATTTACCTTTTTGGTTGTAACATGACAAAATGTAGGAAATTTCAAGGAGTATAAATACTTTTTCAAGGCACTATATAAAGTATCATAGCCGGTCATAGCTGTAGGCACATGTATTACCTACTCTCAAAATGGCAACAGTGTAATATATCCTTTCAGCCCTTTAAACCACTTCAAATCCGGACCAATTCTGACACTTCTTACATACATATAAAAAAAAAGGATTTCCTTTTTTTTCCTGGAAAATGACTTAGAACCCCCAAACATTATATATTTTCTAAAAGTAAAGGCTGTGGAGACTAAAATGGTGGTAGTTGTATTTTATTAGATTGCACAGTGGTTTATCAAGAGTAAATTTTAATGAAAAAACATTTTTGATGAATTTTAGCGATGGAAAAAACAAAAAATACCCACATTTTCTTGCAAAGTTACGCTACGTAAATAGATACTTGTTTATCTATATGTCACGCTTTAAAATATCTCATGTCTGTAGAATGGCAACAAACTACAGTACATGAAATTATCCATAGGAGACACTTTAAAAGCTGTTGGCAAAGTGGCACATCTGTAGCATGTATAACACATGCTGCAGCAAAAATTACATTACTAAAGAAAAAAAAAAAAAAACAAGTCAAATAACATTAGAATTAACTCAGGGTTACAATTGCCCGGCCATTTAAAAAAAAAAGAAAGAAAAAAACGTTATGGGGTCCCCTCCAGTCCATACTACGCCAATTAAAAAAAAAAAAAAAAAAAACACAGCATGGGGTCCAGCCCAGTAGGTCAGGAAAAAAGGGGGGGAGCGAGCACCCCCCCTGAACCATACCAGTCCGCATGCCCTCAACATAAGGGGGTGGGTGCTTGGGGTCAGGGGGGCTCTGCCCCCCACCGTAAAGCACCTTGTCCCCATGTTGATGGGTACTAGGGCCTCTTCCCAACAACCCTGGGCTGCAGGGGGGCTTATCGGAATCTCTGGGGCCCCCAGATCGCAGCCCCCCCATGTGAATTGATATCGGTACATAGTACTTGTACCCATTCACCAAAAAATTGTCAAAAAATAATAAAACACAGAGACAGTTTTTGACAAATCCTTTATCAAGAATAAATAACAGTGTCCCCCAAAGTAGATCCATCGTCAATCATGCCACCCGCCGACCTGAAAAAGAGAAATAATCGCTCTCGCCAACATGGAGGCGCTAAGCCTTACTGCAGGCTCCTTCACTTCACAGTTCTTTTATAGGGAAGGTGCATGCTGGGTCTGTGATGTCAGAATGGGCACATCAACATGGGGACAAGGGGCTTTGAGGTGGAGGGGCAGAGCCTCCCTGCTCCAAAGCACCCACCCTCCCATGTTGAGGGCATGTGGCCTGGTATGGTTCGGGTGGGGGTGCACTCGCCCCCCCCCCCCCCCCCAATCCTGACTTGTCAGGCTTCATGCTCGGATAAGGGTCTGGTATGGATTTTGAGGGGGGTCCCATGCTTGTTTTTTTTTTTTACATTTTTCTATTGCCGGGCAATGCTGGCATTCTTTTCTTTACATTCACCTGTCAGCGGGGAAGCCCACTGACAATGATGACTCATGGATGTTCATGGCTTCCCGGCCCGCTGCTTAACAACCAGCTATTTCTTCACACAGAATCAGTCGATCGTTTTTTGACCAATCCAAATTCTAATCTTTCTGAAAACTTGGAATTCGTTTAGAAAACGAATAAACGAAACACATTTTGATGGATTTTGACTAAATTGGTTACTATTCGTTACTATTTCATTTGGAGATTCGGATGTATCTCGAATACGAATCTGTATTTGGACCGACACGAATTGCACATGTCTAAGTACTGTAGCTTGGACCCATTCCACAAGAATGCACAATTTTAAAGCATGACGTGTTAGGTATCTATTTTCTCAGCGTAACATCATATTTCATCCATTACAAAAAATGGGTTATATATTGTGTTTTTTGTTTTTTTAGTTCATTAAAGTGTATTTTTTTCCATAAAAATTGTGTTTGAAAAACTGCAAATAACCTGTTACATAAAAAAATTGCAATCACAGCCATTTTATTCTTTAGGTCCTCTGCTAAACAAATATATAGAGTTTGGGGGTTCTAAGTATTGTTTTTATTTGTAAACAAAAAATGTCAGAATAGACCTGGTCTTAAATTGGGTATTGCTGTTTTCTTTGTTTTTATTTTTTAACCTCAAGTGACTTTAAAGTGGTTCTAAAAGCTGAAGTTTTTTTTACCTTAATGCATTCTCTGCATTAGGGTAAAAAAACAACTTCTAAGTGCAGATTCCCCCCCCCCCCCCCTTAGGCTGGGTTCACACATACAGTATCTCACAAAAGTGAGTATACCCCTCACATTTTTGTAAATGTTTTATTATATCATTTCATACGACAACACTGAAGAAATGACACTTTGCTACAATGTAAAGTAGTGAGTGTACAGCTTGTATAACAGTGTAAATTTGCTGTCCCTTCAAAACAACTCAATACACAGCCCTTATTGTAAACCGCTGGCAACAAAAGTAGGTACACCCCAAAGTGAAAATGTCCAAATTGGTCAGACATATGAGTGCTGCCAGCATTGCTGCAGAGGTTGAAGAGGTGGGGGCAGCCTGTCAGTGCTCAGACCATATGCCGCACATTGCGTCAAATTGGTCTGCATGGCTGTTATCCCAGAAGGAAACGTCTTCTAAAAATGATGCACAAGAAAGCCCGCCAACAGTTTGCAAGCAGACTAAGGACATGGATTACTGGAACCATGTCCAGTGGCCTGATGAGACCAAGATAAACTTATTTGGTTCAGATGGTGTCAACTGTGTGTGGCGGCAACCAGGGGAGGAGTACAAAGACAAGTGTGTCTTGCCTATAGTCAAGCATGGTGGTGGGAGTGTCATGGTCTGGGGCTGCATGAGTGCTTCCGGCACTGGAGAGCTACAATTCATTGAGGGAACCATAAATGCCAAGATATACTGTGACATACTGAAGCAGAGCATGATCCCCTCCCTTTGGAGACTGGGCCGCAGGCAGGATTCCAACATGATAACGACCCCAAACACACCTCCAAGATGACTACTGCCTTGCTAAAGAAGCTGAGGGTAAAGGTGATAGACTGGCCAAGCATGTCTCCAGACCTAAACCCTATTGAATATCTGTGGGGCACCTTCAAACAGAAGGTGGAGGAGTGCAGGGTCTTTAACATCCAACAGCTCCATGATATCGTCATGGAGGAGTGGAAGAGGACTCCAGAGGCAACCTGTGAAGCTCTGGTGAACTGCATGCCCAGGAGGGTTACGGCAGTGCTGGAAAATAATGGTGGCCACACAAAATATTGACACTTTGGGTCCAATTTGGACATTGTCACTTGAGGGTGTACTCACTTTTGTTGCCAGCCGTTTAGACATTAATGGCTGTGTGTTGAGTTGTTTTGAGGGGACAGCAAATTTACGCTCTTATAGAAGAAGCTGTACACTCACTACTTTACATTGTAGCAAAGTGTCATCTCTTCAGTGTTGTCACATGAAAAGATATGATATAATATTTACAAAAATGTGAGGGTTGTACTCACTTTTGTGAGATACTGTATGTGAATTGGATGCAGGCTTCCCCACATCCAATTCACATGACAGGAGAGTGTGACCAGATGCCAGTGGAACTGGTTCACACAGCTCCAGGGCGGCCGCGGTCCGCATTTAAAAAGGGTTCTGTGCATCTTTGGTTCTGAATCAAGTGCAAATTCAGGCAAAATTTCAGACCTAATTCGCACCTGAATAGGTGAACAGGGACACACCAGACCCCATGCTGTAATCTGCAGCCGCAGCAATTGTGAACCCAGCCTTATACTTACCAGAGCCCGATCTCAATCCAGTGATGTGTACAAGAGCAGAAACTCTCTTGGCTCTCTCCCTCCTCATAAGCTCAGAGACAGCAGTGGTATCCATTGAAGCCAGTCACAGCCAGTGAGGAGAGAGCGGAGGGCGGGGCTGAGCCACACTCTGTGTGTCTATGGACACACAGAGCCAGCTCAGAAGCAAGCCTGCATGAGTGCCCCCATAACAAGAGGCTTGCTATAGTGGGCACTCAGTGGGGGGAGGAGCCAGGAGCGTCGGCAGGGGACATAAGAAGAGAAGTATCGGGACTGCTCTGTGCAAAACCATTACACAGAATAGGTAAGTATAACATGTTTGTTATTTTTTTTTAATTAGGTGTTTGCAATCACTTTAATATAGTGTCATCTGATCCAATCACTATTTGTCAAATTTTGCAATAAAAAATTTTAACTGTAAAAATTATTGCAATGGAGACATTTCTTAAACAAATTGATTTCTTTTAAAATTATGTTAATACATTCCTGCAGTCCATCGAAATGGAGAGATGATATCAATGTCTATGATAACAGAACATGGTGTATAAAATCTACTACATCATTAGCTTGTACCATCAGAAAGACATAAACCAATTTTAGACTTAATTAAAGATTTTTTTTTCAACCTAAAATACAGTTTCTGTTTAAAGGAAATGTGCTATTTTCATAAGCCGGCCCCTTTATAAAGTGATAATAGGACTGCATGGGGAACATTTTAGAGAATAAGATGCATTTATCCAATTAGGAGCAAATTTTTAGTAAAAAAAAAAATAAATAAAAATCATACTAATTGATACTAAGAATCTCTAAGTAGCCACAATACATTGTGAAGTTTGCTTAAAGGTAACTTTGCATTTTTTTTGCAAAAGAAAATGACAACTAACCAAATAAAACTTTAATTACCACACGAGGGATCCATATGTGTTTGTATCTGCTCCCACATCCTCCATCCTTATCTCTTCTCTTTGGCAGCATGACCTATTCTAAAGTCTACAAATTTTCTCTAATTGATTACTGGTCTGCAATTGTTCACAGACCAGTGACATAGCTCCCAACTATGTCTGATTTGGAGGGACTGTCTCTGATTTGGAACAAAGTCCCTCTGTCCCTCTTTCCTCCTCATTTGTCCCTCATTTGATCTGATCTATATAGTTGTTTATAAAATGCACTTTTTATCTTTCAAAAAGCGTTTCCCAGTGCTAATCCTTTCATCCAAATCTTACATTTCTGCATTTATAAATGTCAAAAGCCATGATAAATGAATAGTGGTTAAAAAAAGCACTTGTGAGTTTAAGTTGTTTTTTTTTTTTTTTTAATAATTCTCCTTTATGGGGATGTGGCTGGGGTGTTTCCTATGCCTACATACTTTTGCTAATAGGTGTTCCTCATTCCAGTCTAAAAAAGTTGGGAGGTTTGCAGTGAGGCCCCTTGCACACTGCATTACATCCCTAATTGAGTTTCACACAGGGCTGTCTAGCTTTAGTGGGTCCCTCCTGGCATTTTGGTTTGCCCAAAAGTGCAGCATCCAGCCCTACTGTTTGCAGCCTGTGGAAGTGTATTGCAGGCTGCAGCTGGGCAGGGCTGAGTGCTGTACTGAGCAGTACTCAATGTTAGGGCCTATGTGTTCTGGGATGAATGCCTAGAATGTAGAAGACCTGCATTCTGGACATTAGCCCTTTAATTCATAGGGCCTAAATATGGGTACTGGTTACAGCTCAGAGATCAAAAATCCAGACCTTGTCCTAAAGAACTTGTGTGTCAAAGTGGATTTATGACTTGCATCAACATTGTCTAGGGTCCGTCGGGTTTTTATTGTTGTGTCCTTGTAGGGAAGATTCACTTTCTTCCTATGTCCTGACAATTGTCACCAGCAGAAGTGTTTTTAGGGTCCTAGTAGACCAGGGGCACCTCTGGTCATAGATATGAAAATGTTGAGGAGCTGGTAGGATACTATGATGACCACTTCGGATCAAATCTAAAGCCCCGTACACACGAGTAGAAATTCGGCCGGGAAAATTCGTCTGACGACCGGTCTGCCGATTTTCGACTTGTTAGTATGGTGCTTCCGAAAATCGACTCCGACTTTTCGGCCAAAAAAATTCTGGTGTGCAGGCTATATAATTTTTGTCGACCGTCAACACACGTCCGATTTTCGTCTCGTTAGTACAGATTTCGACAGGGAAAAATCTTATGAGCAAGACTAGGCATGCTCAGAGATTAAAGAACACATAGAAAGCAATCCAACACATGACATCACTTCTGAAGTAGAATTCTGTTGTACGGGAAAATTTGTGTGCAGTCTAGAGCACATTCAAACCAACTGGCACGCACTCTGGACAAAAGACGGACGACCGGTCGGCGGAAATTCGTTGCGCGTGTACGAGGCTTAAGACAATTTTTAGATGAACAAAAACGAATTAGGCAAAAAACAGTCCTATTATGATGACAAATTAAGATGTATTAAAAAGTAGATCAATTATACAATAGGGTTGAGTTACTAAAACTGGAGAATGTAAAATCTGTTACAGCTCTGCATAGTAACCAATCAGTTTCTGTTTTCTTTTTTCTTTCCAAAGCTTAATTGAACAAGCTGCAGTTAGAAGCTGAATGGCTAACATGCACAGCTGCATCAGATTTCTCACTCTCCCATTTTAGTAAATCAACCCCAGTGTTTCAAAACTGTATAATGCATATAAATATTATCTCCACAATCCATAGGAGATTCAGGGCACTCAGTTAAAGACCTGGGGCAGGTGCCCTGGTTGCCAGGCTGTAGCAATGCTGCTGGTCATCAAGACTAAAAAATAATGAAAATCCAAAACTTTGGGTTGTTCCCAGAACAGGAAATCTTCTAATCTGAACACTTCTTCTGCTGAAAGTTGTCTAGAGGGGTTATTTACTTTTCTCTTAACCCACTTTTATTTCTCCAAAACAGGAATTAATAGAAAACTTCTTCAAAGGAACACAAATGGGGCAAAAAATGTTTTTTTTTAGCCATTTCCTATTCTAAAAAGGTTTTGCCACCACTGCTATAAGAAACACATATAGGGAAGACAATAAGGATCATGGCATAAAAGCAAAAGTCTGAATCATGCAGTAATTGACTCCGGTCTGTATGAATACCAAGTTCCTATTAGTTACCAAATATACACACATAGAATAAACTTTCTGAGCTAAATAAATGCAACTTACCTGCCATGTGCTAGTGAAATACATCAGACATATCCCCAAAATGACTTTAGGGAGTGTTTGCAAATTGATAACGGTACAACTCCTTTTTGACTGTTAAGAGCGCCAAACATTTGCAAAGTGTCTGCAAAGTGTCACCTGCGTTTGTATTCTTAGCTGAGAGACGTTTTTTATGTTTTATCTGTAAAATCCCCAGGCAATCTCCTGCTATCTGAGAGGGGAAGAAAGAATCAAGATAAAGGTTTGTCTTACCTGGAAAATGCCGATAAACATTCTAAGAGACGAGGACAGTTCCTCCAAATCATCAGGCTGCCAGCTTGTCCACCGCAAAGACATCTAGCTGAAACTCGATAGCACCAAGACTGATAAAATATTTATACCAAAGGGACACAAGCCGCGTGTGTACGAGGGCTCTTACATTTTTAAACAGGTTCTACCTGGCAATACGACATATAAAATCAATACTGTACATTGACTGTTGTTAGAAGTGGGAGAATAACTTTTTATTTTACTCCTAAGAAATGTTCTGTCTAAGTTGACTTCCCTGCTTTGCTGATGAGGCAGATGTCCTTGGGTTATTCTTAGAGGTCATTATGTCTAGTTAGCCAGCAATATGACCCTGTAGTTTTTAATTAATAATAGAGGCTTCTAATTTCCCCCAATTGTTTAAGCTGAACTTAAGCCCTTTAACTCTAGTCAATACCCCCATTAGATTGAAACCAAAAGCTAAACGAAATAGTCCAAATGCATACCTGAATTCACAGTTGCATGATGCACCAGTTCCCGGGTCTTCTGAATCCTGAAAACAGGAGGGCAACAAGTCAGGTCGATGTTGGGTTTGGTCTTCAGTCCCAAGAGAGGTGCCAGGTAGGGTGTTTATAAGGAGGAGTGGGCTCTCTCCAGAAAAACCTGCCCTCAATCTATCCATTACTATATATGTGCTCCTACTATTGAGGCTGTCAAACTTAGGAGTTAGGACTGGGGTGTTTTGTTGCTTATGCATGTATTTGCAAATGTGTGTCAACTGAACCCCTGTTTTTACGGTGAACAATTAGGACAATTCGGTTTGTTGCGGGCTGGCTGGTAAGTTGAGCTGGGAATTTTTCTTTGTTTTTGTTCGACATGCATCTTCCGTCTATGTGCTCCCTGCTGTTAAAGCAAGTTAAAGGTTGGGGCAGTTGCCGTTTGTTTGTACAGGGTGTTTATAAAGACCCTGTCATTACCTTCTACCTTGACAGAAGGTGTGAAGCATGAGTTTTGAATCACAAAAGTTCCAGGCCACCTGCAGCACTCCCTGTTCCTTCTTCATCACTGGGTTTCTGGAGAAAGTACAAAAATCTCCTAAGATCAGGAAAAAAAATCTACTGAAGCACCAACTCCACCCTCCCCTTTCCTTTTAGCTGTATACAGATGGCCTCATACAAAGTTTTAATTAGGGATGATCGAACTTTTCAAAAGTTCGGTTCGGCCAGAACATCCGAACTACCCGAAAAGTTCGGCCCGGATTTCAGAACCCCATTGAAATCAATGGGACCCAAACTTCGGTAATCAAAAAACACCATTTTGAAGCCCTAAAACCCAATAAATGCCCCTCAAAAGTGCCTAGGGTTCTGGGTCATACCCCAGGGACTATTAATCACACAAAAAAAAAGTTCTTAAAAATTGTCATTTTTGATAGAGAGCCAATTATTGGAAAAATTAAAAAAAAAAAAAAAATGTCTTTGGATTTAGTATCTGGGGTGTGTAAAAAGTGTACCTGTGAAGTTTCAGCTCTGTAGCATGTCCAGAACCATAAAAAAAAGTTTGTTTGTATTAGAACACTTACAGAACAGGTTAGTGGCTTCTCGCTTTTCACACCTTGCCGGTTTAATAGCAAGCGTTGTTTTGGGCATTTTTTGAGTTCTTTTGAGGCAGGAAAAACATCTGAACTTGTGTATACGGGTATATATACCACTATACACAAGTTCAGATGTTTTGCCTGCCTCTAAAGAACCCAAAAAATGCCCAAAAAAACGCCTGCTACTAAACCGGCAAGGTGTGAAAAGAGCGAAGCCATATTACAGATCTATAATTGCACTAATACAAATTATATTTTTTTTTATGGTTCTGGACATGCTACAGAGCTGAAACTTCACAGGTACACCTTTTAGACCCCCCAGACACAAAATCACACAAAAAAAAAGTTCTTAAAAATTATCATTTTTGATAGATTTTTGATAGAGAGACAATTATTGAAAAAAAAAAATTAAAAAAAAAAATGTCTTTGGATTTAGTATCTGTGGGGTCTAAAAAGTGTACCTGTGAAGTTTCAGCTCTGTAGCATGTCCAGAACCATAAAAAAAAGATGGTTTGTATTTTGTTGGCTTCTCGCTTTTCACACCTTGCTAGTTTAGTAGCAAGCATTTTTTTGGGCATTTTTTGGGTTCTTTGGAGTCAGGAAAAACATCTGAACTTGTGCATAGTGGTATATATACTTCCAAAGAACCCAAAAAAATTCACCCAAAAAAAAAAGCCCAGGTGTGTTGTTGCAGGCAGGTTTTTGGAGGCAGGCAAAACATCTGAACTTGTGTACACACACATACTTATATGTATTTTACATTTAGACATATATAGGTGTTATAGGAGCGTAACCATATTAGTGTAAATGATTTCATTAGCGCAAGCATATATTTCTGCTACTATCACACCTATATATGTCTAGGTGTGTATATACATATAAGTATGTGTGTATATATACCCGTATACACAAGTTCAGAAGTTTTGCCTGCCTCCAAAAACCCCAAAAAAATGCCTGCAACAACACACCTGGGCGTTTTTTTTTTTTTTTTTTTTTTGGCGCTAGCGTTTTTTTGGGCATGTTTTGGGGATCTTTGGAGGCAGGCAAAACATCTGAACTTGTGTATAGTGGTGTATATACACACATACTTATATGTATATACACACCTAGATATATATAGGTGTGATAGGAGCGTAACTATATTGGTGTAAATTATTTCATTAGCACAAGTAGTTTTTTCTGCTCCTTTCACACCTATATATGTGCAGGTGTATATATACATACATGGGTGTGTATATATACCCCCTATACACATGTTCAGATGTCATGCCTGACTCCAAACATGTGCTCAAAAAATCACTATAGACGCCTGCAGCAAAAAAGAATGCTGACGGAGGCGAAGCCATATTACTGCAGCGAAAGTGACTTGAGAGAAACTTTCTTTTCTCTATAGCGGTCACCCTGATATGGAAGGGTTTGGTCACCCTGCCATAGCAGTCACTGTCAGTTCACCCTACACTACATTACGGTCACCCTGATATGGAAGGGTTCGGTCACCCTGCCATAGCAGTCAGTTTAACCCTACACTACATTACGGTCACCCTGACACTTCATACTTTCCCTACAGAAACTACATTTTTGAAGCTAACTAAAGTGTAAAAGAGCACCCTAACTACACTAGATATCCCTTTCCTCACACTGATAAATGCTAAATGACACTTTTAAAGTAAAATTAACAGAACTGCTTCCACTCTCTTCCATGTCCCTGTATAACAATGCTAGGAATTTGGCGGGGGCTATCTTATATACTGGGGGGCGTATTCACTAATGATTGGCCTAGGGACCCCCTAGTCACTCCAATCACATTCCTAGCATTCTCCTGCCCCCTCAATTGGCTTTTGCTAATGGTTCTGGTCCAATCACAGGCTTTTAAAGCCCATTTCCTGAACCATTGCATTTTGGTCGGTTCTGGTTGGCGAATTCCGAACTTTTTGGGCAAAAAGTTCTAAATTCGGCTGAACCTCGAACACCCAATGTTCGGGCCGAACCGATGGTCGACCCGAACCGTTCGATCATCCCTAGTTTTAATCAGAGACAGAAAGTATGAAGGCAAACAGCTTCCACTGCAGATTCTCTTTAGAAGACCTACTGTTGAATTTACTAAAGACAAATTGACTGTGCACTTTGCAAAGTGTTGTTGCACTCTGCAAGTGCAGTTGCTTCTGAGCTTAGTAAATGAGGTAAAGCTGTACTTTGATAAAAGAACCTAATAGCGTGCAAGGAAAAGCAAAAAATCTAGCTTCTGCTCATTTACTAAGCTCTGGAACAACTGCACTTGCAAATTGCCACTGCACTTTGCAAATTGCATTTAGTAAATCAACCTCTTTGTGTCACGGGCTCACCTTGTATTTAAGTTTAATTAATTAAACATTTTTAGCAACTAGTAAAAAAACAACTGTTCAAAAATGCATAAATATCAAGTTAAAAAGTGACCCCCAAGCCCTTAAAGTTTCCTTTCCTTTTACAGTGAACCTGTGCTTTGCCCATACAGGGCAACTGAACAGGTTCACTTTAATGCTGACCTCCCCAGCAGTATATACTAACCCTCCATTCGCTCCTTTGCTGCCTCGTTTAACTGCCAGGAGTAAAAAGGTTGTGAGCTACAAGTCACCAAAGTGCATTAGCCCAGTGTTATCACGTGGGGCGCGTCACATGTCCCTACAAATGCTGAAGCAGCGGATTCTCCCTCCAGCTACTGGAACTAAACAGAACAGTAGTAGGGTGAAGTAAGTATGGTAAGTAAATTTATACTACTGTGGGTGTAAACATTGTACAGTTATTATTTTTCTGTAGGCCACCTGGAAAAATCCCATCCACCTTCCTCTTCTACAAATCTGTTCTTTCACCACCAGGGTCTCCTCAAACCTTTGCCTCCTCGCACTCATTCCTCATAGACTTTTATGGAAGCAAAGGTCACAGGGAGTATGGGTGGCAGGCTAAGGAATAAAGATGCCATGGCAATGATATTTACTTTTTACAGATCTACGAGAGGCATAAAGATGCCGTGGCAATGAAATTAAAATTTCTCTGTCGCTCATTGACAGACGTAGTCCTACTTGATTAATATCAACTCGGGTTATACTGCCCTCTACAGGAGTAGGACTAGACAGGAAAGAAAACGTTCTGGCCACACCTTAGGGGCAGTCCCAGAGGGTATATCCTCTCACTTCCTGCTACAGGATATCAGTTTTTTTCTGTCTAGTTAGGAGTAAGGACCTAAGTTCCTTGCTGGGATCTTTGGTCCTGGCAAGATTTTTTAGAAATACTTTTTTAGGCAGCTTTTCTTCTCCAGTGTTCCTGTGAGATCTTCAAGCAAGTACGCTGAAACTGGGCGACGGGCTGGATGTTGAGATCCAGTGGTCACCCCAGTTCAGCCTACGAGCGCGTGCAGGCCATAGCTCCGCGCTGGGTCGGCCGCGACATAGTCCCACTGGACGGGGACTGACCCTGCGAGTTAAACGTCTCGCCTGGACGCCAATGACCAGTTGCAAACTGAGTCACGGCGTCCGTATTGGTCGACAGCCCCCCACCCCGGTGGAGAGGGGTTCTGTCAGGAGTTGGCGCCAGCCTGGTTCCGGTATGGTGAGTAAAATGTTCCCCCTGTCGGGTTTGTTGGTGGACGCGGGCCCCTCTCTGGGATGGATGGACGTGATCCTAGCAGGTGTCATTGATCCCCCTCTTAAGAGCTTGGTTTGGGAGCTGACGATCTATAGTCACTATATGACACTATAAGGGAGATGACTGAAGTCAGTGGCAGACTGCTAAAAGGCATTACTATTAAGGTATAGAGGTATCCTACCTGACATAATGTGTAGTGTATACAGGCCGATGCCTATGCCTGCATTACCACATCCGCAGGTCGCCATCCTTCCATAAAGCCGGTCACCTCCGCAGGGCACACACTCCCGCAGGCCGCACAGGCCGAGCGCACACTCCTGCAGGCCGCACAGGCCGAGTGCACACTCCCGCAGGCCGCACAGGCCGAGCGCACACTCCCGCAGGCCGCTGCTACTTTGCTCAAGCCGCCGCTATCCTCCACAGGACACTGAGGGGCTGCCGCCATTTTCCTGCAGATCGCACGGGGCCGCCATATTGGCGTAGCCTCGTGTCTCCAGCATGGGGGCGGCCATGTTTGAGGTGACCAAACACCTCGAGGAGTAATTGGGAGGCGCCGGAAGGCGTGTAAAGGGGCGGAGCCGCCTCCTCGGCCCGGGAAAGCAAGCCAAAGACTTCCTGTCTGTAACAGACAGTGCTGGAAGCAGGTTGATAAGAAACTTCTGTGCATCAGGTGAGCCTTGGGGTCTCTCTCTCTCTCTCTCTGAGGGGTCCAAGCAGGTACACTGAGGGGCGCTATTGCGCTGGGGGACTAAGTAAAAAAAAAAAAAAAAAAAAAAGAAAAATGTTTTTTCTTGCAATTAATTTTTTGTGTTTGCTGGCAAGTGTCTTGTTAATCATGAACCCTGCCACACATGTATCCCCACCTGATCCCCTCGAGGTGGCCGCAGGACCCTCCAGTACCCCACTTGTGATGATGCATTATCAGCAGTTTTGGAGTCTTTGGTATCCCGGGTGGAGGTAGCCTGTCAGGGACGGGGGTCAAGAAAAGCGACCCCCGCCTACCCCTATTTTCATCTGATACTTCAGATACGGATTCTGAGCTGGTCATGGCAGCCCCTTTTCTGGGGTTGCTGTCTCAGGTACGGTCTCCTCAGACAGTGAGGAGGACGCTTCTGCCTCCGCCATAGCACAAGAAGCGCTGGTGGAGGCACTAGTTGTGTCTGTCCGGGAAACCTTAAATCTTGAGATTACACCGGCAGAGGTAGCTGAGACTGATATTCCTTTTTTGGTACTAGCAAGCCTACCAAGATGGCGAAGGGTTTCCCTTGCCCAGATGGGGGTCGTCCGAAAACGAACCCCTGCTATTGCTAGGCGCTATCAGTTTGAGGTATCCCTCATTTTAAGATGGACGGTACCACCAATAGTGGACTCACCGATTCCCAGACTAAATAAAGCCACTGTTATCCCGTTGGATTGACAGAATGGGCCCCCACCCATCTCTAGGGTGGGGGGACGTCTTCACCAGTTTCCGGATCCATGGCTTTCCAGAATCCCGGATAAAGGGGTTCGCGAGGTCATACGGTTGGGATACAAGATCGAGTTTCGATCACTTCCACCGGTGCGATTCTTCCCTTCCAACATTCGACATCCCCGGGTCGCTTAAAAAGCTTTGCGGTGGACAGCTTGATGCAACAGGGAGTGGTAGTTCCCATTCCTTGGACAGTTTCAGGGGTTCTAGTCGAACCTGTTCACAATGCCCAGGAAAAAGGGCTAGGTGTGTCCAATTCTGGTCCTGGGAGAGATGGAGTCCATCCGTACAGTGGTGGCCTCCCTGCATCAGGGGGATCTCCTGGCGTCCATAGACATTTAGGATGCCTATCTTCATATCCCCATCTTCACAGGCTGGTTCCCACCAGGACACTGAACTATCTGGGCCTAATTTTGGATACATCCTTGGCAAGAGTGTTTCTCCATGCGGAGAAACTCCAGAAGATTCAGTCAATGATTCGGATGTTGCTGTCCGTCAACTGGCTGGGACTGATGGTCGCCTCCTTAGAGGCAGTACCGTTTGCCCAGTCTCATACCCGAATTCTCCAAGAGGAGATTCTTCTCAAATGGAATCGGAATCCCGATTCCCTGGACAATCGGATCCGATTGAGCGAGCGGACCAGGGAGGCTCTGGTCTGGTGGCTTCGGTCTCCGATGCTCAGCCAGGGGAAGTAATTTCTTCTGATAAATTCCAGGTTACCGATAAATGTGTTGGAACTGAGAGCGATCAGACTTTGTCCGATTTACTGGACCGAGCAGCTCCAGGGCAGCCCGGTTCGGATCCAATCGGACTATGCCACGGTCAGGACTTATGTCAATCACCAAGGGGCACCAAGAGTGCCCTGGCGGCCATAGAAGTGGCCAACATTCTTTATGGGGCGGAACAGTTGTTCCAGCTCTCTCCGCGATATTCATCCCGGGGGTGGACAGGCAGATTATCTCAGCCGTCAGATTCTGGATCAAGAGGAATAGTCTCTTCATCCAGAGGTATTTCACCAGCTGTCCCTTCATTGGGGCACCCCGGATATGGATCTGTTGGCATGTCGGCTCAACAGGGCTCGCGCCCGCGATCCTCTAGCGGACGCAGCAGACGCGCTGAGCACCCCGTAGGGGCAGTATCAGCTACTGTATGTCTTCTCCCCCTCTCAAGTTACTGCTGAGATTTCTCCGCAGGATAGAGGTGGAGGGAACTCCAGTTATCCTGGTAATTCCGGGCTGGCCTCGTCAAGCCGGGTACGCCGACTTGGGCAGACTAGTCGCGGACGCTCCTTGGAGACTTCTTCTCAGGGAGGATCTGCGGTCTCAAGGACCGATCTTCCATCGTGCTTTACAGTCGCTGGCTTTAACGGCCTGGCCATTGAGACCCAGGTACTCAAGGGTACTTGAGCACTATCAAGGGTCAGGTTTCAGCGTTAGCAATCTTCTTTCAGAAGCCGCTGGCTACTCATTCCTTGATGCGGAATTTCATCCAGGGGGTGCGGCACTTGGCTCCGCCAGTGCACGCGCCCTTACCACCCTGGGATCTTAATTTGGTCTTGTCGGTTCTGCAGAAACCTCCCTTTGAAAATATCAGGGAGATTCCCTTGCTTACATTATCCCAGAAGGTGGCCTTCTTGGTGGCTATCACTTCTGCACGCAGGGTGTCAGAACTGGCTGCATTATCATGCCCTTCCCCATATCTAGTGGTTCATAGGGATAAGGTAGTTCTTCATCTGAAGCCATCCTTTCTTCCTAAGGTGGTTTCAGATTTTCATCTGAATGAAGATATTGTGCTACCTTCCTTGTGTCCTAAGCCCAATCATCCTCGGGAATGTGCGTTGCATTCCTTGGATGTAGTTCGGGCAATCAGGGTATACCTGAAGACTACGGAATCGTTCCGTAAAATGGATTCACTTTTTGTGATCACGGATGGCCCCAGAAAGGGGTTGCCTGCATCTGCCGCGATTAGACAGACGGTGGTACAGGCTTATTCTATTAAGGGTCGGAATCCTCCGTTCCCTGTTAAGGCACACTCTATTCGGGCGATTAGTGTTTCCTGGGCCTTCCACCATCAGGCGCCAGGGGTCCAGGTTTTCAAGGCGATTACTTGATCGTCGGTTCATACCTTTACAAAATTTTATAAAGTTGATGTGATGGCATCGTCGGATGCCTCATTTGGCCGCAAGGTTTTGCAGGCCGCAATTTGAGGAGACCGTTGGTCTACCTCAAGGGTTTGTTGGGTTTTTTCACTTAGGTCTCATCTTTTTGCTCGATGAGTCCTTGATGCTTCTGGTTGGCTTCGGTTGGGCCTTCTGGATTTTGATTTCTGTTATCCCACCCCTCATTTGTGGCACTGCTTTGGGACGTCCCGAGTTGATATTAATCAAGGAGGACTACGTCTGTCAATGAGCGACAGAGAAAAATGGATTTTTGTAAGATCTTACCGTAAAATCCTTTTCTCTTAAGCTCATTGACAGACGTAGTATCCGCCCCTCTGTTTTTGAGTTGGGTTGGGTTAAATTCTCTGACACTGCTTTGTGACATAACTGATATCCTGTAGCAGGAAGTGAGAGGATATACCCTCTGGGACTGCCCCTAAGGTGTGGCCAGAATGTTTTCTTTCCTGTCTAGTCCTACTCCTGTAGAGGGCAGTATAACCCGAGTTGATATTAATCAAGGAGGACTATGTCTGTCAATGAGCTTAAGAGAAAAGGATTTTACGGTAAGATCTTACAAAAATCCATTTATTTACAGATCTGTGAAAGGAATAAAGATACCATGACAATGATATTTAAGTAATTACAGACCTGTAGAGTGGGAGTGTGGGAAAAGTTTACCTAGAGAAAAAGGAAAAACAGTACTTTGAAAGTTTGTTTGTCCAACCTGCAGCCCAAGACGACTATGAATGTGACCCAACACGAAATTGTAAACTCACTTAAAAATTTAGATTTTTTTGGGGGGGGGGGATTTTTTGTAAATATATTTTTACACTTAGCGAACACATGCAGCCGAATTTAAATTTGACAGCGTCTCTTTACTGGACTTTTATAATCTTTATCTTCCCAAAGAAAAATCTCCCACTCTTCACAATCACATCTTATTCATGTCATCAGTTTTCGGCAGCACTAATATTTGTTCACTGCTATTTTTAAGGATGAAGCACATAAAGTGCAAAATTAGAACCAAACTATCTAATAAGCACCTTGATAATTCATTGAAAGTTGCTACTACATCTATCCAACCATTAGTGCATTCGTCAAAAACAATGTCAAATATTGCACTAGTTTTATGTTGCCTTCTTACTTTTATAAAATATTAGAAAAATTAAGTTTTATTACTCAGATACATGCATTATCTTTATCAATTAACTGATCGTTGACTTGTGATCTGTCTGACTTTTTATGCTCATCAGCTATCTTTATTGTTAATGTATTTTATGTGTGGCCCAAGACAATTCCTCTTCTTCCAATGTGGCCCAGGAAGGTTAAAAGGTTTGACACCCCTGACTTAGGCCAACTTTTTGCTTGCTCTCAAATAGGCAAGACTCATAGAAACATAGAATGTGTCGGCAGATAAGAACCATTTGGCCCATCTAGTCTGCCCAATATATCTGAATCCTATGAATAGTCCCTGGCCCTATCTTATATGAAGGATAGCCTTATGCCTATCCCATGCATGCTTAAACTCCACTCAGGTATGTTTTAAGTAGCCAAGCTTATTGTCCAGATTAGGTATTAAGGCATTAGGTGAAAAAGCTATTTCCAGACAGGATGCCAACGCAACAAAAATGTTTTTTCTGATTATATTTTTCAGCTCAGAAGCCTCCTCCGGACGCGGTTTGACCTTAGAGGAGATGAAGAAAAGTTTTCAGTACCCACCGATAGACAAGAATGGTAAGTACAGATGTACTTGTAACAGTAATAATGTAATCACAATGTTTTTCTGCATGGAGATGGACTTCGAAAAGCCTGAACATTTATTTTAAGACCAGAACAGCATGTTATTTCAGTTGAAAGCTTGGACCGCTACTCTTAAGATAAACAGATTAGGCAGCCATCTGGAAGTTTCTATGTTCAAAGTTATAAGAAAAATAATAAATCAGAAAGAATGAAAAAAGTAAAAAGAATAAAAATATGACAAACAATTATACAGAAGCATTACAGGAAAAAATTTCCGACCTTAGCAATAACCTCTTCGATAAAGCAAACTGAAGAAACCCAATCAAAATGAATTCTTTGCTAATCTAGCTACAGTTACAGTGACATAGTCAGTTTTAAAAGATTACATTTTTGTTGAAGATTTCCATGATGCATATAGAATACAGAAATCATCAGCCAGAAGAAGGAACAAACATAGTATATAATTGCACAGAATAAGCGTAGGTCATTGCCAATTCCTAAACCATACATAAGAATGTAATCAACATACAGATGAACATTACATTAAGAAAAATATTGCAAAATGTTGACATAAGTTTGTAAACTGTGGCAAAGGTGTAAGAATGATAATGCCTTATCCTCTAAATCTGCTGATGAAGGAAAAAAGATGGAAATGGGAATATTAGAAAGGGTAGAGTAATAGAAAAAGAAGAGAAGAAGGGTGGGGTATAGAGGTGAGGCATCTCATCCTGGCGTATTCCTTCATTGATGGAAGCAATTCTGTAATGTTTGAGGAAGTATAAATCTGAGTCCAGCTTTATACCAAGGAAGTATAAACCTGTGAATGTATTATATTTATCATATATATTTGAGGATAATTCCTCCATACGTCTTAGGAACTGCATTTCAGTCAACCAGTTATATATAGAGTAATTGTGGTGGATTTCAAGTATTTGGGGATAACCGATTTTGCAGCTATAAGAGAAAACCTAAGTAGACCTTTCTTGGAAACTACTATGGAGTCTAGTTTCACTGAAAGAAAAGCAATTTGCAGGGTGTAGGAGATTTTTGTGGCTGTTATGTGGTCATACATATTGAAACTTAATGTTCAAAATGATGTGAGACATAGACATGACCACAAAATATGTATCAGCCTACTCAGATGGCTATGATATCTCTAGCAGGAGTCAGATGTTTGTGGGAAAAATAGTATGGCGCCTTCCTGGGTAGAGATACAACCTAGATACCACCACCTAAGAGGATGAAGTAGTGGCATAGGGGCCAGAAGATGGAACCATAGCTCAAGATGGTAAACAAGGGTTGCCTCTCCAATTCTGAATTAGACAGTCCAGTATTCAGAGCATGCATGCCACTGTCTGGTTTTAGGGTGGGTGCCATTTTTGAAATGACTGATACTCTCCTGCCTTGTGCCCCTGGCTCCCTTTCTCTTCAACTCTAAGACCAAAAAGAATGGTGTCAGTTGAAGCCATTTCAGGTGTGAGTATCAGTTTGCAACAGAGAACCAAATTTGCTTTCTGTGGTAGCTCTTCATGCCTATGTGCTTCCACTTAAATCATATTGTTTGCTTCATTCAAAGGGTTTTTTACATATGTCCAGATCTCCATTTTAGCATTAGAGGTTCTCAGAATGTTGATTATTGACTTTCCAGAAAACTATTGCTTGCTCTTCTATAGGTTTATGTGTGCTAGGGATCCAAATAATGGGAATCTAAACTATAACCAGCAGGGCCAGGACAAGAGTTGGGCAGGAGGGATGGCTACCCTGGGCACTGTGGTATCATGTAAGATGGGGGGGTCGCCACAAGGAGATTGGGAAGGGGGAATTTAGGGGGCTGCAGGAGGTAAGTATTGTTCTGGGAGGGGAAATTTGAATGGAGGGGGTGCTATGAGTGGTGATTTAGGGAGATTTATGTTAGGAGGGGGATGGGAGGAAGAAGATTTGTGCTAG
This sequence comes from Pelophylax lessonae, assembly GCF_965119305.1. Classification (NCBI taxonomy): domain Eukaryota; kingdom Metazoa; phylum Chordata; class Amphibia; order Anura; family Ranidae; genus Pelophylax; species Pelophylax lessonae. Next base: position 265,744,439 of record NC_138775.1, on the reverse strand, counting down.
GTGGGGGAATTGGGGGGGGGGGGATTTGTGCTGAGAGGGGGAAATTTCAAATGAGGGGGAGAAGATGTGTACTAGAAGGGAACACTTTAGGGGTAGAGGATTTGTGTTAGGAGGGGGTGATTTCTCTTTGCGGGGGGGCATTTAAGCTGGGGGGATTTGGGGGATTGGGTAGCAAAGATTTGTGTTGAGATATAGGGGAATTCAGCAGGGGGGCAGATTTGCACTGGGAGGAGGGGGAATGTTATTCTTAGGGGCTAAACATGCAGATTAGCCCTCAGTGTTTTTTTGAGGGGAAATTTATACTGACACATATTGCTCATACATTTTGGGGGGGGGGGCATAGCGCAGTTTGGCGTGTTCGCCCCGGGATCTTGATGACCTTGCGTGTCTAACTAGTGACCTTGGTGTAACTAGCACCAAGGTCACTAGTTAGATATGCACTAGAAATGGAGATATGTCTATGCTTAAAGTGTCTGTTGGCCTAAGTGAACACCTTACAAGTCCTAACCCTTAGTTTACATTATTATTATTATTTTTTTATTATTCATTAGTGAGATACTGTAAATTAGTCATGAAGGAGGATAATGAGCTTCTTGCGTCTGTTGAGGACTTCAATGGCCAGATATCGAAGCTAGAGTATTTGGATTTCCCACTTATCTACACAGAGTATTCCTTCCCCTGCTTTACTTCTTTACTTCAGCATAGGCTTCTAGTAAGGCAGTGCCTCCTTAGGGTATTTGCACACTGTACTGATGTATGAACATCAGGCATTCCTAGCAGAAAAAAACCACAAGGATAGGTTGTATAGCATTTGCGTGTTGTAAAAAATCTTCTAGATTCATTTTACTAAGGGAGTGTGGTGTACGCATGTAAATGCACATATTTGCATGTACACGTGTAAATATACGCGTAGCACCCTTCTAGTTTCTAGGATGATAGGTAAATTTAGTTATTTTTGGTTCCTCTGTAATCATTGGAGCAGTTATTGATTTTTCTGGACTGTTCTTGATCTTACAGGCTGCTGGTTTTATTGCTTCCCCCGCATTCTGGAGGCTTACAGAATATAGAGGGATGGGAGAATCCAACGGGAAGCTTGAAAATGTATTGTGCTGCAGCTAGTTCCTAGGGAGGTGTGCCAAGTCCGTGGCAAGGGAAACATAAACAGTCTGGGGGTCTGCTGGAGAGGTTTAAGACTCAGGGGCTGCTGCCCCTTGGAAGAAGTTCTGATGTAGTCTGCTTATGTTCATCGAGGTCCCAGCTATAGCAGAGCTGGGGAGGGGATTCCCAATTACCTTTGGAACCCATGCAGCAGTTTCACCTGAGAGTTTTGTCTGGAAGAACTTACTGAAGAGTGACAGGTGAAGACTGCAAGGTGTGAAGCTGCCCTGGGATGTGACTACTGACTGTGCACTGTTCACCTAGTAATGTGTGTCCTCCTGTTACAAGTCAGCATTTTTGAAGTATCCCATGTCACCCCAACCCTCTCCTGTTACAAGTTCTACCAGCAATCATATAAAGACACCAGACTGTTTAATGGTAGACTATTACCTGTGTGATTGGTAGCCTCTGCACTGTTTTGAAGATAATTTAAAAACAGTGGCTTCTATGGGGGGTAGCACTACATACTGATCAGGAGTGCAGATTTTTGCATTTATTTTAATTTTTTTAATGATGTATATGCAATGCAATACTTGTGTGTACAGGACCATAAAAACAAAGGACTTTATTTAGATGGGAAAAAAAATGCATGAATGTCTAAAAACATTGTGTTTTTTTGGTGTATGTATGCAGGAAGCCTAATAATGTCCCTGACAGGTGTATCTGAGCACTTGTGTGCTGACATCTCACCAACAGAGAAATATATAAAAAGCGTGTGTGTGTGTGTGTGTGTGTGCGTGTGTGTGTGTGTGTGTGTGTGAAGGGGGCTCACCCTGTGAAATATCACTTCTGTAGTAGACTGACCCGTCAGTATTAAGTTTATTGTTGTCTGCCAGAACACACAGCTGTCTTTTTTACACAGACCCGCGTGGACGACATTGCATTTATTTTACTTCCTTTCATTTGACAGGTTACGTGTCTGATCCCATGAGCACTATGCGATTTCATAGTTGCTGCAGGAGCAGCAGTTTCGAAGACAGTAACTGACAGATGGAGCCGTTACAGGCGGTGGCGGGATCCCAGTAAAAGGGCAAATGCAGCGCCACCTGACAGCCCAGGGGGAAGTGTTTACACACAAAGATTCTCTCTTCTTTTATTTATGTCAGATAATTCATTTTTATGTTCTTGTTTTGTTCATTTTTATTACATGAGAGAGACTGTGAGACTTTATCAATTTTCACCTGGTAGGAAAAAAAAAGATGCAGCTTTAACTAACAGTTATTATATTAATTGGTTCAACCTATGCTTTGTTTTACTCCCTGTTTGTGTTTTGCAATATCTTATGTTGCCTGATCAAAGTATAATTTAGAGGATCTTGAGAATGTGTTTGTCCACTTATGGCGGAAGATATCTGTTCATTAGGGATGAGCTCAGGCGTATTCGGATACTAAAAGACAACAACAAGAGAAGGGCACACCGACCTAGTGCATTACCACTAAAAAGCAGCACCTTTTTGGCTCTGAGAAAGTGGGTTTGCCCTCAAAACGCGTCAGCCTAGCCTTAGCAGATCCATGCAGACCACAGCATGCTATCCAGCTCAACGCAGTGCCTTGGCTACCTTGGAGATCTTGCGTTGATCATGTTTACATGCGTGCTATCTACAATTGCTTTGTGAGTATAATATATACTTTTTAAAATTTTAATAAATCTTTTTAGTGGTAATGCACTAGGTTGGTGCGCCTTTCTCTTGTTGTTGTCCTTTAGTGTGTTTCCGATACCCTTGGTCCTGAGGGGGCAGCAAGACCACAAGCAATACCAACATAAGTCTATTTGAAAATCTATATATATTTTATTCCCCCATCATACACCACACGAGCGCAGGAGATATGTTTTAAACTTTAGTATTCGGATACTAGTCTGAACTCTGAACCCACCTGAGCTGTGCCACCAGGAAACTGTCACTGAGGAAAGCCAAACATGAGCAGTAGAAGCATTCCCTGCCCTGCAGGCGTCCGTATACACACCCCTTGTATACATGTGGCTGTGGGGTGGGAAATGCCTCCATTGCTTATGATTGGTAGTCCTCAGTATGAGCTACCCAATGGATATCTCAGCTCCAAGCTCTGTCAGATTGGATGGAGAGTGTCTGTCTGTAAACAGCAATTTTCAAGTCTTGCCACAGATTCTTAATTGGATTTAGGTCTGGACTTTGACTGGGCAATTCTAACACATGGAAATGTTTGGATATAAACCATTCCATGGTAGCTCTGGCTGCATGTTTAGGGTCGTTGTCCTGCTAGAAGGTAAAGCTCCACCCTAGTCTCAAGTCTTTTGCAGACTCTAACTGGTTTGCTTCTAAGATAGCCCTGTATTTGGCTCTATCCATCTTGCCATCAACTCTGACCAGCTTCCCTGTTACTGCTGAAGAAAAGCATCCCCACAACATAATGCTGCCACCCCCATGTTTCACAGTGGGGATGGTGTGTTCAGGGTGATGTGCAGTGTTAGTTTTCCACCACACATAGCCTTTTGCTTTTAGGCAAAAAAGTTCAATTTTGGTCTCATCTGACCAGAGCACTATCTTCCACTTGTTTGCTGTGTCCCCACGTGGCTTCTTGCAAACTGCAAACAGGACTTCTTATGGCTTTCTTTCAACAATGGCTTTCTTCTTGCTACTCTTCCATAAAGGCTAGATTTTTGGAGTGCACGACTAATAGTTGTCCTGTGGACAAATTCTCCCACCTGAGCTGTGGATCTCTGCAGATCCTCCAGAGTTACCATGGACCTCTTGGCTTCTTCTCTGATGAATGTTCTCCTTGCCCGGCCTGTCAGTTTAGGTGGCCGGCCATGTCTTGGTAAGTTTGCAGTTGTGCCATACTCTTTCCATTTTCGGATGATGGGTTGAACAGAGAACTGTGGATTACCGCCTCCCGCAGGCCGCACAGGCCGAGGACTACCTCCCGCAGGCCACACAGGCCGAGCGCACACTCCCGCAGGCCGCACAGGCCGAACGCACATTCCCGCAGGCCGCACAGACCGAGCGCACACTCCCGCAGGCCGCACAGGCCGAGCGCACACTCCCGCAGGCCGCACAGGCCGGGCACACACTCCCGCAGGCCGCTGCTACTTTGCTCAAGCCGCCGCTATCCTCCACAGGCCGCCGCCATTTCCCTGCAGATCGCACGAGGCCGCCATATTGGCGTAGCCTCGTGTCTCCAGCATGGGGGTGGCCATGTTTAAGGTGACCAAACACCTCGAGGAGTAATTGGGAGGCGCCGGAAGGCGTGTAAAGGGGCGGAGCTGCCTCCTCGGCCGGGGAAAGCAAGCCAAAGACTTCCTGTCTGTAACAGACAGTGCTGGAAGCAGGTTGATAAGAAACTTCTGTGCATCAGGTGAGCCGTGGGGTCTCTCTCTCTCTCTCCAAGGGTCCAAGCAGGTACACTGAGGGGCGCTATTGCGCTGGGGGACTAAGTAAAAAAAAAAAAAGAAAAATGTTTTTTCTTGCAATTAATTTTTTTGTGTTTGCTGGCAAGTGTCTTGTTAATCATGAACCCTGCCACACATGTATCCCCACCTGATCCCCTCGAGGTGGTTTGCAGGACCCTCCAGTACCCCACTTGTGATGATGCATTATCAGCAGTTTTGGAGTCTTTGGTATCCCGGGTGGAGGTAGCCTGTCAGGGACAGGGGTCAAGAAAAGCGACCCCCACCTACCCCTATTTCATCTGATACTTCAGATACGGATTCTGAGCTGGTCATTGCAGCCCCTTTTCGGGGGTTGTTGTCTCAGGTACGGTCTCCTCAGACAGTGAGGAGGACGCTTCTGCCTCCGCCATAGCACAAGAAGCGTTGGTGGAGGCACTAGTTGTGTCTGGCCAGGAAACCTTAAATCTTGAGATTACACCGGCAGAGGTAGCTGAGACTGATATTCCTTTTTTTGGTACTAGCAAGCCTACCAAAATGGCGAAGGGTTTCCCTTGCCCTAATGGGGTCGTCCGAAAACGAACCCCTGCTATTTCCAAGTGCATTGCAGGCGCTATCAGTTTGAGGTATCCCTCATTATAAGATGGACGGTACCACCAATAGTGGACTCACCGATTTCCAGACTAAATAAAGCCACTGTTATCCCGTTGGATTGACAGAATGGGCCCCCACCCATCTCTAGGGTGGGGGGACGTCTTCACCGGTTTCCGGATCCATGGCTTTCCAGAATCCCAGATAAAGGGGTTCTGATACAAGATCGAGTTTCGATCACTTCCACCGGTGCGATTCTTCCCTTCCAATATTCCACATCCCCGGGTCGCTTAAAAAGCTTTGCGGGGGACAGCTTGATGCAACAGGGAGTGGTAGTTCCCATTCCTTGGACAGTTTCAGGGGTTCTAGTCGAACCTGTTCACAATGCCCAGGAAAAAGGGCTAGGTGCGTCCAATTCTGGTCTTGGGAGAGATGGAGTCCATCCGAACAGTGGTGGCCTCCCTGCATCAGGGGGATCTCCTGGCGTCCATAGACATTTAGGATGCCTATCTTCATATCCCCATCTTCACAGGCTGGTTCCCACCAGGACACTGAACTATCTGGGCCTAATTTTGGATACATCCCTGGCAAAAGTGTTTCTCCATGCGGAGAAACTCCAGAAGATTCAGTCAATGATTCGGATGTTGCTGTCCGTCAACTGGCTGGGACTGATGGTCGCCTCCTTAGAGGCAGTACCGTTTGCCCAGTCTCATACCCGAATTCTCCAAGAGGAGATTCTTCTCAAATGGAATGGGAATCCCGATTCCCTGGACAATCGGATCCGATTGAGCGAACGGACCAGGGAGGCTCTGGTCTGGTGGCTTCGGTCTCCGATGCTCAGCCAGGGGAAGTCATTTCTTCTGATAAATTCCAGGTTACCGATAAATGTGTTGGAACTGAGAGCGACTTTGTCCGATTTACTGGACCGAGCAGCTCCAGGGCAGCCCGGTTCGGATCCAATCGGACTATAACACGGTCATGATTTATGTCAATCACCAAGGGGCACCAGGAGTGCCCTGGCAGCCATAGAAGTGGCCAACATTCTTTATTGGGCGGAACAGTTGTTCCAGCTCTCTCCGCGATATTTATCCCGGGGGTGGACAGGCAGATTATCTCAGCCGTCAGATTCTGGATCAAGAGGAATAGTCTCTTCATCCAGAGGTATTTCACCGGCTGTCCCTTCATTGGGGCACCCCGGATATGGATCTGTTGGCATGTCGGCTCAACAGGGCTCGTGCCCGCGATCCTCTAGCGGACGCAGCAGACGCGCTGAGCGCCCCGTAGGGGCAGTATCAGCTACTGTATGTCTTCCCCCCTCTCAAGTTACTGCTGAGATTTCTCCGCAGGATAGAGGTGGAGGGAACTCCAGTTATCCTGGTAATTCCGGGCTGGCCTCGTCAAGCCGGGTAGGCCGACTTGGGCAGACTAGTCGCGGACGCTCCTTGGAGACTTCTTCTCAGGGAGGATCTGCGGTCTCAAGGACCGATCTTCCATCGTGCTTTACAGTCGCTGGCTTTAACGGCCTGGCCATTGAGACCCAGGTACTGAAGGACAGAGGATTGTCAGCTTCAGTTATTCCTACTCTAATTAAAGCAAGAAAAGCGACTTCCAGCAAGGTCTATTGTCGCACATGGAAGGCTTATATTGCGTGGTGTGAATCGTTGGGTTTTCCCCCACGTACCTATTCGGTGACCCGAATCTTGGCTTTTCTGCAAAAGGGGGTTGAGCAGAAACTATCCTTGAGCACTATCAAGGGTCAGGTTTCAGCGTTAGCAATCTTCTTCCAGAAGCCTCTGGCTACTCATTCCTTGGTGCGGAATTTCATCCAGGGGGTGCGGCACTTGGCTCCGCCAGTGCGCGCGCCCTTACCACCCTGGGATCTTAATTTGGTGTTGTCGGTTTTTCAGAAACCTCCCTTTGAAAATATCAGGGAGATTCTCTTGCTTACATTATCCCAGAAGGTGGCCTTCTTGGTGGCCATTACTTCTGCACGCAGGGTGTCAGAACCGGCCGCATTATCTTGTTGTTCCCCATATCTGGTGGTTCATAGGGATAAGGTGGTTCTTCGTCCGAATTCATCCTTACTTCCTAAAGTGGTTTCAGAGTTTCATCTGAATGAGAATATTGTGTTACCTTTCCTGTGTCCTAAGCCTAGCCATCCTTAGGAGTTTGCATTACACTCCTTGGATGTGGTTCGGACAATCAGGGTACACTTGACTACTACGAACTCGTTTCGTAAAACGGATTCACTTTTCGTGATCACGGATGACCCTAGAAAGGGGCTGCCTGTTTCTGCCGCGACCATGTCTAGATGGATCAGACAGACGGTGGTACAGGCTTATTCTATTAAGGGGCGGGATCCTCCGTTCCCTGTTTAAGGCGCACTCTATTCGGGCGCTTAGTGTTTCCTGGGCCTTCCACCATCAGGCGTCAGGGGTCCAGGTTTTCAAGGCGATTACTTGATCGTCGGTTCATACCTTTACAAAATTTTATAAAGTTGATGTGATGGCATCGTCGGATGCCTCATTTGGCCGCAAGGTTTTGCAGGCCGCAATTTGAGGAGACCGTTGGTCTACCTCGAGGGTTTGTTGGGTTTTTTCACTTAGGTCTCATCTTTTTGCTCGATGAGTCCTTGATGCTTTTGGTTTGCTCTGGTTGGGCCTTCTGGATTTTGATTTCTGTTATCCCACCCCTCATTTGTGGCACTGCTTTGGTACGTCCCGAGTTGATATTAATCAAGGAGGACTACGTCTGTCAATGAGCGACAGAGAAAAATGGATTTTTGTAAGATCTTACCGTAAAATCCTTTTCTCTTAAGCTCATTGACAGACGTAGTACCCGCCCCTCTGTTTTTGAGTTGGGTTGGGTTAAATTCTCTGACACTGCTTTGTGACATAACTGATATCCTGTAGCAGGAAATGAGAGGATATACCCTCTGGGACTGCCCCTAAGGTGTGGCCAGAACGTTTTCTTTCCTGTCTAGTCCTACTCCTGTAGAGGGCAGTATAACCCGTGTTGATATTAATCAAGGAGGACTACGTCTGTCAATGAACTTAAGAGAAAAGGAGTTTTACGGTAAGATCTTACAAAAATCCATTTTTTTTTTTACTTCACACTTGGGAGGTGTCTTTCTATACATGCATTGTGTTTTACCTGAGTGACTATTCAGTTAACTTGTAGAGAAGAAAGGATGACCATGTAAACAGTCCAAAAACATTATTGTAGAAATCCATCATAAAAACATGATCACAGCTCCACAAAGACAGGCACAGACATTAAAATGATTCGCACTAAAGAGCGATTAATCATAATCTGGTTAGAGTGCGTTCATCTATTCTTCTCTACTAGTGTCTCGGCTGCGAACCAGACCGGCACCTCCATCAGGGAGGTTACAGGGGTATGTGGAGTCGGACCAGCTTGGAACGGTGGACACTTATGTTGGATGTTTCAAAATCAATTTATTAATTTAATTCGATAAACAGCAAGGAGGTATGTGACGGTACTCACCGTCACTGGGAGTGAAAGACAGATACTTAATGGTTTGGATTGCTTTAAGTGGCACAGTAATATTTGTCAGCTATACTTAGATGTGTATTCCATGTACTTCAATGTAAGAGACGGACAGACTGTAATTTGCAGTCTCGTCCTATTGTTTATCTATTGAGATGGAATGGGGATTGTGTTAAGTCTGCCTGTCCCATTGTTAAATGTTAATAAGCTCACATTGTTCTGTCCAGATGGCTAGATAATTAGTTCAGGTTAATTCTGTTTCTGTATACAATTTCATCTGCATATGATAATGTAATCAGGCAACCCCTGACCTGTGTGTGGTAATATGATCAGGAGGGGGAGGTCCATGCTGTAAATAAATTCTGTGTGACTGTTCAATAAAGAGAGATAAGCTAAGCTAAGTTGTTGGCTAGCTTTGTATGGGGGTGGCTATGATTTGATATCTGTGTTCAGGACTGCAAGGAAGCCATATACTGATGGAAGACCACAAGTACAGTGTGGGTCAGTGGTTCCGTTACAAGGTCTTATTGGTTTGCAGCAGACATAAAGTAAGATGGTGCTTCAGTGGAGCTAGAATAGGATCTGCACAGGCACTTTACGGTGTTACAAGATTACTACACCACAGTACAGACAAGCAGATAGGAATGACAATAAAATCACCAGCTAGACCCTCCTTGTTGTAACATGGAAGGGTCCACCCCACTAAATGCAGTAAATAACCAGGTATGAATGTAGACAGGCAGTGGTTGCAAAGAGGCTGTGGGAGATCAGCATTGCTGAGATGAAACAAAGGAAAAAAAGTATTTTTTCTTTAAATAAATGGTATGTGTTTATGATACACAGTGCTTAAGGAAACGAAATGTCATTCAAGTAAGGTTTACATCTGCTTTAAACTTTGGTATTATCATGCTTGTTGGTGTTTATTATTTCCCTTTTTTTTTTAGCTTTTCGTTGACCCTGCAGTTTTTGTCTACAATTTACAATGACAAACCGTTTTATATACCGAGTTCCAATGCAGAGATAGCAGTAAAAGCAGTAATAATGCATGGGCCTCGTACAAATATGTTAAATTTAAGATCCTCGCAGACACTTTTAGAAGCCAGCGGGGAGTTGTATAGATAATAGTTTGTGTAAACCACCACCAGGCTCTCCTACACAATGAGTAATATCCCTCCTAGAATTTTCCTTGAGATCAAATTGTTATACACGCATTATATTGATTTTACTGTAAAAAGAGACGGTGGCTTTGTTCTGAACCCGAGGAAACACTGCAGACGACTGCGTACTTAAGTCATTTTCTGTCCCCGATTACTAAAGAGAATAAAAAACACAAACTGCCTGGAATAAACAGAAATTGTCTTTCTATTGTAAGCTGCGTCTGCTTCGCCTATAGAGCCGTTCCACTTCTTTCCAAGTGCATTGTGGGTAATTGCGAAACATAGGATAATTCAGGGGCTGCATTGTGGACATACCTAGGAACATTCAGAATTTGACCCAGAAAATAAAGATTTCTACATTTATCTCAGGTCTTGTAGTTAGGAAGGGTGTCCAAAAGTATGGGGATAGAATAAATACATAACTCTGCATCCTTAACCGCTTCAATACTGGGCACTTTCTCTGCCTTCCTAACCAGGCTAATTTTTATCTTTCAGCGCTGTCACACTTTTAATGACAATTGCGCAGTCATGCAACGCTAATCCCAAATGACATTTTTATAATTTTTTTTTCACAAAAATAGAGCTTTCTTTTGGTGATATTTAATCACCCCTGCGTTTTTTGTTAAAAAAAAAGACAGAAAATTTTGAAGAAAAATTTGTTAAAAAAAATGTTAGCAAATTTTGTAAATAAGTATTTTTTCTCCAACACTGATGTGCGTTCATGAGGCTGCACTAAAGGGCACTAATGAGGCGGCACTGATGGGCACTGATGAGGAGGCAATGATGAGACGGCAATAAAGGGCACTGATAAGGTGGCACTGATGAAGAGGCACTCATATTGAGCACTGATGGGCATTAATAGGTGGCACTGATAGGCGGCACTGATGGGCACTGATAGGTGGTACTGATAGGCACTGATAGTTGGTACTGATGGGCACTGATGAGCACTAACAGGTGGCACTGTTAGGCGTAACTTATGGGCAATGATAGGTGGCACAGATGGGTGGCACTGGTGGGCGTTGAAAGGCAGCACTATCGGGCACATATTGGTATCACTAATGGGCACAAATTGGCCTCACTGATGGGCACATATTGGCATCACTGATGGGCACTGTTGGGGCTGCACTGATTATCAGGGCACAGATGATCAGTGCCCTGATTATCTGTACAGGTCTTCCCTGTGAGGAAATGCCGCTGATCAACTTTCCTCTCCTCACACTCTGTCAGTGTGAGGCAAGGAGAGCCATTAACTGGTATTTCCTTGTTTATATGTAATCAGCTGTGATTGGACACAACTGATCACATGGGTAAAGTGGCTCATCATCGGCTCTTTACAGAGATCCGGGTCGCATCGTGTCCCAGTGACAAAGCGTGTCTGCGACCGCCGCACTTGCGATACCACTGGGGCAACATCATTTGACGTCATCCCAGAACAGTAGAGCATAGAGGTAGTTAAAGTGGTTGTTGACCTCTGAAATGATAAGTGGACAAAGCACATCTTTTGTCATTTCAAAACAACTAGTGTGATTTCTGTCTGCTAGCGTGATTTCTGTCGGCATCACTGACCTCTCGTAACGAACAGCTGTATACACTGACTACTGTGAATTTAAATGTAAGTTGCTATTTTTTGGTCAATAAATGTTGTGAAATACTACACCAGAGGAAGTTTTTCTGCTTGTCTGCCCCCATTTGGAAGCACACATGACATAAACAGCTCCCTCCCTCACCCCTGGAAGGTGGAAGTCGGATAGGATCCAATTTAAATACCCCCTCCCAGCATCCCCTTTGGATACACACAGGAACACGGGATTGACACCATCCAAATGCTGTAACCTTACAGCAGTAAGGTAAGGGTCTAGCACACCCAGAAACTTTGCACATCTCCCTATTACACCTCACTGGTTGATTCCTGGAATCACTTACTGGATTTTACACCACCTGATTTGATGCCACTTTCACTGCATGATGATTGAAGCTGCTACAGATCACTGAATGGACTTGTTTTATGGGATTTTTTTGATTTCATTGTTTATTAATTTTATACATTATATTATCATCCTACTGTTACGCAGCTGTTGTGCACTTGTCATATATATATATATATATATATATATATTTTGGAGGTACAGTTAGCCGTCACACTGGGACGAAGAGTGTATATGTATTGACGTTCCTGGATTTATATATAATCTTCTTGCATTTAGCACCTTTGTCACAGCAGTTTGCACTTCACGGACTATTCATGCTAATATATATTTTATTTTTACACATTGGATGGCACTAGGAGCACTTTGAATATATTGATCATTTATTATTTGATCAAGCACATTATTTATTGTTTATTCACTTATATTTATTGATTTTAGATATAAATTATGTTAGGATAAGCGCGGCTTTATTATTATATACCTCCTCCTCCATTTTCCCGCCCCTTCCTCCCTCCTTCTCCATTGACCCACTCCTTCCCCTCCTTCATTGACCTGCCCCTTCCCCTCCTCATTCATTTACCTGCTCCTTCTTCCCTCCTTCTCCATTGACCCTCCCCTTCCCACTACTCCATTGACCTGCCCCTTCCACTCCTCCATTTACCCGCCCCTTCCTCCATCCTATTCCATTGACCCACCCCTTCCCCTCCTTCATTGACCTGCCCCTTCCCCTCCTCCTCTATTTACCCGCCTCTTCTTCCCTCCTTCTCCATTGACCCACCCCTTCCCCTCCTTCATTGACCTGCCCCTTCCCCTACTCCTCCATTTACCCGCCCCTTCCTCCATCCTATTCCATTGACCCACCCCTTCCCCTCCTTCATTGACCTGCCCCTTCCCCTCCTCCTCTATTTACCCGCCTCTTCTTCCCTCCTTCTCCATTGACCCACCCCTTCCCCTCCTTCATTGACCTGCCCCTTCCCCTACTCCTCCATTTACCCGCCTCTTCTTCTCTCCTTCTCCCCTTCTCCATTGACCCACCCCTTCCCCTACTTCATTGACCTGCCCCTTCCCCTCCTCCTTCATTTAGCCTCCCCTTCTTCCCTCCTTCTCCGTTGACCCACCCCTTCCCCTACTTCATTGACCTGCCCCTTCCCCTCCTCCTCCATTTACACGCCCCTTCTTCCCTCCTCTCCTATTGACCCCCCCCCCCACCTTTCCCCCCTCCTTCTCCTCCATTGAATAACACTCATACATTGATTTCACTGCATGTTACACCACCTGTGAATGGGGAGAATCTGATGAATGACAAGATTCTCTTCCCTATTCACACCAACCTGTTTGGATGGAGCCCGCTTACAACAGAAAAAAATAAAACATCTTGTGGAACCATAAATATCCCAGTCCTGTGGCTCAAATTTTTAACTTCAACATTTAAACGCTATTTTTCACCAAACGGAAAAACAACTTTAGAAAAAGGAAATATTAAATGGTAGAAAAGTGCCAATGAGCAAATATGTTATTTGTACATTCTATTTAAAGTATATTATGGAAAAAAGCCACTTTTTTTTGTATCCTGAATGGTGATGTATAAATAGAAAGCTCTTAGACTACGCTTGGAACAAGAAAACAACTTAAAGTGCCTTTTTTTAATATCTTATTCTATTTTACCCACTGTTGTTCAATCAGCGTTCATTGGAAAAGTGCACCTTAACCACTTGACTGCCGGAAGATTTACCACCCTTCGTGACCAAGCCATTTTTTTTGCGATACGGCACTGCGTTACTTTACCTGACAATTGCACGGTCATGCACCGTTGTACCCATATAAAATGTATGTATTGTATGTAATGTATTTTTTTGCTGGTATTTGATCACCACTGCATTTTTTATTTTTTGCGCTATAAACAAAATAAGACTGACAATTTTGAAAAAAAAAAAAAAAACAATATTTTTAACTTTCTGCTATAAAACACATGCAATAAAAAAATTGAAAAATATCACATTTCTTTATAAATTTAGGCCAATATGTACATTTATTTTTGGTGAAAATAAAATCGCAATAAGCGTATATTGATTGGTTTACGCCAAATTTATAGCGTGTACAAACTATGGGGTATTTACTGGAATTTTTCTTTATTTATTTTTTACTAGTAATGGCAGCGATCAGTAACTTATAGCGGGACTGCGATATTGCAGTACACAATTGGACACTAACTGACAGTTTTGACACTTTGTGGGAACCAGTGACAGTAAAACAGTGATCAGTGCTAAAAAATATGCAATGTCACAGTACTAATGACACTGGCTGGGAAGGGGTTTAACCTCTAGGTCGATCAAAGAGTTAAATGTGTGCCTAGTCAGTGTTTTTGTGTACTATGTGTGGTGCTTTTACTAAGGAATGTGATGGATTTTCTTTCCCTGCTTTGCAGGGAAAGAAAATCCATCACATCCCTGCTTTGTTTACATAGGGAGAGCTCCGTCCAGTCTCTCTTCCCGATGATCGGCGGGTGCCGGCGGACATTCATTCAACATCACCCGCAGTAAATCTGTGATAAGGCAGTTGGGAAGTGATTAAAGTGGACCTGAACTCAAAAAGTGAAGTTTTGTTATCTTTTGGAGAACGTCACGAAACCTAAATTGTGACCCATGACTTCATGTCAATTGGGACCCAGAGGCTGCGCAGACACAGGCGTTGCTCCCAACATGGCAACCGTGCATGCCATGCAGCCACTGCGTCCCAATTCACATGAATGGGACTGCCTGCATGGGTATAAATGCAACAGCTTTGTACCCCCGTGTGGGTAACCATGGCCTTTGCATGGGTGTACACTGTATTATGCCTATTGGAACAAGACCTAAAAACAAGTATTTACCACTGAGTACCAATGCACTGTTTCTGCTAGGCAACAATCTGCTGTTTGGGGCCTATTCATAAAAAAAATTGCTGGATGACTTTACCCAGCTGTAATGAATTACCCCCCTTTTTTTGTCTAATATAATTATTTCCTATGATTATCAGTTCCATCTAGTGCCCATAATGGAGTGTTTTTCTGATTGAGGTATTTCAGAAAAATACCCCATTATGGCCACTAGATGGAGCTGACGATTATAGGAAAAAAAATCACATTAGACAAAATACTAGAGTCATTTGTTATGGCTGGATGAACACTTGTGAGATTTGTCCAGCGCCTTTTTTTTTTTTAAATAGACCCTTAACCACTTGCTGACCGCCGCACGACTATTTACTGCGGCGGTCAGCCCCTCACAGGCAGAGTGACGTAGGTCTACGTCGCTAGCCTGTGAGGGTCTAGGGAGCGAGCGCGTGCCCCCGCTCTTGAGTGGTCACGGACCCCCCCCCCGCGCGTGTGGCCGGCGGACCCGATGTCCGCCGGTCACTCGGCGATCGTCGGGGGAGAGGGAGAAAGTCAGGCGGCTAGTGTAAACAAGCCGCCTGTCATTCTCCCCGGTGTATGAATGATGATCATACGGTTCTACTATGTAGAACCATTGATCACTGTTCATACATCTGAAGCCACAGCCAATCACAGTTAGAATCACGCCCCTAGGGACACACATAGCCCCTCCCTCTCAAAAAAGTTAACCCCTTCACTGCCAGTGTAATTTTACAGTAACAGTGCATATATATAGCACTGATTACTGTAAAAATGTCACTGGTAACCCCAAAAGTGTCAAAAATGTCAGTCAAGGGTCCGATCTGTCCGCCGCAATGTCGCAGTACCGCAAAAAAAAATCGCAGATCGCCACCATTACGCGTTAAAAAAAAAAAACAAGAAAAATGACAAAAATCTTTCCCTTTGTTAGTAAATGCGATAACTTTTGCGCAAACCAATCAAAATACGCTTTTTGCGATTTTTTTTTACCAAACATATGTAGCATAAAACAAATTGGCCGAAAATGTTAAAACATTTAGATTTTTTCATTTTTTTTTTGGGGAATTTCATATAAAAAAATTTGAAAAATATTGTTATTTTTGCAAAATTGACGCTCTTTTTTTGTTTATAGCGCATGATCAAAAAATCGCACAGGTGATCAAATACCACCAAAAGAAAGCTCTGTTTGTGGGAAAAAAAGGACGTCAAATTCGTTTGGGTAGAGCGTCTCACGAACGCGCAATTGTCCGTTAAAGTCACTCAGAGTGAGACTTCCACTTTGAAATAAGGGTGTCCAATGTCTTCAGCTATCTATGAAGGGGTCCAAAGATGTTGCTGTGCAATAGCAACCAGCAAAGGTGAATAGAATAAGCACGGTGTCCCAGCGGAAGGCCTTTGATGTAGAAAGGGTGGCGTAATGGTGTCTGCATGCAGTGTCTCTAAATGTATTACTAAGGATGGGTTTCTGCCCGCTCACCAATCCTGGAAATACCAAGGCTTGGGTAGATAGGGTGTCCTACAACAGGCTCTTGAAGGATCTGCAGTTAGTTGAAGATACCTGACAAGCCACCTTACGACTCAGGGATTCAGCGACGTCTGTGTGGGCGTAGGTGAGAGCGGCCCCGGATAGCCAGTCTGGCAATGAGAAGCCAGTAGATGATGATCTGCTTCCAGGGATAAGGCTTACTCATGGAAAAGCCCTCTGCACTGTCCAGGCCGTGGCGCCTGCTCACACCGACCAGGGGAGCCTTGCCTCTCGCTCCTGTAGCTGCAGGTTTCGTGTCCCAAGAGAGCCAGCTCCTGCCTGGAGCATGCTATTTATCTGCTCGCCCAGTATTCTTTCTCTCGCCAGCCAGCTGGAACTTGTAGTTTTCAGCAGCTTTAGATCCAATGAAATCCCAGCTTTCCGGACTATATGCCCCACGTTCCCTTGCTTTCAGTAGTGGTCTCTCTCTCTCTGCTATCAGCAAAATATGTCATAATCCCAATGCTGGGCACTAAAAGGAACAAAGCTCAATGCAATCTTCGTTAAGGCGGAGTTCCGGCCTATTTGTCAACTTTACTGATTCCTGGAGTGCTCGCTATGCTCATGAACAATTGGGCAGTTTCAATTTTTTTTGGGGGTCCCTTACCTTATTTTCAAGGCATTTTTGATTGTACTTCCTCCTTCTCCCCCCTCTGCAGCCGCGGCCGCCGACATCACTTCCGCCTTTGCATTGCGTCCTGGGAGCTGTTTGTCATCACTCCCAGGAGGCAATGGGCAGTGACGTGGGCGACCGGCTGCTCCTCTCCTCTATGCCGATCGCATAGTACAGCGCATGCTCGAGATTGCCAGGTGCATTGTGGGTAGCCAGAATGAACTGAAATCAAGAAGAAGGACACAGCAGATAACATTGCGGCTTCAGATGCCCACATCCAAG
The DNA here is from genome assembly GCF_965119305.1 of Pelophylax lessonae. NCBI lineage: Eukaryota > Metazoa > Chordata > Amphibia > Anura > Ranidae > Pelophylax > Pelophylax lessonae. Next base: position 265,727,425 of record NC_138775.1, on the reverse strand, counting down.
ATGGCCGCGCTCAGACAGCGTTTTTAAAAGTAAGATTTTGACTAAAATCCAATGCTGTACACCTTGTAAGTATGAGAATATTGGTTCTGTAAAGGGGCGATGGATTAGTATTATAGGCATATTTTTAGTTAAAAAATGTATTTGAGGCCGGAACTCCGCTTTAAGGAATGTCCCATGATGGCAAAAGCAATATAACCAGCACTTTGCTAACTACAATTTTTTAAATTATAGTAGCTACACCTCACTGATCACAGTAGTGTCCCATGATTAGTAAACCAGAAAAGTATTTCTGAAGTTTTAAGACCTGAACATTTTTTTAAGGGTTCCTCGGGTGTAAAAATAATGAGAAAGTCTGGTCTATACTATGAGATATCTATAAATAATCAATTTTGGCACTAATGTACATTTTGAAAATTTGTTTGTGCCAAATTTAAAGTGATTGTAAACGATCACCCTGAAATAACCCACTCAGTTTGAAAGAGAAATGAAAGGCAAAATATTTATAAAAATATATATATAAATACCTTTGTGATCACGTTCCCCATGTTCTCAGCTGCAATAGAGCTGGAGGAGGAGAAGCAAAAGCACACTGATCTTCCCAGTAAATGGCTGTGCAGGAGAGGCGTGTCAGGGCAAATCTAATCTTTAGAGGAGAGCACACTGAATTCCCAGCATAGCTAAATAACTGACCATGGTGTGTTCTCCTGCTTAGTGTGGTCGGTTGCTATTGGAAAGCAGAGAGACTGGCAGGAACACCACAGGATTTCACACAAAGGAAGCAATACAAAGAGAACAGGATACTTTCTCATACAAGTACATGGTACAGCAGGCACATATCAGGAAAAAGTTGGGGTAACAAACACTTTAAGTGACCCGCTTTTAATGGTTCTGTCTGTATTACTGTGGGCTCAAGTAGGCAGGTTCTGATAAGTGTACCCAAGAATTCAATAAACACACGTGGATGCTTAAACTTTGTCTATATTCTAGAAACTGACCATCCACAGAAATATGGTAGTGTCATGGTACAGATCTGACCTCTGCAACTCCTGGCTGTAGCTCTTTTCACTGTGGCACCTAAGATGCTGAGCAGCTCTCTGCCCGGTCCCCTGGCAAATCTAGCCTTGTATCTTGTTTTTGGTGAACCTTGACTTCTTTGCTTCTCCCATAAACTTCCTGATTTAAGCCATGTCTCTGCACTTCCTGTCTGCTAGATTATTGTGCTCTCTCCAGCCGATATCTTGCTTTTTTGCGTAACTACAGCTGTCCACTCATACCAACCTTTGGCTTATTCCTCAACTATGCTTCTACTTGATCCCAACCTGCTACCACATGTTACCAACTTTTGGTTAGTTTACTGACTATGTTTCTGCTTGATCCCTACTACAATTGTTACGAGACCCCAGCTTGCTCACCTCCTGGTGGGGCAATCCTGAGGACTGCAACCTGGCACTAGCTTGCAGCAAAACAGATTCTCCACCATCAGAAACAAACAAGTTAGTGCTTAGGCCCTGCTCCTCAGTCATCCACCAGGGTGACCTGCTTGTGTACTTATCCTGCTGGTCTATGTGAACCTCTCTACTGCTATAGCTACTGGTCTCTGAGCCTGACCCATGACTGTGACAGGTAGTTTACAGCTATGGCAGCACATATGTTGCAGGCCATACACTTCTAAAGGCAGGAAAAGGGTGCTGTTTATTCACAAGGCACTTTCCAATAGAAATAGTACAGACATTTGGATCTCTGCAGCTCTTCCAGAGTTACCATGGCCCTTTTAGCTGCTTCACTGAATAATAAAAGCCAGATTTGTGGAGTGCATGACTAATAGTTGTCCTGTGGACAGATGCTCCCCCCTGAGCTGTGGATCTCTGCAGCTCCTCCAGAGTTACCATGGGTCTCTTGGCTGCTTCTCTGAATAATGCTCTCCTTGCCCAGCCTGTCAGTTTAGGTGGACGGCCATGTCTTGGTAGGTTTGCAGTTGTGCCATACTCTTTCCATTTTCGGATGATGGATTGAACAGAGTTCCATGAGATGTTCAAAGCTTGGGATATTTTTTTATAACCTAACCCTGCTTTAAACGTCTCCACAACTTTATCCCTGACCTGTCTGGTGTGTTCCTTGGCCTTCGTGATGCTGTTTGTTCTCTAAGGTTCTCTAACAACCTCTGAGGGCTTCACAGAACAGCTGTATTTATACTGAGGTTAAATTACACACAAGTGGACTCTATTTACAAATTAGGTCACTTCTGAAGGCAATTTGTTTCACCAGATTTTAGTTGGGGGGAACAGAGTAATGGGGGCTGAATACAAAGGCAGGCCACACTTTTCAAATATTTATTTGTAAAAAATGTTGAAAACCATTTATCATTTTCCTTCCACTTCACGATTATGTGCCACTTTGTGTTGGTCTATCACATAAAATACCAATAAAATACTTTTACGTTTTTGGTTGTAACATGACAAAATGGGGAAAATTTCAAGGAGTATGAATACTTTCTCATAGCACTGTATATGAGCGTAGTCAATTACATACTTTTGTCCATCCTCAATTGCAAAACAATAACTTGTAACAGATTGGAGAGTGGGATGCCCTCCAGGACCAAAACCTCCCAGACAATTTCACTGTAGGTCATATCCTACTTTTTTTTATTTTTAACCACTTAAGCCCCGGAGGATTTTACCCCCTTCCTGACCAGGCCCTATTTTGCGATTCGGCACTGCGTGAATTTAACAGACAATTGCGTGGTCATGCGATGCTGTACCCAAATGAAATTGACGTTCTTTTTTTCCCCACAAACAGAGCTTTCTTTTGGTGGTATTTGATCACCTGTGCGATTTTTACTTTTTGCGCTATAAACAAAAAAAGAGCATAAATTTTGAAAATATAACAATATTTTTAAAAAAATTTTTATATGAAATTCCCAAAAAAAAATGTAAAAATCAAATTTTTTAACATTTTTGGCCAATTTGTTTTCTGCTACATATGTTTGGTAAAAAAAATCTCAATAAGCATATTTTGATTGGTTTGCGCAAAAGTTATTGCGTTTACTATCTAAGGGAAAGATTTCTGTAATTTTTGGTGTTTTTTTTTTTAAGGAGTAATGGCGATTTGCGTTTTTTTTTTTGCGGGACTGCGACATTGCGGCGGACAGATCGGACCCTTCACTGACATTTTTGGCACTTTTGGGGTTACCAGTGACATTACTGCAGTAATCAGTGCTATACATATGCACTGTTACTGTAAAAATGACACTGGCAGGGAAGGGGTTAACTTTATTAGTGATCAAGGGGTTAAGTGTGTCCCTAGGGACGTGCTTCTAACTGTAAAGGGGTGTGGCTAGTGGTGTAACAACAGAGACATACGATCCTACATAGCAGGACCGTATGATCTCTGTTATTACACAGGGGAGAATGACAGGCGGCTGTGTTTACATTAGCAGCCTGCCTTTCTCCCTCTCCACGGGGAGATCACGAGTGACAGGCGGACATCGGGTCCACCGATCACTCGCGTGGACTGCTTAGGGAAGGGGCGGGAGTGCGTCTCCGGCGGCGCACGCTCGCCCCCTAGAGCCTCACAGGCGAGCGACGTAGTACTACGTCACTTTGCCTTTGAGGGGCTGACCGCCGCCGTAAATAGTCGTGCGGCGGTCGGCAAGTGGTTAAAGAATCCTTAGTCAAGATGAATGCCCAAATCTAGAGGGACTTTGGTATCCAATAGGGTCACCCTCCTCCCCAAGATGGCTGCCTGGAGCCCATAGCAGGAGACCATTAGTCTTCAAAGGGCTCCTCCCAGCCTGAAGAAATAGCACAGTGGCACCTTCAGGTTGGTGGATATACTTCGGCCTCTACCTGCCTCAACTCATACTACTCACCTGGCAGGCAAAGTCTTATCTATGAATTAATTTTAAAATGCAATGTAGAAAGCCTGACAAAAGGATATGAGTTATCCTGAAAGCTTTCGTCCTTAATATCCCAAATTGTCTTATAAAGGCTATTACCAAAACTCCAAACTTTGTGCATTAATCAATGGCTATCATGGTACACCATTCTACTACTGTTAAAAAAAACAATGTGGATAGGACTAATGATGCCTGCGTTATGAACACAATGTGATTGTTTCCCACTCTGTTCTAATAATTCAATTATTTCTGTTATTGTTGAAGAGATCTTTGTAAACACGGGATAATCTTCCATGAATGACGAGGCAGTTTCCAAAAACAGACGCAAGTGCTTGACATTTGTACTGAACGCTGCAATATGCCCTCCTACACAACATCCTACAGCCAGATGCTGAGTCTGTAATCAGATTAATCAGATACTCTTCATATACGGCACCACAAAATCCTAAATATAGACATTCGCTTTTATTTGTTGTCTGAAATAATAACCATCTGTACTCAGAGCTGTTTGAAAAGAGGGCAATTAGTATTTGACCCAGGCCCAGCAGGACATGTCTGTACTGCTAGACTCAGTGTACTGATGGCACATGTGCAATGTGGCTTTGAAAACAGGTTTTGTTTTTTTTATTTGGCAATTGAAGAGGGTCTAGGGCAGTGATGGTGAATCTTGGCACTACAGATGTTTTGGAACTACATTTCCCATGATGCTCAGCTACACCGCAGAGTGCATGAGCATCATGGGACATGTAGTGCCAAAACATCTGGGGTGCCAAGGTTTGCCATCACTGGTCTAGGGTGTGGATGAGCTGGGAGTCAGCTGTCAGGTACCAACCCCATAAAGGTGCAGGGATGCTTGTGACATCATTGACTTAATATGACCACATGGCCATATCAGTTCAATATGAAAAAATGTATCAGCCGCACTCCTCTCTTAGCTCCTCTTGCTATATTATTAGTTGTCAACAAAGTGACTGCATTCAACAATGTCTTCACCTGGGAACCAACCTTCCTCAATGCGTTTCACCACTCCCGGCTTGTTCAGAAGGATCAGGGAAGGTTGGTTCCCAAGTGGAAACATTGTTGTATGCGGTCACTTTGATGACAACTAATCATTACAGCAAGATGAGCTAAGAGAAAAGTGCTTCCAATACATTTTTTCATATTTCTGATAGGGAGTGGAGATGGACTACAGTGGCAGGCACCCAAATTGTCCACGTACAGGAGGGGCACATCTTGAACGGAGCTGTGCATTTGGGAATGACATTGTCATATCAGATCAATGTTGTTGGCCTAATATGACTATATGTGCACATTAGGTCAGTGATGTCACAAGCTTTCCCGCCCCTTTGTGTATGTGTATTTGCAGGATGAGGAATGTCCTGACCACAGCTAATTGGCCCAGGAATGGCAACTGCCTTTGGGTTTATCTCAAACCCAAGCTCTTTACTACCTGGGAGTTTGGCTTGTGAAGCCATAACAAAACTTACTGTAACAAAAATACCTTGTGCTCTAAGGCAGGTCCTCACTCTACTGTCTACGGCAGGGGTTACCCAACTATGGAGTCTATCTCTGTTTGATACTATACCTTTATAATGGAAGACTCAAAAGGTCAGTCCAAGGAAAACAATAATGTACGTTTTTGGTAGCAGCTTAAGACTTAAACCAGCTATTTCTTCTCTCTCTCTGGAACTCTATTGGTGAGATTTGGGGTCTAATGTGTCCATCAAAAGGGGCTCCCACTCTCCCTGATTGACTTTTATTTATTTATTTTTATGGAGAATGTAAGAGGAGGAGCTAAAAGACACAGAGGGACAGTCACAGGACCACCCCAAATCCCAAGGTGGACAAGATCACGTTTCTCTGTACCCTTTTTAGACAAATGTTGTTTTGGCTACAGAAGAGAAGGGTTTATATCTTGTCAAGTTTGCATTCTGTCTTATTGGGGAGATTTCACATGCAGTACCATAGACATGGTGAGGGAAGTTTTCGCTTAGGCCAGTTGTGGTCAACTTAAAGATTATAGCGGACCTCAAGTGCTGCCCCCCGACACTTCAATAGGGCTGCACAGTAGTGCCACATTTTCGCACATGATAGCTCAAAAATGACATTTTTGCTGCACTTTTTGTAGGGTATTGCATTGCACACTGAAGACATTGGAGTTATAACCCTCAGAATTGTTGTCATTAAATGCAATAATTGCCCTAAAGTTAGAGTCAATGAATGCAAAAATGACACCCCAACATTGGCGCCACTGAACGCAATATAAACTCCTGGTGTCAGTGGACGCAATATTTTCCCTCAACATTGGTGTCAGTGACCACAATAATAAGCCCCTACATTGATGTTAGTGAACACAACAATAGCCCCCAGAACTGGTGTCAGTACTATTAAGCCCCCCCCCCCTCCCTCCATGGTAGCCATTGGCAGTGATATTTAACTCCCATCCCTCTCCCTGCAGTGATGATCAATGCCATTGAAATTTAACCCCCCCTGCATTGGTGGTCAGTGGCAGGGAGCGTTAATCCCCCCATCCCCCCCAATACACCCTGCATTGGTGGTCACTGCAGTAAAATGTAAGCCCCCCCCCCCACACACACACACACACACACACACACACACACACACATTGGTGGGCAGTGGTAGTAAACATTAATTCCCATTGCATTGTGGCCACTGCCAGGGAAATGACACCCACCCCCGGCATTGGTGGTCAGTGACAATGAATATGAACCCCTCATCCCCTCCCTGCATTGGTGGCCATGGCAATGAAATGTAACCCCCATTGCCATCCACCCTCTACCTGCATTGGTTGCCAGTGGCAGTTTTAGTTAACCCCACCATTGATAGTCATGTGCAGTGAAAGGTAACCCTCCACCCCCAATCACTCCTCTTGCCCTACTGCTGGCCATGGAAGTGAAAGTTTAAAGCCTATCCCCTTTACCTTATCACACACTCCTACACCACTCTCTCCCCAGGCTGGCACTTTACTTGTACTGTGGGCAGAGATAACTCTGCCCACAGTACAGTCTCTCTTTCAGTGCAGGGTACTGGAACACAGAGAGCCTTCTGTCGCCCAGCGCCCTGCTTCCACTCTGCTTTCTATATGGTGCCCAAAGTGTTGGTTGCTCTACAGGCTTATCTTCTCTCTGCAAGGTTGCCACCTGCCTGTACATGCTCCAGTGCAGATAAAATTGATAAAAGTCACGTGACCAGAATAAAATTCATTTAAAAAAAAGTATTTATCCTAATGGGAATAGTGCAATTTAGAGATTAATTATTTTGTGTTAGCCTTCCTAACCTATGTGGCGGGAGGGATGTAGATGGGTTTACTGACACTTTCACTTCCTGTCTTGTAGATACAACAGGAAGTCAAAGGAATTCTGTCCAAAATGACAGGAATCCCTCTCTTAAACAGGTGTTCTCATTGGAAGATTTCTCCTCTATTTCTGTTTAGGGTTTTCCAGGAGAAATAGAAAGGGTAAATCCCCCCCAGTTGGGGACACAGATAGCAAACAAACACAGGTCCTAACCTTTCACTACTTCCCAGACTTTTTCAACCTGGGTGCCTTCAGGTTTCTTCAAGGGTGTCTCGGCAAAATGCCTAAAAATTGCCAAAAAACTGTACACAAACCAGTGAGTGGCTCAAGCCTGCCTTTAGTTACACAAAGACACAGGTTTTCATTGTGCACCATTACAACCTGCTAGGCGCCAGTGTCCTAACAGCCAATGACATTATTGGTTGATAAGGATAATGTTGGGCGCCTGTACAGCATCCTTGTTTGCCCCCTCCCATGCCCCTCTGTGGCCATATTAGCTGAGTGAGGGAAAGAGACACAAGAAGAAGGGAAACATTGGAATACTAGTAAGTACCGGTGTGCAAAGGTATATTTACTTTGGAAGAATAAATCACCCCTATTGTTGGGTGTCCTATGTGTGTGGACATCGCTGCCTTATGTAAAACTATTATTTGAGCTTTTTACATTTTAGAATGGGGTGCTTCGAGATCAGTGCTTTTTTTCAGCTGGATTGTGGAGGAACGCAGTTGCTGGAGTCTCTTGGAGGGTCTACTGATCTATTGTCTGGGGGGGGTCTATTGTTGATGGGGGGTCAGTTGTTGCTTGGAGAAATCTACTGGTGAGGGAGGGGTCTATTGTTGAGTGAGGGGGTCTATTGTTGCTGGCTGCTGGAGGGCCTATTGGTTCTGAGATCTATTGTTGCTGGGGAGGGTCTATTGTCTATTCGGAAGGGAGGTGTACCTGCACCTATTCCCTGTGAAAAAAAAGCTTTGCTTGAGATAATGCATAATATTAAAGGGTGCCTTTTCTAATTTTCTGCAATTTTGCTACTGGTTTCTAACAACAATTTTATTTTCATTGCTTATCTGAAATTTTCCCCCAAAATGAAATTTACACAACCAGGAAATTTTCCCCAAATAATGCAAACCGCCACTTTGGATTTATTAAACATAGTTTTATTATTTGGGGCATCGCAGTAAAAATAACACAAAAGTCAACATGAAAAATAGAAAATATTCTTTACTTAAAGAACAATTATATACTATAATAATCTTCTATCACAGCTTGGAATGGCAGCAAGGATAGGAAATGTCATTATAATGGGGGATTTTAATTATCCAAATATAGACTGGGCAGAAGGAACCACGCATTAGTCTAAGTTACTAAATATTTTGTAGGACAGTTTCATGGGTCAGATGGTGAATAGAACAAGAAAGGCACATAGCAGAAGAGAGTAAAAAAAAAAACCCAAGAAATTCTTTAAGTATATAAATAGTAAGAAAGTGAGGCCAGAACATATTGCACCCATAAAAGAGGACAAAGGGAATCTGGCTACAAAGGACAGAGAGAAGGCAAAGGTAAATTCTTCTACTCAGTCTTCACAAAAGAATTGGGTGGCTACACTAACCCAACTTGTAATGTTAAAATTATTAATACATCACAGGAAGCACCCTCATGGTTGACAGAAGGCAGACTCAGAACTAGACTTGAAAAACTTAACATAAATAAGTCACTGGGACCAGATGACTTACACCCGAGGGACCTTAAAGAACTCAGCCAGGTGATAGCCAGACCATTGTTCCTAATTTTCATGGATAGTCTACTGACGGGAATGGTGGCAGTTGATTGGAAAAAGCCAACGTGGTACCAATATTTGCAAAAAGGCCAAGATATATCCCAGGGGAGCTATAAGTCAGTTAGCCTAACATCAGTAGTCTGCAAGATATTGGAGGGGGTGATAAGGGACTATATACAAGACTTTAGTAATGAAAACGGTATCATTAGTAGTAATCAGCATGGATTCATGAAGAATCATTCTTGGCAGACCAATATAGTAACCTTCTATGAAGAAGTCAGTTGCCATCTAGATAAAGGAAGGCCTGTGAATGTGGTGTATCTGGACTTTGCGAAGGCATTTGATACAGTTCCCCACAAACGCTTACTGTACAAACTACGATTCGTAGGTATGGACCATAGGGTGGGTACCTGGATTGAAAACTGTCTCCAGGGGCAAGTCCAGAGGGTGGTGATAAATGGGGAGTACTCGGATTGGTGGGGTGTTAAAAGTGGGGTCCCCCAAGGATCTGTCCTGGGACCATTCCTGTTTATTTTATTCATAAACGACCTAGAGGATGAGATAAGCAGCTCAATTTCAGTATTTGCGGACAATACTAAGCTAAGCAGGCCAATATCTTCTATACAGGACGTGGTAACCTTACAAGAAGACCTGAACAAAATAATGGGGTGGGCAACTACATGGCGGATGAGGTTTAATGTTGAAAAATGTAAGATAATGCATTTGGGTGCCAGAAATACGAACGCAAGTTACTTGCTAGGGGGAGAACCTCTGAGGGAATCTAAGATAGAAAAGGATCTGGGGGTCCTAGTAGACAACAGGCTTAGCAATGGCATGCAATGCCAAGCTGCTGCAAACAAGGCCAACAGAATACTGGCATGTAAAAAATGGGATTCACTCCAGAGATAAAACGATTATTCTCCCACTCTACAAGACTCTGGAACGGCCACATCTGGAGTATGCCGTCCAGTTCTGTGCACCGGTCCTCAGAAAGGATGTGCTAGTACTGGAGAGAGTCCAGAGAAGGGCAACAAAGATAATCAGGGGAATAGAGGACATCAGCTATGAGGAAAGACTACAAGCATTAAACTCATTCTCTCTGGAGAAGAGACGCTTGAGAGGGGATATGATATCAATTTACAAATACCAAACTGGTGACCCTAGCATAGGCAACAAACTTTTCAGAGAAACGGAATTCAATAAGACACATGGCCATTCACTAAAACTAGAAGAAAAACGGTTTAACCTTAAACTGCGTAAAGGGTTCTTTACTGTCAGAGCAGTAAGGATGTGGAATTCTCTTCCACAAGCAGTGGTATCAGCAGGGGGCATTGATAGTTTCAAAAAACTATTAGATGGGCACCTTAAAGACCACAACATACAGGGGTATACAATGTACAGTTAACAGCAAACACACACATCATATGTTGAACTGGATGGACTGGTATCTTTTTTCGGCCTCACTAACTGTGTAACTATGTAACTATGAATCGTATGTTGTAATACAGGCTATTTGTTTTATACTTCCCTTTTCAACACACATAGGGCAAATAAAAAAAATAAAAAAATCACGCTGACATTTTGTTACAAACATGATTTGGCTTTGAAAGTGTAAACATCTTAAAGCGGTATTAAACCCAAAACCAAAAATGTAATATATTGCAACTTACCAATCAATAGATGTGGTGGCTGCATTAATTTTCTTTTTTTTCACTATCCATTTTTATCTGGTGATCTGGCTAGTGACACACCTCCTGTATTAGAGTGCCCCCACTCTGGATGAAGGAGAAAAGGGGGCACCTTTGGACAGCAGCATTGCCAGTCTGGGGGATTGGAGCGTTAGATGTACTAGAAGATTTATCTACGCTAACAAATTTAAGCCAAACTCCAGCTAATACTTTTTAAACAGTTTCAGCAACTTTTTTTTCCTTTTGTTATAAAGGTTTTACATAAATAAATAAATGTATTAATAAACAAATAAAAGCTGATTATTTTAAGCACCCCTGTCACTGGTAAATGATTTGTCTCAACAATGCATTTGCAGGAGAGCTTGTTCTGTTGAAAATCAAAAGACTTATTGACTGGACAACCAGGTGAAAAATAAAAGGAAAAAAAGCCTAATAAAATAAACTACTAATGCAGAAATCACATCTCAGAATTTGTAAGCTGCAATATAATAAATCACAAAAAATGAGTAAACAATTAGAGATCACTGAGTGGTACTATGGATTCCTGTTATTTTAAAATGTACAACAAGTGCCATGTCCTATTGCTATGGAACAAAAAAATAATAATTTTGGACTTCAGTCCATGGACTTAATGGCCACACAACACTCATATTAATAAAAAATATACATTTTTATTAATGCACATTTAAAATCAATTAAAACCCAAAAAGAGACAGTAGCATATTTGCACCTATGTGTGGAAAAGGCTGGAGGCCCCCATTGGGATATACAGTAAGGTTTACAAAAGACAGCAATCATAAATCATGAAGAAAATCAGTAATTGGGAGTGCCACCATCCCTTTACAAGGGGCCCCATGGACTGCTCATAGACTTTATAAAGTAGGTTCTCAGGTAATACTGTTGGCAGACTTAAACTATAGCCAGACTTTCACTAGTTCTCAGCTCATTAACTTATACATGACAACTAAAGATTGTCCAAAGTCCTTCAAATCAACTGTGTTGTTATATTAGGGTTGTTAGGGTAGGTACTGCCATAAATACTCATAGACTTAAAGCAGAGTTCCACCCAGTGAACGTTTTTTTTTTAATAAAAATATCCCCGGGACAGTCAGGGCTAGTGCATTCCACAATGGCTAGCCTCTGATCTGTCCCGGGTTGCACTTACCTGAAAGAAGAAATACTTACCTTGAAAATGTATTCTCCAGCGCTGCCATCTCAGGTGTTGGCAGCTTGAAACCAGCGCGATCCTCTTCTGTGTCCTCTTCCGTCTTCTTCGGTCCCACAATGCACTGCACCGGCCTCGCCGTCACTTCCGGTGCCGCAGTGTCATCCCAGCACAGCTTCTGGGCATGCCCAGAAGCTGTTTAGCAAGGTATGACGGCGCCAGCACTGGAACTGACGTCGGGGCCGGTGCAGGCGCATTGATTCCTGGGAGCGATGACGTTCAGCTCCCAGGAATAATTGCAAAGCCAGGAAGTGACGAATTGCCGTGGCCGCCGAGGGGAGGAAGAGGAAGTAAGGTAAGTATATTTTCTTCTAAACGAGGTAAGTAAAAAAAAATATACATTTTTATTAATGCACATTTAAAATCAATTAAAACCCAAAAAGAGACAGTAGCATATTTGCACCTATGTGTGGAAAAGGCTGGAGGCCCCTATTGGGATATACAGTAATGTTTACAAAAGACAGCAATCATAAATCATGAAGAAAATCAGTAATTGGGAGTGCCACCATCCCTTTACAAGGGGCCCCATGGACTGCTGTCCAAAATTGTTATTTATTTATTTGTTTATATAATAAATAATCGCTTTTGACTTCAATACTACTTTAAAGAGTCAGCCCACCCAAAAGTGATCTTTGAGTTAATGGTGGTACCTGGAGGACTAGGTCATCCACTGGCCTTTTATATATCTTATAAAACAAAGGAAATTATTCAACGCTATGATCAGTAAGGAAAAAGGCAAGCTGCTGAACACCGAAATAGGTAAAACCTAACAATACCTAGAAATGGACAATGATAAAATATGGTGCAGCGCTAAAAAAATATACACACATATAAATATGTAAAATATCTAAAATATCAATGTTGAGTATATAATGTATATTATAAAGAGTCCATTAAAGTCTGCAGAAATTTGGCAGATCTCCAGTGCAAGAAAGATGAGTTTAAACACCACTTGAAATGTGATTCCTTCACCATAGTGTATTAAAGCCTCTCACCTCCATCATTCGACCACTAGGGGTCATTAAGCCTTTAAGATATCAATGAAGATAGCCAAAGGACCACCGTCAGTACATGATCTCCAAAACCACAGATGGACTCCAAAACGATCATCCCATAAAATACAGAAAGAGATCTAATGCTCTCCGTTTCAACATAAACTTTATTAAAAGCATATAAGGTTCAACTCACATGGATGCCACTGTCACAGTGCTCAATGCAGGCATGTACAAGCTGGTAGCATACATCGGAGCGCAGCGGGTGACGTCAGACTCCTCCCCCCGTACGTGTTATGTCAGTGGGCGTGACTTCGTCAGCGGGGTCCACTGGAGATCTCTTTATAATATACATTATATACTCAACATTGATATTTTAGATATTTTATATATCTTGTCATAGTGAGATCTCGATGTCATAATTCTTAACTGTCATGCTGGGAGTTTGAGGTGTTCCCGAACTCCTTTGTGTGTCCCAGCTCCTCCCATTACATTCTGCATAATATCAAATCAAATAAAATTCCAACAGGAATGGTGGGAGCAGATAATGAGCACAGCACATCTGCAGACCCAAGAAATCAGTGCAGAGATCTCACCAAAAGAGTCCCCGGGACATCGAAGAACCTGTCAGGGTTGGTTTAACTCTCCAGCATCAGAATAGGGCTGTTTGAAGTGCCTTGTATCATGATAATGCCTTCTCATCTCTGGTACAGATAGGTGGTTAAGGTAGGTGCTGATATAGACACCCATAAAGCTTATTAAAGCAGATTCTCTGGGTATATTGCTAGACTTTACCCAGCCTTCAGTTCATTAACTTATACAAGATAACTTAAGGTCAAGTTCCTCAAACCAACTTGTTACAGAGGGGTTGTTAGGGTGGGCACTGCCAGATTTACCCATAAAACATAATAAAATAGGCTCTTTGGTTGATATTGCAGACAGATTTCCCTAGGCCTCAGCTCATTGCTTTATATGAGACAACTAAAGCTTGTCTAAAAATCAACTGTGTTGTTATAGAGAGGTTGTTAGGGTAGCCACTGCCATAGAAATTCATAAAACCTAATGAGTCAGGTCTTCTGTTGGATATTGCAGCCAGCCTTCACCTATCTCTCAGCCCATTAACCTATATGAGACAACTTAAGGTTCTGTGGAGCTCTTCAAATCAACCATGTTGTTACAGAGGGCTTGTTAGGGTAGACACGGCCATAGATACTCATAAAACCTAATAAAGTAGGTTCTCTGGTTAAAAACTCTAGATAAAACTTAATAAAACATGTCCTTTGTTAATATTGCAACCAGACTTTACCTATCTTTAAGCTCATCAACTTATATGGGACACCGAAAAGCTGTTTGTGGTCCTTCAAATGAACTATGTTGTTACAAAGGGGTTGTTGAGATACTCATAAAACTTAATAAAGTAGGTTGTCTGGTTGATATTGCAGCCTGACTTCACCTAGCCTTCAGCTCATTAGTTTACAGTATATGAGAAAACTGAAGGATGTCTAAAGTCTTTCAAATGATCTGTGTTCATACAGAGGGGTTGTTAGGATAGGCACTGCCATAAATACTCATAAAACCTAATAAAGTAGGTTCTCTGGTTAATATTGTAGCCAGACTTTAACTAGCCCTCAGCTCATAATTTATACAAGACAACTAAAAGTTGTCCAAGGTCCTTCAAATAAATGGTGTTGTTTTAGAAGGGATGTTATGTTAGGCACTGCCATACATACTCATAAAGCTTAATAAAGTAGGTTCTCTGGTTAATATTGTAGCCAGACTTCGACTAGCCCTCAGCTTCTACTGGCCTACTGAAGAAGCCCAATCAAAGGGTGTAACACATATGGGTGGGAGGAGCCGAAGCCTGTGACGTCACTGCTTATTATCTTGATATCCTTGTGAGTGTTTTTAATCCTTTTTGGTTTACAATAAATCTTTGGAAACAGAGAGCACTATGGGTTTTCTGCTTTATTTTATGGTTTGTTATGCTGATGACTAAAGGGCCATACACACTATAAGATTTTCTGAAGACTTTTTCCTTCAGATTTACCTTTTCTATGTAGTGCAAGGGCCTGCCAGATTGCATACAAATTGAAAGTGTTTAGTTTTGACCTCATATTATATGGTTTTGGTAAGTCTAAAGGAAAAAGTCTTCAGAAAATCTTATAGTGTGTATGGTCCATAAGGAGCGAAGAGGGAAAGGCAGCAGCTATACCCCGAGATGGGAGGAAGAGGAGTGCTTGCTGTACCTCCTATAGGAGGAATCGGTCAGTGGCGTATATGACTCTGTAGTGGGGTCTGGTATTTGAAGTGAGCAGGCATTGCACCTGAAGGTAATGGGTCACCAAAAGCACTGTGAAGATATATGAACTGCCACTTCATCACACAGTGGACTTTATATATGGGACTCTTCAGATATATGTTGATTTTTGTTCACATTATTATGTTTGTTTTTGATCATGAGTCATGTAGAATGTAGTTTAACCAATGAGTAT
The DNA here is from genome assembly GCF_965119305.1 of Pelophylax lessonae. Taxonomy (NCBI): domain Eukaryota; kingdom Metazoa; phylum Chordata; class Amphibia; order Anura; family Ranidae; genus Pelophylax; species Pelophylax lessonae. The sequence goes on along the minus strand of NC_138775.1, from coordinate 265,712,042 downwards.
AGTTCACATGCACGTTGTATTGTGCTACACCCTGTTTCAAGCACTATATATTTTTGATTTTGTTTAATGTGTGTATAACATACATTATACTTATACTTATTGTGCTGCATTTATTTTATGTTGTATAATATTGTAGCCAGGCATCAACTAATAGCCAGTCTTTGACTAGCCCTCAGCTCATTAACTTATACAAGACAACTAAAGGTTGTCCAAAGTCCTTCAAATCAACTGTGTTCTTATAGATGGGTTGTTTGGTTAAGCACTGTCATAAATACTCATAGACTTAATAAAGTAGGTTCTCTGGTTAATACTGCTGGCGGATTTCAACTATAGCCAGACTTTGACTAGTCCTCAGCTCCTTAACTTATACATGACAACTAAAGGTTGTCCAAAGTCCACCAAATCCATTGTGTTCTTATAGAGAGGTTGTTAGGATAGGCACTGTAATAAATGCTCATAGACTTTATAAAGTAGGTTCTCAGGTAATACTGTTGGCAGACTTAAACTATAGCCAGCCTTTCACTAGTTCTCAGCTCATTAACTTATACATGACAACTAAAGATTGTCCAAAGTCCTTCAAATCAACTGTGTTGTTATATTAGGGTTGTTAGGGTAGGCACTGCCATAAATACTCATAGACTTAAAGCGGAGTTCCACCCAGTGAACGTTTTTTTTTAATAAAAATACCCCCGGGACAGTCAGGGCTAGTACATTCCACAATGGCTAGCCTCTGATCTGTCCCGGGTTGCACTTACCTGAAAGAAGAAATACTTACCTTGAAAATGTATTCTCCAGCGCTCCCATCTCAGGTGTGGGCAGCTTGAAGCCAGCGCGATCCTCTTCTGTGTCCTCTTCCATCTTCTTCGGTCCCACAATGCACTGCACCGGCCCCGCCGTCACTTCCGGTGCCGCAGTGTCATCCCAGCACAGCTCCTGGGCATGCCCAGAAGCTGTTTAGCAAGGTATGACGGCGCCAGCACTGGAACTGACGTCGGGGCCGGTGCAGGCGCATTGATTCCTGGGAGCGATGACGTTCAGCTCCCAGGAATCATTGCAAAGCCAGGAAGTGACGAATTGCCGTGGCCGCCGAGGGGAGGAAGAGGAAGTAAGGTAAGTATATTTTCTTCTAAACGAGGTAAGTAAAAAAAAAAAAAGAAATTGCGATTATCCATTTGTTTTTCAGGTGACCCGGAGCGAGAAGATGGAGGTAAGTATAATTTTAGGGTGGAACTCCGCTTTAATAAAGTAGGTTCTCTGGTTAATACTGCTGGCAGAATTCAACTATAGCCAGACTTTGACTAGTTTTCAGCTCATTTACCTTTACATGACAACTAAAGGTTGTCCAAAGTCCATCAAATCAACTGTGTTCTTATAGAGAGGTTGTTAGGATAGGCACTGCCATAAATACTCATAGACTTAATAAAGTAGGTTCTCTGGTTAATAAAGCCAGACTTCAGTTAGTCCTCAGCTCATTAATATATACATGACAACTAAAGGTGGCCTAAGTCCTTCAAATCAACTGTGTTGTTATAGAAGGGTTGTTAGACTAACCACTGCCATAGATAGTGTCTGGCGGACATCAGAGCCTCGGCGCACTAAGTTCCATGGGAGAACATAGAACTGTATGAAGTCTGCACCCAGCTGTGAACAAACAGACTGCCAGTCACTAAAGAGGCCCCGTCTGTGAGTACGTTGAAAGAGTTTAACTCTTAACTCTGTTCCCCCGTTTGAAGCAACCAACTGCGCTTCCTTTGTCTTACATTTAGTTATATATATGACTTATTTACAAACTGGAGCATTTGCAATCCAAAAAGTTCCCATGTGTCTTCTGAGCTTCATACAAAGTAACAGACGGCACCTTGGCCCTAACCCAAAGTGCAGAACAAGGACAGATGGTAATGAATATGCCAAGGAAGAAAATCATTTTATATTATTGTATGTTTAGCTGTACTAAAGCTATTCAACCAAATGCTTGTTTAATATCATTAGGAAATAATCTGTAAGTGTTTCAAATTATTTTTCTTTTTTTTTTTTTCACGGCTGCACTTAAGTGAGGTCAAATGAGGTCAATGCTTGAAAAATCCTAAGGCACCAAACACGTCTTCTAAAATCTTCTCACGAAGAGCAAATTGAATCCATGGTGATTTTAAAGAAATATTATCTGAAAGTGTTCTAGATGGGAGGATGATGATCTGCATATCAATTTTATTTGTCTGCTAAGAAAACAATGGATGCAAAGGTTTGTATCAGCAATTAGTTACATCAAAAGTCAACTCCATTTCTTGGGGAGTCCACACTCAATAGACTGCTACATAGTTACATAGTTAGTGAGGCTGAAAAAAGACACAAGTCCATCCAGTTCAACCTATGATATGTGTGTGTGTTTGCTTTTAACCGTACATTGTATACCCCTGTATGTTGTGGTCTTTAAGGTGTCCATCCAATAGTTTTTTGAAACTATCAAGGCTCCCCGCTGATACGACTGCTTGTGGAAGAGAATTCCACATCCTTACCGCTCTTACAGTGAAGAACCCCTTACGCACTTTAAGGTTAAACCGCCTTTCCTCAAGTTTTAGTGAGTGGCCACATGTCTTATTGTATTCCCTTACTCTGAATAGTTTGTTCCTTATGCTAGGGTCGCCAGTACAGTATTTGTACATTGATATCATATCCCCCCTCAATCGTCTCTTCTCCAGAGAGAATAAGTTCAGTGCTTGTAGTCTTTCCTCATAGCTGATGTCCTCCATTCCCCTAATTATTTTTGTTGCCCTTCTCTGGACTTTCTCCAGTTCCAGCACATCCTTCCTGAGGACCGGTGCCCAGAACTGGACAGCATACTCCAGATGTGGCCGGACCAGAGTCTTGTAGAGTGGAAGAATAATCTCTTTATTTCTGGAGTGAATCCCCTTTTTTATACAACCCAGTATTCTGTTGGCTTTGCTTGCAGCGGCTTGGCATTGCATGCCACTTCCAAGCCTGTTGTCTACCAGTACCCCCAGGTCCCTTTCCATCCTAGACTCACCCAGAGGTTCCCCCCCTAGTGAGTAGCTTGCTTTCTGGTTACTGGCCCCCAAGTGCATTACTTTACATTTTTCTACATTAAATCTCATCTGCCATGTAGTTGCCCACCCCGTTATTTTGTTCAGGTCTGCTTGCAAGATTTCCACATCCTGCATAGAAGATATTGGCATGCCTAATTTAGTATCATCTGCAAATACTGAGATTGTACTAGATATCCCCTCCTCTAGATCATTTATGAATAAATTAAACAGGATTGGTCCCAGGACAGAACCCTGGGGGACCCCACTTTCCACACCCGCCCAATCCGAGTACTCCCCATTAATCATCACCCTCTGTACTCTCCCCTGGAGCCAGTTCTCTATCCAGGTACTCACCTTATGGTCCATACCTTCCTTCCTTAGTTTGTACAGTAAGCGTTTGTGGGGAACGGTGTCAAAGGCCTTTGCAAAGTCCAGATACACCACATCCACAGGCTTACCTTTATCTAAGTGGCAGCTCACTTCATCGTAGAAGGTTAATAGATTGGTTTGGCATGAACGATTTTTCATGAATCCATGCTGATTACTACTTATAATACCGTTTTCATTACTAAAGTCTTGTATGTGGTCCCTTATCATCCCCTCCAAAATTTTGCAGACTACTGATGTTAGGCTGACCGGCCTATAGTTACCCGGGATATATCTCGGCCCCTTTTTAAATATTGGTACCACGTTGGCTTTTTTCCAATCAGCTGGCACCATACCCGTCTGTAAACTATCCTTAAAGATCAAGAATAATGGTCTGGCAATCACCTGGCTGACTGCTGAAGTCCATTGTTTCCTCCACTTTCGTAAATGAGGTCCACTGTTCTCAAATTATGTTCTCTGTTCATTTGTGACCTCTGACTATTGTAACTTGGATGGCTCCCGCTCCGTTTCCCAAACCAGTTCTTGAGACCAGGAGCTGTGATTACATGGTTTGCCTGCAGCACCACCTGCTGATTAAATCTGGTATTTCAACTACTAAATATAGTTGTAGTTTATGACAGCATCATCACATTAAAAGTGTACTTCAGTCAATGTACATAAAATATTGGGGGGATTAACTAAAACTGCATCATGCAAAATCTGGTGCAGCTCTGCATAGAAATCAATCAGCTTCCAGGTGTATGGTGAAAGCTTTATTGAACAAGCTGAAGTTACAGTAGAAGCTGATTGGTTACTATGCACAGCTTCACTGGATTCTGAATGCTCCTGTTTTAATAAATCTAACCCTTTGAGATGCATACCTTAAATACAAGCTCAATTTTAATTTTGTACCTTTAGGCCGGGTTTACATATGTGCGACCTTGGGCTCATGCCTGGGGTCCGGTGCGTGTCTGTTCACCAGTTCAGGTGTGATTCAGGTCCGAATTCTTACCTAAATTCGCACCTGAACCAAATCCAAAGATCCTTCTGCAATCTGGACCATGGCTGCCCCGGACCTGTGTGAACCGACTCCATTGAGAGCCGGTCACACTCGTCTGTCATGTGAATTGGATGCGGAGAAACTAGCATCCAATTTGCATATATGTGAACCCAGCCTTAGGTTTTGTTCACACAGACATACTTAAGCGTATAACCGTGTGAAGGGCTGTGTTTGCCCGCACCTGATGCACAGACGTTCCATGCATCCATGTGTAGGCAGGGCCGACGCTAACCTATAGGCAAGGTAGGCACCGGCCTAGAGCGCACACCAGTAGGGGGCGCTATGTGGAGAGCGGCATGCATTGAGAGCAGAAGTGCGCTCTGCTCCCCAGCTATCTACATGACAGGAGATACGCCTACAGTCACTCCAGTCATAGGAGGAGTTTGCTCCGCCCCTTCTCTAAGTGCAGGACTGGGATCACCTCTGGCTACCAGGCTCTTGTGTTGTGTGGTACCCGCCTTACCTTACTGTTCTCCTGCCCGCCCGCATATCTGAAACAGCCGCCCGCCCGTCCGCCCGCATGTCTGAACCATCCGCCTGCCCGCATATCTAAAACGCCTGCATATCTGAGCCACCCGCCGGCCCGCATATCTGAGCCACCCGCCCGCCCGCATATCTGAGCCACCAGCCCGCCCGCATATCGGAAAGACCCGCCCGCCCGCATATCTGAGCCACCTGCCTGCCTCACCTGACACCCTGTTACGGTGCTACCCCCCCCCTCACCTGACACCCTGCAACCCCCGCACACCTTACACCCCCTGACACCCTGCTACCCCCCCTCAAATGACACCCCCTGACACCCTGCTACCCCCCTCACACCTGACACCCCCTGACACCCTGCTACCCCCCTCACCTGACACCCTGCTACCCCCCCTCACCTAACACCCTGCTACCCCCCCTCACCTGACACCCTGCTACCCCCCCTCACCTGACACCCTGCTACCCCCCTCACACCTGACAACCCCTGACAACCTGCTACCCCCCTCACCTGACACCCTGCTACCCCCCTCACACCTGACACCCCCTGACACCCTGCTACCCCTCCTCACCTGACACCCTGCTACCCCCTCACACCTGACACCCCCTGACACCCTGCTACCCCCCTCACCTGACACCCTGCTACCCCCCTCACACCTGACACCCTGCTACCCCCCTCACCTGATACCCTGCTACCCCCCCTCACCTGACACCCCCTCACACCTGACACCCCCTGACACCCTGCTTCCCCCCTCATCTGACACCCTGCTACCCCCTTCACCTGACACTCTGCTACCCCCTCACACCTGACACCCTGCTACCCCCTCACACCTGACACCCTGTTTCCCCCCTCACCTGTCACCCGCCTACATGTCTGAGCCGCCCGCCAACTGTCTGAACCACCTGCCGCCAGTCCGCCGGCTACCCACTGCAACTCAGAGGGAGATGTTGACGACCAGAAGCTGAGGTAAGCTTAACTGACTGTACCTAACTGACAGAATACTAAGAGAATGGGACTGGAGAGGTGAGAAGGGGGTTAATATTGCCATGTGCACCGATGCAGGTGGGGGCTGGGGGGGAGTAAGTGGCTTAACAGCTGGGAGTGTCTACATGAGACCCCCCCCCAGTGGGGAGGGCTGGCACTGACACACATGGGTAGTAGACCCCTGCCTGCACTGCAGCCTCTTGTCTTGGACTGATCCCTGTCTATATTCTACCCTCGCCTGTCCGTATACCTGTGGACCATGGCTGGCATGAGGAAGTGAGCCGGTGCCGCTACTATTTGTGTTCAGGCTGGGTCCAGAGGCACAGGTGTAGGCCCGAGGATCACGGCTGAAGAAATAGGTGGAGAGCCGCCGTAAAAATATCCACCCCGCTACCTCCACCATATACATAGGCAGGGGCAAAGGGGGTGCAGTCAGGAGCGGAGGGGGGGGGGGCGGCAAAATGAGGTTTCGCCTAGGGTGTCAAAAATCCTTGCACCAGCCCTGTGTGTAGGCAGTCCCATTCATGTCATGTGGGACGTAGTGGCTGCAAGAACACGGCTGCTGTTCCCAATTTGACAGCTCTGTGGGTGCAGGTCCCTAAAAACGCACTATCTGCATTTGGGGCAAGCACTCACATGCACCCGCACTCACACTGCTGTCAAATTGGGAGCAGCAGCCCTGTCCTTGCAGCCACTGCATCCCAATTAACATAAATGGGACTGCCTGTATGGGAATGCACAGATCATCTGTGTATCCCATAATGTATACAATTAGGCCGGGTTCACACTTATGCGAATTGGATGCGGGTTTCCCCGCATCCAATTGGCATTACAATAGATTGTGACCGGCAGGGGCAGACTGGCAACTTTTGGCCCAGGGACAAGTACAAACCAGAGGCCCATGGTGCAGCGACTCGGCCCCCCTCCCACTCTCCCTCTTCCCGTCCTCCTCCTGACCCCCATTCCAGGCTGAAGCCCTGCTCCACATGCTCTCTACTCACTGGATGAATCCAGGTTCCCAACCTGGCCAGTAGGGGGCGGTTGGGCAGGGGAGGAGAGTCTCCAGTGGGGCATGGAACTGGCCTCTGCTCAGACACAGTTTACACCATTCATGCTGGAGAGGGAAGCCTGCGCTCTGTCCTTGTCTTCAACCCACACTCAGTAGGTGAGTGGCAGGGACTTTTTACTTCTCTTCACCGTGGATCCTTTAGGCATGTCTGTGGCAGAAGAGGTGCAGCCTTTTTACAGGACATCAGAGCGGCCCAGGGGGCAATTGCCCTCCTGCCCCCTGACCCAGTCCTCCCCTGGTGACCGGCTCTCAATGGAGCCGGTTCACACATCTCAGGGGCAGCTGTGGAGCAGGTTCCACAGGGGTCCTGTAAGTCTTTGGCTCTGTTTCAGGTTCGTATTCAAGCAAACATTTGGGCCTGATTCGTCCCTGAAACGGAGAACAGGGACGCACCAGACCCCTGCTGTCAGCCGCGTCTGTTTCTAGTGTGAACCCAGCCTGAAGTACGCCCATATGAACAAGGCCTATAGTAAATCTGAATTTAGATTATAAGTTTGCTTGGAGTTTCCATCTGATCCATATGTACCTTTAAATGTATGTAAAACCAATCATCTAACCCTCCTAAAAAGCTTTAGCAAGTAATTGCAAATGCAAAAATAGTTTTTTGTTTTTTTTCAACATGCAGCTTTCATTACATTTATACCTGGTAATCCTACCATGAAGGTCCTTGTTCAGGCACTTCCTGCTATAATGTAACAATGAAAGGGTGTATCTATAAAAAATATGCAGAGCTTTTCGTCCTGTGAAACTGCATGTACATTGGTTCCGCGTGAATGGGGACCTAAGCAAATGTTATTAGACAATTTCCTCTCCAGATGCTCATAATGCATTATTTTCCTTCCCCGATTCAAACAGAATGTATGTACATACAGTTTTACAGAATAAATAGCTCTGCAATTTAAAAAAATAAAAATACACTCTTTGGAATTCATAAAGACTGGTGCAGGCAGATTTTGCGAAAGTGTCTTGCATGCGTTCTAAAAGTGGCGGAGTGTACGCCAAATTCTTGTACCCATCTAGAACTTGTACTTGAATTTGGCACTTGCTACAAAACTTTTGGAACGCATGAAAAAAAAATTTGCAAATTCTGTCTCTGTACTTCAAAAGAAAGTTGGTCTTAATTGGTTCCACTTTCATAGGCTGCAAAAGAGTTGATTTACTAAAGGCAAATAGACTGTGCTCAAAACGCAGTTGCACTCTGCAAGTGCATTTGCTACAAAGCTTAGTAAATGAGGTAAAGCTTCACTTTGCAAAGAGAATGGTTAACTCCGGGAGGGAATAGAAGATGACACCAATTTTCCCAGAGAAAGCCACACACAGATAGAAAGGTGACTGGAAAATTCCAAAGGAGCGATGTGCACCCAGTGTGATAAGGTAATCCCCTTACCAGATCCAAATGACCACTCGATTATAGGTGGTCAGAACCGTCAAAGCAACAATCAGATGACCCAGGACAATACTGCATCCAAGGACCATTACCATCAAATAGGACAGGGTGACCGCTCAGTCATAGGGTAGCAGCTTCATGGCAAACATCCCCCTCGGTGTTCATGAGAAATAGAAATAAAACGCCAGTACCAACCCCCAGACGACGTCACGTATGACTAAACATGTAGGGAGTGGTCTTCTGACGGCGACGACATAACGCCTCTTGGCTCTCAGCTCTCAGTGGCGGTTTACCTGCCCCATCTCCACCAAGAGCCGTTGTTGAATACTAACCCTGCAGGAACGCCGCAGCATATACTGAAGGCTGTGCTTTGAATGCTGTTTTTTACTGTGTCACATGTGAGAGCTTTACCTCTTTATATTTATTAAGTTTATCTTTTAATGCACTATGGAATCGTTTTATTGCTATTTCCCATGAACACAGAGGGGGATGTTTGCCATGAAACTGCTACCCTATGACTGATTGTTGCTTTGACGGTTCTGACCACCTATAATCTAGTGGTCATTTGGATCTGATAAGGAGATTACCTTATCACACTGGGTGCATATCCCGCCTTTGGAATTTTCCAGTCACCTTTCTATCTGTGTGTGGCTTTCTCAGAGAACATTGGTGTCATCTACTATTCCCTCCCGGATTTAACCATTCATATATGGACTTTTTTTGTTATTGCTACATTTATTATCTTTCTGTGATTAGCACTGCACTATTTTGTTTTGGTATAAGTGGAGCAAATTAGAACTACAGTGCCTTGCAAAAGTATTCGGCCCCCTTGAACTTTGCGACCTTTTGCCACATTTCAGGCTTCAAACATAAAGATATAAAACTGTAAATTTTTGTGAAGAATCAACAACAAGTGGGACACAATCATGAAGTGGAACGAAATTTATTGGATATTTCAAACTTTGTTAACAAATAAAAAACTGAAAAATTGGGCGTGCAAAATTATTCAGCCCCTTTACTTTCAGTGCAGCAAACTCTCTCCAGAAGTTCAGTGAGGATCTCGGAATGATCCAATGTTGACCTAAATGACTAATGATGATAAATAGAATCCACCTGTGTGTAATCAAGTCTCCGTATAAATGCACCTGCACTGTGATAGTCTCAGAGGTCCGTTTAAAGCGCAGAGAGCATCATGAAGAACAAGTAACACACCAGCAGCAACTCATCACCCTGAACACACCATCCCCACTATCAAACATGGTGGTGGCAGCATCATGGTTTGGGCCTGCTTTTCTTCAGTAGGGACAGGGAAGATGGTTAAAATTGATGGGAAGATGGATGGAGCCAAATACAGGACCATTCTGGAAGAAACCTGATGGAGTCTGCAAAAGACCTGAGACTGGGACGGAGATTTGTCTTCCAACAAGACAATGATGCAAAACATAAAGCAAAATCTACATTGGAATGGTTCACAAATAAACATATCCAGGTGTTAGAATGGCCAAGTCAAAGTCCAAACCTGAATCCAATCGAGAATGTGTGGAAAGAACTGAAAACTGCTGTTCACAAACGCTCTCCATCCAACCTCACTGAGCTCGAGCTGTTTTGCAAGGAGGAATGGGCAAAAATTTCAATCTCTCGATGTGCAAAACTGATAGAGATATACCCCAAGCGACTTACAGCTGTAATCTCAGCAAAAGGTGGCGCTGCAAAGTATTAACTTAAGGGGGCTGAATAATTTTGCACGCCCAATTTTTCAGTTTTTTATTTTTTATCTTATCTTATCTTATATCTTTATGTTTGAAGCCTGAAATGTGGCAAAAGGTTGAAAAGTTCAAGGGGGACGAATACTTTCGCAAAGCACTGTACCTGAATTTGCTGCACAAGTCACTCCCAGAATCAAAACTGTTGCATATTTTTTCTTAATTAGGTGCAACACATTACAATTGCAAATAATGCCAGAAAATGGGCTTTACCTAGGCATGTGCAGAACGGAAAATATGTTTTGTTTTGTTTCTTTTTGGATAGATTTGTTATGTTACTAGATTTTTTTCACTAATATGTTTCGGAATTTGTTTAGTTTAGTTTTCGTTAAATTGCGTTTTGTTTAATAATTTTCTAACAAATTCCAGAGTCATCAGCTGTCAGCGGGCTTCACCACTGAGAGCTTAAAGCGTAAACCCACTTTTATTAAGAAAAAAACATTCCCCTCTGGGTGATCTCTGTACGTTACAAGGATTTTAACAAACTTTGTTGCAGATTCCTACCTTTTTGTTATTCTGACTAAATTCCTGTTTGTTCCTCTGTGCTGAGTGGGTCTAATGGGAGTGGTTTCATAATTATCTATCAGCTGTGGCAGCTGCAGGACTCTGAGAAAAACTGCTGGGCCTGCATACGTTTAGACGTGTTCCTATTGGGAGTATCTCACCAAAAATGACATTTTTGTTTCAGGGAATACCAGAAATCTGACTTGTATCTTAGGCAGACTTCTGGGAAAAATTGGTGAGCCAATCACACAAGCAGGAAATAATGTTTTTGAGGTGTGGTCAGTATACATTCTGTGTACAGAACAGCTCTAGGTAGCCATATTGAATTGCATTTTCAGAAAATTACAGCAGCTGCAGACTACAAAGGAAGAGTCATTTTTAATAACATTCAATTACAATATGACTTGTGTCGCATTTGTATATGCTATATTGTTTTTTCTTTATTTGCTATTTTTTCCTCCACCTAATTGGAGTTACCCTTTTAATGTAAACAAAACATTGCCGGCAATAGAAAATTTGGAATCTTTTTAAAAAGAAAACCGGCAGGGGGTCCCCCCCCCCCCCAAAATCCATACCAGACCCGTATCCGAGCATGCAGCCTCCCCTCCTAAACTATACCAGGCCACATGCCCTCAACATGGGAGGGGTCATTTGGGACAGAGGGGGCTCTGCCCCCCTTAAGCCAAAGTACCTTGTCCCCATGTTGATGGGGACAAGGCCTCTTCCCCACAACGGGCGGGCGGGGGGCTTATCAGAATCTGGAAGCCCCCCCTTTAACAAGGGGCCACCCAAATCCCACCCCCACCCCCATCTGAATGAGTATGGGGTACATAGTAACCTTACCCATTCCCCAAAAAAGTGTACAAAGTAAATAAAGACACTACGTGAATTTTAGACAATTCCGTTATTAAAAAATAAAAAAAACAATGTGCTCTGATGTAGATCTACCCCCTGTCAACTGTGTGCTCCTCCATCTGGCATTTCCTAAATAGTTAAGGGGCGGATTTACCCGATGACGTCAGTGGATGACCCCGCCCCCTTGTGCAGTAACTGACTGGGGCATGCTGGATTGATGACGTCACTCCGTCCCTTACCTATTTTAAAACTGTCAAACAGCGGAACAGGCAGTTGGATGGAGCCTTCTACAAGGCCGGTGTTTTTTTTACCCCATACTCATGGGGGGGGTCAGGATCTGGGGGACCCCTTTTTTAAAGGAGGCTTCCAGATTCCGATGAGCCCATTGCCCACAGACCCCCACAACCACAGTCCAGGGTTGTGGGGAAGAGGACCCTTGTCCCCATAAACATGGGACAAGGTGCTTTGGGGTGGGGGGGCCGAGCCCTGCTGCCCCAAAGCCCCTACCTAAGTTAAGGGCATGTGGCCTGGTATGGTTTAGTACGGGGGGTGCTTGCTTGTCCCCCCCTTTCCTGGCCTGCCAGGCTGTATGCTCAGGTAAGCATCTAGTATGGATTTGGGGGGGGACCCCATGCCTTTTTTTTTACATTTAAGGTTGCCTTAAAAATCCATACCAGACCCAAAGGGCCTGGTATGGATTGGTGGACCTCACCCTGTTTTTTTTTTATTTTCTATCGGTGGCATTGCTTTGTTTACATTTCAGCTCTCAGCGGGTAAGCCCACTGACAGCTGATGAGTCATCGGTTGTTAAGGATGCGGCAGATAGCTTCCCAGCCCACTCCTTAGCAACCAGTTATTCTATACACATAATTCAAATCGGTCGATCATTTTTGCACTGCTGCAAATTAGAAAACGAATAAATGAAACAAATTTTAACAAATTTCAACAAAATTTGTTACTATTTCATTCAGGGATTCGGATACACCAGAATCTCTGAATAACCAAAAGTTCGTCCAAATTTGTATTCAGACCGAAATTAATTGCACATGTCTAGCTTTAACAGTTTTATTGAATTCCCCCCATTGTCTTCTATTTAGGGTTTTAATTTGCTTTGTGGCTGATGTCACATGGGTGACTCTGCCACTGGTGACACATGCACATTTCCACTTACATCTGAGGAATTTCTCTCTCATTGGCCCCAAAAGCTGCCAAATCTACCTCACTAGCCAGAGTCGTCTTTAAGGCAAGGCAAAACGGGCACCTGCCCAGGGCCCTGTCAATGTTGTGGGGCTCAACATCCTAAAAAGAAATCTCTGTCACATAGTGCAGCTGTAGGGAAAGGGAATCAGTAAGCAGCAGTGTCCAGGGACTGGAGGAATGAGGAAGGATCGCTATGAGGAGACAATGACATAGGCCCTACTGCATCCAATGGCTATGTCTTTGTCAGATGGACTTTTGTAAGTAGTTTTCCTTATTAATAAAGTCATTTATTAAGCAGTATCACACTTGTTGGTATCATCATCTTTTACATGGAAAATGGAGTCCCTGGTGGCTTGAGTCATCCATCCCCAGTGATCTATTGCCATAAGTGTGATTACCTGTATCCAAAACCATCATACACCGTGGGAGCCGTGGATTGTTACCAAGCGTGTTAGACCCACTTGCTATACGGCCCCTGGGTCCACAAAGTCTGGTGAGCATACATCTATACCTCCTTCCTGTTGGTGTGGGCTCTTCATTTGGTTTCCATTATATGTACTATCTTGGAAGATTCACATTTCACAGTTTGGATTTTTCACAACACTCTTTCCATAGGATTTACTTTTTATTCTATAGACTTTCAGTATTTGTGTTTGAACTTTTATTCATATTAATGTTCACACACTTTTCACCTTTGATATATTGGTGACAATGTATTCATTATTTTTTAGCACTGCACTTTGTATCGTACTTGTATTGTGACTAGCTGATGTCAGCTGATGTGCTGGCAGCTATTTTTGCTTTAATTTGATGTTTGTTAGCACAGTTGTATTCACACTATTTCAATGATGTACAGTAACCTCTAGCAACCAATCAGCAGTAATGATGTGCAGCAACCAATCACTGAGTGGTAATAATATGCAGTAGTCTCTAGCAGCCAATCAGTTTGCAGAAATGATGTGCAGTAACCTCTAGCAACCAATCAGTAAATGGTAATATTGTGCAGTATTCTCTAGCAACCAATCAGTTTGCAGTAATTATGTGCAGTAACCTTTATCAACCAATCAGTGAGCGGTAATAATGTGCAGTAAGCTCTAGCAGTCAATCAGTGTGTGGTAAGGATGTGCAATAACCTCCAGCAAGCAACCAGTGTGCGGTAATGATGTGTAGTAAACTCTAGGAACCAATGGGTGAGTAGTAATCAGTGAGCCATAATGTGTGATGTAACCTCTGGCAACCAGTTAGTGAGTGGTAATGATATGTCGTAACCTTTGGCAACCAATCAGTGAGTGGTAATGATGTGCAGCAAGCTCTAGCAGTTAATCAGTGAGCGGTAAGGATGTGTAATAACCTCTAGCAAGCAATTAGTGAGCGGTAATGATGTGCAGTAACATTTATCAACCAATCAGTGAGCAGTAATGATGTGCAGTAAGCTCTAGCAGTCAATCAGTGTGTGGTAAGGATGTGCAATAACCTCTAGCAAACAACCAGTGAGCATTAATGATGTGTAGTAAACTCTAGCAACCAATGGGTGAGTAGTAATGATGTGCTGTAACCTCTAGCAACTAATCAGTGAGCCATAATGTGTGCTGTAACCTCTGGCAACCAGTTAGTAAGTGGTAATGATATGTCGTAACCTTTGGCAACCAATCAGTGAGCGGTAATAAAGTGCAGCAAGCTCTAGCAGTTAATCAGTGAGGGGTAATGATGTGTAATAACCTCTAGCAAGCAATCAGTGAGTGGTAATGATGTGAAGTAACCTCTAGCAACCAATGGGTGAGTAGTAATGGTGTGCTGTAACCTCTAGCAACTAATCAGTGAGCCATAATCTCTGCTGTAACCTCTGGCAACCAGTCGGTAAGTGGTAATGATATGCTGTAACCTTTGGCAACCAATCGCAATCGCTGCCTTATCTGCTGGAGTAAACTGATTTTGAGTTTAGCTGCTACTCATTGTATGTCTCAGAGCCAGTGGAGAGCGAAATTACATGGTGGAGGGGGTCGGGATGCAGTGCAGCCCATGAGGAGACAATAAAATGCTTGCCCAGTGTCCAATCAATGTTAAAGATAGGCCTGTTGCTAGCGATGGGACAGTGAGGGAGTGACATCTCACTGGCCCGACTAACAAGACGGGATTCTATAGAGCAACTTTTCTCAACCTTTTCAACACAGAGGAACCCTTTAAATAACTTTCTGCTCTCGGGAACCCCTGCTAATAATGACTATATCTACAACTCATAATACATACAGTAAGTGAGATAGTGAGTGGGAAGAATGCTCCTCCCACTTGTGGCCATTGAGATAAATTACCCCTTACAGGTCAATGGTGCCAGTCTGAGCAGCAGAAATTGCTTATTGTTCAAAGGAACCCTTAGCACCCTCAGACAAGAATCCGATCACATAGCTGTGAACACCCATGCGATCCGATTCTGGTGCGGACCAAAAAAAAGGTCCTGTGCGACTTTGGTCTGAATGCGATGCAAATTCAGCCATACAATCTGTATGGCTGAATTTGCAATGCACAGACATCACATGTGACTTTCAGAGCATTGCGCTGCGAATCACATGCAATGTCTGACATTGCATATGTGTGAACCGGCACTAAAGTCCTACTTGCCCTTTTTGTTACCAATATATTTGAAACAAGGATGATACCCTCCAACTGTACACGACTTTGATCTATACCTTCCCCCACACACATTCAATTCATCTTTGCTAGCTATATAAGGGGGGCTTCACCCATGTTTTAGAACTCAGAGGGGCTCAGAAGTTGTCCATCATTCCTGGAAGTCTCCTTTACCTGATATAAAACATGTTTAGGAATATAACACAAAAATAATTCACAAACAAAAATACATTGTAGTTCCAAAAGTGCTTTTTTTTCCCCCTCAAATGTAAACAACCAGAAATACAATTTGTAATTTAAGAGTCTGCAAAAATAGATCTAAAGGATCACACGCTCCATTTTTTATACTATTGTTTCATTCTATAATGTATGTAAAGGTATTTTTGCTGTTTTGGATAGAGCAGGGAATGGGTAAAGTGATTGTAAACGATTGTAAACCTTGTAAAACAACCCATTCAGTTTAAAACAGAAATGAAAGGAAAAACATTTGTGTATAGATATAAAAAAAACATTAGGAATACCTTTTTGTTTCCTTTGTTATAAGTGATCACATTCCCTCTGTTCTCAGCTGCATAGGAGCTGGGGGGAGGAGAAGCAGCAGCACACTGAGCTTGTCAGTGAAAGGCTGAGCATATTTTCCGTAATAATTGTGTTTGAAAAACCACTGCGCGAAAACCGTGTGACATAAAAAATTTCAACAACCGCCATTTTATTCTCTAGGGTCTCTGCTAAAAAAAAATATATATATATATATTGTTCGGAGGTTCTAAGTAATTGTCTAGCAAAAAATACTGATTTTAACTTGTAAGCAACAAATGTCAGAATAAGGGCCGGTCAGCAAGTGCTTAAAAGACTTTGGACTCTCAGTTCCTTGGTCTGGTGATCTCATTAGACTTTCTACATGTGGATCCCAAACTCTTGGTCCTGTAACTGCTGAGATCACCCTCACTGGAAACCTTGCGCTCAATTTTAATATGATTTCTCTTTACTGCACAGCTTGCAAATGGGAATCTGTCACTAGGGATAAGCTTGGGTTTGGCTGCAGGATCAACTCATGTTTGGCAGAACCCAGAAGTCAGCTGTCACTGCCAGACCAATGAGCTGCAGGCGGATGATCCAGTGCGAAAGTCAGTGTCAACAGCAACCTCTGCAATCCCTAAAGTGATTGTAAACCTCAGACATGAAATATGAACAAAGCATATCTCTCTATAATGTGTACTTGTCTCAATCAAGAGCATTAACTGCTTCCGGACCGCCCACGGCAGGCAGCCCCTCCTGCACGAACCGACTTAGGTATACGTTGGTCACGTGCCTGCAGCTAGGGGACTCCGATGCACGGGGCAGGTGGTTCCGATTGGCGCCTGCCACCCGCGATCGCTCCCCGATGAGAGAGAAGAACGGTCGGCTGTTGTAAACACAGCTGACCGTTCTTCTCCCTGGAATGATCACAGAGTGCCTGTGATCCTTCTATATAGGATCACAGGTCTCTGTGATCATTCCACAAGCCCCGCCCCATACAGTTAGAAACACACCCCTAGATACACATTTAACCCCTTAATCACTTACTGTGTTAACCCCTTCCCTGCCAGTGTCATTATTACAGTAACAGTGCATATTTTTAGCACTGATTACTGTAGTAATGTCACTGGTCCCCAAAAGTGTCAAAAATGTCACTTAATGGTCCAATCTGGCTGCCGCAATGTCGCAGTCCCACAAAAAAATCGCAGATCGCCGCCATTACTGGTAAAAAAAAAAAAAAACTATAAAAATGACATAAATCTTTCCCATAGTTAGTAGACGTGATAACTTTTGCGCAAACCAATCAAAATACGCTTATTGTGATTTTTTTTTTTTTTACCAAAAATATGTAGCAGAAAATAAATTGGCCTAAAATGTTAAAAAAATTTAGATTTTTACTTTTTTTTTGAGAATGTTATATAGCAGAAAGTGAAAAATATTGTTTTTTTTTTTGTTGTTTTTTTCAGAATTGTCGCTTTTTTTTTTGTTTATAGAGCAAAAAATAAAAATCACAGAGGTGATCAAATACCACCAAAAGAAATCTTTATTTGTGGGAAAAAAAGGACATCAATTTTATTTGGGTACAGCGTCGCACGACCGCGCAACTGTCAGTTAAAGTAACGCAGTGCTGAATCGCAAAATATGGCCTGGTCATTAAGGGGGCAAATCCTTCCGATCCAGAAGTGGTTAAATGCCATTTCTGTCTGCTGCTTCATTCCTCTGCTATCAGCATGAATCACTTGTGACATGTTTTCCTGACACCAAGAGAAAAAAGGTGACAGGGAAGGGAGCACCAGCACACAGCCTGTAATTGACAGCCTCAGTTCTATTCCTTTGTGCGGTGTGAAGGGGGGTAGTGTGTCCCTTCCATCCAATCAGAGCTCATAACTCTCCTCACTGAGCTCTGCAATGTATAACTTCAGCTCCCTGCCCCCTTTTTTCTGAACTTTGAAACAAACTTTATAAATTCTGGACTTTGCACAGATGGGGGAGAATAGAAGACTGCAGATAAATGGGTACAACTTATGTAGGAGGATTTGTTTAATCTCTGTGTATCACCTGAGGCCAGGCACGGGGTATATGGAAGGGTATATCCACTTTAGGAGTACAGCGATAGGTGTTATCTTCACCTGCACACAGATTTTGAAATTGCCTCAACGGCTCCCATAATGGGGCTCCTCCATATAGAGCCCTGTGGGCTGCTATGACTATTATTATGCCACTGATCCCAGTGATACTACAAGACGTAGAGGGAAATCTCTCCACGTGGGGCACAAACGAAAATTAAAACCTCACAGAGGTTCTAACCTGATTTTACTTCAGTCCTGTTCACCACTGAGAGCCGATCTCCCCGGTGGGAGTAAAACCTGGCTGGGTCCATAATTCTTCCCCACTCTATCCAAAACTCTATTAAAGATCTGTGGTTGGTTTGGTTCTTATTAAAAGTCATTAGATAGGAATGTGTATTCGAACCTATGATAGCGGTAAACAGTTACACAATTCAAATGCTCATATAAATATATATTATAGTTTAAAAAATAGATATCTTTTTTATATGTGCTTCCATATGGAACTTAATAATATACGATTGTTTTTTTTTTTTTAAAAAGTCACGTAATGTCTCCATAAAAACCACAAGGCCTCCATTCGCAGATTTCTTCTTCTAAATGGATTGCAGATGAATCTGAAAAGAGATCAATACAATTTTGGTCAACCGTCAACTGAAATTTATAAACTTAATTTAAAAGAATCAGAAAATCCACTTTGGGAACCCTTATAAGAACCTGTTTACCCAAAAATTGATCTTTAACCCTTTTGCTACTTGAGTAATTTTTTTTTTTTTTGTAATTTTTTGCAGACATTAAACTTTGCATTTTTGACTAGAAAATAAATAAGAAAGGTACTTGGAGAGGAAGTCAAGGGGAACATGGTTCCTCTATTGTTTTTTGGGTCACTGGGGGAGCTATCATATTGGATGCTGCCGCCCCATGAGACTCAAGCAGCCATCTTGGGTCAGGCAGAGCCTATTTGGCCACCTGCTGACCGCTTACTATATATATATATATACTGCGGCAGGCCGGCTCATACATGCAAACCCACATACAGGTACGTCAGTCGCCTGGGTGCAGCTCCCGCCCCCAATTGTCAGCGGGGAAGCCGATGCGTGCGTCAGGCGGCTCCGATTGCCGCCTGACACCCGTGAGCGCTCCCCGCTGAGAGAGAAGGATGGTGGGCTGTTGTAAACACAGCTGACCGTTCTTCTCCCTAGAATGGTCAAAGAGCCCATGCGATCCCTCTATATAGAATCACAGGTCTCTGTGGTCATTTCAGAAGCCACGCCCCCCACAGTTAGAATTACTCCCCTAGGCTCACATTTAACCCCTTGATCACCCACAGGGTTAACCCCTTCCCTGCCAGTGTCATTATTACAGTAACAGTGCATATTTTTAGCACTGATTACTGTAGTAATGTCACTGGTCCCCCCAAAAGTGTCGAAAATGTCAGTTAGGGGTCCGATCTGTCCGCCGCAATGTCACAGTCCCGCAAAAAATTGCCGCAACTACTAGTAAAAAAAAAAAAAAAAAACATTAATCTTTCCCGTAGATAGTAGACGCGATAACTTTTGCGCAAACCAAACAAAATATGCTTATTGCGATTTTTTTAAACAAAGATATATAGAGCAGAAAACTTGGCCTAAAATGTTAAAAAAAATTTAGATTTTTAATTTTTTTTTTGAGAATGTCATATAGCAGAATGTGTAAAATATTGGGGGTTTTTTTTCAGAATTGTTGCTCTTTTTTTGTTTATAGCGCAAAAAATAAAAATCGCACAGGTGATCAAATACCACCAAAAGAAAGCTCTATTTGTGGGGAAAAAAGGACATCAATTTTATTTGGGTACAGCGTCGCACGACCGCACAATTGTCCGTTAACCACTTTAGCCCCGGAAGATTTGGCTGCTCAATAACCAGGCCTTATTTTGTGATTCGGCACTGCGTGACTTTAACGGACAATTGCGCGGTCGTGAGACACTTTATCCAAATGAAATTGACGTCCTTTTATTCCCACAAACAGAGCTTTCTTTTGGTGGTATTTGATCACCTGTGCAATTTTTATTTTTTGCGCTATAAACAAAAAAAGCGACAATTTTTGAAAAAAAAAAAACATATATTTTTCACATTTTTATATATGAAATTCTCAAAAAAATTTAAAAATCTAAATTTTTTAACATTTTAGGCCAATTTGTTTTCTGCTACATATTTTTGGTTAAAAAAAACCCAGCAATAAGCGTATTTTGATTGGTTTGCGCAAAAGTTATTGCGTTTACTAACTACGGGAAAGATTTATATCATTTTTATTGTTTTATTTTAACTAGTAATGGCGGCGATCTGCAATTTTTTTTTGCGGGACTGCGACATTGCGGCGGACAGATCGGACCCCTAAGTGACATTTTTGGGGGTACCAGTGACATTACTACAGTAATCAGTGCTATAAATATGCACTGTTACTGTAAAAATGACACTGGCAGGGAAGGAATTCATTTTATTGGTGATCAAGGGGTTAAGTGTGTCCCTAGGGGTGTGATTCTAACTGTCAAGGGCCGTGGCTAGTGAAGTAGCCACAGAGACACGCGATCCTATATAGCAGGATCGCATAGCCTCTGTGCTTACTTCAGGGAGAATGACAGACAGCTGTGCCGTCTGTCTTTCTCCCTCTGCTGCGGGAGATCGCGAGTGGCTGGCGGCCATCGGAGCTGCCAGTAACACGCACTGGCTCCCCAGGGAACGAGCGGGGGCGCGCGACATAGGGCTACGTCACTTTGCCTGTAAGTGGCTGAATGCCGCAGTAAATAGATGTTAGGCGGTCGGCAAGTGGTTAAAGTAATGCAGGGGGCAAATCCTTCCGGTCTTAAAGTGGTTAGGTATATATATACAGTAAATAAACCTTCCACGCCATGCCTATAGCTAAATCTAAGAACATTGTGCTACAAAACGAAATGATATAGGAAGCAGCTAAACACCAGTCTGCTACATTACCACCCACCTCACATGTAGCACCCAATGGGCTTTCTCAAAGGTCGAGCCTAGACCTTTCAGAAAGCCCATTAGGTGCTACGTGTGAGGTGGCTGGTGATGTAATCACGCTGGATGGAGCCAGGTGGAGCCGTGCAAGCCAAGGATAGTACTGAAATATGCCTGTATTCGACTTCTGAATTGTGAGTGGTATTTTTACTCTTAATAAATATATTGTATGGGCGATCTGCACTATGGTTTGTTCCACTTGCCTCTTACATATATGACACTACGTTAAGAGCTGTGGACTGGATTTGATCTGTCAGTGGAAGAACTGCCTTTTAAACTGCAAAGGTGCATACTGACCTGCTTTAGGTACTGAGGGCCAACCAAGCAGGTGAGAAGACACCCTTAGGTGGGGTAAAGAGCACCGTGGTGAACAAATACTGATACACACAGGATTTTTTTTGATGTATTGGTTTAAAAGATTCACAGATTTTATAAATATATATCTTTATGGACTGGCAGCCACTACAAATGGATGCCAATTTGATATGATAGGCTTGTGTGGACAACCGGACATCCACCCAAGCCGACGATAGTTTGTTTCAGAATGTGAAGCCCCATTTAAGCCCCGTACACACGCGTCGAAAATTGGCAGGGAATTTTCGGCCAACGTCCGATCTGCCGATTTTCGGCTTGTTAGTATGATGCTTCCGACAACCAACTCCGACTTTTCGGGCCGAAAAAAATCTGGTGTGCAGACTATAAAATTTTTGTTGGCCGTCAACACAACGGCCGATTTTCCTGCAGTCAGTACAGATTTCGACAGGGAAAAATCTGATGAGCAAGTCTGGGCATGCTCAGTGAAGAAAGAACACAAAGAAAGCAAACCAACACATGACATCACTTCTGAAGTAGAATTTTGTTGGCCGAGAAAATTCGTGTGCAGTCTAGGCACATTCCAACCAACAAAACACAACTTGGACAAAAGTCGGACGATCGGTCGGCCGATAATCGTTGCGTGTGTACGAGGCATAACAGTGACTTCAGTGGAGTAATAATTTCTAAAGTAGATGATAAGAATTAGCAAAACTATGTAATTCATTTTTCAAAAAACAGTTGCTTCTTTTGGAAAGATTATGTATTCCAAGAAGGTCCTGAAGTCTCCCACCTGGAACCATCATACTTCATTTTAAATGCCTGATTTAATGATTTAGAATAGAGATACTCACTTGGAAAGTCTAAATGTCTAGCTAGCCTTAATCTTCACACATTCTTAGTCTTCTCCTTGGGTAGTTGTATCTCCATGGTCCTCAGAATTAGACTGGACATCCGTCATTTCAATGTCATGAACGGTTGATGATTCTACCTCACCATTCTGGTCAGTATGTGTTTCTTTTTTCTCTTCTTCCATATTGACAACTTGCGTGACCTCATCCCCTTCCTGGACCCTTTCCTTCTGCTCCGGCTCCTGGCTGGCTTCCTCTGTCTTTGGTTTATCATCAACATTTGAATCATCAGCTTGTTGGTTTGTTTCAGATGTTTCATCATTCAATTCTATAGACTCCACTTGAGTGACCACATGTTCCCCTTCTCCGCCCTCTGTGTTTTGATTGTCATTAGTGGGTTCGGTGTTTTCATTAGTCCCAGATTCCTGCACTTCTTCACTAGTTCCAGGTGCACTTGCATCTTCATTTCCATCATCAGGTGCATCAACATTCGTATCATCACCAGGATGTTCATTTATTTCAACTACTTTATCAGTGGAGTCTTCAGCTTTGTTATCTGCGGCTTCATCTCCTGGTGCATCAGCAGCACTCATAGCACTGGGAGCTTCTTCATTATCCTCATTCACCTCACCAGATGCTTCTTCATTCACCACACTTTCATCAACAGGTGCTTCTTGATTCTCATCATTCACTTCACTAGGTACATCTTTATCCTCCACATCCACCAGGTTGGATGATTCCTCATTCTCCATGTTTACTTCACCAGGTGTATCATTGTTCTGCTCATCCACTTCATCAGTTGCTGCCTGAATCTCCACATTCCCGTCGGAAGATGTAACTTCATTCTCCACATTCACATCAACTGGTGCTTCTTCATTCTCCATATTCATGTCAGCAGGCACTTCTTCATTGTCCACATTCTCCTCAGCAGGTGCTTCTTCATTCTCTGCACTCTCTTCAGCAGGTTCTTCTACATTCTCCACATTCTCCTCAGCAGGTGCTTCTTCATTCTCCGCATTCTCTTCAGCAGGTTCTTCTACATTCTCTACATGCTCCTCAGCAGGTGCTTCTTCATTCTCTGCATTCTCTTTAGCAGGTTCTTCTACATTCTCCACATGCTCCTCAGCAGGTGCTTCTTCATTCTCAACATTCCCCTCAGCAGGTGCTTCTTCATTCTCTACATTTTCTTCAGCAGGTGATTCTTCATTCTCCACATTCTCCTCAGCAGGTGCTTCTTCATTCTCTGCATTCTCTTCAGCAGGTTCTTCTACATTCTCCACATGCTCCTCAACAGGTGCTTCTTCATTCTCCACATTCCCCTCAGCAGGTGCTTCTTCATTCTCTACATTTTCTTCAGCAGGTGATTCTTCATTCTCCACATTTTCTTCAGCAGGTGATTCTTCATTTTCCGCATTCTCCTCAGCAGGTGCTTCTTCATTCTCCTCAGCAGGTGCTTCTTCATTCTCCACATTTACCTCAGAAAGGGTTTCTTCTTTCTCCACATTTTCCATAGCAGGTGCTTCTTCATTCTCCGCATTCCCCTCAGCAGGTGCTTCTTCTTCTTCTTCTTCCACATTCCCCTCAGCAGGTGCTTCTTCTTCCACATTCCCCTCAGCAGGTGCTTTTTCTTCCACATTCTCTTCAGCAGGTGATTCTTCATTCTCCAAGTTCACATCACTAGGTGCATCTTCATTTTCAACATTAATGTCACCTACAGCTGTATCTTCATGTTCACTAATCGCCTCAACAGATTCTTGTCCATTTTCAACAGATTCTTCACTAGATATTTCCTTATTCTCATCACTTATCTCAACATTTGCCTTCTCTTCATTTGTGTCATCATGTGTTCCTTCATCTTCAGTATTCACATTTCCAGCTGATGTTTCATTCTCCATATTCGGATCAACAGATGAAGGAGCTTCCTCATTCTCTACCTTTACCTCCTCTGGTTTTTCTCCGGACTCAGCATTTTCCTCATTGGGTATTTCTTCATTCTCTGCATTCACGTTAGCAGGTGCTTCTTCATCTTCCACATTCACCTCATTGTCAGCATTAAGCTCTTCAGGTGCTTTATCATTTTCTATATTTTCAGCAGCAGGCTCCTCTTTATTTTCCACATTCACATCAGGAGGTGTTTCAACATTTTCATCACCAGGTGCCTCCTCATTTTCAACATTTTCATCACCAGGTGCCTCCTCATTTTTAACATTTTCATCACCAGGTGCCTCCTCATTTTTAACATTTTCATCACCAGGTGCCTCCTCATTTTTAACATTTTCATCAACAGGTGTATCCTCGTTTTCAACATTTTCATCAGTAGGTGCTTCCTCATTTTCAACATTTTCATCAACAGGTGCTTCCTCATTTTCAAAATGTTCATTACCAGCTGCCGCCTCATTTTCAATGTTTTCATCACCAGCTTCTTCTTCCTTTTCAACATTTTCCTCAGCAGGTGCTTCCTCATTTCCAATATTTTCATCACCAGGCGCTTCCTCATTTTCAACACCAGCTGTTTCCTCATTTTCATCATTTTTATCGCCATGTGCTTCCTCATTTTCTACATTTTCAGGTGGTGTATCATTCTCCACACTCTCATAAGTAGTTGAGTCCCCATTCTCTGCTTTGGCATCAGCACTTTCTTCATTGTTCCCCATATTTACATTAGCAGGTGCTTCTTCATTCTCCACTTTGGCATCAGCGCTTTCTTCATCATGCTTTGCATCCACAGCAGCAGGTGCTTCATTGTCATTTTCACTGACAGTAAGAGATGCTTCTTCATTTTCAGTATTTGTATTAGGAAGTACATCTACATGTTCTTCACTGACATCCGCAGGTGCTTCTTGATTCTCCACATTCTCTTCAGCAAGTGTTTCCTCTATATTATCATTTTCGGGATCTATTTTCATTTCACATTCAAGCCCCACTGCTTCTTCTTTACCAATGTTCTCTTCCAAAACCGTATCCTCATTGAAGTTATTTAATTCTGCATCTTCTGCTTTTAAATCGAAGGCTATGGATTCTTCTGAAGGATATTCAGTTGGTATTTCAACTTTTTCCGCAGACATTTCTTGATCTAAATCTCCTGCTGCCTCTTTTATTTCATCTTCCGTGTCAGCTTTGAAATCCTTCTCAACCTCTTCATGTTTTGAATCCACACTATCTTTGGCTTCTATTTCATCTTGCTCTTGTCCAGATTCTTGCTCTTTTTCTGAAGCCTCATCTAGTGTATCTTGAATGGGGCTTTCAGTCAAAACTGTGAAAATAATTAAATATTTAAAAAATACATATGTGTGTGTGAATAAATACTGACAACTGTACAACACTGCTTAATTCTAGGAAATATAGTATGCTACAACATTACTTAAATAATTGAAGCAGAACTCCAGATAAAAATTAATAAATATCAACAGGCAGCCATATATAGAGCACTATTTCAGACCAGAAAGCTTATCAATAGCAATACTGGAAATCCAATCAGGCCCCAACCCATAAAGAATGGATTAATGACATGTGGGACACACTCTGCCAAGAAAAGCTTATTTACCAGAATAAAGGTTGCCCCGGTAAATTTGACAAGTTATGGGGGGGGGGGTTGGCTAGCTGTTCTTCCGGGTGTATCACAGAATATTTTCATAGAGTGCCTCCTGCATTGTGTTGCTCGTTGTTTTTTACTGAATTTTGGTATGCTTTATAACTCTGCCGACCTCCACTCTATTTTCTCTGTTAGGGTCCTGCTACTCTACACCATGTAATACTTGATGTGTACTGCTTGTGTGGTGAAAGTAGATCTGTTGGTAAACCTTTTTCATTAATTTTGGATACATCAAGAGAGGGTTATTACTCCTTGTCAGAGTTTTTCTGGAGATTTCCCTTTCACTTTCTTTCCCATAGCCAAACAGGAAGTGAGAAGAAATCTCTGAAAAATATGCCTGTATTTGACTTCTAAATTGTGAGTGGTATTTTTATTCTTAAAGCGGTAGTATACCGATTGTTGTGACCTTTACCTACAGGTAAGCCTATAATAAGGCTTACCTGTAGGTACAATTAATATCTCCTAAACCGGCACGGTTTAGGAGATATTTGCACTGCATGCAGCCGCTAACGCGAGCGGCGCATGCGCTCTGAAGAGATGCCGAGGGATCATGCCCGCTCCCACAGCGGTGTCCGGGGGTCCGCGTCGGGGCTTCGTTCTAAGGTAAGTATTTCATAATGAGCTAGTATGCGATGCATACTAGCTCATTGTGCCTTTTGTCTTGCAGGGTTTTTTTATTTATTTATTTATTTTTTTGAGTATGCTACCGCTTTAATAAATATATTGTATGGGCGATCTGCACTATAGTTTTTTCCACTTGCCTCCTACATACACTTCCTTGTAAATATTCTTACTACACTGAGAGTTTGCTCTGTCAGTGGAAGTAGTGCCTTTTACACTGCAAAGGCGCATACTGACCTGCTTTAGGTACTGGGGTCCACCCAAGCAGGTGAGAAGACACCCTTAGGTGGGGTAAAGGGCACCGTGGTGAACAAAGACCAATACACACATGATTGTTTTTGGTGTATTGGATTACAAGATTCACAGATTTTATACATACACAGTATCTCACAAAAGTGAGTACACCCCTCACATTTTTGTAAATATTTTATTATATCTTTTCATGTGACAACACTGATGAAATGACACTTTGCTACAATGTAAAGTAGTGAGTGTACAGCTTGTATAACAATGTAAATTTGCTGTCCCCCTCAAAATAACTCACAATATAATAAAATATTTACAAAAATGTGAGGAGTGTACTCACTTTTATGAGATACTGTATATCTTTATGGACTGGCACTGAAAGATTGAATCATTTTGATATATTTATATATATATATATATTTGTGTATATAATCGTTATTATATTTATTATTGTTTATTTAATAATATACTTTTGATCACTGATTAATTTTTTTATAATAATTAATCTATTGTAGGAGAGCGCTGCACCCTTGAAGGCAGAGCCTATTTAAGGCCCTGGCTCCCAGGCTTCGCATGTGGATAGTATATGGACAGGTAACCAGTCTTACAGGGACAATGATCAGCGGCAGGAGAGGTTCCAGATGAGTAAGGAAAGGATAGGGACACGTCATCCTTTTCTGGACACCTCCCAATTTGGTTACAGTCTTTGCGATTGAGTGCTGGACGGCCGGCCCGGGCCCCATTCTGCCCCTCTCAACAGATGCTGTAATTTTGGCTGGAATCTGCTCCTGTCACGCTACTGGATCTGTGAGTAATCCCGGCTGGGTGGCCTTCCCACCAAGTTTGTTGTGAACTGTTACTGCATTATTTCAATACAAGTTTTCCATCTGTCTGTGTGTTATTGTCTCCGCACCAGGCTGCACCCCACCTACAAGCTGGATGCTTAAAATCCCATGAGAACGCACTCCAGCCCATTGCAGAGGAGAACTCTTTTCCAGTATAACTCTGCTCATCACTATTAGCCACTACAAATGAATGCCAATTTTATAGGATAGGCTTGTGTGGACAACTGGACATCCACCCAGTTGTTTATTTCTTTCTTCATTTTTTATTCATTTCCGATAAAGCACGAGAGGGTTATAATCCCTGTCAGAGTTTTTTTCTCACCATTGTGGAGATTTCCCTTCCACTTCCTTATAGACACACAGGAAGAAATCCCTAAAAATTTGGGGAGTTCCTTGGGGACCCCCCTAGTGACCCCATAGGAAAATTTCCTCTCTATTACTTTTCTGGGGACAACTTAAAATGTGGGATTTTTTTTTTACTTTCACTTTTAATAAAAATGGTAAACATGACAAATAGAGAGGGTGATTCTCCTTAACCACTTTACCACTAGAGGATTTTGCTGTCTTACGTCTGGGCCACTTTTTGCGATTCGGCACTGTGCGACTTTAACTGACAATTGCGCGGTCGTGCGACGCCATACCCAAACAAAATTTACGTCCTTTTTTTCCCACAAACAGAGCTTTCTTTTGGTGGTATTTGATCACCTGTGCAATTTTTACTTTTTGCGCTATAAACAAAAAAAGAGCGTAAATTTTGAAAAAATAACAATATTCTTAAAATTTTTTTATATGAAATTCCCCCCCAAAAAAATGTAAAAATCTAAATTTTTTTAAATTTTTGGCCAATTTGTTTTCTGCTACCTATGTTTGGTAAAAAAAATCACAATAAGCGTATTTTGATTGGTTTGCGCAAAAGTTATTGTGTTTACTAACTAAGCGATCGCCGCTGCTCCTCCCCTGGCCCGACTCCCCGAGAAAGGGGAGTGTCTGTCTACGTCGCCAGACGATAACGAACCACTTTGCCGCAGTAGTGCTCGAGTGAGCAGACGACAAGTGGTTAATCACTTGCCGACCGCCTAACATACATTTACTGTGGCAGGTTGGCTCTATTGCGCAAAATCACGTACCTATACGTAATTTTTTGCAGTGGCCACGAGATGGCGCCATTGCACCGCAAAAGGCGCAATTGCACCATGATTGGCTAACAGGGATGTCAATCAATGGGTCTGGCAGACCCGATGTCCACCGCCCGCCCGCAATCGTTCCTCAGAGAGGCAGATCGGTGATCTGACAGGGAAGAAGATGGAAATCTTGTGTTTCTGCTAGGCAGGAACACCGATCTCTGTCTTCATCCAGTCAGACCATCCCCCCCACAGTTAGCAAGCACCAGCTAGGCTCACACTTAACTCTTTGATCGCCCTTAATGTTAACTCCCTCCCTGCCAGTGTCATTAGTACAGTAACAGTGCTTATTTTTAGCACCGATTACTGTAATAATGTCACTGGTTTCCAAAAAGTGTCATTTAGGTGTCCCATCCCATAGTTTGTAAATGTGATAACTTTTGCGCAAACCAATCAATGTACGCAGTGGCGGCCGGTGTGTATCCATGCGTCCTGCCCCCTAATCTGCATGCAGGGGCGCCGGACGCATGGAGTTCAATGGGGCTTTTTTTTTTTTGCATCACCTGATTAGAGCCAGAGGCTCTAATAGGGCGATGCAAAGGGTGAACCCGGGGCGCAGAGCAGTGCGCCCCGACTCCACCCATTGTGTGACAATAGCGAATGAAAAGTTGCTATTGTCACTCAGATCCTCCTCCCAGCCAATCAGGGAGCGGGTCTAATACCTGATTCCTAATTGGCCGCAAGGCAAACCCCATGCCATTGGCCAAGGAGGAGGCGGGAACAGGAGGACCCGAGGAGACGCGCCGAGGACTGAGGAGAAGCCGCGCCACCGCTGCTGCTGCTGCTGATGATGATCCAGGTAAGTGCACTGGATTGAAGGGGGCATGCACGCTGGTCTCTGCATTGAAGGGGGCACGTACGCTGGTCACTACATTGAAGGGGGCATGCACGCTGGTCACTGCATTGAAGGGGGCACACACGCTGGTCCCTGCATTGAAGGGGGCACGCACGCTGATCTCTGCATTGAAGGGGGCATGTACTGCTGGTCATTGCATTGAAGGGGGCATGTATGCTGGTCACTGCATTGAAGGGGGCACACACGCTGGTCACTGCATTGAAGGGGGCACGCATGCTGATCTCTGCATTGGGGGGCATGTACTGCTGGTCACTGCATTGAAGGGGGCATGTACTGCTGGTCACTGCATTGAAGGGGGCATGTACTGTTGGTCACTGCATTGAAGGGGGCACGCACACTGGTCACTGCATTGAAGGGGGCATGTACGCTGTTCACTACATTGAAGGGGGCACATACGCTGGTCACTGCATTGAAGGGGGCATGTATGCTGGTCACTGCATTGAAAGGGGCACGCACGCTGGTCACTGCATTGAAGGGGGCATGTATGCTGGTGACTGCATTGAAGGGGGCACGCACGCTGGTCACTGCATTGAAGGGGGCATGTATGCTGGTGACTGCATTGAAGGGGGCACGCACGCTGGTCACTGCATTGAAGGGGGCATGCACGCTGATCTCTGCATTGAAGGGGGCATGTACTGCTGGTCACTGCATTAAAGGGGGCATGTACTGATGGTCACTGCATTGAAGGGGGCATGTACTGCTGGTTACTACATTGAAGGGGGCACGTACGCTGGTCAGTGCATTGAAGGGGGCATGTATGCTGGTCAGTGCATTGAAGGGGGAACGCACGCTGGTCACTGCATTGAAGGGGGCATGTACTGCTGGTCATTGCATTGAAGAGGGCATGTATGCTGGTCACTACATTGAAGGGGGCATGTATTACTGGTCACTGCATTGAAGGGGGCATATACTGCTGGTCACTGCATTGAAGGGGGCATGTACTGCTGGTCACTGCATTGAAGGGGGCATGTATGCTGGTCACTGCATTGAAGGGGGCATGTACGCTGGTCACTACATTGAAGGGGGCATGTACACTGGTCACTGCATTGAAGGGGGCACATATGCTGGTCACTGCATTGAAGGGGGCATGTACGCTGGTCACTACATTGAAGGGGGCATGTACGCTGGTCACTGCTTTGAAGGGGGCACGCACGCTGGTCACTGCATTGAAGGGGCATGTATGCTGGTCACTGCATTGAAGGGGGCATGCACGCTGGTCACTGCATTGAAGGGGGCATGTACTGCTGGTCACTGCATTGAAGGGGGCATGTACTGCTGGTCACTGCATTGAAGGGGGCATGTACTACTGGTCACTGCATTGAAGGGGGCATGTACTGCTGGTCACTGCATTGAAGGGGGCATGTATGCTGGTCACTGCATTGAAGGGGGCATGTACTACTGGTCACTGCATTGAAGGGGGCATGTACTGCTGGTCATTGCATTGAAGAGGGCATGTATGCTGGTCACTACATTGAAGGGGGCATGTATTATTGGTCACTGCATTGAAGGGGGCATATACTGCTGGTCACTGCATTGAAGGGGGCATGTACTGCTGGTCACTGCATTGAAGGGGGCATGTACTGCTGGTCACTGCATTGAAGGGGGCATGTACTGCTGGTCACTGCATTGAAGGGGGCATGTATGCTGGTCACTGCATTGAAGGGGGCATGTACACTGGTCTCTGCATTGAAGGGGGCATGTACGCTGGTCACTGCATTGAAGGGGGCATGTACGCTGGTCTCTGCAATGAAGGGGGCATGTATGCTGGTCTCTGCATTGAAGGGGGCACGCTGGTCAGTGTTTTGAAGGGGGCACGCTGGTCACTGTGCATTGAAAGGGGGCACGCTGGTCACTGTGCATTGAAAGGCACGCTGGTCTCTCTGCATTGAAAGGGGGCACGCTGGTCTCTCTGCATTGAAAGGGGGCACACTATACCTTAATTACTGAAGGCCCCTTTCACACTTTTGCGACCTCAAAGTCACGCAATTCTTTACAGCGTTTTTTGCCGCAAAGCAATGCCTATTACATTTATCTGTTTGCGCCCCCCCCCCCTCAAAAAAAAAATTTTGAGCACCAGCCGCCACTGAATATACCCTTATTGGGATTTTTTTTACCAAAAATATGTAGCAGAATACAAATTGGCCTAAACTGAAGAAGAAATTAGAATTTTTACATTTTTTTATTGGATATGTTTTATGCAGAAAAACTTATGCAGAATATGCAGAAAGTAAAAAATATTGTTTTTTTTTTTTCGAAATTGTCACTCTCTTTTTGCTTATAGCGCTAAAAATAAAGAGGTAATCAGATACCACCAAAAGAAAGCCCTATCTGTGAGAAAAAAAGGACAACAATTTTATTTGGGTACGGTGTCGCACGACCGCACAATTGTCAGCTAAAATAACGCAGTGCCGAATCGCAAAAAATGGCCTGGTCATTAAGGGGGTAAAACCTTCCGGGGCTGAAGTGGTAATGGGGACACAGCAGGGCCGGCGCTACCTGTAAGGCGACCTAGGCCGCCGTCTAGGGCGCAACTTAGCAGGGGGCACCGGCGGAGCCTGATCCAACTCCAAGGTAAGTGACTTACCGTAAGTCACTGAAGGGGTTTTAACCAGTGGCGGCCGGCCCATCCATTTGGGGCGTAGGGGAGCTGCCCCCCCCCCCATCCATGGGTCTGGCCCCCTAATCTACATGCAGGGCGCCGGATGAATAAATTCCAATGAGGGTTTTTTTTTTTGAGGCACGTGATTAGAGCCAGAGGCTCTAATAGGCTTCAAAAAAGGGTGGGCTCGTGGCGCAGTGCCCACCCAGTTGTGTGACAATAGCGAATGAATAATTGCTATTGCCACACTAATTCTCCTAACGGCTAATCAGGAAGCGGGTCCTGAGATCTGTTTCCCAATTAGCCAAAGGAGAAGGCATTCTATTGGCGGAGGAGGAGGGAGGAGACGGCCACCAAGAGGGGACATGGAGGAGACTGAGGGGGAAGCCGTCACCGCCGCCTGTCAGTCCGGAGGAACAAGGTAAGTGAACTGGCGCCCGAGGGGGATATGGTGTGGACTAGACTCTGGAGTGATGGGGGGGGGGGGGGATCCGTGGCCAGGTCCATCTGCCCCCCCCCCCCCCCGACCGATGGAGCACCAGCCGCCATTGGTTTTAACCTCTTCAGCAACTTGGGATGGGGGGTGGGAGAGCATATGGGGCCTAGGGCGGCAAAAATCATTGCACCGCCCCTAGGACACAGCCTGCAATGTAAACTGACAGTTATTCTAATCCCTCTCCACTTCATCCAAAACTAGATAAAAAGGTTTGCCTTTAATTATACTTTAGGATGAATCCCAGCTCTGTATACTCCAATGATCTAATGACTCTGGACTGGTTTTGCTGTACCTATCTCAGTATGTACGCTATATGCTACTATTTTTTTTCAGTAAACTTTCTTTATGATTTAAAAAAAAAACATTAAAAATGAATAACCCATTAAAAATAACAAAGCCAGTTTTTGCTGCAATATTTACCTTTAATCCAGAAATTCACCCACAGTGATTGTTTTCTGCCATCAGATGCCCTCAGTCTGACATCCAGCAGTATTCAACTTTCCTCTATCTGGACCAGTTGTGTCAAACTTGATTTCATCTCAGGCCGCATCAGCATTATGGTCGCCCTCATAGGGCCGTTTGTATCTCCTGTAAGACTAGATGTCCAGAGCAACCCACCCCCTCTTACATCAGATGCCAAGAGCCTCCCCCACCATCAAAAGTCTGTGAAGCAAAAAAAAAAATGCAAGGTCTGGAAGAGGACCAGAGGAGACTGGAGTCTTTTGAATGCTGAGACCAGGGGAGGCGGAGATGAGGGGGTGCTGCAGCTGCCCAGAGCGCAGCAGGATCTGAAGGAGGAGTTCTTTCCTCCTCTCTGCTGCCAACTGCTGAGACAGGGGATGGTGGAGACTGGAGATGAGGGGGAGTGCTGCAGCTGCAGGAGAGGTGTGAGGGCCACATGAAATGACCTGAAAGGCCAGATTCAGCCCGCGGGCCTTGTGTTTGACACGTGTGATCTAGACCATCCTAGACCTGTGACTGGACAATGAAAAGAGAAGCAGCACAGCAATGAGTTCATCTCTCTGACCCTCTGCTTTCCCCACATTTAAGCATGTTTCTTGCCAGCAAATGAACTGTTGGGCTCCTTGTACAGCTTCTTCTTCTCACCCTCCAGCCCTGCTGTACAGAGACTGCATGATGCTGATACCAGGTCAAATTCAGATACTTATTACCTGCTTTCAAAATTCTTTCAAAATGTATTTAAAGCGGTTGTAAATCGCTGGACAATTTTTTTTTTTTTGTACCTGCAAGGTGAAGGCATAATGTGCTAGTACTAGCACATCATGATAACCACTTGCCAACCACCCACTGCCTTTTTACTGCGGCAAGGCAGCTGGGCTGCGTCCAGTCACGTATTACTACGTGACTGGAGTGCATGTGGTTTCAGCGGAGCACGTGCGCCACCAGAGCCGTGCTCCCGCTGTGTTTAGACACAGCGGGAAGCGGGCCGCGGGAGGAGCGGTGGCGATTGCTGCTGCCCTCCCACAATCATCCGAGAAACTGAGAGAAGACCCGCCTGCTTATGTAAACAAAGCAGGCGGATCTTCTGTCAGACAGGCAGGGAGAGATCAGCAGTTTCAGCTAAGCTGAAGCGATCTCTCTGTGCCTGTCACAGAACCCCCTCCCCCCCCCCACACACACACACACACACAGTCAGTAAGCATATTTAGGCATACCTTTAACTCCTTTGATCACCCCTAGTATTAACCCCTTCCCTGCCAGTGTCATTTATACAGTAAAAGTGCATATTATTTAGCACTGATTTCTGCAGTAGTGTCACTGGTGCCCAAAAAGTGTCAAAAATGGCAGTTAGGGGTCCGATCTGTCCGCCGCAATGTCACAGTCCCGCTAAAAATTGCTGATCGCTGCCATTACTAATAAAAAAAATAAATAAACAAAAAGTCCAAAAATATATCCGTAGTTTGTAAACGCTATAACTTTTGCGAAAATCAATTAAAATACGCTTTTTGGGATTTTTTTTAAATATGTAGCAGAATACAAATTGGCCTAAACTGATAAAAAAATTTAATTTTTAAAAAAAATTTTACTGGGAATGTTTTATAGCAGAAAATAAAAAATATTGTGTTTTTTTCAAAATTGTCGCTCTTTTTTTGTTTATAGCGCAAAATATAAAAACCACAGAGGTGATCAAATACCACCAAAAAAAAGCTCTATTTGTGGGGGAAAAAGGACATCGATTGTATTTGGGTACAGCGTCACACAATCGTGCAATTTTCCGTTAAAGTAGCGCAGTGCCGAATCGCAAAAAATGGCCTGGTCATTAAGGGGGTAAAACCTTGCCGGGGCTGAAGTGGTTAAACTTACCTTAAAATGAAGTTCCTCCAGCATCGAGATGTAAGCTCTGCAGGCGCTCCCATCTTCATCTGTCTTGCTTCTGGGTTCGCAGACTCTGGCTCTGTGTTTGGCTGACATCACTGCTGCACATGGGCGGGGGACCCGCTGTTCTTGGCACAGGACTCTGAAGAAACGGCGCAGGTGGTGATTCCTTCAGAGCGCATGCACCAGTGATGTCACTGGCTGCATGTACACTAAATATCTCCTAAATGGTGCACTTTTAGGAGATATTTACACTACCTATAGGTAAGCCTATAGGTAAAAGCAAAAGATGGAAGTTTACCTTGACTGACATTTTTGACACTTTTGGGGTTACCAGTGACATTACTACAGTAATCAGTGCTATAAATATGCACTGTTACTGTAAAAATGACACTGGCAGTGAAGGGGTTAACTCTTTTTGAGAGGGAGGGGTTAAGTGTGTCCCTAGGGGCGTGATTCTAACTGTGATTGGTTGTGGCTTGAGGTGTAAGAACGGTGATCAACGGTCCTACATAGCAGAACCGTATGATCACTATTCTTACACAGGGGAGAATGACAGGTGGCTTTGTTTACATTAGCCGCCTGCCTTTCTCCTGCTCTAATGGAGGATCGCGAGTGCCCGGCGGACATCGGGTCCGCCGGGCACATGCGCGGGGGGGTCCGTAAGGGAGCGGGAGCGCGCATCCGGCGGCGCACGCTCGCTCCCCAAAGCCTCACAGGCTAGCGACGTAGATCTACGTAGATTTTTACATTTTTTGGGGGGGAATTTCATATAAAAAAATGTGAAAAATATTGTTATTTTTGCAAAATTGACGCTCTTTTTTTGTTTATAGTGCATGATCAAAAATTCGCACAGGTGATCAAATTACCACCAAAAGAAAGTTCTGTTTGTGGGAAAAAAAGGACGTCAAATTAGTTTAGGCCCTGGTCAGGAAGGGGGTAAAATCTTCCGGGGCTTAAAGCGGAGTTCCGGGCAGAGAAACGTTTTTTTTTTTAACATACCCCGGGACAGTCAGGGCTAGCACATTCCACAATGGCTAGCCTCTGATCTGTCCCGGTTCGCACTTACCTTTTAGAAGAAATACTTACTTAGAAGTTTTCTTCCACAGCGTTTCCATCTCGGTTGTGGGCAGCTGAAGCCGGCGCGGTCCTCTTCTCTGTCTTCTTCCGCGTCTTCGTGTCCCAGAATGCGCTGCACCGGCCCCTCTCGTCACTTCCGGTGCGGCGCCGCATTCCTAAACAGCTTCTGGGCATGCCCAGAAGCTGTTTAGCAGGGGAATGCGGCGTCGCCCGGAAATGACGAGCGGGGCCGGTGCGGCGCATTGATTCCTGGGAGCTATGACGTTTAGCTCCCAGGAATCATTGCGAGGCAGGAAGTGACGGGGAGAGCCTCGGCGCTGGAGGAGGAAGCTGTCATAGGTGAGTATTTACGATCGTCAATTACAAGGTGAGTTTAAAAAAAAAAAAAAATCTAACTATCCAATTCCTTTTCAGGTTAGGCTGAACTAGCGGACGGGCACAAAAAAAAAAATATCGTTTTTGTGCCCGGAACTCCGCTTTAAGTGGTTAACAGAGATGACTGTGCATATGTGTGTTTGTAGGGAGGGTAAAAAATGGAATCTGCCCCTGGCTTGGCTATGATCTGTGGGCTACCAAGGTAAGAGGCTGGCTTAAAACACTACCTGTGGGAACACTATGGTTTTCCCAATGCTAAGGTCCCAATCTACACTGCTATTATTAACCAGCAATAAAAAATTCTGCCTGGGTATTATTGTCCTTGTTGGGTAGATAAGGAAAAGCCAACACATCCCCCTTGTCCCCCCAAAATGTCAGCCTTGATGTATTTTGACTACTATGCTTTTTAAATAAACATCATTACACATGTAAAGCCTGACTGAAATGCTATTGGTTTTCTAAAGCACTGTGTATCATGAACATTCCCAATTTTCTGATAATATACTTGTCTTCAACCTTTTTGTCATGCTTTGAGCTTCTCAGTGATGCTGATTTCCTTGTATTATTTCCTTGGGTGGATTTCTTTTCTTGATGATGACCATTGCTGTTTAATGTGTGTTGCAACAGCCACTTGTAATCAAGGAAGTAGATAAAGAAAGGGGAGGGGGGTTCAGAATGAAAGAGGCCGCTCCTTACCAGTCACATTACCCGGCCAAGGGAAGACTTTCCTTGTTCGGAACTGTCCTGGTGTGGTAAATGTATTTTATGGAGGAGGAAGGGCTGTATTGGGAGGAAGAGCTGTACTGTGGATTCGGGGGGTGGGGGGGGGGGTGCTGTACTGGGGGGGAAGTTGTACTGAGGAGGCAGAGCTGTACCACAGCATAACTGACTTAGTGGGGATAGCTGTACTGGGAAGGGGAAAGCTGTAAGGGGGGTCTTACTGGGGGAAAGAACTGTGCTAGTGGGGGGGGGGTAACTACTGGGGGGAGAGCTGTATTGAGGGAGCAGAGCTATACCAGGGCATAACTGCACTAGTGGGCAGGGCGGTACTGGGGGGCAAGCTTACTGGGGGGGAGGGGGCAGTGCTAGTGTAGGGGGGAGGAATCTTCAATGAGGGGAGATTTTGACTTGTGGAGGGAGGTCATTTTTTGCAGAACTCCATCTACTGAAAGTCATTTTGCTCCAGTAGGGGTGGGTGACAATTTTCTTACATTCAAATACTATATTACCACAGCCAAAACTTGTATGATCTCAGTCTCAAATTGGAGCTTGCAATCATGCATACGTCTGTGGTCACCTGTGTGCCACGCCATTATAAGGGGGAATCCGTGGGGAAACAGCATCTTTAGTTAAGTGTTCTTGTTATATTTTCTAATATTATCTGTATCTGTTGTTACTTTTATTAAATTGTATTCTTAAAGGTATTTGTGTGATCTCTCTTTGCATGTATTGAATACAACCCCAAAAACATCACCTATCATGTATCTGTGATGGAATAACAGACCTGTGCATTGCACTCTCCTGAACCTTGCTCTCTGAGTGGTTCTTACTCCTGACACCTGCACCCTGTGTGTTATGCTTTCCTGACCCTTCTAATGTGTGTGATATGCACTCCTGACCTCTGCACTCTGTGTTCTAAGCACTTCTGACTACTTTGCTCTGTTTAAGAGAGTGGTGTCACCGTTTAACAGGAAGTGTCTGAACCAGGACATTCATGGCAGGATCTTCAGGTATTATTTTAAAATAAGCTGCAGATTTAAAAAAAATTAATATTACTTAGAATAGGACATGAACATAATAAAGGGTATATCTGGTTTTAGTAATTGGGTTTACAAATACCATAAGAATCGGATTGCTGATCTTCTGTCTTCTCCTAAAATTCTGGTTGTTGCTCCACAACCTCCTGCCCTGTGCCCACTGTACATGGGCATTTACGTTGTGGACTTTTCATTCTATTGATCCTTGGATAGATTTTCCTCACTTTCTTTTTTGTTAATGAAGACATGTTTTGCCTGGAGTTCTAATTTAGAGGAAAGCTTCACTAATAGAATACATACTGTAGGTTTCTATTGCTGAGCTATTCTTTTGAAAATGCTACTTAACGGCCAATTATGTTGATTCAACAGCATTAATACATTCTGAGTCACTGAGCTGGAACAAGTATGCAGATCAGGAACTATGACTTTCTGCTGACTTCACTTGCTGCATGCTTGTCCCTGGGTCAATGATGCAATAAGCAGTGGTGTATTTTGGTTTTGTGCTGCCCTAGGCAAGACTAAAATTGGGCGCCCCCCTCCTATGTAACTTTGCCCCACTCCTTTTTTAACAGATGTGACCCTCCAAAATTGAAGGACTACAAGTCCCAGCATGAATCCCTGAGATCTCACGAGAGGGGGGGGGGAGAGGAGGTGGATGAGGGAGAGAGGGGGTGAGAGAGAGAGGGGGGATGAGAGAGAGGGGGAGTGGGGGATGAGAGAGAGAGAGGGAGGATGAGAGAGAGAGAAGAGAGAGAGGGAGGGGGGGTAGAGAGAGAGGGGATGAGAGAGAGGGGGGATAAGAGTGAGAGGGGGATGAGAGAGAGAGAGAGAGAGAGAGGGAGATGAGAGAGGGGGGGTGAGAGAGGTGGCTCTAGCAACCAGTGGCCAATAGAGTCTCAGGTGGAGGGAGGGGCGGCTTTTTTGCTGCCCCCCTGCAAAGTGCCACCCTAGGCCTGGGCCTTGTTGGCCTAGGCCAAAATACAGCCCTGGCAATAAGTACTGAGGTCAGAGACAGCTAGAGAACTAATATTTTCAGACGTTGGTCAGACATGGCTGCCTCTATATTTCTCTCTGCACAGGCTTCCTTCAAAATTGTAATTCATTTGAAATTATTACTGATACACATTGAACAGCGTTGTTCCTGTAGAAATAAACATATGGATTAGGTAAATGATATGCTTTACCTATCCCACATAACTTGCCCCATTGGACACACTTTATTTGTTTTGGATAAAATATAACCTTTATTATTTATATTTAAACTTACATTCTCTACTGGAAATTAAATCCTTGCATGTATGCACTGATCTCTAAACGTATTCTCATTTGTCACCAGATTTAACTTTCTTTGGGCACTGAAGATAGAATTGCTCCGCCTTCACATCCTTCATTTTTACCCTTATTTATTTGATGCCTCAACTCTGAGCAAGTCAATAAATAAAGTGCATTGTACTCAAAAACGTATCCTCTATTAAGAATCTCTCCTACTTAGGCCCATTGACTCTGCTGACTAGACAGGCCAACCTTTCTGCACCTTTTTAACATGGAGGAACCCTTAAAATATCTTTCCAGTCTCAGGGAATCTCTGATAGTAATTATTACATCTACAACTAACAGTACATGTGTGATGGTCAGTGGGAAGTATGTTCCCTACATTTGGTGGTTAGCAGGAAGAATGGTCCTTACGTTGGTGGCCAGTGGGAAGAATGCTCCTTACATTGGTGATCATTTGGAAGAAAGTTCCCTACATTGATGGTCAGTATAAAGAAGGGGTGGGGAACCTTTTTTCTGCCAAGGGCCATTTGGGTATTTATAAAATCCTTCGGGGGCCGTACAAAATTATCAACTTAAAAATGTACCTGTTATATTTGGTCAAACTGATTCTGTTTGGTGAGGTGTGTAATGTTAGCTGGTATTGATGATGTTGCTACTTACAACTGGTTTTCCAGGTTTGGGTCGGTCAGTCTGGAGCGCAGTCAACTCTTTGTGGTGGTAAGTTTTGAAAAGAAAGCAGTTACTTTCTTTATGGGTACTGCTGGTTGGTACTGCTGGTGGGTATAGCTGGCTGGTACTGCTGGTGGGTACAGCTGGCTGGCATTGCTGGCTGGTACTGCTGTGGGTACTGCTGGCTCTGGCTGGTACTGCTGCGTGTTCTGCTGGCAGGAAATGCTGGCTAGGAGAAGTGTAGCGTGCAGCGGTGCTGCGCTGGAGAAAGAGGTGATGTTTCCTGTATTGGTCAAAGGCGGAGTGCATTTGATATCACTCCGCCTGTGACTCACTCAGACTGTCAGAACGGAGCCGGAACTATACAGGAAGCATCGGCTCCGTTCTGACAGATCAGCTGAGACACAGACTCAGCTGCACGGGGGGCCGGACCAGATGACTTTGCGGGCCGCATACGGCCCTCAGGCCGTAGGTTCCCCACCCCTGGTATAAAGAATGCTCCTTGCATTAGTAGTCAGTGGGATGAATGTCCCTTACAGTGGTGGTCATTGTGAAGATTGCTCCTTAAATTGGTGGCCATTTGGGAATAATGTTTCTTACATTGATGGACATTGGGAAGAATGCTTCTAACATTTGTGGTTATTGAGAAGAATTCCCCCCTAGATAGCTAAAAGGATCATTGGTGTCAGTGGTTACTCAGTTGAAAGACAGAAATTGCTAATTGGCCAAGGAATTCCTGGCAACCTCTCGGGGAACCTTTGTTTTTCACCAAACCCTAGTAGAGAAAGGCTGCTATAGACTATGTGCAAAATATAGCCAACCATTTCCACCATATGTATAGATGTAGATGTAGATGAAAAAAGCCACAAGAAGTTCATCCCATTTCCTGCATCATTTCCTACCCTCACTTGCTCCTTTTCCTACCTTCTTCCATTTCCATTCCCCCCCAACAACCTCCCAAATTCCTTGCTTGTTGTGGATATTCCCCTCTTCCAATCCATTACCCATCCGTTACCTCCCTTTCCCTACATCTGCCCTACAATTTAAAAATTGAGATCCCTTTAAAGCAGGGCTTTCACTGATTTTTATATATTATGGCACCTTACAGCTACTTGGTATATAACAATTTGACTCTCAATAAATTATTTGACTTCTATATGTGTCTTTTTACATTTGTACCTAATCTAAGTACACATTTGGCCACTAAATTATGCTAAATACCTTTTCCTAAGATTTTTGGCACTATCTAGTGGCCAGATTGATTATTTTCCATTGTAAATCCATGAAAAACATTCAACCAGAAAAAGAAAGAGCCTAAATAACATTCAACCTTTTTGTTTGCCATACTCACACAGAACGAATGTACATGAACTTTTACTGGGCAAATTGCTATTCAAATATATAAAAAAATAAAAAAAAACCCTGCTTGGCATGGATTCATCATGGAACTTTTACGTTTTCATTGTAAATTACAGAGTTAAGTGCCACATGCACTTTTACCTCCATGTTCCCCTGAGCACTTAGATACATTTAGGGTTCCTTGATGAAGCCATAATAAGTGGTGAAACATGTTGGGATTGGAGAGAGAACATCTTTGAGCACAATGCACTTTAATTAATGATTGACTCAGAAGGGATCAAATTATTGAGGGGATAAACAG
This sequence comes from Pelophylax lessonae, assembly GCF_965119305.1. Classification (NCBI taxonomy): domain Eukaryota; kingdom Metazoa; phylum Chordata; class Amphibia; order Anura; family Ranidae; genus Pelophylax; species Pelophylax lessonae. The sequence continues at coordinate 265,670,359 of NC_138775.1, read as the reverse complement.
AAAGAAGTGAGGGAAGAGTGATATCCCCAAAACCCAGAGAAAATTACATTTAAAGAATTAGATAAAGTTTCGACATCATTGAACTGATTCAAGGAGTCAATGAATTGTTCAAGATTCTATTGGAGAAATTAAACTTTAAATATAAATAATAAAATATATATTTTATCCAAAAATATAGTATGTCTAGTAGGGAAGGATACACAGAATAGGTGAAGTGTATCATTTATGTAATCTATAAATAGGTTCCTTTAAAATTTTTCAATGTTTCAAAGCACAATGCCTTTGTTGCCATCTTACGTTTCTGTGTGTCGGCGATTCCTCTTAAGTTGTCTTCATCATCCGTGCTTGAGTCGCTGGGCTCTGGCTCCGAATCCGCCAGTTGTTTGCTGTTGATTGCCTCCGCTATTTTCTCCTGAACCGATTTGCAATCTTTAGGAAATTATAAATTATAAAAAGAGGGGGCAAGGAGTACAAGAATATTTGTAAAGGGCAAATTTGACGCTTTTTATAATTGCAAACAGGCGGCAGCAAAGCAAGCGGGGTAGCGGCAAACTTCAAGCAGATGATTCAAAAGCCAATCCACGGCACAAAAACATGCAGAAAAATTACCTGGGCAATGCACTGCATAGATTGCTTGCACATGTGGTCATACATAACATTAATGCTCATTTATTTATTTAGAGCTCCTGTCAAATGCACAGTGGTTAGTATTATTTATGTTGTGTGCTTATCCTTTTCATATCCAGAATGTGGCTTGTGATGCACTATTTTTCCCAAAATGCCCCTTTAGTTGCAGTCTCACCCTGAACTACTTGTCAGGCTGAAACAGGTTGAATATAATTTTCCTGGGCCAACATGGCACCATCCATAAGGATAATATCCCCACCTACTAAATGTATGCTGCCATGGATTGGTGCCAGGAAAGGAAAATGTTGGTATTTGATATAATTTTTTGTTTTTCTGGTGCCAACATTGGCAACTTACACATAGTAGGCGGTCTCACTACCCCAGATGTCTGCTGCCATGGATTGGCATCAGGAAAGGAAAATTATAGTAATTATTTGATACAATTTTCTGTTTTCCTGGGGACACCATGGCAACATACATGTAGTAGATAGGGATACTACCCCATATGTCTTATGGTAAGTATTTGATACAGTTTCCCATTTTTGTGTCGACCGTGCCCCATCCCATTGTCCTTTGCTTAGGCACTATAAATGCCAGAAGGTGCAGTTCAGTTTCACAGTGGAGTCTTACGGCATGTTATCCCATTTGCATCAGGGATTGAAGGATAACTATTAAGTGAATACTTTACATTTCCTAAATTATCCAGATTTTTGTTTTAACAGAGGATATTCTTTTGAAGCTCTACTCAATCCAAAAATTGATATTTCAATTTTGCATGGCTGTTGGCGGTTGTAATCAAGTGCTTTCTAATTCTTGGGGACACCGCAGTGGTAAGTAAATTCTCATTTCTGACAAACGACCAGTAGAAAGTGAAATGATGGTGTCACACCCTTCTACCTGCCTCATTATAACATTTTATTGGATGGAGAAGAGAAAAACGTATGTAGGAATTCTCATCTCTAGGAGGTTGAAAGACATAAGAAGCTGGCAGATGATACAATGCAGTGATGCCCAGCCATTCCTGAAATTCCAGTTTTGAGTTGAGTCAACTTTTATGAAGCTCTATGTAAAGACAAACATTTATTTTTTCAATTTTGGATGGAGTAGGTAAGGGTTAAACTCTTTGTCAAGTTTTTTATTGCTGTGGAGAAAGATTCACTCCTGCATTTTTCTTGGTGACCTATATCAGGAAAACAGAAAGTACAAATGCTCTAATGCGAATTATCTATCTTGAACTTTCTCTTATTTCCTGTTGCATCTCTAAGACAGGCAGTGAAGGGAAATCTCCCCACCAGGACACAGGCAGAAAACAATTTGATAGGCTTCACCTTCATTTGAAATGCCAGCATTGTTTTTGCACAGCAGCGCTCTTTTAAAACAAAATAATTTGATATACACTATATATATATATATATATATATGCCCCTTCCTGATTTTTTATTTTATTCCATATTTGCTACACTTAAATGATTTAGATCATCAAATTTGAATAATACGCAAACCTGAGTAAATACAAAATGCAGTTTTTAAATGATGATTTTATTTATTAGGGGAAAAAGCTGTCCAAACTTGCATGGCCCTGTGTGAAAAAGTAATTGCCCCCTAAATCTAATAATTGGCTGTGCCACCCTTGGCGGCAACAACTGCAATCAAGCATTTGCGATAACTGGCAGTGAGACTTTCACATCGCTGTGGAGGAATTTTGGCCCACTCTTATTTGCTGAATTGTTTAAATTCAGCCATATTGGAGGGCTTTCAAGCTTGAACAGCCTCTTTAACCGGTTGCCGACCGCCGCACGACTATATACTGCGGCGGTCAGCCCCGGCCAGGCAGAGTGACGTATCGGTACGTCACTCGCCTGTCACTGACTTGCGAGCCTATCGCGGGCGGGCGCGCGCCCGCCGAGGCGCGCGCACGCCGCGGCTCGTTCACAGACAAGTCAGTGCGTGTGACCGGCGGACTCGATGTCCGCCAGTCACACTGCGATCGCTCCTGTGAAGGGAGAAAGACAGAGCAGCTTGTGTAAACAAGCTGCCTGTCAGTTCTCCCTGTGTAAAAGTGAAGATCTGTCCGTTCTACTATGTAGAACGGTTGATCTTTGCTTTTACACCAATAGGAATGTCCCTACACAGTTAGAATCACGCCCCTAGGACACACTTAACCCCTCCCTGTCCAATAAAGTTAACCCCTTCCCTGCCAGTGTCATTTTTGCAGTAACCGTGCATATGTATAGCACTGATTACTGCAGTAATGTCACTGGTACCCCCAAAAGTGTCAAAAATGTCAGTCAAGGGTCCGATCTGTCCGCCGCAATGTCGCAGTACCGAAAAAAAAATCGCAGATCGCCGCCATTACGCGTTAAAAAAAAACACCAAAAATGACAAAAATCTTTCCCTTTGTTAGTAAACGCGATAACTTTTGCGCAAACCAATCAAAATACGCTTTTTGCGATTTTTTTTACCAAACATAGGTAGCATAAAACAAATTGGCCGAAAAATTTTAAAAAATTTAGATTTTTACTTTTTTTTTTGGGGAATTTCATATAAAAAAATGTGAAAAATATTGTTATTTTTGCAAAATTTACGCTCTTTTTTTGTTTATAGCGCGTGATCAAAAAATCGCACAGGTGATCAAATACCACCAAAAGAAAGCTCTGTTTATGGGAAAAAAAGGACGTCAAATTCGTTTAGGTACAGCGTCGCACGACCGCGCAATTGTCCGTTAAAGTCACGCAGTAAAAAATCGCAAAAAAAACCCTGGTCCTTTAGCAGCCAAATCCTCCGGGGCTTAAGTGGTTAAGGTCATGCTATGGCGCCTCAATCAGATTTAAGTCTGGACTTTGGCTAGGCCACTCCAAAACCTGGGGATAATCAAGATTTTTTTTTTGGGCAAATGTGAGATGAGCCTTTGTGTTCTTTTAGGATCATTGTGAGCTTTTTTAGATCTTTTAGCGTTCTTCACTTTGTTAGACAGCTTCTATTTAAAGTGTTACTAAACCCACAACAGTAAAATCAGTCTGTATATGCAGTAAAGCATGCTTGTTATACTCACCGTGAAACGTAAGGGGTTAATCCTATGCATTTGTAAAAAGGCTGTTTGATCCTGTGTGCACAGATCCTGTCCAGACAGAGGATCAGCGGTCATGAATCCTAATAGGACAGCTAAATGCAGAATGAAAACTCCTCCTACAAGCTTCACCAGGAACTTATAGCAGTCACAAGATTGCTATATACTGCTGATGAGAAAAAGGATTTAGCACTTTTACTAAAATAATTGCATTTGTATGTTCTGTGTATTGTGGGAGACACAAATAGTGAATGCAGAGTCTTGGGTTTAGTAACACTTTAAGTGATTCCTTGATTCAACAGGTCTGGCAGTAATCAGACCTTGGTGTGTCAAGTGAAAATTTCCACAGCTTTCCAAAAAATGTGGTTAATCACAGCTCATTCATGATTTAGCAGGGGGGGGGGGGGGGGGGGATTACTTTTTCACATACAGCCAGGTAGGTTAGGACAGCTTTTTTCCCTTTAACAAATGAAATCATCATTTAAAAAGTGCATTTTGTAATTACTCGGGTTATCTTTATGAATTTTTAAAAATGGATTTTTGTAAAATCTTACCGTAAAATCCTTTTCTCTTAGCTCATCGACAGACGTAGTCCTCGGTGATACACCACCTTCGGGTTATGTTACCTCCGCAGGAGCAGGACTAGACAGGAAATTAAAAAGCTCTGGCCACACCCTAGGGGCAGTCCCAGAGGGTATATCCTCTCTCTCTCTGCCTCAGCAAATCAGTTATGTGAAAAAGCAGTGCTTAGAGAATTTAACCCAACCCAACTCCAAAACAGAGGGGCGGGGACTACGTCTGTCGATGAGCTAAGAGAAAAGGATTTTACGGTAAGATTTTACAAAAATCCATTTTTCTCTAGTGCTCATCGACAGACGTAGTCCTCGGTGATACACCACCTTCGGGACGTCCCAGAGCAGTATCACAACTGAGGGGTGGGAAAATGGAAATCAAATCCCAATCTAGAAGGCCCAACCGGTGCCAACTAGAAGTTTACAATGCTCATCCTTAATGATGAGACTCAACAAAACAATTTTCAAACAGAAAAAAACCCTCGAGGTAGACCACCGGTCTCCTCAAATTGCGGCCTGCAAAACCTTGCGGCCAAATGAGGCATCCGCCGATGCCGTCACATCAATTTTATAGAATTTAGTAAAGGTATGTACCGACGACCAAGTGGCCGCCTTACATACCTGGACCACTGACGCCTGATGGCGAAAGGCCCAGGAAGTACTGAGCGCTCGAGTGGAGTGCGCCCTAACAGGGAACGGAGGACTCTGACCCTTAATAGAATAAGCCTGTACCACCGTTTGTCTAATCCATTTGGCAATGGTCGCGGCAGATGCAGGCAAACCCTTTCTGGGGCCATCCGTGATCACAAAAAGTGAATCCGTCTCACGGAACGATTCCGTAGCCTTCAGGTAAACCCTGATTGCCCGAACCACATCCAAGGAATGCAACGCATGTTCCCGATGATGCTTGGGCTGAGGACACAAGGAAGGTAGTACAATATCTTCATTCAGATGAAAATCTGAAACCACCTTAGGAAGAAAAGATGGCTTAGGATGAAGTACTACCTTATCCCTATGAATCACTAGGTATGGGGACTGGCATGATAATGCAGCCAGTTCTGACACCCTGCGAGCAGAAGTAATAGCCACCAAGAAGGCCACCTTCTGGGATAAAGTAAGCAAGGGAATCTCCCTGATGTTTTCAAAGGGAGGTTTCTGTAGAACCGACAAAACCAAATTAAGATCCCAGGGCGGTAAGGGCGCGCGGACTGGAGGAGCCAGGTGCCGCACCCCCTGGATGAAATTCCGCACCAAGGATTTGGTAGCTAAAGGTTTCTGAAAGAAGATTGCTAATGCTGAAACTTGATCCTTGATGGTGCTCAAGGCTAGCTTCTGCTCAACCCCTTGTTGCAAAAAGGCCAATATTCGAGACACCGAATAGGTACGTGGAGGAAATCCTAAAGATTCGCACCACGCAATGTAAGTCTTCCATGTGTGATAATAGACTTTGCTGGAAGTCGCTTTCCTTGCTTTAATAAGGGTAGGAATGACAGAAGTAGACAAACCTCTGTCCTTCAGTACTTGGGTCTTAATGGCCAGGCCATTAAAACCAGCGATTGTAAAGCACGAAGGTAAATAGGTCCTAGAGACTACAGACACTCCCTGAGACGAAGTTCCCACGGAACGTCTGCGACTAACATGTCCAAGTCGGCCAGGCCGGCTTGAAGAGGCCAGCCTAGAATTTCTAGGACCACTGGCGCTGATAGGATCTGAACCAGGCGTCCCTAGAGCTATCTGGCCCCGACCATCCGAGAAAATCTGGTCGTTTTCTGTTCCCACACATTTATCAGATACCTGATAGTTATCAGGAAAGGTGATCTTTTCTGGTTGAACCTCAGGGACCGAAGTCACCCGACTAGAGGCTACTTGGCCTATCTGGTCAATCAGATCCGATTCCTGTGAGGTATCGGGACTAATCTTAGGAAAAGGTAAAGGAAAAGATATATACAGGGAACGGTAACTACCGCTTCCTGTACTTAAATGTTGGAAGGGAAGAATCGCACCGGTAGTAGTGGTAGATGCTCGATCTAATGTCCTGAATACCGGTGAAAACGTCCCCCCACCCTGAAATCGGGTGGGGGCGCACCTTCAGGCTGTGTACTCCTTTACTTCGGGTTTGGCTGGGTTGGTCCTCTGCTTGTCCGACCATCCCTTCTTGAACCCTCCTGGAGGAGTCTTGCCTTTCCCGGGAGTACCAGCCGGGCGCCCTTTATGGGCGGTAAAGAAAGGTCCTCGCTTGTTGCGAGGTCCCTTAACTTTTGCAGCCTGTGGCAAAAAAGTACTCTTGCCCCCGGTGGCATCCTTAATGATTTCATCTAGGTTGGCTCCAAATAGACGATTCCCCTGAAAAGGGAGATTGGTCAAAGTCTTTTTGGAACCTAGGTCAGCTGACCAGCATTTTAACCACAGCACACGTCTGAGGATCACTGCTAACTTAGATGCATGCCCTAACAAGGGAGTAGTGTCCAAGGCTGCGTCACAGATAAACCGTAGCCCTTGTATGATCTGTTCTATCAAATCAGATGTCTCCTGGGGAATATCTTTTCCCCTAAGATCTTGGCGTACCATTTTCGCCCATTCCGTAAGTGTCTGGGAAACTAGACCAATAACAATTACTGGTCTAAATGCTGACCCTATCAGAGAAAAGATAGTGCGGGACTCCGCTTCTATCTTTCGATCCACCGGATCCTTAAAGGACGAAGTGTCCTCCACTGGAATAACCGTGGCTTTATTCAGCCTGGAAATAGGCGGATCCACGACTGGTGGTACCGTCCATTTCTTAATGATGGATTCCTCAAACGGATAGCGTCTAGCAATACGCTTGGAAATAGTAAAGGTACGTTTAGAATGCTCCCATTCTCCTTTAATCTGATTACCAAAACATTTAGGTACAGGAAAAGCCTTCGCCGTCTTGATGGGCTTATTAGTCCCAAAAGGCCTTTCTGTTTCAGTTGCCTCTGCCGGTAAAGCCTCAAGTTTTAAGGTTTCCTGCACTGCCACAACTAGTGCGTCCACCAATGCTTCTTCCTGAATTATAGCAAGAGAAGAAGCGTCCTCCTCACTGTCTGAGGGGGCTTTACCTGGGATAACAGCCCTTGCAGAGGAACCTGCAACTGCAGTGACCATCTCTGAATCAGAGTCAGAGGTGTCAGATAGTATAGGGGTAGGCGGGGGTCGCTTCCTTGACCCCCGTCCCTGACAGGCCGCCTCCACCCGAGCCACCATAGACTCCAAAATTGCTGTAAATGACTCTATACTCTGTGCACCGGCGGGTCCCGAGGCCCCCTCGAGGGAAACAGGTGGGGGAATATGTGTGGCAGGGTCCATAATAACTCCAGTTACTTCCTGGATGATATAATTCAAAAGTAAAGAAAAAACTTTTTTTTTTTTTTTTTTGACCCTCAGTGCCACAAAAAAACCCCTTAGTGTTACCTGCTAGGGATCCCTATCGATCGAGAGAGAGAGAGATAGACCCCCAGGCTCACCACTTGATGTTCAGAGTTAAACTGCAACAGCTTACAGCGCTGTCTTAGACAAACAGGAAGTCTTTTGGCTGGCTGCCCAGGAAGAAGGGAGGCGGCTCCGCCCCTCTGCACGCCTTCCGGCGCCTCCCCCAAGCTCCACGAGGTGTAGAATCACCTCAAACATGGCCGCCCCCATGCTGGAGACACGAGGCTACGCCAAAATGGCGGCTCGTGCGATCCAGCAAAAAAAATGGCGGCGGCCTGTGCTGACTAGCGGTGTGCTGCAGGCACACAACACTCTCTCTGCATGGGGATATGGCGTGGTTGGCGGTACCGGCCCTGGCGGACCGCATGGCCGTTCGGGAGGCCTGCTAATAGCTGGAGATCTGATTTGGAAGGCAGTCTACATGTCCATGGCTTCTGACTGGTAGGTAGCTTATACTTAACCCATAAGATTCCCAGAATGCCACAGATTACATCTTTAAAACATGTATACAATAGATTGTTAGCTCCCAAACCAAGCCTCCTGGCTTTTTGCACACATAAAATCACACTCAAAGTAGGAGGATTTGTGACATGTTATAGGATAGAAAGAACTCTTTCTTACCATACAGAGAGGGGCCCGCGTTCACCACAAAACCCGTCAGGGAAAAAGGGGGAACATACTACTCACCATACCGGAACCAGGCGGGCACCAACTCCTGACAGTACCCCTCTCCACCGGAGCGGGAGGGCTGTCGACCGATACGGACGCCGTGACTCATGGTCTTTGGCGTTTCAGCGAGACGTTTAACTCGCGGGTTCAGTCCTTTTAATGGGACTTTGTCGCGGCCGACCCAGCGCGGAGCTATGGCCTGCACGCGCTCGTAGGCTGAACTGGGGTGACCACCGGATCTCGACATCCAGCCCGTCGCCCAGTTCAGCTTTCTTGCTTGAAGATCTCACAGGAACACTGGAGAAAAAAGGCTGTCTAAAAATCCTTTTAGAAAAAAATTCTTGCCAGGACCTAAGATCCCAGCAAGGTATCTAGGTCCTTACTCCTAACTAGACAGAAAATAACTGATTTGCTGAGGCAGAGAGAGAGAGGATATACCCTCTGGGACTGCCCCTAGGGTGTGGCCAGAGCTTTTTAATTTCCTGTCTAGTCCTGCTCCTGCGGAGGTAACATAACCCGAAGGTGGTGTATCACCGAGGACTATGTCTGTCGATGAGCGCTAGAGAAAATATGTTTGACGGTCAGAATCATTTAAGCATGACAGATATGCAACAAAAAAATAAAAATCAGTAAGGGGGCAAATACCAGCAGTATATGTATTAGGATTTACTAAAGAACCATTTCACAAACAGCAGCTGATTTTAATGTTGGCATTATAACATAATTTTGAAAACACAATAGACCTGATAAACTATTGGCGGCACCAAGTGGGAAATTGCAACAGGAAAATTATTTGCGAAACAGTCACAAAAAAAAACTATAGGCTGATTATCCATTATGTTGCAGTGATTAGGGACGTAGATATTGTTTGTAGACCAGTGTATGATATTTATGTTTATTTTATTCAATATTTTATACATGCTGGGTTATATACCTAATTTTTATTTAATTCGACCAGCTTTTCTCAACCAGAGCTCCATGGAACCCCAAGACTCATTCAGAGGTTCCTTGGGCAGTGATTAATGTTTGATATTATTCTCCCACCTTGACTTCCCTCTCAATGTAAGAAGGAAATTTTCCACTGACATCATGCAATGTACAGGAAGTGGCTACTTCTACCATGACCAGTAGTATATGGGGGAACTTCTTCACAACCACCAGTGTAAAAGGGCATTTCACACATGGGCACTAGTGTAAAGGGAAAAATACAAATGCCAACACTATGTTAATTTTCTAGTCATCATTTTTATTATTTGTTTCATTTCATAATTAATTTTGGAAATAATTTTGTTATATAGAGCTAATGTACTATGAACTGTTGATATAATTTTTAGCAAGTGTTCCCTGGGAGCTGAAACCTATTTCAAGGGTTTGGGTTCCTCTAGGACAGGGGAATCCAAACTTTCTAAGTTAAGGGCCAGTTAATTGTCAGGTTTTAGTGGGGCCAGACTGTGGCCAGATGGATTCAAAAACACCTTAGTGTCAGTGGGAGGAATTGTGCCCCTTCTTTAGTTTTAGTGGCCGAAATAGTACCCCATTGTTGGTAAGCAGTTGGAGGAATGCTGCCCCATTGTTATTTAGGGGAGGAATAGTGCCCCTTTATTGGTGTCTGTGAGAAGAATTGTGCCTCCAACACTGGTGTCAGTGGAAGGAATAGTACCCAATCATTGGTGTCAGTGGATAGAATGGTGTCTCAAGGGCAGGATAAAAGCAAGTCCACATGCGGCCTGCAGACCGCAGTTTGAAGACCACAGCTCTAGGATTAAAAGGTTGAGAAAGGCTGACTAATGGAAAAAAGTAATACAAGAATAAAAAAAAGTGTAGTGCAATAGATAAGTACAAATTAATGTTCATAAAAAGTCCAAGCAATTAGGTGTCCGAAGTGAAGATCCTAAAGGGTAACTCCCCTTTGGTGGGGAAAAAAATAGCAAATAAAGAAAAAACAATATAGCGTATACAATTGCGACACAAATCATATTGTAATTGAATGTTATTAAAAATTACCTTTAATTTTCAATCTACAGCTGTTGTAATTTTCTGAAAATGCAATGCAATATGGCCGCCTGGAGCTGTTCTGTACACAGAATGTATACTGACCACACCCCAGAAACATCATTTCCTGCTTGTGTGATTGGCTCACCAATTTTCCCAGAAGTCTGCACTAAGATACAAGACAGATTTCTGGCATCCCCTGCAACAAAAATTTCATTTTTGGTGAGATACTCCCAATAGGAACACGTCTAAAGGGATGCAGGCCCAGCAGCTTTCCTCATTAGAGGCCCTGCAAAGCTGATAATTATAAAACCACTCCCATTAGACCCACTCAGCACAGAGGCACAGAGGAACAAACAATGATTTCTTCAGAATAGCAGAAGGTAGGAATCTGCAACAAAATTTGTTAAAATCCCTGTAATGTACAGAGATCACCCAGAGGGGAATGCTTTTTTCTCAACAAAAGTGAAGTTACGCTTTAAATGTAATAATTATCACTTCAAGGTGCAGTAATGTATATCACTCGTGAGTCACCGCCATCACCAGATAAGTTGGACACTCACCAGATGGTATGGCTACCATTACAGTAGCTGGAATGCTTTAAACTAACATGACCTGGATATTGGATGGAAGAGAGACCTCCGCTTAATCACCACACAAGTATCCAACTGGGAATGAAGCAGCTAAATAACAAAAATAATTAGGGGAATGGAGGACATCAGCTATGAGGAAAGACTACAAGCACTGAACTTATTCTCTCTGGAGAAGAGACGATTGAGGGGGGATATGATATCAATGTACAAATACTGTACTGGCAACCCTAGCATAAGGAACAAACTATTCAGAGAAAGGAGAAACAATAAGACACGTGGCCACTCACTAAAACTTGAGGAAAGGCGGTTTAACCTTAAAGTGCGTAAGGGGTTCTTCACTGTAAGAGCGGTAAGGATGTGGAATTCTCTTCCACAAGCAGTCGTATCAGCAGGGAGCATTGATAGTTTCAAAAAACTATTAGATGGACACCTTAAAGACCACAACTTACAGGGGTATGCAATGTACGGTTAAAAGCAAACACACACACACATCATAGGTTGAACTGGATGGACTGATGTCTTTTTTCAACCTCACTAACTATGTAACTATGTAGCTCAGCCAGAGCCAGAAGGTACAATCATAGTGTAATACACTTATTAAAACAACCATAAAACCAGTACAAAACAAAAGCAAGTCATATAACCCTCACAAGAATTGGCATCCTGTAATCGCACAGCAGCGGGGACATCAGTGCCAAATAGTCACCCTTTTGTTTTGTACTGGTTTTATGGTTGTTTTTAATAAACATACTACACTATGATTGTACCTTCTGGCTCTGGCTGCCCATATGGAAGAAAAATGTATTTCCAATATATTTAGAGAAAAAATATTTTGAAATATATTGAATATGTCCAAAATTGTAGCATTTCAAATATATTTCCTATATATTTGGGAAAAATAAAAAATGTTTATTTAAAATATATTTTTAATATATTTTTCTTCCATGTGGGTGAACTGCTTCATTTCCAGTTGGATACTTGTGTGGTGATTCAGCGGAGGTCTCTTTTCAATCCGATATTCAGGTCACGTACTCTTAAGGCATTCCAGCTACTGTAATGGTAGCCATACCATCTGGTGAGTGTCCAACTTATCTGGTGATGGCGGTGACTCACGAGTGATATACATTACTGCACCTTGAAGTGAAAATTATCACATTTAAGATCTTCGCTCTGAACACCTGATTGGTTAGACTATTTATGAGCATTTATTTGTACTTATCTAGTGCGTTTTTATTCTTGTATTGCTTTATGTTGGTTGGTTGGATACACCACTTTAGTGTTAGCTGCCTAATTCTAACACAGCGCAGAAATTGTATTATTGTATTTTGGTAATGGAAAAAAGTGTTAGCACAATATTGTGGGTGCTGGCCTGCTGTTGACTAAACCATAAACAAAAAAAATTAAACTTTTGAATAGGTAAGGAAATTGTCCAGGTGCTATGTAGTTCAACCATGTCTTGAACCCAAAAATACCTTGCAACAATTAAAGGAATATAAATCAAAATGCATGTTGTACGCATGTCCTTATCTTTTTTAGAGATTTTCAGGCCGGTCACGTGACTCCTGGTGCTCTCCTCCCCCATCTAAGGGCTACAGTGGGAGGGGCTGGGCTGCCAGCACAGCGGTCATGTGACCTCCCTGGCTGACGTCAGAGCGGGATCTCAGCCCCTCCCACTGTTGCCCGTACATCGGATTTGGAGAGCATCTGGGAGTCACGTGACTGGCCTGAAGATCGCTATAAAAAATGGTATTTAGAGGCTTTGTTTTCCACAAATATGTACACCGTGTGTTAATGCTGCATAAAAGAGGGGCTGTCAGTGACTGTTTTTTTAGGAAGGTTACAAACACTTTAAGGAGCAGGCTGGGAAGTCGGCCACTGCTTCCTTAACAACCAATGACTCATCAGCTGTCAGTCGGTTTCTCCGCTGACAGCTGAATGTAAAAAAAAGTATGCTGGCAATGGAAAATAAATGCAAATATGACGTGCCTCCCACTCCCCGCCCCCAAATGCATACCAGGCCCTTTGGATCTGATATGGATTTTACAAAAAAATAAATAAATAACTTCAAATACACCACAGCATAGCTATAGTGTGGTGGCCCGCAGTAACTAAGTTGGGGTCTAATGCGTTTTTAAAAAATGTAGCATTTCTGCATTTTTCCGCAACACACTGGACCCTACCTCTAGGTGGAGTTGTGGTGTGAACAGGGCACATAGAAAATATATGTTTTCTATGTTCCCTAGCCATGAGCGTGCATTGATCTGTGCCGATTTACCCAGGTCACAGCACATTGTGAAGCCCTAAAATCGTGCAGCATTTCTGCTTTTTAAATCCAATTCAGAACAATTTTACATTGTACCAAAAGAACATTTTGGCACTCTCTGCGTCTTATACTTTTCATTCTGTGCTGCCATAAACGGAGTCGGAGGAATCAATCATACAGATAAGATTTCAAGTTTAACGAGTAGGAATATGGTCTGGCAGAATGACGGTAATTAGCGATTTATCTTATCCTTAAACGTTTGGGAACGATGAGGATTTTTTTTTTTTTTTTGTCATGTTAAAAGTTTTATGCTGCTTTCCCGGAGATCTGTCTTCATAAATCCTGAAAACAATCAGGTTTCTGCTCATGAAAGGCTCACAAATTATCTTTGCAATGCTAAAAAAAACAAAGGAAAAGCCAAACACGCAAGATGGAACAGGAGGGAAGAATATACAGGAGAATGGATAAACTGCTCAGTCCATGATTTATTACACACATGCAATTCTATTTCCAACATGCTGAAATAGGTCAAATACAACACAAATCGACAAACAAACCAGCAATACAATACAGTCATTATTACAATTCAATGGTAGCAACACCACAAAGCCAATGATTACATGTCATTTTTTTTTGTACGGTAGTTTAAAATACAAGCTGCCCCCCCCCCCCCCCAAAAAAACCTTAAACTGCCCATACACACAGCAATTTATTGGAGTGATCGAACTATCAATTATATTTTTTGGATAGAAATCACAAAACAATGGAAGACATATAATTGAGTTTTTAATGGGTTTGCGAGGAAATTATATTACCATTGTCCTGACTGAACGAGGGATGGAAAAATCTGATCTCGTCCAGCAAAATTGCTGTCGTTTCCATTCTGTTCCAATGGTTTGCCCAGTTTTGAGTTAAAAAATGAACGAATTCTGGTGGCCAATCAAACTCATGGGTAGTACTGTAGTTTATTGAGATTCCCAATACTTGCAAGTGGTAGAAATTGACTAAAAATTGCAACGTGTTTGGCCAGCTTTAGTTTTAGGTTGGTTGGATCGCCCATTGGCTTTTTGTACTCCTCAGGGACTCTGGTTGTCCTGTTCTTAAAACTTGAGGATCCCAGCTCCACCCACCTGCCAGGACTATTGTAAAGGGGTCTCCTGGCTGTGTTATCCTTAAACTTTAGGTTCCCAGCTCCACCCACCTTCCAGGATGCTTGTAAAGAGGTCTCATGGTTGCCATTCTCTAATGGTAATAGGATGGGGATATCTAATGATATTATTACTAGGTGATTAAACCACTAACATCCTCTCCTATCAGAAGGAACCAACCTTGGTTACACCTAACCTGGACCTAATGCTTCAACAGATGTAAAGTCAGAAATACACTCCTCTGTATCCATCCTCCCAGGACCTCCTGCTCTCTAGCTCCCTTGTAACCACTTCCCATGCTCGCCTCCAGGACTTCTCCCAAGCTTCTCCCATCCTCTGGAATGCTCTACCCCCATCTGTCCGACTATCTCCAACTTTGACTACTTTCAGACGATCCCTGAAAACACATCTCTTCAGAGAAACCTATCTGGCATCCACCTAACAACTGTTCTCTTATTTTTTCCATCAGCCCATCCCCCACAGTTATTACCTCTTGTATCTCTTGACCGTCCCTCTTAGATTGTAAGCTCTAACGAGCAGGGTCCTCTGATTCCTTCTGTATTGAAGTGTATTGTATTTGTACTGTCTACCCTCAAGTTGTAAAGCGCTGCGTAAACTGTCGGCGCTATATAAATACTATATAATAATAATAATAAAACCTAAGGCTCCTAAACCCCAGCATCCATAACATCTATTTTGTGTTTAAGAACTAGCAGGGTGGTGTTCCAACATTACCAGCAGATATGTTTCATGATCCCCAGAACAAAGACAAAAGGAACAGAGGTTGACTGATCCCCCTCAAGTAAATGAAGGCTGATTAATGTGGTGTCCACAGTGCAGAAATCCTATGGCATATGTGACCTAATCCTGAGTTTAGGTCATGTGATCGAGAATGAGTATTCCCCCCCCCCCCCCCAGGTCTGATCAGCCTTTGCTTCTATAACATTTACATTTATTATTTAGGAAAATGGAGAAATTACAAAATGGGAGGCCAATATATTAATTTACTGGTAACCATTGACATCTGAGACAATGAAATTCAGAATGTTAAATAATTGTCCCCATCTGTGTAAGGCCTCCTGTTTGAGCATCCACTTTTTCAGATGTAATTTCAGGCGTTTTTATTTATTTGTGCATATTTGCATGCATTTTCGTGTATATGCATTTGCACAATTTTGTAAATTACTCACATTGTACGATATGCAAATGAGCATTTTGGCACTTCTCCTTGATCTTGATAGTGATGTGTTAAGCTATCTGCAGCTGTTTCCAATGGCTTATTATTTACTTTGAATATTGAACCCTTGGAAAATAGTAATATGTGTTGTTTAGAACAACTTATTCATGCCTGCATGCATTTGTGCGCATTCGAGCGCATGAGTTGTAAATTGCTGACCAAAAATGCATATCTTCCATTTTTTTTAACTGAAAAATGTGCGGCGCTTGTTTACGTGCCTGTGTGTATAGGTACAAAAAAAAGCTGTACTGGGCTTTTTCAAGCTGCAGTGTGCAAGAAGCCGAAGTCATTGGTTTTCATTGAGCAAAATTAAACAAAAATAACTTTTCAATACATTTACATTTCCCCATATTTTGTATCTCTGATCAAGCCAGAAACTTAGTAAGATTTTTTATACCAAGGTATACTACACAGTGTAAATGTTTGTTTAAAATGATGCCCATAAATACCTTTTTTTCAGATCGCCTCTGTGCAGTCACGTGACCTCCCGCCACTCTCCCCCCCGATCTAAGGGCTACAGCGGGAGGGGCTGAGATCCCCCTCTGACCTCAGCTGGGAGGTAACGTGACCGCTGTGCTGTCTGCTCAGCCCCTCCCACTGTAGCCCTTAGATCAGGGGAGGAGAGTGGTGGGAGGTCACGTGACTGCACAGAGTTGATCTGAAAGAAGGTATTTAGTGGCATGATTTTAAACAAACATTTACACTGTGTAATATACCTTGGTATAACAGAGGGGCTGACAGTAATCCTACCTTGATTTTAGTGCCAGCTACTAATAGCAGCAGGAGGGGCGGTAACGAGATCGCTCACACACAGGAGCTTACAGGCAGGGAGGGAGGGGGAGAGGGGGGAGAGAGGAGAGACTGTGGGATGATGGAGGCACTTAAACTGACCACGGTATCATGGATCAGCAGCCATGATTATTGTGCTCAGTTTACATAGGGGGGAAACAGGAACAGGCAGGATCAACCAGGTTTTTTACAGCATAGAAAGGGACAGATAAGACAGCACAAGCACTGTGCTGTTTAACCTGCTTTAAAGGAACAGGATCTCTCTATTATTTATTTTTTTTTTTTTGGGTTACAACTTGGTTAATTTCCTGTATTGAGCTGACAACCCAATATCTCTGCTCTACAGAAATCCCCAGAAGCCTTGTCAGCCCTGTCTGAGTTCACCCTTTTGGACTAGAAAACTCCAACCCTCTCCTCATCTCCCTAACATAAGAGGGAGGTATACTGCAGCCCAGCAGGGAAGAATTGCTTGGGATTTCAGTTGCAATACATGTACATGAGGAAGTGTACCTCATTGTAGAGCTGACCAGCAAATGTTTTTTTTTTTGTTTTCTTTTGCCTAGAAATACACTTTAGCTCCACTATTTATTCTTCAACTTTAATCAAATTGGGGTAAAAGATGAGAGAAAAACAAAAAGTGGAAGGTTTTGGGATGCTGAAGACACTAGCTTGTTTTTTTCCAGCAGTTGGGAAATGATACCGCGTTCCTGGGATGGATTTTCCATAATGGGGTTACAGCTTAGGCTTACAGGAGGCTGAGACACAAATTACAGTGGGAAACCACTAGAATCTTACAAGATATAAAAGGCCAAATGTGTTTGAGCCCGCCAGAGGCCACCATAAATGAAATAGAGTTAGTTTTAAACACTTAACGGGTCAATTTTTAGATAAATATACTATACACAATCTTTAGATTACTTTGGAAATACTCATTTATACTAAGTTTGTAAATTATTATTTTTAAAGGATACATAATTATAGTTTTTTTTTTTGTATTTCGAAAGAATATAAATCCTCACAATGCAACATTGTCCATGAATCCGAGTCTGCATTACATCTGGGACAATGGAAAAGTCACTGCATGCGTTTGAACACACCAAAACCAAGACAAAGAAGGCATGCTGTAAAGCTGAGAGGAACATCTCAGATCACAGTCTATACTCACCACCTTCCTCCTCAGTCTCACTACCTGGGTCATTTTCTAACTTGGCCTTGTTTTCATCCTTAAGATCTGAAATTCCACCTTCTTCATTCTCTAAGGGGTTCCTAAAGCGGGTTTCAGTGTCATCTTCTGCTTTCTCCAAGTCTGATTGACCATCGTCACCTTCCATGTTGTCATAAACTTCAGGGTCACCTTCATCAATGGCTGTCTCTTCTTTCTCGTCTACTAAATCCTCCAACTCTGGTTCCTTCTCTGTGGCTGTTTGTTTATCTGGATCAGGAATTTCTTCTGAGTCTCTTCGCACTTCGTTTTTCTTCTTAGCATCCTCTGTCTCATCCTCTGCCTCATGTTCACTTGAGCTACTATCTAGAGAACTGTTGGATGAATAGGACTCTGTGTGTTTCCTATCTACAACGGGAGAAAATTGTGAAATTGTAATGTAACTTTAGTCTGTTAAGAAAATATGGTCATATCTGCAATGCCTGTAAAAGGGTGGTGAAATCCATGACCATGTACCGCTCTACACATAAGCAGCACTGAATATCCTTATCCCCATTTATCTGCTTTATACCAGCTCTGATGGTTCAATAATGCTGTCAGGTTGACTCATATGCTGGATTTCTATATTTTCTGGAAATTTTAGTAGTGAGATAACACACCAGAAATCCCAGTTCATCCCAACAACACAGCCTTTTCAAAGCAAAGATGTTATTGCACTCTTCATAATGTGTATTAAATCTGGAGGATGCAGCTGCAAACCAGAAACATTATCTTGAAAAAGTATTATACTCACCTCTCCGAAACGCCTGTGTCTCTTACCTTCCCGCTCTACCAGTTCTAAAGAGTACGTCATTCTCCAAGGCAGCCTTTCTCAACACCTTTTACCCTGGAGAAACCCTTAAAATGTTTTCAAGTTTTGAGGTAAAACCAATTCTTCAGAGGTCAGTGGGAAGAATGGCCCCATTATATTGTAATCAGAATGTCCCCCCTTAGAGAAAGCTAAAATCATCACTGGTGTCATGCGGCTGATGTTACCAAATGGTCTTGGCCCTGGAACTAAGCAGACATCATGAAATGGGAGGTCAATCAGCCACAGCTCAAGGAACCCCTAGCAACCTCAGGAAGAGCCCTGGGATTCCACTGAACTCTGGTTGAGAATGGCTGCTCAACACATCTTGCAATGCTGGATGCTCGCATCCCCCTCTGCATGCAGCGGTTACATTCTCTGACCAACGTGTCACTGCTGTGAAAGGGTCACAGGAAAGAACCACAGTGAGCACCATGGGACCAGACACCCAACATTTATAGAAGTTTTGCATCCCAAGGCTGCAGCACTTGAAGAGAGGGATGGTTGTAGACACAGGCCACTGGAGAGGTGAGTATATTACATTTTCTATTGCAGAAGAAGTACCATTTGTATACGATTGGAGACTTAACAGAGGCTATTTAAAGTGAACTTGTGTGTTGCCTATGCAGTGCAAAGCAATAGATTAATCCCCCCTCCACAGTACCACATACTCACCTTTACTTTGCACCTAAACTGCTCCATTCAGCTACTGGAAGCAGCAGAAGTCACCATGTGTAAGCTATGAGTCGCTCAAATGCTAGCTTACATAGGGCTAGGGATGTTTTCAATGTAACAGTGTTTATGTTATGTAAAGTTAGCCACATGTTCCATAAGCACCATAAGCACCGGTTGTTTTATTTGCTGTACAAGGTGAGGGGAAAGCGAAGGAACGGTATCTGCTGCTTGGGAGGGGGATTAAAGCAAACCTGTTGCTTTGCTCTGATTGGGAAAATCATACGTAACCTTTAAGGCTAAAAGATAGAGAACAGAAGTTCAAACAACTCCAGGGAACATTCACCACTAAAATTTCTGAGACATATAGGTATATTCTAGGTCAATGATGGCAAACCTTGGCACCCCAGATGTTTTGGAACTACACTTCCCATGATGCTCATGCACTCTGCAGTGTAGTTGAGCATTATGGGAAATGTAGTTCCAAAACATCTGGGGTGCCAAGGTTCTCCATCACTGTTCTAGGTAATTAAACACTCTTGTGCCCATCCAGTTTTGGGTGTAGTTCCGATTTAGGTGCAACTAACATGACTCAAGTGGACACGACATGACTCCTAACAAGCATGTCAAACTTTATATAACTCAATCCTACTTGGCTTGACAAATGCAAAACTGCTCTTCAAAGTTCAATCAGTTAATTTCGAGAAAGACAACTGTGATCAACATTTTACATAACCAGACAAAAATAAAACTGAGTGTTTACACATTTTATATGATGACTTTTCCAGTATAAGGGCGCCCTCCCAACCTCTGTTTTGGTCCTTTAATGTGACAGGTGACATCATTGACCAACAAAAAAACTTGGGAGTTGGAACCAAGTTGACTTTTAAAAGGAAACATCAGGATCTTCACATAACTTCAGCTGTCTATGTATTTACTGGTTATTCTGACATTTACTTTTTTGTTAGATGTTACCTCTGCTTATGCCTATTTGTGACTTATTTTGTGATCAATTAACTTTTAAAGAACCTTTATAGAAGACAATTCACTGAGGAACTGCAACGGTAGTCTATGGTGCAGTTATAAATGTTTATATATACAGCGCCAATAAAATAATATATATCAATCCTATACATACAGTATGTTATTATTACAGTGCCAGAAAAAATAAAAATATATGCATACTCTATTAACACAATATCCAATTGCTCATCCCCACATGTGATAATTTCTGTGCATACAATTCCACATCTACGATAACTCACCAAATCACGAGTTCTTGCTTATTTAAAGCACTGAACATTTTTTGTAAGTAGCATTGGATATTGTGTTATAAGAAGTATGTATGAATTTGACAAAAAAAGTCCCTATTTTGAAGACTTATTTGCAAGTTTTTCGCGATAGAAAGGGTATGGGGGCCCGGGTACTGCCTTGGGGAACATGTACCAATGCAAAAATAAGCTTTTAACCACTTTACTACCGCTTACGGGAATACTACTGCGGCAGAGTGGCTCGTTCCCGTCCAGTCACGTAGTATTAACGTGACTGGACTCCTCCCCTTCTGGGCGGCGCTTGCGCGCCGCCGGAGGCTCGCTCCCGCTGTTTTCATTCACAGCGGGAGTCGGGCCAGGGGAGGAGCAGCGGCGATCGCCGCTGCTCTTACCCGATCGTCGGGGATCGAGTCTGGAGATCCGCCCGCTGTGTGTAAACACAGCGGGCGGATCTCCATAGTGACAGGGAGTGACAGATCGGACTGTTCAGCATAGCTGGACATCCGATCTGTCCATGAATCACTCAGTCACCTCCCCCCCTACACGTCAGTAAGCACCAGGCATACATTAACCCCTCCCTCTCCAATAAAATTAACCCCTTCCCTGCCAGTGTCATTTTTACAGTAACAGTGCATATATATAGCACTGATTACTGCAGTAATGTCACTGGTACCCCCAAAAGTGTCAAAAATGTCAGTCAGGGGTCCGGTCTGTCCGCCGCAATGTCGCAGTCCCGCAAAAAAAATCGCAGATCGCCGCCATTACGCGTTAAAAAAAAAACACCAAAAATGACAGAAATCTTTCCCTTTGTTAGTAAACGCAATAACTTTTGCGCAAACCAATCAAAATACGCTTATTGCGATTTTTTTTACCAAACATATGTAGCATAAAACAAATTGGCAAAAAACTTTTAAAAAAATTGGTTTTTACATCTTTTTTGGGGGGAATTTCATATAAAAAAATGTGAAAAATATTGTTATTTTTTCAAAATAAACGCTCTTTTTTTGTTTATAGCGCAAAAAGTAAAAATCGCACAGGTGATCAAATACCACCAAAAGAAAGCTCTGTTTGTGGGAGAAAAAGGACGTAAATTTCGTTTGGGTACGGCGTCGCACGACCGCGCAATTGTCAGTTGAAGTCGCACAGCGCCGAATCGCAAAAAGTGGCCTGGACGGAAGACAGCAAAATCCTCCGGTTGTAAAGTGGTTAAAAAGATTGATTTTAAAGGAGCAGTGATTTTAATGATGCTTGCAGTGAATTAAAAATGAAAAATTATTTTAAATATAATGCCTAAGGGGTCCCCTTAGTCTGCCTATAAAGTGGCGCTTCTGTATAGTGTATAGAACCTGCTGCAGCAAAACTGACATAAATAGAGAAAAAAATGACATTTAAATTGCCAGAAATACAATACCATTGCCAGCAATACGAAAATGTAAAAAAAAAAGAAAACGTCATGGGGGTGATGTCTGGAATGGATTTTAAGAGGAACCCCATGCCTGCAACAAAGGCTAACTGCCATCTGCCTTCTCCACCATCTGAAAATTTTTAAAT
Source organism: Pelophylax lessonae (assembly GCF_965119305.1). Classification (NCBI taxonomy): domain Eukaryota; kingdom Metazoa; phylum Chordata; class Amphibia; order Anura; family Ranidae; genus Pelophylax; species Pelophylax lessonae. Next base: position 265,648,449 of record NC_138775.1, on the reverse strand, counting down.
AGGGACATTATTTTTTTTAATTTTTAATGAAGTTATTGTCAAAAACTGTCTGTGTTTTTATTTCTTTTTCACACTTTTTTGGTGAATGGGTCTGGGGGACTCCTTGTTATAAGGGGCTTCCAGATTCCAACAATCACAGCCCAGGGTTGTGAGGAAGAGGACCTTGTCTCCATCAGCATGGGGACAAGGTGCTTTGTGGTGGGGTTTTGAGGGCATGTGGCCTCATATGGTTCAGGAGGGGGGGGGGGGCACTCGCACACTCAAACCCCCCCCCCCCCCCTCCTTTTCCTGGCCTGCCAGGCTGCATGCTTGGATAAGAGTCTGGTATGGATTTTCGGGGGGGGGGGCAGCCATGTGTTTTTTTTTTTTTGTAATTTTGGCATGTGGTTCCCCTTAAAATCTATACCAGACCCAAAGGGTACTACACATATAAACAAGTTTTAACATATTGACACCATGGGGTGCCTGATACAGCAGCTTATGGGAAATTAGATATATAAGGGCAGGTAGATAAGTAGCATCTATATCTGGTGGGGAATAGAATTATTACTGTACAACGGAAAATGGGTGCCTAATATCCAATGAGCATTGGTTAGATTATGCTCTAGTAACCAATGATATATAACATTCACCTCTTTAAAATATGGGGGGACCCTTATGTATAGGGAGGCTTCTGATGCATATGGAGGCCTCCAATTGTAAGTGTGGGGCTTCTGATGTGATGAGACCCTTCTATCATGGGGGGAGGCTATTGATGTGATAAGAGGTGAACTCTGACGTGATGATGGGGGGAGGGCACTCTAAAGTGATAGGGGGTACCTTTGATGTAAAGGGGTGCTTCTGATGTGACACTATTTTTATCAAAACAGTTGTGTACCTTGTCCCTGGCTTCGGTTTCCCCTTGATAGAAAATAGCATTTATATCAGGGGTGTCGAGATATTGCATACTTTTAAAGGGTGCTGTTACTGAAGATTGGGATGTGCTGGATTATCCTTCTTAAACCTGGCATTTTTCTTTTCAGTGTATGGGAGCAGGAAAAATCACTAATGGGCTCTGATAATTGCTTGGGGAGACTCTTCAGAGTTTCAAGCTCTGCACGAACTGCAAACCACAAATGGATTTTCCTACAGCTTACATTATTGACTTCACTGCAGAAGGAGATATGAGTGCCTGTCTGCATGGACAGCCAGGGCTTGCTGCCACAGGCTAATATTGCCACCATGCATCCACCCATAACAGGAAAATCTCTAAGGCTGGGTTCACATATATTGGAATTGGATGCGGGTTGCACTGCATCCAATTTGCATGACAGGCGAGTGTGTCCAGCTCTCAATGGGGCCGGTTCACATAGGTCCAGGGCAGCCGTGGTCCCAGATTGCAGAAAGGTCCTGTGTGTCTTTGGGTCCGGTTCAGGTGTGAATTCAGGCAAAAATTCTGACCTGAATCGCACCTGAACCAGTGAACAGACAAAGCACCAGACCCCAGGCACAAACCCGCAGCCGCACATATGTGAACCCAGTCTAAATCTTATACGATACCTTAAATTGTGGATACATTTATTCTAGCGAGGTAAAAAATACTGTATTTTTCGGCCAAGCAGTTCAGCATGCACAAATCATAGCAATATATATTTGAAACGCAATTTTCACTACTCTATTTCAAGCCATGATTAGATATTCAATTAACTGGATAATTAAAAAAAAGTAGGCTTAATCACAGGAGAAGTGCTGATTGTGGAACATGCAGATTTAGTCGACATGGGAAAGAAAATTTAAGAAAATGACAAGACGGAGACTCGATTAGGCAGAAAAATAAATTTTTGGTCAGCGACCGCTCTGTTTCAAACCTGGTTTCTTCTTTCTGCCGTTCCGATGATGGTTTCTATGGTGTCTATAAAGAGTTTGGATTTTGATGGCAGCTGAATTCATTTCCTCGTCAGCTACGCTATGTTTGCCTATTCAACATGGAAAAGACAATATCAAAGGCAGCTTCTGAGATCAAAGGGAAGATGATTTATTGAAGTCAGAGTGTGTACACCATTCATTATTAGATGTGTGCATAGCGAGCCGGGGAAACTGATATTCTATGAAAAATAGAGGTCAAAGGGCAAGAAAAGTGCATGTTTCTAGGCAGGAAAATATTCATAGCGCCTATTAGGGCAGCACTGTTGATTGGAACACTGTGTGGGGAACGTGTTGGACCACTGGAGACCCAGACCATTGTTCCAGTGTGCTGTCATCACAGGGTATTATGTTCGTACATCCTCAATTTATTAAGACTCAGAGTGTTGTACAACAAAATTTATAGAAGAGTCATGGCACACATTGCCATAGTATGCAGATCAGTAAGGTGGTTACTTTCCATCTTGAATGATGGTAAAAATAACATTGAGATCACTTTTGTCAATCAGTTCTCAGGAATATCTTGACAATGTAATTGGCTTTCTTTCTGCACTTGAAGTCAACAAGTGCAAAGCTAGCGCTGGGCTTCGTATTAGACAGTAGGGATCGACTGATTATCGGCGATATATTGAGGGCCGATATGCACTTTCCCGGATATATCGGAATCGGCCACCAAGGTTACCGATATTACTGATATTTCGGGAAAGTGCTTGTACCGGAGTGATGCCTGCAGCTAGAGGCATTACCCCGGTACCGGCGTCCATAGCCGACGGTCGGCTGTCTTGTAATGACAACCGATGCGGCTGAGAAGCCTCTCGGCTGTCATTACAAGGAGCGGGAGGGGATGTCCCCCCCTCCCGCCGCCTTCCGCAGCTCGCCCGGGTCTCCCGTCCCACAGGGAAACCCGGGCAACCAGCCTGCACGGCCGCCGAAGACCCGATCAAAGCTGCATTCGGCGCTGATCGGGTCTCCATGTAAAAAACCCAGAAGTGATGTCATGACATCACTTCGGGTAATCGGCGCCAGATTAAAAAAAAAAATTACAGCATTCAAAACAGCCAAACTTGGCGTTTTGAATGCTTTTATGTGCAGAGGAGGAGTTTGGGGTCTCTTAGACCCCCAGATCCCTCCACAAGAGTACCTGTCAAGTAAAAAAAAATTAAAAAATATATATTTTTTTAAAATGTACCAAAATATCGGCCCATATCGGCTGATACCGATACACAATGACCAAAATATCGATATCGGCAATGAAAAAACGATATCCACTATTAGACAGCCCAGCATGCTCTGCAAACAATGGATAATAAAAGCACTCTGAAAAAAAGAGTATGTTCAGCCAAAACTTAAAATGATTGTAAACCTCAGTCATGGAATCTAAGAAAATCACATACAGTAGGTATAGAAAATAATCACCCCCCTTTAAAATAATCACATTTTGTTGCTTTGCAGCCTGAAATGAAGACCGATACACTTTTTGTTTTATCCAGCTGAATTCACTAGTGCAACTTATGCCATCCAAGTAAAAGATATAACACAAACATGTTAGAAAAAAAATAAAAAATAAAAAAAGAGAATCGCTGAGTTGGAAAAAGGATCACCCTCCCTTATGGCAGTATTTTGTTGAACTACATTTCGCTTTAATTACAGCCTTTAGTGTGTTGGGATATGTCTCTACTAACTTTGCACATCTAGACTTTGCAATATTTGCCACTTTTCTTTGCAGAACTGCTCAAGTTCAGTAAATTTTGATGGTGACCGTTTGTGGACTGCAGTCTTCAAGTCATTCTACAGATTTTCAATGGGGTTTAAATCTGGGCTCTGACTAAGCCATGCAAGGACATTCACCTTTCTCTCCTTCAACCACTAAGTGCTCGTTGTTGCTGTGTGCTTTGGGTCATTGTCATGTTGGAAGGTAAACCTTCTTCCCAGTGAGAACTTTCTGGCAGAGGGCAGCAGATTTTCCTCAAGAATTTTACGGCAAATTTCCTCTATCCTGACAAGTGCTCCAGTCCCTGCTGTAAAGAAACACTCCCATAACAGGATATTACCACCTCCCATAACAGGATATTACCACCCCCCATAGCAGGATATAACCCCCCCCCCCATAGCAGGATATTACCACCCCCTATAGCAGGATATTACCACCTCCATGCTTTACTGTAGGAATGGTTTTATTTGGATGGTAAGCTGTATTGAATTTCTGTCAGACATATTGTTTGGTATTGAGGCCAAATAATTAAATTTTAGTCTCATCTGACCATAACACATTTTTCCATGTGGCCTCAGAATCTTCAAGGTGCTTTAAAGTGGGTGTAAACCTGATTCATGAAATTTGACCTGGGCACTTATATCTGTAGTGTTAACTTATCTCTCTCCAAACCCCTAAGTCCCGTGTCTTTCTGCTTCTCAGTTCTTCTGTTATCAGCATGATAACTTCTGACAAGTTCTCTGAGACAGTAGATAAAAGCAACTGGAATTATGTGTCGGGTGGGTGCTAGAAATAGATTAGAAGAGAGCTTGTCTATTCACAACATAGCTCTGGAAGTATCTTCGCCGCAAAGAAGTTCCTCTGCCTATGTGGAAGGAGGGGGGGGGTACCTTTCCTCCAATCAGCTTTTACACAGTGTATGCCAAGACTCCACTCCCGCAGCTGATACAGGAAGAAAAAATTCTAACACTATGTGGACTTTCTAAAGAATATAGCAAGCTGAAAACAGCAGATAAACATTTACAACTTAAGTGGGGAAATTTGTTTAATCTCTGTGTATCATCTCGCATGGTTTAGTCAGAACCCAGACTTAAAGCCCATTGAAAATCTGTGGAATGACTTTAAGACTGCAGTGCACAAAAGGTCACCATAAAATTTAACGGAACTTGAGCAGTTCTGCAAAGAAGAGTGGGCAAATATTGCAAAGTCTAGATGTGCAAAGCTAGTAGAGACATATCCCAACAGACTAAAGGCTGTAATTAACAACTTTTGGACTGGAAGGTTTTCCCCCTTAATTACCACACCAATTTGTGCGATACGGCACTGCGTTACTTTAACTGACAATCGTGCGGTCATGCAAAACTTTACCCAAATAAAATTGATGTACATTTTTTTCCCACAAATAGAGCTTTCTGGTATTTGATCACCTGTGCAATTACTATTTTTTGCGCTATAAGCAAAAAAAGAGCAACAATTCTAAAAAAAAAACAATACTTTTCACTTTCTGCTACACAACATTCCCAATAAAAAAAATGTAAAAATCAAATTTTTTCATCATTTTAGGCTAATTTGTATTCTGCTACATATTGATTGGTTTGCACAAAAGTTATCGCATCTACAAACTAGGGGAAAGATTTGTATTTATTTTTATTTTTTTTACTAGTAATGGCGGCGATCTGCGATTTTTAGCGGGACTGCGAAATTGCAGGGAACAGATCGGACACCTAACTGACATTTTTAACACTTTTGGGGGGACCATTACTACAGTAATCAGTGCTACAAATATGCACTGTTACTGTACTAATGACACTGGCAGGGAAGAGGTTAACACCAGGGGCAATCAAAGGGTTAAATGTGTCCCTAGGGGAGTGTTTTCTAACTGTGTGGGGGTTGTATTTACTGAATGAACACAGAGACCTGTGTTCCTAAATAAGAGGAACACAGGATCCCTGTGTTTATTACTGACAGAACAGCGGTCTGCCCTGTTTACAAAGGCAGACTGCCATTTTGCCTCCACGGGGAGCGATTGCGGCTGTCCGGCAGCAATCGCGGCAGCCGGACTTGCTGATTGGCTCCCCTTGTGGCAAATGGGCATGCACGTGCGCCCCTTTTAGCGATCCCGTAAAACATCGTACAGTTACGTAGTTTTGCGGGACAGAGCTGACTTGCTGCAACATATGTACTGCTGGCGGTCGGCAAGTGGTTAAAGCAAAATGAGGTTCAACAAAATACTGATATCAGGGGGGTGATCCTTTATCCAAACTCACTGATTCTGTTTTTAAATTTGTTTTTAATTTTTCTGACATGTTGGTGTTATACTGTATCTTTCACTTGGATGTTATAAGTTGCACTAGTAAATACAGCTGGATAAATCAAAAAGTGTTCCTGTCCTTCATTTCAGGCTGCAAAGCAACAAAATGTGATTATTTTAAAGGGGGGTGATTATTTTCTATACCCACTGTATGTGATTGTCTTAGATTCCATGACTGAGGTTTACAACCATTTTAAGTTGCATTTATTATCCATTGCTTGCAGAGCATGCTGGACTGTCTAATACGAAGCCCAGTACTAGCTTTGGGGGGGGGGGGGTATTCTTTTCTATACCCACTGTATATGTGCAGTGTTTACTTATCTCTATCCAAAGCTGTAAGTGTAGTTTCTCTCTGGTGCTTTGTTCCTCTGTTATCAGCAGGATCACTTCTGACAAGTTTTCCCAAGGCATGAGATAAATTTGTGTCAGGAAGGAGGGGGAGGGGGGAGCTTAGAGCAGAGCTTGTCTATTCAGAACACAGAACACAGTTATTCTGCTGTGTGAAGGGGGTGTGTTTCTTTTCCTCCAATCAGCTCTCACACACTGTAGCTGCAGGCTCTCCACCCCCTCCTCTGTGCTCCCCACAGATGAAAATAGATTTTTAACACAATCTGTCCTTCTGATGGGCTGTAGAGAAGAGAAGACTGCAGATAAACTAGTAAAAGCTATGTAGGAGGATTTGTTTCATCTCTGTGTATCATCTGAGGCTCTTCACTTCACTGGGTATACAGTATGTGAGGGTTTACAACCACTTTAAGTTTTGGATAAAGTGGGGAGGAATCACAACCTCTGTTGGCTTTTACTGTTATCCATGGCTCTGTTGGAAAGGTTTCCCCTCACTTCCCAACCGGAAAGTGCGGGAAAATCCACAACAGCAACAAAGACAAATACAGAGTCCCCATATAGCAGTAAAACCTATCAAGAGTTCTAATACTTCCCACATCTATCCAAAACCTTTAGATTGTAGGCTTTTAGGAGCAGGGCCTTCCTAGCCCTCTTGTTTTAAATTCTATTGTAACTGTAGTGCCTCCCTTGGTTTGTTAGTGCTATATAAATCCTGTGTAATAATGATAATAATTAAAGAAACTAAAAAATACATTTTGGCTAGACATACACTTTAATGTCTTTGTAAAAATGATAGAAAAAATACTTTATAAATTGGTACATTTTCCAAAAAAAAAGAAATAAAATTATTCAAAAATGTATACCTATATGTAAAACCTTGGATTGCGAGTAACTTGGTCTGCAAGTGCTTTACAAGATGAGAACATTTTTTTTTTTACATTTTACCTTAATAAATGAGCGAGGTCTTGCAATACGAGTAGGGTCACGTCCAATTTTAGTTCATTAGAGCTGTCTTAATTAGCACTATTGAAGTTGCTCCGACTTTAGAAAAGTTTCCTGTACTACTTCAAGGCGACTTCTATCTGACTTTTGCCCATAGACTTTAAGGAGGGTTTGTGAAAAAAAAACACTTATGATCAAAACAGTGAAAGAAGCTCAAAGGAGCTCAAAGAAGCTCAATAAAACTGTGAACAAAAGCACGAAAAAGCACAGGATTCTTCAAGCTTAAATATAAGCTCAAATGCCTGTAAAAAAGCACTTTTTTTTGAGCTGCAGTGTGTATGAGCCTTAAGTCGGATCCTCATCTTAATTGATGTGATTTTGATCTGACATTACAGGACGATTACCCAGGCGTTCCATGAAGTTGCCTTGAAGTTGCATTGAAGTCACTTTGCTATCGTCTTTTTATATGGACTATAAACTGAAGGACTTATGAATAAATGATTGTGGAACAAATCATCAGTTCCCATTATTTCTTATGAGGAAATTCGCTTTGGATTACAAGCATGTTTCCGGAACGCTTTATGCTCGCAATCCAAGGTTTCACTGTAGTTTCCTTTCTTTTTTGTTAAACTAGCAAAATTTAGACCTCAGAATATGGCGGCAACCCAACCAGATACAAAGAACTTTTCACTTTCAGACTACCCTTGTAAGGCTCTGAAGTTGTTATGTGATGTCCCGTGACCCAGAAATGGAATTCTGGGATTGAAGACCTCACTGTATCTGCTGGCTGGGTGCTGCTATTATCCATGGATGATCCACAGGAAACAGTGAATGCATGGGGGTAATGGGGGGGGGGGCAGGTTTGGCAACAGACGGGGGGGTTCACAGCTAGAGGTGGTGACATAAGCAGAGGCACAATGTTACTTGTTGCTTTCTTAGTTATTTACATGGCACATTGACATCACAACTTATCCTGTCAAACTTTTAGAAAGACAAGGAGAGCTAGGAGAGTGTTTGAAGTGAGGTCAGGCTAAGTACAACAAGGTTCAAACCAATAATTGTGCCTCTTTATAAAGTGGTGCACAACTTCACAGTGCGTGAAGTGCCTCGTCGCGGTTTACAAAACATCCAGCCTTCCCTTTGGAAGTGAGATGTGTGTTTACAGGCAAAGCCGTACTTGGCCTCATGAAACTTCATACCCAGGAAGAAGTCTTGAATACATTTCGGTAATGATAGATTTAAATAGTAAAAAATACAGAAACCAACCTTGTTTATGCTCTTCAGTGTCGCTGTCACGGCGCCCTTCCCTTTCATCTCTGTCGCTGTCAGAGGCCTCGGGCTCCGCTTTTGATGGTGTGCTCCTTCCCGGCTTTTGGTCTAAATCATCTTTTTCATCATCTGAAGATGACTCTGACTCTTCATCCACTTGATCATCAGCCTGTCGATCTTTATTACCCTTATCGTCAGGTTTGTATTCTTCCGCTTCAAAATCTTCATCGTAGTCTGCCAAAGGGAGAGGGAAAAGAAAGGACACAAGATGCACTCAAAAAAAAATTAAAAACATTGCTTCTCTTACAGGACTTGAAGATAATCTTTGTTTAAAGAGAACCAGCCTTGAACCAGTTAGTTAAAAGCCAACTCCAGGAACCCAAAAAATTCCCCCTTGTGGTGGGGCTGTGCTTGCACTGCAAGGGTTACCTGCTTGTTTAGACTAGGGGTAGCAAAAGGCACTTTTATTTACAGTACCTGATCCTCTACCCCCTGGCAGATGTCACTCCCCTGTGCTCCACAGGTGGACTGTCTCTTGGAATCCTTACTTCTAATGCAGAGTCATGGTCTTAAGGATGTCAGGACCTTAGACTGCTGGGGAAGACCGGTCCAGCAGCGAGGAGGAGCAGAAGATTGGGTAAGTATGTATATCTAATATTCTATACCCCTTAGACCTAAAGGAGCAGTTGACCCTTGCAGTGCAGGCACACTACAGGAAGCATTTTCTTGGAGTTCAACTTTAAAGTTTATCTCTAAAACAGGCATCAGTTACCCCAATAAAAGTCCTACAACCTGATCACTATCTTTATTTCTTATTATTACACCACAGCCATTACTATTCATGCGTATCAAGAAGACAATGTTTATATTTTATTTCTATTTGGTGTATAAAATATGCTCTTTGGTCATTAGAACCATTTGCAAAATTGTATAATACCCAATGAATAAACTATAGGCGTTTTGAAAGCTGCAACAGCGGCCAGATGGGGTTTCCAGACTTTTTTCCAGATTGAGACCTTAGTGCGAAACATTCTTTTTTAGTTTTTTTTTTTAAATTGTCTAGTTTTAGTAAGTCTGTGTCCACCGCAGCCTCTCTTCTTGGCTGACATGAGTGGAGCCCAATGTGGTGTGGTGTTGTCGCCTATCCCACTTAAGGTTTGATGTTTTGTGCATTCTTTTTTGCTCAGCATGGTTATATAGAAAGGTTATTTGGGTCATCATAGCCTCTCTGTCAGCTCAAACCAATCTGATCATTCTTCTCTGACTTCTCCCATCAACAAGGTGCTTCAGAATTCCCATTTACTATTTTTATTTTTTTTTTTGTAATACTCTAAAACTGTTGTGTGTAAAAATCCCATTAGATAGGGAGTTACAGAAATACCCAAACCACCCCATCTGGCGCCAGCAATTATGCCATGGTCAAAATCAACGAGATTACATTTTTTCCGCATTCTGGTTTTTTCATGAACATCTACTGAAGCTCCTCACCTGCATCTGTATGATTTATTGCACATGCGTCCACATAATTGGCTGATTAGATAATTGGATAATTAAACAGGTGCAGAGGCATTCCTAATATATTGCTCAGTGAGTTAGCCAATTAAGGGATTCACTAAGACCCCATTCACACCTGAGTGTTTTGTAGTTCGAAGCTCAACATCTGATACCCACTAATATACCCAACACAAAATTCAGTGTATTTCAATGGTGGCTGTTCACATATGAGCAATGGATGCCTGTAGCTTGGCGAGTGATGCTCTAAAACAGGCATGTCCAACCTGCGGCCCGGAACCTCAGGCAATGCGGCCCACTGCCCCCTGACATTTTTTTTTTTTTGCTGGGGAGGAAGGAAGTCAGGTCGGAGGCACGGCCACAGCAGTTGCCAACTAATGGTAGGCAGAGGCTGCCTCAGAGGGGAGGGGAGGGGAGGGGATCGGAGCATGTGCAGTGTTTCTGACTCCTACCACCATGACCACTTCAAATCACTGAAGTGGTCATGGTGGTTAGAGTGTTCCTTTATTATCACTCAGAATAAGTAAACCTCTGTATACTGATTCCATTTCATTTGATCATCCTCTAGTTGTGTTAAATTAGTGCGGGGGGCGTGGTGGCGCAGGAAGGGAGCAGCGGCATTTTATTACTTATATACCTTAACTATAGTATTTATTTTATATGCGGCCCGAGAAAATTTCTCTACACTCAATGTGGCCCAGAGAAGTCAAAAGGTTGGACACCCATGCTCTAAAAGCTACATGAGCTAACTTTGAGGCAGAAGTAGGCATTTTTTGCCCCATATACTTGAATCGGAGTGACTTAAAATGTGTAAATCAAGCTTTTTTTTTTTAGATTTTTTTTTTTGTCAAGCATGTAACCTGTAGGCATTGGTCTGAACCCCCCCCCCCCCCCTTTTTGCTTTCCATTGGCTAAAACAAAAACGTGGTACATTCAGGAAGACTCTTTGACCCTATATAAGCAGGGGGTAGACTGACATACCATTTATACATACTGTGCAGCTCCACAAGGGCCCTTTTGGTAGCTTGGGACCCATGGTGAAATTCAGGTATCAAAAAGACAACTACAAATGCCTATCTATCTTTCCAGGTTTACAGAATGAATAAATGTTTGCCAATGGGACCCAAAAAAAAATGTCTCGCTCAGGGAATCTTCAATGACTATATTCACCAATGTATATAAATGTGTGTGTGTGTGTTTTTTAACAGCATATTTAGCTTAAAAAAAAAAAAAAAAAAAAAGAAGAAAAAGTATGACAATACTGCCATCTGTAGGTAGCAACAGGTACTGCAATTTGGCCTTAAATTGAACCTGTGAGTATAAGAATGGGGAAGCTGCCCCCACTAGACTGTTTTTAAAGGGTAATCTGCAGGGGCTGTCTAGGTTTTGCTACCTTCTGGGATTCCCAGCTTGAGAAAGTATGCAGACAGTGGAGTCTAAAAAAGTCTGACCTCCAGTGTGCTCCAGCTTATTGACTCTCTAGGTCCCTGGTGACCAACATGTGGCCACTGGCTGTCTATGTGCAGCCTGCTGTGTACTGGGCTGGGCCGCTACATTTTGGGCACCTTGATTTTTGCAGAGTGGCAGCAGGGTGCCAGGTGCTGAAAAGCTCCAGCACCTGACATTGAAATACATAGTACTGTCAGGTGAGCATTTATCTTTACTACAAGTCTTGGCATGGATGGGGAGAGGGACTGTCAGGATAGATCATGTGATCAGGTAAGGTGGATTAAATATCACTTCAAGTAGCTCATGCACCTTGAGCATCAAGCTTTGTATGTTTTTTAATACTGCCCCCTACAGGAGTAGGACATTAGGCAGGAAAAAGCTGCCTAATGAGAGGGGGTATACTCCCACTCTCAGCTATAGGCATTCAGTTTTGTTACAAGCAGTGTCAGAAGAAAGCCAACTCCACAGAGGGGAGGGTGCTGTGTCCGTGAATGAACATCAGAGAAATGGATTTTACGGTAAAACGAACATCCCATTTTCTCTTTCGTTCATCGACGGACACAGCTCCTTATCTTCTTGACCATTGGGACATCCCTAAGCAGTGTTAAACATGAGGGGTGGAAGCGGCAATAAATTCCCATGGCTAAACCATAGCCAACCAGGTAAAATGAAGCTCAACCATAAACAACTGGAGCTCACCAGAAAAAAAACAATACACCCTCAAAGAGGACCAGGTCCTTTAAACAGCAGCAACCACAGATGTCAACACATCCACCTTATAAAACTTTGTGAAAGTGTGCACAGACGACCAGATGGCCTGCCTGCAGCACTGATGCCTCATGATGGAAGGCCAGGATGCACTAAACATCTGAGTAGAGTGTGCCTAAACAGGGAAAGAAGGTACCTGACCCCTAAAGCAATAGGCCTGAATCACCGTCTGTCTGATCCATCTGGAAATGGTTGCAGCAGAAGCGGCCAACCCTTTTTCAGGTCCATCCATGAGTACAAATACTGCGTCTGACTTCCTAAAAGACTCCTTAGCTGCCAGGTACACCCTGATTGCCTGAACCACATCCAGGGAATGCAAGGCAATTTCCTTAGAATGTTCAGCCCTGGGAAGGCAATACAATGTCTTCATTCAGATGGAAATCAGAGATGACCTGTGGAAGAAACTACGGACAGGGACGAAGAACCACCTTTTCTCTGTGAACCACCAGGTAAGGTGAATGACAAGACAATGCCGCCAGCTCCGACAATTGCACACAGCAGTAATAGCCACCAAAAATGCCACCTCCTGGGACAACGCAAGCAGGGGAACCTCTTGAATATTTTTGAAGGGAGGTTTCTGGAGATCTGACAACCAAATTGAAGTCCCAAGGCAGCAATGGAGACTGCACTGGAGGAGCCAAGTGTTGAACCCCCCGGATAAAGGTATGCACAAAGGAATGTGTGGCCCATGGACGTTGAAAGAAAACCGCCAAGGCGGAAACCTGGCCCATAATGGTACCCAATGGCATGTGCTGCTCAACCACTCGTTGGAGGAAAAGGGGAAACCCCAAGAGACTCATCCCACGCAATATTTTTCTTTCATGTACGATGGTAGATATTCCTAGAGGTAGAACTTCTAGCCTTTAACAGCGTAGGAATCACAGATTCAGACAAACCTCTATCCTTCAGCACCTGGCTTTTAACAGCTAAGCCATTAAAGCTAGCAACTGTAAAGCAGGATGGAATATTGGCCCTTGGGACAGCAGACCTTCCCCGAGAGGAAGACTCAAAGGAGCATCAGCAACCAGCTGTACCAGATCAGCGTACCAAGACCGGCGAGGCCAGTCTGGAGCCACTAGAATGCAACTCTTTTTGGCTCTGAGGAAGGGGGTTCGCCCCTGAAATGCGTCAGCCTAGACACAGCAGCCTCATGCGGCACACTGTATACCATTCAACACAGTGCGGTTCGTTGGCTACCTTGGAGACTTTATGTGTATTATGTTGATGTGTGTCCATACACACCTGCTTTGTGAGTATAATGTATACTTTTTAATATTTTAAATACATTTTTACTGGTAATGCACTAGGTCGGTGCGCCCCTTTTCTTTTTTTGTTGTTCCCAAGTTGGTTTCGGATACCCTTGATCCTGAATGGGCAGCAAGACCGCAAGCTTTGTCCACTCAAGTCTGAAGTATTCCTCTTCCCTCCAGCCTATTTTTTCACTTGAGCGCAGGAGAATTGTTCTACTAGTTGTCTGTGGTGTCTGCCAGAGGATCCCAAGACTGTGCCACAAACCTCTGTACCTTCCTTTAAATGTGTACAGCAGAGAGGGTTGGAATGAATCGGTCTGCCCATCTTAGAATGCCGGCTTCTTCTCGAACCACCAGAACACTTCTTGTGCCCCCTTGGTGATTGACATAGACTATGGCCATGACATTGTCCGATTTAATTCATACCGGACACCTAAAGACAAATCGCCAAATGATCCAGACAAAGTCTGATCGCTCGTAGTTCCAGTACATTAATCGGCAGCCTGGACTCTTCTAAAAAGGTAGACACCATCAGGCCCAGCACCCACATGCAAGCCGGGAGGGATGTCCATCTGCTGGACAACAGAAGCTGAATTGCCTCCTGCAATGTCTGGAGTTTTTCTAGAGGAAGAAACACTCTGACTGAGTCTGAGTCCAGAGTCAGACCCAGATAGTCCAGTTTTGTGGACGGAACCAGAGCAGACTTCTGAAGGTTCATAATCCAACCAACTTCGCAGAGTAATCTCCAAGCTCTCCATCAGAGCAGTCGGAGGCTCTGCTCGCATAAGAAGATCGTCCAGGTACCCTAGTACCGCGATCCCCCATTGAACAGTGGTAGAACTTGTGCCAACACTTTTGTGAAGACACGAGGAGCAGAGGCGAGACCAAAGGGTAATGCCACAAACTGATAATGCTCCTCACCCACGGCAAAGCAGGGGAAGCGCTGGTGACTGGCACATATTGGAATGTGAAGGTAGATGTCCTTGATGTCGATAGAATAGAGAAAAATTTGATTTTTGACTTACTGTAAAATTGACTTACTGTAAAATCCATTTGTCTGATGTTCGTTGACAGACACAGCTCCTGATTATTCTTAACCATTGGGTTATACTGCCCTCTACAGGAGTAGGACACTAGGCAGGAAAAAGCTTGACTACGCCTATGGGCAGTCCCAGTGGGTACACATCTACTTTAAGCTATATGCACTCAGTTTTGTAACAAGCAGTGTCAGAAGAAAGCCAACTCCACAGAGGGGGTGGGTGCTGTGTTCGTCAATGAACTTTAGAGAAATGGATTTTACAGTAAGTCAAAAATCCCATTTTCTCTTTCGTTCATTGACGGACACAGCTCCTGATTCTTCTTAACCATTGGGACGTCCCAAAGCAGTGTTAAACATGAGGAGTGGGAAAACATCAGAAAACAATTCCACTGAAGGAACCAAATGTTGGACACCCTAAAGAAAAGGTACGCACCAGGGAGTGTGTGGCCAACGTTGGAAAAAAAAATGCCAAAACTCGATACCTGGCCCTTGATGGTACTCAAGGCCAATTTTTGTTCAACCCCCTATTAAAGGAAGGTCAAGATCCAATCCACCCAGAAGGAGCGAGGGTGAACCCCAAGAGACTCACACCACACAATGTATGTCTTCCAGGTATGTTGGTAGATCTTCCTAGAGGCAGATTTCCAAGCTTTTAACAATGTAGGAATCACCGATCAAACAAACCTCCACCCTTCAGCACCTGCCGTTCAACAGCCAAGCTGCTAAAGCCAGCGACTGTAATTCAGGGTGGAAGGTTGGTCCTTTGGAGGAAGTCCCCAAGGAGCATCGGCGACCAGCCATACTAGATCGACATACCAAGACCGGGGAGACCAGTCTGGAGCCACTAGAATGACCAGAATCTCTTCTGCGTGAATCCTGCACAGGAGTCGTGGCAGAAGTTTGAGAGGGCTGGATCTAATCAGTCAGCCCATCTTAGAATGCTGGTTACTTACCGAGCCTCCAGGACACTTCTTGTGCCCCCTTGGGGAGTGACAGACCACGGCCGTGGCAAAGTCCGAATGAATTTGTACCGGACACCCCTGAAGACAATTGTCCAGTGAGCCAGACAAAGTCTGATTCCCTTAGAGTTCTAGTACACTAATCAGCAGTCTGGGCTCTGCAAGAGTCCAGCCCCTTTGAGCACATCTGTGCTGAGGATGCCTCCCCACCTGAACAGGATTGCATCCGTGGAGACAACCGTCCAGTACAGGAGAAGAAGGATTTTCCCTGTCGAAGAGCCAGAGAGTGAAGCCACCTTTTGAGACTGAGGATCCTTGACCCATTTCACCAGAATCACTTTAGCAGAGATCTTTTGTGGAACTGTGCAAACAGACCTCCTCAAGGGTGGACACCATCAGGCCCAGCATGTGCATGCAAGCCCGGAGGAATGACCATCTACTGAACAACAGAAGCTAAATTGCCTCCTGCAAAGTCTGCAGTTTTTCCTGAGGCAGAAACAAGTCAGATACAGATAGGCCATTTTTTTGTGGCCAGAACCAAAGCAGACTGCTGAATGTTCAGGATCCCACCGAACTCCCTCGGAGTTTGCAGAGCAATCTCCAGTAGTCCATCAGAGCTGTCGGAGACTCCACTCGCAAAAGAAAATTGCCCAGGTACCCCAGTACCACGATCCCCCGCTGACTCAAAAAATGCCAGAACTGGGGCCAACACTCCTGTGAAGACCCGAGGTGCAGAGGTGAGACGAAAGGTCAGCGCCACAAACTGATAATGCTCCTTGTCCACGGCAAAACGGAGGAAGCGCTGGCGACCAGCACATACTGTATTAAAATGTGCTGGTAGGTGTCCTTGATGTCAAAAGAAGCAAGAAGAAATCCCCCATATGTAGGGATGCCACCACCATGTGAATGGACTCTATGCGGAACTTCTGTACTCGCACAAAGCAGCTGAGCGCCTTGAATTCCAGAATTGGACATACCTTGCCTTCCTTCCTGGGGTATCACGTATCTGGTGCTGGAGGCCAATGGAGAGAGAGGGCTTCCCTCGCGGTTAAGTTCCAGACCCCCCTGAGGATGAGAACAGGAGAGGTCAGGCCCAAAGTAGCACGGGTCGCCTGCTGGACTGTGTGCAGGAGGATCCAGAGTACAGCTGGAGTGCTGGAGTGGAATCAGCAGGCAAGTAGCGCCCGTGAGGTGTTTGCAGGACTTAGATAATGCTGAGACTGGAACGTGATCAGGTGGATAGCCAAGATCAGGAGCCAGGTGGATATCAGAGCAAACGTGGTCAGGTGGATAGCCAAAATCAGGTGCCAGGTGGGTATCAGAGCAGACGTGGTCAGGTGGATAGCCGAGGTCGAACACAGGAAACAATCAGGAGACAGATCAAGGTAACAGGAGACAGGACCTTGAATATCACAAGGATAACACACTGGAGGAGCCGAAGATTAACCAGCAATTAAAATCACTGGCAGGCTTCCTTATATAGGCCCAGGTAAATTGCTGGTAGTGCTGCTGGGTCCTAAAGTTCTTCTCCTGCCAAAGTGGTGATAGCGCTGCAGGGTCCTAGAGCCCTTCTCCTGGTGTTTGTACCCGGACATGGGGACTGTAAAGAAGTTTGAGTAAAAGAACCCTTGAAAATGTTCCGAAGTTAGAACCGGAACAATCACCCCTTGAAATAACAAGGCTTGCACTGCCCCAAAGAGACCCCAAAGGGATCTGGGGACAAATGCAGGTTGGAAAACACTTAATCTGTACAAGGGAGGTCCATGGATCAGGAAAGCAGCAAAGGCATCCCCCCACCCCAGATACGGGTTAGGACGCCCCTTCATTTAGAGGCAGCCTTGTCCGCAGGTCTGGAAGAGCCACGCGTGGCTTGCCAGACCAGGTCCTCTTGGAACCTCTGGTGGAGGTCCTGACTTTTGATCCCTAATCTTGAGATCCTGTGAGACGAAAAGGCCTCTTATGAGCCGAGAAGAATGGCCTACAATGGCTCCTTGCCCTTGGTAGCCTTCGGAAGAAGAGTACTCTTCCCCCCGTGGGACCCTTAATGATGTTATTCAAGGAAGCTCTAAAAAGGTGATCCCCTACAAGAGGAAGATCAGATAAGGCCTTCTTAGAAGTCTAGTCCGCAGACCAGCATTTCAGCCAGACAATACGATGAAGGACCACTGCTGATAAAGACAGCCTAGAATCAAAGGAGCTGCATCCAAAGAGGCATCACAGATAAACTGTAGCCCCTGGACCAACTGATCCGCCAGCTCCGCATTGTCAGGGGGAAGTGGTTTCCCCTCCGGCGTAAAAGTTTAGCCCATTCGGTCTGAATTTGCGACACCCGGGCAATAGTAAATACCAGCCTAAGTGCCGAACTAGCCACAGTGAACATATGGCGGGCCAGAGCCTCCGCCCTCCTATCAGCCGGATCTTTAAAGGCCGGGGACTACTAAGCCGTAATTAAGGTAGCTTTATTTAACATGGAAACCGGCGAGTCCACTACAGATGGGACCATCCTTTTTTTAAGGAGGGAATCCTCATAAGGATATCGCATAGCAAAACGCTTAGGGACCATAAGAGTGCGTTTTGGACAACCCCACTGTTTTGTGACAATGTTGTCAAAGTAAGCGGAAAAGGGGAACACCCTTGCCGCTTTGGAGGGCCTGTGGGTGCCAAAAAAGAATGTCACCTCTGACACAACATCAGCCACTACCTCCATTTTTAAAGTTTGACACATTGACACAATCAGTGCATCCACCAGCGCCTTTTTATGTGCGCTAGAGGAGCAGAGGAATCATCCTCACTATCGGAGCACTCAGGGTGCGTGGATGCAGACCAAGTAGGGTGACTTGTGTCTGCGGCGGCAGAAATGGATTCAGAATCTGATGAGACAGATGAGGCAGGGGAAGGCAGGGGAAGGCAGGGGAGGGCAGAGGGCGCTATTTACTAAGCTCACCCGGAAAACAAAACAAACAGTGGAGGGACTGTGGTCCCGCAAAGGGGACACCGACCAAGGGCCCAAGAATGGACCACCTACTGGACTCCGCAAAAAAACAAGGGGTCGCCCCTCCATAGAGGCCCGCATAATAGGAAATAGCCCCCTTAAAAGGAGACCGCCCGCTGTGACCCAGACGCACAGGCAGGGTACCCTGATGGTTCTGCAGCGCTAAAAAGGAGCAGGTGCCCTACACAATAATGGCTGCCATCAAAAAATAAACCGCCCCCACAGCGCCACCCCTTCCAAGGGAGGCGCAAAGCTGACTGCATGGCCTAGTAGACCCCACGTTGCGGCCTAAATTTTTGTGGAGTCCCATACACAAGTGCATGGATCCCAGCCAGGCAGATACCCAAATGAAAGAGCGGGGGCTTCAGCTAACCTCACTGGGGCCGCTCCCCCCACTGGTCGTGGCCTAAATTTTTGTGGTCGCCCAGCTGCTTGGGTGCAAACCCCAGCAGGCCTGATCACCCAAGGGCAGCGGAGGGGAGGGCGGATGCCCAAACGAAGGGTAGTGGCTTCAGCCACCCTCACTGGG
Source organism: Pelophylax lessonae (assembly GCF_965119305.1). NCBI lineage: Eukaryota > Metazoa > Chordata > Amphibia > Anura > Ranidae > Pelophylax > Pelophylax lessonae. Next base: position 265,629,471 of record NC_138775.1, on the reverse strand, counting down.
GCTGCCCTACATAGCTCCCGACCAGTAGGCCATAAAGTCGCAGTCAAAATTTTTGGCTGGGTCCAGCAGCATGAGGCGCGGACCTGTGGATGCTAAACCATACGCTCCCCCAGCCCAACAACTGCAGCAGGGAGCCCAGAGGACATCCCTGCCCTAGTCACCAACCCCCAGGGTGGCAAGGAACCCTGCTCAACCCCCCCATTGTGCACCAGGAATAACCGGGCCAGCAGCAACTCCAACAAGCCCCCCTTAAGAGCCTGTTGCAAAAGCCAGCTCAAAACCTCACCCAGTTAGAAGAACCACAGTGACCACCACAATTTTAGAGGGGCTGGGGGGAACAAGGAGAAACCGAGGGTACCATCTCCACCCCAAAACCCTCCAGGGGAAGAGGGGGAACAGCTACTTAGCATATAAGGATCAGGGTGGGCACACATCGGAATGGGGGGGCTGTCGGCTAGGAGGAACACTGCGACTCAGGCCGAGGCCAGGTTGTATGCGCCCTCGCGAGACGTTTAACTCACAGGCCAGCCCCCGTCCAGTAGGGCTATGACGCGGCTGACCTAGTGCAGAGCTGAGGCCTGCGCACGCTCGCTGGCCAGACTGGGGGGACCCTCTGGATCTAGACTATCCAGTCCGTCGCCCAGTCCGGCAGTTGATTGTAGATTCTCACAGAAACAAAATAACAAAGATAGGAAACAGTTCCATTTAAAAGGAAAAAAATTACAAGGACCAGAGATCCCAGCAAGGAACTAGGTCCTTACTCCTGACTAGTAGGCAGAAAAATACTGAGTGCCTATGGCTGAGAGTGGGAGTATACCCCTTGGGACTGCCCCATAGGCGTAGTCAAGCTTTTTCCTGCCTAATGTCCTACTCCTGTAGGAGGCAGTATAACCCAATTGTCAAGAAGATAAGGAGCTGTGTTTGTCTATGAATAAAAGAGAAATACACATCTGCTTAAAGAATAAATCCTGCGAGCAACCTTGAGGTCCTAGATTAATAGGCTATCTGTTGTAGACACTCCAATTCTCATAACCGTGTAAAAACCTTAAGTAAATAAACAGTGCTGTGTGGATATATAATCATAAATTGCACTACATATATCAGATCCGCGTGTAATATGCAATATTAAAGTGCTAAATAGTGCCAATAAATATATATAAATAAAGGTAAGTATATAAAAGTGAAAAAGATGTAAAAAAGTCCAGTGTGAAATAATAAATAAACGTGCTGAAAATTAATAAATGGATATAGTCCAAACAATCATAAAAGTGATCTGTGCTCCCAAAGATGTGTGACCAGAGTGTCACAGTAGACAGCCACAACCGTGCACCCCCTTGTGAATGGGCGCTCACCTCAGCTCTTTATAAAAAATGCATGAGTAAAAAGATCCTATGAGACAAACATAGGATAAATAAACGTGCTGAAAATTAATAAATGGATATAGTCCAAACAATCATAAAAGTGATCTGTGCTCCTACACATCTGGTCACACATCTTTGGGAGCACAGATCACTTTTATGATTGTTTAGACTATATCCATTTAATAATTTTCAGCACGTTTATTTATTATTTCACACTGGACTTTTTTACATCTTTTTCACTTTTATATACTTACCTTTATATATATATATATATATTTATTGGCACTATTTAGCACTTTAATATTGCATATTACACACGGATCTGATATATGTAGTGCAATTTATGATTATATATCCGCGCAGCACTGTTTATTTACTTAAGAAATACACATCTGCTTGCTGTGTTTGGGATGCCATTAACAATGAATGGCACTGCAAGCACAGCATGTGTAGCGCCCTCTAGTGTGCAACTAGTGTAGGTAAATTTAGTTATGACTCATGGTAGCTGTGTGAGTCTGTATTTAGGTTGGGTGACTGCAGGTCAGGCTGGATGGCTCTAAAGAGCAGGTCTCTGGTACTTCTCCCTTGACTTAGAAACTTGGAGAAGTATGGAAATATATGATGGAGCCTGGCCAGCAGGGGAGTTGGGTGGAAGATTGAGTGCTGAGGTTGCTGTTGTGTGGCCTAGGAGAGGACCCTGGGGCTGGGAGGCTCTGCCTCCAGATTGAGAGCAGAGGAAAGGGAGGAGAGAAAGCCTAAAAGAGGGATCTCTATTACCTTTGGGTCTTGTGCAGAAGAAATCCAGGCAGGCATGGGAAGATCTGGACAGTTGGAGGCCTGAACAGAAGTCTTGCCAAGTGCAGCGGGGAACAAAGGACAGTGTGAGTAATAGTATCTGTAGTATCTGCAAGCGTCAGAACTGTGTGAGGGTCTACTGAGGAGACACAATAATCCTGCATGCAGTTTGCCACTTGTGCTATTTCACTAAAGGAGACTGAGAGCTCCTAGGTCATAAAGGACCTTGCCACCGACTTATAGTGCATTTATTCTGGAGGGAGTACAGTTCAGGATGTTGATTTTTGTACATAGAGAAGAAAGTTGTCCTCACTGGATGTTTCTTCAAGTCAAGTTGGACATTTCATAATCCCTATACCCTAACAACAAAAACAAGCCCATGGACTCATTACTTGTGTCTTGATGCAAGTTGGAAATATGTGTTTCCTGGCTGTGCAGAAATCCAGCGGTTCTTGCAGAGGTAGCGCTACATGTAATTTTTTAGTATTTCATAAACACAGGCAAAATTGCATGATTTCTGCATTATTATTATGAAATGCTGTAGTGTGAATGCAGCCTGGAAGGATAGGATAGGAAGGACTGTACATGTGTTATGATTTTCATTCATCATCCAGTGGGCAGGAAGGTGATAGAAGAAGCTACAGATCTGAAACTGTGAGCAACCATGTCACTCTAATTGTAGTATGTTCACCTTTGTATTTATCTGTTTAGTTAAAATTCCACCTAATTATACCTCTTAAAAATGTTCTTTGAACTTACCATCCTTGGCTTCATCATCTGCTTCGTATTCGTCCGTCTTGATGTCCTTATTCTCTCTGTCTTCTTCTTCTTCTTCCTCCTCCTCTCCATCCTCTTTATAGTCCATATTAGACTTATCTTCTTTTGGATCATCATCCTCATGGACAGATATTTCCTGTTCTAGTTTGCCATCAGGTTCATCGCAGTAGATTTTCATCTCTGATTTGTTATTCTCTTCCTCCTCTGGTTCCTCCTCCTGCTCCCCATTTTTGTCAAGGGCACACTTGCTTTTTGGAGGTGGGGGTGATGGCTTCTTATCCAGGCCCATTGCAATGATACATCTGGAATAAAACCAATGCGTAAATGAAATGTAGGCAGAGGTTAATTGCTGGAGATACAACATGAAAAGGGGGAATCTCTCCAAAGTGAGGGCAACTCTCTAACAGCTGTCACAGGCATGGGTGTTTCCCCAATGGAAGTTCCCAAGGCAAATGTAAGATTTTGGATTTCCCATCTTTTTGTTCTGGTGACAATGAGAACAAATAGAGGATGGATCTCCCCAAAAGACCTTACAGATTGTATCTATTCCCTGCTCTATCCAAGACTAAATTAAAGCTTTTGGCTACAAATACATTTATAAATTATTTTTAATAGTACCTTATTCTTCATACTAGGCTCCCGTATTTTCCCACATGGTGGATAGCCTCGCACTGTGCTATACCGGGAAAAGCCTGTGCGTCTTACTTTTTTAGTGCCTACGGCTGCAAAGTGGTTGAGTAACCTGGCCAGGTAGGAGACGAGGCATTTTGCCTAGTTTTGTGGTGGGACTGCTCTGGAATAGTTGCCCAACACTGTCCTACCGACTAGTTCTTGTGACCCTGACCACTATAAGGGAATTCCCTCACGTTGGTGGGATTTCCTTCTAATAGGCTGTGGCTATGGGGCAGGAAGTGAAGAATGGGGCAGGAAGTGAAGAAATGTCTACAATGGGACACAGATGGCAAAAAAAAAAAAAAAACATCTGACAGGGGTTATTACCCTTAGACATAAAAGTCTGAGGTAAGCCAAGGTACCACATTCCAAGTGTACACAATACCAACAAAAGTCCAAAAAAATTGGATTTAACCACTTTGCCGCTGCTCACTAGAGCTCTACTGCGGTAAAGTGGCTCGATAACGTCTGGCGACGTAGACCTACGTCATCAGACATTCCCCTCTCTCAGCGGCGCGCGCACGCCGCCGGAGGCTCGCTCCCGCTGTATTCAGTCACAGCGGGAGTCGGGCCAGGGGAGGAGCAGTGGCGATCGACCGCTGCTCTTCCCCGATCGTCGGGGAATCGAGTGTGGAGATCCGCCTGCTTGTGTAAACACAAGCAGGCGGATCTCCTAAGTGACAGGCAGGGTCAGATTGCAGGGTTCAGCATAGCTGAACCTGCGATCTGTCCTTGTGTCACACAGTCCCCTCCCCCCACACACATCAGTAAGCACCAAGCATACATTAACCCCTTGATCACCAATAAAAGTTAACCCCTTCCCTGCCAGTGTCATTTTTACAGTAACAGTGCATATGTATAGCACTGATTACTGTAGTAATGTCACTGGTACCCCCAAAAGTGTCAAAAATGTCAGTCAAGGGTCCGATCTGTCCGCTGCAATGTCGCAGTCCCGCAAAAAAAATTGCAGATCGCCGCCATTACTCGTTAAAACAAAAAAAACACCAAAAATGACAGAAATCTTTCCCTTAGTTAGTAAAGGCAATAACTTTTGCGCAAACCAATCAAAATACGCTTATTGCGATTTTTGTTACCAAAAATATGTAGCAGAAAACAAATTGGCCTAAAATGATAAAAATTTAGATTTTTACATTTTTTTTTTGGGGGGGGGGGGTTTCATATAAAAAAAATGAGAAAAATATTGTTATTTTTTCAAAATTGTTGCTCTTTTTTTGTTTATAGCGCAAAAAGTAAAAATCGCACAGGTGATCAAATGCCACCAAAAGAAAACTGTATTTATGGGAAAAAAAGGACATAAATTTTGTTTGGGTACGGCATTGCATGACCGCGCAATTGTCAGTTAAAGTTGCACAGTGTCGAATCACAAAAAGTGGCCCAGACAAAAGACAGCAAAATCCTCCGGTGGTAACGTGGTTAAAGGACCAAAAAAGAAAATTACAAATATAAAACAATCAATTTTTTTTTAAAGTGGAGTTCCAGTCCCCAAATTTGATTATTTTTTAAGACTCCACTCTAACTTGGTACACTTTATATGCAGTCTTTCAATAGTGTTATTATTGTAGTCCTTTTTATATATGTTTAAATTTAATAAAAGTACCTGGATCTCGTTAGCTGGCAGGGTCCATCTCTACTGTGGGCATTTGAAGCCCTCTTGTATATTTCCGGGAATCAATGCAGCTGGCTACCCAGCATGCACCTCTCGATTTCACGCCTGCGCAGTAATGCCACCATGCGGCGCTCCTTCCCCTGACAGTAAAGTGCACACATCACCTATTCAGTGCCCGAATAACTTCTTGCTTTAAACAACCGCTGTTGTTCAGAACTGAGCGGCTCCACATCCTACCTGTAGATGCTTCTCCTTGAAAATGACGCCAAACTCCACCCGTTCTCATCATTTTCTGTCGGAAAACCGCGCAAGATTTCGGTATTAGGCGACTCCTATGGACTCCTGGGATACATGACGCCGATATCCCAGGTGTCCATGGGGCAGCAGTTATTATGATTTTATGTAATACTTAATAAAATGTATTGTTTTATAATTGTATGTTTCCTCTTTAGGGGCTATAACCCATCCCTACTCTATCCAAATAAAAAAAATGCCTTTTCTACTTTAAAGTGGTTGTAAACCCACTTTGATGACTTTTACCTATAGGTAAGCCTATATTAAGGTTTACCTATAGGTGCTGTAAATATCTCCTAAACATGTACCGTTTAGGAGATATTTACATTGCATGCAGCTGATGACATCATCGGTGCATGCGCTCTGAAGAAACTGCCGCCCGTGCCGTTTCTTCAGGGCCCTGTGCCGTGACTGGCGGCTTCCGCGTGCATGCGCGGGAGTGACGTCACACAGCTCCGGCCAGTAATACAGCTGGAGTCCGCAGACCCGGAAGGAAGACGGGTGAAGATGGATGCGGCCGGCAGCAGAGACAACGCGGCCTTCGTTGCAGGTAAGTGTGACATAATGTGCTAGTATTCAATGCAAACTAGCACATTATGCATTTACTTTGCAGGGGGAAAAAAAAAAAGGAAGGAGTTTACTTCCTCTTTAACCAGTTGCCGACCGCCGCACGACTATTTACTGCGGCGGTCAGCCCCTCACAGGCAAAGTGACGTAGGACTACGTCGCTAGCCTGTGAGGCTCTAGGGAGCGAGCGCGCGCCGCCGGAGGCGCGTTCCCGCTCGCTCACGGACCCCCCCGCGCGTGTGCCCGGCAGACCCGATGTCCGCCGGGCACTCGCGATTGTCCGTTACAGCGGGAGAAAGGCAGGCGGCTAATGTAAACAAAGCCGCCTGTCATTCTTCCCCTGTGTAAGAATGGAGATCATACGGTTCTGCTATGTAGGACCGTTGATCTCTGTTCTTACACCTCAAGCCACATCCAATCACAGTTAGAAGCACGCCCCTAGGGACACACTTAACCCCTCCCTCTCAAAAAAAGTTAACCCCTTCACTGCCAGTGTCATTTTTACAGTAACAGTGCATATATATAGCACTGATTACTGTAGTAATGTCACTGGTAACCCCAAAAGTGTCAAAAATGTCAGTCAAGGGTCCGATCTGTCCGCCCCAATGTCGCAGTCCCGCAAAAAAAATTGCAGATCGCCGCCATTACTCATTAAAAAAAAAAACAACAAAAATGACAAAAATCTTTCCCTTAGTTAGTAAACGCAATAACTTTTGCGCAAACCAATCAAAATACGATTTTTTTTTTACCACACATATGTAGCAGAAAACAAATTGGCCTAAAATGTTAAAAAATTTAGATTTTTACATTTTTTTGGGGGGGAATTTCATATAAAAAAAATGTGAAAAATATTGTTATTTTTGCAAAATTGACGCTCTTTTTTTGTTTATAGCGCATGATCAAAAAATCGCACAGGTGATCAAATACCACCAAAAGAAAGCTCTGTTTGTGGGAAAAAAAGGACGTCAAATTCGTTTAGGTAAGCTGTAAATGATGTGTTGGGTTTCTGGCCTCCTGGGGAATTATTGAAGAGATCCATAGTGTGTATGACCTCTAGGCACCTACATTTTATACCTAATGCCTCCATACTTGGTAAATATTCACTGCAACCAGTAAAAAGCTCACTTTAGGCACATAGAGTAACATAGCACGAGTTACTAGCAGATTTTTATTTTTTTTACCATTCTTTGGCTTTTACAGAGATTGAAGCATTTTATTTTTAGGACTTGTCCTCAGGTCAAGCGTTACCTGTAACAAGGAGAAGCTCCTTCGACGTTGACGATTCTGAAATACCCGTTTTTGCCTCCGAGGCGCGCTCCTTTGCGGTGCTTGTACTCACAGCATGAGCTTAAACGGTCCACCTGGATCCCATTAATGTAGAAGGTGAGGCTAAACGGGAAGCCACGGTGACGCCTGGAGACCAAACTGAAACACTCTGAAACCGTAAACATACTTGTCACGAGGCACGAAGGTATGACCATAAACGCAAAATCTATTTCATGCAATAAAGAGGATTTCACATTTATTGGCTTTCAGCTTAGTAGCTTGTTTAACCCTTTCCACATTTTTTTTTTTTTTATTACCTTGCCTTTTTTTCTGTGCTTTTTGACCACATTTTTTCTATTCAGGTGCAGATAAAATAATGATTCATGGAGATAGTCAAATGCTCATTTCTTAAGAAAAAAATTACGATTACCCATGGGCTATTTTCCATTGTTTCACTTAAAGTTTGCTTTTTAAAAATTCAGACTGGTGAAACTGTGTTCATATTCACAGATTGTTGTTTAAAGTCAACATTAATGATTTGGGTCAATTTGATTTGTGATGTGTTTAAATGCTCATTTATATCTATTTTTATACTCTTGATATACATTTTTTTAAACTAATCAATTTACATTTTTGTATATTAAATATGGATTATTTAAAGTGAATCAAATCTTTTAATAATAAAAGATTGCCCTTAAGATCCACAGTATGCTGCCTACTCATTATTTATGTTAGAAAAAGAGAGAGAAGAAAAAAAAAAACAGGACCTCTCTTTTAGTTGTATCACGAGGGAGCCACTGGTATATATATATATACTGTATATAGAACAATGCCCAAAAACCTGAATAAAGGACACTGGCTATTGCTAAACTTCTATTGGCAACATTCCTATATTCAAAACCCTTAAAGCATAACTCCACTTTTGTTGAGAAAAAAACATTCCCCTCTGGGTGATCTCTGTACATTGCAGGGATTATAACAAACTTTGTTGCAGATTCCTACCTTTTGTTATTCTGAAGAAATCATTGTTTGTTCTTCTGTGCTGAGTGGGTCTAATGGGAGTGGCTTCATAATTATATATCAGCTGTGGCAGCTGCAGGGCTCTAATGAGGAAAGCTGCTGGGCCTGGATCCCTTTAGACGTGTTCCTATTGGGAGTATCTCACCAAAAGTTAAATTTATGTTGCAGGGGATGCCAGAAATCTGACTTGTATCTTAGTGCAGACTTCTATGAAAATTGGTGAACCAATCACACAAGCAGGAAATTATGTTTCTGGGGTGTGGTCAGTATACATTCTGTGTACAGAAAACATCCAGGCGGCCATATTGTATTGCATTTTCAGAAAATTACAACAGCTGCAGATTGAAAAGAAAAGGTAATTTCTAATAACATTCAATTACAATATGATTTGTGTCACAATTGTATACGCTATATTGTTTTTTTTGTTTTTTTTTGCTATTTTTATCCCCATGAAAGTGGATTTACCCTTTAAAGTATACCTGAAGGCAATTTTTTTTCTTTAGTTTTGGATAGAGTGGATAGGGATGAGAACCCCTGTCGGGTGTTATTGCTGTCTGTGCCCCTGTTAGGGAGATCCCCCCCCCCCTCTCTATTTGTCATGTTTATCATTATCATTTAAAGTGAAAGTAAAAGAAAATCCCAAATTTTGGGTTGTCCCTAGAAAAGTAATAGAGGGGAAATCTTCCTATTGGGACACTAGTTCTGATTGCCTGGGGGTCCCTAAAGAATTCCCTTAATTTGCAGGGATTTCCTCTCACTTCCTGTTTTGGCTATAGTACAGGAAGTGAAGGCTTATCTCCCCAACAGGACGCAGATGGCAAAAAATAAACCAAAAGGAGTTATAATCTTCCCTTACTCTATTCAAAATGGGAAAAAAAAGTTTTGCCTATAGTTCTACTCTAATATCTAATCATGAGACCCGGGAGCCAGCTTAGTATATAAAATAATCATATATTTATATATCAAATATTAAAAAATTTGAAAAACACAACACATAAATCACGACAAAACCAAAAATAAAAACATAATTGGCAAATTATAGGGAAAAAAAAACAGCAGATGCGGAGAATTGAACATTGATTGATTGCTACACATTTGTAACAAATGGCTCCTTATGGAATTTATGGAATAAGGCACACAAATAGAATGTAGTAGCTTGCTGTAAGGCCTAATTGAACATACATAGAGCATCATGTGATCATTAGCGGTTAATTGTTACAATGTGATACTTGCACACCTCACTTAAAGCGGTGTTCCAGCCTCCCCTCTCCCCCTCCAAAAATTAAAAGTCAGCAGTTACACACACTGTACACACACTGTACACATACTGTATCTGCTGACTTTAAATATTAGGACACTTACCTGTCCTGGAGTCCAGAGATGTCGGCACTGCAGCCGATGTTTCCATCAGCTGTCGGGTGCTGCCGCCGCCATTACCAGTGAGGGAACCCGGCAGTGAAGCATTGCGGCTTCACGGGCGGGTCCCTAATGCGCACGCATGAAGTGCGCTGCACATTCGGATTGGCTTGGCGGCGGCGGGGGGAAGGAGGAGGGGGCCACGGTGCCATCTGCCGGAAGTGGGGAAGGGTACCTTTCAAAAACAAGTACCCATTCCCCCCCCCCCCCCCTGAAAGGTGCCAAATGTGGCACCAAATGGGGGGGAGCAAATGAGCGGAAGTTCCACTTTTGGGTGGAACTCCGCTTTAACATGGAGCTCTGTTTCAAATATGAAGTGATCTATTTCTACTCTACGGTGATTTTAGTAGCAAGTAGGGATGCAATGCAATCTTGGTGGCCGAAACATATCGGCTGAAAATTGTGTTATCTGCATTTTGTTGATAAGAGAAAAAGGTGCCGATAATGGTGTTGAAAATGCATGAGATTTTGCAGCGATTTTACTGTGAATTTGCTGCAATTTCACCACGATTTTACCGTGCTTATGGCTTGTCTTTTATAGGCCATGTGCCTCAAAAACCACATCAAAACCGTAACACGGGTGCGGTATTGATGCATTTTTGCTGCGTTTTCAATGCATTTCAACGGGGAGGTGTGTTATTGGTGTGGTTTTTTTAAATAACCAAAAATGCAGCAAGAAGGATTTTAAACATCACAACAGAAGCGTAACGACATACATAGAATTGGATACACTTCACTTGCGCAAAAAGGTGCCAATAATGTCCGACAATAAATTCATAATCATTTAAATTCATGATATTAATTAAAAATTTGAATAAAATACATTTATATATATAAAAAATATATATATATTTTAAAAACTGTTATTTTCGGTTTCGGCCAAGTGCATTCTTCATTTACGGTTTCAGGTTCGGCACCAAAATTTCCATTCATTGCACCTCTAGTAGCAAGATTATGCAACTACAAATCTTAATAACTAAGCTCTATCAGGATGACATGTGTCAGAGGGGCGTGGCTTTAGGTGGGGACTGTCAGCATTACAGAGGCTCCGTTCACATCTAGGCTATTTTTACAGGTGTTTTTTCTGTTTTTTTTGTAGAGTTTTTGCGCAAGCGTGTTTAGTTGCCAAATGACCAATGAAAAACAGTAAAAAGCCTGCAATGTGCCAAAAAAGAAGCTTATGTACTTTTTTGAATGACGGGCATTTTGCTTAAGGCGACAGTACGCTCAGATGTGAACAGGGGCCATTGAAATGAATGGGATTTGTCTTGTTGGTTTTTAGAGCTGAGGCTTAGAGCAGAAAATTGCCCAAAAATGCCTAGATGTGAACAGAGCCCTAAACATATTTATTTACTTTGTGAGTATTGTGTGATGTAGCGATCTATTACCGCTAGCAATTAATTGTCAGTGATTTTAGCAGTGAGATTTTGCTACAGAAATTCCCCTGTGTCCATACCATGCCAGCACTAAGGGTCATGTTCACACAAATGGCTGGGTAACAGCATAGTGTGCACCATGAAATGGCACATTGCGCTCGTTACTTTTTTCAGCTTCATTGATGTAGCACCCTCCTAGTTAGGTGCTAGGTTCAAAGCATTCTATGCTCCATCTGCCTATCAGGGGAGATTGATCTATTAGTTTGCCTGTTGCATGTTCCCAGGTATGATTCACTGGGTCTAAGGGAGTGTCCCCACTACTCCAATAGGGGAGCCTGTTGGACAGTGGAGGAAACCTGGCCAGTGACACATTGGCTTTTGTGAGAGTCCCAGTAGGAGGGCACTCTTGCGGTGCATCCTGGGATTGCTCATAAAGGCTGGGGGAACATGTGACAGGGCATCTTGGGTGGGAAGCATAGTCCCAGGAGGAGGCTAAAGGCTTGTCTCTCTTCCTACTGTTTGAGGAAAGTGGTCTTAGGCAGTCGGCCTAGTGAACCAGGTGTGGAGCTGAGCTGCAGAAGATCCAGTGGAGCTGACAGTGAGGCTGCTGGCAGAGTCTTCTGGAAAAACAGTGTCCATAAGTACCAGGGGACTTGCCAAAGGGTCTGCCCAGGAAGGGGGACCACTCCAGTGAAGTCAGAGGATCAAGGGGCTAGCTTACATAGAGTGTCAGAGTAAAGGGGGTGCTGTGTAGAACCCTAAAGAATAGGGACAAAGGGGTGCCAAGTAGGACCCTGAAGAGTGATTCACAATACAGTGCAGTTCATTTAATTCTTCTTCACTATAGTGGCAAGGTGAAGCAGCGGCCTTGCCACATTCAGCTAATCAGAAAGTCCCGGCATTTGTGCATAGTTTATTCAGTTGGAGTATCCCACTCATCCCTTCTCCTATCCCAGTTCTCAAATAAATCAACAAAAACCCAAAACTCCTGGACTGTTTTCTGACTCAGCCAAGCACTTAGAATATGCCATTTTGTCAAGTTGTTGCTATCGGTAACCCAGGGGAATCCATAACCAGCAGCTCCCAAGGGAGTAGTGCTACATTGAAATGTCACAAGGTGGCATTTTATTCCTCTTTATTAGCCGCAGCAGGTAGCAATGCAGTGTACTGCGTCACAATACATTGCGCTATAAAAAGTGGTGCACGCCCTACTATTTTCAGTGCACACCACTGCAATCCTATGAACTTATATTGTACCACTCAATGCAAATTGCATTGTCTTTGTGTTGGGACTGTGTTGGGTAAGGTTTCACAGTGCAGCTCAAAGCACATAGGGGTTGATTTACTGAAGACAAGTAGGCTGTTCACTTTGCCCCAGAGCTTAGTGGATGAGCTGAAGCTCTGCTAACGTCCATCCAATCATGTGCCAGCAAAAATCCAGTTTTGTTTTGTTTTTTTCCTTGCATGTGATTAGGTATTCTTTGCAAAGTTAAACTTTGGCCCATTCACTAAGCTCTGGGGAAAATGTAATTGCAGAGTGAACATCCTATTTGCCTTTAGTAAATCAACCCCACGTTGTCAATGGGCTCTCAGTGAGCAGATATGGTCTAGTGTTGTCACCATTAGGACGCTTTCTTTAAGCAATGACATGTATCCACTGCAAGTAAAGGGGATCCAAAAAGGTTGAAGGAGATCAGCTGCACTGAGATGCAACAAAGTATAAAAAAGGGGGCAAAACAATGAAAAAAATGGAAATTGTGTATGATACAAAGAGCTTTAGCAAATTAAATGCCACTAATTTGAGGTTTACTGTAGATCTATTTTAACAACACAGTGACTGATTTTTACCTGTCACCCAAAGACAGAACTGGATTATCACTAGACAACCTAGAAAGGAACTTAGGGCCCATTGGATATCTAAGAGGCACAGCTAGAACCATCATACTTCTACAGCCGTGGTCTTCAAACTAAGGCCCTTTGCTTGTCTTTATTTGGCCCTTGGGACACTTTCCTCCCACTGATGCAAGACACTATTCCTCCTACTGACACCAACAACAGGGCACTATTCCTCCCACTGACACTAAAGATGGGGCACTATTCCTCCCACTGACACCAAGAAAGGGGCACTATTCCTGTTACCGACATTAACAACAGGGCACTATTCCTCCCACTGACACTAGCGATGGGGCACTATTCCTCCCACTGACACTAGCGATGGGGCACTATTCCTCCCACTGACACCAACAATGGGCCACTATTCATCCCACTGACAACAACGATAACGCATGTTTCTTTCCTCTAATGCCAAAGATGCATTGTTTACTCCCACTGATGCCAGGACAATTTCTACTCACAGTGGCTAGGAATGTAAACTGGCCCATTGTTTAGAAAGTCTGGAGACCCCTTTTCTAAAGTAACCAAGGGGATAATAACATTGGTCATCTCTGTGCACCTGCCTGTCATTGTTAAATGGAGGATGCACTGGTAGGCATATAGTATCTTATGGGGTCACACCAGTGCAGCAGACAGTGTCTTATGGGGTCCCACCAGTACAGCAGATAGTATCTTCTGGGTTCACACTAGTACAGCAGATAGTATCTTATGGGGTCGCATAAGTACAGCAGATAGCATCTTATGAGGTTACACCAGTAAAGCAGATAGTATCTTTTGGGGTCACTCCAGTACAGCAGATAATATGTAATGGGGTCACACCAGCAGAGCAGATAGTATCTTTTGGGGGTCACACCAGTACAACAGATAGTATCTTATGGGGTCACACCAGTACAGCAGATAGTATCTTATGGGGTTGCATAAGTACAGCAGATAGCATCTTATGAGGTTACACCAGTAAAGCAGATAGTATCTTATGGGGTCACACCAGCAGAGCAGATAGTATCTTATGGGGTCACACCAGTACAGCAGATAGTATCTTATGGGGTCACACCAGTACAGTAGATAGTATCTTATGGGGTCTCTCCAGTACAATAGATAGTATCTTATGGGTTCTCTCCAGTACAGTAGATAGTATCTTATGGGGTCTCACCAGTACAGTAGATAGTATCTTATGGGGTCACACCACTACAGCAGATAGTATCTTATGGGGTCACACCAGTACAGCAGATAGTATCTCATGGGGTCACACCAGTACAGTAGATAGTATCTTATGGGGTCTCACCAGTACAGTAGATAGTATCTTATGGGGTCACACCAGTACAGCAGATAGTATCTTATGGGGTCACACCAGTATAGTTGTAGTATCTTATGGGGTCACACCACTACAGCAGATAGTATCTTATGGGGTCACACCAGTACAGCAGATAGTATCTTATGGGGTCACACCAGTACAGCAGATAGTATCTTATGGGGTCACACCGGTACAGAAAAAGTAAATGATGTGGCTTCTAGGTGTCTATTGCTATCCATATCAATGTCAATCCAAGGGGTGGGGGGGCTAAAACTGCTACACTGCTTAGCGCCCTATTCCCCCCTTCGCAACTGAAAGGGATTGATTTCCCAATCCTCACCTTCTTCCAGAAGTCTCCCTTTATAAACGCAGAGGTTCTCCCCGCCGCAGTGCTGCTGAAAGACCTTAATTTCGTCTCTGTAGTCATCATCGTCGTGTGATAAATGCACGTTTTTTCCTAGATAAACCATGGTAACTTTTACATTACTGTGCAAGGACGTTTTATGAAACTTTCCTGTATCCTGGAAAAAAAAAGATAAATCACGTTACTCTGCCATCAAATCAGCACAAGGCTGGGTATTGCTATAAAACATCTGTGTCACAAAGCAGTCCTAGGACAGTCTCAGATCACCGGCTTCCAAGAACTTTAATAATCCGGAGCTGCTCCTGACATGTGATGCCGGTGATTTGTGGGGACAGAGGCTAAATTATATACTGGTCCATGACATTAAAGGAGGCTCAAATTGGAAATTTTCACATACAAACCACAAGGGTGAAATATATTCCTTAAAAATGCTTTAAAGGCTGTTTCTTCTTAAAAAAAAAAGTTAAAAGTCACATCTCCTTCCATCGTAATAATGTCTTGTCACCCATAACAGGGTATGGATGTGTCATATGCATGGTTCCCAACTATTTGGAACCCAATACCTCTGTCCCTCTTTTCTTTCCAGTTGTCCCTCTTTTTGGTCTGACAAGTAAACCTCTATAAACATGTGCTATATGACTACCAAATATACTATGTATGTGAGGCAGTACAGCATGGTGCGGTAGCAATAAACACAGAGTCCAGTTGCAGAAACAAAACTTGCATTAAAGTTAAAGTTTGGCAATTCACAACAAGCCTGGCAGGAACTAACCTGACCAGGAACACTCACAGAATGCAACAGCTATGAGTAGGAAAGCAGGTCTCGGGTGTGCTAACAGGGTGGAATGCAGCCTGACTGGTTTGTGCCCAAATGGGGAGGCCTTCAGGAAGGATTTCCCTACTCATCTGGAACCTCTCCCTGTCGCTAATCACTGTCCCTGTCAGATGGGTGACCTGTCCCTACACTACCCACACGCAAAATGTGCACCAAGCCTGGGGGCCAGGGCCTTAGGTAGGCTCTGCATGAATCAAGATGGCTGTCAGAGTCACATGGGGTGGCAGAATCCAATTGGACAGCTTCCCCAGTGACCCAGGAAATCATACAGGAACCATGTTTCTCTTGACTTCCCCTCCAACTGCAATGCCACTGCAGTCAAGCGTCACCTACAGTGGAGAAATAGACTGCACCTGCCTACACGTACATAAAGCTTTAATCTATTTTAGAGTCTATGGGCATACTGGTCATTTCTTGCAATGTTTTTGGTCTTAGTGCAGTCAGGGATTGGTGGGACCTGGAGGGCCCAGCAGACTCTAATAGGGGATCAGGTTGGGAAATGTGCTCCAGGGACCCCATTAGAGAAGAGGAGGACCCAAACAAAAAAAGTGTATAACACTGCTAGAGTCATCCCCACCGTGCTTGCGATACCACAGGGTCCAGCACAGAGCACTACAGCTGCTATAGCAGAGAGAGGGAGAAAAAACCCCACAAAAAGACTCGCTACCACTGATCAGGCACTTAGAGCACCAGGCAAACTACACACCATGTGGCGATCAGGAAGAGAAAGATCCAGGAGTCAGCATTAGGGGATGAGGAGGGGCTCCCATCGCCTAAATCACCACCCCTATAACTTCAAAAACATGGCCGCTGCTATTTTCAATAAGAAAACCACAATAAAATGGCCACCGAGGCTACACAAATATGGCCGCCGATCCACAGCACAAAAGGCCCCAAGAAAATGGCGGCATGCACGACGCCACATGGCTCCCGGGGGTCAAAGAGAACCGAACACGATCCCAGAAGGAAAGGGGAGCCCTGGCAGGAGCCCTCCCATGGTAAAGTCCCCCTCCCAAAGGTTGATCGTCCAGTTGCCTGTGACACGCTCCCCCCCCACCCCCATCGCTAGCTTGACACCCCAGACCGACCTAAAAGGTATGGCCACCCCATGGGAGGAGAGAGGGAGGGTGTGGGCAGATGGGGGGCAACAAGTTCGCAGAGCACCACTGAGAAGGGGGGGGCGCTGCATGGGAAGAAGGGGAACCCTGGGGTCCGACCGTCCCAGGGAGGGGCCCACATCCACCCAAAAAACCTCCAGGGTTAGAGGCGGGACAGATACTTACCATACCAGGAACAGGGTGGGCACCGCCCCTAACAGACCATCGCTCCATCGGAATAGGGGGGATGCTGAGACTCAGGCCGAGGCCAGGTCTTATGCGCCCTCGGGAGACGTTTAACTCGCAGGCCAGCCCCTGTCCAGTGAGGCTATGTTGCGGCCGACTTTGCGCAGAGCTGAGGCCTGCGCGCACTCGCTTGCCAGACTGGGGGGGACCCTCTGGATCTAGATTATCCAGTCCGTCACCCAGTCCGGCAGTTGATAGTAGATTCTCACAAGAACAAAGCAACAAAGATAGGGAAAAAAATCAATTTAAAAGGAAAAAAATTAGCCAGGACCAGAGATCCCAGCAAGGAAATAGGTCCTTACTACTGACTAAGCAGAAAAAAAATGAATGCCTATAGCTGAGAGTGGGAGTATACCCCCTGAACTGCCCCATAGGCATAGTCAAGTTTTTTCCTGCCTAGTGTCCTACTCCTGTAGGGGGCAGTATAACCCAACTGTCAAGAAGATAAGGAGCTGCGTCCATCAATGAACAAAAGAAATCTCTGTTTTAATATACTAAGCAAATTTAGCGGTTAGCAATTGTTTTCAGTTTCCTTATATTGCAATCTATTAGACCTGGTGACCACTGTCATTGACACAGCAAAAGATGGAAATTGTCACTGGAACAGAGGAGAAGAAATCTTCCATTGGGGAGTTTCCCTGATTTTAAAGACATTCTTTTTAAGCTGAAGCGTAATCTTTCACATTTGGGGGGCAGGGGGGGCAGGTAGAATGCAATAAAAGTCTAACAGGGGATTACTTCTTCCCTACTAGTGATGAGCTTGAGTTTGGTCCAAATTTTGGCGGGTATGCTCATGACATTATTGATCCAACATTGCCACATTTACTCAATGACGTTGACCGCTGATGTCATGAGCACCCCAACCCCTTTCTGTATAGGCAACTGCAGGGTGAGGAATATCCCTAATGACTGGCATGCTTTATCTTATCCCTGATAATTTTTTTGGCATTCCCATTGAAAGAAATTCTACAGATATCAAATGGCAATTTGCACACAGTGGCAATATCTACCTTAGCGGTAACCTCAAGTCCATTTGGCGCAGTGGTGGGTCGGTACCGTCTCCCTCTGGACATGGTGCTCATTGACTTCTTTGGTTGTTTCTGAGGTGGAGGTGGCACGGGCATTACAAAGTTGTTAATGATAGGAAGACGATAAGGTGAGATGCCTACTGAATGATCTGTGGAATTCATTGTCTTGAAAATATCCTTTTCAGTCTGAAAGGCAAAGGCACAGCTGGCTGGTTAGATGTTTCTCAGCAATTACCGGTCTGATCTGAAGCTGATCTTTAGATCTTACAGCAACTATATAATGGAAGGCCTGCCTGATTGGATAAATCTAAAATGGATTGTGCAGGTTTGTCCTTATATTGCATAGTTTTGGTAAATCTGTAGATTATACAGATAGATCAAAAATTAGAGGCATTTTCCAAAACAACCAATCGGATGGTTTTCTACCTACAGTGGTAGAATGGCAACTGGAATCCTATTAGAATGTAAGACACAGACGTCCTTCTCTACTAAATCTGTTGTAGCCTACCACCAATGCCATTGTTGTCCTCCTACCTGAAAATGCTAATTTACCTATACCTATATGCCGGTTTGATCTAACTAGTTTATTTAAAAAAAAAAAAAGGTTACCCACCTGGGTGTAAATGTTGGTAAATATGGAAGTAGAGTCATGCACGTGTGTATTAGCCTGGGACTATTGCTGAAAGTTTTAGAATTAAAGTGATATCCTCTATGTGCTAACTTAAAGCGGAGTTCCGGCCACATACACATTTTGTACCTAAAAATACCCCCCTAATCCTAAGCTATCCCCATTTACCCTAACACTAACCCCACATTACAGGTCATTACAGTTATAGAATAAAGATACTGTAAATACTTACCTTTGAAATTGATTGAAGAGCGTGGCCATCTCTGGCGTGGGCATCTGAAGCCATGGTGTTCCCCGCTGTGTCCTTCTTCCGGGTTCCTGGCTACCCAGAATGCTGATCGCAATCTCGCGCAAGTGCTGTAGATTGCAAATCGGCAATCAGAGTAGTGGCTGGGGCCGCTCCCATTGCATCCTGGGATTGATGATGCTCATCTCCCAGGACGCAATGCAAAGGAGGAAGTGACGTCGGCGGCGGTGTCCGCACACGGAGGAAGAGGAAGGAAGGTAAGTTTATTTTCATTAAAAACAAGGTAAGTGAAAAAAAAAAATATATTAATTATCCAATTCTTTTTCAGGTTTTTTTATGCTAACTGATGCTGCAAAATTTATTTTTAGGGTGGAACTCCGCTTTAAGTTCACCTTTACATGAATGCACATATTTTTTTTTTTTTTAAAAAGTGCATTTTTTAATTTTTCCTGCAGGATCCTGGAAAGCATTGCACCAAGATTAGTAGATCATGGGTGCAATGTGGGCTCCTGCAGACATGCCTTCCTCCTTTCAGCCCGTACCTCTGTACCTCTGACCAGAGGACATGTCAGTGGACTACAAAAGCATTCATCAGAGCCCCCACGGCCTATTAAATCTGCAAGTCCATCTGTCGCAGTGGCAGACGGTACTTGTAGTTTATTCATTCACAGGAATCTGTGAATGAATGATGCTGCTTTGTGGGTAGAGTGCTGTTTTTAAGAAGTGATAGCGAGTGCAGGGAGAAAAACCCTGCCCTGCTGTCACAGATGGAGGAATAAGGGGAGAAGGGGCAGGAGATGGAACATCTTACATGTTCAATCCCAAATATAGGTGGAACGTGTAACATGTTCCAATGGTGAACTTATCCTTTAAAATGAACCTTCACCCTCTTTTAGCACTTTAGATATTTTTCCATTACAAGATCAGATATGAAAAAAAACAAAACATTTTTTTTTTAAATACATGTTCTGCAGGCCTCCTGAAATACACTTGGTGCCCATCCTAAGAGGCTTTGGGGCAATGTGGCAATGCCCATCACACTGAACTTGTGCCTGGCAATGTTAGGCACATTGTGCTTATGCAGCAGTGTGCCATCAGCTGGCTGTGTGCAAGACCCTGGAGGAGACAGCCAGACGCATGATGATGTCAGTATAGAACCGTGGTCTCCAAACTGTTGCCTGGGGGCTGAATGTGGGCCTTTGATTGCCTTTATCTGGCCCTTGAGGTATTATTCTTGCCACTGACTCCAACAAGGGGGCCATACTCCTGCCACTTACAGTAGACAACTATTCCTTCCACTAACACCAATGATGGGGCATTTTTCTTTCCACTGACACCAACAATGGGGCATAATTCATTCCAATGAGGCCATTGATGGGGCACTATTTCTCCCCCTAACACCAAAGATAGGGCATTATTTACTCCCACTGGCAACAGTTCGTGCTCTCCTAACATCTGAAGAACAGTACACGGGCATCTGTTAAGAAAGTTTGGAGACCCCTTGCATACAAGATGGTGCATGTAACCTGGTGTGAGGCACTGGAGTGGCATGTTAAATCGGGTAATGCTGGATTTTCTGGCTCTATGAGGGAGGCTAGGGTGGTAAAAATCACAATCTCCACCTCATCCAATCAGAGAACACTTTGCATTCACTGAGGAAAAATATAGGGTGTTCTGTGAATGGTGCCCAAGCTGAGTGGTCATCAACCCCCCTGTGTTCACTAAGCTGCAGGACAGCCACTCAGCACAGGATGCTGAAGACAGCGAGGACCATTGGAGTAGTAGTGCCTATTACACTGATTTCCAGCTTCCACAGGTATTGGCTAGGTATGGTATATGCATAGTTAAATTGGTCCAAGCTAGACCAATGTAACTATGCAAAAAAGTACCTGAATTCAGCTTTAAAAAAAAGTGGAAATAACTTTTAAAATTACATCAACATTCTAGAACTTATATGGGATTTTAGTGATTGGCTATGCATGCACTTTAAATAAATTAAACTAAAGAAGAAGAAGAAATTGTTAGTTAATAACTCTTTTGGAATAAAGATTTGTAGATATATATATCAGTATCTTACCCAGTGGCGTAGGTACAGGGGTCACGATTGCGACCTGTTCCCATGCTCCAGGGGGTCCGTTCGACCCCCCCTGTACACCTGGATGGGAGGGGCGATGGCATGTAGAGGAACCTCCATGAAGCCACTGAATGCCCGCTTTTCCTCCTCTACCTCCTGCAGAAATTCAGCAGTTGCAGGAAAAAAAATGGAGGGAATCAGTTGCTCTACATGCCCCCCCTGCCGCCTCCCTATTTCTGTACTGCTGCCTGGGCCCCTGTGTGCTCCCCTGGCCCCCCACAATGCTGCCAGGTTTCCCCCTCCCAACTCCCGCAAGCTGTTGCGGAGGATACTGTCAGGATGCAGAGTGGGGAAGGAGCCGGTAAATGTGTCATTTACTGTCCCACTTCGTTGTCTTAATGAATAGAGTCAGTAACCATTCATAGCTGGGGCATAGTAAACTGTGTTTAGTTTACTATGCTTCAGTTTATTTATGAATGGGATGCTTTGTACAGAGATATTCCGGTTGATTAATTCTGTGCTGCTGAGGCTGCAAAGATGGAGATTGAGGTGTCCTCAATCTCCTTTCTCTGTCTCAAAGATAAAACATCAGAGGTCTGTTTATACCCCTGATATTTCACCAAAGCCCCCCAACAGGGGTCCTAAAAAATTTAAAAAAATAATAAAAAATAAAATTGTAAAAAAAAAAAAAAAATAAAAATAAAAAATAGATAAAATAAAATGGTAAAAATAATAATAATAAAAAATACCAAAAATAAAACAACTACTGACACCAGTGGCGGAACTACTGGAGTCGCAAAGGTCGAACTTGTGACTGGGCCCTGGTGATCCGTGTGGAGACCCCAAGGCAGCAGGAAGGGGGCCTGCTGTGGGACCCTAATAAAGGGTCCCAAAATGGGGGTAAAGGACCCCGGGATCAGTGGGAAGGGCAATCAATTGCAGGGGCCAGGGGGGCCCTTCATGGTTTCTTGCACCAGGGTTCTGAAGGTTTTAGTTACGCCTCTGATCTTACCCCGCTGTGATAGCGATGATCGTCATCTTCAGAAACATGCTTGTGGCGGGATCCCGCAGACATCTTTGTTCCGTTTCCAGATGAGGTGTGTGCTGGTAGCGGCTCCAGCCGGACTGGTCGCTGCATCTGACCCGGCGCAGTGTTTGGTCGGGGTGAAGAGACCTTCAGGAGTTAAAAGAAGGAAAAAAGTAACTTTACCCTGTAACTGACAATACAAATGTATACATTACATACAAAATATAGACATCTTATTATGCAGCACATTTATCAAGGTCTGGTAAAAAATCAATTTTGCTTTTCCAGAACCTAAACTCTGCTTTACACCGATCTTTGCTTTGGAAATAACTTATCGCACAGTGATGTTTAATAAAGCTTACCACCAATGCCACTATTGATCTCCTACCTGAAAATGCTAATTGTTTGGCTGTAATGCTGAGGTTGGTACAGCTAATATATTTAAACCTGTCTGATCCAAGGTGCATCACATGGGTGCGATTGTTGTTAAATATGAAAGTAGTTGAGTCTTAAAGGTTGGTTGATGATATTTTTTTGCTAATACCTTAAAGCTGAATTCCAGAAACTAACACTATGAGTTAAGTCCAATAATAATAATATCTGACAGCTTTATAATACTGCTGGAAGAAGGCTATTGTTGTAGTTTCAGAAAAGCAACGCTGATCCTTCTGATATCTGCATCTTGAACAGGAGAGTCACTGCAGCTGCCTTTAAGGCCCCTCTCCCCCCCCCCCCTCTTGCCCAATCACTGAAGCCTTTGTGAGCACATTCACAAAATACAAAGGCTTCTCTGAATGGGCAGCACCGAGGAGGGGTGCTCATAGCTGCTCTGTGTGCCATTCTCCTCTCTCGAAGCCCTAAGTGTCTCCAGTATAATACCCAGCAGAGCAATAAACTTGTCAGATATAAATAATAGAGATAAGCCCAGGAGATTTCATGCAGCTCCTTGGACTTAACTCATAGTGCACCTTCACCTTTTACTAAGTGTCTAAATTCCTAGAATTCAGCTTTAAAAATTACGAATCTTCTTCAATGAAAGCTGTGCCGGTAGATATTCTTACAGATTTTAAGGCAGTTTCTGTAGGGTCTCATGGAATACTAGTATGAGGTCCGAAAGACTCCTTCACCCTCTCAACTTAACTTGATGGACCACTTAGTCTTTTACTGCTGTCTCTGTTTCTATGAATATCCAAATTAATTTTAACACCTTGATAAATTGTGGGGAAATTAAATGGAAGTTAAATAGAAAATTTGATGAGAAAAATGGTAAAATTTATTTTTTCCCATTAATAAACACATTCCTGAACCTTATCTGAGTGTCATTTAAACATTTTCGGTTAATGCAAGCATAACTTTTCCCAGGTGAGACTATTGTGTGTTGAAGTGTTACATTGTAACACTAGGGGGCGATGAAAGCACTAGAGATATTTTACAGGAAACCTTTCCTAAGAAAAACATGTCAGGGCTTTTTTGTAAAATTCCAATTATCTGGCTGTTATGTTGACCCTCAAGTTTTCAGTAAGTTACCGACTTCAGAGTTCCTCTTTATTACTAATGATTTCTTAAAAATTACCCATATCTTATAAATTCTGTAAACCTATACGCACAACTGTAGACCCATGCATATATCTATAGCTTTTTGCTATAGTCCAGTAAATCCTGTATATTCTCCCTTAGTAAATTCCGATTAGAGTGTACCAATTCGCGATTGCGTTTTCATAACTGGAAATTCTGTTGGAATAGTACAAAAAGTTTAATTTTTAAAGTTTAGTTTAAAAAAAAGCAGAGTTAGTCCCTACTTACTTTATCATATAGGCTACTAGGTAATAATGGTTCTTCATATACCTTAGAATGAATGAGTATGATAAGGTCAGTTTGGATTTTCTGGATTTCCATGGGGTTGTTGAAGCTCCCGGACTCTAGATATAACCTTTAGTCTGTTTTCTTGGGAGTTTGTGTCTGTGGTTTAGGGAAGGGGTCTCCAAACTATGACCAGCAGGGCAAATCTGTCCTTCTGCAAGTTTTTTTGCAGCCTTCTGATGTAACAAGGACTCTGATGGGGACCCTGATGTAAGAGGGGACTCTGATGTTTGGGGGACTCCAGTGAGGACTTATGCAAGTAGGGACTCTGATGAACTCAAGTTTATGTGGTCCTAGAGCTGGTTCAAACTGGAATGCGCGCATTCCTGTGCGGTCCCTCGGGTTCTGGTTTTGACAGCCTATTCATTTGAATGGGCTGCCAAACATGCAAGAATGTGCAAAAAGTATTGCCTACAATATTTCTGCAAATTGCATGGCACCAAATCGCATAGAACTGTGGTACAATGCCGTTTGCTGGCCACAAACACGCTGTGTTTGGGAGATGCGTTTGGAGGTCCATTAAAAATTTTAGCACCTGTGTGTGTCTCACAGGAACAGTTACAACGCACCTTTCCTGCACCATGTTCCTTGGCCTCCCTGGCGGTATGAATATGTCAGGAATTATGTACCAAAAGCGGTACAATTTTTTGATATTTATAATTTATAATATATATTATATATATATATATATATATATATATATATATATATTATAAAATATAAATATATTATCAAATATAAAATATATTATAAAATATAAATATTATAATATATATTAATAATATAATTTATAATTTACAATTTATAATATTTGATATTTTTCTGATACTAAGGTGATACAGTGTAATCCTCTCAGATTACATTGTATCACCTCCTTTTTATGTGTTTGTGTTTTGTGCAACTTTTGAATTTCCCTCCCAGTTCCGCTCCCATGCACCATTGCTGCTGCAGGGAACGGAACCAGGAAGTCATCACACCGACGGACGAGCGGCGGGGATCTCGGCGGCGATCACAGCAATGGGAGATCATCGCTGGATCGCCAGGAGAAGGTAAGAGACACCGCTGCACGCTCTGCACATCTACCCCGAGCGTGACTAGGGGATACCGATCCTAGCATGAAAAAACCACCCCGAGTCACGCTCGGGGATACCGCTAAGGGAGTTAAACCATATTAGGCTGTTTACAAAAAAAAAAAAAAAAGCTCAGAGTAATCCTTATTCATTTAACCACCTAAGGACCAAGCCTTTTTCTGATACTTGTTGTTTACAAGTTGAAATCAGTATTTTTTGCTAGAAAATTACTTAGAACCCCAAAAACATTTTATATTTTTTTTTTTAGCAGAGACCGTAGAGAATAAAATGGAGATCGTTGCAATACTTTATGTCACACCATATACTACAAACGCAATTTTTTGGGAAAAAAATCACTTTTTTTTAATTATAAAATAAGAAAGCAGTAAAGTTAGACCAACTTTTTCCTATAATGTGAAAGATAATGTTACGCCGAGTAAATTGATACCTAAAATGTCATACTTCAAAATTGCGCACGCTCGTGGAATGGCGACAAACTTTGGTACTTGAAAATCTCCATAGGCAACGCTTTAAAAATTTCTACAGGTTACCAGTTTAGAGTTATAGAGGAGGTCTAGGGCTCGAATTATCGCTCTCCCTCGAACGATCACGGTGATACCTCACATGTGTGGTTTGAACACTGTTTACAAATGTGGGCGCGACTTGCGTATGCATTCGCTTCTGCGCGCGAGCAATAATTATTTATTTTACCTTTTATTTTTACACTGTTCCTGATTTCTGATCTGATTTGAAACCTTTTGTCTGTGATTTTAATATTCACACAAATAAAATAATTCATTTTATAAATCATGGTTTTCTATATGATTGGCACCCTTAAAATCCCATTCACCAGTCTCTTTATGCGAACGTATCTTTCAAAAACGACATCATTTAATGCTCTGATCGGTCTGACCTTTCAGTCCCCATCTTCTGTCAATGGCCACTTGACTTCCTCGGTGACACATCTGATTCCGGGGCCGGTGACGGGAAACCACTCACTACACAAGTGGCTCCGGCAGACGTTTATTACAGCAAATGTCATCCAGCTTGTCCGAGAATTAGGAGAATGACTTCGCTAAAGCCGTCACAATATTATATAACCAATTCTGTGCTGATCCCTGGAACCTCAACTGGTACATTCTGAAACCTGGCTGGAATTTATTCATGGCACAGATCCTCTATTGTGTGCCATCCAGAGAAATTATCATAATAGCGTTTCATTAAACATTATATAGTAGACGTGCATTGAGCGCGGTTCACCGCACATGGACAAGGAAGTCAGGAGTGCGGGCAATTTCCCTGCCGCCAGCCTAGATGTTGTTGAAGCATTACGTTCCATGCATTGTGAGTGGACCAAGGGTAAATATTTAATCAAGCGATGTTGTATGTGTAATATGTGTGGTGTGGGCCCAGGAAAGTAAAATACATCAATAAGTTGTCAAGGAGTTGTCACTTGGTACACAAACTTTTTGTTTCTTGTTTGTAGGAATGTTAATCTGAGCTTGGTATTTGTCAAATAAAAAAAAAAAAAACTGGTTCATTCTGACTCCAGAAACTATTTATGTACAAATGCCTTCCCGGGTTGGCTTTAGGGTTTTATATTATTGGAAGTTTTCCATCTCTTAAATTGGAACTCCATGTAAAAAATGATTTAACTACTTCAATACAGGACACTTTCACCCCCTTCCTGCCCAGGCCAACTTTCAGCTTTCAGCGCTGACGCAATTTGAATTACAATTGCGCGGTCATACAACACTGTACCCAAATCATTTTTTTATCATTTTCTTCAGGCAAATAGAGCTTTCTTTTGGTGGTATCTATCCACCGCTGGGTTTTTTTTTTGCAAAAAAAAACGAAAAAAGAAAAAAAAGTTGGAAAAAAGAAAACATTTTTTAAGTTATCTTTCTCCTTCACTGATGTGTGCTGATGAGGTGACACTGATGGGCACCGATAGGCTGCACTGATAGGCACTGATGAGGCAGCTCTGATGGGGTGGCACTGATGAGGAGGCACTAATATGCAGCACTGATAGGCAGCACTTATATGCAATGATAGGTGGCACTGATGGGCAGCCACTAAAAGGCAGCACTAATTGGCATAACTGATGGGCACAGACTGGTGTCACTGATGGGCCCAGACTGGTGTCACTGATGGGCACAGACTGGTGTCACTGATGGGCCCAGACTGGTGTCACTGATGGGCACTGTAGGGGCTGCATTGTAATCAGTGCCCTGATTATCTTTACAAGTATTCCCTGTGAAGAGATGCTGCATTTCAGCTCTCCTCACCTCACACTCTGTCAGTGTGAGAGAGGAAAAGCCAATAAACGGCACTTCCTTGTTTACATGAACATTCAGGGGTATGTGAGATGATTACGGCCACACACACCTACACAGGTTGAACTGGATGGACTATTGTCTTTATTCAACCTCACCTACTATGTAACTATGTACTATGTAACACGTGATCGGCTGTGATTGAACACAGCCGGTCACATGGGTAAAGAGCCGCAACCACGGCTCTTTAGTGGTTCGGGGTTTGCGCCGTGTCCTAGGAACACGGTCATATGAGGTTGTCTCAGAATGAGAGCAGCACCGCTCCACCGTCATTTGTCGGCAGGCTGGCGGGAGGTGGTTAAAAAAGTAAATTGGCCAACAGTTTCAAAAATGCAGCTTTCACTGCAATACTCACCTCTCCAAAGCTGCCCCCCCTTGGGGAAATCTTCTCCACTGCCAGCTGCTGGCCTTCTTCAGGGTTGATTGACAGCCAGCGGCATTCAACCCAAATCCTGTGGGGCAAGGCTGTCATGGACCAACCCCCTGGTGGTGCACCATTACCTCAGCCCGGGCTCACAGGAAAGCACTGCAGAGAGCAAGGGTGATGTCATCAAGTCAGAGTATTGAAAACTGCTAGATTCCAAAAAAAAAAAACCTCATTGAGTGTAGTGCTTTAGGACTTGATGGACTCTTTGCTTATCTTGATTATAGCTATAGCGCAAATATGTTTTGCTGCCCCCCTCTGTGGGTATTCATTAATGTACACTAAAAAACAACAAAAAGATGGCGCACTGACCTAGCGCATGACCATAACACAATTTTATTAAATACATAAATAAAGCAAGTGATATGCTCACAAACACACGACATAAACCAGCATATCATGAAATGCAAATTATCCACAGTGCTCAACTGATAACATGGGAAGGTTTTTCAGCATCCAAAACAGCTTACGCTTTTTTGAGGGACAAGCGGGGACTTGAGAGGTCCAACTCCAAGTGAAAAGTTTTATTTTGTTTTGGATAGTGTGAAGAATAGTCATAGTCTCTGTCAGGTTTGTACTGCTGAATAGTTTAGAATTGAAGCGCCATACTGTAATATTCCAATTCCAAATAGATGTTTATTCCAATAAGAAATAGTTTGCAAAGCCAACATGTTTCAGGGCTGTGCCTCCTCTCAATTCATCAGGGCTTGTAAAAAGTAAAATGGTAAAATAATGTGAAAAAATAAAAAATAAAAGTCAGACTCAAAAAAGTCCAAAAAAAGTCCAATGAAATATATGCACATCCCTCCATAGGGTGGGACTAATGTGACACGCCATATTGAAACGCAGGTGGAACGTAAACAGGCATTCCTAGAATGTTTTGAATGCTGTAACTTACTCTACAAATTGTAAGTGTGATTTTAATCAATTTTTAATAAACCTGGATATACTGCACTATGGGAGGCTTCTCTTTTATCCCCCTTCTGAACATGGTCTGGCATGAGAGTTTAAAGGCGTAGGAGCGCCACTACTGATGGTGTACCCTGGGATGCTAATGCGAGTGGAAAATCAGTCCCCCAATACTATATTTGACTGCCTGTAATAGGGGTCAAATGGTTCTGGTGAGTGAGCTGTGTGCTTGTTTGTTGGTGAAGAGGAGACACTAAAGGCACTGCTGGTGTGAAACTACCTTGGTGTTTGTTGGTGGATACACATCTTTTTGGAAAGAACACTGTTACTACCACAATATTTCACTGGACTTTTAGGAGTCTGATTTTTATTTTTTTATATTTTTTCATATTTTTGTTTTTGTGTAAGTGAGGACACGGTTAATTAATATATAATCTAAAAAATGTTGGCTATGGTTTAGCTATACAATGAGCAGCTCTCAAGTATATTGCTATCATTATTAATTCAATTGTTTTGTACAACCTTGTTTAGTTTGAATCACTGTAATTGTTGACATTTGTGCTTGCACGGGATTAAGGTTATAATTAGGGATGCACCTATCCGATATTAGGATCGGATATCGGCGCCGATACTACCACAATAGCTGGATCGGGGGATCAGTAAAATGAATCCTGGCTCAGCTGTCCCTTACTTGGTGTAGTAGTAGTATGGGATGGGAGCCGATACTTCCTGTATAGGTTCAGCTCACAGGCGGAGTGATATCAGATGCACTCCGCCTGTGAATGGAGGAGCCATAAACATGAAGCAGCGGCTTTGCTCTGTACTGCAGCTGCATGCATATTGTGTATGTGTGTAGTTCCGGATCGGTATCGGCAGATACACAATGCCAGCTATCGGTATCTGTATCGGGACATGAAAAGTCAGATTGGTGCACCCCTATTTATAATAACGTTTTGATTGCAATGAAATAATGTATGTGGACTCAATAATCAATCTATAATTGGATGTTATTAGGCTGAGTTTGCACAGCAGTCAATCAGCAGCAAGTTCAAGCAGGTATTGATGGATTGATGTGCAAACTCATCTTAATAAAATCCAGCTATATTGATTATCAAGTCCACATACATTGTTTCATTGTTTTACTTTTTCCAAGCCATGATGAAGGTATAGGAGGTAAAACCCCGAAACATGTTGGCTTTGGAATCAATTTATAATTTGGATAAACTTACCTTCATGAAAAGAGAGTACTTACATCCCTGAAAAATGTTGGCTTTGCAAACTCTTATTAATTAAAATAAACTTGTATTTGGATTTGAATATTACGGTGCAGTGTTCTAAATGACTCATCCCTGCCACAACCTAATCATGGAAGGCCTATGGTATGGTGGTTAATTATTCATACTCTGACTGGTCTAGGGTATCAGTGGTGTACCCCAAGATTCAGTGTCGGGCCCCTTACTTTTTAATATCTTTATAAATGATATAGGGTCTGGGAGTAAAAGTACTATTTCAGTCTTTGCAGATGACACCAAGCTATGCAGTGAAATAACTTCCTTACAGAACGTTTCCAACTTATAGGCCGACCTCAATGCACTGTTTCATTGGGCAACTATGTGGCAAATGAGATTTAATTTTGATAAATTTTTTTAATGTTATGCACTTGGAGGCTAAGAATATGCATGCATCATACATGCTAGGTGGAGTAGAACTGGGGGAATGCATAGCAAAGAAGGATCTGGGTGTTCTGGTAGGTCCTAAGCTTAATAATAGCATGCAATACGAAGCTGCGGTTTCCAAAGCAAGCAAAGTCCTTTCTTGTATTAACAGAGACATGGACTCCAGAGAGAGAGATATCATTTTGCCCCTGTACAAATCATTAGTAAGACCTCATCTGGAATATGCAGTTCAGTTTTGGGCACCAGTTCTCAAAAAGGATATCAGGTAACTGGAGAAAGTGCGGAGAAGGGAAACCAAACTGATAAGAGGCATGGAGCAGCTCAGCTATGAGGAGAGGAGATAAGGGGGGATATGATCAATATGTATAAATACATAAGGGGTCCATATAGTGAACTTGGTGTTGAGTTGTTCACTTTAGGGTCATCACAGAGGACAATGGGGCACTCTTTATGTCTAGAGGAAAAGAGATTTAATCTTCAAATACAGAAAGGCTTCTTCACAGTAAGAGCTGTGAAAAGGTGGAATAGACTCCCTCCAGGGGTGGTTCTGGCCAGCTCAGTAGATTGCTTTAAAAAAGGCATGGGTTCTTTCCTGGGTGTACATAATATAAATGGGTACTAATATTTGTAGGTAATGTTGATCCAGGGAATATCCGATTGGCTCTCGGGGATCAGGAAGGAATTTTTTCCCCTGCTGGAGCAAATTGGTTCATGCTTTGCTGGGGGTTTTTTTTGCCTTACTCTGGATAAACTGTGGTTATAGGATCGTGTATATGGTATTGTAAGTTTTTTTTTTTTTTTTCTTTTTATTTGTTGAACATGTGTCTATTTTCAACCAGACTAACTATGTACTGTATGTGGAACCTGCCAGACCAATACTAAGTTTCTCAATATTTTTATTGCTACCATAATATTGGATGACAACAATGATATAAAATAGACATATAAAGAGTCCTCAGAGTTCCAGCTCTTATCTATTTTCTTTGCAATGTTATTGCTGTCTGTATCCACACTGGGAGATTCATCATTCTCACCTCTTTAGGGACTGAAAGTAAAAGGAATTCTCCCCAAGCACAGAAAATCAAAAACCCATTTTAGATAGAGTGGGCAAAAATCCGAACTTGTGACAATTTTTTTATGGCTGCTGAGCCTTCCTGTCATAGAAACATAGAATGTGTCGGCAGATAAGAACCATTTGGCCCATCTAGTCTGCCCAATATATCTGAATCCTATGAATAGTCCCTGGCCCTATCTTATATGAAGGATAGCCTTATGCCTATCCCATGCATGCTTAAACTCCTTCACTGTATTTGCAGCTACCACTTCTACAGGAAGGTTATTCCATGCATCCACTACTCTCTCAGTAAAGTAATACTTCCTCATATTACTTTTAAACCTTTGCCCCTCTAATTTAAAACTGTGTCCTCTTGTGGTAGTTTTTCTTCTTTTAAATATGCTCTCCTCCTTTACCGAGTTGATTCCCTTTATGTATTTAAAAGTTTCTATCATATCCCCTCTGTCTCTTCTTTCTTCCAAGCTATACATGTTAAGGTCCTTTAACCTTTCCTGGTAAGTTTTTTCCTGCAATCCATGTACTAGATTAGTAGCTCTTCTCTGAACTCTCTCTAGAGTATCTATATCCTTCTGGAGATATGGCCTCCAGTACTGCGCACAATACTCCAAGTGAGGTCTCACCAGTGTTCTGTACAGCGGCATAAGCACTTCTCTCTTTCTACTGCTTATACCTCTCCCTATACATCCAAGCATTCTGCTGGCATTTCGTGCTGCTCTATTACATTGTCTTCCCACCTTTAAGTCTTCTGAAATAATTACTCCTAAATCCCTTCCCTCAGATACTGAGGTCAGGACTGTGTCAAATATTCTATATTCTGCCCTTGGGTTTTTACGCCCCAGGTGCATTATCTTGCACTTATCCACATTAAATTTCAGTTGCCAGAGTTCTGACCATTCTTCTAGTTTTCCTAAATCCTTTTCCATTTGGCGTTTCCCTCCAGGAACATCAACCCTGTTACATATCTTTGTGTCATCAGCAAAAAGGCAAACCTTACCATCGAGGCCTTTTGCAATATCACTTATGAAGATATTAAACAAAATTGGTCCCAGTACAGATCCCTGAGGTACCCCACTGGTAACATGACCTTGTTCTGAATGTTCTCCATTGACTACAACCCTCTGTTGTCTGTCACTCAGCCACTGCCTAATCCACTCAACAATATGGGAGTCCATGCTCAATGACTGTAGTTTATTGATAAGTCTTCTACGTGGGACAGTGTCAAAAGCCTTACTAAAATCTAGATATGCAATGTCTACTGCACCTCCACCGTCTATTATTTTAGTCACCCAGTCAAAAAAATCTATAAGATTTGTTTGACATGATCTCCCTGAAGTGAACCCATGTTGTTTTTCATCTTGCAATCCATGGGATTTAAGATGTTCCACAATCCTATCCTTTAATAGGGTTTCCATTAATTTGCCTACTATTGATGTCAGACTCACTGGTCTATAGTTGCTCGATTCCTCCCTACTACCTTTCTTGTGAATGGGCACGACATTTGCCAATTTCCAATCTTCCGGGACAACTCCTGTTACTAATGATTGGTTAAATAAATCTGTTAATGGTTTTGCCAGCTCACCACTAAGCTCTTTTAATAATTTTGGGTGTATCTCATCAGGACCCTGTGACTTATTTGTCTTCACTTTAGACCATGCTCCTCACATGTTTTGTATGGATTGCACAGACAAGAATCCATCAGAGCCAAAGAGAGGAATAAAAGCATAAAAAACATCCATTCTAACCATCACTATACCCAAATGCCCCATACTGGGTTGCTCAGCTTAAGGTGACACTCTGTTATAACTTTAGTACATCCGATGATACAGCATAGAGCAGGAGTTCCCGTTTAAGTGGGTTGCGCTGAGCGGGATTTTACTGAGAGCGGGCCCACTTAACCACTTAAGCCCCGGAAGATTTTACCCCCTTCCTGACCAGGGCCTATTTTTCGATTCGGCACTGCGTGACTTTAACGGACAATTGCGCGGTCGTGCCACGCTGTACCCAAATGAAATTGACGTCCTTTTTTCCCACAAACAGAGCTTTCTTTGTCTTTGCGATTTTTTGATCATGCGCTATAAACAAAAAAAGAGCGACAATTTTGCAAAAATAACAATATTTTTCGCATTTTTTATAAGAAATTCCCCCCCAAAAAAATGTAAAAATCAAAATTGTTTTACATTTTAGGCCAATTTGTTTTCTGCTACATATTTTTGGTAAAAAAAAAATCACAAAAAGCGCATTTTGATTGGTTTGCGCAAAAGTTATTGCGTTTACTAACTAAGGGAAAGATTTTTGTCATTTTTATTGTTTTTTTTTTTTAATGAGTAATGGCGGCGATCTGCGATTTTTTTGCAGGACTACGACATTGCGGCGGACAAATTGGACCCTTGATTGACATTTTTGACACTTTTGGGGGTACCAGTGACATTACTACAGTAATCAGTGCTATACATATGAACTGTTACTGTAAAAATGACACTGGCAGGGAAGGGGTTAACTTTATTTGAGAAGGAGGGGTTAAGTGTGTCCCTAGAGGCGTGCTTCTAACTGTGATTGGATGTGGTTTTTCATGTAACAGCACAGATCTACGGTCCTACATAGACTGTATGATCTGTGCTGTTACACAGGGAAGAATGACATGCGGCTTTGTTTACATTAGCCGCCTGCCTTTCTCCCGGTGTAACCGACGATCGCGAGTGAGCGGCGGATATCGGGTCCGCTGCTCACATGCGCGGGGGGGTCCGTGAGCAAGCGGGAGTAGCATTGCGCCTCCGGCGGCGCACGCTCGCTCCCTAGAGCCTCACAGGCTAGCAACGTATATCTACGTCACTTTGCCTGTGAGGAGCTGACTGCCGACGTAGATAGACGTTAGGCAGTCGGCAAGTGGTTAAATTGTGCTGTGCGAGTCCGCGCAAATTACTGTCATTGTTTGGGGCCCAAAGCAGAGCTGCCCCTTAAGCCGCAAATTGGGAGCCCCATCAGCGCTGCGCTGTAGATCAATCCACCGGTCCGTGCAGACAGTAACAGCCGGGCCGGCATCGGCGGTGCACTGTGCTACAAGAAGCAGACAGGGCCTTGAGCTCCACTGACGCTCTGACCCCGCCCCTTCCCATGCATGCTGTATTCTGAACGGGAGGCGGCGCCTCAGGGTAGGATTCGGACTGCACAGTGGAGCCATTATCAGAGTGCATCAGATCGGAGCTGAACTGGCCAAGACCAGTCACCAGGTAGGTCTTTCTCCCCCCTTGGCTTCCTAATTCCCATAGGTAGAGACTGAGTTTAAAAACCCTGACCAGTACAGGCTGTGGCTTTATTTTTTAGAGAGCAGCATGGGCCACCAGACGTCCAGACCAGACACTGCTTGATGGCTTATTTTAGGCCTAGTTCACATGTAAGCAGGTTGGCGGCCCACATTTGCACAGGCATAGCAGCCCATTGATTCGAATGGGCTGCTATGCCTGCGTTTTCCGCAGAAAAAAGGTGCATGCAGAATTTTAAAAATACAGTGGCCTTGAAATCCATCCTGCTTTTGCACCATGCGACTTACCTGCAGTTCCTGCACACGCAAACTGTGTTTTTAAATGTTGGGCCCACTTATATAAAAACGCAGAAAGCTTTTCAGTGCCAGGAACTGCAAGTAAGTCGCATGGTGCAAAAGCAGGATGGATTTCAAGGCCACTGCATTTTTTTAAATGCTGCATGCACCTTTTTTTATGCGGAAAATGAGGGCATAGCAGCCCATTCAAATGGGCAAAAAATGTGCAAATGTGGGCGCCAACCCACATACATGTGAACCAGGCCTAAAGCAATAGTAAAGTAATTTACAAATAAAAACACTGGTCCTCCTGCAGGTTTAACCACTTCTGGACCAGAAGGATTTGCCCCCTTAATGATCAGGCCATTTTTTGAGATTCAATACTGCGTAACTTTAACTGACAATTGCGCGGTTGTGCAATGCTATACCTAAATAAAATGGATGTCCTTATTTTCCCACAAAGAGCTTTCTTTTGGTGGTATTTGACTATAATATTTGAAAAGTAGTAAATTAATATTTTTAATGTAACATCCCCCTCCCTTTAAAATATGCATTATTGTTATTATTATTTGCATTTATATTGTGCCAAC
Organism: Pelophylax lessonae; assembly: GCF_965119305.1. Classification (NCBI taxonomy): domain Eukaryota; kingdom Metazoa; phylum Chordata; class Amphibia; order Anura; family Ranidae; genus Pelophylax; species Pelophylax lessonae. The sequence continues at coordinate 265,594,095 of NC_138775.1, read as the reverse complement.
AAATTCTGTAGCACTTTACAATATTCAAGTACAAGCAAGTGGGTCCAGAAAAATAACTATTCATAAGTGGGTCTCGGCCAAAAAAAAGTTTGGGAAGCCCTTGCATAGAGCATGCTATGGGGGACAGAGCCAATCAGGTTTTACAGCTGTAGATGTTCAATTTTAGGGCCAGATCAGTGAAACGTGAAATCTGATTGGTTGATGCACACTTTGAATAAGCCCACGTTATGCGCACTGTTCAATCACTCACTGATTCAGATGAGTCTGAATGTTCGTAGTTTCGCCTACGCGGGTTCACCCCACTTTTGGGTCCCGTAGGGGGGCGAGGAGAAAAAGCTGGAAGTGTTTCTTCTCTACCTCTGCTGGAATGATCTACCTAAAATACACAAGAGGAACAAGGAATACATTTCCTTTGTAACAATATAAAGTGCATGCTTATCAGAATAGAGTAATACAACAATTACAGCAAATTGGAAAAAACACAGCTAGAATTTGTAGAGAATGATATATGTGAGTAAACACTGCCCCCTAGTGGATATTTTCTGCTCATGTTCCATCTGGGAAAGGTAAAAAAAAATTCCAGGTAAGGCACACATTGCTGCCATAAATTAGCCAAAAAAATAGAAGCTCACATGTATTTTTTTTTTTTTTTTAGCACAGAGATTACCAAACCATATTAGATTTGGGCTTTTTCCAGCCCTAAGGGTTTAGTAAATATTTCAGACCATACTTGGCAGTTCAGAGTATGAGAATCTGAGCCAAATGTAGAACCACCCAAACAAACAATGGTAATCAATATAGCTTTTGGTAAGTGGAATTGTTGGAGACTTAAACTTCATTACAGAGTTATAATGTATTTTTTAAATAAAAATAAAAATGGAAACCACTCAGCAATTTATACCTAGGATAAGTTAGGTACATTTGTACAGGGCACTTCATAGAACACTACAATATTATAAGTCCGCTAGCCCACTTAACTAGCTATTCAGCACAAACAAAAATAAACTGTAAAGGCCAAATTTACCAAACTTAGGCTGTATGTTTACCTTGATTCTTTGCACCCGCTCCCTTCTTGCGAATGTTTCCAGCTTTCTCTTGATGTCGATTTGGTGGCGTCTCTGGCAAAGGAAAAAATATATATATTATTTTCCTGGAGAAAACTGAATTTGTAAATACTGATCTCCTTCTAGGATATAGCGTGGCCAGAGACAGTAAGGCCTGGAAGGTATTTGGCATGGAGTTGTGTGGCTTACACATGTGAACACTGGAGTGTGGAAATCTGTGTGGTCATACCTGTCTGTGGGCGCTGAGTGGAGGATTAGAGTATTTGGCATGGAATAGTGCAGCTTACATATGTGAACACACGAATGTGGAAGCCTGTTTGGTCATATTTGTGTGTGGGTGCTCAGTGGAGGATTGCAGTATTTGGCATGGAGTGGTGCGGCTTACATATGTGAACACTGGAGTGTGGAAGCCTGTGTGGTCATACCTGTCTGTGGGCCCTCAGTGGAAGATTAGAGTATTTGGCATGAAGTGGTGCAGCTTACATATGTGAACACTGGAATGTGGAAGCCCGTTTGGTCATATTTGCGTGTAGGTGCTCAGTGGAGGATTGGAGTATTTGGCATAGAGTGGTGTGGCTTACATATGTGAACACTGGAGTGTGGCAGACTGTGTGGTTATACTTGTGTATGGGTGCTCAGTAGAGGATTGGAGTATTTGGCATGGAGTGGTGAGGCCTACATATGCGAACACTGGAATGTAGAAGCCCGTTTGGTCATATTTGTGTGTGGGTGCTCAGTGGAGGATTGGAGTATTTGGCATGGAGTGGTGTGGATTACATATGTGAACACTGGAGTGTGGCAGGCTGTGTGGTTATACTTGTGTGTGGGTGCTCAGTGGAGGATTGGAGTATTTGGCATGGAGTGGTGTGGTTTACATATGTGAACACTGGAGTGTGGCAGACTGTGTGGTTATACTTGTGTGTGGGTGCTCAGTGGAGGATTGGAGTATTTGTCATGGAGTGGTGTGGCCTACATATGTGAACACTGGAGTGTGGCAGACTGTGTGGCTATACTTGTGTGTGGGTGCTCAGTAGAGGATTGGAGTATTTGGAATGGAGTGGTGTGGCTTACATATGTGAACTCTGGAATGAGGAAGCCTGTATGGTCATACTTATGTGTCTGGTCTCAGCGGAGGATTGGAGTATTTGGCATGGAGTGCTGTGGCTTACAAATGTGAACACTGGAGTGTGGAAGTTTGTGTGGTCATACCCGTCTGTGGGTGCTCAGTGGAGTATGGAATGGAATACTTACGTATGTGAGCATCCTTAAAAATGAAAAAAGGAAGCCTCTGACCTTACCTAGTGAGTATTAAAAGTATTAAAATGTGAACTCCAAACAGATATAAAAGAGACAAATGACTGCAGCTCTGTAATTCTTAGTATATCATTAAATGTATTTTTTAAATCTAAGCAGTACAAGTATAAGGATTTGATCTAGTATCAGCCTCTAGCAGTCCCTGTACAGCAGAGCAGGAGTGAGAGAAATAAGCAGCATGAGAAGCCAATCAGTTCACGCACAAACAGCCTGCTGATAGGAGGAGAGAGCACAGAGATGAGCTTGTCACTGTGCTGCTTTGGACTAAGGACATCTAGTTGTAGAAGAAAGTAGCATCGGGAAAATCTCTGGATTGAAGGTGAATATTGCAGCAAAAGATAGTTTTGTTATGTTGTTATCTTTTAACAGCCTAATTCTTTATTCTCCTGTTTTTGGCTTTAGCCCACTCCTGGTCAGAATATTGATTGGTTTCTGTTCTGGGAGTTATTAAAATCATTGGTATCTCAGGTACCTGCATATGCAATATATTTCTCTAAAAGCACATAATAACACTGTATGTTGCAAAGAAAGTGTTTTATATTATTCCAATATTTATACAGCAGCTCGGGTGGAGGGAGTTGAGGGTGAGCGCAGACAGTTTTGTATTTGCTATCTCTGGGATCCAGCAGCTGCTCAGATTTTTGGTAAGTCTTCCTGTAATCAGCCATAATTCCAGCTACTGACCTGTAAGCAGGTATAATGAATATGGGAGAGTGAGGTGTAGCACTGTCCCCGTTGGGCTTGCTGTATGATGACTTGTTGGGTCTCCTCTGATCACCTGCAGTCACTTAGGGTACAGTTCACACATCCATTCTTACTCCCAGTTGCTCGTTACTCAATAGACAGTCCAGAGGATTTGGTTTTTGGTATTTATTGTGGAACTTGGATGGGAGAAGGGAATAGTGGGATACTCCAACTAAAACTATTTACAGTAGATAAGGACAACTCTCACTTGGCCTCACCAGGTTACTTGTGGAAGCAGACACACCGCTTTATTCATACTGCCACATGTATGGAAGGGGTTAAGCCTTCTTGCTCTCTCTCCAGCAATAGACTTGGTGATCTACATTATCTTCAGGACACTCTCTAGCATCCCCTTTACTCACACCCGTCCACTTCTAGTTGAAGGGATGGCCCTCTCAGGTCAGGCCCCTTGACACAGATCTGTACTCACTGTATATAGAATCAGATCCTTCCAGTGTCTCCCAGTCAGTTCTGCAGGACCTCTGGGTTCAGTTCCTCTCTAACTCTTTAGGCCCTCAGGTCGGCCACCTGAGGCAGCATGGGAACTTCTACAGAGGAGGAGACGGCTGCCCCCTCCCTCTGGGACTCTCCAGCTAAAAGACCCCGAGCACATGTGCCCTTGGCATTTATACAGTATCCCAGCACGCACAAGGTACTTTTCTCTGCCAATCACCAGGGCTGTACTAAATGTCTGTGAACTTATTTGCCAGGTTTCCTCCCACTGTCCAATATGCCTCCTTATGGACCAGTGTGAAACACTTCAGACAAACTGAGTTGCACCTGAGCACATTGAGCAGACCTCACTAGCAGATCCTGATCTCTGGTAGGCAGAGAACAATATAGATTTACCTGGCAATCCTTCTGATAAGCAGAAAAGATCCAAAACTATACTCTCTCTCTAGCACTTACCTAGGAGGGTGCTACAGAGGGATAGCATGAAAACCTCAATCCTGCAGCAATGGGATCTGTAGATGAAAAAAACTAAAAGCAAAATAGAAACACCCCCCCCCCCCCCTAAACTAAGTGAGACAATGCGGTAGGATACAGGACAAACAGTACGATGCTTTGTGCAGATATATTATTCATCTCCCAACAAGGCATGGCTGCCAGGACAATGGGGACCCGTGAGAAGAAAGAAGAAGAGGACAATGAGAGGCTCGTGTCAGTGTCCGCTGATTCTGTGCTGCCACCCACATGGGAATAATGTTACAAGGCTGTCCCATCTCACATCACAGCCTGCCAGCTCTGAGGACCGCCAGGTTCCGTGCCACCGCTCAGGCTGTGTCTTCTCTAAGGTGACCCTGGGGGAATTCAGAAGGTGATCAGGCCGTGTCTCCTGAGAACCCGACTCCTAAAATACAACATCCCCGGGGGAAGAAGTACCAAGGGGGCACTTATCTAATAAGCAGGCGACTGTGTACTAGACTCTTCTGTATCTAATAAAGAGGACCTGTCATTGGAGAAATACAGAGAAAGCAACTGCGTACTAGACTCTTCTGTATCCAATAATGAGGACCTGTCATTGGAGAAATACAGAGAAAGCAACTGTGTACTCGTCTCCTCTGTATCCAATAAAGTGGACCTGTCATTAGAGAAATACAGAGAAAGCAACTGCGTACTAGACTTTTCCGTATCCAAGCAACTATCCAAGAAGCACCAAGGAGGCACTTGTCTAATAAGCAGGCAACTGTGTTCTAGACTCTTCTGTATCCAATAAAGAGGACCTGTCATTAGAGAAATACAGAGAAAGCAAGTGTGTACTCGTCTCCTCTGTATCTAATAAAGAGGACCTGTCAGTGGAGAAATACAGAGAAAGCAACTGTGTTCTAGACTTTTCTGTATCCAATAAAGTGGACCTGTCATTAGAGAAATACATAGAAAGCAACTGTGTACTGGATTCTTCTGTATCTAATAAAAGGATCTGTCACTTGAGAAATACAGAGAAAGCAACCATGTACTAGACTCTTGTATCCAATAAAGTGGACCTGTCATTACAGAAAAACAAAGAAAGCAAATGTATACTAGACTCTTGTGTATCCAATGAAGTAAACCTGTCATAGAGGGAATACAGAGGAAGCAACTATGTAATAGACTCTTTTGTATCCAATAAAGTAGACCTGTCATTGGAGAAATACAGAGAAAGCAACTATGTAATAGACTCTTGCATCCAATAAAGTGGACCTGTCATTACAGAAAAACAAAGAACATAACTGTGTACCAGTCTCACCTGTATCCACGACTGGGACCTGTTAGAGAAATACATGGTTGCCAGTGCTGACATTGTAAAATGCTAGATGCCTGGCTGTTAACGCCAATGGTTTCAGTACTATGTGAATTACTGTGTCAGCACAAGTATGACCGTCAGGAAAATTGAAGAAAAGTTGGAGATCCCTAACTGCATTATTGTTCTTCTGAGTCAGTGGGGTTGTTTTAGAAAAGGCAAACAGGCCTTTAACTTTGCAAGGGAAGTTTCCCTTACTTAGTGGATGAGGTGAAGGTCTGCTGACTTCAATCATCCAGTCATTTGCAATCAAAATTACAGTTTTTTTCCCCTTGCACATGATTGGGTATTCTTTGCACATTGAGTTTTCACCACTTTCACTAAGTGGTAATAAACCCTTATTTAGGGTAACACAGTGAGCACAAAAAAACAAACTTCCCCCGGTAAACGTTTTGTTAAAGTTTTTACCCCAGCACTTGCAGTTTACAACTTTCAGTGCTGCTGGCTCCTGCTCTCTTAGCGCTTCCCTGAACGTCCAGTCTTCACAGGAAACCGTTAACAGTGGTCAATGTAGTATGGAGCCAGTCTGTTAGTTTGTAAAAGGGAGGGAGTGGGAAGAGGCAGAGCAGGGGGGTGCTTTTCCATTTTAGGGTATAGGGCTGTGTGTTTCTATTTATGAACACAGTGTAGGAAGACATAACTCTACCCCCTGCATGCAAGGGTGGCTACAAAGGGCACTGCAAGAGAAAGGCACCATCCTAAAACAGGAAACATGGGGCAGCAGTCAAGGCACAATATTAAACGGGAACATAGGCGAGGATTAAAATATAAAGACGCTGTACACCCCGTAAGGGATTAAATCAGCTGTTAAAAAAAACAGAGAATTTATTATCACTTTAATGGTAATTTCCCTTGCACAACCTATTTGCCTTTAATAAATCTACCCCATTGACTGAATGCATTGAAGCCATTGGATCAGCAGGACAGCCAGGCTGTTCTTCAGAGGCAGGCCCTCACCTCCTCATTGGGTGTCACTTCTCTGTATAGATGTAGAAGATTACTTGCCAAGGTTGCAGCAACGGAGCGACAGCTCACTAATTCAGCTAGCAAGGGAAGAGTGACAGGGAAGGAGTGACACCTACCTTGATAATTCAATCAGCAAGGGGACAGTAAGGGAGTGACACCTGGCTAGTTTTATTTCCATCCAGTTCTGAGGTTTACACAGCTCTGCCAAGCAGCACAGCCCTGTCTGGAGACCTCATTTTTCTCTGCTTCAGTTACCCACTTCAGCTTCAGAAGGATTTTCCCCCTTAATGGCCAGGCCAATTTTTAGCGATTCGGCACTGCGTTACTTTAACTAATAATTGCGCGGTCGTGCGACGCTGTCCTCAAATACAATTGATGTCCTTTTTTCCCTACAAATAGAGCTTTCTTTGGTGGTATTGATCACCTCTGCGGTTTTTAGATTTTGCGCTATAAACAAAAAAAGAGCGACAATTTTGAAAAAAATACCAATATTTTTTACTTTCTGCTATAAAACATAAAAAACATAAAAAAAATTAAAAATCAACATTTTTTTATCAGTTTAGGCCAATTTGTATTCTGCTACATAGTTTTGGTAAAAAAAGAAATCCCAAAAAGCTTATTTCAATTGGTTTGCGCAAAAGTTATAGCGTTTACAAACTACAGGATAGATTTTTGGACTTTTAATTTTTTTTATTAGTATAGGTGGCGATCAGTGATTTTTAGCGGGACTGCAACATTGTAGCGGACAGATCGGACCCCTAACTGACAGTTTTTACATTTTTTGGGGACCAGTGACACTACTACAGTAATCAGTGCTAAATAATATGCACTGTTACTGTAATAATGACACTGGCAGGGGTGATCAAAGGGTTAAATGTATGCCTAATTGTGCTTGCTAACTGTGGGGTGGGGGGAGGGGCTCTGTGACAGGCACACAGAGATCTGTGTTTCAGCTTACCTGAAACACACAATCTCACTGTGCCTGTCTGACAGAAGAGCCGCTTGCTTTGTTTACATAGGCAGGCGGCTCTTCTGTCATTGTCTCTGAAGATAGCAGGAGGCAGGTGGCGATTGAGCCCGCTCCTCCCGCGGTCTGGCTTCCGCTATGTCTAATCAGAGATCCACGTGATTATGTGCAGCCAAGCCGCCCTGCCGCAGTAAATCTGCGTGGGGCGGTCGGCAAGTGGTTAAGTAACACTTACAGGTCTTGCCCCCCTCCCCCAGCCTGTGACTGGACAGTGAAAAGAGAAACAAAAGACTGATAATTGTATCGTTCTGTCACTCTGCCTTCTTCTCCTATCAGCATGTTCCTTATTGGCACATGAGCATATGAGTGGCTGCTTCTCCCTCTTTCAGTCTGAGCTCTGATTCTTTGTCCTAATGAATAAAAGCTGCATTCATTTATATCTGCATTGAGTTCAGAACATTGTTTTAACATGAGGAGGAGCTCCTCCATGTTTTTCTCTCCCCTTACTTGGCACCTAAGTTGCTGGGAGCTGGTAAACAGCAGAGAACTGTAGCTAGCGTGCATGCAGAGGTGTGACGCCTTGTTAATTCAGCCAGCAAGGGAGCAGCATGAAGTGACAGCCTGCTAATTTGGGTAGCAAGGTAAGTGTGACAAAACATCGTTATTTGGCCACGGAGGAGGAAGCAAAGGAGGGACCCCTCATTAATTTGTACATTAGGGAAGAAAAGAGCGCAGAACTTCACTAATTTGGCCAGCGAGAGGACAGTGATGGAGTGACACCTTGTCATATCGGCCATCAAGGGAACAGTGACGGAGCTACACTTTGCTAATCTGCTCATTAATATAACAGTGACGAAGCAACACCTAATTTATTTTGGCAGTGAGGGTCCAACACCTTGCTAATTTGGCCAACAAGGAAGTGGCGACAAAGCAAAACCTCGCAAATTCAAACAGCAAGTGAGCAGTGACGAAGTGACACCATGATAATTTGGCCATCAAGGGAGCATTGAATGGGCAACCCCCAGCAACAGGATCACCAAAGAGAGGTCTCACCTGTTCCTTCAAATTCATTCCCTCTCTAGTTAAATTGTCAAAGAATCAACGGCAACCGGTCGGCAGGGTAGCGATGAGTAACACTTCATTAATCTGACCAGTGAGGGTACAGTGATGAAGGGACACCTTTCTCATTTGAAATAGTATATTTGTTCAGCTTTGGGTGTCTGGGTGGGTGTTGCCAACATCCCTAATATAATATCAAAAGAAAGGAATTCCCCTAGAGGCGGGGTTTTAAGGGCAACCGCACATCCAACAAAAGTAAATTCCAACAATATAAAAATTATAAAGTTTATTGATTAAATACAGTAAAACCACATGAAGCGGTGCATCTAATTATAGATACTATAAAAACCAAACATCCATACGGCTTACAAGACACGTCATACATGGAAAACCAAAAGTAGAGCGCATGAATTCCAGAAAAAGAGTTGACGCGTTTCGTGCGTGGCCTTCTTCAGAGGAACTGATTTCGCTCTGGTTATTCAATGGTGGTGTGTAGAGTCGTATACAAGTGTTGCCACATGAGACTGTGGTATAACACAAACAAAGACGCCTGATATAGGCGGGGCAGGAGAGAGATCTTCAAAGTATGAATACATCTGAGTAGAGTAGTGTATGTGTAGTGCCCAATGAATTGGGTCAATGAAGCCTCGCAGTCAATCCCGCAAGGATCCTGGAGGGCTCACAAAGGGCGTAATGTTATGGTCCCAAATATTTGTGGTATAAAGAAAAGTATATCCATCTCAGGCAGTGGGTAGTGGTCTTACCGGAGACCCTTCTGCTGCAAAGAACAACTTGCTTCCACAGGCTTGTTGAGGGAATTGCTAATTTGACCACCAAGGGACCATGGAATGGGCACCTCCCAGCACCAGGATCACCAAAGAGAGGCCTCACCTATTCCTTCAACTTCAGTCTCTACCTGGCCAATATTTTTGCAGAATCAACGGCAACCAGCAAGGTAGCAATGACAGAGTAAGACTTTATTAATGTTGCCAGTAAGGGACCAGTGATGGAGAGGCACTTATCAAATTCGGCAGAGTTGTATAAAGTACTCAAAACCCATACTTGAGTAAAAGTACAAGTGCTCGATCAAAAAGTGACTTGAGTAGAAGTACTAAAGTATTCAACATTTTTTGTACTTAAGTATTGCAAGTAGTTTTTTAAAAAATTTTGCTACTCAAGTACTGAAAATAAAAGTACCAGTACTGTGTTATGTGGTTATTAAAGAAAGAAGTCAAAAGAAGTCAAAAGTCAAAAGTACACATGACATTATACACATGTTTTGAGCTTCATGAAACCTGCCATCTACTGTTCTGGCAGTGGTAATTTTTATAATTGTAACGAGTAACTATGCAGCACAAAAAAAGAAAATATCTAGAAGTATTGAAATAATTAGTAGAAGTACTAATTATTTACTTCAGTAGAAGTATTGAAATAATTGAAAAAATGTAGTGAAGTAAAAGTAGAAGTAGGAGAAAAAAATTCTACTCCAGGAAAGTACAGATACCGCCTTTCGGTACTTAAGTACAGTAGTGAAGTAGTTCTACTTAGTTACTATACATCTCTGAAATTCGGCCAACAAAAGAACAACAAGCACAAAACACGCGATCACTCCCAGTACTTGGAGAACTGCCAAAAAGTCTTAGTATACAACAGGCTATAAGTAGAAGAGATGGGTTGGTTCTCATAGTTTCTAGACTGTCGAGGAGACACTTGAATAGATACTATGGTGATAAGAACCAATATAAAGACTGGGGGGAGAGAGCTACTCCATCGTACTGAAGAAGCCAATCCAATGGCGATGCGTGTATAGGAGGGAGGAGTTCAGTCTAGGACGTCACACAGCTGCCGAAAACTGAATGGTGTGGTATGCAGTCTGACGAACGTTTAGTGATTTATTTATGCTTTTTTAATCGGATTTCTTGTAAGTGTATTTTAATTGGGGAATCTTAATAAATTATTTAAACAGAGAACACTACTGTATAGAGTTGCCTTTTTGTTACATGTGGTCCGTGTGAGGAGTATTGGCCCAGACGGGAGTACTAGATCTAAGGAAGGAAGTTTTACATCCACTTCAGAGTGACTGGTGGGAGTTGTAAAATAAGTCTGGTATTAACCACTTAAGGACCGCCCGCTGCAGATTTACTCCTCCTGCACGAACCGACGTAGGTCTAAGTCGGTCGCGTGCCTGCGGCTAGGGGGCGGCTCGCTCCCGCCCCCACTCAGCAGTGGGGACTCCAATGCACGGGGCCGGTGTTGTAAAATTTTGTCGGACCCGTGAAAAAAATCGGACCTCGTCACTTCCGGGGACAAAGCATCACAAAACAGCTGATAGGAGTCGTCCGTGCGCATGCGCAGAAGACATTTTTCGAGGTTTGGCAAAATTGTAACAGAAAGCGGACAGCTGACTGAGAGGAGGCGGGGCTGGGGTGCGACGGAGGACACCGGGGCGTCATCGAGACATTACAGGGATGGAGGCACATATGCAGAGCTGAATAGAGGAGGCGGGACGGAGGTGCGGCCGTGTAATAAATGCAGGGCTTAAGCGACTCCTTCTGTTTTATTATCTTTAGTAATTATAGTATTATTTATCCTTAGGATTTCATTACATTTAGTATTTCTTATTTTGTATTATAGAAATACTAAATGTTATGAAATCCTAAGGATAAATAATACGATAATTACTAAAGATAATAAAACAGAAGGAGTCGCTAAAGTCCTGCATTTATTACACGGCCGCACCTCCGTCCCGCCTCCTCTATTCAGCTCTGCAGATGGCGCGGCGGTGTCTTCCGTCCCACCTCAGCCCCGCCTCCTCTCAGTCAACTGCCCACTATGTGTTATAATTTTACCAAACCAAGATAATGTCTTGTGCGCATGCGCACTTGAGACTCCATCAGCTGTTTCATGACGTAGGGCTACCGGAAGTGACGAGGTCCGATTTTTTTTCATGGGTCCGAGAAAATTTTAGAACACCGGCGGCTCTGATTGCCGCCAGGCACCCGCGATTGTTGCCCGCTGACAGAGTAGGACAGTCGGCTGTTGTAAACACAGCTGACCATTCTTCTCTCTTGAATGATCACAGAGCTCCTGTGATCCTTCTATATAGGAACACAGGTCTCTATGGTCATTTCAAAAGCCCAACCCCCATACAGTTAGAATCACTCCCCTAGGTTTACATTTAACCCCTTGATCATTTACTGTGTTAACCTCTTTCCTGCCAGTGTCATTATTACAGTAACAGGGCATATTTTTAGCACTGATTACTGTAGTAATGTCACTGGTCCCCCCAAAAGTGTCAAAAATGTCAGTCAGAGTTCCAATCTGTCCGCCGCAATGTCGCAGTTCCGCTAAAAATCGCTGAGCGCTGACATTACTAGTAAAAAAAAAAACAATAAAAAAAAAATGACATAAATCATTCCTGTAGTTAGTAGACGCGATAACTTTTGAGCAATCCAATCAAAATACGCTTATTGCGATTTTTTTTTTACCAAAAATATGTAGCCGAAAACAAATTGGCCTAAAATTTTAAAAAATGTTGATGTTTAATTTTTTTTTATTGGGAATGTTATATAGCAGAATGTGAAAAATATATTTATTTTCATAATTGTTTTTTTTTTTTTTTGTTTATAGCGCAAAAAATAAAAAAATCGCACAGGTGATCAAATGCCACAAAAAGAAAGCTCTATTTGTGGGGAAAAAGGACAACAATTTTATTGGGGTACAGCGTCGCACGACTGCGCAATTGTCCGTTAAAGTAACGCAGTGCCAAATTGCAAAATAATGGCAAAATAATGGCCTGGTCATAACGGGGGTAAAACCTTCCGGTCCAAAACTGGTTAACAGGAGTGAGGTGAACGTTCAGTTCACCTGGTGGTGGCACAAATTCATTTGTTTAAGAAGATTTGAGCACAGCGATGGAATATATGTTTATACAGGACTTTTACTTTACACATTTATATGTTTATTATGTTTATTCACTCATTATTATTGTCTTTTGTGATTTAATAGGAGTTGTTCACAGTATTAAATATTCAGCAATGCTGCACCTTATGTTTATATATTGACAAAATAAATACATTTACAAAAGTGTAAGATGTATAAGCATGGTAAATGCTAGGCACAGTCCAGTATGAGAATCATGTGACCTGACATCCAAAACCACACGTTGGCTAGCTGACGTGTTTCGAGAGTGTACTTTCTTCCTCAGAGTTTAACTGACCAGCACACATATTATTATAAGAAAATCCATATGGATCCAAAACTCAAGGGTCTTGCAGAGGAGAAAGATCAGAAACAGCAATGTTTTCATTGTCAATGTTTCAATGAAGCTCAGTAATGCTTTTTTTCACTTTTAACTACAGGTAAGCCTATAATAAGGCTTACCTGTAGGTACAATTAATATTTGCAGTGCATGCAGCCGCTCACGCGAGCGGCGCATGGGCTCTGAAGGTCCAACGGACCTTCAGCTTACTTTGCCTGGAGCTTGCCGGAAAATGACCCCCGCACGCATGCAATCACAGCACCGGAGCCGCCGAACCCGGAAGAGACGCCATGGGATCATGTCAGCGCCCGCATCGGTGTCCGGGGGTCCGTGTCGGGGGCTTCGTTCTAAAGTAAGTAATTCAGAATGAGCTAGTATGTGATGCATACTAGCTCATTATGCCTTTGTCTTGCAGATTTTTTTTATTTTTATTTTTTTTATTTTAGGTTTACAACAGCTTTAAGAAAGATGGACTGAGCTTTATAAAAACGTTGACAAAAAAAACACTGCTGTTTTTGATCTTTCTCCTCTGCAAGACCCGTGAGTGTCCCTAAACCAGTTTAGGTTATATATATATATTTTTTTTTTTTTCTCTTTTTTTTGGGGAACCCCCGTACACAGGGGGTGTGAGTCAGAGAAAAAAAACATGAAAAATCAGGAGAGGAAAGGGAGGGGGAGCGAAGCTCCAAAAGAGGAAAGTTCTAATACACAATTATGATACCATCAAAATATATAACCTTTAGTGAAGCCAAACTTGTCCTATTGTGTAAAGGGCTACATTTTGCTTGACCCAACCACCCAGATTTGTTTGATCGTTTCTTGGACCTCAACTATTTCACTCCGAATTTTACTCTTAAACGCTATTATTCTACGAAGGAAATTGTATGTCGTAGATTCTAGTAGTTCAAACATCATAGCTATCACAGGTGAGACCCAAGATAAGAAAAATTGGAGGACTTTTGGTCACAGGGTGCAGGATTTGGATGCGTCCATCCCAGAACTCCCTTTATAGTTATTTTAGTATGGCCCCAGTTACTCACACCCATTTCATGCCTAAGTCCGTTTTTCATTCCTATTGGGCAAAAGGTAATTCCATCTCTACCTTTAATGAGGTTGACTATTCAGAATTTGTCCATCTTTGTGGCTAAACCAGAAGAGATTATACTTTCGCTATGCTGGGTATAGCGTTTACCGTGCTCATACATCTTCCATTTTTGTAAGAATTCATTTTGTCACTATTTATGTTTAATACAATAAACCTCTGGTAACGCACTAGGCGTTTGAGCCCTCCTTTGTGTTTTCTTTATAGCCACCAATGATTGGATCCCTAGTGTGATATGGTCCATACAATTGATCTCTTTCTTTATATGTCAGTTTACAAGGAGATATTGTATCAACTTTTACAGTCTTGCCTACCGGTCTGGTAAGGTACTTCTGTCTTAGGGGTGCTCAAAAATGAAGCACAGCCAAGCTCCAAATTTAAAACAGAAAGGGAATGTGAAAGAGAAGGTAGAAGTTGTAGTGACCATGGCTGTGACAAATGTGCTGTGCTGTATCTACAAAGGGTAAGAATGGGGCTCATATTGTGTGTCAGTGATCCACTCACCTCCATGTCGAGGACTTTGTGAAATATGGCCTGAGCCAGACATTCCCGAATGTACTTCTGATGGTCCCGTCTCATGGCATTTATTCTGTATTCTTTTTCAGTCAAGATCCTACCACTTCTTGTGACCTGAAACATAACCCAATGAGATTAACATAGTCTAAACAGAAACTTTATACAGTTTCTAACAGCAGAGTAGGACCTTTTAGGAGTGAGCTTTGTAGCCCAATGCTACATTCTCAACTGCATATACATGGGTATACAATGCTAAACGCAGACGGTGTGCATCCAGTGTAGTACACCTGTAAGTTTGTATGAGTTTGTGCAGCATAAGCATTGGCGTAAACCCTCATATAGCAGCGCTCAGCCATTCATTGCAATTGGAGGCTGTATGTTGCACCTTTGACTCCCTTACATCAGCTTTTTACAGTCCCTGTACTCTGTGCGCTCGCTGAAGCCCAAAAGCCTTAGGGTAATCTCGAAATGTAGTTTGAAATGTTTAAAAGCCCAACTCCAGCTAACACTTCTAGGGCTCATTGATGGGCATGGTTTGCCTATGTTTGACATCCACAGGTACAGGGTACAACCTCCCATCCGACTGAATTAGTGTAAGCTGCTATATGGGTATTCATGCCATCTCTTGCATAAACTTGCGCATGCGTCCAGGTTTTTTTTACAAGCTAGCTTAACATATTTTATAGAAATATGCCCGTATACAGCCATTCATAGCACTAGAAGGTTTTGCGCGGCTCCTGTGGCTCCCGTAAGACCCTATTTAGGCTTGTTCACACTAGCAGTAGAGAGGAGGTAATACCCTGAAGTTAATCTGAGCTGTTACCGCCACCAACCGCTAGCCCCTTTAGCTGCAGAGGCAGTGGCCAGGAGTGTACTTATGCACAGCCACAATGCTGCTGCAGGAATTACACACTCTGACACCTTCAATTAAATGCGGCCATTCTTCAAGTGCCCTGCACCTGCATGCAATGCACGTGGTTGTGGCACGATAGTGGCACTATCAAGGGGGTTAAAGCAGGTGGCGAGGAGGCCTCCTCATTACCTGTTTAAAGCATGTCTGAACAAGCCTCATGCACGCTGTATACCCTTTTTACAGGCGTGCACATGAAGCCTAAATGTCTTAGGGTACTCTTCGATGGACATGTCGTTTTTGAAAGAGAAATATGGGAATCATACTTACCTAGGTGGATGCAACATTGGTCCGATGCTGCACCTGTCCCCCGCTGGCTCTAAGACTGAGAACTGAGCAATCAAACACCACTGATCGCTCAGTTCTCACAGCTTCATGAGCAGATTGCTGGTCAGCAGCTCTCTACTTTGCCCCCCTCCCTCGCGCTCACTGGAGCGCTGGGTTGTGGAAGGGGGCAGAAGCGGCCGGCTCAGGCCCTGAGCAGCTCGCTGAGAAGCTGAGCTGGGTGCGGGTCCAGGCATGTGAGTGGATCCCAACCTTGCCCGAGCCTGGTTTGGCTCTGTGATGTCAGCCGACAGCGGGCTTCAGCTGCTATATGAGGGTTTATAGCGGCGCTTATGTAAACTCAAGCATGAGCATTAGCATACAATCCCAGGAACAGAGTATCTGCATCTAGGATTGTACACTCTTGGGGCAGGCTAGAAAACATCTGAAGATAGCACCTCATCAACCAAAGAAAGGCTCAAAAGGAGGGAGGGCCAAGCTCAGCTTTTACAGGAAAAGCTGAGATTTGCAAAATCAAGCTGGCCCCACCATTTCTGCCTCACATTGCCTTCCTCTTGGCCATATAATGTGATCCATGGTCCCAATGACCAATAGGAATGCTTTGGAAGTTAAGAGCATGGCCAACTTTGACTTTTACAGGAAAAGTCAAGATTTGCTTTTAACTTCTAGTGCCCATATCTCTTGATCAAATGATCGTTTTGACAAAAATTGATGGGTTAGTCAATTATACCATGGAAGCAGTGGAACCCCCCAAAAAAATGCATCTGTTTCCAGAGAAGCCGAAAGCAAGAGGAATCTGCAAGAGAGTGACAACACCATCTGATTATTGAGAATAACTGGATAAAACTGTAAGGATATCCTACCAGACCCGCCCTCTGAAGATGCCTCTTGATCCGGGTGTTGTTGAAGTAGCCCGTTAGGTGTTTGTCTGTGAGACTGTTGTAGGCGGACAGTGGCCTGCAAGACAAACATGACACTGTTAGCGACACACTGCAATAAATTGTCAAACTACTTCTGTCCATTTTCCATCTCACATAAAGCTCCACCAAGTCCAACTCAGCCACATATTTTACTTATGTTAAAAATATTGTATAACTCATCTTTGAAAATGAAAATACATAACAGTTTATAATTTGCTGATCAGTTGCAGGAATCTAAAAATCTCTCATTGGTACAGAAGTCTGCAGAATAAAACAGCATCAAATGCATATAGAGTGGTGGTTTCCAAACTGCAGCCTGGAGGCCAGATGGAGCCCTTTGCTTGCCTTTATGGTGCCCTTGGGGCACTATTTTCTTACTGACACCAACAATGGGGCACTATTCTTCCCACTAACACCAATGATGGGGGAATAATATTCCCACTGACACTAATGATGGGGCACTATTCCTTCCACTGACACCAATGAAGGGGCACTATTCCTCCCACTGGTACCAATAATGGAGCCATATTCCTCCCACTAATACCAATGATGGGGCACTATTCCTTCCAATGACGCCAATGATGGGGCACTATTCCCCCTACTGACACCAATGATGGGGCACTATTCCTTCCAATGACACCAATGATGGGGCACTATTCCTCCTACTGACACCAATGATGGGGCATTATTCCTCCTACTGGCAACAATGATGGGGCACTACTCCTCCCATTAATACCAAAGATGGTATTGTTTTCTCCCACTGATGCCAGGACATTTTCTACTCCAAACGATCTGCCCCCTAAAGTCTGAAGGGCAGTAAACCGGCCCTTTGTTTAGAAAGCTGATATAGAGGAACAGGCCTGCAGAATGGGAACATGAGTATGTGCGTATCATTCTGGCAATGCATAGGATACAGTGGCTTCACATTCATGTTCTTTATTATTATGGTCAGGGCTAAAAAAAAAAACACCTTTTTTTTGGTAATATTTCATTTTTAGTCATACATTTGAAGTTCTTAAATACATTTCTAAAAAATATACAAAACATACAACTACATACCTCAAGAAAAATAAAAAGGAACATTAAAACAAGAACATCTGCCTCTGACGTTATTTGAGATTTCTAGCCAGTCACTGTTTATAAAAATGCACCAAAAATCTATTTTTTTTTGGTAGCGGGTGGAGCTTTAAGATTTATTTCCTGGTTTCCAAGGCTCTCCTTAACACACATTGTTGAAAAAAAAGTTTATTGTTTACAGAGTGCCGTAGCTTAAGCGGATGTTTACACACACAAGTCAATGAGTTCTATATGGCTCTGTCATAAGACAATAGCTTTTTTCCTAAGTATATCCAGCAAAAAATGTTTCTTACATCTTGGAGACAGTGGGGAAGGAACGCAAACCCTGTTGGGTTATTTTCTGCTATCCAAAGCTCTTATTTCTTGCCTGGTGACAATAGTTTTACCATACAGGAAGTGTGGGAATTCTGCAACAGGAGCACAGGTAGAAAACGTATTTTTTCAGGGGTTCTAGCCTTCCCTACTCTACTAAACAAAATTTTAGCAATTATAATAAAATGAAAATATAAATAAGAATCATAATACCAGAAAAGAAACAGGTACAATGAAAACTATTGTGGCTCTGAGGAAGAGGTGTAGGCCTTGAAACGCGTCAGCCGTCATCCTAATAGGATAATGGACAATTGTATGGACTACTTCCGATACTCAAGTTTCTGAGTCCGATGTGATTGATTTTCACCTGCGTTTGTACGTAGCCATTTTTATGTAATAAAAATAAAGCCTATATTCAGGATAATGCGCTAGGTCGGTGCGCCCTTTTTTGTGTTTTTTGTTCTTTCACATTGTTGGCCGGTGAAGGGCTCAACCTATTTTGGGGGTTATTAAAATGCTCCTTTCCACTGGTAATAAGTGGGAAAAGGGCCCCCTTAATTGTTGATCAGTAGTAGGAGAAAGGCCCCTTCATTCATGACATATCATTCAATATACCTTACATTGGTGGTCAGTGGAAAAAAATGCTTCTTGCATTGGTGGTCTGTGGGAAGAATGCCCCTTACATTGGTAATCATTTAGAAGGATGGTCCTTACATTGGTGCTCAGAGCAAAGAGTGCCTCCCTTTCAGATACTTAAAAAGTCAGTTGGTAGTAGCTTATCTAAGAGGCAGAAATTGCTCATGGCTCAAGGACCCTCTAGCAACCTCTGGAGGAACTCTATGGTTTCAGAGAACTCTAGATGACAAAGGCTACTCTAGATAGATGGTAAAGAGTGACTAGGCGTCCCGGGAACCGCACATCAAGTCAAGACCTGCTGCATGTTAGTAAATGGCACTCTGAGCCTGGACCCCTGCATGGCATGGTGGAGGTCCAGGTTGAGACTGCCATTCACTATCATACAGCAGGTCTTGACTTGATGTGTGGCTCCCGAGACACCTAGTCACTCTCTACCATTGCTTGGAGTATAGATGAGCTCCCTTCCCAGCCAGCACTCCCAGCTGTGGGTACAGGACTTCATTCCCATACAGCCTGAGCGGCTCACACACACATATCCTTGGTACTCTAAATGGATGGGGTACAAGGCTAAGGTCGTTTTCAGTAGCACCTTTAACATTCCAGTCTTGACAGAGTCCCAAGGTCCCATGAATCATACTCAGGAGACCCAGTGTTCATGAAAAGACTTTTGTCTTCTGTACCTGGCTGACCTACAAATGAAATTCTAACAATGGTCATAATTCTTAGTTTCCAAACAATCTTAGATCTGAGCCAACAAAAATGCTAGGCCAAGTGTTTGTTGGCTACAAGCACCAGTCTTTCTAATCTCCAATCAGGTTGCCAAGCACAGCTTCATGTAAAAAGTGTCTGCTGACCAAACCACTGCTAAAAACCTGCTAAATCGGCCGCCAGTCCGGCTGGAAGGAATTACATGAACTACTGGCAAACTGTTAATATCCTAGCTCTAGCACCATTATAATGTCTCCTATGCAGTTTAGGCTAATTTGTATTCTGCTACATATTTTTGGTAAAAGAAATCCCAAAAGGTGTATCTTAATTGGTTTGCGCAAAAGTTATCGCGTTTACAAACTACGGGATAGATTTTTGGACTTTTTATTTTATTTTGTTTGTTTTTACTAGTAATGGCAGCAATCAGGGATTTTTAGTGGGACTGCGACTCTGTGACGGACAGATTGGACCCCTAACTGACATTTTTGACACTTTTTGGGGACCAGTGACATTACTACAGTAATCAGTGCTAAATAATATGCACTGTTATTGTATAAATGAAACTGGAAGGGAAGGGGTTAACACTGGGGTGATCAAAGGGGTTAATGTATGCCTAACTGTGCTTACTCACTGTGGGGGTGGGGGGTTCTGTGACAGGCACAGAGAGATCGGGTTTGAGCTTAGCTGAAATTCCTGATCTCTCTCTGCTTGTGTGACAGAAGACTCGCCTGCTTTGTGTACATAAGCAGACGGGTCTTCTGTCAGTTTCTCTGACAATCGCGGGAGGCCGGGGAGGATCGCCACCGCTCCTCCCGTGGGCCACCTTCTGCTGTGTCTAAACCACCGAGACCGCGTGCACAAAATCACGTATATCTACGTGATTTTGCGCAGCCGAGCCGCCCTGCCGCAGTAAATCTGCATGGGGCAGTCGGCAAATGGTAATCATCCACAGCCGTGGAAGGTTCAGCTAGCCATTTGGCCCAAACTTTATCATATTTCTTGGGCCATCCTCTGTGAAAGTACATGTCTGTATAATAAGAAAGAGCGTTGTTCACCAGTTGTTTCCAAAAAGAAAGAGGAGGGGATGCCTGTTCCTTCCAGTGTAACATGGTAGCCTTCCTGGCATGGAATAATAAGAGGCCAATCATAGATTGTCTGCCAACCTAGGGGCCAGAAAGTAGTTGTACATGTTATACTATACAATTGTATTGCACAAAGCAGCGCTAAACCTCTTCTGGGGTCCCCCACTGGAACTCTAGGTGCCTCTTCTTCTTCGTGTGTCACCATAGAAAGCTACTTCCTATGGTGGCACAACTGCAGGCTTGCTCCCAAGGCGGGCTGTGTGTGACTATAAACACACACAGCCTGGCTCGGCTCTGCCCCCCTGCTTCCTTCTCATTGGATTCAACTGACAAGAGCAAGAGCCAATGGCTTCCACTGCTCTCGCCCAAGCCTGTGAGACAGTGGAGAGAGGAGAGAAATCCTGTAGACATGCACAGTGCTGGATTTATACAGAACTCAGGTACAGTAAGTATAAAGGGGGGCAGGGGGTGACGGGGAGAAACAGGCACTTAAAGTTTTCTTTTACCCTAATGCACTGAAAGCAGTAAGGTAAAAACCTTATGACTTTAGAACCACGTTCAGTTCAGTGCATAGAAAGTTACAAGGCCACTGGATTTCTATCTGGAGCAACAGGTTTTTATAAAGACTATGACACAGTGTTTTATTAAATATTTGTTCTTCGCTTTAGATATACTTTGATTGGTTTCACTTGTTGCCTGGGAACATGTGAAATATAAAAATAAATCAATACACACACAAACAATATGATAGTAAAAGGAATCTGGTACACATAGCACCTTTCTAGATAGGAGGTCAGGACTCTGTGCAGACCAGTCAAGTTCCTCCACCCCAAACTCGCTCACCCATGCCCCTTGGTTCCAGTGAAGGAAACACTTAAGGCGTCAACATACCAAGTCACTTTGGACAATTTCATGCTCCCAACTTTGTGGGAACCGTTTGGGGATGGCCCCTTCCTGTTCCAACAAGACTGCGCACCTATGCATAAAGCAAGGTCCATAAAGACATGGATGAGCATGTTTGGGGTGAAGGAACTTGACTGGCCTGCACAGAGTCCTGACCTCAAACCGATAGAACACCTTTGGGATGAATTAAAGTGGAGACTGTGAGTCAGACCTTCTCGCCAACATCAGTGCCTGACCTTACAATTGCGCTTCTGTAAGAACGGTCAAACATTCTCATAGACACACTCCTAAACCTTGTGGACAGTCTTCCCAGAAGAGTTTAAGCTGTTACAACTGCAAAGGGTGGGCCAACGGATTAAGACTGGAATGCCAGTAACCGCTTGCCGACCGCTGCACGACTATTTACGAGTACTACGTCGCTAGCCTGTGAGGCTCTAGGGAGCGAGCGCGCGCCGCCAAATGCGCACTCCCGCTCCCACCGCACGGACCCCCCCCCCCCCCGCACGTGTGACCGGCGAACCCAATGTCCGCTGGGCACTCGGCGATCGTCCATTACACCAGAAGAAAGGCAGGCGGCTAATGTAAACAAAGCCGCCTGTCATTCTTCCCTGTGTAAGAATGGAGATCACACGGTTCTGCTATGTAGGACCATTGATCTCTGTTCTTACACATGTAGCCACAGCCAATCACAGTTAGAAGCACTCCCCTAGGGACACACTTAACCCCTCCCTCTCCAATAAAGTTAACTCCTTCACTGCCAGTGTCATTTTTACAGTAACAGTGCATATTTATAGCACTGATTACTGTAGAAATGTCACCGGTAACCCCAAAAGCGTCAAAAATGTCAGTCAAGGGTCCGATTTGTCCGCCGCAATGTCGCAGTACCGCAAAAAAAATCGCAGATCACCGCCATTACTCGTTAAAAAAAAACAACAAAAATGACAAAAATCTTTCCCTTAGTTAGTAAACGCAATAACTTTTGCGAAAACCAATCAAAATACGCTTTTTGCGATTTTTTTTTACCAAACATATGTAGCATAAAACAAATTGCCCTAAAATGTTAAAAAGTTTTTATTTTTAAATTTTTTTGGGGGGAATTTCATATAAAAAAATGTGAAAAATATTGTTATTTTTGCAAAATTTACGCTCTTTTTTTGTTTATAGCGCATGATCAAAAAATTGCACAGGTGATCAAATACCACCAAAAGAAAGCTCTGTTTGTGGGAAAAAAAAGGACGTCAAATTCGTTTAGGTACAGCATCGCACGACCGCGCAATTGTCCGTTAAAGTCACCCAGTGCCGAATCGCAAAATAGGCCCTGGTCAGGAAGGGGGTAAAATCTTCCGGGGCTTAAGTGGTTAAAGTTCATGTGGGTGTAAAGGCAGGCGTCCCAAAACTTTTGACAATATAGTGTATCAGTCTCTACAGTAGAGATCAGACTGCAGTATTCTGTTGGAAGCTTGCTTTTTACATACACTTCCGTGTGTTTTACATTCAGAGAACACCAGCATTGTCTGAAGAGCGGCACACATCACAATGGTGCATCAAACTGTCATTGTTCCTCCAATTATAATGGAAATTCTAGGTTGGAGTGACGTCTTGCGGAGGAGCTGGTGAATGGAGGGGAATGTGGGGGCGGGATGTAATCTGCCTCATTTCATCTCCGTTATTGACACATTAAGGGTTATTTTTGGGAATTACGCCTACAGGGAAGATGTATGACATGCAATGGGACAAAGTACTCTTCAGCCAGTCAGAAGAATTTAGAATCCCAGCCATGACTTCTAGAACAGAAATAAGGGGGCTCAATCTATAACTCAAACCTGCTATCATTTTTTACTGGGAAATATGGGTTCTGACAGTTTTACCTATTGATAAAGCCATTTTTTTTTTTACCTGTCAACTTTTTGAGATGACAAAGTGGGACACCTTTTAGCACAACGTATATAGGTAAAGGACAAACCCCTGTTACATATACCATAAACAATAAATATGCAAGTTCTACAGTTATCTGGAGGTCCACATCATGGACAGAGAGAACAACTGGTTCACAAGAGGTATGGATGAGGTCATCTATGTCCAACTGGAACAACCATGCCTGAAGTAGGGTGGGGGCCTTCAGAACTATCTGTCTTCCACATATAAAGCTGTTTTATCATCTCTACAGTACCTCAGCTATTTGAAAATTCACACCTTTAGCCATGTAAATGAAGTATTAATACCTATACAGACTTCTTGACACCAGGGATGGGATTATGTAACTATGCAACATGGCGGTTCCACAGCTTTTTACTCCCATCCTGTTCTTGGATGATCAACATGTGACTTGACACACCCATGGTGATTGGTTAAGGTTGCCACCTAAGTGGATACAAATTCTGGGTTATCTTCCTGACACTCATTAGAACTGAAGAAGGGATTTTGATAAGCAACAATGTCTTCAACATTACAGATCAGGCCATGTTGGAAATATGGGTCCTCGAATCCGCACTGTATTAGGGGACCGACACCCACATGGATGTCAAATTGGGAGCAGTGGCTGCATTCCTGTATCCCAACTGACATGAATGGGACTGCCTGCATAGGGGTGCACGCAACACCTGTGCATTCCATGCCTGTGCAGGCAAACATGGTCCTCGTCCCAGTGTACGCTTAAGTATGTACATGTGAATAAGGCCTAGCAGTAACAAACATGTAAGTGAAATGCAGTGTAGTTCACACAAATAGGTGCGCTATAATTCACACAAACGTGCAGTAGAAACTTGTACTGAAGTAATGCAGCAACAGTTCACAAACCCCGGGGAGCAGGCTGGCCAACCGGGTGCATTCATTACTTCCAATAAAGTGAACAGAGCAGGTACTAGCTGGATTGACAGTGTCTGTGGATGTGGATTGGGACAGAATGCAGCCTGGCCGTCTAGTGTCCAGTAGGGAAGATGTCCAAAAGAGTAGAGACCCTACGCTTTCCCTCCTTGTCAGGAACCTTTCCCTATCATTACTACGGTCCCTAACAGGCGGTGTACCTATCCCTGCACTACCCATTCCCATCAAGCGCACCAAACCCAGGGGCCAAGGTCTTACATAGACTCTGCCACATCTAATATGGCCGCCAGAGTCTCATGGGCGGCCAGCATTCAATTGGATCGCTGCTCCAGTGGCTCAGGAAACCATAGAGCAAAGGTCCCCAAATTTTATAGGCAAATAGCTGGCTACTGTCCTACAGGCTTTAGGGGGACCAGACTGTAGCCAGCAGGAGTAGATAATTACCTGGCTTCAGTACCCTATCATTGGTTTCAAGAGGAGGAATAATGCCCCATTATATCAAACAATCATGTAGCGCTAATCTTAAATAATGAAGTGAAATTAAAACATGAAATACAAAGGCAAAATAAGACATAAAGTGTGTCAAAAAACGTGCATCAAATAACGTGCATCAAATAACGTGCATCAAATAAAAGTCCAATAAGAAAAAGTTCAAAAACGTGGGTCCCAGAGTGGATGATGAACTGACAGCTGATATCCAAAGATGGAATTCCTACAGATGGTGAGGCAGGAGGAAAAGACACCCGAGAGGAATGATAAAAATGGCTGCTTACCAAAAGGTGTGGGCCCCCAAATTAATGGACAGGCCACAAAAGCCTTATTTGCAGATCAATTTTCTAGTCTTTGCCTCCAGGTAATCAGGGGTTAAATGACAGACCCACAAGCAGCTCCAACCGTATAAAGATCAGTATGCATGGGAGAGGAGAGTAAGGAAATACATAGCGTAATCCAGTATGGTAAAGAAAAGCATTTATTAGAGTTGCACTTACATCAATATAAAAAATCCAGGCAGAAAATCAAAAACCTCGGCGTCCCACAGGAATTCAATGCAGCCAGCGTTCCAGGGGGCGTGGTCAGCGTAGCCCTACCGGTTTCGTCGTATGTGACGTCGTCCGGGGCTGGTATCAAAGGGAAGAATTGTGACTCATTGATGGTGCCCCATTAATGATGTCAGTTGGTGGAATAGTGCGAGAGGGCCAGATAAAGACAAGTAAAGGGCCACATTCGGCCCCTGGGGCGCAGTTTGAAGGCCACTGCCATACAGGAACCCTGTTCCCCATGACTTCCTCTCCCTCTGCTTTGCCACTGCGCTTGAGCACCACCTGCAGTGGAGACAGTAGACTGCGCCTTCCTACATACAGACTTACAGTACATATATACATACACACACATGCATAAAATATATGTATGAATACATAAATGTCCATATGTATGGTTACAGTGCGAGACCCTGCCACTATGTGAGATTAGGAAAGGGATATGGAAAGGAAACCGGGTTTCCAAAGTTACGGTTTGAGAAGATCCAGAGTGTGAATTGTGAGGGAAGAAAGCTGTGTTCTGAGTTTTTCCGGGTTTTGTAATCCCAGATCGGTGCCTGGAGTTTGAAGATTCTAAAATGTCTTGGGTGGGATGGAACCTTCAATCCTGTGTCTGGACTTTGCTGGATGCCTGCAGCCTATGTGAGCGCACATGTGTGCAGGATCGTTATAAGCCAGGTCTGAGAGTCGCTAAGAGCAGTTCCTGCTTTTCAGACTGTGTGAAGATAGCAGTGTTTTCCAGCCAGGAGGGGTGACCTATAGGGGGACGTGACCCTATGTTGAGGGAACTTCTTGCCCATAGGACTGGGAAAGTCAGGACAGCTACATGAGTCCAGAGAGACTGAGAAAGCTGAGGTGACTAGCTGAGTCCACAGAAAGGGCTGGAGGAAGTCTGAGTTCCCGAGAAGTTTGTGAGCACGCGGGGTGCTCTAAGAACCCTATCTGGGGGCCAGGAGTGGGCCCATACAACAAAGTGCTGTGACAGAAAGGGCTAAGTGAGCCTGAAGAATCCATGGTCTGGGAAACCAAAGTGAGCAACGGCGCTCCTGACAAAGGATCCAGGTGGCTCAGCATTTTTTCCAGTTGTTTACTTAGTGAAGTTAAAACCCCTGAATGGGCAACTTTGGATGGATCCTTAATTTTGTTTAATGAAAGCAGGCTGCAACTCCCTTAAAGCATATCTATGGTCAAAATGTAAAATTATATGTTCATTTCCACATTGTATTTCAGTTATTTCTAGCCTAGTCCTATTAACCACTTAAGCCCCAGCCCTATTTCGGACACTTTTTGTTTACAAGTTAAAACCAGTATTTTTTCCTAGAAAACTACTTAGAACCCCCAAACATTATGTATATTTTTTTAGCAAAGACTCTGGAGAATAAAATGTCGGTCATTGCAAAACTTTTTGTCAAGCGGTATTTGCGCAGCGGTCTTTAAAACGCCATTTTTTTGGAAAAAAATTGAAAAATCACATTTCACTGCATTTAAAAAAATACTAAACAGTAAAGTTAGCCCATTTTTTTTGTATATTGTGAAAGATGATATCACGCCAAGTAAATAGATACCCAACATGTTACGGTTTAAAATTTCGCCCCCCCGTGGGATGGCGACAAACTACGGTCAATAGAGATCTCAATCTGCGACGCTTTAAATTTATTTAACGGTTACCAGTTTAGAGGTAGAGTGTAGCTCTTTTTTTTAAATTATTGCGCACGCTCTGGCAATCGCGGCGATACCTCACATGTGGGGTTTGAACAGCGATTTAATTTGTGGCTCGACTTGCGTATATGTTTTTTTTTGTGCGCGAGCTAACGGTGACGGGGGCGGCGAAACTTTTTCTTTTTTTTTTTTTTTTTCCTATTTATTTTTTCTAAACTTTATTACAGGTTTTTTTAAAAAAAAAAAAATCTGATCACTTTTATTGCTGTCACAAGCAATGTAAACATCCCTTGTGACACCAATATGTGTGACAGGTACACTTTATGGAGGGATCGAGGGTCTAAAAGACCCTAGACCCCTCCACTACACTTCCATGTATGCAAAACGCAGAAAACGGCATTTTTGCATACAGCCGTTTTTTAAATTTGCCGCCTTTTGCAGCACAGTAACCTGGAAGGGACGTCATGGACGCCGCCTCCAGGTTACGTCATCGGAGCCCCGATCGATGCCGTTTCCGGCATTCATCGGGACTCCATCCAGCCGGCGGACGTGCCGGCTGGGTGCTCGGGGCTCCCGGTGGGACGGGAGCCCCGGGCAAAGCCACGGAAGGCGGCGGGAGGGGGGGGGGGACGTCCCCTCCCGCCCTCCCGGGTAACGATCGAGCGGCTCCCGAGCCGCATCGGTCGTTACCGACGGAAATCAGACCGTCGGCTTCAAACCACGGTACCGGGATGATGCCTCTAACTAGAGGCATCATCCCGGTATAAACCCGCAAAGTGTACCGACGTATCGGTACGTTACTATGCGGTAAGTGGTTAATCTGAACCATCTTGAAGTTTTTAAACTTACTTTGTGAAGATACCACACATTTACTTCCTTGAATTCTGTGACATGTAGTCACTATATCCTGTGAGTAGCACTGCTGTGTCACACATTTCACAGAGCCTGCCTTCTGAACTACGGAGGAGGTGGAGTCAGCAAAGAAATCACTGATTGCAGGCAGCAAGGTACCATGGGATATGTAGTCCTTAGAAATATAGGAGAAGAGCAAGGCATGCAGGGAATCCAGGAAGTTGTGGAAAGAGACGCCAGCAGACAGGCAGAGCTCACAACATGTAAGGAGTTTTTTGACCACTTTCTGACTGCTTTACTGGGAATGTACGTTATGATTTTGCCATAATATACCAGGGTTATGGCAGCAACTAGCTTCCATAATCCCGGTATCGTTTTTTTCTCTTAGAGGGCCAGATTTCTGATAAAAGTGATCCCAGCAGCAGATTAGCAGTAAAATCACTTTTAAAGGCAGCGGGAGAGGTGCCTCCCTCCCGGCGCCTCCCAGTCGTTTCCGAGCTTACCGATGTTATCGGTAATGATGCGGCCGATCGCTGAGCAGGAAGTCAAGTGAGGGCCCCCACTCTGCTTTATGCCCTTGGAGGACTGGAGTGACCTCTGATGTCACTTCCAGTTCTTAGGCATAAACACACTTTTTTTTTCTCTTTTTATTTATTTTGCATTTAAAGGTAAATAGGAGATCTGGGTTCTTTTTGATCCCAGATCTCTCAATAAAGAGAGGAAATCTGGGGTCTTTTTAAACCCAGATCTCCCAATACATGCTTATTTATATTACAAGGAATGTTTACATTCCTTGTAATAGGAATAAAAGTGATTAAAAAAAAAAAATAAAATAAAAGGAAAGTAAAATAAATAAGAAAAATAACATTTAAAGCGCCCCATCCCTCCGTGCTCGTGCACAGACGCAAACACATTCGTAAGTCACGCCCACATATGTAAATGGTGTTCGAACCACCCATGTGAGGTATCTCCGCAATCGTTAGCATGGGAGCAATAATTCTAGTGCAATACCCCCTCCGTAACTCTAAACAGGTAACCTGTAAATATTTTTAAATCGTAGCCTATGGAGAGTTTCAAGTATTGTAGTTTTTCGCCATTCCACAAGAATGTGCAATTTTAAAGCATGACATGTTAGGTATCTATTTATTTGGCATAACATCATTTTTCACATTATACAAAAAAAGTGGCTAACTTTATTGTTTTGTTTTTGTAAAATTGATTAAAGTGTGACATAAAATATTGCAACGACCGCAATTTTCTTCTGTAGGACCTCTGCTAAAAAAAAAAAAATATCATGTTTGAGTCCCCGTTCACATTAAGGCGACCTGTGAGGCGACCTGGTCGCCTCACAGGTCGCCGCAGGTCGCCTTCCATAGGGAAGCTGCGGACCCGTTCTAATAGGAGCGACACAAGTCGCTCCGACTTAGAAAAAGGGTCCAGGGCTTCATTGGGGCGACCAGGAGGCGACCGCCATAGACTTCAATGTTATGAAGTCCGTGGCGGCCGCTCCGAGGTCGCGGCGCGCTGCTCGCACCGCGACCTCGGAGGTCGCCCCTGAAAGTAGCGTCGCCCCTATGTGAACGGGGCCTGAGGATTCTAAGTCATTTTCTAGCAAAACATACAGACAACAACAAATAAACAACAAATGTCAGAAAAAAGCCCGGTCAGCAAACGGATTGTAAAAATAACTATTATTTGTATTGTTATTACAATGCAGATGTATAAAATAAAAGCATATGCTGTAACCATACATTTCCTTTAACTATTGATCTGCATAACAAATCGGTATCATTGACTCAAAAAGCAAAGAAGCCAATAGAGCAGTATGACAGCCAAGAAAATAGCATTTTTAGAAGTGAAAGTAAGCAGAAGCACTCTCCAGTTCTAGTATAAAAGACACAATTGAACACTGCTCTGTAATTATTAGGACCCCATTTACACCTGAGTGTAGCAGGAACGCGTTTCTACTCGCTTTTTTTTTTTCACTTGAATGGGCTGCCCTACTCACAACAAACGCCCCAAAGTAGCTCCAGAACCTTTTCTGTCATAGAGCATCAGGTGGTTACTGCAACTTGTCCCACCACCCATTTCAGGCACAGGGGTTGCATTAATGCACAAAAACTGTTGCAAATTTTTAGTATCTACTCCTACACTATATTGTCAAAAGTATTGGGACGCCTGCCTTTACACACACATGAACTTTGATGGCATCCCAGTCTTAGTTCGAAGTGTTCAATATTGAGTTGGCCCACCCTTTGCAGCTATAACATCTTCAACTCTTCTGGGAAGGCTGTCCACAAGGTTTAGGAGTGTCTATGGGAGTGTTTGACCATTCTTCTAGAAGTGCATTTGTGAGGTCAGGCACTGGTGTTGGAGAGAAGGCCTGGCTCACAGTCTCTGCTCTAATTCATCCTAAAGGTGTTCTGTCAGGTTAAGGTCAGGACTCTGTGCAGGCCAGTCAAGTTCCCCCACCCCAAACTCACTCATCCATGTCTTTATGGACCTTGCTTTGTGCACTGGTCTAAATCATTCGGTGGAGGGGGGATTATGATGTGGGGTTGTTTTTCAAGGGTTGGGCTTGGCCCCTTAGTTGAAGGAGACTCTTAAAGCGGTTGTAAACCTAAAAAAAAAAAAAAAACCCTGCAAGACAAAGGCATAATGAGCTAGTATGCATCGCATACTAGCTCATTATGAATTACTTACCTTAGAACGAAGCCCCGACACGGACCTCCGGACACCGCCCTGGGAGCTGACATGATCCCTCGGCGCCTCTTCCGGGTTCGGCGGCTCCGGCGCTGTGATTGGCCGGAGCCGTGATGACGTCACTCCCGCGCATGCGCGTGGGAGTCATTTTCCGGCAAGTGCCCGGCAAGGAAAGCTGAAGGTCCGCCGGACCTTCAGAGCGCATGCGCCGCTCGCGTGAGCGGCTGCATGCAGTGCAAATATCTTTTGATATGAATTGTACCTACAGGTAAGCCTTATTATAGGCTTACCGGTAGTTAAAAGTGGAAAAAAGCGGTATACTACCGCTTTAAGGTGTCAGCATACCAAGACACTTTGGACAATTTCATTCTCCCAACTTTGTGGGAACGTTTGGGGATGGCCCCTTCCTGTTCCAACATGACTAAGCAAACCAAGGTCCATAAAGACATGGATGAGCATGTTTGGGGTGGAGGAGATTGTCTGTATTATTATGACAACATTTTTGGATACGTTAGGAATTACTGGGGCTTCTGAGGTGCTACATAGATGTATTTCATTTTTCATTTACATCCACTATATATTATTAAAAAAGAATGATTATAATAAGATATGTTTATGTGGAATGTAGCACCTCAGAAGCCTTAGTAATTCCTAACCTGTTCAAGAATGTAACATTCTCTTTCAGTAAACTGCACCAGAATCGGATCGCACGGGTGTTCACAACTATGCGATCCTATTCCTGTCCAAATTAACAGTTCGCACTGCGATATGCAAACTATTCTGGGGATGTCAATAACTTTGTATTGACACTCCCAGCAGTTCGCCTATGGCAGTGTGAGCTGCCTGCGAGTTGGGTGCGATGCAGGAACCCGCAATGGATTTGCAGGGTTCCCGCATCGCACCAGTGTGAACTGGCACTTAGAGAAGCCTGGAGGGGCCGGATAGGAGCCCATAGTGTAGGAGTGATTGCACCCTTTTCCTATTAATGATACAAAGTTTACTCTGCACTGTGTAGGAATACAATGGCTCTATAGCAACAGTCTAATGTTACCTTGGCACTTGTTTGCACGCTACCAGGAACTGCACCGTGTGTTTACACTGCAGCACCTATAAACCTGGACGACGGCTTGCTTTATTCTATGCAGCTATCAATGACATAATCAGGTCCCATTGAAAAAGTCCTGAGATGCTTTTCAGAAATTAATAGCATTGGGTGGGGGGGGGGGGGGGGGGGGATTTTGTAACACACAACTAATTTCCTGCTTAGGGGAGTCCCCAGAGTTTCTAAAGAGCGTGAGTTCTGAACATGAATGGGATCAGCAAATACTGTTAAGAAAATGTGCACAAAAAAATGTTGTTTCTACGTTTAGTTTGTGATTGTGTCTGTATGTGGGAGCATTGATTTTATAAGCAGGCAAAAGCTTTGTGATTACTAGTCACAGAGGTGTAACTAGAACCTTCAGGGCCCCGATGCAAGAAACCATGAAGGGCCCCCCCTGGACCCCGGGCCAGGGCCCTTTCCTTCACGCCTGGGGCTCTTCCCATTGATCCTGGGGCCCTTTACTCTTGTTGTGTGGCCCCTTATTACGACCCTGCAGCAAGACCCCCTTCCGGCCATCTTGGGGCCTCCCCACGGTGGTGGAATGCCAGGGCTCGGTTGCAAGTGTGACCTTTGCGATCCTGGAAGTTCACCCACTGGTGTCAGTAGTTTTTATTTTTTGGTATTATAATTGTATTATTTTTTATCATTTTATTTTATTTTTTTACAATGTCACTGACTATGACTCTGTCCATTCAGAAAGGGAAGGAGCTGGTAAATTACATATTTACCGACCCCTTCCTTGTCCTCTATTATGACACATCGCCTGCAGCAGCTGGCAGCAGAGGGAAGGGAGCACAGTGGGGGGGTGGGACCAGGGGAGCACACAGGGGATGAACTGGATAGGAGGAGTGGCGGGGGCAGCATACAGAGGAACCAATCTCCTCCATTTTCCTCCTGCAGCTACACGAGGAAAAAGGAGGACAGTGATTCCTCTACATGCTGCCCCCGCCGCCCCTCCTATCCAGGTGTACAGGGGAGCCACACAGGCCCCCTGGAGCATGGGGCCCGGTTGCAATTGCAACCCCTGCAACCCCTATAGTTATGCCCCTGACTAGTCATACATTTACAGCCCATTCAGACTGGCGCGACACGACTTTGTGAGGCGACCTGTGAAGTCGCGGTGCACGACTTCGGAGCGACTTGCAGGGACTTCATATAATTGAAGTCAATGCAAGTTGCCTCCAGATCGCCCCAAAGTAGTACAGGACCCTTTTTCTAAGTCGGAGCGACTTGTGTCGCTCCAATTAGAACCGGTCCTGTACTACTCAATGGAGAGCGACCGACCGCGACTTGTCAGGCGATCAAGTCGCCTGACAAGTCGCGCTAGTCTGAATGGACTCTTAAGGGTTTGTTTAGACTAAAGTTGGATACACACTATACAACTTTTGTTGTTCAATTTCCTTTAGATTTACCAGATTGCATAAAAATTGAAAGTGTTTAGGTTTGACCTCATATTATATGGTTTTGGTAAATCTAAAGGAAAAGAAAATTGTATAGTAAAACCAGGTGGTCAAGCCATGTTCTTACTGCCCCCTCCTCCCTTAAAGTGAACCCTCCTATCGTTTTCAGCCAAGGAAGCAGCCATCTTGGCCTCCGTTTAACCACTTCACCTGGATTCACGTCATATGACGTTGGGGACATGAAGTGGCAATATCTGAATGATGGGTGCAGCTACAGGACTCATTCAGATATCTTTGTTTTCAGCAGGCGATTCCCTGCATAGTAAAACAATCATAGAAGCTGTTTCGCCGCTTATTTACAGTATTTTTACAGGCTGCAGGAGGGGACATCCCCCCCTCCTCCTCCCGCCGTCCTCCAGTGCTTCTCCAGTCTCGCCTGTGTGATTGGCAAGCCAGGGAATGAACCCGCCAGTGGCAGAAGTTTACCATTATTATTATTATTATAATATAGGATTTATATAGCGCTGACAATTTACGCAGCGCTTTACAACTTGAGGGTAGACAGTACAAATACAATACACTTCAATACAGAAGGAATCAGAGGGCCCTGCTCGTTAGAGCTTACAATCTAAGAGGGAGGGTCAAGAGATACAAGAGGTAATAACTGTGGAGGATGGGATTATGGAGAAAATAAAAATGTACAAGTAGATGGATGCCAGATAGGTTTCTCTGCAGAGATGTGTTTTCAGGGATCGTCTTAAAGTGGACAAAGTAGGAGACAGTCGGGCAGATTGGGGTAGAGCATTCCAGAGGATGGGAGAGGCCCGAGAGAAGTCCTGGAGGTGGGCATGGGAAGAGGTTACAAGTGAGCTAGAGAGCCGGAGGTCTTGGGAGAACGAGTTGGTCGGTATTTTGAGTCCAGGTTTGTGATGTAGCTGGGTGTCAAGTTATGGATGGCTTTGTAAGTTATGGTTAGTAACTTGAATTGAATTCGTTGGTTGAGTGGCAGCCAATGGAAGGATTGGCAAAGAGGGGTAGCAGACACAGAGCGGTTTGCAAGGTGGATGAGCCTGGCAGCAGCATTCATGATGGACTGAAGGGGGGATAGCCTTTTTAAAAGTAAGCCAATGAGAAGAGAGTTGCAGTAATGGAGACGAGAGATGACCAGGGAGTGGATTGGAAGCTTTGTGGTGTCGATGGTTAGGAAGGGGCGCAAGATGCAGAGGTTGAGGCGGCAAGCTTTGCACAGTGACTGGATGTGTGGCCAAAAGGATAGTTCAGAGTCCAGAATTACACCTAGGACCTTGGCATGGTGGGGGGAGCGGGCTGATATTTGAGTCATTGATTTTGACAGAGAAATCAGGGGAAGAGGAACGTGGGGGAGGAAATATCATGAGTCATCTCTTAGATTCTCAGAGGCCGGAAACGACATCCTGACGTCAATTCCGGCGCCGGCAGATGTAAACATTACCATTTTTTTGTTATAAAGCCTGAGATAGATTTTTTTTATCTCCGATTTTCCAGCCTAGAGGAGAGATGCGGGGTCTTATAGACCCCGCATCTCTCCATAAAGAGGACCTGTCTTGCCCTGTTCCTATTACAAGGGATGTTTACATTCCTTGTAATAGGGAAAAACGTGATAAAAAAAAGTAAAAAAATTAAAAGGGAAAATGTAAAAATAAAATAAATAAAATGAACAATAAAAAAAAAAAAATTTAAAGCGCCCCATTCCCTCGTGCTCACACACAGAAGCGAACGCATACGCGAGTCACGCCCGCATATGTAAACGACATTAAAACCCCAAATGTGAGGTATTACCGCGAACGTTAGAGCAAGAGAAATAATTCTAGCACTAGACCTCCTCTGTACCTCTAAACTGGTAACCTGTAAAATATGTTTAAACGTTTTTATGTACTGAAGTTTGATGCCATTCCACGAGTTGCCTGAATTTAAAGCGTGACATGTTGGGTATCTATTTACTCGGTGTAGCATCGTCTTTCACTTTATACAAAAAAATCTGGCTAACTGTAGGGCTTTGTTTTTTTTTTTTAATTCATGAAAGTGTTTTTTTTTTCAAAACTCACACATGCACAGTAGAAAACAGGCAAGGTTTCACTCCTTGTTTCCTTAAGTGAAGACGCCAGCGCTTGCACCCAAAGCCAATTGACGTATCAGCTAGGGGTACCGACACTGCTGGATTCGTGGACAGGTAAATTAAAATTCATCAGCTATAATCTTTGTAGTTACT
Source organism: Pelophylax lessonae (assembly GCF_965119305.1). Classification (NCBI taxonomy): domain Eukaryota; kingdom Metazoa; phylum Chordata; class Amphibia; order Anura; family Ranidae; genus Pelophylax; species Pelophylax lessonae. Next base: position 265,559,164 of record NC_138775.1, on the reverse strand, counting down.
GACTTTTAATTTATTTATTTATTTATTTTTTTACAGGCTGGAACTCCGCTTTAAGCTGAAATAAAAATGCTTCAGTATAGGACAATGTAGATCACATGTCATCCACTGTACCTGTGGCAGTCTCACAACCAAGCAGAGCCAGCTTTGCCCCCCCCCCCCGGGTGATGACATCAATAGGCTCACCCATTATATGTGTTGCGTCCTGATGGACTTCCTCAGATTCTGCGGAAGTCCATCAGGACGCAAGGAGTAAAGCAGGTGGGCCCGTTGACATCATCATGCCGGGGTGGCACAGCTGGCTCTGCTATCTGATTCCTGTCCGAACTGACAGTTTGCACTGCGATATGCAAACTAATCTGGGGATGTCATTAACTTTGTATACTTTGACACTCCCAGCAGTGTGAACCGCCTGCGAGTCGGGTGCGATGCGGGAACCCGCAGTGGATTTGCAGGGTTCCCATATGGCACCAATGTAAACCGGCCCTTACTGTTGACTGTCTCAATAGCTCTGCTGGTAGTTTATTCCAAACATTTACTACTCTTTCAATAAAATAATACTTTCTAAGAATAGTTTTGAACATGCTAGTTTCCATATCAAAAACAAATGGGTTACTAAAGTACGAACATTCTCATACGACAGAATGAAAAAATGGGATACTAAACAGATTTTCAGTCATATAATTCTTCATATACACATATTCACCGTGTTGCTTCTCAGTTTTCAAATGTGTTGAATATCGTACGATCGCTTCCAAAGCGGTATTTTTTTGTACGATTTTTTGATTGCGTATAAGAGCGGCATTGCCTTGACCTTGGGAGATTTCCTTTAACTCCCTGCTGTGGTTCCAAGTCAGGAAGTGAAGGGAAATCTTTCCACTGGTACAACAGCAGCAAAAAGAAAAAACCTGACAAGGGGCTTTAACTCTTTACTCTTTCCATAAAAAAAGGTTTGTTTATACTCACATTTTAAATTCCCATTATAGATTCCCACTTCCCGAAACAATAGCTCAGTCCGCTACAGGTTTAATGAGCCTGCTGGAAAGCGTCCAATAGCAGTTTGTGAAAAGATCGTATAATTAAAGTCCTGGCACAGCTGGTGTCACCTTTCTATTTAAATAGGGCGATTGAATGTCCCTGGGAGTTGGGCCCTTGTCAGCTGAGCTTAGTCTTCCTGGTGGTCATGTTTTTGGCTGCATAACTTTTAAAACAATGGAGCTTTATGTGTAAAAAAAAAAAACACAGAAAAATGAAAGGAGTTGCTCTCAGAAACCATCCAAATGTTAGCTATTTATTTCTCCAACTAGCTAAAAAAAAAGATTTAGGTCTATTAAAATGACACATGAGATTGATATATGTGAGCTACCATTGCCAAATTGCTTTTAAAGGGTGGACGTGCCATAGGCATTAGTGCCCCTGGTCTAGCGAGACCCAACAGCACAAATTACCCCGACTATCAATTTTTTTTGCCCCGTTTCCACTGAGCTTTCTAGTACGGTTCGGTTCGGTACGGTACGCTATTTATGCCGTTTCCATTGTGAATAGTACCCTAATTCTGAACCGTACCGTACCACTTTTTTGGGACCCTTTCGTTGGGGTACCAAGCACATTAGTACCGTACCAACAGGGTGGAGCTATACACTCTGTAGAACTTTGATTGGTTGACAGAGAATCGTCTATCACAGCTTTCCTGCTACACCACGCCTATCATGAAAGGGTACTATTGGCAGTGGAAACGCAAGGTGTACCGTTCTGAACCGTACCATACTGAACCAAACCGTACCGTACCACTCAGTGGAAACGAGGCAAAGTGACCTACTCAGTTCTATGCATGCAGTGATGGATGGAGGGAAATCCAGCATGGTGCTGCCTCTTTTTTTCTGGTGCTCTCCAGAGGCCCATGAGCCAAGAAGAAGTAGAGCAGGGCCTTTGTAGTGATCAGGTAAGTAACAACTACTCCAACTAACCAGCAATGAAAAGGGGGGCAATGCACACTAAGCACAAGTGAGGAACACTGATCACCAATGAGGGGCACTGATCACCACTGATGAGCACTGACCTCCCATGAAGGGTGCTGATTATCAATTAGTGGCATTCACCACCAATAAAGGGCAATGATTACCAATGAAGGATGCTAATCACCAACAAGGGGTACTGACCACCACTGAGGAGCACTGACGACTAATGAAGGGAAATGATCACCAATGAGGGGCACTGACCTCAAATTAATGTTTTCGACCTTCAATGCAGGGCACTGATCATCAGTGAAGGCACTGATCACCAATAAAGGTTATCGACCTCCAATGAAGGGCACTGATCATCAATGAAGGATACTGATCACCAGTGATATGCACTGATCACCACTGAGGTGCACTAACCACTAATGAAGGGCACTAACCACTAATGAAGGGCACTGACCTCCAATGAAGGGCACTGGCCAGCAGTGAAGGGAACTGGCCAATAATGAGGGGCACTGATCATCAATGAGGGGGATTAACAACCACTGAGGAGTTTTGACCACCAGTGATGGGTACTGATTACCAATGAGGGGCACTCACCACCAATGAAGGGCACTGGCCAATAAATAAAGGGCACTGATCACCAGTGAAGGGCAATAACCTCCAATGAAGGGCACTGGCCACCAATGAAGGAAACTGCCCAATAATGAGGGGCACTGATCACCAATGAGGGGGGCTGACAACCACTGAGGAACTCTGACTACCAACGATGGGTACTAATCACCAAGGAGGGACACTCACCACCAAGGTAGGGCACCGATCATCAGTAACTGTTACTGATCGACACTGATGGGCACTGACTGCCACTGAGAAGTACTGTTAACCAATAAAGGGCACCGGTCACCAGTGAGAGGCACTAACCCTCATTGAGGGGCACTGACCACCACTGAAAAGCTCTGACCACCAGTAAAGGCCACCTGTCACCAATGAGGGACACTGACCACCAATGGAAAAGCACTAGTCATCAATGAGGGACCCTAAATAGCAGCAAGGGAAACTAGCCTTGGTGCAACATTTGGAAATAGAGAGCAACCATGTTCATAAATGTCCCTCAGCATGTGATGTCAGTCACCAAATCCATTCCAAATCTCGCTTTTTTCTGAAATGATAAACTGTAGTAATGAGTTTCAGTTAACATATCTGAGGGACAAAAAAAAGTCCCTATGTGTTCTGTATCCACTAAAAAGATGGTCCTTCTCTTCCTATTATTGTTGGACAAACCTGATTGGCTGTAGTGGAAATACAGACTGACAGAGACTATGTTTCCTAACACAAACTGTCATTTTTACCTTTGTAGGTGGAGTGACCCTTTAGCAGTTCCTGTGACACCTCTGCCCACATTGATACCAGCAGCCTGCCTCTATCTCTGATCATATCATCCCACTGTTTGTGCGCTGTTTTAACCTGTTGCACAGGTAAGTGACAGCAGAGTAATTTATTTACACAGCACACGGAGTAGTGAGGTGTCACTAGACTCAGGTAACATATCAATATTAACAGTTTCGGGATGACCGATGAAAAAAATCCGGTAAATCCAGGCTTGAGCTGGAAAACTGGCAAGATGGGCATCTGTCTGAAGTGATAGAGTCTGTTCGGAAGGAAAAAATGTCTATATGCTATATACTCAATGTTCCTTTACTGAACATATGTTCATTTCACTCTTCCAGCTGCAGGCTAGAAAAATCCGATTTTTATATTTGCACATGATTGGGTACTGCAAGTACTTTACATTGTGCTAAGTGAATAGTCTCTATTACTTAAGTAAATCAACCCCACTATGTACTGTAATAGCATACCTGCCAACTGTCCCGTTTTTCCCGGGACAATCCCAGCAAATAGGAGCCTGTCCCGGGTAATTTACACTGTCCCTGTTAATCAGGGACAATGTAAATCATTTAAATTTTTTTTTTTTTATTTTGTTCCACACAGTGTCGCTCTCACCCCAGCTATGTGTTGTTGTTCTGGCAGCAGGTTGTCTCTCTCTCTCGGTGCCCGCTCACTCTTCCCGTCTGTTGCAAATTTAACGTGTCACCGGAGCCAGGGTGTCAGCATGGTGCACTTTCCAAAATCCGCCAGCAGGGGGAGGCAGAGCACCTTCCGACAAGCTGACACTTTAGAATTGCAGGGAATTGTGATGAGAATTTTAAACTTTAGGCAGAAGTAGTGCAGCTGAATGGGAGAATTATTCCAACTCTGCTACTTTGGCCTCAAGTTTTCATTTCCCTTTTCAATTTCCTGTAATTCTCTCTTTATGAAGTAGACCCTATAATCTGATAAGTAGGCGGAGATTAATTATGCAGAGTGGGCGGAGCTAAAGGGAAGTGGGTGTGGTAAGTAATTGATAGCTGCGCTGCAAAGTGTCCCTGGAAATTTTTTTCAAATGTTGGCAACTATGTAATAGTAATAATACTACTATGCAATAATACATAATATTAATATGAGCTTAGCTCCAGTCTAGTGACTTTGCCTAGGCTGAGATGATGTCATCAGTCTGCTGCAGGCAGGAGGAAGCATTTACTCAATCTACTCTCCTCCAGTGATCAGACTTCAACAATGTAACTTTGCAGCGAATGAAAAGGTGAGAGGCTGCAGCAGGGGCTCATCTGTGTCAGTCATTTGTGAACACAACCAAGAACTGCATAGCCACCAGGATTTACATGACTGTGCCACCTCTGAGCTGGCAGGAGATTAGATGGTGACCCTGGATGATGCCTGTACAAAGATGGCACCATCCTTCTGGAGAGGAAATCAGAGGAAATCATTGTCAGGGGGCTTATTGTGATCTCTGTGAGCTGTAATAAATACTTGGTAGTGTTAGGGCCGGTTCACACTGGTCCGGCATGTGCTCCTACTTCCAGGGTATAAGTCACATGACATGTCAAAATAAATAGTTCCCTATGAGAGCCGTCTTAACTGGTACGACTTGTGTCCGCCCGACTTTGAAAATGCTTCCTGCACTACTTTGGTCTGACTTGGGATCGATTTCAGCCCATTGATTTGAATGGAAGTCGGGATCATCATCTTAACTGATTCGATTTGTGGCATGTGACTTGTACTCTGAGAATTTTGAGGGGGAACCCCCACGCCAATATTGGAAAAAAAAAAGGCATGGGTCCTTCCCAAAATCCATACCAGACCCTAATCCGAGCATGCAGCCCGGCAGGTCAGGAAAGGGGGGGGGGGGACGAGCGAGCGAGCCAGGCCATATGCCCTCAACATGGGTGTTGGGTACTTATGGGCAGGGGGCCACTGGGTCGGCGGCAGAGAAGACAGCAGCAGCAGAGAAGACAGGAGAAAGAACACATCACCAGAGGGAGAAGGAGAAGACCGGAGGAAGAACACATCACCGGAGGGAAAAGACAGTGGCGAAGGGAGAAGACTGGAAGAAGAACACATCACCGGAGGGAAAAGACAGTGGCGAAGGGAGAAGACTGGAGGAAGAACACATTGGTGGAGGAACCAGAGAAAGAAGACACGTTGGAGCTATGACAGGGGACATTCTTAAAGGAATTGTCATAAACGGTCTCTTGTTTTTGTTTGGGTGATGTGTTTTTTTAGGGGTGAATGGGTAGGGGTACCCAATACTCATTCACATGGGGGGGGGATGGGATCTGGGGGCCCCCTTGTTAAAGGGGGCTTCCAGATTCTGATAAGCCCCCTGCCTGCAGAACCCCCACAACCACCGCCCAGGGTTGTTAGGAAGAGGTCCTTGTCCCCATCAACATGCTTTGCTTCTTTGCCCCAAAAAACCCACCCCCCCCATGTTGAGGGCATGTGGCCAGGTATGGTCCAAAAATGTTGGCATGGGGTTCCCCCCTCAAGATTCATACCAGACTCAAAGGGCCTGGTATGGTCAGATCAAAGTCAGATCCCATTCATTGAAGTCGCATGGAAGTCGGACATGAAGTAGTAGGGCAAAGTCGAATCGGAAGTCATACAACTTTCATGTCGGATCAGTATGAACATTGCCTTACACTTGCTTAGCATGCATATGCTCAGAAGATATCTGATGCTAGATCCACATTAGGGAGGCTTTGGACAGGGGAATGTCATTTGTGCCTAGACGAGAAAGGCTCACGCAGTGTCTGCACTTCACAATAAAAGGTATATTAAAAAAAAAATGGTATCTGTGATTTCAAGAACAGGAAGTCAAAGCGGAAGGAGCAACATTAAAAATGTCCACTATAAATAGTTTCTATAAGTATGAAATCTGATCAGCTGATAAAACCCTATTTTAGCAGCCCTCATCCTCCCCCCATGGTAAGGGTCTAATGCTCATTTGGTCTACTATGACAGGAAGGAAAACATATATTTTTCTTTGTTTCTCCAACAGATGGCACTCCCCTTCACACTCGCTGCAGCCCCAGAATGATAGGGGGACTCAACGTCCATAGATACAAAACAGGACCACTGGTCCTACATTGGTGGTCAGCGTACCCACTTAAGGCTTTTGCTCACTGACAGTGGACTGTAATGCCCTCTGAGACGTTATATTGCCTCCTCACCTCCGGATTTACCTTGCTACGCTTTACTACCGTACCCCGATCACACACATTGCACACGGTTGCGGCACGCGTGGCCCCATTGAACTCAATGGCTGAGTTTGACAGGTGGTACTGCCTGTCACGCTCTGCACTCCGCATTAAAAATACAGCTGCATTGCAAGCACAGCATGTGTACAGTCCTACCTGGCTGTATTTTGCCAGTTCAGGTAGGCAGGGATAAAACCACGGGTCAGCCACCTGTATATCAACCCCAACCAACCATCTGAAACCTTACATTTTTCATCATACCCCCTTATGCTGGTGGCTATTGTGCCCCCTGACATGGTGATCAGGTAGGTTTTTACTTATATATACCCCAGTTAGTTGGGGGGGCAATGGGGGAAATTGCTCCCCCTGAGAAAATATTACTGACTCTGTGCCTCTGGGTCCGAGGATCCCTTCGCTACCTCCTGCTCTGGGATAGCGGGTCAGTAAGCCCAGATTGCGGGTTCCTGACCCGTCATCCCCGGGCATCAGTGTGAAGAATGGAGCCGGCACTAGAGGAAGCAGAGCTGATGCTTCCAGTATAGCGCCGGCTCCTGTCACAGGAAGAGTGATACCAAATGTACTCTGCCTCCGCCTGTGACAGGAGCGATACAGGAAGGATCGGCTCTGCTCTTTACTGCAGCTTCATGACTCCTCTAGCACCGACTCCTGTCACACTGATGCTCAGGAATGGTGGGTTTGGGAAACAGCCAGCAATACTCCCCAGCAGTACCCGCCAGCAGTACCCACCAGCAGTACCCGCCAGCACCAGCCAGCAGAACCCACCAGTAGTACCAGCTAGCAGTACCCACCAGCAGCACCCACCAGCAGTACCAGCCAGCAGTACCCACCAACAGTACCAGCCAGCAGAACCCACCAGCAGTACTCAACAGCAGTACCTGCCAGCGGAACCCACCAGCAGTACAAGCCAGCGGAACCCACCAGCAGTACCAGCCAGCAGTACCCACCAGCAGTACCAGCCAGCAGTACCCACCAGCAGTACCAGCTAGCAGTACCTGCCAGCAGTAACAGCTAGTGGAAACCCATCAGCAGTACCAACCAGCAGTACCAGCTAGCAGTACCCAAATGCAGTACAAGCCAGCGGAACCCACCAGCAGTACCAGCCAGCAGTACCCACCAGCAGTACCAGCTAGCAGTACCGACCAGCAGTACAAGCCAGCGGAACTCACCAGCAGTACCAACCACCAGTCCCCTTCTGTCTGGGCGGATCAGAGGGCCCATAGAGTAGAGTGGGTTGTGTCCGTGTCTGCTCTGCATATGCTGAGTGAACACTGACCTGTCATCTGCCAGCTCCGCTCATTGTGGCCCGTGACTGGTAACCAAGGCGCTAAAGTGGCTCTCACTTCTTTAAAGGTTGGGCACCCCTGCTGTAGGGGCATGAGTCCCAGATGGAGAGGTGCGCTGTAGCAGCCTTCCCCCTTAGTTTTGCCGTGGTGTGTGGCGGAGGGAAGAAGTCTCGGATGGAGAGGCGCTCTGTACTGTAGCCGGGGGGGGGGGGGGAGTCATAAAGATCTCCCATGAAGTTGATATAAGTGTAAGACCGCCGTCACTGTCACAGCTGGCCTTAAAACTTTCATCACTGTGGTTGGCAGGTCTCACTATTCTTCCCTACCTCCTCCACGTGGAGAGGAAGTGGCATCATTTCAAACGTGTCACTGTTTTAACCACTTTAAGACCAGAAGGATTTGCCCCCTTCCTGACCAGGCCCTATTTTGTGATTCGGCACTGCGTTATTTAACAGACAATTGCGCGGTCGTGTGACGCTGTACCCAAATAAAATTGTTGTCCTTTTTTTCCCACAAATAGAGCTTTCTTTTGGTGGTATTTGATCACCTGCGCAATTTTTTTTTTTTCAGCTATAAACAAAAAAAAAGCGACAATTTTGAAAAAAAACTATATTTTTCACATTCTGCTATATGACATTCTCAAAAAAAAAAATTTAAAAATCAAAATTTTTTAACATTTTAGGCCAAAAAAAACGCAATAAGCGTATTTTGATTGGTTTGCGCAAACGTTATCACTACTCACTATTATCTAACTACGGGAAAGATTTATGTCATTTTTATTGTTGTTTTTTTTTTTTACTAGTAATGGCGGCGATCTGCGATTTTTAGTGGGACTGCAACATTGCAGCGGACAGATCGGACCCTTGACTGACATTTTTGACACTTTTGGGGGTACCAGTGACATTACTGCAGTAATCAGTGCTAAAAATATGCACTGTTACTGTAATAATGACACTGGCAGGGAAGGGGTTAATACTGTGGGTGATCAGTGGGTTAAATGTGAGCCTAGGGTAGTGATTCTAGCTGTGGGGGGCGTGGCTTCTGAAATACCATAGAGACATGTGATCCTATATAGAAGGATCACAGGTGCTCTATAATCATTCCAGAGAGAAGAACGGTCAGCTGTGTTTACAACAGCTGCCCGTCCTTCTCTTTCAGCGGGGAACGATCGCAGGTGTCAGACGGCAATCAGAGCCACTTCCCCGCTGACGAGTGGGGGCGGGAGCGCGGCGGGCAGTCGTAAAGTGGTTAAGCAAGGTTAAGACTGTATGATACGTTAAAAACACTTCTGTAAGCAACACCCTATTTCCTGGCAGTGCCCCTCCCGAGACTAGACATAAATAGGTAGACAGACAGACAGATAGACAGATAAAGGTTCCACTGGTGTGTTTGATCTTTAGTTGGTTAGGTTGCTTTCTCTATAGTCACCTATCTCACTGTTGTGTTTATTGGTTGTTGTGTTTTTTGCTGTTTGCCACATTTTTTGTGTTCCTAATACATGTCCTTGCTTCACTTAGTTTTAGGTCTGGCTGTCACTGTGCAGTCCTACATATCTGGTCAGGCCTGCTCTGCAGGATATCTAGCAATGAGATCCTTACATTATATGCAGGGGGGTGACTACCACCCATTTTTACTAGCCAACTGGAGTTTAGCTTTCGGCTCCTTTCACATCTAGGCGTTTTGGGGCGTTTTTTGGGGAGTTTTTCTGCTCTAGGATCAGCTCTCAAAACGCCCAACAAGACAAATCCTATTCATTTCAATGGCCCCTGTTCACATCTGAGCGTTTTGACGCTGTGAGCAAAACGCCCAACGCTTAAAAAAGTACATGAGCTTCTTTTTGGGCAGATTAGAGGCGTTTTCCATAGGTCTCAATTCAATCTAAAAACGCCTGCACAATAAAACGCCTGTAAATCACGGTAAAATCGCGGTAAAAAAATGCGCGAAAACGCTACGCTCAGGTGTGAATGTAGCCTTAATCTGGCCAATCTGCTGTACGATCTCCTATAGGTTTCCAATGATAATGTAGTGCAAGGGCCTATTGGACTTGATAGAAATAAAATGCATGGTTTAAATGAGCCCTACTACCCTTCACTACATAGATATTGGTACATTGAGGGTGAGATTGTACAGGAAGTTTAAGAATCGGACTGTACTATGTATGGAGAGAATCAAGCCCTGTGTATGGACAGCGTTATCTGTAATGTAGGGATTGCTCCCTAAACTCAGTTGGCCACCCTTATTGCTACTAAGACGCACTTACAATTTGGACCAATTCAGCTTTAACCGCTTGCCGACCAGCCACCATAGTTTTACTGCGGTCAGCTCTGTCCCTGGAAACGACAAACCTGTGCACCCATTGGCCACAGGGGGAGCCAATCAGTGGGTCCGGCAGCCGTGATTGCGACGAGCACCCGGGATTACTCCCTGTGGAGACAGAACGGCGATCTGCCTTTGTAAACATGTCTGTGATGAACACAGGGATCCTGTGTTCCTCCTTTTTAGGAACATAGGTCTCTTTGTTCATGCAGCAAGCCCATCCCCCACACAGTTAGAAAGCACCCCCTAGGGACACATTTAACCCTTTGATCGCCCCTGGTGTAAACCCTTCCCTGCCAGTGTCATTATTACAGTAACAGTGCATATTTTTTAGCACCGATTACTGTAGTAATGTCAGCGGTCCCCCCAAAAGTGTCAAAAATGTCAGTTAGGGGTCCGATCTGCCGCTGAAATGTCACAGTCCTGCTAAAAATCACAGATCACCGCCATTACTAGTAAAAATAAATAAATAAAAATGATATAAATCTTTCCCCTAGTTTGTCGACGAGATAACTTTTGCACAAACCAATCAATATACACTTATAGGGATTTTTTTTTACCAAAAATATGTAGCAGAATACAAATTGGCCTAAAATGATGAAAACATTTGATTTTTACATTTTTGTTATTGGGAATGTTATGTAGCAGAAAGTAAAAAATATAGTTTTTTTCAGAATTGTCGTTCTTTTTTTGTTTTATGCGCAAAGAATAAAAATCGCAGAGGTGATCAAATAGCGCTATAAGAAAGCTCTATTTGTGGGGAAAAAAGGACATCAATTTTATTTGGGTACAGCATCGCACCACCGCGCAATTGTCAGTTAAAGTAACGCAGCTGATATAGCTATCTGGTGCAACAGGCACACAGTTTTTGGTGCACAAACAACCAAAGATAATAAACTAATGTCAGACTAGGATCCTACAAATCTATGTCTACTAAAGGTCCAATTATTGGCACAGAGTCTCTTTCTTTACCACTTCTGGGCCAGAAGACTTTCCCCCTTAATGACAAGGCCGTTTTTTATGATTCGGCACTGCAATCGTTTACTGGACAATTGCGCAGTTGTGCGATGCTGTACCCAAATAACATTGATGTCCTTTTTTCCCCACAAATAGAACTTTTTTTTGGTGGTATTTGATCACCTCTGCGATTTTTTATTTTTTGCGCTATAAACAAAAATAGAGAACGACAATTCTGGAAAAAAAGCTACATTTTTCACTTTCTGCTATATAACATTCCCCAAAAAAAATAAAATAATTAAAAATCAAATTTTTTCATCATTTAGGGCAATTTGTATTCTGCTACATATTTTTGGTAAAAGAAATCCCAATAAGCGTATTTTGATTGGTTTGCGCAAAAGTTATTGCATCTACAAACTAGGGGAAAGATTTATAGCATTTTTTTTTTACTAGTAATGGCAGCGATCAGCGATTTTTAGCAGAACTGTGACATTGCGGCAGACAGATCGGACCCCTAACTGACATTTTTTACACTTTTGGGGGGGCCAGTGACATTACTACAGTATTCAGTGCTAAAAATATGCACTGTTACTGTACTAATGATACTGGCAGGAAGGGGTCAACCCAGGGGCGATCAAAGGGTTAAATGTGAGCCTAGGGGGTGTTTTCTAACTGTGAGGGGGATGAGCTTGTGACATCAATACAGAGACCTGTGTCCCTAAATAGGAGGATCACAGGCGCTCTGTGTTGATAGCAGAAAGTACAACGGTCTGCTGTCTTTACAACAGCAGACCGCCATTCTTTCTTCACAGAGAGCGATCGCTGTTGCACGGTGGCAATCGTGGCCGCTGGCCCCGTGGATCGGCTGTCCCGCTGGCGAGTGAGGGCGTGCTCGCGACCCCAGGATCGCTCCCACGAACCGCCGCACAGGTACGGCGATTAGCAGGAACCTTCCGCCGTATATCGACAGCGGTTGGTAGGCAAGTGGTTAACATAATGTAGTATGTAGCACCCCAGTAGGTAGGTTGCTAGGATGTATGTAGTAGTACAGTGTGGTCTCCTGCTTAAAGCGGAGTTCCACCCAAAAGTGGAACTTTCGCTTTAGGTGGTCCTACCCCCCTGACATGCCACATTTGGCATGTCATTTTTTGGGGGGGAGCGGGTACCTAGTTTTGACAGGTACCCGCTCCCACTTCCGCTCAGAGCGCCGCGGCGCCCTGAGCGGAAGTTCTCCTCTCCCCCTCCCTCCCTGCAATCTTCTGGGACATGTCAGAGGTCCCAGAAGATTGCCGGCCAATCACGGTGCGCAGCGCGACTCGCGCATGCGCAGTGGGTACCCGGCTGTGAAGCTGCAAACTGTCACAGCCGGGTGCCCACAGCAGTGATGCCGGCGCCGAGGGAGAGGATCGAGGCTTCGGGCGGCCGCATCGCTGGACCGTTGGACAGGTGAGTGAAATGCCTGGAACTCCGCTTTAACAGAAGGCTAAGGTAGAACATAGTAGATTCCTGCTTAACAGGGAGACTGAATTCATGCAGCCAGGTAGTCCTGTGTGTTTAACAAGTGTTACAGGATTTGCACAGACTCATCTGTATCCAGACAGTTTTGGAAATTTGCTGGGTGGACAGGAGTGACTCAGATCAGTGGCATGAATATGAATGCCATCCCAGCCAATTGCAGACATAGGCCCCAATGCATGCTGGGAAGGAGTATTTATATTCAGTGAGGAGACACAGGAAGGGGTCTTTGCCTGGAGAGTCCAGTTGAGGAGAGGGCGCCTTGCCTTCCTCAGCTTCTGCTGCCATGTGATCTCAGGCTGGAGGCCTGGAAGCTGGAGAGCTGACCCCTGTGTTCTGAAGAGCTGACTGAGGGGAGCCATGCCTGGAAGGATCGGGATGTGACTCATGTGAGTTCAGAGCAAGGATCTAGGGGCTTGTGCTTTTGTAGGCTACCCCTCTAGGCTAGGAAAATCAGCTACTGGATGCAGCAGAAAAGGGATACTGGCTAGTGTCCTGAAGAGCAATAGTCTTTCTGTCCCATAGACCAGTGGTCCTCAACTGCGGTCCTCAGGCCCCACTAACAGGCCAGATTTTAAGTATTACCTTGGGGAGATGCAGACTAGAGTACTGCAATCACTGAGCAGCAAATTATATCACCTGGGATGTATTTCAGTTATCTTGCAAACCTGGCCTGTTAGTGTGCCCTGAGGACCAGGGTTGAGGACCACTGCCATAGAAGACTTGCTCAACAGTTCATGTTGCTTCAAATATTAATTCCACAGTCAAGTTGAAGAAGTTGTCCTCCCTGTAATTAGTTGAATCTGGAGGATTCCACTATCTACCCTTCCCTATCCAAGTTCCCAAATAAAACATCAAAAACTACCAAAACCCCATAGACTGAATATTTAGGAAACAAGCCTACGTGTGTGCCTGGCTGTAGAAAATACTGCGTGCCTGGGTGAAGAGATAAAGCAAGAGGGAGTATTCAAGCAGCTCTTACAGGTGTAGCACTACAAGTAGAAAAAACATCCACTTCATTGCAGCTCTCCCCAGACCGGGGAATCTTCAGAAACACTGTAAATGAAACAGAGCAAACACTGGCAGTGTAAGATCCTAAAAAAATCTTTAATTGGTTAAAATAAATATATTGTACCCACAAAAGTGATATTAGGACACGCTACTCACGTAAATTCCATAAGGAACATCACATTGACCAATGAATGCACTCATCCATCCATTAGTGCCTTATTCGAAAGACCAACCTCTAATATATACTAGCTAACGTATTTCGAGCCAGTGCACCTCTTCATCAGTCTTTAACATTATAATGCTGTAAGTTCATGGTTTTATTGTTGTATAATTATATGCTAATTGCAAGGGAGTGGTCGCTATAAATATGAATAGAGAGAGATGAAGATTGTTTTATAGAGTATCCTAGCATTGGTGAGTTGGCTCTGATACAATATATATATATATATATATATATATATATATATATATATATATATATATATATATATATATATATATATATGTGTGTATATATATTACAATATATATATATGTATATATATATATATATATATATATATATATATATGTGTGTGTGTGTATATATGAGGATAGCCTTCGAATGAAGCAATAATGAACGGATGAGTGCATTTGGTGGTAGGTGAGGTGCTCCTTTAATTATGTGAGAAGTGTGTCTTTATATCACCTTTGTGAGTACAATATATTTATTTTAACCAATTATAGATATTTAGAGGATATTACAATATAGCAGTGAACTCTCTGTTTCATTTACAAGTTTTTGGTACTATTATATGGTGCCTTCAAGGACCTGCAACCCTATTTGATCTGTCATGTTATGTTATTTAATAGTTATTAACATTTTATGCATTATTTATAATAAAAGACTGCTATGACCAATTAACTCCAATTTTGAGTATTGTGTCTTCTTGGGCTCTGGTAAAATGGAGTTGGGATGGTGGTCAGATGTGAATTTATCCCTTTCTGCCCAGCCTATAGCAGTTTGACAGGCAGGTGAGTGCTTTCTCCTGAGTAGATGTCCTATGGCGTCCTCTCAGAAGGCGCCAGTGGCGCAGCTATGGGACTGACCATTGTAAACAATAGATGGCTTCTTTTCATTCCATCCATTGTGTACAATTATGTTGCTAACTGTGATTGGTCAATGTGATCACATGGTACAGGGCCAATCACAGCCCATCTGTACCATGTGATTATTTCTGGCCAATCACAGCTAATCACAACAAAACAAACTGAATGAATCAGTTTCATTCAGTTAAATGCTTGCTTATAGCAATGAAATTTACTGCAATCATGTTTTTAAAAAATAAAAAAAATCCTGATGACTTCCCCAGAGTAGTACAATGTTAGTATGGTAAAATTATATTGCTCTGGTCGAAGTGTGTTTAAAAAAAAAAAAAATTGTAGGAAAAAACAAAATGCAAAAAAAAAAAAAGATTATATATATATATATATATATATATATAGATTTTTTTTTTTCGTACTGTCACCAGACAGTGTCCCTTATCACCGCCATACCAGTTATATGATGATGCAAACTGCCGGCCCTCCAGCTGTTGCAGAACTACAAATCCCATCATGCCTCTGCCTATGGGAGTCATACTTGTAACTGCAAAGCCTCATGGGATTTGTAGTTCCGCAACAGCTGGAGGGCTGCCAGTTTGACACCTGTGCTGTACTGCATTGGTGACAGTATAAAAAAAAAAAAATTGTGCAAATTTATACTGCTCTGAAATTTTTGGGCCTCAAGAAATTAGATAGGCCGCCAGTACATCAGGATTGATCAATTTTCAGATATCCTGTATATACCATAGTTTGTGGACTCTATAACTTTCCTATAGACTAAATAATATACACTGATTTGGGTTATTTTCACCAAAAAAATGTAGCAGAAAACATTTTGGCATAAATGTATGAAGAAAGATTATTTATTTTCAAAATGTTATAACAGAAAAACACTTTTTTTTTTCAAAATTGTCAGTCTTTTTTTTTCCAATTATTTAGCAAAAAATAAAAAGAAAGCTCTAATTGTGTGAACAGAATTATAAACATGTAGTTTGGGTACAGTGTTGCATGACCACGCAATTGTCATTCAAAGTTTGAGAGCGCTGAAAGCTGAAAATTGGCCTGGGCAGGAAGGGGGTAAAAGTGGCCGGTAATGAAGTGGTTAAAAGAAAGGTGACCTCTGATCTACCTTGGTCATGAACTAGCGGTGACTTGTTTGCTAACTTAAGGATTTACATCTACTTTAAGTTTACTCGCCTCCAAAAATGTAAACATCAGTGTATTTGAGATTGTGTTTAACTATGACCAGCGCCATTGTATCATCTTTTGTTGTCCCAACCAACCATAATCCTTTTACATGGGTGTGGGCTGACTCTATATATAAAATGATAAAGATAGCAATGTGTACCATACCTTCCATATGAAACAAAGGATCACCAAGGATGCAAATCCTCTCATTGAGTATTTGAAGAACTACAGAGAGATTGCCATCTTGTCTGCTCCCCAAAGACAAAGGTTATTTACTGATTATGAATTTAAATCTTCTGCAAACAAGATCTGAATCTAAAAGTCATCTACGTACTTTACAACTAAGATCTGGAAATATAAGATTTGTGGCTCTACATTTTTTCCACTTGCCTGACTTGGCCTATATATCATATACTACTAGCTATATAAAGGGTTCTCCAAGCACTATGTTAGTCTTTAGCTGATGGAACTTGGTTTCGGTTTTCTAAGGTCTCTTTCACACAGGTCTTTCAGATGGACCCGACCGGACCCTTCATTCTCCTATATGGGCAGCTGGATGTAAACGGAATCTGTTTACACCCGGCAACCTCCGATCCGGCAAAAACAAACAGAAGGGGTATTTGTTCCCTTCCGTCTGGTGTAAAGGGGAACTCTGATCTAAGGGGAATTCTGCACACCAAACCTCCCACTTACATCAGAGTTCCCACATTTTCCCCATAAATCAGGTTTCCCAAAGCCCCCCTTTCATCAGAGTCCACAGGGCACCCCTTACATCTGAGTCCACAGGGCACCCCTTACATCTGAGTCCCCCTTATCTTAATGTACTCACTTGCTTGGAAGCAGGAGAAAGAAGGGAGGGAGAGGGGCACTTCAGTTACAGACATTGGATGGTGAGCTCACTCACCCAAGGATGGAGGCTCAGGCATTGACACCTTTCATCCACATTGTATCTGCCGGTTGCTGCCATAGGGGCAGGAGGAGGAGCGGATCAAGTCCTCTCTCCTGTCTGTGTATGGGAATGGGGCTCAATGAACTTGGCGGTTGTTGTATTTGATTATTTGGGGAGTCACAGTCCATTATGGATATTGTGTCTGGGTTTCAGGTGGCCTGAAACCCGGACACACGATTCAAAACCCGGACTGTCTGGGTGAATCCTGGACAGGTGGCAACCCTAGTTTACATCCGACTGCCCATAGAGGAGAGCGGGCCGTGTTTGTGCCTGGGCATGGCCCTGTTATCTGCCTGCTTAGTGGGGGATCAGCGGATAGATCCCCTGCTGAAAAAGCGATTTGCAGTCAGGTTGCACCTCATGTAAAAGGGGCCTACAACTGAACTCTAGGCAGATATAAAGGCAACTAATGAATGCAGCTCTGTATTCACAAATACATCCAAAAATCGAGTTTATTTTTTAATCAAGCTGTGTAAGTATCTGATTTTGGCCAGGTATCAGCCTCTTGCAGTCCCTGTACAGCAAAACTTAAATGGACTGAGGGGGAAGAAAAGGGATTTAAGTGACTTTGAACGTGGCATGGTTGTTGGTGCCAGACGGGCTGTTCGCAGCCTGTTCCCGCATCGCAAACGCACCCCTGACAGTTCACACTGCCATATGCGATACGCTGGGGGTGTCAATGAAGTGTTAACGACACCCCCAGTTTGATCGCATATCGCAGTGCGATCTTTACAGTTCGCACAGGATCGGATCGCACAAGTGTGAACCACTGTGCGATCCGATCCTGATGCGGCTGAAAAAAAGGGTCCTGTGCGTCTTTGCTGCGGGTGCAGTGCGAATTTAGCCATACAAAGTGTATGGCTGAACTCGCACCGCACAGCCGATCGCATGTAATGAAGGAGCAGTGCGCTGCGACATTACATGCGATCGCCGCAGCCGCACATATGTGAACCGGCACTGAATAAAACTATATTACGGTACTTCACCATGGATATCTCCTCTTTTTTGTTCTTGGGGTGAATCGTTTGAGAGGTTATCCAATAATTCCATAGCCACATACACACAGCGATTCCAGCCTCAAGTGAAGTGAATATATCCTCCACCATCTTTAAGCTGTGAAAGGCGTTACCCCCTCTTATTATCTGGTGAGTGGGGAACTAAGAGGGGAGCACTGAGTGGAAGGATCTGAGCACAAAGCACAAAGCACTTATTAAGAAGTCACTGGAGGATATAAGAAGCACTTTTGCACTGAGCACTTTTTTCAATAATAGACAGTTTTCTCAATTATAGACTGTTTTCTATTCATCATATACAGTCAGGTCCATAAATATTGGGACATGGACACAATTCTAATCTTTTTGGCTCTATACACCACCACAATGGATTTGAAATGAAACAAACAAGACGTGCTTTAACTGCAGACTTTCAGCTTTGATTTGAGGGTATTTACATCCAAATCAGGTGAAAGGTGTAGGAATTACAACAGTTGGTATATGTGCCTCCCACTTTTTAAGGGACCAAAAGTAATGGGACAATTGGCTGCTCAGCTGTTCCATGGCCAGGTGTGTGTTATTCCCTCATTATCCCATTTACAAGGAGCAGATAAAAGCTCCAGAGTTCATTTCAAGTGTTCTGTTTGCATTTGGAATCTGTTGCTGTCAACTCTCAATATGAGATCCAAAGAGCTGTCACTATCAGTGAAGCAACCATCATTAGGCTGAAAAAACAAAACAAACCCATCAGAGAGATAGAAAAAACATTAGGTGTGGCCAAATCAACTGTTTGGAACATCCTTACAAAGAAAGAACGCACCGGTGAGCTCAGCAACACCAAAAGACCTGGAAGACCACGGAAAACAACTGTGATGGATGACCAAAGAATTCTTTCCCTGGAGAAGAAAACACCCTTCACAACAGTTGGCCAGATCAAGAACATTCTCCAGGAGGTAGGTGTATGTGTGTCAAAGTCAACAATCAAGAGAAGAATTCACCAGAGTGAATACAGAGGGTTCACCACAAGATGTAAACCATTGGTGAGCCTCAAAAACAGGAAGGCCAGATTAGAGTTTGCCAAACAACATCTAAAGAAGCCTTCACAGTTCTGGAACAACATCCTATGGAAAGATGAGACCAAGATCAACTTGTACCAGAGTGATGGGAAGAGAAGAGTATGGAGAAGGAAAGGAACTGCTCATGATCCAAAGCATACCACCTCATCAGTGATTCTCTTGTATTTATTGATGATGTGACTGCTGACAAAAGCAGCAGGATGAATTCTGAAGTGTTTCGGGCAATATTATCTGCTCATATTCAGCCAAATGCTTCACAGTGCAGATAGACAATGACCCAAAGCATACTGCGAAATCAACCAAAGAGTTTTTTAAGGGAAAGAAGTGGAATGTTATGTAATGGCCAAGTCAATCACCCGACCTGAATCCGATTGGGCATGCATTTCAAATGCTGAAGACAAAACTGAAGGGAAAATGCCCCAAGAACAAGCAGGAACAGATGACAGTTGCAGTAGAGGCCTGGCAGAGCATCACCAGGGATGAAACCCAGCGTCTGGTGATGTCTATGCGCTCCATACTTCAGGCTGTAATTGACTGCAAAGGATTTGCAACCAAGTATTAAAAAGTGAAAGTTTGATTTATGATTGGTAATCTGTCCCATTACTTTTGGTGCCTTAAAAAGTGTGAGGCACATATACAAACTGTTGTAATTCCTACACCGTTCACCTGATTTGGATGTAAATACCCTCAAATTAAAGCTGAAAGTCTGCAGTTAAAGCACATCTTGTTTGTTTCATTTCAAATCCATTGTGGTGATGTATAGAGCCAAAAAGATTACAATTATATTTATTAGAACATATTTATGGACCTGACTGTAATTGTGCTTGAATATTTGTTTTGCAATGGTATATGGTTGTAATGAGTTTTTCACTGTTTACATATCAATTATGCACTTTATTGATTAATGATATGGTCAATAATTATATGTTCCCACTATGCACTATAGATAATTTATTTATATATTTATATATATTTTTTATTCATCAGTTAATTTTCAGAGCAGCGCAAACACACATTTTATACAAACCACCAGCAGTACCCGCCAGCAGTAACCGCCAGCAGTACCAGCCAGCAGTACCAGCCAGCAATACCCACCAGCAGTACCAGCCAACAGTACCCACCAGCAATACACACCAGCAGTACCAGCCAGCAGTAACCCCCAGCAGTACCAGCCAGCAGTACCCACCAGAAGTACCCACCAGCAGAAACCACAAGCAATACCAGCCAGCAGTACTCGCCAGCAGTAGCCACCAGCAGTAAGTCACATGTGCTAGGGGTGCAACTAGCCCCCAGCACATACTGTAATTGTAAATATCCAAGCATGTGCAGTGTTTCTGATTCCTACCACCATGACCACTTCATATCCTTTAATATCTCCCAGAAGAAGTAAACCTCTGTATACTGATGGCATTGCATTTGATCATCCTCTAGTTGTGTTAAATTTGTGGGGTGGGGGGAGTGCCACCTCCCTGAAATGAGTTTGCCACCTTCCTGAAATGAGTTTTTGCAGGTTGGGATGTCTGCCAAGTGCTGGTAATTGCAGTTGTTGCCGCAGTTGCTATCAGTTATCTTCCTCTTAAAATGGTTGTAAACCTCTGTCACAATATATGAGCCTATCCCTCTATTGTGTGTACTCGTCTCAATCCAGAACAGTAAGCATCATTTCTGTCTGCTGCCTGTTCCTCTAATATCAGCATGATTTACTTCTGACAAGTTTTCCTGACACCACGAAAGAAAAAAAGGTGACAGGGAAAGGATCTCCAGCACACAGCCTGTGATTAACAGCATCAGCTCTCTTCGTGTTTTCTGTGTCACGGGCGATGTATCCCTTCCCTCCAATCAGCTCTCACTGAGCTCTGCAGAGTAACTTAGAAGAGAAGTATGGGGTTTGGGGTTATTGCACATTTATACTTACCTAGGTGGATGCTGTATCTATCCCCCACTGACTCTAACACTGAGAACCGAGCGGTCGACACATCTGAAAGCTCCCAGAGCAGAGAACTGCTGTCAGTCACCGCTCTCTGCTCTGCCCCCTCCTCGCTCATTGGCGCGCTGGGCTGTGGAGGGGCTGGGAGTGGCCGGCTCGCTGAGAGGTTGTGCCGGGTGTCAGTGGATCCTGACTCCGTGGTCGTGATGACACTGTGCCTGGACCGACATCTGTGACCTCAGCAGAGAGCGGACTTCAGACAGCTCTCTGTTGAAAACGGGTCACCGGAGTTCAGAACGATCCATAGGAGATGTACAACCAAACGAGCTTTGGCAGTACATCTACTTTAAGCTCCTCACCCCCTACTTTGCAAATGCTCAGACTAGCTGTAAAAATTCTGGACTTTGCTGTGGTAGAGAGAGGGCTGCAGATAAACAGGTACAACTTCTGCAGGAGGATTTGTTTAATCTCTGTGTATCACCTGGCACTAGTCACTTCACTGGGTATAGAATTTGTGCACCATTCTTCCCACTTGGGTACCAGCCACCTGGCCCCGCCCATAGACGGTTTGAAATGAATAGGTTTAAGTACATTTTTATGCTAATGTACACATTGCAGGTATAATTATAACTGATACAAGACCTATAACTACCCTGGCCCTAACCTTTAAATGTAAATGTAAACTGTACCCCTAACCCAGATCTGCCATGCCCTTATGAGGGGGGTCTCACTCTGCCTGTTTTCATTTTTTTTTTATATATTATTGAGAATGTAACAGGAGGAGCTGGAACATACATGGTGAATGGGAACACCTAAAACAATTATTTGCACAGGAACTTTGGGAATCAGAAAAAACAGCAAGAGATCCCATTGATAGAGTATGTAAGTAATGTAAGAAGCCAGGCACTCCAACAACATCAAAAGAGTATTTTGAAGTAGATTGATTATTTAATTTATTTAATACTGGCCCCTTAAAATGACTCTGTTGTGCTAAAAAAAAAAAAAAAATTGATATATATATATATATATATATATATATATATATATATATCTATCAAAACAGAAGAATGCCCTGCAAAGCAGAACAATTAAAATGTACAAAGTACTTGTCCCACTGCCCGTGTTGAGGGGATAATATTGCTTCTTTATCTAATATTTCCGGGAGTTGCTGGCATCCTCTTCTGCTTTTTGTGATTCCTTCCGCCAACCCCTACATTAATACAGAACACAGTAGCAGCAAAGAGGGAGATGGAGCAAACCACAGCTCAGGACCAGGCACCAGGCCTGGAACCAGTGGAACTACTCAACTCAGGGCCAGCCACCAGGCCTGGAACCACTCAACTCAGGACGAGGCACCAGTTCTGGAACCACTAACCACTCAACTCAGGGCCAACCACCAGGCCTGGAACCACTCAATTCATGACCAGGCACCAGGCCTGGAACCACTCAACTCAGGACCAGGCACCAGGCCTGAACCACTCAACTCAGGACCAGGTACTAGGCCTGGAACCACTCAACTCAGAATCAGGCCTAGAACCACTCAACTTAGAACCAGGCACCAGGCATGGAACCACTCAACTCAGGACCAGCCACCAGTTCTGGAACCACTAACCACTCAACTCAGGGCCAACCACCAGGCCTGGAACCACTCAATTCATGACCAGGCACCAGGCCTGGAACCACTCAACTCAGGACCAGGCACCAGGCCTGAACCACTCAACTCAGGACCAGGTACTAGGCCTGGAACCACTCAACTCAGAATCAGGCCTAGAACCACTCAACTTAGAACCAGGCACCAGGCATGGAACCACTCAACTCAGGACCAATACTAGGCCTGGAACCACTCAACTCAGGACTAGGCTCCAGGCCTGGAACCACTCAAGTCAGGACCAGGCATCCAAAACACCTATAGCGTGGGCTTCATGTTAACCAACCAGTACAGAACAGCCAAAGCTTGGTGTATCTGCATGATTATGTCCTTCCCAAAGAATCCAGGACTGGCACTCAACTCAGGACTGGCCACCAGGCCTGGAACTACTCAACTCAGGACCAGGCACCAGGCCTGGAACTACTTAACTCAGGGCCAGCCACCAGGCCTGGAACCACTCAACTCAGGACCAGGCACCAGGCCTGGAACTACTCAACTCAGGGCCAGCCACCAGGCCTGGAACCACTCATTTCATGACCAAGCACCAGTTCTGGAACCACTAACAACTCAACTCAGGGCCAGCCACCAGGCCTGGAACCACTCATTTCATGACCCAGCACCAGACCTGGAACCACTCAACTTAGGACAAGGCACAAGGCCTGAACCACTCAACTCAGGACCAGGTACCAGGCCTGGAACCACTTAACTCAGAATCAGGCCTAGAACCACTCAACTTAGAACCAGGCACCAGGTATGGAACCACTCAACTCAGGACGAGGCACCAGGTCTGGAACCACTAACCACTCAACTCAGGGCCATCCACCAGGCCTGGAACCACTCAATTCATGACCAGGCACCAGGCCTGGAACCACTCAACTCAGGACCAGGCACCAGGCCTGAACCACTCAACTCAGGACCAGGTATTAGGCCTGGAACCACTCAACTCAGAATCAGGCCTAGAACCACTCAACTTAGAACCAGGCACCAGGCATGGAACCACTCAACTCAGGACCAATACTAGGCCTGGAACCACTCAACTCAGGACTAGGCACCAGGCCTGGAACCACTCAACTCAGGACCAGGCATCCAAAACACCTATAGCGTGGGCTTCATGTTAACCAACCAGTACAGAACAGCCAAAGCTTGGTGTATCTGCATGATTACGTCCTTCCCAAAGAATCCAGGACTGGCACTCAACTCAGGACTGACCACCAGGCCTGGAACTACTCAACTCAGGACCAGGCACCAGGCCTGGAACTACTCAACTCAGGGCCAGCCACCAGGCCTGGAACCACTCATTTCATGACCAAGCACGAGTTCTGGAACCACTAACAACTCAACTCAGGGCCAGCCACCAGGCCTGGAACCACTCATTTCATGACCAAGCACCAGACCTGGAACCACTCAACTTAGGACAAGGCACAAGGCCTGAACCACTCAACTCAGGACCAGGTACCAGGCCTGGAACCACTTAACTCAGAATCAGGCCTAGAACCACTCAACTTAGAACCAGGCACCAGGCATGGAACCACTCAACTCAGGACGAGGCACCAGGTCTGGAACCACTCATTTCATGACCAAGCACCAGACCTGGAACCACTCAACTTAGGACAAGGCACAAGGCCTGAACCACTCAACTCAGGACCAGGTACCAGGCCTGGAACCACTCAACTCAGAATCAGGCCTAGAACCACTCAACTTAGAACCAGGCACCAGGCCTGGAACCACTCAACTCAGGACCAGGCATCCAAAACACCTATAGCGTGGGCTTTATGTTAACTAACCAATACAGAACAGGCAAAGCTTGGTGTATCTGTATGATTCAGTCCTTCCCAAAGAATACACTTGGAAGAACCTTTTTATTAAATAGGCGCCTCTGCTGACCATACACTGGTTCCTTTTTGGGGCCTTTTTCTATCTACCACAGTCTCCATTTGTCTTCCTATTTCTTTTAGGGACCCCATTGAGGAGATTTCTCTGCCCTTGACCTTTAGTTGTTCCCACTAAACCAGTTCTTCATAATATGATAATATAATAATAATAAAACAAACAGGGAGAGTAGGAGCCCTTCATAAAATGGCAAGGACAGTCAAGTAGACCTCTCTCCGGCAGAATATCAGTATCTGGTTGGCTAAGGCTTAGGGCTCATTCACACCTCAACACATCTGTTCATGCACGGGCGTTGCATTGCCTTCTTTGTAATGCGCTGGCGTGCATTTTACATGTTTTCAGGGGGTTCTTGCCTTTGAGTGCATTGTGCTTATGCGCTTGTGTGCATTTGAACGCGTTACGTTGCACTGCACTGAAATAAATTAGTGCATGCAATGCTTTTTCTCAGCTCTGGGCAAATGCAACACAACACACTGGTGTGAACTACATTCATAGGCAACCATTTTTTTTTTGGGTGCCATATGTTGGGAATGCGCTCACGAACACAACCCAGTGCATCTGCTGTCAATATACCTCGAGTCCCGGTTCACACATATGCGATGCGGGAACCCTGCGAATCCACTGCAGGCTCCCGCATCGCATTCAACTCGCAGGCAGTTCACACTGCCATATGGGAATCGCTGGGGTGTCAATACAAAGTTAACGACACCCCCAGATCAGTTTGCATATCCCAGTGCAAACTGTCAGTTCGGACATGAATCAAATCGCATAAGTGTGAATACCCATGCGATCCAATTCTGGTGCGGACCCAAAAAAGGGTCCTGTGCGAGTTGTGTCCGAATGGGATGCAAATGGGATGCAGAGCAGTGCGCTCCGAATCACAAGCAATGTCTGTCATCACATATATATGAACGGGGACTTAACCTTTATTCCTCAATTGAAATATATAGTAAAACTAATACCATTGTCAACCCCTCCCCCACACCAAATTTTGGTATTGATGCAAACTTTGTAAACAAACGCTTGGAATTTATATTTAAAAAACTGCGGTTTGGACAAACAATATCCAAGCTCAGGTAGACAACCTTTCACCTGGTGTAGAACTACAAGACTCAGCATGTCTGGTGAACTGCATATTATAGGTTAAAGTTTTAAAGTTGCTGGGTGTAAGCTGAGACTTTAGGGTCGGAGTCACATTTCTGCAATGCGTTGCTGCATTGGGGTGACATTTATTTTGATTGGCACCCCAATGCAGCAAGGCAGCACACCTGGGTTCTTAGCGCACTGCAACATTCGGCAATGCATGGTAGCGCAATGCTTTGGGTTACAAAGAAATGGCAAATTTATGCAAGATAGGGTACATTGGCAAGCCATTTATTTTATGCAATGCAGTGTTAACATGCATTGTTTTAGAGCAGCCTTCTTGAATGGCACCCTAATGTCTAGTACACACGTACCGATTGTTGGCCGTAAATATTCGGCCGACGACCGATCGGCCGATTGTAGGTTTGTTAGTATGATGCTTCCGACAGCCGACAGCGCACTTTCGGCCGAAAAGAATCTGTCGTGCAGGCATTAAAATTTTTGTTGGCCAACACCAGAACGGCCGATTGTTCGCCAGTCAGTACAGATTTCGGCCGACAGACAGCAGATTTGCAAGACTGGGCATGCTCAGAAAAGAAAAAAGACAAGGAAAGTTAACCATCACATGACATCACTTCTGCAGTCAGCTGTTGTTGGCCGACAAAATTCGTGTGCAGTCTTTTGCAGTTTTCAACAGACACGACAGCCCTGGACAAAAGACGGCCGATCGTTCGGCCGACGATGGGTACGTGTGTACGGGGCTTAACACACTTTCACACAGGCAGTCAGGGGGGTTAAAAACAGGCAGCTGAGCCAGAGTTGTATGGCCCCTCACCAACCCGGATCCTAACAATATTGCTGGACTGGGCTGTACACATGCCACAATGTTTATGCTTTGCTTCGCGCCTGCAGCATTTTTGTGGGCTCATTCACACTCACAGTGCCCTCTGAAGAGTGATCTACATTTGGATGTTACTTTTCAAAGTGCATTTGGCAGTCAGTGATGAGGCATTATATAGCCTCCTCACTGTCTCATTTAACCCTGAAAGGCCACACTACTGTGCCGCAATCATGTGCATTGCACGCAGTCGCTGCGCAGCCCAATTAAACTCAATGAGTGAGACTGACAGGCAGCACCACCTGCCAAACTCCGCACTCCGTGTATAAAATGCAGCGACTGCAAATTAAAGCATTGAGGCGGCGGCATGTGTACAGCGGTATTTTGAGAAATTAGGTGAATTCACCTCGGTTCAATGTTTGTTTTTTTACTGCCCCCCCCCATCCCCCAAACCACCTATCTAAAAAACACCTGCCCCAGGCTGCAGGGTTTGACAGGTGGCGCCACTTGTCAAGCTCACCCATTGAGTTCAAACAATCACCTTGAGGTCAAGTGGAATGCAAAATTGGCATTAGATAATTTAAAAAGAAAATTTACAACAAAAAAAAGTCAGAAGGCAGCAGTGGCCCCTCCTGAACGCCTGTCAGCTTCTGTATTACCGCCCTCTGAAATTGAAAAGGACCCTAGTTCCACCAAGTCTGATTAGACACAGGTGACTTATAACACTCTTTTTTTCAGATTTTATAGAAATGTATTATATCAGTACGAACCAGTCAATCAATCAACCAACCAATCAATCAGGTGTATGTTGTAAAGCAAAATGCAGTAAGCCATGGTTCACACTGGTGCGGCTTTGAAATCGCACTACTTCAGCATGATTTCAAAGCCGCAGAGCAGTGCAATTTGCACCGCCGCTTTTATTGCGACTTTGTTTAACAGAAGTCTATGCAAGCTGCAAAAAATTAACAAAAAGTGGCGCAGGAACATTTTTCATAATCGCTGCGACCCATGAGCGGTTCCCTTGCCGGCAATGGGAATGTGACTTGTCATGCGATTTGGAACTGTCACATTGCATGTGAAGTCGCAGCGGTGTGAACGGGGGCATGGTAAATACCCACCAACCAAAGGTTCATACTGAATGTTACAGAAATCTGTCCATTATTATTACTCAATCAAACAATTCCCTTCAATTAGAAGGGTCACTCCTCCCAAACAATATATTTTACCTATAAGCAGAGCCTGACTGGCTGAAACAGTCCCTGGCGTGGAACCTCCCTGCCATAACACCTGACTGTCCCTGTCCACCTGGGAGGGACTTTTATTTCTGCTACCTTTATACTTGTAATCAATTCTATAGAATGTAAAATACATTTAAAAATGCAGCAGGGATGGTGGGAGCCCCTCATAATGGTCACAGCCAGTAATCTCCATGCAGGTAGCTCACCAGTACAGTCCCTGACATAGAATAGACAGTCAGGGGCTTCTCCAACATCTAGCAAAAAGTGAAATATACGTTTTGGGTGGAGTGACCCTTTAAAAAATAGATAAGCTTTAATTTCTTCCTAATCAGGGGGGGGGGGGGTAAAAATAGTTCAGGCCAAAAAGAGTTTGTGTCATCTAACTGTGGTACTGTATATATACTGTATATAGAATGCTTTATGTTTTATAAGATATAGGTATATACTGCTACGTGTTACCTGTATGTATATACTGTTATATGTGTTATAAGATATATGTATATACTACTATGCGTTATTATCTATATACTGTTATATATTTTACTATGGGTTACTATCT
Source organism: Pelophylax lessonae (assembly GCF_965119305.1). Taxonomy (NCBI): domain Eukaryota; kingdom Metazoa; phylum Chordata; class Amphibia; order Anura; family Ranidae; genus Pelophylax; species Pelophylax lessonae. The sequence goes on along the minus strand of NC_138775.1, from coordinate 265,531,043 downwards.
ATATGTATATACTGTTATATGTATTATAAGATACTACTACTATTATTATAGGTATACCACCATGTATATATATATATATATATATATATATATATATACATACTATTATGTATTATATGTATTAATATATATATATATATATATATATATATATATATATATATATATATATATATATATATATACACATACTATTATGTATTATATATATATATATATATATATATATATATATATATATATATATACTATTATGTGTTATTCTCCATATGTACATACTAGTGTATGTGTTTTAAGATACTCTATATGAATATATTACTATCTGTTGCTACCTGCATGTATGTACTGTTATACAGCATGTTATACAATATAGGTATAAAGTGTTACTACCTATATGTATATACTAGTATATGTATTCTATGATACACATATATACTGCTATTTGTTAGTATTTATATGTATATACTGCTATATGTATTAAAAGCTATATGTATATACCACTATATGTTAATAACTATAAATATATACTGTTATATGTATTATTCAATATATGTATACACTACTATATATTACTATGTATATAACGTTATATGTCATATAAACTATACCAGCTGTACAGTATTTATTGCTATGTATTATTTTCTATATGTGTATATTGTTATATTTATTATAGGATATATATATATATCTATATATAGATATAGATATATATATATATATATATATACACACACCACACACACACACGCACACTACTATGTGTGTATATATATATATATATATATACACACACACACTGCTATGTATTATTATCTATATGTATATTCTATTGTATGTATTATCAACTTTTTTTTTTTTTTCTTTACTGCTACGTATTAATTTCTATATGTATAAACTATTATATTTATAATATGCTATTTGTATATACTACTAAGTGTTAACTATCTGTATGTACTGTATATACTGTTATTTGTATTACTTGCTATATATATATATATACACAAACACACATATATATATTCTATATGAGCTATATGTATGCTTTTGTACTGCTTTATGTTTCTACGTATATACTACTATGAGTTTCTACATGTATTTACTGTTGTATGTTAATATAAGCTATATGTATATTCCGCTGTAGGTTACCATCTATATTCATACACTGTTGTTGGTGTTACTATATATATATATATATATATATATATATAATGTATATACTGCTATACGTAGTAATAGTTATATATAACTCTATATTTCGGTAGCACCATTTACAAATGTTTGCACCTAAATAAAAGAAATATAATGGTCAGGAAATGTAAAGCTCACACTTGCAATCATTTACAAATTACAGCCAACATTTTGCAATGTCACCATGAATCTTCAGCCGCCGATATAACTGCATTGATTGATACTAATTGACAACCTTGGCGTTGCGATTTTTTTATCTTTTAAACCCACTGACCAAATTTGAAACCTGTGGCTGTAAAGTCCGCTGCCTCCAACAAGTAGGGTACCCCGGAGTGGAAAGGGGCAGGCAGCGAAGGGGTTAAACAAGACGTCATGCATTGATGAGACAGCAGAGAGCGGCTTTTGGCAGATGCAGAATTTTCTACACAACTTGGTAGCCACTTACCCGATGTATGGGTGACTCATGTTGGAGGCTGGCCTCTGGTCTTACGCTGAACCATGCAAAGATAAAAGGCACCAAAAAGCTGCAAGAAGGCAAAATAAAACAATAAATATGAGAAGAGCAGCTTTGTTTCCGGTGTGATGCCACTATGAGGATCCCCCAGTATGCCAGTCCTGTCTCCCCGTCCTGTCCCTGGACTGAGGGCACACTGGTTGCTAGGGTGAGACAGATAATGATGCTTTAGCACAAGGTAGGCAGGAAATTGTGGAGCCAATGGCGGTGAAATCCAGCCTCTTGCTTCAATCAGCAGTCACTCCCCCAGCACAGGGGCTGCTACTGCATGTGTCACTGATATATGTATGCTGTTCCCTAGGAGCCGTTTAGTCACTCACAACAATGCAATGTTAACCGGCTGCACTCCGGCTGGCTCTGCTATTACCTGCAGGGCTGGGGGACTCGGGTGTCAGGAGACGAGGGTCGGAGCTGGCTGGACTGGGGATACTCATATCAGCAACTTGATCTGCTTCTGAAGCTTTTAAGTAAATCAAAAGATCGTGATTGACAGGTCTGCCAGTCACCGCTGACTAGTCATAATATATATGAGGGAAAGTACGTGGATGGCTGCCCATCACCCCTAGCACTATATGGCCAAAAGAGTGTAAAAACCTCACCTTCATATCTATACTATACGGCCAAAAGTATATGAAGACCTGACCATCACATCTACACTATATGGCCAAAAGAGTAAAAACCTCACCTTCATATATATATATATAAACTATACGGCCAAAAGTATATGAAGATCTGACGATCACATCTACACTATATGGCCAAAAGAATGTAAAAACCTCTCCTTCATATTTATACTATACGGCTAAAAGTATATGAAGACCTGACCATCACATCTACACTATATGTCCAAAAGAGTGTAAAAACCTCTCCTTCATATATATATATATATACTATACGGCCAAAAGTATATGAAGACCTGACCATCACCCCTACACTATATGGCCAAAAGAGTGTAAAAACCTCTCCTTCATATATATATATATATATATATACTATACGGCCAAAAGTATATGAAGACCTGACCATCACATCTACACACTATATGGCCAAAAGAGTGTAAAAACCTAACTTTGATATCTACACTATACGGCCAAAAATATGTAAAGATCTGACCATCACACCTACACTATAAGACCAAGACTATGAGAAGACCTGACCATCACCCCTACACTGTATGTATCTATATTGTTATAGGTATTTGAGGACCGGACCATTACCCCTACAATATATGGTCAAAAGTATGTACATATCTGATCACCACACCTACACAATACGGCCAAAAGTATATAAAGATCTGACCATCAAACCTGCACTTTATGACCAAAAGTATGCACAGATCTGACTATCACATCTACACTATAAGACCAAAACTATGTGAAGACCTAACCATCACACCTACACTATATTGCTGTAAGTATGTAAAAACCAGTCCATTACATCTACACTATACAGCAAAAAAGTATGTAAAAAACCTAAGGACAAAAAAGTAGCTATCTTGAGCGTGCCATAATCCTGGAAATATATATATGAGGAAAAGTACATGGATGGCTGGCCATCACCCCTAGCACTATATGGCCAAAAGAGTGTAAAAACCTCTCCTTCATATCTATACTATACGGCCAAAAGTATATGAAGACCTGACCATCACATCTACACTATATGGACAAAAGAGTGTAAAACGCTAACTTTAATATCTACACTATACGGCCAAAAATATGTAAAGATCTGACCATCGCACCTACACTATACGACCAAGACTATGAGAAGACCTGAACATCACACCTACACTATATGGCCAAAAATATGTAAAGATTTGACCATCACCCCTACACTATAAGACCAAAACTATGTGAAGACCTGACCATCACACCTACACTATACGACCAAAACTATGTGAAGACCTGACCATCACCCCTACACTGTATGTATCTATATTGTTATAGGTATTTGAGGACCGGACCATTACCCCTACAATATATGGTCAAAAGTATGTACATATCTGATCACCATACCTACACAATACAGGCAAAAGTATATAAAGATCTGACCATCAAACCTGCACTTTATGACCAAAAGTATGCACAGATCTGGCTATCACATCTACACTATAAGGCCAAAACTATGTGAAGACCTAACCATCACACCTACACTATATGGCCAAAAGAGTGTAAAAACCTCTCCTTCATATTTATACTATACGGCCAAAAGTATATGAAGACCTGACCATCACATCTACACTATATGGCCAAAAGAGTGTAAAAACCTAACTTTCATATCTACACTATACGGCCAAAAATATGTAAAGATCTGACCATCGCACCTACACTATAAGACCAAGACTATGAGAAGACCTGACCATCACACCTACACTACAGTATATTGCCAAAAATATGTAAAGATTTGACCATCACCCCTACACTATAAGACCAAAACTATGTGAAGACCTGACCATCACCCCTACACTGTATGTATCTATATTGTTATAGGTATTTGAGGACCGGACCATTACCCCTACAATATATGGTCAAAAGTATGTACATATCTGATCACCACACCTACACAATACGGCCAAAAGTATGTAAAGATCTGACCATCAAACCTGCACTTTATGACCAAAAGTATGCACAGATCTGACTATCACACCTACACTATAAGACCAAAACTATGTGAAGACCTAACCATCACACCTACACTATATTGCTGTAAGTATGTAAAGACCTGTCCATTACATCTACACTATACGGCAAAAAAGTATGTAAAAAACCTAAGGACAAAAAAGGAGCTATCATGAGCGTGCCATAATCCTGGAAATAGAAAAAAAGGAACGGCGGATGTAAATATACATCCGTAAAAGGTGGACTTAAGGGCACATGCATGAGATGGCAAATGGACTCAATAATAAAAAAAAATTCACATTTTATTAATTAGATTAGATAAATTATTAATTATGTAAAAAAACTAACTTTCATATCTATACTAAGTGGCCAAAAGTATGTAAAGATTCCTGACCATCACACCTACAGTATACTGCTATAGGTACTGAATTTGAAGACCTGACCAACACCCCTACACTATATGGCCAAAAGTATGTAAAAACCCAACTTTCATATCTACACTATACAGCCAAAAGTATGTATAGATATGACCATTACACCTTCACTATATTGCTATAGGTGTTTGAAGACCGGACCATCACATCTACATTTTATGGCCAAAAATATGTAAAAACCTAACTTTATATCTATACTATACAGCGAAAAGTATGTACAGACCTGACCACCACACCTACACTATATGGCCAAAAGTATCTAAAAACGCAACTTTCATATCTATACTATATGGCCAAAAGTATCTAAAAACGCAACTTTCATATCTATACTATATGGCCAAAAGTATTTAAAAACCTTACTTTCATATGTACAGTATACGACCAAAGGTATGTGAAGACCTGACCATCGTATCTACACTATCTGACCAAAAATATGTAAAAACCTAAGTTTTATATCTACACTATACAGCCAAAAGTACGCATGAAAAGATTTGACCACCACATCTACAGTATACATCCAAAAGTATGTGAAGATCTGACCATCACACCTACACTATAAGACCAAAGCCATGTGAAGATCTGACCATTACACCCAGGGCAGCCATCAGAAATTTTGAGGCCCCTTACACAGTTTTAGGCCTGGGCCCCCCTCCCCCCACGGGCCTGACCACCAACATTCCCCAGGGCCCGCCTACCATGGTGTCATCCTCCTCCAGTCCCATGTCCTCCTCCAGTCCCATGTCCTCCTCCAGTCCCATGTCCTCCTGCATCCCATGTCCTCCTCCTTCACATCCATCTCCTCCATCCCAGGAAAAAAAAAAGGGGTGTAAATGGGTGGTGATGTGCACAAATAAAAATACATAAAAAGAAAAATGATGGAAAGGTAAAAAATCAGTAAGAAAAAAAAAAAATTAAATAATGATTGAATAGCCAAAAGCAACCACATGGTATAATTAGGAGTAGTGAAAGTGACCTGCACAGCTGAATTAACCACTTCTGGACTGGAAGATTTTCCCCCTTAATGACCAGGCCATATTTTGCGAATCGGCACTGCGTTACTTTAAAGGACAATTGCGCGGTCGTGCGACACTGTACCAAAATAAAATTGAGGTCCTTTTTTTCCCACAAATAAAGCTTTCTTTTGGTGGTATTTGATCACCTGTGTGATTTTTATTTTTTGCGCTATAAACAAAAAAAGAGCGATAATTCTGAAAAAAAAACAATATTTTTCACATTCTGCTATATAAGATTCCCCCCAAAAAAATTAAAAATTAAACTTTTTTAACATTTTAGGCCAATTTGTTTTCGGCTACATATTTTTGGTTAAAAAATCACAATAAGCGTATTTTGATTGGTTTGCGCACAAGTTATCGCGTCTACAAACTACGAGAAAGATTTATGTCATTTTTTTTTTTTTACTAGTAATGGCGGCAATCTGCGATTTTTTGCGGGACTGCGACATTGCGGCGGACAGATCGGACCCCTGACTGACATTTTTTACACTTTTGGGGGGGATCAGTGACATTACTACAGTAATCAGTGCTAAAAATATGCACTGTTACTGTAATAATGACACTGGCAGGGAAGGGGTTAACAGTGTGGGTGATCAAGGGGTTAAATGTGTACCTAGGGGCGTGTTTCTAACTGGAGGGGGCGTGGTTTGTAAAATGATCACAGAGACCTTTGATCCTATGTAAAAGGATCACAGGGGCTCTGTGATCATTCCAGGGAGAAGAACGGTCAGCTGTGTTTACAACAGCTGACGGTTCTTCTCTCTCAGCGGGGAACGATCGTGGGTGTCAGGTGGCAATCGGAGCCGCCTGACACACGCATCGGCTTCCCTAGCTGCAGGGGCGCGACCGACGTATGCCTAAACCGTCGGTTTGCCTGGGAGAGCCACACTGCCGAAGTAAAAAGGCGGTGTGTGGTCGGCAAGCAGTTAATAGAATCCATATGTGAAATTAAGTGTATTGGTTATAAAGTATAAATGCAACTTGGTGGGGCAGTGACGCCAGTGCTTGGGATTACCCCAGTAGTGCAAGGTCAAATCAGGTCAAAAAAGTAAGTGTGACATTTGGAATCTGTGGTGACCCGACACGTTTCGTGAGTGGAACGATGGAAGGAGGGAGAGATTTTGTACCTACCAGTATCAAAATAATGCTGACAAAAAATCACAAGTGTCCTTCCACCTGGGAGGCATTGCATAGACTGGTGTCTGAGCCCTCCTATTTATAGCCCTGCAGGCCCATCACAGGATCCCTCACAACGCCGGGTGGATGCCCAGGTGGAGGGCGGGGCGGAAATTAACCCCACCATCTCTGGTCACCATAAGGGAATGGACAATGCAGGAATGCAAGTCCCTCCACAGCCTCACGTGACAAACATCATGTGATCCAGTGCCATGACGTGTCGGCTAGGCCGCTGCCATGCGCCGGATGCTGTACCCGACGCCGATGCATCTCACTGGTGCCGCCCACCCAGGATGAGACGAGCGGGAACAGTGGATGAGGGTTCGACATCGTAGCTCCTGGGAAATAAATAACCGGCACAGCTAACGGGGGAGCCAGACACGCAGCACACCTGCAAGCGAGCAATTCCACATGGTACAAAGCAGACATGAATATAATAATGTCCTAATGAAAGGACTGAAATATCAAGTACAGCCAATCAAAAGTGGGCAGCAGGTGTCTTCCACCTAATAAGAAAACGCTAAGAAACAAAATATGGTTGGTAGTACAATGCGAAGCGCCTCCATCCCTATTGTACATACAATTGCAGAGTTTTGCCCATTGGGACTTTAGATGAAGCGCCACACAACCAGCAATAAAAACATAGTACAGATTTATTGAGTATATGCGAGCAATAAAACTGGGAAAAGGTGTCATAATGCTAAACAGTTGGCCGAAGTATACAAATCCATTACATTGTTACATACAGTAATCAAATAGTACATAGTAAATGTGTCATGGCATCTGTGGTGACCTGACGCGTTTCGTGAGTTCAGTCTCACTCTTCAGGGGTTGATGTATAGACATAATCTATAAGGTAAAATAATTTAAAAAAATATATAACATAGTAATAAACATGGAAATGTGTCAGGTATTTTTACACAAAGTTGTTCAAAAAATATTGGCAACATCTGCAAAATACTCACCATGCCTCTAAGCAAAGAGCTCGGGGTGTCTACTTTCCAAAAAGGGGTAATTTGGGGGGTTTTGGTCAGTGCGGCTGGTACTCCATGGGCCGGGGGGAGGGCAGCAGATGGACCACACCATATAACCCCCCCCCGACCACACCAGCCCACACACCGGTCGCCGGCTCACTCACACTGGACATGTGGAGGGTGGAGGGCAGTCAGCAGCAGCGGTGGCGGCTTCCCCCTCGCTTGGTCTCCTGCGTCTTGGCAGTGAGCAGCAGCGGCGTCTCCCCCTCTCGCTTGGTCTCCTGCGTCTCCTCCCTCCTCCTCATCGGGCCAATGGCATGGCTTCTCCTTTCGGCCAATCGATTGGCCCAGGAGGAGAATCCATGTGAAAATAGTGAATATTCATTCGCTATTGTCACACAATTGGGCGGACTAAGGGCGCAGTGCTCTGTGCCCCTAGCCTACCCTTTTTTTGAAGCCTATTAGAGCCTCTGGCTCTAATCAGGTGCTTCAAAAAAAAAAAAAACCCCATTCGAATCCATGAGTCTGGCGCCCTGCATGTAGATTAGGGGGCCGGATGCATGGATAGGGGGGGGGGGCGACACCCCTGCGCCCCCAATGGATGGGCCGCCCCTGGGTTTGATGCTATCCTTGCATTTCAGGGCTTCTCAAACTGTGATAAGAAGTGCGGAAGTGAAATGAGCAATTTACGTCCTTCAGAAAGCCTGAAGGCAGTGATTGGTTTTGGGGGTCCTGTATGCGGCTGGACTGCCAAAAAGTCTCACACATGGGGTATCCCCATACTCAGGAGAAGCAGCAGAATGTATTTTGGGGTGGAATTTCACATATATCCATGGCATGTGAGCAATATATCAATAAAGTGACAAAAGGCTTCCCCGCTGAGAGCTGAAATGTAAACAAAAGAATGCCGGCAATAGAAAATTCAGAAAAAATCCATACCAGACCCTTATTCGAGGATGCAGTCCAGCAGGCCAGGAAAGGGAGCGAGCGAGAGCCCACCTCCTCTTGAACTATACAGGCCATATGCCCTCAACTTTGGGATCTGGAAGCCACCTTTAACAATGGGGCGCCCAGATGCCGCCTCCCCCCCATGTGATTGCGTATAGGGTACTATAGCCATTCACCAAAAACGTAGCAAAAACAACACCAGTTTTGACAATTCCTTTATTCAAAAAATCTAAAACGATGTCCCCTGGTGTAGATCCATCGTCAAGCACGACGGCTGCCCCACCGCCGGACCAGAAAAAAGAAAAAAAATCTCCGGTCTCCTCCATCTGACATTTCTTAAAAAGGAAATGGGCGAGGCCCCTAGGGGACGTCACAGAATGGCCCAGCCTTCTTGTGACGTCATTGACCGAGGAATGCTGGGTCGTTGACGTCACAAGGGGCAGGATCACCAGATGTTATTTAAGAAATGTCAGACGAGGAGCAGACAGATGGCGAGAGCCTTCGACGAGACCGGTGATTTTTTTTTGTTCTGGTTGCGGCGGGCGGCAGGATGGATCTACACCGAGGACATGCTTTATTTTTGATTTATTGATAAAGGAATTGTGAAAAACTCACGTTCTGTCTTTACTCACTATTTTGGTGAATGGGTAGGGGTACAATACTCATTCACATAGGGGAAAGCCCGCTGACAGCCCGCTGAGGAGTCATCGGTTGTTAAGGACGCAGCAGCCGGCTTCACAGCCCGCTCCTTAACAACCAGCTGTTCTTCACACAATATTCGATCGATCATTTTTCGACCGATCCTTTTTCAAATCATTCCGAAAATTTGGAATTTGTTACAAAACTAATATACAAAATTAAATTAAATGAATTTCAACTAAATTTGTTACCATGTAATTCAGAAATTCAGATATATATGAGTCTCCGAATAACCAAAAACTGTACGAATTTATATTCAAACCGAAACGAATTGCACATTTCTAACAACCACGCTGCAGTTTGACATGTTCCCTTATTAGATATAACCTGAATAGATTGTTTAGGCAATTGTTAGTTAATGGAATGGATTCTTTCACACAGGCCGCCGGGAGGTGGTAAAAACAGGCAGCAGAGCTATGTTTTTTACTGATCTCTCCTGATGGCTGCCCACTGCAAAAATGAATTAGATAGTGTTTTTTTTGTTTGTGGTGCTCAGATACAGTGTAGTTCTTTAAAAGGTGGAACCTGATTGGCTGTGATGACTATTTGTTCAGATTTTAGAAATCACCCCAATAGTTGTCAAGCCTCACTCATTGCAGGGTGAGGCTACGTTCACACATGTTCGGTGCGTATTTCCCCTTCATTTTCACTGCATATTTCCTACGCAGCTGTTTGGTGGTTCAGTTGCGGTTTTAGATGCGGTTCAGATGGGAATTTTTGGAGCTGGCAGCAATCACCTTGTGGCACCATCCCCTTGGGACATCACAGGGGGGCAGTGGCACCAAATGACCCTACCTCTAAGCTATTTAAGAACTGTCACACGGTGGAACAGGCAGAAAGCAGAAGCCTTTAGCGTGGGTAGATTTTTTTTGGGGGGGTCTGGCAGTGGTGGCGGCCATCGTAATTGACGATGGATTTACATCAGGGAACTTTGTTTTTTTCCTTCTAATAATTTTTCTTTAGTTCTTTTTGACTTTTTTTTTTTTGGTGAATGAGTAGGGGTACAATGTACCCCTATTCATTCACATAGGGGGAGGGGCTGGGATCTGGGGGCCCTCTTGTTAAAGCCCCCTGCCCGCAGACCCCCACAACCACTGCCCAGGGTTGTGGGAAAGAGGCCCTTGTCCCTATCAACATGGGGACAAGGTGCTTTGGGGTGGGGGGCCCCAAAGCACTCCCACCAGGTGAAGGGCATGTGGCCTGGTATGGTTTGGTGGTTTTATGGGGGGGGGGGGCTCGCTTCCCCCGCCCCTTCCTGGGGCGGGGGGGGGACCCACGCTTTTTTATTTTCTGACTGAATTTGTGTTCAAAACCAATGAGATGTGCGATTCAGATGCATTCCCATAGAGGGCAACAGTGGCGGCTGGTGCTCTATGGGCCGGGGGGGGGGGAAGACGGACCACACCATACTACCCCCCCCGGACCACACCAGCCCCCACCCCACCCACCAGTCTCCTCCCTCCTCCTCCTTGGCCAGTGGCACGGCTTCTCCTTTCGGCCAATCGGGAAACGGGTCTCAGGACTTCCTGAGTAGCCAGGAGAAGAATCCGTGTGACAATAGCGAATATTAATTCGGTATTGTCACTCAACTGGGTGGGCTCAGGGCGAAGTGTTCTGCGCCCCGAGCCCACCCTTTTTTGGAGCCTATTAGAGCCTCTGGCTCTAATCACGTGCTTAAAAAAAAAAAAAACCCAGATGGAATCCATGCGTCCGGCGCCCTGCATGTAGATTAGGGGGGCGAACGCATGGATGGGGGGGCTGGACGGGCCGCCACTGGAAGGCAATATCCTGAAATTTGCATCTGGACTGCCCCACAGTGCTCAAAAAACTGACAGGACTCTTTAAATTTGCAGCGAATTTGCACTCCTGCTGCAACGCACATATGTGAACCGGCTCTATAGAAAAGGCTGATGGTTCACATGTTATCTGAATCAGATGCGGTTCACAAAACAATCCAGTTCGCATATATGTGAGCAGAGCCTGATCTCCGCTGTGCCTGCAGTATCGACACTCCTTATAATGAGAACCTGTATAATAAGCCACTTCGGTTTACAGCAAAATTCCATTTATTTCTTTCTATCTTTTCAATTGAACAAATGATCCCCAAAATGTTCAAATATTCAAACAAGATTAACTTTAATACATAAGTGCTCATTGTCCTTATTTTGATACAGATTAATCAATTTACAAAATAATTGGTGTTCTTTGGTCTGAGGGTGAAAATTCCACTTAGATGACAAAGACCATCTTTCCAGTGGCTCCGCTGCTCTGTATGATGTCTTCATGAGCTTGGACGGCTTTCTCCAGGGGGTATTCAGGTCCGATGAGGGGCTTCACCCAACCAGACTCCATTCCTCCAAAGAGAGCTGCGCCAGCCTCCTTCCAGTCTTCCTAAATCCCCCGAAAATTAAGAAAAATAAAATAAAGGTTTTGTGCAACCAATTTGGAAGCCTTCTATGAAATGTCCATTTTGGTTAAGAAAATTTTTTAAATAAATACTATAAAATCTAACTGGAGGGACTTCTACTTAAAGCAGAACAATACTCACCTTCGCTCCAGTGATGACATCCAGTAATGATGACATCTACCCATTTGATGACTAACCTTTAATAAAAATACTTCAAATGACGTTAAACACCGGGCTTATGGCGGCAGCTAGCTGCCATAACCCTGGTATTTTTCTTTTCTATTTCTTTTCCAAGGCCGATTCGCTTTCACATAAAAGTGGTCGTAAGGGCGGATTTGCCGCGGGATCACTTTTTTTTTTTTACCCCCTCGCTGCTTCCTGGGCTTACCAAACGGATTTGTGAAGCCCGGGAACAATACGGTTGTTAGCTGGGTATGGAGACAAGTGAGGGCAAGATGGCCCCCACTCTATGCCCTTGGAAGACCGGAGCGACGTCTTTTTTTTTTTTTTCTATAAAGGAAAAGTTGAAAGGTTTTTTTTTTTTTTTTACCTTTTGCTTTTAAAAAGGTAAATGAGATTTGGGGTCTTTTTGACCCCAGATCTTTAAAAGAAGAGGACTTTTCATTCTTATTTCTATTACAAGGGATTTTTACATTCCCTTACAATAAAAGTGATAAAAAAAAAAAAAAAAAAAAAGGGACAGTGTAAAAATAAAAAGTAAAATAAATAAGGAAAAGAAAAAATTAAAGTGCCCCATCCCTCCCTGCTCACGCACAGAAGCAAGCACATACGCAAGTTGCACAAGCATATGTAACCGGTGTTCAAACCACACATGTGAGGTATCACCGCTATCGTTACAGCAAGAGCAATAATTCCAGAGCTAGAACTCCTATGTAACTCTAAAAAGGTAACCTGTAAAAAATGTTTAAAGCGGCGCCTTCTGGAGATTTTCAAGTACCGTACTTTGTCCCCAATCCACGAGCGCGAGCAATTTTAAAGCATGCCATGTTAGGTATCTATAATAAAAAAGAATAGTGCGCAAATGCAAAAGAAATTACTACCAAATCTGAAGACAATCCATAAATAAAAATGGGGATTTGGTCCCACCATATGGCCATATCGTGCTCAAGCCCACTACTGCGTCAAAGTACCCCATTATCAGTGGGTCCTACACTATCCATGAAAAAGATGCTCCCCCAAATTTTTTGCCTGTTTATTATGTATTCGGTTTGACCAGACTATCGAGGTTGAGCAAACGTCCCCTCCCCCCACACACACCTGTACTCAATCAGTGTCCACCATCAAGTGGATATAGGAGGAGTCCCCTGTAGTGCATTTGCACATCTTTCCCAGCAAGGAGTATTATCTCCAAGGGTTAGAAAGGCTGGATTCATCTCTTTTTCATGGATAGTGTAGGACCCACTGATAATGGGGTACTTTGACGCAGTAGTGGGCTTGAGCACGATATGGCCATATGGTGGGACCAAATCCCCATTTTTATTTATGGATTGTCTTCAGATTTGGTAGTAATTTCTTTTGCATTTGCGCGCTATTCTTTTTTAATATACATGTCTTTTGGTTCATAGCTGCAGCAGCTTTAGAAATACATGGGTATGCTCTCCCAAATTTTTTGCATGTTAGGTATCTATTTACTTGCCGTAACATCAACTTTCACATTATACAAAAAAATTGTGGAAAATATTGAGTTTTGTTTTTATCTTTTAATTCATTAAAGTGTATTTTTTTACAAAAAAATTGCATTTAAAGGACTGCTGCGTAAATACAATGTGACATAAAATAATGCAACGATTGCCATTTTATTCTCTATGGTCTTTTGCTAAAAAAAAAAAAAATATTATATATATATATATATATATATATATATATATATATATATATATATATATATATATATATATATATATATATATATATATATGTAGTTTGGGGATTCTGAGTAATTTTATAGCAAGTGGTAAAACCAGAAGAATACTCACCTTTGCTCCAGTGATGCTTCATCCAGTAATGACAGATCCTGATTAGCCATTCTGGGATGACAGAGTTCCCGTGCAACCCCACAGGAGTTCATTCATCACAGCAGATGCTGGATTGTACAGAGTGTTGCACATGCGCTGCATAGCGTACACAAAAATTATGAAAGATGCAAACAGGAAGGTTGGAAGCCAATAAAAAAACCTTATTCACATACAAAAAAAAAAAAAAAAAAAACTCTTATTCCACATTAATTCCTGTTATGTTTTCAAAACAGGAAGTGACAGCAAATCTCACCAATGGAACACAGACAACAAAAAAATCTCAGAGATTTTTTTTTTTTGTATTGTTTCCTTCTCTCTATGAAAAACTATAAGAGCCGGTCCACACTAGCGCGACTTGTCAGGCGACTTGTCAGGTCGCCTGACAAGTCACGCTCCCTCGCGGTCCATTGACCGCTACAGGACCCATTCCAATAGGAGCGACACAAGTCGCTCCGACTTAGAAAAAGGGTCCTGTACTACTTCGGGGCGACCTGGAGGCGACTTGCATAGACTTCCATTATGTGAAGTCAATGCAAGTCGCTCCGAAGTCGTGGTGCATGGCAATGCACAAGTCGCCCCCCGAAGTAGTAAGGAATCGTGTCGCTGTTTAACTAAATCAGTATGAAGATACAAGAAGAACTTTGCTCCACTCTCGAAAGACTGCAAGCAAACCAACATTTTGTAAATCATTTCTTATGAAGTCTGATTCCCAGGCCATCTTCCCTGTAATATCCTCCCTCTACTCTCCTTCACTCAATGTTTTCTGTCCTCAGATTGTCCTTTACTCCTCTCCTCTCCACCCCACAGCTTATACAGTGGGGAAAATCATCTTTTGATCCCCTGTAGACTTTGTATGTTTGCCCTCTTACAAAGAAATTAAGGGCCTTTAATTTTTATCATAGGTGTATTTTAAATGATCGAGACAAAATATCAACCAAAAATCAATCCTGAAAAAACACAATACAAATATTACAAATGGTGTTGCAGTTCAGTGAGTAAAATACTGTAAATATTTGATCTCCAAGCAAAACATGACATAGTACATGGTGGAGAAACCCTTGTTGGCAAGCACAGAAGTAAATAAACATTTCTTGTAGTTGGTGACCAGGGTTCCACATATCTAAGGAGGGATTTTGGTTACTCTTTTTTACAGATCTTCTCCAAATCCTTAAGGTTGCTTGGTTGTCACCTGGCAACTTGAAGTTTCAGCTCCCTAAATTTTCCATAGGATTAAGGTCTGGAGACTGGCTAGGCCACTCCATGTGCTTCTTCTTGAGCCACTCCTTTGTTGCCTTGGCAGTATGTTTTGGGTCATTGTAATGCAGAAAGACCCATCCACGACCCATCTTCAGCAAACCCCACATCCGGCTCCCTTCCTTCTCTGGCAGCAGCCGCAATCCACTTAATTTCTATCATCCTGCTTCCAAAAACCAGCCCCTTATCTCATGTGCCCTCTGGAATGACTGCTCTCTCTGTAACAAGCTCACATTGGTACATGACCTATTTCGCCAAGCCCGTTTCCGTTTGCTAGATAGTAGGTAAGGACAGTGGGAATCTCGTTCATCCATTCATGCGCGTCAAGTCATCAACACTGACTTTGTTGGTAGGGAATTGAGCAATCATTTATGGCTTGCTAATAGCTCCCCACAAAGATAAGGCTACCTTAAGAGAGTTATAGTTACTCCCGCCATTTACCAGCGCTTCATTGAATTTCTTCACTTTCCATTTCCATACTCGCCATTACTGCAACCTGGCTTTAAGATTCTGACTCTGCTTCTCCTGCTGCTCTCTCCCATAGTGGCCTCCCTCACCCAGACCCAGTGGACAGAAGAGAGGTGGAGTTGGATTCCTTTTATTCCCCATGAACACCTTTCAAGTCTTTCCTACCCCTCCCTCTCTATATCTCTCATCTTTTGAGACCCATTCTATTCTGCTGTTTTCTCTAAAGGATTGCAGTTTTTATCAGTCTCCTTGACCAGTATCATACTTTTTTGATGACTTCTCTGCCTGGTTTTTCCTACCTTCTTTCCTCTGAAATACCCTCTCTCATTCTTGGCAACTTCAGCATCTCTGTTAATGTTAACAGTCTGGCTACTTCTCAACCTAATCTCATCTTTTGACCTAACACAATGGACACACGCTTGAACTCACTTCAATAGCAATACCCTCGGCCTTGTATTCTCCCATCTCTGCCCTCCTGAAAACCTCATCAACAACCCCTTTCCTCTCTCTGATCACAACCTCATCACTTTCACAGTACCCCTGTCCTTAAACACCTATCCTTCCAAGCAACAAATGATTAGTTGTAGAAATCTTCGCCACTTTAACACTTCAATTCCCTGTTGTGCTACGGACCACCTCTATGCCAAAATTTCTCCCCTGTCCTGTCCTAACCTGGCCATCTCTGTCTACAACAGTTCACTCCTATCCTTACTGGAAGAACTTGCTCCTCTTATCTACACGCAGAGTCAGTCCATGGCTAGGTTTACATCTGTGCAGGTGGTGCCACTGCAGGACCCGTACTTGGTTGTATTGAAACCTTAATGTTAAAAATGTATTGAATAGCTTTTTCGGTCATTTAAAACAGTTATCCAGTTCATGCTCCAATGCCATCCCCGGTACCCCTTCCAAGTCTCATACTTAGGTGTTCCCATGCACCTGAAATCTTTGTAGTGCGGCACGCTTAAATTTGCCGATGTCTTCTTCAAAACTCTTACAGCTAGGTTCCACTTTACAGTCTTCTTTCATCCCTTATGAATGCTGCTGTGTTGGATCCATAGCAATAAGTTGAGTTTGCAGTGTTTTTTTACATTCCCTTTGGATATATTTAGAATCATAGCCATTGTGTCCATCTTAATCAGTTACCTTAGTGGAGCTGAAGAGTGACACTCCGATGATGCTGGACTCCTTGGCCATGGTGTCTCTGGGGTTTATTTCAATAGATCCTCTGCAGCCGATAATCTGGTATGAAAGAACATAGTACAGCATAAGTCTCATTTATGTATATATACTGTGTATTGTTTTATTATTCCATTCTAGTACTCTAATAGTAGGGTATCAACACTCCTTGTATTGATTTTAACTAAAGTCAACCATAGATGGATCGAATCTCGGCTGGGCAAGATGTGATTCATCCATGGGCAGGCTGGTTGTACTGAAGTTGATCCATCGATCTACTTAAGTACAACCAGCCTATCAGATTTTTTTCTATTACGATCACTGCTGCCAGCTTTAGCTGCCAGCAGTGATCATTGCGATCTGCCTGCAGGGAAGGCTCACCGCTGGTAGAACACAATAGCGCTACAAGAGGGATTCCACCATCAACACTGACTTTGTTGGTAGGGAATTGAACAATCATTTATGGCTTGCTAATAGCTCCCCACAAAGATTACAATCTAATTGCACAATCTCCTTTAGATCCACCAACAACTATGTAGTGCAAGGGCCTATCTGATAGAAAATACATTAATTGCTTAGATTACACCGTTTATGGAAAATCTAAAGTACCGTATTTTTTGGCGTATAACACGCACTTTCTCCTAAAAGCGGAGGGCAAAACCGCAGTGTGTGTTATACGCCGATATATTAAAAAAAAAAAAAAAGGCCAGGCAGCGCCGAGAGGCGGGGGTGGGCTGGGCCGAGCAGAAGGAAGGACGAGCGGACGCTGTCAGAGGAAGTCCCGCCTCCTATGATAGACAGCCTGGTGTGACGTGTGACGTCTATCATAGGCGCCGGTGTCACCAGGACTTCAGATGACAGCGACAGCTCGTCCTTCTTTCTCCTCTGCCCGGCCCACCCCCCCTCTGCCTCTCGGCGCTGCCTGGCCTTTTTTTTTTAAATTGATGCCGGATAGTATAGTTCTCTCTAGACTTCCAGCACAGAAGAAGCCCTTCTGCATTTAACCATGTTGATTTACTGCCTTGCTGAATAAATAGAAATGCAGGACAATCCTGCTTGAATTGTCCCTGGGTGTCCCTGCTGTATGGATGATTTACCACTCATGATTAATCCTGGGGATCAATGGCGCTGGCGAGGCTGCAATACAGGACACTGCGCTTGCACGGCTGCATTTATGGAAACTGCATTCATGGGCACCGGGAAGGCTGCATTTGATTTAAAAAAAAAATGTTCTGAGTTCAAAAGCTGTTTTTTTCCAATTTAGGCCTTTTTCCTGAAATTTCCCTCCTAAAATTGAGGTGTGTGTTATAGGCCAGGGCGTGTTATACGCCGATAAATACGGTATATTGTACAAAGATTGTATGGGCATCTCGTAACATGTATGGTGACCCTTAGACTTGTTACCTTAACCACTTAAAGGCCAACCCTATTTCTGACATGTATAAAATATATATTATTTTTTAGCAGAGACTCTGGAGAATAAAATGGCGGTCCTTGCAATATTTTATGTCACACGATATTTGCGCAATGATCTTTCAAACGCAATTTTTGGGGGAAAAAAATACACTTTACTGAATTTAAAAAACTAAACAGTAAAGTTAGCCCAATTTTTTATATATTGTGAAAGATGATGTTACGCTGAGTAAAAAGATATCTATCATGTTACGCTTTAAAAATGCACGCACTTGTGGAATGGCGAAAAACTAACGTACTTAAAAATCTCCATAGGCAACGCTTTAACCTCCCTGGCGGTATGATTCTTTCCGATTTTAGGTGCTGAAAGCGGTACCATTATTTTGCATAACGAGCAGCCCAACTATTTACATATGATTTTTTTTACTGTGCGTTCTTCTTTATAACATCTCGGGTATGATAAAGTTTGAAACACAAAATGATGAATTATAATAAATGACTACAAATAAGTTAAAGTATGTATGTATGTATGTATGTATGTATGTATGTATGTATGTATGTATACATATACACACACACACATATATATATATATATATACATATACACATACACACACACACACACACACACACACATATACATACATAAATAAAAAGTACAGTAAAATTGCAGGAAAGGGCACTGGGGGGGCAAACTAATGTGAATTTATTTTATTTTGTAATGTATCAGTGTGTTTGGTGTGTTTTACTTTTGAATTTTCCGCCGGTTCCACCCCCCTGCGAGCGTCACGTCGCAGGAGACGGAAGCCGGGGGAAACACAGAGCATCGGGAGGAAGATCCGCCGCCGCACACCGCCGGGATAAATAGATGGATCCCAGGGACAAGGGGAGTACCCTCTCTACCAGGATCCAGCGATCTTCCTAGCGGTACCCCGAGTGTGGCTCTGGGTTACCGCTTTTGGCACTGAAATTTAACCCCGAGCCACACTCGGAAATACCGCTAGGAAGGTTAAACAATTTTAACGGTTACCAGTTTAGAGTTACAGAGGAGGTCTAGTGCTAGAATTATTCTTCTCACTCTAATGATCGCGGTGATACCTCACGTCTGATTTGAACACAGTTTACATTTTAGGGCGCGACTTACATATGCGTTTCCTTTGGCACGCGAGCATATGGGGATGGGGCCACTTTTTTATTATTTATTTTTTATACTGTCCATTTTTTGCTGTTACAAGGAAATTAAAACATCCCTTGTGACAGTAATAGGCAATGACAGGTACTCTTTATGGAGGGATCTGGGGTCTAAAAGACACCAAACCCCTCCTCTGCACTTCAAAGTATTAAAAACAGATTGGTGTCAATCCGCCTGTGACAGGAGCCGGCGCTATACAGAAAGAATTGACTCTGCTCTCCACTGCAGCCGCATGCTTCCCCCTACCGCTGGCTCCATTCTCAACACTAATGCTCTAGGATGGCGGGTCAGGAACCCATGATCTGGGCCTGCCGACCCGCCATCTCAGAGCAGGAGATGGCGGACTGCATCAGAGGGCGCCACAGGCCAGCGGTTGGGTGCCCCTGTTGTAAAAGATTTTCAAAAAAATTATTTGTAGCAATGTTGACAAAAATACTGAAAAAAATTGATTTAAAGCTGAACTCCAGGTATGAATTGTATTGCATAGTTACATTGGGCTAGCCTGGACCAAAATAAGTATGTATATGCCATACCCGTGGGACCCTTTGCCCCTGCTACAGTGATCACCACCTGTCATCCAGGCGCAATTTACAGAACGCTTTGCATTTTTTTCATTGAATGCTCTCAGTGTTCTCAGGTTGGATAAGTTGGACACAGTCTCCATCTCATGAAATCAGAAAATGCCTTGCATTCATTGAAAAAAATGTTAATGGCGCCAGTGCCAAGTGAGCAACCCCTTACGGTTACTATGCAGCATGACAGCTGCAGCAGCCATGACTGTATAGCAACCACTTCTGTAGCGATCCTCTGCTTCTAAAACAGTCACACAGGTATGGTATTTGTATACTTATAATAATCTAAACTTACCTTAGAACAAAATTTATAATGAGTGAAGGGCGAAGGTACTTACAATGACTCTGCCTCCAACAGACAGAAGTTTCAGGTCATTACTCAGATTTACATTAGAGAGCATTTCCAGGATGACATTAATTCCTTCTCCTCCAGCTGCTTCCTATGTAACAAAACACAGAATAATTAGAGGCACCATCCATCAATAAATGCTTATTATTTCAAATTATAACTAACTAACTATCTTTAGCTTTTTTTTGTGGACTCTGAAAATAAGGCTAATGGCCAGGTTTCTAACATATTGCATATCAACTCAAGGAATTCTAAAGTCTTCTGATACTAAATACAAATGAAGACATTTCCAGCTTGTTGCGGTCTGCTGGAGACTTCCCTCCAATCAAAACTGCCCGTCATTCAGCGGAGGGTTGGACAGACTGCTTCAGGGAGATCACTGCTTTCACACAGCAGTCCTTCTGTACAGCCTGGGGAAGAGAAGTTACAACTGGCACTGGGGGGAGGAGTTACACCTGGCACTGGGGAGGGAGGGGCTACAACTGGCACGGGGGGGGTTACAACTGGCACTGGGGGGGGAGTTACAACTGCACAGGGGGGCTGTTACAATTGGCACTGGGGGATCGGATTTATTTTTTTTGCAAAGTCCCCTATGTGATGATTTTTAGGTGACAGGTTCTCTTTAATGAGACATGCAGGATCTAAAAGACCGTACATGTCTCCTCTGGGCTCTACTGAATGTTTTGCAATGCAGATCCCTTTGCAACACATCCCTTCCCGGCTATGGTACGCTGAGAGACTGACCCAGATGTGATGTCATACAGGTCGCTTTCCAGGTCACAGTAAGAAGGGGAGGAGAGCGGACGTGTGTCTGTTCTTCTCCCTTCCCTTCTCCCACCAGCCATGTTGGTCCCCCGGCCTACAGATGGGCAAGCGGAGACCAGAAAACATGGCGGGGTGCCAGTACCGGGGGGTGTGTGTGAGCAATCGGGCGATAGCGCAGCCGCGCCAAACGCTTTCAGGAGTCTGCCTGTCAGTTTTTCACAATCTCCTGGTAGCTGCAACCAACAGATTGTGAGTGAACCCCCCCCCCCAATCAGGTCTGTACGATATACGTATGACCTGGCACCGAAAGGGTTAATGTCCAATTTGTATGACCATCTTAATAGTAGAAGTCCGGTCAAATATTAACTAAGCCAAAACCTGCTCCCACCCCCGTTTGAAGCCTATTCTAACTACCCTGTAAAGAAAAGATGTGTATACTTACCTATTCTGAAGGCGCTTAGGTCTGGTCAGATGATCGGCTCCCAGCACCACTTTAAGCACTTGCCGACCGCCCGCCGCAGATATACTACGGCAGGCTGGCTCCGCTGTGCGAATCGCCGTACCTGTATGGCGATCCGCGGGAGCGACCCTGGGGGAGCGCGCACCCCCATTCGCCAGCGGTGAAGCTGATTTATGAGCCCGGTGGCCGCGATTGCTCCTGGGCAGTCGCGATCGCTCTCTGTGGAGAGAGAACGCCGATCTGCTGTTATTTTTTTACTAGTAACGGCGGCAATCAGCGATTTTTAGTGGGACTGCGACATTGTGGTGGACAAATCGGACACCTGACACTTTTTTGAGGACCAGTGACACTAATACAGTGATCAGTGCTAAAAAATATGCACTGTTACTGTACTGACACTGGCAGGAAAGGGGTTAACATCAGAGGCGATCAAAGGGTTAAATGTGTCCCTAGGGGGTGCTTGCTAACTGTGTGGGGGTTGCTCTGACTGGGGGAAGACAGAGATCCATGTTTTTGCTCAACAGGAACACAAGATCTCCATCTTCTCCCCTGTCAGATTGGCGATCTGCCTTATTTACATAGGCAGACTGCCTTTCTGCCACTCTCTGGAACAATAGCGGGTGGCCGGCGGATATCGGGTCTGCTTGACCTGCTGTTTGGCTCCCCCTCTGTCCAATCAGCGCGCCATCTAGCGGCTATTGCACGAAATGATGTACAGGTATGCAATTTCATGCAATAGAGCCACTTTGACGAAGTAAGTGTACATTAGGGAGTTGGCAAGTGGTTTTACTGAATCGCTTTGGTGAGGCTGCTCCCCTGCAGCAAAGAACCCCCAAATGAAGGGCAAATGCTGAGGGAATTCTAGTAGATAGCAGCAGGGGCATCATTCCAATGAGGATAGAGTCCAGAGTAGTTTTTGTAATACTGAAAATCAACAAGACAATACATTACTGGGGTTCACAAACTCCCCCTTCATCAGGGCTTGTATGTCATATCACATCAGGAATAACTGGACTCCGTAAGGTTGGAAAGAATTTGTAAACTTCACACCCAACATCAGCAGGTAATGCAGTGTGAATCCTCATGTTGCATTACCAGCTGCTGCTAATATTGCATGTGGAGTCTACAAACTCTTTCAAACCTTTCCTAGTCTAAGTATTTCTAAAGTGACAAAACATACAAGCCCTGATGAAGGGGGACTAAGTGAATCCCCGAAACAAGTTACTTTAATCATCTTGTTGATCTTTCAATAATAAAGAACTACTCTGGACTCTATCTCCAATAGAGTGGCATTGTATTTTGGTTTGATAGATAACAGACTAACATATGGAAGCCAAAAACGGAGATCTGCACACGTTCCTAAATACATGCTGCCGCGAGGACATAAGAAAAAGACAACTCCTGTATATGAATATACAAATAAAAGTGTTATAGGACCTTACCTGGATCTTCTCTATATAATCCGAGTCTCTGTGGTTGAAGACTTGGTGAGCACCATTTTGCAGGACTAAATTTAATCCCTCCGGGCTGCCGGCTGTCCCAAATACCCGGAACCCGTAGGCTCTGGCAATCTGACAAGCAGCTATTCCCACCTGTCAGATAATAGAATACACACGATGAGTCCAATATTTTTCTGAAGATCAAATGCTGGTGGCACAAAATAAATTCAGCCATAATGTTAGCTGAAGCTTTGCATGGCCTAGCAGTGAGAAACATTGCTAAACAACTTACACATCTACTTCAGCAATAAAGAGCAGATTAGATATCAGACCATAATGTTTATACTGACAAACCTGCTAAGGTAAACTTAAAGTGCGAGTAAACTCCCATCTCCAATTTTTACCTATAGGTAAAATAAAATGCCCAGAGGTTTACTTCCGCTTTACAGTGGTTGTAAATCTCAGACATGAAATATGAACAACGCTTATTCCTCTATAGTGTGTACTTGCCTCAGTTCAGAGTACTAAATTCCACTTTTGCCTGCTGCTTTATTCCTCCGATATCAGCATGAATCACTTCTGACAAGTTTTCCTGACACCAAGAGAAAAATAGTGACGGGTGGGAACTCCAGCTGATTGACAGCCTCAGCTCTGTCCCCATGTGCTGTGTAAAAGGGGGGGGGGGGGTCCCTTTCCTCTAATCAGTTCTCAGAGCTCTCCTCACTGAGCTCCGCAGAGTAACTCCAGCTCTCCACCCCCTTTATAATTGAGCATTTTTAACAGATGTGGAGAAAGAAAGCAGCAGATAAACAGGTATAACTTAGGTAGGAAAACTTGTTTCATCTCTGTGTATCACCTGAGGTCACTCCACAGGCGTATATGTGAGGGTTTACAACCACTTTGGGCTCAAAACTTTTCTAAAGCAACAACAGTGGTGCAGCACAGGGACCTTGTGATGCCTGTACACAGGGGCGTAACTACAGGGGTTGCAATTGCAACCAGACCCCATGCTCCAGGGGGCCTGTGCATCTCCCCTGTGCACCTGGATGGGAGGGGTGGCGGAGGCAGCATGTAGAGAAATCACTGTCCTCCTTTTTAGCTGCAGGAGGAAAATGGAGGACATTGGTTCTTCTGTATGCTGCCCCGCCACTCCTACTATCCAGTTCATCCCGTGTGTGCTCCCCTGGCTCCCCTCCCCCCTACTGTGCTCCCTTCCCTCTGCTGCCAGCTGCTGCAGGGGATGTGTCATAATAGAGAACCAGGAAGGGGGTCGGTAAATATGTAATTTATCAGCTTCTTCCTTTTCTGAATGGACAGAGTCATAGTCAGTGACATTGTAAAAAAATTAAAATAAAAATGATAAAAAATAATACAATTAAAATATCAAAAAATAAAAACTACTGACACCAGTGGATGAACTTCCAGGATCGCAAAGGTCACACTTGCGACCGGGTCCTGGCATTCCACCACTGTGGGGAGGCCCCAAGATGGCCGGAAGGGGGTCCTGCTGCGGGGCCTTAATAAGGGGCCACACAACAAGAGTAAAGGGCCCCAGGATCAGTGGGAAGAGCCCCAGGCTTGAAAGGAAGGGACCCGGCCAGGGGTCTGGGGGGCCCTTCATGGTTTCTTGCACCGGGGCCCTGAAGGTTCTAGTTATGCCTCTTCCTGTACATACTCCCTGTGTCCCTATAAAGCCTCTGGGGTCCTAGGTTTAGACCAGTGATGGTGAACCTTGGCACCCCAGAAGTTTTGGAAGTACATTGCCCATAATGCTCAGCTACACTGCAGAGTGCATGAGCATCATGGGAAATGTAGTTCCAGAACATCTGGGGTGCCAAGGTTCGCCATCGCTGGTTTAGACTGTTCATGGGGCCTTGACTTCTGCCAAAGTCAAGAATAATCCCACCCCTTCCTAACATTTAGCCCCACCCCTTTTATTTAACTAACATTCCAGATCATCAGTGGGCAGTACAAGTTTAGAGACCACGGGTGGGTCTTAGTCCCAGGACAGGGCAGGCATAACCTTGACTCGGGCAGAAGTCAGGGTCCCTACAATCTGGGCCAACTATCTAAGGGGGTTCCATGCAGAAAACTGAGAACAGTTTGAATAAATAATCATGTTTGCAAACCCCAACACGCTACCTCAACTTCAGCACTGTTGCTCTCTTAGAAACATTTTAGGCCATGACAGGTTTACGTCACCCAATCCAAGAAGGGTGCATTGATATTATTGTGTATGGCTACCATGATATATATATTCATTCTTCTACTTACCCCTCCACTTGCACCATGTACTAAAACCAGCTCTCCAGATCTTCCATGTGCTCTACAGGGAAAAAAATACCATAATGAAAAACAGATGATTTAAAAAAAAAACTACTACAAAATCAAAATCAGACAGGTGAGCTCATCAGTCCAAAGCTTCTTCTTCACTGTCCAATCACAAGCTGGGAGTGAAGATAAGACCCAATCGTATTACTTAACTGCAAAGGTGAAAAGTCAAGTCATAGGCTGACTACTGTCTGGCAGTGCTGAGTAAATCTCAGGATTGGAGTAACAGAAATACAGATCCTTTTGACAGATTAAAAACAGGTCTTATATGTGTGTTTCTTCTGTGTATTTAGCAGTTTTGCTTTAACTTAAAGCGGAGTTCCGCCCCCCCCCCTCCAGAAATGAAAAGTCAGCAGCTACACATACTGTAGCTGCTGACTTTTAATATTAGGACACTTACCTGTCCTGGAATGCAGCGATGTTGGAAACGCGACCGATGCTTCCATTGGCTGCCGGGTGCTGCCACCCACATTGCAGGTAAGGGAATCCGGCAGTGAAGCCTTGCGGCTTCACGGCCGGTGTTCTGCTGAAAACTCCGACGTTACTTCCAGTGAGTGTACACCAGGAATATTTGGCGATTCTGACCACTTGGTGTTATCACAGAACACCGACAGCCTTTACACTCTGTAGATGCTATATTTAGTGTAGATTGTTAGTCCGCCCGCTAGTAACCAAAAACATGGCCGCCTCCAAGGTGGCGACAACTAGCAGGCGGACTAACAATCTGCACTTATAATGGCATCTACCGGAGTGTAAAGGCTACCGGTGTTGTGTGAAAACACTAAGTGGTCGAAATCTCCAATTATTCCTGGTGTACATTCACTGGAAGCAATGTCGTTGGAGAATTCGGCAAGTTGGAGTTTTCGGCAAAACACCGGGTACCTACTGCACGAATTGCGCTACGCTCGATAATTGGCCTGGAAGCAGAGTGAGGAGTAGGGGGCCGAACCTCTGACGTACCTCACCGCGGCAAGGTCCGACGGAAGTGGGGATAGGGTACCTGTCAAAAACAGGTACCCACTCCCCCCTCTCCCCTGAAAAGTGCCAAATGTGGCACCGGAGGGTGGGGAGGAAACAGATAAGTGGAGGCTCCTCTTTTGAGTGGAACTCCGCTTTAAAGGGTTAGTTCACCTTTCAGAAAAGGTGATCCAACACCCTCCCTGACCCCCAGTTCCCGCTGTACTTACCTTCCTGGGTGATGAGTTGTCAGTGCCCATAGAGTTGGTGCACTGACCTGGGGATTAGAAACCCCTGCTCTTTAACCCCTTCTTTCTGCAGGACTTCTGAGACTTCTGGGACAGATCAGAGTGATGCTTTGTGCCAGTGCTGACCAATCAGAATCGCTCTAATCAATCCCGGAAGCCCTGCAGAAAGAAGGGGGAGAAGAGTGCATATTTCACATCACCGGACCGCTACACTGGCTGCGCAGGCACTGACAGCTCATCACCCACAAAGGTAAGTACAGCAAGGAGAAGGGGGAAGGGAGGAGGTAGGGTGTTAGTTCACCTTTTCTCTGGTGAAGGTAGACTCAGGCCCCTTTCATACGGGGTGGAATCCGTCAAAGCAGATCCGCGTGCTCAGCGTGGAATCCCAACTGAGCAGGCGGATGACAGGTCCGTGTCCGCTCCGCTATGCAGAGTGGACATGGACACAGCCTGCTGTTCTCTATGGGGTGGTTGGATGGAAAAAGGCTGCCTGTATCTATTCAACATCTGTCTGTTTTTAGTGGACCAGATCGAATCAGAATGCCGGTGGGTGACAGCGGAAATATGTCCGCTGACATCCGCAGCCCAATAGAGAACAATAGGTGGTCCAACCTGGGTGCTTGCTGTCTTCTCCGGTGCTGTAAATCGAGCTGCACATGCTTACAATGCTGGGCCAGTCTCTGAGAGCCAGGATGACTACTTGCAGTGCATGCACTCGAGTGATGTCATCCCACACTGGCCAATGAAGAGGCTCAAAATACCAGCATCAGCAGGATACCGTTTGACAGGGGAGTATTGACCCCTAAAGGAGTTGTAAAGTCAGAAGGTTTATTTTATCTTAATGCATTCTATGCATTAAGATAAAAATCCTTCTGGGTGTAGCAGCTGCCCCAGCACCCCCTAATACTTACCTGAACCCCAGCTCTGTCCAGTGATGTCCACACATCCGGGACTCTCTCACCTGACTGGCTGAGACACAGCCATGTTGCCATTGGCTCCCGCGGCTGACAATCAAGGTCAGTTAGTCAATCAGGAGAGAGAGGGGACGGGGCTGAACGGCAGTTCCATGTCTGAATAGACACACAGAGCTGCAGCTTGGCTCAGGTGCCCCCATAGCAAGCTGCTTGTTGTGGGGGCACTCGACAAAAGGGAGGGGCCAGGAGCTGCGAATAGGGACCCAAGAAGAGGATCTGAGCTGCTCTGTGCAAAATCAACTGCACAGAGGAGGGAAATATAACATGTTTATTTTTTTAAACAAGACTTTACAATCACTTTAAGTTCAGCTTTAATTATTTGTGTTATTATTGCATATTACTCTTAGCAGGATCCATTCTAAAAGATCAGAGGGGAAAAAAAACATAAAAAGAGTAAAGGGAATGGACAGCAGTGAAAAGGTAAGATAACATGAAAGAAAATAAACAATTTATTTACTAGTACGCAGTCTAAAGAATATTCTCCTTACTGATGCAAGCACCTAGGTAGGGAAAACACTGACCACATATGTGCCCAAGGGCCACTTGCGGACCCCGGGCAACAGGTTTAAGCGGAACTTCAGTCTCTCAATCAACATTGACTATTTTTAATTCTCATGCTGATAACATTAGTTAATGGAAAGGCAAGTTTAGTGTATTTACTTGGTTTAAAGTTATTTTTTACATTTCCTCAGTTACTTACAGGTATCTTAGAAGAGAGAAGAGAAAACCGAGCGCCAATCTAAGTGTAGCAATACAAGTTCTTTAATAGCAATTAAAAGAGTGTTACTCACAAAGGTGCGGTAAAAACAGGCATCACAAAGTAATGGAGAATCTGGGCGATGTTCATCCAGGGGGTCCTTCCAAATTCCTTGCGGAGCTGGCGCCGTGGAGGATGAGCTGCGATCTCCTGTGGAATGGCAGGGGATGTGCTGATCACTCGGTGGTGGTTGGGTAGCGTGGGTCCGCAGGTAGGAGGGTCATGACATCACTTCCTGGAGACACATTGTGGATCAAACGGCCGTTTGCTCATCCTCCACAGCGCCAGCTCAGCTAGGAATTTGGAAGGACCCCCTGGATGAACATCGCCCAGATTCTCCATTACTTTGTGATGCCTGTTTTTACCGTACCTTTGTGAGTAACACTCTTTTAATTGCTATTAAAGAACTTGTATTGCTACACTTAGATTGGCGCTCAGTTTTCTCTTCTCTTCTTGGATTCATACAGGGTTACTTCACCCTTTACCGCCAGCAGCCATCGAGGTGATCTAGCAACTCCACCGGACTTTGTCACTTGGAACTAACATTTCCCACTTGCCAATATATAGACTACTGCAGCAGTTCTGACATTCTGATTGCGCCAATTTCTCCCCCCCTACTTCCAGGTATTTTGCCTAGGTAAATTATGTCATACATCCCAGGAGTCTTCAGGGAGGGGGGAGGAGGGTTTTTTCCCCAGCTAAGCAAACCATCCTGTGACTGAGTGTTCAGTCAGAATATCAAACCAGATTGGGTAACGGAAGTGACGTTATCAGATTTGCTAATGTGACAGAACACCTGCAGCGGACATCTTACTACACCCAGCTACGTCTTGAATTTGAGAGTAATTTTAGCAAAAAAGTGAGCGGATATAAATAAATATAGTATATTGACATCTGAGATGCTGTTTCGATGTTACATTTTGAAAGAAGCAGGACGCCAGCAGTAGGAAAGCGGCAGAGGCCATGTTGGTACACCCCGCACTGCTCAGCGCTAAACCTTTAGGCTTTCAAATGTAAACATCCAAACAGCATCACAGATGTCAATATACAATATTTATTTATATACGCTCACGTTATTGCTAAAATTATTCTAAAATTCAAGAGGTAGCTGGGTGTAGTAAGATGTCCGCTGCTGCCTTCTGACTGAAGGCGTTAGTGGGGGAACGTATGTGCAGCTGACAAAACATCACTTCCGTTACCTAATCTGACGGGTTTGCTATTCTGACAGAACACCTGCATGCCTGAACTAAGGGCAGATGGATTCCAGGAAGTAAATGCTACAGGAATCATCTGCCCTTACTCAAGATGGCCACGGTCAAAAATGCTAGGGGGTGTTTTTCCATGTGGTTTCTCAGCAATATAAAGCATGGAGACAAGGATGGCCGAGTTTGCTTTGAACATTAAAAACAAATTAAATAGCCTTTTTGGTTTGTAGGGTGGAGATGCAGTGTAGTTCCACTTTGAGCATCAGGGATTCAAACCCTCACAGAATACATTAGACTGTGCCTTTCACCTTACTTACTTCTGGAAGAGTGCTCTGTAGGCGGTGAAGTAGGGGACAGATATGGCGGCTCCTTGATTAAAGTTGAGGTTTTCTGGAAGGTGGTAGACGGTATCTTCAGAGGCCAGTGTGTACTCTGCGTAACCCCCTGTAATGGTTGACCTGGTGAACACACGATCGCCTTTCTGAATCAAGGGATATAAGAATACATTTGTTTTACTATAAGAATGGCTCAGATTAGTATGTCCAGTCATCTCCCACCCCGTCTGCCTTTAGGCGATCCTTGAAAACTCATTTATTCTGGGAAGCCTACTCCACCTCCACCTAAAAACTGTACTTGAGTCACCTCAATCAGATAATCCCCTGCAGCTATTACCTTTTGTATAACCTCCCCCTCCCTTTAGATTGTAAGATCCATGAGCAAGGCCCATCTATTCCTTCTGTATTGAAATGTATTATAATTGTACTGTCCCCTTTCATATTGTAAAGCACTGCGCAAACAGTTGCTGCTGTAAAAAATTCTGAATGATAATGCTTTGAAAATGTTACCACTAACACGCTCTCCCTTCCAGATTTAATTTTCTTCCTAGGGTGCAATGAAAACATTTTGGTTGGAATTGGAACTGTGGAAGCTGCGTCTCAAAAAAGTCAAGCAGAGGACAGCAGACGAGTCACCAGTATGGTCTATAGGCAGTGGATCCCACTGACTGACTTGGGATCTGCACTGCATCGGAGTGTGGCCATCTTTGTAGAGGAGCAGGGCTTTGCTTTCTCATGTTAGAGCTGCTCCCTGATGACTGGTGGAGAAGCAGCTGGAGAGGTGGAGGAAGAACAAGTTCACAGAATGGAGGAAGGATATGTATGGCTATGCTTGCACTGCAGGTTCTCAGGTACAGTTTCCTTTACAGCAAGGAGAACAGGGAGCAGCACAGTATTGTGTCTCTATGAGGAAATGACCATAGTGGTAAAGAAGTAGGGCTTTGCTGCCTCGTGTTAGTTTTTCCATTATGGCCGGTACCTTGATGGTGGGGTAATGATCAAGAAGCCACAGGAGAGGAAGAACAAGAACTATTCCACAGAATGAATGCAGCAGAAGCAAGAAGATCCTTGCACTGTGGGTCCTCAGGTACAGCTTCCTCTCCAGCAAAGAGAACAGTGAGCAGTACATTGCTGTCTCTCTTAGGAAAAGTGGCCATATTGGTAGAGAAGCAGGGCTTTGCTTCTTCATGTTAGAGCTGCCCTCTCATGGATGGTAACTTGATGACTGCTGGAGGAATAATCATGAAGAAGCATGAGAGGTGGAGGAAGCACAGTTCCATAGATTGAATGAAGCAGCAGTAGATAGATCATTGCACTGCAGGTCCTCAAGGTACAGCTTCCTCTCCAGCAAGGAGAACAGGGAGAAGCACAGTATTGTGTCTCTTTGAGGAAATGACCATAGTGGTAGAGAAGTAGGGCTTTGCTTCCTCATGTTAGAGCTGTTCCCTTATGACTGATGCCTTGATGACTGGTGGGGT
The DNA here is from genome assembly GCF_965119305.1 of Pelophylax lessonae. Classification (NCBI taxonomy): domain Eukaryota; kingdom Metazoa; phylum Chordata; class Amphibia; order Anura; family Ranidae; genus Pelophylax; species Pelophylax lessonae. The sequence continues at coordinate 265,499,664 of NC_138775.1, read as the reverse complement.
AATGATCAAGAAGCCATACGAGAGGAAGAACAATAACATTTTTACAGAATGAAAGAAGCAGAAGCAAGGAGATCCTTGCACTGCAGGTCCTCAGGTACAGTTTCCTCTCCAGCAAAGGGAACAGTGAGCAGCACATTATTGTGTCTCTTAGAAGAAGCGGTCATATTGGTAGAGAAGCAGAGCTCTGCTTCCTCATGTCTCACTACTGGTAACTTGACAACTGATGGGGGAATAATCAAGAAGCAGCTAGAGAGGTAGAGAAAGCACTGTTCCACAGAATGGATGAAGCAGCAGTAGGTTGATCCTTGCACTGCAGGTCCTCAGGTACAGCTTTCTCTCCAGCAAGGAGAACAGTGAGCAGCACAGCAGCGACATCACCAAATATCACTCCAAATTTAAGACTAGCAGTCTGAGGCAGCAATGGCCTTATGGTCTTGCCCTGCAGATATTCCAGAGATAAGACTATAATCCTTCCACTTTATAAAACTCTGGTCCGACCGCATCTGGAGTATTCTGTCCAGTTCTGGTCGCCAGTCCTCAGGAGGGATGTGTTGGAGCTGGAGAGAGTCCAGAGAAGGGCAACTAAACTAATTAGGGGATTGGAGGACCTTAATTATGAAGAGCGTCTGCAATCGCTTGATTTATTCTCCCTGGAGAAGAGACGCGATAGCAATTTATAAATATCTCAATGGTGATCTCAGCATAGAAAAAAAGCTATTCAGTCAAAGGCATACAATGCGATTAGAGGAGAAGCGTTTTAACCTCAGGCAACGTGGGGGGTTCTTTACTGTTAGAGCTAACAGATTGTGGAATTCTCTACCACAAGAGGTGGTTTCTGCGGGAAGTATGGTGGCTTTCAAAAGACTCTTAGATGTACATCTCAAGGATCAGAACATTCAGGGCTATGTGAGATGATTACAGCCAAACACACCTACACAGGTTGAACTGGATGGACTATTGTCTTTATTCAACCTCACCGACTACGTAACTATGTAAGATATACAGGTATATGCCTGAAGGCACAGGAAGTACACAGGTATATTTCTTTTACTGAATTTTTATTACAATTTTCCAGTATGACAGAGAAAACAGAGCAGTACAGTAACAATGAGTGCATTTAGTATAATAGAGGTTGTACTTGGTTTTCTACCCAAGCGCTAAGTGGAAGAGACAACAGTCTGATACTGAAATAAAATATAAGAGGTTAAAAACTCTTAGGATATGAATTTGTGAAAGTAAAACTGCAAGGGCTGTAGAAACATATATGCACAAGCCGATGCCAAAAACGTGGGGAACAGTTTTCGGACTATCGAGGCAACATCATATAATAAACCCCTAATGTCTCTAGGATTCCATGACACAGAAGAGAGATGGGGGGGGGGGGGTTAAGCGAGAGGGTACACCAGTATATTTCAAAAGGAATTTAAGGCAGAAGGTAAATATTTCAGGGAATTGCTTAAACTTAAAATCCAATAAAATCAAATTAAAAGTATAATTTCTGTAGTGCCATGACTCTTACCTTAAATAATCTTACACTTTTTCCTACTTCTTCCACTATTCCAGAAACGTCTGAGCCTGGGGTGTACGGCAAATTTGGCTTCCGAGCGTAAGCCCCAGCCCTGATATAAGTCTCCACCGGATTTATACCACACGCACGAACTCGGATTAGAATCTGCAAATAATAAATGACAACAGTGAAAAATAAATACAACAATTTTTTTCAAACATTAGCAAAAAAATGTAATCTTTTTTTACATTTGAAAGCTGATTTTTTTTTTTTTTGTGGAACTTTTAGTCTATGTATAGATGTTCTGAAATACAAGCAAAGAGGTACTGACAGGAAGTTTTTTTCTCAGTTGGGTACAAAAAGGTTCCAAATGCATAGCAAAATCAATAAAGCTGAACTCCAAAGAACCAGCTAGACACACAGGCAAGGTACAGAAATGGTATTCGTGTTTTACCTGCAAAATATGTGTTATTCTGTGCAGCCAGTCTTGTGATCCAGACAGCATTGCCAGATCCTTGACCTCAACTTCAGCAGCTGCAAAAATTGGTCCAAAACAGACTCCCAGCCTGCTGATTGGACAATAGAGAAACTGAAGCACTTTAAAGAATTATCATTCTGCTCTTTTTTTTTTACCATTTGCATGTATGTGTGCTACACTTGTCGTTTTTTCACTGACTCTCGTGTTCTCAGTCTGCTGCCGATAGGAAATCATAGAAGGACAATTCAGACACTAGCTAGAATTTAAAAAAACCTAAACGTATATATATGTTTAGTGCTGGATGCTCAGCAATGGAGACTGGATGAGGTTTTGAACCCCTTACATACACACACACACACTGTCTGAATGGGCCTCCTGTAAAACCGCTGTGCAGCAGCACTCAGACTAGGAAAGGGAGACTCACCCTCCCTATTTGTCCTGGTGACCACTGCCAGTGGGACACATTGGACACTTCTGTGTCTGGAGGCCAGCAGATGAATCCACAGCACTCAGCGGGGGGGGGTTAAACAAATACAGCCACTGCACACCGATATTTGTTTTAGTAGTCCATTTATTTTACCATGATCTTAAAAGTGATTGTAAAGTCTTAAGTTTTTTTTTTTTTTTAAATAACAAACATGTTATACTTACCTCCTCTGTGCAGTTGGTTTTGCACAGGGCAGCCAAGATCCTCCTCTTCTCAGGTCCTTCACTGCTCCTGGCCCCTCCCTCCTATTGAGTGCCCCCACAGCGAGCAGCTTGCTATGGGGGCACCTGATCCTAAGCCCTGCGTTTCACCCTGAGCAGGGCTTAGTCACAGAATTGTGGTGAAATGTGTCAGCACCATGGACACAGACAGGAAGTGTTCTCCAATTGTATTTTAATAAAAGGACCACTAAGCTTAGATCGGCATGCGGTGCCGGTATTGGTTTACTACAAGATGTAGAAGAGAAGCCGACACCCCAAGTATGTGGGAGAGCAATAGAAGACATCCGTACTCCAATTCTATCCACTTTATCGTGCTCAAGACCAAAACATCAGGCACATAGGAGCTCCTCTATACCTGGCGTGTAGAATGATCGGAGCTCCTCTATACCTGGCTGTGTAGAAGGATCGGAGCTCCTCTATACCTGGCTGTGTAGAATGATCGGAGCTCCTCTATACCTGGCTGTGTAGAATGATTGGAGCTCCTCTATACCTGGCTGTGTAGAATGATTGGAGCTCCTCTATACCTGGCTGTGTAGAATGATCGGAGCTCCTCTATACCTGGCTGTGTAGAATGATCGGAGCTCCTCTATACCTGGCTGTGTAGAATGATCGGAGCTCCTCTATACCTGGCTGTGTAGAATGATCGGAGCTCCTCTATACCTGGCTGTGTAGAATGATCGGAGCTCCTCTATACCTGGCGTGTAGAGCGATCGGAGCTCCTCTATACCTAGGTGTGTAGAATGATCGGAGCTCCTCTATGCCTGGCTGTGTAGAATGATCGGAGCTCTTCTATACCTGGCTGTGTAGAATGATTGGAGCTCCTCTATACCTGGCTGTGTAGAATGATGGGAGCTCCTCTATACCTGGCGTGTAGAATGATCGGAGCTCCTCTATACCTGGCTGTGTAGAAGGATCGGAGCTCCTCTATACCTGGCTGTGTAGAATGATCGGAGCTCCTCTATACCTGGTGTGTAGAACGATAGGAGCTCCTCTATACCTGGGGTTTAGAACGATCGGAGCTCCTCCATACCTGGCGTGTAGAACGATCGGAGCTCCTCTATACCTGGCGTGTAGAGCGATCGGAGCTCCTCTATACCTGGCGTGTAGAGCGATCGGAGCTCCTCTATACCTGGCGTGTAGAGCGATCGGAGCTCCTCCATACCTGGCGTGTAGAACGATCGGAGCTCCTCTATACCTGGCGTGTAGAGAGATCGGAGCTCCTCTATACCTGGCGTGTAGAGCGATCGGAGCTCCTCTATACCTGGCGTGTAGAGCGATCGGAGCTCCTCTATACCTGGCGTGTAGAGCGATCGGAGCTCCTCTATACCTGGCGTGTAGAGCGATCGGAGCTCCTCTATACCTGGCGTGTAGAGCGATCGGAGCTCCTCTATACCTGGCGTGTAGAGCGATCGGAGCTCCTCTATACCTGGCGTGTAGAGCGATCGGAGCTCCTCTATACCTGGCGTGTAGAGCGATCAGAGCTCCTCTATACCTGGCGTGTAGAGCGATCGGAGCTCCTCTATACCTGGCGTGTAGAGCGATCGGAGCTCCTCTATACCTGGCGTGTAGAGCGATCGGAGCTCCTCTATACCTATCCACTTTATCGTGCTCAAGACCAAAACATCAGGCACATCAGGCTGACATTGACACAGATAGGGAGTAACACAATTTGCGTTATCAGCACTTCACCATAACCAGGGAGGGTGTGGGAGCGCCAAAGGAGGTTTGGGGGCAGCGTTGCCTCTGAATACTCAGCAGGGGGCCAACCTGTAAGTATTTGAGGTGCAGGGGATTGTACATACAGGGCGGGTGTACCTGGTCCTCGCCTGGTGATGGTACAGCGGCATCTGTTAGGAGTTTTAGTACTTCTGGCTTCCCGAATTCATGGACCCGAATAGCACGCATTAATCTCCCCACTGACGCCATCCTGGGCTCTCTCTGAAACACAAAAATAAATAATATTCATGAGTTGACGTGTGTCTGTGTGCTCAAAGAACCTGCAGAGAGACATCATGGATGATGGAGATCCATCCGGACATAAGAAAGGATGAGAATTCCTAAGGCCCCTTTCACACGATCGGCCCGATCGGGTCCGCCTATCCGTTTTTCAGGCAGACCCGATCAGGCCACCCATTGTCCTCTGTGGGGGAGGCGGATGACACCCGTCTGGAGTGTAATCCAACAAGATCCACTGAAAACAGACGTATGGGGATACGTTCGCCATCCGTCCAGGGGGTCGGATGAAAACGAATAGGCTGTCCATTTTCATTTGATCTCCCCATAGAGGAATGCAGGAATCTGACAGGTCTATCGCTGCACAGTGATTGGAGACGGACCAGTCATCCGCCTGCTCAATGGGGATCAACGGAGCGATCCCCCGCTGAGCAAGCAGAGTCCATCAGAACCGATCCGCCCTGTGTGAAAGAGGCCTAAATGTCATAACAAAAAGTCATCTTGTATTAGATAAAAATTATATAAAAAAAATATTCTCCTGCTTTAAAAAACCTAAATATATGAACTTAATAAGTGTGAGCTGGGCCAGCACTTTATGCACTAATTTAACATTAAATAAATTAAGCAAACACATAAATAATTAGGTGCAGCACTTACTAGCATTGAAAACATAATATATACTCAATAAAAAAAGAATTATCTTAGTGAAAAACATACATGTATATTTTTGACTAAGGAGATTATATGTTTATTGATTATATATTACTGTATGGTTTCAATACTAGTGAGCGCTGCACTGAATTTATGCACATTTGTATTGGGACCGGCTTGTGCCATAAGTCTCCTAGTGCACTCTCCATAGGAGTATAGGAGAAATGCTTTCTAGAGAAACACAGATGTAATCCTAAATTGTATCAACCCAAGAAGAGAACTGATATATACAGTATAGTGCAGAATACTAGTCCTTAGGGTGGCCTCCATATCTGGCATGCAGAATGATGGGAGCTCCTCTATACCTGGCATGTAGAACGATCGGAGCTCCTCTATATGTGGCGTGTAGAAGGATCGGAGCTCCTCTATGCCTGGCTGTGTAGAAGGATCGGAGCTCCTCTATGCCTGGCTGTGTAGAAGGATCGGAGCTCCTCTATGCCTGGCTGTGTAGAAGGATCGGAGCTCCTCTATGCCTGGCTGTGTAGAAGGATCGGAGCTCCTCTATGCCTGGCTGTGTAGAAGGATCGGAGCTCCTCTATGCCTGGCTGTGTAGAAGGATCGGAGCTCCTCTATGCCTGGCTGTGTAGAAGGATCGGAGCTCCTCTATGCCTGGCTGTGTAGAAGGATCGGAGCTCCTCTATGCCTGGCTGTGTAGAAGGATCGGAGCTCCTCTATGCCTGGCTCTGTAGAAGGATCGGAGCTCCTCTATGCCTGGCTCTGTAGAAGGATCGGAGCTCCTCTATGCCTGGCTCTGTAGAAGGATCGGAGCTCCTCTATGCCTGGCTGTGTTGAACGATGGGAGCTCCTCTATACCTGGCTGTGTTGAATGATGGGAGCTCCTCTATACCTGGCTGTGTTGAATGATCGGAGCTCCTCTATACCTGGCGTGTAGAAGGATCGGAGCTCCTCTATACCTGGCTGTGTAGAAGGATCGGAGCTCCTCTATACCTGGTTGTGTTGAATGATGGGAGCTCCTCTATACCTGGCTGTGTAGAATGATCGGAGCTCCTCTATACCTGGCTGTGTAGAATGATCGGAGCTCCTCTATACCTGGCTGTGTAGAAGGATCGGAGCTCCTCTATACCTGGTTGTGTAGAATGATCGGAGCTCCTCTATACCTGGCTGTGTAGAAGGATCGGAGCTCCTCTATACCTGGCTGTGTAGAATGATCGGAGCTCCTCTATACCTGGCTGTGTAGAATGATCGGAGCTCCTCTATACCTGGCTGTGTAGAATGATCGGAGCTCCTCTATACCTGGCTGTGTAGAATGATCGGAGCTCCTCTATACCTGGCGTGTAGAAGGATCGGAGCTCCTCTATACCTGGCTGTGTAGGTGAAATAATCGGCGGTCTGTTATACCTGGTGTGTAGATGGAATGTTCGGAGCTCCTCTATCCTGGCATGTGGAATGATCAGCATTTAGTACATATGACCTTTGTTCTGCCCCTGGGACGCCCACTTCTAATCCACCCCCTGTATGAGTCGGGTAAACTCGCTGACCTATAGCTGGCACTAACACTGCAGTCAGCAGATTGCAGATCCCAGAGAAACCTCTATAGCTAAAAACTCACTAAAATACACATCATACATGTAATACACATCATACATGTAATACACATCATACATGTACAATGGTAATGCATGCTTTGCAGTGATTTAAATGCAAAATATAATTATACAATAAATAATATAATAGAACAGAATACATTTATCAGGCAGGATCTCTACAATCCCACAACCAGCACAGACAAGGAAGCCATGCTGAGACTTGTAGTTCTATAACAGTAATGTCTGTAGAACATTCAGCTCAGAGATCTTCTATACAGAGAACTCACACATCTCTCTCTTACCTCCACACTCAGCACTGATCAGTCCCAGCAGAAGCACTGCTCTGTCTGACCCGTCACCTGTTGCACACGGGGGGGCGTGTCACTACCCAACAAATACAGCAACCGCCATCTTTAGTGTGGGAAAGCGTAAGGGACTATTATGTAGTTTGAAGTTGTGTTAGGATACCTGTATCTGGCGCTTAATAGAGCATACTGGTACTTGTAGTTACCCCTCAACTGTAAGGTCGCTTTATAATGCTTTGAGTATCACTGGGCTTGCCAGAAGTAAAAATGGCGGCTGGTTAGTGAACTGATAGGAGGATGTTTGTCCCTTTTCTTCCGCCGTACAAAGCAAGGCTGCTTCCTGACAGCGTGCAGAGAGGAGTCTGTATACATGGGATAGGAAGGGGAGAGAACAGGTGTGTACAACAGGGTGGAGGAGATCAGGGCTTCCATTATGGATCATAGAGCAGCTGAGGGACACCATTTATAAATGCATTCTATATTTCCATATCAATCTCCTCTACAGGCTGGAGACCCAGAGATCCTCTATTCTGCTGGACTGTCAGAGCCATAGAGATCCTACAACCTGAGGATCCTCCAGATCCTGACCATTACCTTACCCTGATAACTGATCTGCTAGATACAGAGATCCTACAACCTAGGAAACCTAAAACAGAGACTCCCCAACCTTATCCTGGTGACTGAGGGATTAACCACTCTACTCCTCTGCTAGATCCAGAAATCCTACAACCTAGGAAGCCCAAAGCAGAGATCCCTCAACCTTATCCTGGTGATCCGCAGACCCATGGATCCACTACTCTACTGATCTGCTAGATCCAGGGATCCTTCAACCTAGGAAACCTAAAACAGAGACTTCCCAACCTTATCCTGGTGATCCGCAGACCCATGGATCCACTACTTTACTGATCTGCTAGATCCAGGGATCCTTCAACCTAGGAAACCCAAAATCGAGACCCCTTGACCCTATCCTGGTGACCTGCAGACCCATAGATTCACTACTCTACTGATCTGCTAGATACAGAGATCCTACAACCTAGGAAACCCAAAGCAGAGATCCCTTAACCTTATCCTGGTGATCCGCAGACCCATGTATCCACTACTTTACTGATCTGCTAGATACAGAGATCCTTCAACCTAGGAAACCTGATATCGAGACCCCTTGACCCTATCCTGGTGACCTGCAGACCCGTAGATCCACTACTCTACTGATCTGCTAGATACAGAGATCCTACAACCTAGGAAGCCCAAAGCAGAGATCCCTCAACCTTATCCTGGTGATCTGCAGACCCATGGATCCACTACTCTACTGATCTGCTAGATACAGAGATCCTTCAACCTAGGAAACCTGAAATCAAGACCCCTTGACCCTATCCTGGTGACCTGCAGACCCGTAGATCCACTACTCTACTGATCTGCTAGATACAGAGATCCTACAACCTAGGAAGCCCAAAGCAGAGATCCCTCAACCTTATCCTGGTGATCCGCAGACCCATGGATCCACTACTCTACTGATCTGCTAGATACAGAGATCCTACAACCTAGGAAACCTAAAATAGAGACTCCTCAACCTTAACCTGGTGACCGAGGGATTAACCACCCTACTCCTCTGCTAGATCCAGAAATCCTACAACCTAGGAAGCCCAAAACAGAGATCCCTCAACCTTATCCTGGTGACCCGCAGACCCATGGATCCACTACTCTACTGATCTGCTAGATCCAGGGATCCTTCAACCTAGGAAACCCGAAATCGAGACCCCTTGACCCTATCCTGGTGATCTGCAGACCCATAGATTCACTACTCACTACTCTACTGATCTGCTAGATCCAGAGATCCTAGAACGAAAACCCAAAACGGAGCCCCCTTGTCCTTATCTTGGTAACCCAGGGATCCAGTGATCTAGTGATCTACCGAACCCAGCAATCATCCAGCCTAAAGAACCCAAAACAGAGACCTGGTGACCCAGAGATCGACTGATCTGCTAAATCCAGAGATCCTGCAACCTAGGAAACCCAAAAAAGAGACCCCCTCGATCTTATCCTGGTGACCCATAGATTCATTACTCAACTGATCTGCTAAATGCAGAGATCCTAGAACCTAGGAAACCTGAAACCGAGCCCCCTTGACCTTACTCTGGTAACCCAGGGATCCACTGGTCTACCAGACCCAGGAATCCTCCAACCTAAGGAACCTGAAACCCTTTGACCTCATCCTGGTGACACAGAAATCCACAGCTCTACTGATCTGCTAGATCCAGGGATCCTTCAACCTAGGAAACCCGAAACAGAGACCCCCTCAACCTTACCCTGGTGACCCAGAGATCTACTGCTCTGCTAGATCCAGGAATCCTACAACCTAGAAAACCCAAAACAGAGACCCTTTGATCTTACCCTGACCCAGAGACCACCCCTGTCTAGTGACCTGCAGATCCAGAAATACTCTACTCTATTGATCCAAATCCAGAGATCCTACAGCCCACCTCTAAACCCAGACCGATACCTTACCTTGGTTACCTTCAGACCTAGGGATCCCCATTCTGTTGAGACTACGCACCCAGAGACCACCCCATGTGGTGACCCACAAACCGATGGAGCCTCTACTCTGCTGGTCTGCCAGACCCAGAGATATTGAAGTTTGCTGAATCTTCTAGGAACCCTATTCATCTCCGTTGACTGTTAGATCTACAGATCCCTCTTAATCTGGTGATGTCTCAGACAGAGGCCCTCTTCAGATAGCGGTTTAATCAGAACCAGAATCCCTCTTGATTCTGGTGAACTCTGGACCCTGAGAAAATTTTCAGTCTGGTGACCCCTTAGACGTAGGTCTTTTTTTAGATGTGAGGAGCTCCTGACTCGAGGGGCTTTATTTATTGTAATAACCCTTCAGACCCAGGTGTCCTAAGCCTGGTGAACTCCCAGAGGGAACTCCATTTTGGCAGAGTCAAAGTCTTGAGAACCCCGACCCCAGGAGCTGTCTTCAACTTGGAGAAGTTTTATACATGGAGGTCCATAATTAAGTTTCTGAAAATCCACTTTGGTTGCAGCAACATGGAAACAGAATCTTCTACAAGCAGTCAACAGAGCCAGAATGGCCACGGAAGCCTAGTGAACCAAAAGACTCCTTCAGATTCACACAAACAACAAACTCTGCCCTCCATTGGGCCTTTTTCCCACTGGAAACTCCAAGCTTCCCTCAAAACGGACCTCAGTAAGAAAGGCAGTGTGGACAAAGACATTGAAGAGATTGTGTGGCATGTTAACCTCCAGGACTGTTACTTCACCACCAGCTCCTGCTCAGGCAGGATTATTATCATCGATGAGGTAAGGGTTCATTGACATGGCCTTGAGGGATATCTGTGGTGAATCAATTCCGGTTTATCATAAATGCAATGCAACAAAGTTACTGCAGCCTCCTATACGTCTCAATATATGCACCTCTGTTTTTGCTTGAATATTGTTTTATGTTTACATGTAAAACATACCTGAATAGATTTCCGTATGCTGTGCATTCTCTTTAAAATGAACCTGTGCTTTACCAAACCTCCAAACGTACTAAAATGGGAATGAGGCACACCTTTTAGCAGAAGTATGTTGGCAATTGACACACCCCCGCCACACCCCCTTTACCGCTTGCCGACCGCCGCACGACTATTTACGGCTGCGGTCAGCCCCTCACAGGCAAAACCATGTAGGGCTACGTCGCTAGCCTGTGAGGCTCTAGGGAGCGAGCACGCGCCGCCGGAGGCGCGCTCCCGTGCGGTCATGGACCCCCCCCCCCCGCGTGTGCCCGGCAGACCCGATGTCCACCGGGCACTTGCGATCGTCCGTTACACCAGAAGAAAGGCAGGCGGTAATGTAAACAAAGCCGCCTGTCATTCTTCCCTGTGTAAGAATGGCGATCACACGGTTCTGCTATGTAGGACCGTTGATCACTGTTCTTACACTAGTAGCCACAGCCAATCACAGTTAGCCCTAGGACACACTTAACCCCTCCCTCTCCAATAAAGTTAACTCCTTCACTGCCAGTGTCATTTTTACAGTAACCGTGCATATGTATAGCACTGATTACTGCAGTAATGTCACTGGTAACCCCAAAAGTGTCAAAAATGTCAGTCAAGGGTCCAATCTGTCCGCCGCAATGTCGCAGTCACGTAAAAAAAAATCGCAGATCCCCGCCATTATTACTCGTTAAAAAAAAAAAAAAACAACAACAAAAATGACAAAAATCTTTCCCTTAGTAAACGCAATACCTTTTGCGCAAACCAATCAAAATACGCTTGTTGCGATTTTTTTTTTTTTTTTTTTTTTACCAAACATAGGTAGCATAAAACAAATTGGCCTAAAATGTTAAATTTTGATTTTTACATTTTTTTGGGGGGGAATTTCATATAAAAAATGTGAAAAATATTGTTATTTTTGCAAAATTTACGCTCTTTTTTTTGTTTATAGCGCATGATCAAAAATCGCACAGGTGATCAAATACGACCAAAAGAAAGCTCTGTTTGTGGGAAAAAAAGGACGTCAAATTCGTTTAGGTACAGCGTCGCACGACCGCGCAATTGTCCGTTAAAGTCACGCAGTGCCGAATCACAAAATAGGCCCTGGTCAGGAAGGGGGTAAAATCTTCCGGGGCTTAAGTAGCTAAAGGAGAATTATACAAAAAAAAATATTGGTTAAACCCACAAGTGTTTTTTGTTTTTTTTTTTTTTTTTTGGGCTCTTGAATTTTGCAAATGCAGCAACTTAGAAATTGGGTGAAAGGTTTAGCCCCATAAAATACTTTTTGATAATGCATTTTATTAGACCAAAATTAGGGACAAATGAGGAGGGAGGGAGCGACAGAGGGACTTCATTCCAAATGAGGGATAGTCCCTTGAAATCAGGAACAGTTGGGAGCTATGGCTTTACCCTTGCAGAGTAAAGCCACAGGTTTGATTTAACCTGGCTGGCCCGACCAGGCTCTTACCCTTACCTTTCCTTTGTTTCCATGGGGCAGTAAAGATTCCTATGGGGCATCTCCAAGTATGGGGGAGCATATGGCTCACTCCCTTCCTCCCTTCACTTGGAACTTATACAGGATACATTTTCACTTCCGTCGGCAAACCGAGTGTAAGCGGATACTGGGGCTGGTATAAAACTGCATGGGCGACATGGGATCACTTTAGGATTCATTTAAAAATATGAAGGCTATGATATTAGAATTAGAAGGCCCCTATTGACATTGCAAGAAGAAACTTTACAACAAAATTATCTCTTTGCATATGGAGATCCTACAGGCTGAGGAACCTCTAGACCCAGACCGTTACCTTACCCTAGAGATCTTCAGACATAAAGATCCCCATTATAGTGAGGCTATGAACCCAGAGACCACCTCTGGTGACCCATAGGCCCAGAAATCTACTAGTCTACTGATCTGGCAGACCCAGAGATCCTACAACCTAATAAAACCCTAAACAGAGAACTTTTTGACCTTACCCTGGTGACCCATAAACCCAATAAACACCCCTGTCTGGTGACCCTTAGACCCAGAAATCCTCAACTTTACTGATCTGCTACATCCTTAGATTTACCGAGCCTACAGCCTGAGGAACCTCTAGACCAGGGGTCTTCAAACTATGGCCCTCCAGCTGTTCAGGAACTACAATTCCCATCATGCCTAGTCATGTCTGTGAATGTCAGAGTTTTACAACGCCTCATGGGATGTGAAGTTCCGCAACAGCTGGAGGGCCGTAGTTTGAGGATCCCTGCTCTAGACCCAGACCATTACCTTACCTTTAGAGACCTAAAGATTCCTGTTCTGGTGAGGCAATGGACCCAGAGGCCACCTCTGGTTACCCATAGGCCCAGAAATCTACCTACTCTTTTGATCTGCCAGATCCAGAGATCCTACAACCTAGAAAACCCAAAACAAAGACCCTTTGACCTTTCCCTGGTGACTCACAAACCCAATCAACACCCCTGTCTTGTGACCCGTAGATCCAAGAATCCTAAACTCTAGTGGTCTGCTAGATTCTTAGATTCAGAGATCCTACAGCTCAGGGAACCTCTGGACCCAGACCATTACCATACCTTAGAGACCTAAAGATCCCTGTTCTGTTGAGGCTATGGACCCAGAGATCACCTCTATCTGGTGACCCATAGGCCCAGAAATCCACTACTTTTCTGATCTGCCAGACCCAGAGATCCTTACCCAGGTGACCCTCAGGGTGCATCTCTTTCAAATTATTTATTTTGCAAACACCAGCTCCGTATACTATAATATTCCATTTATTAAATCGTACTTCACAATTATACAATTAATCAGACTCAGTTGTTGATAATGCTTTATTACGTTGTCCTCAAGGACCAAGCCAACAGAGGACCAATTTGTGAGATGGTCTAAATTTCGCATGATATTGATTTTTGTTATGCCCAAACGCAAAATATAGGTGCCACCCAGGTTAAAGGTGAAGTCCAGGATAAAGGAGCTTATTCATGGGGAATGTTGATTTTTCTGCTGCTGCCATTGAAATTGTAGATGTACTCTAGAATAAAAATGGCAGTCAGACTTTCATGGTGCCTTGGCAGTCTGCAGATCCTGTGTTTGCCTAACATTTCTGTTTTCTTAATAAGTTTTTTACAGATCTATCTTCTCTTTCTCCTCAGAATTCTGATCTCTCCATAGTGCAGAAGGAGAACTGCTCTTGGCTTTTTGTGACCCATGACCTCTGTAGCATAGATGATGTGGTGAGTACATGTAAGGCACGGCTATTTATTGCTGATCAGAAGAGAAAATGTGTTAAAGTAAAAAAAAAAAAAATGTTTAGAATAACAAACATGTTATACTCGCATGCTCTGTGCAGTGGTATTGCACAGAGTGGCCCCGACCCTCTTCTTCTCATGCCCCCTGGTGGCGATCCTGACTCCTCCTCCTCTTCGTGTGTCCCCATATCAAACAGCTTGCTATGGAGGCACACAGTGTCTGCGCGCTTCCAATCTGTGTGTCTATGGAGTCGCACTCCTCAGACTTACACAGCGGGACATAGCCCTGCCCCCCCGCTTACTCCTCACTGCATTTTATTGACAGCAGCAGGAGCCAAAGGAGGAAAAGAGGGGAGAATAGATGCAGTCATGCCCTCTCTTCTTCACATGGGAGGGGGGGGGGGGGGGGGTTGGACTGCAAGGAATGCATTAAGGTAAAAATTGTTTTTAACTTTAGTATCACTTTAAATGCAGCATATAGCCCAATTCCAGGAAATCTGAAAATGATCCCTTGTAGTGCGCATGCACTACATGGGTTAGCAGCTCGATTATTCTAGGGGAGAGTAAAAATAATTTTACTGACCCGATCCTCCACTCCACTGGCAAATGGCATTTCCCTATGCTGCGACAGTGGACTATTCCTCAGGGTATTACGTCCAGTGGAGGGCTATTGACTGGTAACTTGGGCTTGTGCCCGTTTATGTACTATAAAAGCTCTGTAGCCAATGTAATCTGGGTCACATATCTGTTGGAGGATATGTGGTCCGCTGTATGGCTATATGGTGTTATACTCTGAAGTAAACATATAGAGACGAATGCAAACCTGATTGGCGTAGATGTCCTTTATTTCAAGGCTCATCTTAACACCTGCACTGGTCTTGATAATATCAGAACCTTAGACCACCAGAGCATGGGGGAGAATACATCGCAGGGACTGGTTTACCAGCATGGATGATTGGATACACAAACATTAATTTCTAAGCTTTCTAGACCTAATTTTCAAGTTTACCAGAGCAAAGATAAACGTGTCCAAAACTGATATTTTAGTTCTTGGTAGATCCTCAAGATCTTTTCAGGTTGTCTGATATCTGTCGCGGTTAATGGTTTCCATACATTGCTAAAAGCTAATGTTTCCCAGGTCCTAATAGCAGTCCTAATTCCTGGTCGGGCATGTTATTATGTGCAGGTTGTCCTCTGTCCTTGACCTGGTAGCGCTGCTGAGATCCATGTTTTGTTTGGGCATCTCAGCTGTGGCAGATACCTGCCAGCCTAATGAATATCCCCACGGCTTGGTTCACATTTTTCAGGGCACGATTTCAGTGTGATTTTTCAAAGGTGTTCGGTGCAGTTTTGTTTACCAGTTCAAGTGCCATTCAGGTGCAAATTTAGGTGTATGACATTTGAATTGGACCTATAATTGTACAAGGCTCTTCCGAAAAACGGACTGCGGCTGTCCATGACATACAGTGGGGCCCACTTACAAAGAAATTAAGGGTCTATAGTTTGTATCTGCATCATCATGATAGAGACAGAATATCAACCACAAATCCAGAAAAAACACATGATATAAATGTTATAAATTGAGTTGCAAATTATTAATTAGTACTTGGTGGAGAAACCCTTATTGGCCATCACAGCAGTCAGACGTTTCTTGTAGCTGGTGACCAGGTTTGCACATATCTCAGGAGGGATTTTGGTCTATTCTTCTTTACAGATCTTCTCTAAATCCTTAGGGTTTCTTGGTTATCGCTTGACAACTCAAAGTTTTAGCTCTCTCTATATATTTTCTATAGGATTAAAGTCTGGAGACTGACTAGGCCAATCCATGACCTTAATGTGCTTCTTCTTCAGCCACTCCTTTGTTGCCTTGGCGGTATGTTTTGGGTCATTGTCATGCTGGAAGACCCATCCATGACCTATGTTCAGTGTTCTGGCTGAGGTAAGAAGGTTCCCATCCAAGATTTTACAATACATGGCTCTGTCCATTGGCCCCTCAATGCGGCAAAGTCAGCCTGTTTTAGCAGAGAAACAGCCCCAAAGCATAATGTTTCCACCTCCATGCTTGACTGTAGGGATGTGTTCTTAGGGTCATAGTCAGCATTTTTCTTCCTCCAAACACAGTTAGTCGAGTTAATGCCAAAGAGCTCAAATTTGGTCTTCTCTGACCACAGCACTTTCTCCCAATCCTTCTCTAAATAATTCAGATGTTCATTGGTGGTCATTGAGAGATGTGCCTCCATACATTGATGCTGATTGAGAGATGTGCCTTTATACATATGATGATCAATGAAAGATGTCCTAATACATTGATGGTCAGTGGGGGATGTGCCTACATACATTGATGGTCAATGAAAGATGTGTCTCCATACATTGATAATCGGTGGGGGATGTGTCTCCATACATTGATGGTCAATATAGGATGTGTCTCCATACATTGATGGTCAATTTAAGATGTGTCTCCATACATTGATAATCGGTGGGGGATGTGTCTCCATACATTGATGGTCAATATAGGATGTGTCTCCATACATTGATGGTCAATGAAAGATGTGTCTCCATACATTGGTGGACCATTGGGAGATGTGCAGGAATCCAATGCAGGTAGACCACTCAGGTGAGGTAGAACTCAGGTGCAGGTCGGATCCGCCATCCAGACAGTCAATCAATCATAGAAAAGACATGACTGCACTCCAGTATAATTGAAATCAAAATTGGAATATTTTTATTCCTCATCACAGACATCAATACAGGACTGGTAAGACATGGGACAGGTAATAGGTTGACGTGTTTCACGACAAATCCAGTGGCTTACTCATAACCATACAAATGGTGTCTGTAGGATGACCACAGATAAAGAGAGAGCAACAGCTGAAGCGAATGCATGATGATTGTGCAATATAAAAGAAGCCGGTCCCATCACCTGCGGTATACATACTCAGACACTTAAAAACAACAATCTATCACAAATTTTATGCATAGAAAGGAAGAGGGGAAAACCAGACAAACACTTCCAATAAAAAATCATCAAAGGACAATCAGAGCATACACATATACAAATACATAATGAAGAATATCCAAAACCAATGGTTGTTGCAAAGCTGTTGCTCTCTCTTTATCTGTGGTCATCCTACAGACACCATTTGTATGGTTATGAGTAAGCGACTGGATTTGTCGTGAAACGCGTCAACCTATTACCTGTCCCATGTCTTACCAGTCCTGTATTGATGTCTGTGATGAGGAATAAAAATACTCCAATTCTGATTTCAATTATACCGGAGTGCGGTCATCTTTTTTTCTATGACTCATTGGGAGATGTGCCTCCATACATTGCTGGTTAATGGATTATATACTTTCATACATTGACGGACAGTAGAAGGTGTGCCGTTTGCATTGGTGGCCAGTTGAAGATATGTCTCCATACATTGGTGGTCAGTCAAAGATGTGCCCCTTTAGATTGGTTCACAGTGGGAGATGTGCTCCTTTACCTTGGTTGTCCGTGAAATGAATGCCATGTTACATTACTTAATTTCTGAGGAACCCCTAGCAATTTCTGAAGGAACATTGGCTAAGGATAGCTGACCTTTCCTACTCTATTAATAAACCTGTTTTAGTTCTGTTTGTATTCCTATTTTGCCCCAGTGACCACAAGCTAGGATGTGAGAGAAAATCTAACCAGGCACACAGACTGAAAATGAATCCAGACAGATCTATCACTTTGACTTTGGCCTTATCTTAGGAAAATAATTTAATTTGGTTAATAAACTGAAACCCCCAAGATTAGTCCAAAGAAACAAATCTAACTTTCTCAATCATCCTTTCCTATAATACTGTTTTGTGTTCATTGATGTCTCTAGGTTACAGCTGTCCAGAAAGCTTCGGGAGAGGCAGTACTGAAATTCGAACCCTTCGTTATGCACGTCCAGTGTCGCACCATAGAGGACGCACAACTTCTGGTAAGATTTTTAGGGCCTGTTTAACTCATATTGACCATCAGATTCCTTGTTTCATTTTCCAGAGTGAGAAAGTTATTATACACACACTAAATAAGTATATTAACCTCTTTTTGCCAGCCGTATGCATATATGCGGCCACTCAGTAGTGGATGGGCTTTAACGCTGGGAGGCCGCATATATGCGACCCTATGTAAACCTGTTACTGTACTGAGTGTGCGCACCTGGCACAGTTACCAATGAGTTGATTACCAATGATTAAGCACATGATGTGAAACGCGTCTGCTGATCCAGTTTGTCCTGTATGCTTTGATGTTGGACCTTTGATTTTGCAATAAATCGTTTTCCTATTACTGGAAGTGCCGCTTTTCTTTCTACACATGGACTTTCAAGGTTGCGGTCCTTCGGCGAGCACCCAGTAATTCAGGATTACCACAGCCTACTCTGGATCCTTTGTTCAGCTGACAGCCTTTGGGCTTTGATTTGCGCCTCTTTCTTGCTCTTTAACGCTGGGAGGCCGCATATATGCGACCCTATGTAAACATGTTACTGTACTGAGTGTGCGCACCCGGCACAGTTATCCTCGCATGATCGGAATGCCTGCCTCCCGGCATTTAGAACCTCGAAAAGGGCTTGGAGGTGGCAGTGGGAAGGGGTTAAAGTGGTTGTAAATCCTCACATTTACCCATGAAGTGACTGGCCTCAGTTGAAACAAAGAGATGAAACCAATCCTCCTACATATAGTTGTACTTTTTTATGCGCAGCCGCTCTGCTTTAGAGCCATTCTAACAGCAGAATTTACACAGAATTTATGAGCCTCAGAAGGCAGGGAGCAGGGATCTGATGCTGCACAGCATACAGCAGGGAGCTGACTGTTATCTGAGACTTGAATGGAGGGAATGGACACACCTCCCTCTACACAGACTCATAGGGAAACGTGCACCGCTGAGGCTGTCAATCACCTGCTGTGTGCTGGAGGAGGGTGTGCGGCCATCTTCCAGAGTTGTCTGGTGTCAGCATAGACTGTCAAAAGTGACTTATGCAGGGGAAAGAGAGAGGCAGATACACACTATACAAGGATATGTTTATTTTTCATTTCAGAGGTTTACAATCACCTTATTTATGCACTCCTGTAGGCTTTAGGAAAAGACCAGTAACTGTGTATAAAAAGGATATACAAAACATGAGATGTATATTCCCTTCTTGCACGCTATGCTGGAATCAATGCTATGGTTAACACGGTGCTGTATCGACTCCAGACTTGCCATAGTGTATAAGAAATATGGTAAATTTGCTGCGCTATGATCATAGGTAATGACATAAAACGTATATAAAACCAGTATAATCAATACCAGTAACTCTATTAAAGGAAAGCAGCTGACACAAAAAGACAAGAGAACTATATCTTCAGTAAATTGGTATGGGAAGGTGTCGCGCTAATCCAAAATACACAAGAAATGCTAATAAACGAGAAAAAAAGCCCCAAGTGTACTAGCAGAGTCCACATAAACTGTAGATATGGAGGGGTGCAAAACAGGAGAGTCCACCACCGAGCAGTGTAATAAGGTACTCTTACCAACTTGATAGACCCCACAGGCTCAAAAACTGCCCAAAGTATATTGAAGACAGAGGCAGGAAAAGACTGATGACATCCAAGCACTTCCTCTCATTAGCGACCAGATTGGGTTCCCCCAAATTCTCCTTCAGACACTCGGGAAATATAAAGAGAGAATCCCCTCATGGTGTAGCATATCAAATAATTTATTAGGGCACAAACAAAAAGCAGCTTACATTTGAGTTGTTCAAGATCAGCAAACAGCTGTAGAGTTGTGTGGATATCCCACCATCAAAATGGCCGCAGCGTCCCTCGTCTGTGCATGCGTCCAGGCGCCAGCCAATCCCGACGCGTTTCGTCAGAGTGACATCGTCAGGGGTGTGGCTTGGCCCTAGACGCAGGCCAATAAATAGCGGAGGGAAGCGGAACAACTAGACGTAATCCGGAAGCGAACGCCCATCACAGGCGCTACAAACACCGGAAGTCGCTCTTAACTATCTGCAATTGATGGCAACTCCAAAAGCAGATAAACAAGAACGATAAATGAGCGGAACTCGATACAGGCGATAAAGCAAATACCGGGTCCCTAAATAACATAAACTTATCCCCAAATTCATATGAGAATAGCAATAGAGCCCAGACTGGGAAGCGGCTCCATCTTGTGGCAGGAAAACTGTGGGGTCTATCAAGCTGGTAAGAGTACCTTATTACACTGCTCGGTGGTGGACTCTCCTGTTTTGCACCCCTCCATATCTACAGTTTATGTGGACTCTGCTAGTACACTTGGGACTTGCTTTTTTCTTGTTTATTAGCATTTCTTGTGTATTTTGGATTAGCGCGACACCTTCCCATAGTGTATAAGAGATGTCACCAGCACACCCACAGGCTTGTCTTCTTTTATTGTAAGATCACATAGTCAAGCTCCTCTACTGTATGTGATCGCAAAATAAAATCTTTGCAGCTGAAGACAAACCTTTTTACTTCCTGAATCCTCGCCTAGGAAAGGATGACCTATCCAGAGTTTTAGCACAATATCTGTGCATACGCCATGGTTTTGTAGGACTTAGTAGAGACCCATGGCATGTCTTGGAGTTGCCCCTGCACATGCCAAGGAAGCAGCAAGTTGCTGCCAGACTATGGGATCTGGTGGGATCTGGCAGAGACACATGACGTGTTTGTGCATGTGGAATTTCGGGCATGCGCAGACCCGCAGTGTGTCTGCCCATGAATATGATATTGTGTGAAGATGGCAGTGCAGGAGCAGAGCAGCACAGAACACATCTGGCTGCCAAGAAGATAACTCTGAGCCACATGGACTAGAATCAGTTTTTTCTTTTTTTTTTTTTTACGCAGGGTTGTGATTATAGCTCGGTAGGGTGAAGTTCCTCTTTAAAAGGACCCCTTTCTTTGCCCATTTGTGGGCATTTTGGTTCTGCTTCCTAGTAAAAGATTGCTTCAAGTGGACTTTTAAACTTCCACCCAGCCACTTAACCTCACTGCACTCCTAGCCCCCTCCTCTCACAATCAGGAATTAAATTTTTTTTTTTCTAAAAATGTTAAATCTTGTCTTAGGCGAGAATGAGGTCCCAGTCACCCGCAGGCTCCTGGGATACGAACGTCACACATCCAGGGAGTTCAAAAAATCAGCCTGAATAAAGTTAAAACAGTAGTGTACTAAAAAAAAAAAAAAAAAAACCCTGCAAGACAAAGGCATAATGAGCTAGTATGCATCGCAGCTCATTATGAAATACTTACCTTAGAACGAAGCCCTGACACGGACCCCCGGACACCGCTGTGGGAGCTGACATGATCCCTCGGCGTCTCTTCCGGGTTCGGCGGCTCCGGCGATGTGAGTGGCCGGAGCCGCGATTACGTCACTCCCGTGCATGTGCGCGGGAGTCATTTTCCAGCACTTCCCAGCAAGGAACTCTGAAGGTCCCCCCGGACCATTAGAGCGCATGCGCCACTCGCGTCAGCGGCTGCATTCAATGCAAATATCTCCTAAACCGTGCAGGTTTAGGAGATATTAATTGTACCTACAGGTAAGCCTTATTATAGGCCTTATTATAGGCTTACCTGTAGTTAAAACTCACAAAAAGTTGTATACTACCGCTTTAATAAATTAATAGGTACCAGCATCCAGATTGGAATCAAGATCAAATGGAAATATAGAGATCATGTTCCCCAGGACATGGACTCCAAAAATAGGGGAGAAGGAAACCGTATATGGTAAGGACTTTCTCAGTACCTCAAGTATAATAGACATGTACAAATCAAAAAAAATGATAAAATATACAAAATTTATTGAACATACAATGTAGTTAAAATTTATGGAAAACTCAGAAAAACATACAAAACTTAGATTTACAGACATATAGAATTCATGATGATACAAAGGCTGAGTTAGACCAGGCATTGGTCAATACACTTGAAATAGAATGTGCTGAATCCATTGGGATATCTATTCCTCTACATGTTTCGCCTCTAAAATCCACTTCCTCAGAAGGATTCTACTGTATGCACATTCTAAGGGTGGAAACATATATAATGTAAGCTAAGTTCAGTACAGAGTATACAATTTCAACAAATAGATTAGATTAAATGTACATTAAAAACACATTAGACTAATGTATTTGAATTTTTTGGGGGAGAAGTGCCTTAGTCAGGGAGGTGACTAAGAACCTGATGGTCACTCTGACAGAGCTCCAGCTTTTCTCTATGCAGAGAGAACCTTCCAGGAGAACAACCATCTCTGCAGCACTCCACCAATCACGTTTGTATGGTAGAGTGGCCAGACGGAAGCCACTCCTCAGTAAAAGGCACATGACAGACTGCCTGGAGTTTACCAAAAGGCACCTGAAGGTCTCTCAGACCATGAGAAACAAAATTATTTGGTCTGATGAAACAAAGATTGAACTCTTTGGTCTGAATGGCAAGCGTCATGTCTGGAGGAAACCAGGCACCGCTCATCACCTGACCAATACCATCCCTACAGTGAAGCATGGTGGTGGCAGCATTATGCTGTGGGGGTGTTTTTCAGCAGCAGGAACTGGGAGACTAGTCAGGGTTGAGGGAAAGATGAATCCAGCAATGTACAGAGACATCCTTGTTGAAAACCTGCTCCAGAGCGCTCTGGACCGCAGACTGGGGTGAAGGTTCATCTTCCAACAGGACAACAACTCTAAGCACACAGCCAAGATAACAAAGGAGTGGCTACGGGACAACTCTGAATGTCCTTAAGTGACCCAGCCAGAGCCCGGACTTGAACATCTCTGGAGAGATCTGAAAACGGCTGTGCACCGGCGCTCCCCATCCAACCTGATGGAGCTTGAGAGGTCCTGCAAAGAAGAATGGGAGAAACTGCCCAACAATAGGTGTGCCAAGCTTGTAGCATCATACTCAAAAAGACTTGAGGCTGTAATTGGTGCCAAAGGGGCTTCAACAAAGTATTGAGCAAAGGCTGAAAATACCTATGTACATGGGATTTTTTTTGTTTTTTATTTTTAATATAACTTAACAAAATGTGGAAAAAGTGAAGCCCTGTGAATACTTTTCGGATGCACTGTATGAGATCAGTTTTAGATGCTCCTGAGATGATTCACAGTTCATTAAGGTGCGTTTACCTTCCGACCTGTAGCAGATCTCCTTCTAAGCTGCTTTTTCATTGACTAGTTTAGTAGAGAAGAAGTTAGGCCCCCAACAAAGGTGACAGGGGACATCTTGTGGTGTGTGCTACTATGCAGGACTTTTACTTTTAAACTTAAAAATGTCTGACAGGTTCTCTTTAACACTTTGTTTCCTGTCTCCTTCAAGCATAGTGTCGCCATAAACTCGGCATTCCGAAATTCTGGCATCACGGTAGGAAAGAAGGGGAAAATCATAATGGTGAGTATTTCTCTATGCTGTGGAAAAAGGTGCATATTTGTATGTAAAAGTAGGTTTATGTCTTTGTTTGATCTGTTTGTACCCGTATATAGGTCTTCCTGGCTTGAGTAATAAATTAAGACATTCATGTCAATAAAAAGATAATTGTACTTTTGACATACAATTAAATTATTAAAGTAGTACTAAAGCCAGTTTTTTTTATTTTGAAGAGAGGAGAGAAGGATTAGAACTTCTTTCAGGTTTTTATTGCTGTCTGTGCCCCGTCAGGGAGGTTCACCCTCTTTTTATATGTCCTCATGACCTTTATTATTAAGAGTGAAAGGGAAAACCCCAAATTTTGGGTTGTCACCAGAACAGGAATAGAAGAGAAATCCTCTGATGGGGACACTAGTTCTGGTGACTATGGAGGGATCTCCTCTGACCTGCTGTTGTGGCTATGGGACAGGAAGTGAAGGTAAATCACCCCAGTGGGACACAGATGGCAGAAAAAAACGGACAGAGGCTATAACTGTACCTAATATTCGGTTGAAAATTTAAAAAAAATGGCCTTAGTTTTACTTTGAGGTGCTCTTCATACCTGGTTGTTCCAGTACCAGGACACATAAAATGATCATTTCTAAGCAGCGTGTACTTTGAGTGGAGTAAATCAGAGGTTAACTGCGGAGGGAAGGCTTCCCCGGGGGCACTGCGGAAAGAAGGCTTCCCCGGGGGCACTGCGGAGGGAAGGCTTCCCCGGCCGCACTGCGGAAGGAAGGCTTCCCCGGCCGCACTGCATCTATGTGCAAGGTATGCAGAGGCCTTATGAATACCTTAAATTTCAATGGACCTCAGACTGTGTTGCGTTTGTAGAGGCATCTATCATGAGAAATAAGATTCAGCTGGAGCAATGAGGAAATTTGTCTGGCTTTTATTTACCAGACTGCCTCAGACTGCTTCACAGCAGTAAAAAAGGACATAACCCACTTAAAGCGGAGTTACACCCAAAAGTGGAACTTCCGCTTTAGGGAGTCCTGACCCCCCCAACATGCCACATTTGGCATGTCATTTTTTGGGGGGGGGGGAGCGGGTACCTAGTTTTGACAGGTACCCGCTCCTACTTCCGCTCGGAGCGCCGCGGCGCCCTGAGCGGAAGTTCTCCTCTCCCCCTCCCTCCCTGCAATCTTCTGGGACATGTCAGAGGTCCCAGAAGATTGCCGGCCAATCGCGGCGCGCAGCGCGACTCGCGCATGCGCAGTGGGTACCCGGCTGTGAAGCCGCAAACTGTAACAGCCGGGTGCCCACAGCAGTGATGCCGGCGCCGAGGGAGAGGATCGAGGCTTCGGGCGGCCGCATCACTGGACCGTTGGACAGGTGAGTAAATGGCTGGAACTCCGCTTTAAGCCTACCATAAGAGAATCGCCTATTAAACAGTAAGCCTACCAAAAGAGAAAAAAGGGGAGAAACTGTTGATGACCCTTATTCACCCTAATCTAAAGTCCTTGTACCATGTCAGTAACTCAGAGTATTGAAGCCAAAGAATTAACATAAGAGCCAGGCAGCTAGCATTTTCAAAAGGGACCCAAGAAGAGGAGGATCAGGGCTGCTCTGTGCAAAACCATTACACAGAGCAGGTAAGTATGTTATTTTTAACGAAAAAAAAAGAGACTTTAGTATCACTGTAGGTTGGCATTGGATCTTTTGTTCCTTAGTCACATATACTTGTTTGAAGTGCTCCCTATGATAATGACCCGATAGTGTGTTGCTGTATTTCTAGGCGGTACGGAGTACTCATTGTTTGGAGGTGCCATTGAGTCACAAGGGGAAGTGTTTAGTAAGCAATGAATATATTGAATACTTGGTACAGACGGCAAACCGAAAAATGGAAGAGAACAAGACAAGAATCACCCGGTATGTTAAATCCCCATACTTCAGATTTTAGTAGGATATTGCCATGCTGGACGGGGAAAAGCCAGTTCCTTTAATGTTTCTAGCATAGTAAATTTGTTGTGTATCGCATACATTTAGTGTTCAACCGACGCACTAATCACTTCAGGAATGTTTGATTTTTAAAATTATCCAATTAGGTTGTCATGCACCAGCCTTTGTTCTCCTGAAGGGGGCAGCGCTGGCTCTTTTAGTGCATGATCAGGAAGACATATTTTAGATAGAAATATTCTGCTTTTTCTTTTGTAGGTCACACAAGCTCAGATCATACTGGTTACTTCTCTGTCTTTAGTATTGCAACTGTTAGAAGGAAGAATTATTGGATCTCCAGAAACTGTTACAAGTGCTATAAATTAAACATTAAAAACCTTTCTGACAAAAACTGGATTTTTGACTTACCGTAAAATCCTTTTCTCTTAAGCTCATTGACAGACGCAGGACTGATATATTGATATCCGTAGGGTTATACTGCCCCCTACAGGAGTAGGACACTAGGCAGGAAAAAAGTTCTGGCCACACCCATGGGCAGTCCCAGGGGGTATATCCTCTCTCTCCCTGCATAGGATGTCAGTTATGTAACAAAGCAGTGTCAGAGACTCATACCAACCCAACTCAAAATAGAGGGGCGGGTACTGCGTCAGTCAATGAGCTTAAGAGAAAAGGATTTTACGGTAAGTCAAAAATCCAGTTTTCTCTGTCGCTCATTGACAGACGCAGGACTGATATCTTGATATCCGTAGGGATGTCCCAAAGCAGTGCCATAAATGAGGGGTGGGATAATAGAAATAAAATCCAATCCAGAAGGCCAAAACAGAGCCAACCAGAAGAACAGAGGACTCATTGAACCAAGCAGATGAGACCCACCTGAAAAAAACAAAACCCCCAAGGTAGACCAAAGGTCCCCTCAAACAGCGGCCTGCAAAACCTTGCAGCCGAAAGAGGCATCCGCCGATGCCAGCACATCAACCTTATAAAATTTTGTAAAGCTATGAACCGACGACCAGGTAGCCGCCTTGCAAACCTGAAGCACCGACGCCTGATGGCGGAAGGCCCAGGAAGCACTAAGAGCCAGAGTAGAGTGCGCCTTAACAGGGAACGGAGGAACCCGACCCTTAATAGAATAAGCCTGTACCACCGTCTGTCTGATCCATCTGGAGATAGTCGCGGCAGACGCAGGCAACCCCTTTCTAAGGCCATCCGTGATCACAAAAAGTGAATCAGCCTTACGAAAAGAGTCAGTAGTAACCAAGTACACCCTGATCGCCCGAACCACATCCAAGGAGTGTAACGCAAACTCCCGAAGGATGACTGGGCTTAGGGCACAGGGAAGGTAACACAATATCCTCATTCAAGTGAAAGTCGGAAACCACCTTAGGAAGGAAGGAAGGATGGATTCGGACGAAGAACCACCTTATCCCTATGAACCACCAGATATGGGGAACGACAGGACAACGCGGCCAGTTCCGTCACCCTGCGTGCAGAAGTGATAGCCACCAAAAAGGCCACCTTCTGGGATAAGGTGAGCAAGAGAATCTCCCTAATATTTTCAAAGGGAGGTTTCTGGAGAACCGACAACACCAAATTAAGATCCCAGGGCGGCAAGGGCGCGCGCATCGGAGGAGCCAGGTGCCGCACCCCCTGGATGAAATTCCGCACCAGAGAATGAGTAGCCAGTGGCCTCTGGAAGAAGATCGCCAATGCTGAGACCTGACCCTTGATAGTGCTCAAGGCCAGCTTCTGCTCAACCCCCCGTTGCAGGAAGGCCAATATCCGAGCCACCGAGTAAGAACGTGGAGGAACCCCAAGGGACTCACACCACGCGATATAAGACTTCCATGTGCGATGATAGATCTTTCTGGAAGTCGCTTTCCTCTCTTTAATCAGAGTAGGAATAACTGAAGCAGACAAACCTCTATCCTTCAGCACCTGGCTCTCAACAGCCAAGCCGTCAAAGCCAGCGATCGTAAAGCAGGATGGAAGATCGGTCTCTGAGACAGCAGATCCTCCCTGAGAGGAAGTCGCCAAGGAGCGTCCACGACCAGCCTAACCAAGTCGGCGTACCAGGCCCAACAAGGCCAGTCCGGAGCTACAAGGATGACTGGAATTCCCTCCGCCTCTGTCCTGTGAAGAAGTTTCGGCAGCAACTTGAGAGGAGGAAAGGCATACAACAGCTGATACTGCCTCCACGGAGCAACCAGCGCGTCTGCGGCGTCCGCCCGAGGATCGCGGGAGCGGGCTGCAAACCTTTGCACCTTCCTGTTGAGCCGAGATGCCAACAGATCCACGTCCGGGGTGCCCCAATGAAGGCACAACTGGTGAAACGCCTCTGGATGAAGAGACCATTCCCCTTGATCCAAGGTCTGACGGCTGAGAAAGTCCGCCTGCCAATTTTCCATGCCCGGAATGTGAACTGCGGAAAGAGCCTGAACAAACCGTTCCGCCCAATGAAGAATGCCGGCCACTTCTACGGCCGCCAGAACACTCTTGGTGCCCCCCTGGTGATGGACATAAGCCACGGCCGTGGCATTATCTGACTGAATCCGAACCGGGTAGCCCCGAAGATGCTCGATCCAGTGAACCAAGCAAAACCTGATCGCTCTCAGTTCCAACACGTTTATCGGCCACCTGGATTCTTCCAGGGACCAGAGCCCCTGAGCAGCCAGAGACTCCCTGGTCCGCTCGCTCAGCCGGATCCGATTGTCCAGGGAATCTGGATTCCGGTTCCATTTGAGAAGAATCTCTATTTGGAGAGCCCGCGTATGAAACTGAGCCTGCGGAGACTCCGTACCAAGGAGGAGGTCGTCCAGGTAGCCCAGGACCGATATGCCCTGCAGCCACAACAGCACCAGAACTGGGGCCAAAACCTTTGTGAAAACCCGGGGAGCAGAAGCGAGACCAAAGGGTAATGCCACAAACTGATAATGGTCCTCTCCCACAGCAAAGCGCAGAAACCGCTGGTGTCCTGCGTAAATGGGAACATGAAGATAGGCATCCTTGATGTCTATGGACGCCAGAAAATCCCCCTGATGCAGGGAGGCCACCACTGTGCGAATGGCCTCCACTCCTTATTGCATCAAGTCCTGCACTGCCCCCAACAGAGCCGCTAGGCGATTCGGGGACAGTCGCATATTGGAAGGGAAGAACCGCACAGGTGGAAGTGATCGAAACTCGATCTTGTATCCCGACCGTAGGACCTCGTGAACGCGTTTGTCTTGAATCCTGGAGAGCCACGGGTTTGGGAACCGGCGAAGACACCCCCCCCCCCCACCCCTGATAGGGGAGGGGGCGCACCTTCAGGCTGAAGCGGTCTTATTCTCAGGTCTGGAAGGACCATATTTTTGCTCACCAGACCAGGGTCTCTTGAAACCCCCCGGGGGGGCTTTGGAGGGCTTCGCCTTGTCGCCGGCCCCGGAAGAGCGAAAAAACTTCTTGTGAGCTGAAAAGGAAGGTCCCTGTCTGTGACGAGGTTCCTTACCCTTATTAGCCTGTGGTAGAAAGGTGCTATTGCCCCCAGTGAGATCCTTGATAATCTCATCCAAGGTAGCACCAAACAGGCGATCCCCCTGAAAAGGGAGATCAGTCAAGGCTTTTTTGGAAGCCTGATCCTCCGACCAGCACTTCAACCATAGCATGCGCTGGAGGACCACCGTCGAGATCGACACACGCCCCAGCAATGGAGCAGCGTCCAGTGCGGCGTCACAAACAAACTGTAGCCCCTGCACCATTTTCTCCAGCAACTCCGCCACGGCAGGGGGGAGACTTCTCCCCTCCAGATCATGGCGTAACAGCTTGGCCCATTCCGTCAACGTCTGTGAAACCAGAGCAATGGTAGGAAACCAGCGGATAAACCGAAGGTGGCACCGTCCATTTTTTAAGGAGGGACTCTTCAAACGGATAGCGCCAAGCAATACGTTTGGGCATCCCTGGGGGTCGTTTTGGACGGACTCACTCCTTCTTAATGATATCGTCAAAGCATTTGGGAAAGGGTAACACCTTTGCCACCCCGGAGGGCTTGCGAGTGCCAAAGGCAACTTCCGTATGAGCTGCATCCGCAGGTGCAACCTCCAGTTTTAGGGTCTCCTGGACAGACACAATCAGTGCGTCCACTAGTGCCTTGTCTTGCGCTATGGCGGAGGCAGAGAGGTCATCCTCACTATCAGAGGAGACGGGGCGCGAGACAGCAGCCCCAGAGGAGGAACCCGCAGCAGCAGCGACTGGCTCAGGATCAGAATCTGAGGCATCAGACAAGACAGGGGTAGGCGGGGGTCACTTTTTAGCCCCCCGTCCCTGACAGGCCACCTCCACCCGGGACACAAATGACTCCAGGAACGCCGAAGCGCATCAATGGTGAGCGGAGAATCAGAGGGCCCTGCGGCCACCTCGAAGGGGATCAGGTGGGGACACATGTGCAGCAGGGTCCATGGTAACACCAGGAGAACCCGTCAGCAAAGTATGACAAAATAGAAAAAAAAAAAAAAAATTTTTTTTTTTTTTTTTTTTAGAAATGTCACCTAGCGCTACAGCGCCCCTCAATGAGAGAGAGACCCCCAAAAGACTCACCACACGATGCACCAGAGTCCAACAGGACTGCTCTCAGCCTTGGGGGGGGGGGTGTCGGTCAAAGGAGACGATGCGACTCGGCCGTCGACCGGTCGTATGCGACTCGGCGGGACGTTTAACCTGCGGACCAGTCCCCGTCCAGCGTGACTATGTTGTGGCCGACCCAGCGCGGAGCTAGGGCCTGCACGCGCTCGTAGGCCGGCTGGGGTGACCACTGGATCTCAACATCCAGCCCGTCGCCCAGATTCGGCATAATTGCTTGAAGATCTCACAGGAACAACTGGAGAAAAAAGCTAACTAAAAAAAGATTTATCTAAAAAAGCTTGCCAGGACCAGAGATCCCAGCAAGGAACTTAGGTCCTTACTCCTGACTAGGCAGAAAAAAAACTGACTTCCTATGCAGGGAGAGAGAGGATATACCCCCTGGGACTGCCCATGGGTGTGGCCAGAACTTTTTTCCTGCCTAGTGTCCTACTCCTGTAGGGGGCAGTATAACCCTACGGATATCAAGATATCAGTCCTGCGTCTGTCAATGAGCGACAGAGAAACAACATTTTATCTGATAATGAGCATGAAAGCAATGTGACTTTTACCCCATAGAGATTTTACAGTCCTCTTATTGATATCTAGAATGATTTTAGCTTCAGGTGTTTAGATTTAAAACTGAATTCTGGGGAAAGTCCAAAGTTACCTCTGCAGCATGCCTCCTTCTGCACTGCAAGAGTTAAATGCTGTTTTTGTCTGGAGCATCGGTGTTCAACTTCTTGATATAGGGGGCCTCAATTGCAGCCCCAACGTCCCTGAAGGACCGCACGCAATATTCAATAATGTAGTGCTACAAAGAGCTCTCAGAGACTGCAGATATGCAACGGGGGACAATCTGAGACTGCAGATATGCAACGGGGGACAATCAGAGACTGCAGATATGCAACGGGGGACAATCAGAGACTGCAGATATGCAACGGGGGACAATCAGAGACTGCAGATATGCAACGGGGGACAATCAGAGACTGCAGATATGCAACAGGAGACGGCCAGAGCCTGCAGGCATGCAGCAGGAGACGGCCAGAGCCTGCAGCAGGAGACGGCCAGAGCCCGCAGGCATGCAGCAGGAGACGGCCAGAGCCCGCAGGCATGCAGCAGGAGACGGCCAGAGCCCGCAGGCATGCAGCAGGAGACGGCCAGAGCCCGCAGGCATGCAGCAGGAGACGGCCAGAGCCCGCAGGCATGCAGCAGGAGACGGCCAGAGCCCGCAGGCATGCAGCAGGAGACGGCCAGAGCCCGCAGGCATGCAGCAGGAGACGGCCAGAGCCCGCAGGCATGCAGCAGGAGACGGCCAGAGCCCGCAGGCATGCAGCAGGAGACGGCCAGAGCCCGCAGGCATGCAGCAGGAGACGGCCAGAGCCCGCAGGCATGCAGCAGGAGACGGCCAGAGCCCGCAGGCATGCAGCAGGAGACGGCCAGAGCCCGCAGGCATGCAGCAGGAGACGGCCAGAGCCCGCAGGCATGCAGCAGGAGACAGTCAGAGACTGCAGGCACAGGCATGAAATAATGTAGTGCTACAAAGAGCTGTCAGAGACTGCAGATATGCAACGGGGGACGATCAGAGACTGCAGATATGCAACGGGGGACAATCTGAGACTGCAGATATGCAACGGGGGACAATCAGAGACTGCAGATATGCAACGGGGGACAATCAGAAACTGCAGATATGCAACAGGAGACGGCCAGAGCCTGCAGGCATGCAGCAGGAGACGGCCAGAGCCCGCAGGCATGCAGCAGGAGACGGCCAGAGCCCGCAGGCATGCAGCAGGAGACGGACAGAGCCCGCAGGCATGCAGCAAAAGAAGGTCAGAGACTGCAGGCATGCAACAGGAGACGGTCAGAGACTGCAGACATGCTAGGTAAAGAACTTGTTGGAGACTGAGCAGAAAACTGGGGACATGTTCAGGAATTTGTCCTAGACTTGAGACAAATTACACGAGAATGCTAGAGATCACATTGCATTGTAAATGAGAATGCTGTGGAGGAAATTATAATAGAGTGCTGGCTGCTAGGGTAGCGAGGGATAAGGTAAGTTCTCCGGAATGGGGCAGCACTGGCTCTGTTTTTTAATGGTGCCCTAGACAAAAAATAATTTAACTCTTGCAGTGTGGGGGTTTACTGCAAGGACAACTTCCTTCCACATTTCCTGAGTTTATTTTGAACAGTTTGAAATGTTGACTTTAAGGGCCATATTTTTACTTTGGTTTGTTCTTTCTATTTCTGCAGATTCTTTAGCTGCCTCCAGACGGCTCTACAGAAAAGGGATGGAAAGAGTGAGAGGGACCACAGGGAAAAGACTGACAGCTCGGTGTACACTCGGCGGAGGAGAAGGCAGGAGGTGACGGAGATAACCGATGGCAGTCCTTGTGAATCCCCAGGTGACCCAGAGACTTGCATTTCCTTCCTACATGATACAGACTAAGGCAATGGACTGGAGAGACAACTACTGGAGAATATTTCTGAATAAAGATTTCACCTAATCATCCAAACTTTTTTACAAACTTCTGATAAAGAAAAACATAGATATGTGTAAGCCATGGATATATGCGCTGCTGTACCTAAGATACTTATATGGACAAACTCATCTGCTTCAGATGCTCCAACAGCCCCATCACAGGATAGAAGTGCCTTAAAGCAGGGGTCCCCAGCCCTCGGGCCGCTGACCGGTGCCGGTCTGCGGACTGTTGATGATCGGGCCGCACAAGGAGAGACTGTGGTTCTCACAGGGCTATCACAAACCGCGATCACCACTCACCCCCTGCTGTGCAACCAGGCTCGTGTGTCCTCTCCCGGCTCCTCTGCCTACTCAACCGACTAAGTCATTAGAGGAGTAGGGGGTGGGTGGAGCTGCAGATCTGAATAGAGAGCTCCTCGCACCCCCTGCCCTGCTGATAGGATGACATCGCCAGGCAGGCAGGGGAGCGGGGACTGCGGTGTGAAGTGGGGCTGAGGACAGACTCTGAGTATCCTATCCTATCCTCCAGTACCTGGGAAAATTGGCTGCCATGAAACCGGTCCCTAGTCTGGAGCAAAAAGGTTGGGGACCGCTGCCGTAAAGTATATGTAAACCCTCACCTTGTAAAACAACTCATTCACTTTAAAAAATAGAAATGAAAAGCAAACCATTTGTATATACATATAAAAAAACATTATAAATACCTCCACCCCCCCCCCCCCTCTTTTTTTTTTTTTAATAAGTGTTAGAACTGTTCTTAGCTGGAGCAGGAGCTGGAGGAGGAGAAACAGCGGCACGCTAATCTTCCCAGTGAATGGCTGTGCAGGGGAAAGTGTGTCAGCACAAGCCTAATCATTGGGTTAGCTCCCAGTACAGCCATAAAACTGGCCATGCTGTGCTCTCATGCCTAGTGTGATCAGTTTTTATTGGAAATCAAAGGGACTAGTAGGAACACCAGGGATTTCACACAAAGGAAGCAATAAAAAGAGAACAGGAGACTTTTTCATACAAGTGCATGGTACAGCATATTCTTTAATGCCTCTGATCCCACACACACTGATCAATGATGTTTTATACAGAAGGTTTTGGCTCTGGATAAATCTTGAGACTAATAATTATATTCTTACCTTTTCCTGAATCTTCCTTTCTTTGTACATCTTCAGGATCCCTGCGGTAGTTTGAGGGGAGTGTCTATGATCTTCGAAATTTCTTTCCTGGTTTGTGCAATCTTTAACTCATAGATCTGTTAGAAAAGGTTTGGCTGTTGGAGGACTGTTTATGGTGCCTTTTGTCTTCTTGGCCCAAATTAACTATTTAACCTGTTGGCGCCAGCAGCATGCAAAAATGCAGCCTCTCAGCTGGTGGGCTTTGGCGCTGAGCAGCTGCATATTTGCATGCAATATTGCGAGAACCGCTGAGAGCGCGTGCCCCCGGAACAGTTACTGGCGGCTAACGGAAAGCTACCAATCGCTACTTGCGTTCAGGAACTTTCCGATCATGTGGTAGCCAATCACGTTGGTCACATGATCATAAACCTCGCCCCACCTCCTGGCACCGGCGTTAAAGTGTACTAAAACCTGGATTGTTACCTTTAAAGTGGAATTCCAGGCTAGATCTAACTAAGCTTAAAACGAATCCCACCCTCGCCTAACTCCTATACTAACTACCCTGTAGAAAGAAGATGCTTATACCTATTCTCAGGGCTCTCTGGTCTGGTCACATGATCCGCTCCCAGCAGCCGGCTTCAGTGTAATGGAGGGAAAGCCAAAAGTGGATGCACCACAGTAAGCCTATGGGTGACATCACTGCACAGGCATTCCAGCTGTTGTCAATCTCTCCTCTCCCCTGAAGCCAGTTGCTGGGGCGATCTCATGACCGGAGTACAGTGCTCCGAGGATAGCTAAGTATAGACATTTTCCTTCTACAGCAGGGGTCTTCAAACTTCCTAAACAAAGGGCCAGTTTACTGTCCTTCAGCCTGTGGCCAGTGGAGGTAGAAAATGCCCCAGACTTGGTGGTCAGTGAGGGTAAAATAATTACATAACACCTGTGGGCACTAGGAGGTACAGGCAGTCCCCGGGTTACAAACAAGATAGGTTCTGAAGGTTTGTTCTGAATTTGAATTTGTTTGCAAGTTGGAACAGGTACATTTTTTTTCAAGTGTATAGCTCCAGCCAAAAAATATTTAGTTTTTTGGATAGCATAGGGAAGGGTTAACACTCCCATAACCTTTGTTTTGCTGTCTGTGCCCCTGTTCTGAAGATCTCACCTCACTTTCTGTCCCTGTGACAATTGGATTTTGAAAATTGTGGATTGTTGTGGAAACAAGGATTGGTGATAAAGCTTCAGTGGAGACACCTTTTTCCCATGATAACTCTTACAGGAGAGAATTTCCCTTCCTAGGGGGAGATTTCCTCTCACTTCTGTTGTCTCCCTCCATGTGTAAGTGAGATGTTTGTAACCCAGCGACGCCTGTATTGATATTAGTGGGAAGAATAGTTCTCCATCGTTGGCGTTAGTGGGAGGAATGGTGCCCAATCGTTGATATCAGTTGGAAGAGTAGTTATCCACCTTTGGTTTCAGTCGGAGGAGTAGTTCACCTTTTGAGGTCAGTTGGAAGAGTAGTTCTCCACCTTTGGTGTTAGTTGGAGGAATAGTGCTCCATCTTTGACGGCAGCGGGAGGAGTAGTTCTCCACCTTTGGTGTCAGTGGGAGGAATATTCCTCCATCTTTGGTGGCAGTTTGGAGACCTCTGTTCTACAGGGTAGTTAGTATAGGAGCTAGAAGGAGATGCAAGCAGTTTTAAGCTTAGAGCCTGGAATTCCACTTTAACTTACTGTAAAAACCCTGCCTTGGAGGCCATTGACGGACACAGAGGGGGTGGATTTACTAAAATTGGAGTGTGCAAAATCTGGCGCAGCTCTCCGTAGAAACCAGTTTCCAGCTTAATTGAACAATCTAAAGTTAAAAGCTGATTGGCTACCATGCACAGCTGCACCAGATTTTACACTCTCCAGTTTTAGAAAACCAACTCCTCTGTTTTAATATCATTTATAAACCATGGGTTGTATGAATGCCTTTTGGAAGCATTGGACCCTAGGCTAAAACTCAATGTTAACCAAAAGCAACCATAACCTCTGCCTGGATGTAGTAAAAACCAAACAAAAACAGAGAATAGAGCTCAACCAAACTACAAATTGAGCCTAAAAAGATGTCCATTTACCTTGAGGACACGAATGGCGATTTTCCACTGCGAGTACCGGCTCGGCTCCACTCGGCACTGCTTGGCCCAGCTCGGCTCGGTTTTCTTTTCCACTGCGTGGTAAGAGTCGGCACCTTTCAGCACTGTATAGGCTCTACTCGGCTCGGTTTGCTTTTCCACTAAAGTAGTAAGTGGGTGGGATTACAACGATTCTCTGACCAATCAGTGGCTAGTAGTGACAAACAATCAAGGCTGCACCCGAAGGATTGTGGGATATGGTATAGGTACGGCCCGCTTGGAACCACAACTGAGGTGGTACTGTTTAAGCGAGCCGTACCAAACCGTACCATGTAGTGGAAAAGCGCCGCTGTACAGAACTGTTCAAACACGTACCATGCAGTGGAAAAGCGCCAAAGCGAGCCGAACCGTGCAGAGGAAAAGCACTATAAGTAAAACTAGGCAGGATGGTTAGAGCAGGAGCACCCTTTCTGTTCTTTAATTACTGTAATGTCCTTTTTCCAGCAC
Organism: Pelophylax lessonae; assembly: GCF_965119305.1. Lineage (NCBI taxonomy): Eukaryota > Metazoa > Chordata > Amphibia > Anura > Ranidae > Pelophylax > Pelophylax lessonae. The sequence continues at coordinate 265,463,619 of NC_138775.1, read as the reverse complement.
AAATAGTCTGATTTTCTCTGCATGTTTTTTTATTAATATTATGAGACAATAAAATAAGTGCATTTTAATTAATTCTTAACCATTGTAATCACTTTTTTTTTTGTACACACTGTAATGATCGTGATATTGCATGTGCACAGAGGACACCGGTTCCCGTAATCACCAGGATTTGCGGTCATGGTGAACACAATCAGGGAACCATTCTAGTTCACCCAACATGGAGACTGTCACCTGAGAACATTCATCTACAGACTGTGCATACAATGGGCCCTTTGCCATGGAACCTTGGCTGTACAATTACTTTACTAACATCCCTCCAAAAAAAGTCCATGCTCTACCATTTTCATTTACTTATAAAAGTTTCCATTAAGCAGAACAAAGTTATTTAACTGTTGTGATTTTTAAAATATAAGCACTTGATTTTCTTTCTTCGCATTACTTTTGAGGTAAATCGGTTTACAAAATGATTGCCATTTATTGTTCTTAAGGTGAAAGTTCCACTTAGATGACAAAGACCATCTTTCCGGTGGCTCCGCCACTCTGTATGAGGTCTTCGTGAGCTTGAGGGGCTTTCTCCAGGGGGTATTCAGGTCCAATGAGGGGCTTCACCCAGCCGGCTTCCATCCCTCCAACAAGGGCTGCTCCAGTCTCCTTCCACTCTTCCTAAATACCCAAAAAATAAATTTAATGGTATTAAAAATGTGTTGTGATACAGAATTTTGGAACATTCAGAGTCCATAAACACTGCAGCGACTTGTGTGCCCTCAAGTCGCCCCAAGTCGCTTGACATAACAAAAGCAATGTTAATCAATGAGTGCCGTCTTAATTGGCACTACTGAAGTCGCTCCGACTTCAGAAAAGGGTCCTGTACTACTTTGAGGTGACTTGTATCCGACTTGTCCCATAGACTTCAATAGGAGTCGCCTCCTTATCTTATTTGAAGCGACTTGTGATCCGACTTTCCATTAAAATGTTCCTGAACCAGAAAAAAAGATAATTTTTCGTAGAATTTTTAGTAGCACAGGGATGGGGCTCCTCTCCACCTGGGCGTTTTTGTTGCAGGCATTTATCGGGCATTTTTGGAGGCAGGCATGACTTTTTTTGGATTTAGTGTCTGGGGGGTCTAAAAAGTGTACCTGTGAAGTTTCAGCTCTGTGGCATGCCCAGAACCAGAAAAAAAGATAATTTCTTATAATTTTTAGTAGCACAGGGATATGGCTCCGCTCCACCTGGGCGTTTTTGTTGCAGGCATTTACTCCAAAGACGCCCAAAAAATGCCTGCAACAAAAAACGCCCAGGTGGAGCGGAGCCATATCCCTGTGCTACTAAAAATTATAAGAAATTATCTTTTTTTCTGGTTCTGGGCATGCCACAGAGCTGAAACTTCACAGGTACACTTTTTAGACCCCCCCAGACACTAAATCCAAAAAAAGTCATGCCTGCCTCCAAAAATGCCCGATAAATGCCTGCAACAAAAACGCCCAGGTGGAGAGGAGCCCCATCCCTGTGCTACTAAAAATTATAAGAAAACTTATCTTTTTTTCTGGTTCTGGACATGCTACAGAGCTGAAACTTCACAGGTACATTTTTTAGACCCCCCAGATACTAAATCCAAAGAAATCTAATTTTTTTTTTTTTAATAATTGGCTCTCTATCAAAAACGACAATTTAAGAACTTTTTTTTGTGTGATTGAGCATGACCCAGAACCATCATATTTTGATTGGCCAAATACAAAGTCGTCTATCATACAAGTCGCGCTGAATACGCGCAAAGTTGCGCTAACAAGTCGCCCCTTATGAGGCGACTTAGAGGTCGCGGCAGTGTGAACCGGCTCTTAAATAGAAATAGTGCCTAGGTTAAAGCAAATAAAAATACACACATACTGCAAACTATTTGTACGATGAGCTCAGATATTGTATTTTCATACAAGGTCAGGTTTATGCTCCTTCCTTGTTGTTAATTACCTTGGATGCGTTAAAGACGTACACCCCGGTGACGCTGGACTCCTTGAACATTGTATCTCTGGGGTTTATTTCAATAGGTCCTCTGCAGCCAATAACCTATTGTGAAGGAACAGAATACGGTTAGAATGCCCATTCCTTTAACCACTTCAGTCCCGGAAGGATTTGCCCCCCTAACGACCAGGCCATATTTTGTGATTCGGCACTGCGTTACTTTAAAGGAAAATTGCGAGGTCGTGCGACGCTGTACCCAAACAAAATTGATGTCCTTTTTTTCCCCACAGAGCTTTCTTTTGGTGGTATTTGATCACCTCGCGGTTTTTAGATTGTGTGCTATAAATAAAAAAAACAGCAACAATTTTGAAAAAAATAAATAAATTTTTTACTTTCTGCTATAAAACATTCCCAATAAAACATATAAAAAAATTACATTTTTAGTTTAGGCCAATTTGTATTCTGCTACATATTTTTGGTAAAAAAAAAAAAATCCCAAAAAGCACTGGTTTGCGTAAACGTTAGAGCGTTTACAAACTACGGGATAGATTTTTGGACTTTATTTATTTTTATTAGCAATGGCTGCGATCTGCAATTTTTAGCGGGACTGCGACATTGCCAGACAGATCAGTCCCCTAACAGACATTTTTTGGGGACCAGTGACACTAATACAGTAATCAGCGCTAAATAATATGCCCTGTTACTGTATAAATGACACTGGCAGGGAAGGGGTTAATACTGGGGTGATCAAAGGGGTTAAATGTATGCCTGTGTGCTCACTGACTGTGTGGGGGAGGGGGTTCTGTGACAGGCACAGACAGCTTAGCTGAAACTGCTCATCTGTCCCTGCCTGTCTGAGAGAAGATCCGCCTGCTTTGTTCACATAACAGGCGGATCTTCTCTCCGTTTCCCGGACGATCGTGGGAGGAAGGCGGAGATCGCCGCCTCTCCTCCCATGGCCCGCCTCCCGCTGTGTCTAAACACAGCGGGAGCGCGGCTCCGCTACGTGACTGGACGCAGCCGAGCCGCCCTGCTCTGCAGTAATATTACGGTGGGCGGTCGGCAAGCGGTTATGTTAAAGAGGATCTTCACTGCATCTGAGCACCACAAACCAAAAACACTTTAATTCATTTTTATTATTCAAAGTAAACTCTCCCGTCCATCCATCCATGTTTTATTTTGCTGAGAAATCGCTTTGAAAATCACCCCCTAGCATTTCTGAGTGTGGCCATCTTTGAGTAAGGGAAAACGATTCATGTAGCATTTACTTCCTGCCCTTAGCGCAAGTATGCATACAGGAGAGTGTGCTTAGCTGAGAAAACCTCTCCTCCTCCCCTCCCCTCCCCTCCCCTCCCCTCCCCTCCCCTCATGAAGCCTCCTGGGATGTGTGACATCATTTGCCTAGGCAGGAAACCAGGAAGTTACTGAAGAAATGTAAAAAAAAAAAAAAAAAAGTTGAAAACAAGTAATTATAATAATATACTTTACTATCTATTTACTAATGCTAGCAGCATGAAAAATTAAAAATAACCAATATTGATTAGGTGAGTGAAGATCCACTTTAAAGTATAACTAAAGGAAACATTTTTTTTTTTGTTTTAATTTTGGATGTGGAGAGGGATTAAAGCACCTGCCAGTGTCCCCAATAGGGAGAGTCACATCATATCATTAAAAGTGAAAGAAAAAGAAAATCCCAAATTTTGGGTTATTGCCAGAAAAGCAATAGAGGGGAAATCCCCCAATGGGGACACTAGTTCTGGTCCCCAGGGAATTTCCTTGATTTGCAGGGATTTTCTATCACTTCCTGTCTGGCTATAGGACAGGAAGTCAAATGACTGCAAGGAGACACAGATGGCAAAAAAAATAAAAATAAATAAAAATCTGTCAGGGGTTTTACTCCATCCAAAATAAAATAAGTTTTGCCATTAGTTCTACTTTAATCTCAGGCTCTTTGAAAGGGCATTTTATCTTTGAAATGTATTGGATTTTTGTTTGTTTTTGAATTGTGACAATATTCCAACTTGGAGAATGTACAGTGCATGGGGGGGTCTAGGTGGCAGAATTCTGGCAGTTATATGGCAATGACCAGCCACAGATATCTGGGTGAATCAAGGACAGATGAATATCAAACTGCGAGGCATGCTGAAGGCCATACAATATGTGTACTTGTACATTTTTTTTTTTATTATTTTTTTTTTTTTTTTTTTTTTTTTAGGAGTTAGGTCATGTTTTTAAGTTGTGGGGAGTAAGTTTAGGGTCCCCCCCCCCCAAAAAAAAAAAAAAAAAAAATGAAGAAAGCATGGGAGATGCAGTTGTATTACTTACTATTACTCTTCCTCCAACCGACAGGAGTTTAAGATCATTACTCAGGTTTTTGTTGGCGAGCATTTCCAATACGATATTAATTCCTTCTCCTCCAGTTGCTTCCTATGTAACAGGATGGATTAATAAGACATGGAGATTGATTTACTAAAGGCAAAAATACTTCACTTTGCAAAGAATACCCAATCACGTGCAAGAGAAAAAAAAAAGAGGATTGGATTATGGAGATCAGCAGAGCTTCCCCTCATTTTACAGCTTCCCCTCAGATCTAGAACATAACGCACTTACTGTGCACAGTATATTTGTGTTTAATAAGTCAACCTCCCTGTCTCCCAGTAAACCTATATTAATATCCGACACTCTTGAATACCATATCCGCTATTAAAAAAAAAAAAAAGAAAATGACCCCCCCCCCCCCCCAAAAAAAAAAAAAAAAAAAAAAAGTGTCTATGCAATGCATACAAATAATTGAAGGACTTTACAGTATAAGATGGTGTGAGATTTTATATATATATATATATATATATATATATATATATATATATATATATATATATATATATATATATATATTTTTTTTTTTTTTTTCCATAAGTGCTCATCTGAAATGAGTTGGTTCAAGAACCCTGGACATTATACGAAGATTATTTCAGAGTATATTAATGTTGGATCATTTATATTTTGAATATTTTAGACAAGCATGTTTTATATAAAAAGGAAAATACAGTAGAATACAATAAAATAGAACTATTTTATCAGAAATTCTATATTTGTATATATTGCATACCACAAATGTAATTGTTTAATTTTTTTTTTTTTTTTAATAGGCAACTTACACTGTTAAAAAAAAAAAATTAAAAAGAACACTTTTTATTCAGAGTACAGCATCAAGTCAATCTCCTGGGATATTGATCTCGTCAGTTAAGTGGCAGAGGGGGTTGTTATTCAGTTTCAGCTGCTTTGGTATTAACAGGTGCACTGGATGGGCAACGATGAGACAACCTCCAAAACAGGAATGGTTTTACAGGTGGAGGCCACTGAAATTTTGTTTCCCCTACTCATTTTTTCCCTGACGGTTTTCACTAGTCTTGCATTTGGATAGGGTCAGTGTCACTACTGGTAGCATTAGGCGATACCTGGACCCTATAGAGGTTGCACAGGCAGTCCAACTCCTCCAGGATGGCACATCAATACGTGCCATTGCCAGAAAGGTTTGCTGTGTCTCCCAGCACAAGAGCATTGAGGAGATTCCAGGAGACAGGCAGTTACTCTAGGAGAGCTGGACAGGGCTGTAGAAGGTCTTTAACCCATCAGCAGTATCTGCTCCTTTGTGCAAGGAGGAACAGGATGAGCACTGCCAGAGCCCTACAGAATGACCTCCAGCAGGCCACTGGTGCGAATGTCTCTGACCAAATAGTCTTCATGAGGGTGGCCTGAGGGCCCAATGTCCTCTAGTGGGCCCTGTGCTCACTGCCCGGCACCGTGGAGGTCGATTGGCATTTGCCACTTAACACCAGAATTGGCAGGTCCACCACTGGCGCCCTGTGCTTTTCACAGATGAGAGCAGGTTCACCCTGAGCACATGTGAGAGAAGGGAAAGGGTCTGGAGAAGCCGCAGAGAAGGTTTTGGTGCCTGTAACATCGCTCAGCATGACCAGTTTGGTGGTGGGTCAGTGATGGTCTGGGGAGGTATATCCATGGAGGGACGCACAGACCTCTACAGGCTAGACAATGGCACACTGACAGCCATTAGGAATCTGGATAAAATCCTTGGACCCATTGTCAGACCCTACGCTGATGCAGTGGGTCCTGGGTTCCTCCTGGTACACAACAATGCCCGGCCTCTTGTGGAGAGAGTATGCAGCCAGTTCCTGGAGAATTAAGAAATTGATACCATTAAATGGCCCCCACACTTTCCTGACCTAAATCCAACAGAACACCTCTGGGACATTATGTTTCGCTCCATCCGACGCTGCCAGGTTGCACCTCAGTCTGTTCAGGAGCTCAGTGATGCCCTGGTCCAGATCTGGGAGGAAATACCCCAGGACACCATCCGTCATCTCATTAGGAGCATGCCCCGGCATTGTCAGGCATGCATACAAGCACGTGGGGGGGGGGGGGGGGGGCTGGCATACAAACTACTGAGGACCATTTTGAGTAGCTGCAATTAAATTTCAGCAAAATAGACTAGCCTGCTGCATCATTTTTTCAGTTTGAATTTCGGGGGGGTCTTTGAGTTCAGCCCTCTGTAGGTTGATAATTTTCATTTCTATGAAAAAAATTTGAGAACACATAGTGTTCAAGAAAAAATGTGGGACTTTGCATGAGGTGTAACCAGAATAGACATAATGATAACACTATCACATATACATCTGCTGGTAAGCATAGAGAAGCATAGGATTGGTCATTATGTGTTTATTAAACTGTACATGGCAGATAATATTAGGTACAATGGATACGAGACAAATAAAAGGGGACATACACAAAGTACATATTTATAAATAACATACTAAGACCATAACAAATGTTTGAAAATGATAACAGGATAAACCAAAACTTATGGAGTAGCAATGAATGTTGATGTTGGGATGCATGTTGAGTATGGTGAAAAAATTGGAATGGCCTCCATGGCTCGACGCGTTTCGTGAATTATTTTCACTTCCTCAGGAGCAGGCACATTTCTAATTTCTAAAAAATATAATATATATGTAAGGTGGAACCAATCACGCATCCAAAGCAGTATTTGGGAACGACTAAAGTATAAATAGCTTACAGTGGAATGGTGGTTGTCAATGAGATGGAGGATCTCCCAGAGAAACGTCCCCATTGGGAACTGAGGGGGCGCTGTCTCCGCACAAAGCCACACCGCATGTCCAGTAAAGTGATGTGAATGGCCAAGGGTAGGTCTTGGGCTGGATAATAGGTAACAATCTGATAAAAGGGTACCAAAGGAATATATATTGGAAATAGGACCATAAATATATAATTAGAGTCATTAAGCCCAAGACCGAAGTGAGCAAGGAAATATCTGTGTGGAAGTTGGGACCAGAAGGCACCAATAGGTCAAAAAAAGTGAAAGGTAATCAGTGAAAAGGATGAAATAACCATAGATAGGTGCATAAGTTATGATACCAAAAGTGATGCTAGAACAAATAGATGAAAGAGACACCTGGTGCATAAAGGTGAAAAGAGTAAAACCCCATTAACAAAATAGTGAGCCAATATAGAGATTAAAGTGCCAAAAGTGATAATAAAACAAAATAAAGGGAAAAGGCATCAGGTGCAAAGAAAATGGAACCCAAGTGGCAGAGATAGTGCACATAAGTTATGAAACAGGAGACAAAAGGTAGACCTGCATTGTGGCATCGGCAGGGATGGCTCCCAGCGTCACGAACTGTTCAACGAGAGGACAGCCACCGGGCAGACTGAGCTGGCCGGTTGGCGTCCCAGTAATGACCAGTGATGGAAATCACGTGCAGGGACGCCGACGCCAGGAAATGACGTCGCGCTCCGGACGGAAAATCGTGGCGCCGATTCGCCGTGGCCACACCTACATCCCTCACACCAGTCCCGCCTACCAGGCCGGGGCGGGGGAGGGGGAGCAGAAGCGGCCAGGGAGAATCGCAGTTCCCATGAAGGAACGGTCTGGGGATAACAACCAGCCCCGATAACAACAACCAACCATCGATTGAATGAGAAAGTAAAATACAAGGGTGACCACCTGGGGGTCATCCCAATATTAAAAGTAAGAAATATAACTAGCAATTGTTAATAATGAATAATAGGAAATGGGGGAATAAAAATGGGATATCTTGTATATAATTTTAACTTTTAACTTTTTAATAATATAACTGATTACCTTTCACTTTTTTTGACCTATTGGAGCCTTCTGGTCCCAACTTCCACACAGATATTTCCTTGCTCACTTCGGTCTTGGGCTTAATGACTCTAATTATATATTTATGGTCCTATTTCCAATATATATTCCTTTGGTACCCTTTTATCAGATTGTTACCTATTATCCAGCCCAAGACCTACCCTTGGCCATTCACATCACTTTACTGGACATGCGGTGTGGCTTTGTGCGGAGACAGCGCCCCCTCAGTTCCCAATGGGGACGTTTCTCTGGGAGATCCTCCATCTCATTGACAACCACCATTCCACTGTAAGCTATTTATACTTTAGTCGTTCCCAAATACTGCTTTGGATGCGTGATTGGTTCCACCTTACATATATATTATATTTTTTAGAAATTAGAAATGTGCCTGCTCCTGAGGAAGTGAAAATAATTCACGAAACGCGTCGAGCCATGGAGGCCATTCCAATTTTTTCACCATACTCAACATGCATCCCAACATCAACATTCATTGCTACTCCATAAGTTTTGGTTTATCCTGTTATCATTTTCAAACATTTGTTATGGTCTTAGTATGTTATTTATAAATATGTACTTTGTGTATGTCCCCTTTTATTTGTCTCGTATCCATTGTACCTAATATTATCTGCCATGTACAGTTTAATAAACACATAATGACCAATCCTATGCTTCTCTATGCTTACCAGCAGATGTATATGTGATAGTGTTATCATTATGTCTATTCTGGTTACACCTCATGCAAAGTCCCACATTTTTTCTTGAACACTATGTGTTCTCAAATTTTTTTCATATACATAGGGATGGAGACTCAATGGCACGAGTTTCATATAAAGTCCCAAATTCCCCTTTCTTTCCCTTTAATCCACATCCCCTTTCCTCCCCCTTTTTCCCTATGTCCTTCTTATTATATTGATTTAGGGATGGAGGTGTTTACCAGTGTTTCTAACTATTATACCTTAACTTTATATACCCAATTATATACAAGATATCCCATTTTTATTCCCCCATTTCCTATTATTCATTATTAACAATTGCTAGTTATATTTCTTACTTTTAATATTGGGATGACCCCCAGGTGGTCACCCTTGTATTTTACTTTCTCATTCAATCGATGGTTGGTTGTTGTTATCGGGGCTGGTTGTTATCCCCAGACCGTTCCTTCATGGGAACTGCGATTCTCCCTGGCCGCTTCTGCTCCCCCTCCCCCGCCCCGGCCTGGTAGGCGGGACTGGTGTGAGGGATGTAGGTGTGGCCACGGCGAATCGGCGCCACGATTTTCCGTCCGGAGCACGACGTCATTTCCTGGCGTCGGCGTCCCTGCACGTGATTTCCATCACTGTTCATTACTGGGACGCCAACCGGCCAGCTCAGTCTGCCCGGTGGCTGTCCTCTCGTTGAACAGTTCGTGACGCTGGGAGCCATCCCTGCCGATGCCACAATGCAGGTCTACCTTTTGTCTCCTGTTTCATAACTTATGTGCACTATCTCTGCCACTTGGGTTCCATTTTCTTTGCACCTGATGCCTTTTCCCTTTATTTTGTTTTATTATCACTTTTGGCACTTTAATCTCTATATTGGCTCACTATTTTGTTAATGGGGTTTTACTCTTTTCACCTTTATGCACCAGGTGTCTCTTTCATCTATTTGTTCTAGCATCACTTTTGGTATCATAACTTATGCACCTATCTATGGTTATTTCATCCTTTTCACTGATTACCTTTCACTTTTTTTGACCTATTGGTGCCTTCTGGTCCCAACTTCCACACAGATATTTCCTTGCTCACTTCGGTCTTGGGCTTAATGACTCTAATTATATATTTATGGTCCTATTTCCAATATATATTCCTTTGGTACCCTTTTATCAGATTGTTACCTATTATCCAGCCCAAGACCTACCCTTGGCCATTCACATCACTTTACTGGACATGCGGTGTGGCTTTGTGCGGAGACAGCGCCCCCTCAGTTCCCAATGGGGACGTTTCTCTGGGAGATCCTCCATCTCATTGACAACCACCATTCCACTGTAAGCTATTTATACTTTAGTCGTTCCCAAATACTGCTTTGGATGCGTGATTGGTTCCACCTTACATATATATTATATTTTTTAGAAATTAGAAATGTGCCTGCTCCTGAGGAAGTGAAAATAATTCACGAAACGCGTCGAGCCATGGAGGCCATTCCAATTTTTTCACCATACTCAACATGCATCCCAACATCAACATTCATTGCTACTCCATAAGTTTTGGTTTATCCTGTTATCATTTTCAAACATTTGTTATGGTCTTAGTATGTTATTTATAAATATGTACTTTGTGTATGTCCCCTTTTATTTGTCTCGTATCCATTGTACCTAATATTATCTGCCATGTACAGTTTAATAAACACATAATGACCAATCCTATGCTTCTCTATGCTTACCAGCAGATGTATATGTGATAGTGTTATCATTATGTCTATTCTGGTTACACCTCATGCAAAGTCCCACATTTTTTCTTGAACACTATGTGTTCTCAAATTTTTTTCATATACATAGGGATGGAGACTCAATGGCACGAGTTTCATATAAAGTCCCAAATTCCCCTTTCTTTCCCTTTAATCCACATCCCCTTTCCTCCCCCTTTTTCCCTATGTCCTTCTTATAATTTTCATTTCTAGCAAACAATGTGTCATCCTTTCCTTCCTAACACATTACCCAGTCCGTACCAGTATAGATATCCAGCAAGATATTTTTCCCCATTGAGATCTGAAGGATTTTCAAAGTGTTCCTTTCATTTTTTTTGAGCAGAGTATTCTTAATTTCATAATATTGGAATCTGAATGGAAAAACAGGTAGAGTGGGTAGGAACAGTCTTTTGACCCTATAAATCTGGGTCTTTACTTTATAGGGACTATAGCCCCATATTCCTGTATAGGGCAGTATGTATAAATTTTATTTGAAATACACGTGTATATGATTTTATTATTCTTCTAGGCCTAAGGAAGGAAGCACTTTATCCATAAAGTGTGTTGGCTGTTTGTTGATGATGCTTACATTTATTCATACTTGGTGTTTCTTTAACTTTTTATCCATTTTTCTTCTGACATAAGACTGTAATTGGACCCATGTAACGAACAAGCATGCTAGGTGTCCATCAACCTCTTTATCATAGCTGACTGTTTTGGATCAGACTGTAAATTCTCCTTTCAAACCCATTTCAACTATCTATTCTCCCTATTAATATCAGATAGATTTATTTTAAAGCAAATCAAAACTTCACATATCCTTACCTGAATCTTCTCTATATAATCCTTGTCACTATGGTTGAAGACTTGGTGAGCACCATTTTGTAAAACTAAGTTCAATCCCTCTGGGCTTCCAGCAGTTCCGAAAACTCGAAACCCGTAGGCTCTGGCAACTTGGCAACAAGCTATCCCTGTCTGTTAGGGAATGAAATACAGAAGACAAACCCAATAATTTCACCTGCAACAGGCACATGGTAAATCAGCCATTCCGTTAGCTTAATTAGAGAACCTTACTTTTCAAGGCAAAGTGATAGCGTCGCTGAGAGCTTCACCCCCCCACTCCCTGCAAGGTATCCTCAACCCTCCAAACTCCCTGCTCCATCACAGCCTTCACCACCTTGCTCTGATGGAGTGAGGCTCTGGGTATGAAAGAGCAGGAGACTTTCCCAGTATGACAGTGCTTGGGCTGGAGTGGCAGCCCCGAACACTGTCACATGGGGGGAGCAGTGACTTAAAGCAGGTAAACTTAGACATTGGGCTGTATTCTCCCAGCAGTTTGTGATCTCCAGCGACTAGCGTGCAGCGCAGTATGAAAAATCACCATTTATGACTTCTGTCACTGAAGACACTGAATAAACAAGTACCAATGAAGTTCTGGAGTTTACTCCAGGTGCACTTCTACAGTTAGGAGTTGGCAAGGGTGCATGGATAGGTAAGCATGCCTTGTTGGGAGGAGGCGGGCTATCAGAAGTAGTGATCGACCGATATAGTTTTTTTAATGCTAATACCGATATTTTGGTCATCGGATATCGGTATCGGCCGATTTTCGGACATGTAAAAAATGTTTTATTTTTTTTTCTAAAAAGGTACTCCTTGTGGAGGGATCTGGTGGTCTAGAAGACCCCAAACCCCTCCTCGGCACCGAAAAGCATTCACAACGCCAAGTTTGGCTGTTTTGAATGCTGTCAGTTTTTTAAATTCGGCGCCTAGTACCCGGAAGTGATGTCATGACATCACTCCCGGGTTTTTTACATTGAGACCGGCACATGCGGCAGGGATACCGGCTTTCACGGGGACACATCTTCATGCTACACCGGGTCTTCTCTTCGGCAGCGGTGGAGGTAGGATGCCCGGGTCTCCCAGTGGGACGGGAGACCCGGGTGAGCAGTGGAAGGTGGTGGGAGAGTTGGGGGGGGGGTGGCTTCTCAGCCGCATTGGTTGTCATTACAAGTCAGCTGACCGTCAGGTATGGACACTGGTACAAGGGTGATGCCTCTAGCTGCAGGCATCACCCCAGGACATGCACTTTCCCTAAATATCGGCAACCTCAGGGGCCGATTCCGATATATCGGGGAAAGTGCATATCGATATATCGGGGAAAGTGCATATCGGCCCCCGATAGATCGGTGTTGCCAATAATCAGTCGATCTCTAATCAGAAGACATGGGGGTTGATTTTCTAAAACTAGAGAGTTCAAAATCTGGTGCAGCTGCTATTAATTTCAGTTTGTTCAATTAGGCTTTGACGAAAAAAACTTGAAGCCGATTGGTTTCTATGCAGAGCCACACCAGATTTTGCACTCTCCAGTTTTATTAAATCAACCCTATTGTCTCTTTGCCCTGAATGGACAGGGTCTCTTATATTGTATGTTTGTTCATTGAAACAAGAGCATTAAGGTTGTATGCCCATGAGTTTTCCTAGACCTGAAATTGGGATAGCAAGTAGATTACCAGCCAAAACTTTGATTTGGAATAAATTGGAAAACTTCCAAAAGTTCCACTAGATTTTATTGACTGTGGGCAGTTCCATTGGCCCAATTTCCCCTCACTTCAGGTCACATAGATGCCCTGGGTGTCATGGGGACAAGGAGTGAAGAGAAACCTTTTTCTTTGGGGACATTCCAATACAAATGCTTATTTTAGTTTTAGTTCGTTGAGAAAAAGATTAGGAGACGTTGGCATCTTTACTGTTCTGATGCTTTATGGACAGTAATAAAATAAAAATCTAACCCTTCCCCCCTATACCAAAAAATGTTGTCTGGAGCACCATCATGATGTGTATTCTTATGGTTACAGTCATATTCACTGTGTGTGCTACTTACCCCTCCACTTGCACCATGTATGAGGACCAGCTCTCCAGGTTTGCCATGCGCTCTATACAAAAATAATTAAAAAATACTGAAATACTTTCATTTTACTGAATCCAGGCAGGTGTTTAAAATATGTATTTAAAATCCTTACATTTATTTAATTTATGCCCGAGAACCTGATTTTAACTCTCCATCAGCCCTCTTGAAAAGCTGTGGTCCATACAAGGAGCTGACAAAAACATTTAGACAATAGTTTGATTCCGACTGTAATGTGTTCCTGGTTTTGATCCTAGGATCAAATAGGATAGGAGGAATAGGCAGGGTTTGGATAAACATATACAGGAGCCTTATTCTTCCAGCAGTTTGTGATCTCAAGTGACCACATGAGTGCAGTTCTGTATAAAAATCATCATTTATGGCTTCTGTCACTGAAGACATTGAATAAAACAAGTAGCACTGAATTAAATGGCATGCTCTGGCAGTCAACCCGAAGAAAGCCTTGAAGTACAGCAGATTTAAAGTGTGACTACACCTTTGTTGTAGTTACACTTCTGGTTTGGAAAAATTAAATTTTTTTATCTCAAGAAAGACTTTACTGAACAGATATAAAATAAGCATTACAAATTCCAGAGCTGGAGAAATGATACTGTCCCTATCACCTTACTTCTTGAAGAGTGCTCTGTAGGCGGTGAAGTAGGGGATGGATAAGGCGGCTCCTTGCTTAAAGGTAAGCTTTTCTGAAAGGGGATAAACCGTATCTTCAGAGGCCAGTGTGTACTCCGCATAACCCCCAGTAATGGTGGCCCTGGTAAACACACGATCACCTTTCTGAAAAAATATGGGATACAAACAATCATAAAAATTATTTGGAAGTATAATTTTTTCATTAAAAGTTTCAGGTATAGAAAAAGACCTATAATTATGAGCATTTATTTTCAAATTTTGAAGAGTTAATTTACTTGTAATGGAAAGACAGCCCCCCACAAACGTGACTCCCCCTAAGCAAACCAAATCATGGTGTTTATTCACTTTATTCTGCCGTGGTCTACTAGACTGATGACCACTTGCCGACCGCTTACTGTATATATACGGCGGCAAGGTGGCTCCTACAGGCCAAAGCACGTATCGGTACGTTGCTTGCCTGGTGACAGCTAGGGGGCGAGCACGTCAGCGGGGAAGCCGATGCGTGTGTCAGGTGGCTCCGATTGACACCCGTGATTGCTCCCCGCACAGAGAGAAGGACGGTCGGCTGTTGTAAACCAAAGCGGACCGTCCTTCTCCCTGGAATGATCACAGAGCTCATGTGATCCTTCTATATAGGATCACATGTCTCTATGGTCATCTCAGAAGCCACGCCCCCCAGTTAGAATCACTCCCCCGGGTCACATTTAACCCCTTGATCACCTATACTGTTAACCCCCTTCCCTGCCAGTGCCATTATTACAGTAACAGTGCATATTTCCAGCACTGATTACTGTAGTAATGTCACTGGCACCCCCAAAAGTGTGAAAAAGGTCAGTTAGGGGGTCCGATCTGTCCGCCGCAGTCCCACAAAAATAAAAATGACATGAATCTTTCCCGTAGTTTGTAGACGCGCTAACGTTTGCGCAAACCAATCAAAATAAGCTTATTGCAATTTTTTTTTACCAAAAGTATGTAGCAGATTACAAATTGGCCTAAAATGTTAAAGTTTGATTTTTAAATTTTTTTTTTGAGAATGTTATATAGCAGAATGTGAAAAATATTTTTTTTTTTTCAAAATTGTCGCTCTTTTTTCGTTTATAGCACAAAAAATCAAAAATCGCACAGGTGATCAAATACCACCAAAAGAAAGCTCTATTTGTGGGAAAAAAAGGACATCAATTTTATTTGGGTACAGCGTCGCACGACCGCGCAATTGTCCATTAAACTAACGCAGTGCCAAGTCGCAAAATAGGGTCTGGTCATTAAGGGAGAAAATCCTTCCGATCTTAAAGTGGTTAAAGACTTAAAGAGCCCCCACCAACCCACTTACACCCCTTCCCAGCAGCTCTGTTCCTAAGCAGTCCTGAAGTGTCCAGAGTGTAAGCTCTGTGTTGGAGCTTACATAGGGTTGATGAGGGTCAGCTCCTCCATTACATGCCAGTGTTCAAGCCTGTTGATTGGCAGCTCAGGCCTGATCACTACATCAGAGCGGTTGATTTACTAAAGGCAAATAGGCTGTTCACTTTGCAAGAGAGGTTACATTGTGCAAGGAAATTTTCTCCAGAGCTTATTGAATAAGGTGAAGTATCACTTTGCAAAGAGTACCCAACCACATGCAAAGAAAATAAGAAACACATGCCAGTTCCACTTTTCTTTGAAGAGGAAAGCCTGGAACAAACAGGATAGGATTGCAGTTTCCCACAGCCTCGTTTTTCATGAAGCACTGCAGCTTTGGGGTCCGAACTCACTCCACCACCATGGAGATCTTCCTCCTAGGGGCCCAAGTTCATACAGTATATGGTTCTCTGCTCAACAAATGCTATGCACACTAGCACCACTTTAGCCCAACTGCCAGCCTTGTATAACATGCATTCTGCATCTACTACATGGCTTCAACCAATCAGAGGGCAGAGCTTCTTCCATGCTGAAAAAGTCACCCTTTTGCAACCCTAAGTCAACACCGAAAAAAAAAAAAATAAAATAAAAAAAAGGCCAGCAAAGCTGTTCCCCAGGACTAAGTTACCATAACTAGCTCTCGGTGTGAAGGTGACCATCTTGGTAGAGGCAGGGCATTGCTTCCTCATGTCAGAGTTCCCCTTCCCCAACGACTGGTGATCTTAAATGACTGATGGAATAATCAAGCAGCAGCAGGAAAGATGCAGAAAGCACAGATCCACAGAATGGATGAAGCGGGAGCAGGGAGATCCTTGCTCTACAAGCTCTCAGGTACAACTTCCACTCCAAGCAAGGAGAAGAGTGAGCCACACGGTAGCTACATTACTATATTCCACTCGAAAACTGGTGAGACTAGCATTCAGAGGCAGCAGGGCCTTAGATGATCTCACACTGCAAATAGTTATGAGGCTGAAGGTAAAGGAGTATGTGTTTTTACCACGCCTATGGGGCAGTCCCTGCAGGCATACACCAACACACTCTGCTACAGCCTTCAGTTTGTTTCTGCCTAGTTTAGGAGTAGGACCTAGTTCCTGGCTGGGACTTCGGTCTTAGCTTGTTCTTTTGTTTTTAAAGGGAACCTTTGTTCAAAAATGTAATTTTTTTTGTTAGCTAGTTAAGTTCCTGAGAGAACTGCAATCAACAGCCGGCCTGGGTTTCGGACTGGATATCCTAGATCCTTAAGGTTTCCCAACCAGACCAGCGAGGGTGCGCCGGTTATAGCCCAGCGCTAGGCCTCGTTATGATAGAGCCCCAATGGACGGGGGCTAGCCCGCGAGTGAAACACCTCGTGGGGACGCACACGACCCGGTTCGGCCTGAGTTTCAGTGTACCCCTTGGCTGTCAGCACCCCCACCCAGAGTGGAGAGGCTGTTTGTCCAGAGTGGTGCTCACCCAATAGTGTCTTGGTGGCCGAGATCCTGAAATGGGCAGAAAAGTTTGTTCCAGCCCTTTCTGCAGTGTACATCCCAGGTGTGGAAAACTGGCAGGCAAATTCGTTGAGGTGTTGAATCAGGGGGAATGGTCTCTGCACCCAGAGGCGTTTCACCTCCTGTGTGTCTGGTAGGGGACTCCCAACGTCGACCTGTTAGCTTCTTAACTCAAAAAGAAGGTTCAGAGGTTTGTAGCCAGGTCGAGAGATCCTCTGGCCGATGCCACAGACACATTGGTGGCTCCTTGGGGTCAATATCGGCTGATCTATGCATTCCCTCTGCTGAAAAGCCTGCGCAGAATAGAGGTGGAAGGGATTCCAGTCATTCTGGTGGCCCCAGACAGGCTTCACCAGTCTTGGTACGTAGATCTGGTGAGGTTGTTTGCCGATGCTACTTGAAGACTTCCTCTCAGGGAAGATCTGCTGTCTGAAGGGCCGATCTTCCACCCTGCTTTACAGTCGCTGGCTTTAAAGGCTTGGCTGTTTAAAGCCAGGTGTTGAAGGATAGAGGTTTTTTTGACTGTTGAAGGCCAGAAAGCAAATTCTAGGAAGATATATTAATGTACATGAAAATCGTACATCTCATGGTGCGAATTGCTGAAGGTGCATCCTCGCCTTTTTCGGTGGCTAGGATTTTAACCTTTCTTCAAAAAGGAGTAGAACAGCGGTTGGCTTTGGGCACCATTAAAGGCCAAGTGTCAGCTTTGGCTGTGTTTTTCCAACGGCCTTTGGCTACGCATGCCTTGATTCGCACTTTCATACAAGGCATTCGCCATATGACTCCAAGGCGATCCCCGTTACCTCCGTGGGATCTTGATTTGGTATTGTTGGTTCTTCAAAAACCTCCTTTTGAGAACATTAGGGAGATTCCTCTGCTTACACCATCTCAGAACGTTGCCTTTTTGGTGGCTATTAATTCTGCCTGCAGAGTATCTGAATTGGCGGCGCTGTCCTGCTGCTCAACTTATCCGATGGTCCACAGAGATAAAGTGGTTCTTCGACCTAACCAGTCGTTTCTTTCTAAGGTGGTTTCTGATTTCCATCTGAATGAAGACATTGTGCTGCCTTCACACTGTCCTAGGCCCAAGCATCCGAAGGAAATTGCTTTGCATTCTTTCGATGTGGTTCGGACAATTAGAGTTTACCTGGCGGCTACTGAATCTTTCAGGAAATCAGACTCTTTTTGTCCTCACCGAAGGACCTCGAAAGGGATTGGCTGCGTCTGCTCTGACCATATCCAGGTGGATCAGACAGACAGTGGAACAGGCTTATTCACTGAAGGGTCAGGTTCCTCCTTTCCCTGTGAAGGTGCATTCTACTAGGGCGCTGAGTGCCTCTTGGGCTTTTCGCCATCAGGCATCAGTGATGCAAGTTTGCAAGGAGGCAAGTCGGTCGTCTGTGCACGCGTTCACAAAATTCTACAAAGTAGATGTGTTGGCATCTTCGGATGCTTCTTTTGGCCTGCAAGGTTTTGCAGGCTGCTGTTTAAAAGAGAAGATATTCTCTTTGAGGGTGTACGTTTTCTAGGGGAGCTCCAGTTGTTCCTGGTTGAGCTCCATGTTCACTAGTTGGCTAAGTTTAGCCTTTAGGGAATTACGTTCTTTTCTGCGTTTTTCCCACCCCTCATGCAAATAGGGCTTTGGGATGTCCCAATAGTAATACAAAATATGGAGCTGCGTCTGTTAATGAACGATAGAGAAAACTGGATTTTTGACTTACCGTAAAATCCTTTTCTCAGAAGTTCATTGACAGACGCAGCACCCGCCTCTCTATTATGAGTGGGATGGGGTTTTTTTCTTATAAACACTGCTTGCAACAAAACTAAAGGCTATAGCAGAGTGTGAGTGTGTGTGTATGCCTGCAGGAACTGCCCCATAGGCGTGGTAGCGTTTTTCCCCTGCCTAGTGTCCTACTCCTGTAGGGAGAAGCATAACCCAATGGTCATGAAGCTGCGTCTGTCAATGAACTTTACGGCAAGTCAAAAATCCATTTTTTTCCGCCCTATGTTCTGTCTAACAGCAAATCTTCACTTTGAGTTCCAGTCCACTTTAGGGAGGAAACCAAACACCCTCTTATGCCTTGCTCATACATCAATAATTGAGAGCACATTTAAGGACGGCGTGACAGCATGGACAATATCAGTAAATCATATTCTTCATGTCTCAAATCCCCTGCGATCATGCCATCAGCCATTGCTAGTAAAGAATGCATGGTTTTCAGATCAGTCACTTACCTTAAACGAGTTTACATTCTTTCCTACGTCTTCCACCACCCCAGCAGTATCAGTGCCCGGGGTGTACGGTAGTTGCGGTTTCAGGGAGTGAACGCCAGCTCGAATATAAGTCTCAATGGGATTAATTCCACATGCGTGAACACGGATCAAAATCTTTGAAAGATAAAAAAGAACAAATAACAGCAAAACAAAAAATACAACAACCAATTCCAAAAAAGCGGGGACACTGTGTACAATTGGCATAAAAACAGAATGCAATAATTTTCCAATCTCATACACCCATATTTTTTTTTCACAATAGAAACAATATGAAATGTTTAAAGTGATATTAAAGTTTTTTTTTTGTTTAAAAATAACAAACATGTTATACTTACCTGCTCTGTGCAGTAGGTTTGGCACAGAGCAGCCCAGATCCTCCTCTTCTCGGGACCCCCCCGCCATCTCTCCTGGCCCCTCCCTCCTGCCGAGTGCCCCCACATCAAGCAGCTTAATATGGGGGCATTTGAGCTAAACCACTGCTCTGTGTGTTCATTCACACACTGAGCTGTAAATCTGCCCAGCACCCTCTCTCTCCTCGTTGGCTCCCTGACTTTGACAGTAGTGGGAGCCAATGGTACCCACTACTGTGTCGCAGCCAAGCAAGAGGGAGAGTCCAAGGTAGCCGAAGCTCTTGTGCAACATCGCTGGATTGAGATTGGGCTCAGGTAAGTATTAGGGGGGCTGCTTCACACAGAAGGTTTTTCATCTTAATGCATGCATGCATTAAGACAAAAAAAAAAAAAAACCTTCTGACAACTTTAAACTGAGAAAATGTACTTTTTAAAGAAAAAAAAATAGGGTAATTTTGAAATTGATGGCAGCGTGTCTCAAAGAAGTTGGAATAGGGCAACAAAAAGCTGGCAAAATAAGGCCAGCCATACACGTGTTGAATTCCAAATAATTTCTTGATAAAAAAAAAAAAAAATCACACCTTTGAAAAATCGTTAGATTTTTGACCATTAGTGGGGCTGCAGCAACGGCCGATTTTCGTGCAGCAATTGAATTTGAGTGATCGGTAATTTTTTTGAAAAATTAACTAATTTCTAATCAATGATGGGAGAATTGTTCAAGAAATCTAACTGAAAAAGAAATGAGCATGAGCTGTGACCTGGAAATAAAAGATCCCCCGCCACAAATATTTTTTTCCTTAACACCACATGAATTTTGAAATCTATGGTGGCATCATTGGATTACAAAACGCACACATTTTCGAGTTTCATTTGGAATTCGACCGACGTATGGACTGCATAAGTAGTGCGAACAAGAAAGAGCTGGGAGAACATTTTGCAACTAATTAGGGTAATTGGCAACAGCTCAGTAACATTACTAGACAAAAAAAGAGCATCTTAGAGAGTCAGAGTGTCTCAGAAGTAAAAATGGACAGAGGTTCACCAATATGTGAAAAGCCGTGTCTAAAAATTGTCGAACATTTCAGAATAATGTTCCTAATAATGTGGCAACCATGCCAGCCAGCTTCTCAGAGCGTTTAGAGAGGGGTGAGCCCATTACATGGTTGAGGAAAGGATGCAATTGATATGCCATCTGAGCTTGTGATGGTCAGGGCACATTCTATGTTATCCTAACTATTGATGCGTGTGTGGTGGCATTTCAATTGCCTATATAATAAAAACAGTGTTGCACTATTATGGGTGTCTCTGTTTTACCTCCATATTATCAACATCGGCCATCTGAGATAGAATAGGGAGGTGCGGACCCATCCAAGTGTTCTGATACTAATATGTATGGTTATGAGTAAGCGACTTGTTGTGTCGTGAAACGCATCAACCTTTTACCTGTTCCATGTCTTACCAGTCTTATATTGATGCCTGTGATGAAGAATAACATTTTTCCTGCATTTGATTTCAACTTTCGGTGTGCAGTCACCATTTCTTGATGTTTTATTGTATGGTCCCTGGTACCTGGGGCTTCTGGTGTGCAGATTTATGAGTCTTATCACGAGGTGGAGCATTTGAATCAAAATAAGAAGGCACGGTGTGGGTGACAGCATTTATTGAGCACTAATTTATTCCACTTAAGAAGACTTCTTTGTATATGGACTGTGAATGCTTCACATTTATTCATTTCTGTTGGTTATATAGCAATAGTGTATTGTTGTGTTCACACTATTGGCACATTTGTATGTTATTACCCATTAGATCTACATGAGCCATCACTTAATAGCGCCTGCTTTATATGGTTTATTTTTGTTTTTAGTGTTTTTCACTTAAAGGGGCAGCAGTTAAAGCGGAGTTCCACCCAAAAGTGGAACTTCCGCTTTAGGTATTCTAACCCCCTGACATGCCACATTTGGCATGTCATTCTTTTTGGGGGGGGGGGGGGGAGCGGGTACCTAGTTTTGACAGGTACCCGCTCCCACTTCCGCTCGGAGCGCCGCAGCGCCTTGAACGGAAGTTCTCCTCTCCCCCTCCCTCCCTGCAATCTTCTGGGACACGTCAGAGGTCCCAGAAGATTGCCGGCCAATCAAGACACGCAGCGCGACTCGCGCATACGCAGTGGGTACCCGGCTGTGAAGCCGCAAACTGTCACAGCCGGGTGCCCACAGCAGTGATGACGGCGCCAAGGGAGAGGATCGAGGCTTCGGGCGGCCGCATCGCTGGACCGTTGGACAGGTGAGTGAAATGGCTGGAACTCCGCTTTAAGGGAACTCACTATATGGATGAGGTGCCCTTCATGGATTATTTCAGAGTGTTGAAAGAAGAGGGGATGCTACACCGTGGTAAACACGGCCCTGTTCCAACTTTATTTTAAAATTGATCAATAATGGTTTGACAGATTGGTGAACCTCTGCCCACCTTTACTTCTGAGACACTCTGACTCTCTAAGGCCCCTTTCACACGGAGCGATCCGATCTGCCTGTCAGTTTTTCAGGCGGACCGGATCGGATGCTCCATGCACCCTATGGGGCAGCGGAACACCCGCTGCTATCCGATCCGGTCCATGAAATCCAGACGGATGGAAACCCTATTTTCCATCCGTCTGGAGGATCGGATGAGAACGGGCAGGCGGTCCGTTCTCATCCGATCTCCCCATAGAGGAGAGCGGGGATCTGCCAGCTCTGTCTCTGCACACAGAGTGGAGACGGAGCGGTCATCCGCCTGCTCAGCGGGGATCGGCGGATCGATCCCCCGCTGAGCAGTATGGACTCCATCGGGTGGTGCGCCTGTGTGAAAGGGGCCTAAGATGCTCTTTTTATACCCAATCAGGTTACTGACCTGTTGCCAATTAACCTAATTAGTTGCAAAATGTTCTTCCAGCTCTTCCTACCGCTAATGTCTCGTACACACGATCAGATAATTGTACGAAAAAAAACACGCTTTCGAATCTTTGCATGATAATCTGACCGTTAGTACACAGCTTTCGACAGCCGATCCCGACATTTCATCCAACAAAATCTGAAGGGACAAACAAAAACTTTTGTCATACGATAGCCTAGCTAACGACAATCGTTTAATCAGTACAGTATGCGTTCGCTTAAAAAAAAAAAAAAAAAAATCAACAAACAAAGATCCCGTATGATCAGAAAAGGAAAATAACCCAGAAAAAGCCTGGCTGCCATTGTTTTTATTTTGCACCATCCGATATGTAGCTACGCAACCAGGAAGCTTTTCCAGGATCGTACGAAAAAAAATAAAAAAATCATACGCATTGTTGAATTGGATACTAGGATCATGCAACAAAATGTTAACAATAAGTCGTCTGATTATCTGATCGTGTGTACAAGGCATAACTTTGCCAGCTTTTTGGAGACGTGTTGCTGCCATCAATTTCAAAATGACCTTATTTTTTTTATTTTTTTAAATATGGGATTTTGAAATTTTCTAATTGTTGCATTCTGTTTTTATGTAGATTTTACACAATTTCCAATGTTTATGGAAAAAAATTTTAAACTTGAAGGAATTCAAAAAATTCTCAAACTGTGAGACCCCAATTGCTATTTTATAAGGACTCATTCCGATGGGCAATTACGCCTATCCTTCACGTAGAACTGCTGGCAGATACGTGTGCACCCACCTCACAGCTCTGTGCAGGCAGTCCATATAAGCGGACGCAGCATTGTTACAGACACAAATCGCATGTCAAACTTCCGACTGCATGCATGGACATGCAGAGGCAATGTGTGTACCTGGTCCTTGCTTGGTGAAGGCACAGGAACATCCTTGAGAAGTTTCAGGACTTCTGGCTTCCCGAATTCCTGGACCCGAATAGCGCGCATTAATCTTGCCGCTGACGCCATGCCGGGCGCCCTCTGAAACACAAAAATAAATAAATAAATAAATAAATAAATGATCATTGACTGACAGTAGATGATGTAGATCAGGATTCTAGGAAAGGTGGAGTAGGGGGGTAAGAGGACTTAGCTGGCTGTTATGTTGATCCTCTGGCTTCACCACTGAGTCACTGACCCAGACATGCTCAGAGATAAGGGCGGCTTACTTTCCTCATCTGTATACTTCCAGGTGGAATAAAATGCCGTCCAGTTCTGAGCACCGGTCCTCAGGAAGGAGGTACTGGAACTGGAGAGAGTCCAGAGAAGGGCAACAAAGCTAATAATGGGACTGGAGAATCTCAGCTATGGAGGAAAGGCTACAGTCATTGAACGTATTCTCCCTGGAGAAGAGATGCTTGAGAGGGGATATGATATCAATGTACAAATACCCTACTGGTGACCAGGGGCGGACTGACAACTCATGCGGCCCCCAGGCACTAGGGGATCATGGGGCCCTCAGGTTTAAAGATGGCCACCACCAGGCTCGGACTGGGACAAAAAATAGGCCCGGGACTGAACAGCCAATTTTTCCAAAGACTGGGGGGGGGGGGGGGCAGTGGAGGATTTGTGGGGGGCAGCTGGTGACGGGATATTCAGAGTTGGTTCTCCACACTGTAATGTACAGGGAACAGTGTGATATAGATAAATAAAGTGCGCCATCTTCTCTGTATGTTATCAAAAATCACTGCATATATAAAAAAAAGTCCACAGTGGCCTGACAGAGCTATGAACGTGGACCAATTCATGAATTCACAAAGGTGTAGAATGTGATAAAATCATTAAAGTCAATAAAAACTGCTACAAATAACATGGATCCTGTAAAATGACTCTCTGGCTTTATGAAACTTTGTAACAGTCTTTAACAGATTCTGCAATAAAGGTGCAATATCAGATGACATCCAAAGTGAGGATGGACTAAGGCAATAGCCTCTTACCAGCTGGCTGCGGAGGAGGAAAGGGAACCGTTAGCGGCGGCTCTGAGGCTTAGCTGTGTGAGAGATACACAGCTCAGTCCTGCAGCCGGAGGAGACACAGGCGCGGCCGCACAGCGGTAGGTGTTAACCCTGTCCAGGCTGAGGTCGCCGTTCACCTGCCGCTGTGCGGCATGATCATCAATCGGCCACGGAGCCGGTGGTCCTGACTCACCGGGTAAATGCCCAGTCTGCCCGATGGCCAGTCCGAGCCTGGCCTCCACACAGCAGCCATATTTCTGATGCAACATTAATGTGGCAGGGCATCATGGAGGGGCACCTTGCTTGGCGACATGCAGAGTGGCTGGAGACTTAAAGCTGGCGACCCAAAAAAGGTACCAGGAGCCTCTCTAGCAGTGCCACCTAACAGCACCATGGGCCCCTGGAGAAATTAATGCACTGGGGCCCCTACCAGGAAGGTGACCTGTGACACGTCTAGCCACGGTACGCAGTGGGTGTGGCTAAATAATGCCAGATATTGGGTTTTGCTTTTTAGTCTGATTAGAAACGCAAGTCTAAATTTTTTACACTTTTTTTTATTCTATTTTTTCTATTTTATTAAATGTTTTTTTTTTTTTCACAACTCTGTTGGGGGGTGGGGGAGGCTTTGGTGAGATATCAGAGGTCTAAACAGACCCCCCCAAAGTCTCACTTATTAGACAGGGACTGAGGACAGATTCCCCAGTCCCTTTCTCTGCAGCCTCAGTTGCACTGAAGGTGAATGAACAGGAGACAGAGGCTCCTGCCCGTTTATAAACTGAAGCATAGTAAAAATAGTTTACTATGCTCAGTTATGAATGAATACAGTGCAGTATGCCACCCCCAAACACTCTGTGTATAGTCAGATAATATGACGGTATTTTATGACCATTCTATTTAACCCTGTGTTATCCAAACTTTGTACACTCAAAAAAAGTGTATGCTTTCCAAACATGCACAGAGAAATGAGCAGATGCACAGCAGTTCTATTAATTGAATTGGGAAACTCCGCGCCTCGGGCTTAATTGGATATATAGTAAAGACTGCTGCCTCCCTATAATATAGTCCGAAGACTATATGGCGTGTAAGAAAGAGGTAGGGGGTGGCGCTGTCTAATAGTCCAAGAAAAGGGGGTTATTTGTTAGTGCTATCACTAGTCACGTGTAACAGGTATAGACCCAATATATAAACGAGGTAGCTGTTGTGTCAAAGTGCCAAGTATGTGTTATTCACCCTTAAGGTGCCTAATGCTGTACATATAAAAATGGATGTAAATGACACTTGAATGTCAGGTAAAATATTGCACAAGTGTGATATAACCAATAAATAATCATAAACAATTATAACCGTGCATAAGTGATATATCTATATAAAGTGACAAGTGCTAAAGTGAATGCTGACAATAATAATACAGTATAAGTGTATAGAACTTAATACAACATAATACATATAGATCTATGTGCAATCGTGCTTGGAAAGTAACTCAAATAGTCCCCAATGATTAAAGTGACCTGTGTAAATTAAATAAAATAACGTGACTGGTAAATAAGGGGGAATAATTTAAATGGTGATAATAAAGTGACATGTGCTCAAGACACCCAACATGAGTATCCAATGTCCAAAAAAATAGATGAGTCTCTATTTAGTGAAGCAGTGATGGGTGCTCATATTCTAGGAAGCTGTAACAGATTTCTTCGTGTGTCTTGTGCACACCAATGGATAACCCCGTGGTGGGTAGTGAGGTGAACCGTGACCCCTATAGTAGGTAACACACTCACCAGAAATACCCACCCCACACAGGGGTATAAGGTGGGTATATGAGATGGATAATTCTCCCTCCTACTCCAGGTCCTGGGGGGGGGCAGCTGGGAAGGTCCCTGGTGGTCCAAGGGTTAAAGGATATCGACTGTGTACTGTATGGGTCTGGTGAAATTTCAGGGGTGTCCACTCCGGGGGTCCGCGGTGTGTATAAAGCAAAGGATCAAACGATAAAGAGGCACATAGTGTGAGACTAAATACAGTGCTTTATTCTGATAAGGCAGGGTAAAAGTACTCACAAACGTGGGTGATATATAGGCAGGGAAGTCGAGCGTCCGGAGCGCTATGCAATCCAAGCCTCGATGTGGGAACCGGAAGTGATGCGACTTGCCGTACCGGTTTCGTATTGGATACGTCCTCAGCAGCGTCGGGTCACTTCCGCTTGTCACTCCCATAAATACACTCATGGTGATTCCGGCAACATGTAATTGGCTAAACATCTAGTGGGCGGGGGGATCGGCCGGGGACTACAATAAAATGGAGATTTGACTAATATTTTGGTATATTACAGCGGTAGCATCTTGCAAGGTTTGGCCGTCCTCTCATATATTCTTATGTGAATTTAAGGTGCTGGTATGAAGTTAGTTTTGAAAGCCAGCCAATTATGTGCCACATCTTGTAAGCTCCACATGATGCCATGTAAATCCCATGTGTGCACTTGTGAGAAGAGGGGATGTGCAATATAAATTAAAAACGTATCTGACCATAATATAATATACATAAAAAACATTAAAAACAATGAATAAAAACATTGGAGTAAATGATATTATAAGTTCGGTGTGGGACATCTAGTGGTGTTATATAGGAACTGCATATCCAGAAGAAGAAATATATATTGAATGAGAGAGGTGTTAAATATTGGACAAGGTGTGTAATAAAATCTACCAAAATACTAAAATTGATATAGTGGCGTATTCTCATGATATAATAAAATAAAAAAGGAGGATTTTAGTATAAAAAATAAAAAAATAGATAAAAATAGAAATAGATATCTTGGTGGTCTTCACAAATACGATCTGAATGGAGGTAGGTATATGTAAACTGTAATGACTAAAAATTAGATATAAAGCAGTTAAGATCAATGTCCAGGTTTAAACCCCTGGGTTGTATTGTGTTAAGCCTATATATCCAGGAGGTTTCGTTCTGGGAGATTTTTATCTTTTTATTTCCTCCTCTCCAGTGTCCAGATATTGAATCTATCCCGCAGAAAGTAAGGCCACTGGGGTCTTTGTTGTGTGCCTCCAGAAAATGTCTGGATAGGCTATGTTTGGGAAAGCCTTTTCTTATATTATTTATGTGTTCACGTATACGGACATGTAGTGGTCTGGTAGTCCTGCCCACGTATTGCAGTCGACAAGGGCATTCGATGAGGTAGGTGACGTGGGTGGTTTGGCAGGTGATCAGTCTGTTTATATTAAATTCCTTTCCACTCCATCTTGACTTTCTGTGTCTTCCTGGGTTGGCGTTTGTTAGTTTTGCAGGGAAGGCATCTATTGCACCTAATAAATCCCTTGATATCTTGAAACATTTTGACGGGTCTTGGGGGGTCTATTACATTATGTACCAGTCTATTACGTAGAGATGGTGCTTTTTTATATATGAATTTCGGCTTGTCAGGTATTAATTTGGACAGAGTTTTGTCAGATTTGAGTACTGGCCAATATTTTTTAATTATTTGTTCTGTCTGTTTGTAATTACGATGGAAGCCAGTGATAAAAGCTGTGTCATTTCGTTTGTTGTTGGTACGGTTCTTCTCTTGTAATAGATCATCTCTATTCATCTGTGCCACTGTGTGTCTGGTTTTAAGTAATATTTCTTTATTGTATCCCTTTTCTACAAATCTGTTAAGTAGTATGTCCGTTTGGTTTAAGAAATCTGATATGTTGTCGCAGTTTCTCCTGATTCTAATGAACTGTCCTTTTGGAATATTTCCCTTCCATACGGGGTGGTGGCAGCTTGTCGTAGGGATATAGCCGTTACGGTCTGTTGTCTTAAAGAAAGTTTTACTTTTAAGTTTATTTCCGTCTCTAAAGATTTGTAAATCTAGGTAATTAATGTTATCCTGATTCCAATCTCCTGTAAATTTAATACCGTATGGGTTATTATTCAATTTTTTAAAATATTCTTTTAAAGTGCTTTCAGTGCCTTCCCAAACGATAATGATATCATCTATGTATCGCCTGTAAAGTTTTAGCTGCGGGATGTTTTGTGTATAGATGGAGCCTTCTTCTAACATGTCCATAAGTAAATTCGCGACACTGGGCGCATAGCGGGCTCCCATGGCTACTCCTTTTGTTTGCAGATAGTAGTCATGGTTGTACCAGAAAAAATTACTGGACATGGCTAATTTTAAGCCTTCCATTATATATTGTATTTGAGCGTTTTTTAGTTCTGTTCTTTCATGTAATGCCTTATTAACTGCTTTGAGTCCATCCGGTTGGCTAATGCTAGTATAGAGTGAATTTGCGTCGATGGTGGCTAGTATGCAATGTTCCGGGATTTCTATAGTTTTTAAAATTTTTATTAGATCTGAACTGTCTTACACATACCAGATACTTATGATAAACTTAAGGGTAACCCTACCAAAACATATAAGAAAAAACTGAAAGAATATGTAAAAAAGGGCAAAGAATTAGGGATACTGAACAAAAAAGAGGCTCAATACCTCATACCGGAATCAAGCAAAACACCAGTGATATATTATGTCCCTAAAATCCACAAAAACCCGGAAAAACCTCCGGGACGCCCAATAGTCAGCGGGGTGGATTCATTATTCTCCAGACTAGGGGAGTACCTGGACAAGTACCTCCAACCGATAGTCAAAAAGGGAAAGTCATACCTCAAAGACAGTTCAGATCTAATAAAAATTTTAAAAACTATAGAAATCCCGGAACATTGCATACTAGCCACCATCGACGCAAATTCACTCTATACTAGCATTAGCCAACCGGATGGACTCAAAGCAGTTAATAAAGCATTACATGAAAGAACAGAACTAAAAAACGCTCAAATACAATATATAATGGAAGGCTTAAAATTAGCCATGTCCAGTAATTTTTTCTGGTACAACCATGACTACTATCTGCAAACAAAAGGAGTAGCCATGGGAGCCCGCTATGCGCCCAGTGTCGCGAATTTACTTATGGACATGTTAGAAGAAGGCTCCATCTATACACAAAACATCCCGCAGCTAAAACTTTACAGGCGATACATAGATGATATCATTATCGTTTGGGAAGGCACTGAAAGCACTTTAAAAGAATATTTTAAAAAATTGAATAATAACCCATACGGTATTAAATTTACAGGAGATTGGAATCAGGATAACATTAATTACCTAGATTTACAAATCTTTAGAGACGGAAATAAACTTAAAAGTAAAACTTTCTTTAAGACAACAGACCGTAACGGCTATATCCCTACGACAAGCTGCCACCACCCCGTATGGAAGGGAAATATTCCAAAAGGACAGTTCATTAGAATCAGGAGAAACTGCGACAACATATCAGATTTCTTAAACCAAACGGACATACTACTTAACAGATTTGTAGAAAAGGGATACAATAAAGAAATATTACTTAAAACCAGACACACAGTGGCACAGATGAATAGAGATGATCTATTACAAGAGAAGAACCGTACCAACAACAAACGAAATGACACAGCTTTTATCACTGGCTTCCATCGTAATTACAAACAGACAGAACAAATAATTAAAAAATATTGGCCAGTACTCAAATCTGACAAAACTCTGTCCAAATTAATACCTGACAAGCCGAAATTCATATATAAAAAAGCACCATCTCTACGTAATAGACTGGTACATAATGTAATAGACCCCCCAAGACCCGTCAAAATGTTTCAAGATATCAAGGGATTTATTAGGTGCAATAGATGCCTTCCCTGCAAAACTAACAAACGCCAACCCAGGAAGACACAGAAAGTCAAGATGGAGTGGAAAGGAATTTAATATAAACAGACTGATCACCTGCCAAACCACCCACGTCACCTACCTCATCGAATGCCCTTGTCGACTGCAATACGTGGGCAGGACTACCAGACCACTACATGTCCGTATACGTGAACACATAAATAATATAAGAAAAGGCTTTCCCAAACATAGCCTATCCAGACATTTTCTGGAGGCACACAACAAAGACCCCAGTGGCCTTACTTTCTGCGGGATAGATTCAATATCTGGACACTGGAGAGGAGGAAATAAAAAGATAAAAATCTCCCAGAACGAAACCTCCTGGATATATAGGCTTAACACAATACAACCCAGGGGTTTAAACCTGGACATTGATCTTAACTGCTTTATATCTAATTTTTAGTCATTACAGTTTACATATACCTACCTCCATTCAGATCGTATTTGTGAAGACCACCAAGATATCTATTTCTATTTTTATCTATTTTTTTATTTTTTATACTAAAATCCTCCTTTTTTATTTTATTATATCATGAGAATACGCCACTATATCAATTTTAGTATTTTGGTAGATTTTATTACACACCTTGTCCAATATTTAACACCTCTCTCATTCAATATATATTTCTTCTTCTGGATATGCAGTTCCTATATAACACCACTAGATGTCCCACACCGAACTTATAATATCATTTACTCCAATGTTTTTATTCATTGTTTTTAATGTTTTTTATGTATATTATATTATGGTCAGATACGTTTTTAATTTATATTGCACATCCCCTCTTCTCACAAGTGCACACATGGGATTTACATGGCATCATGTGGAGCTTACAAGATGTGGCACATAATTGGCTGGCTTTCAAAACTAACTTCATACCAGCACCTTAAATTCACATAAGAATATATGAGAGGACGGCCAAACCTTGCAAGATGCTACCGCTGTAATATACCAAAATATTAGCCAAATCTCCATTTTATTGTAGTCCCCGGCCGATCCCCCCGCCCACTAGATGTTTAGCCAATTACATGTTGCCGGAATCACCATGAGTGTATTTATGGGAGTGACAAGCGGAAGTGACCCGACGCTGCTGAGGACGTATCCAATACGAAACCGGTACGGCAAGTCGCATCACTTCCGGTTCCCACATCGAGGCTTGGATTGCATAGCGCTCCGGACGCTCGACTTCCCTGCCTATATATCACCCACGTTTGTGAGTACTTTTACCCTGCCTTATCAGAATAAAGCACTGTATTTACAGTCTCACACTATGTGCCTCTTTATCGTTTGATCCCTTGCTTTATACACACCGCGGACCCCCGGAGTGGACACCCCTGAAATTTCACCAGACCCATACAGTACACAGTCGATATCCTTTAACCCTTGGACCACCAGGGACCTTCCCAGCTGCCCCCCCCCAGGACCTGGAGTAGGAGGGAGAATTATCCATCTCATATACCCACCTTATACCCCTGTGTGGGGTGGGTATTTCTGGTGAGTGTGTTACCTACTATAGGGGTCACGGTTCACCTCACTACCCACCACGGGGTTATCCATTGGTGTGCACAAGACACACGAAGAAATCTGTTACAGCTTCCTAGAATATGAGCACCCATCACTGCTTCACTAAATAGAGACTCATCTATTTTTTTGGACATTGGATACTCATGTTGGGTGTCTTGAGCACATGTCACTTTATTATCACCATTTAAATTATTCCCCCTTATTTACCAGTCACGTTATTTTATTTAATTTACACAGGTCACTTTAATCATTGGGGACTATTTGAGTTACTTTCCAAGCACGATTGCACATAGATCTATATGTATTATGTTGTATTAAGTTCTATACACTTATACTGTATTATTATTGTCAGCATTCACTTTAGCACTTGTCACTTTATATAGATATATCACTTATGCACGGTTATAATTGTTTATGATTATTTATTGGTTATATCACACTTGTGCAATATTTTACCTGACATTCAAGTGTCATTTACATCCATTTTTATATGTACAGCATTAGGCACCTTAAGGGTGAATTACACATACTTGGCACTTTGACACAACAGCTACCTCGTTTATATATTGGGTCTATACCTGTTACACGTGACTAGTGATAGCACTAACAAATAACCCCCTTTTCTTGGACTATTAGACAGCGCCACCCCCTACCTCTTTCTTACAGTTCTATTAATTGTTAATGGAACCCCCATGCACCTGCAAAGGTGTATATGAAACTGGACTTTCAGGACTTTTCCTAGTTGCTTGTGTGTAGGGCAGCCCAATAAAATGAACGAGCTGCCCTACACGGGATATGTGAAAAACATGCCCATGCTTGTGTGAACCACGTCCAACTGTTAGCACATAAATACCAATCCTCCATAAACATAAATGATTCTCTAAATGATCAGTCTTCATACAGTTGTGCTACCATACAAATAGCCATGAACATTGTGCTAGGAGATGTTTATTGAGGACATTCACAGAGTTGTTCCGTAGCGAATCCTCTGTTATCTTGGCTGTGTTCTTAGGGTCGTTGTCCTGTTGGAAGATGAACCTTCACCCCAGTCGGAGGTTCAGAATGCTCTGGAGCAGGTTTTCAATAGGGATGTCTCTGTACATTGCTGTATTCATCTTTCCCTCAATCCTGACTAGTCTCCCAGTTCCTGCCACTAAAAAACATCCTCACAGCATGATGCTACCACCACCTAGCTGGAAATTTCCCGGTAGGCCGCCAAGTCCCCCATGCCCTGGGGCTGCGAACCCCTGAAAAAAAAAAATGGCCGCGTCCGGCCCGACATGCGCACTGTACATGTTCGGCTATTCCCGTGCAGACGGCGCATGCATGGTGACGTGTTGGCGCTGGGAGCGTCACCATGTTTAAATTTAAGGTTCCTTTGGTTCAAAAGGTAAGCAAAACTTCTCCTCCGGAGATGCAGTGCTGCGGGCATGGTACAGGATAATCTCCTGTACCATGCCTGCAGCCCTGCATCTCCTGTACTATGCCCACAGCCCTGCATCTCCTGTACTATGCCCACAGCCCTGCATCTCCTGTACCATGTCTGCAGCCCCTGCATCTCATGTACCATGCCCGCAGCCCCTGTACCATGCCCGCAGCCCCTGCACCATGCCTGCAGCCCCTGCATCTTCTGCACCATATCCGCAGCCCCTGCACCATGTCCGCAGCCCCTGCATCTCCTGCACCATACCCGCAGCCCCTGCACCATGCCCGCAGCCCCTGCACCATGCCCGCAGCCCCTGCACCTCCTGTACCATGCCCACAGCCCCTGCATCTCCTGTACCATGCCCGCAGCCCCTGCACCTCCTGTACCATGTCCGCAGCCCCTGCATCGCCTGCACCATACCCGCAGCCCCTGCACCATGCCCGCAGCCCCTGCACCTCCTGTACCATGTCCGCAGCCCCTGCATCGCCTGCACCATACCCGCAGCCCCTGCACCATGCCCGCAGCCCCTGCATCTCCTGTACCATGCCCACAGCCCCTGCACCTCCTGTACCATGCCCACAGCCCCTGCATCTCCTGCACCATGCCCGCAGCCCCTGCATCTCCTGCACCATGCCCACAGCCCCTGCATCTCCTGCACCATGCCCGCAGCCCCTGCATCTCCTGCACCATGCCCGCAGCCCCTGCATCTCCTGCACCATGCCCGCAGCCCCTGCATCTCCTCTACTGTGTCTGCAGTCCCTGCACCATGCCCACAGCTCCTGTACCATGTCTGCACAGCCTATGACCACCTCCAGTACCAAGTCCGCACTTTTACCACTTTTAACCCGAATTTGCTATATATATATATATATATATATATATATATATATATATATATATATATATATATATATATATATAGCCCTCTGTGCTTTCATATCTGTCTTATCTATATACAATACACTCTTCAAATGTGCTTTAAAATGCATGGTTTTCCCTTTTATGAACAAGAAAATAAATGATGTTATGGGTTATGCTGTTGGGTCGGTATAATAATGCTATGGGGCTGGTATGGAATTATTTCCAGGGCTGAATTTTATTCCCAGTCCAGCCCTGCATGTAACTATATAATGGAAGGCAGAGGATCAGCAGTGGCCGCCCCCATATTGCTCTCATTCTGTGCACTTTAAGTTTGTGCAGCTGCAGTGCAATCAGAAGTCCCAAGGTTAATAGGTTATGTTGGTGATTGTTGTTCCACAAAACACAAAAATCTACAACACCCCCATCTCACCCCAGTGTGATCTGTATAGTCTACTCACCTTCCTATCCAGCAGACAGATCCCAGCTCTCTAACATTCCGTCTGCCTGTCATTACCATACTGGGGGGGTGTGTCAGCATCATGTGACCACTGAGCACGGCAACCATCTTTGATTTGGGCAAATAAACCTGAGGACTTTTACTTAAATATTATGGTGACAGACATGCAGCTGGTAGTATATCAGACCAATGGGTGATTATAGGCAGGGCTGCTGTTAGAAATCACGGGGCCGTACAGCCTACCTGGCAGGGACCCCCCCCCCTCCCCTCCCCCGAATATATCAAGACAAAATTTCTACAAAAAATACACTAAAATCATTATTAGCGGCCACAAACATAACAAAGAACCTGCGCGAATTATCCCTTTTAATTGTTTTTTACATTAAAAAAAAAATATATATATATATATATATAAAATGTTGAACGTGTTTACAATTATTTTATTTTATAATTTTTAAAAAATTATTTATTACGATGTTTAACCACTTCTGAACCGGAAGGATTTGCCCCCTTAATGACCACGCCATATTTTGCGTTACTTTAACGGACAATTGCGCGGTTGTGTGACGCTGTACCTAAATAAAATTCTTTAAAAGTCCTTTTTTTCCCCAATAACAGAGCTTTCTTTTGGTGGTATTTGATCACCTGTGCGATTTTTATTTTTTGCGCACTATAAACAAAAAAAGAGCGACAATTCTGAATAAAAAAAACTATATTTTTCACTTTCTGCTATATCACGTTCCCCCCAAAAAGAAAAAAAATTAATAATCAAAATTTGTAAACACTTTAGGCCAATTTGTTTTCTGCTACATATTTTTTGGTAAAAAAAAAAAAAAATCACAATAAGCGTATTTTGATTGGTTTGCGCCAAAATTATTGCGTCTACTAACTACGGGAAAGATTTATGTCATTTGTATTGTTTTTTTTTTTTGCTTTTTTACTAGTAATGTCGGCGATCTGCGATTTTTTGCGGGACTGCGACATTGCAGCGGACAGATCGGACTCCTAACTGACATTTTTGACACTTTTGGGGGGACCAGTGACATTACTACAGTAATCGGTGCTAAAAAATATACACTGTTACTGAAATAATGACACTGGCAGGGAAGGGGTTAACACAGTAAGTGATCAAGGGGTTAAATATGTACCTAGGGGCGTGTTTCTAACTGGGGGGCATGGCTTGTGAAATGATCACAAAGACCTGTGTTCCTACATAGAAGGATCACATGAGCTCTATGATCATTCCAGGGAGAAGAACGGTCAGCTGTGTTTACAAAAGACGACCATCCTTCTCTCTCAGTGGGGAACGATCGCGGGTGTCAGGTGGCAATCAGAGCTGCCTGACACACGCATCGGCTTCCCCGCTGACGAGCGGGGGCGGGAGAGCGCTGCCGGTGTAAAGGGGTGCACCCGGGGAGGGGGGGATCGGGGATCAGAAGCTTTCAGAATAGGGAGGGGGATCAGTGTTGGAGAAACAATTACAACTAGATGCCCTATGTCTGTGACTCCCCCTGCAGCAGCTGAAAGCTGTCAGGAGGGGGAGAAGCTAGCTTTCAGCTGCTGCCTGCAGAGAGCTGCACAGGGTTTCCTTCTGTAATTGCCCCTCCGCCCGACCGCACCTATTCTCTGTGCTGTTCGGGCCCCCCTGTATGCCCGGGCCCCCTACAGGAGGACTGGTGGTCCCCCCTATCAGCGGCCCTGATCATAGGCACCATATACCTTATATTTCTCAACTCCAAAACATCGGTGCCAAAGATATCTACTACATATCACATAAATAAAAATTAGTTGATCGTTACATAAACTTTAAAAGAACAATAGCAAAACTTAAATTAATGAATGCCACATACCACATACAATGAATATATATTGCCATATTTTTGCCCCGGATAGCCAGCATGGGGCATCCAATCAGGTCCCCCTGAAAAACTGACGTCATCCGAGTTAGCACAGTCTTTATTATTTCATAGGTGGACCTGATCGGAAAGCCTGTATGAAAGGACCCTCTGGGTGAAAAAAAACTAAAAGGTTGGTTGAACTGAAGTCAATCGATGGGTCGACTTCAGCACAACCAGCCTGCCCCGTAGACAGATCAAAATTTCGATCTGTCTATGGCCGGCCCAACGGGCGCTGACACTAAATAAACAACTTTAACCACTTCCGCACTGCTCACTAGAGCTCTACTGCTGCAAAGTGGCTCGATAACGTCTGGCGACGTAGACCTACGTCGCCAGACACTCTCCTCTTTCGGCGGCGCGCGCGCGCCACCGGAGGCTCACTCCCGCTGTATTCAGTCAAAGCGGGAGTCGGGCCGGGGGAGGAGCAGTGGTGATCACCACCGCTCTTTCCCAATCTTCAGTGAATGGAGTGTGGAGATCCGCCCGCTTGTGTAAACAGAGCGGGCGGATCTCCTAAGTGACAGGCAGGGACAGATTACAGGATTCAACATAGCTGAACCTGCGATCTGTCCCTGTGTCACTCAGTCACCTCCCCCCACACACGTCAGTAAGCACCAGGCATACATTAACCCCTCCCTCTCCAATAAAATTAACCCCTTCCCTGCCAGTGTTATTTTTACAGTAACAGTGCATATTTATAGCACTGATTACTGTAGTAATGTCACTGGTACCCCCAAAAGTGTCAAAAATGTCAGTCAAGGGTCCGATCTGTCCGCCGCAACGTCGCAGTCCCGCAGAAAAAATCGCAGATCGCCGCCATTACTCGTTAAAAAAAACCCACCAAAAACGACAGAAATCTTTCCCTTAGTTAGTAAACGCAATAACTTTTGCGCAAACAAATCAAAATACGGTTATTGCAATTTTTTTTTTACCAAAATATGTAGCAGAAAACAAATTGGCCTAAAATGATAAAAAATTTAGATTTTTACATTTTTTTGGGGGGGATTTCATATAAAAAAATGTGAAAAATATTATTTTTTCTAAATTGTAGCTCTTTTTTTGTTTATATTGCAAAAAGTAAAAATCGCACAGGTGATCAAATACCACCAAAAGAAAGCTCTATTTGTGGGGAAAAAAGGACGTAAATTTAGTTTGGGTACAGAGTTGCATGACCGCGCAATCGTCCATTAAAATCGCACAGTGCCGAATCGCAAAAAGTGGCCCAGACGTAAGACAGCAAAATCCTCCGGTGGTAAAGTGGTTAAAAAATAATCCTACCTAAGGCTAGGTTAACACCTACAAGTCTGACCAAGGCCATGCGTATTTTCCATGCATTCCTGTATGTCGGGTGTAGAGAACACACGGGGAAGTGAAGAAAAGAAGTCCCTGATCCTTTTCCAAAAATGCACCGCATTGAACTGCATGGTTAGAAGATGCATGGGGGTGCCATTAACAATTAACAATTAGTGGCACTGCCGCAAATCAGCTAAAGGGCGGTGCGGTTTTGTGCCAATCGGGAAAGTGTGCGATTTTGTGCACGTTCCAGAAACAAAGCTGTGAACCTTGCCTAAAACACACCGACAATAACCTAGCTCTGGTTTAGTTATTTTATACATTTAGTTACATAATCTTTTTTTTTTTTCACAGATTTTTCAGAAGAAAAGATACAATGTTTGCTGTAATCTGCTCTAAAATCTTTCCATTTGAATAAATACTGTACTTCACTCCACAATCCAGTAGGGGGCCCCCTAGTTCTCTAGTTCACTTGTATTCTTGTAGTTTTTATCCTTTGCCTTCTGACATGGAAAATAAAACATATAGAACCAGTACTTTTTTGTGACATAAAATGATTTGTAATACACTAAAGCCTTTGGTACAGTCAATGACCCAAAAAAAAAAAAAAAAAAGTATTGCGGGAAGTTGGTATCAAAGCTCCTTATCTGCATACTTGTTCTAGATCCAGGCCCAGAGAACTGAACAGAAGGGCCTGCATAAAAGCCAGGCAACTAGCATTTTCTAGCGTGGGGCAACAACAATGATAATTTCACAACAAGCCTACTTTAAACATTTTCCCTTGCAGACAGGGCTGCTGTTAGAAATCACGGGGGGCCCCATACAGCCTACTTGGCAGGGCTCCTCCAAATATATCAAGACAATATTTCCACTAAAATCATTATTAGCGGACACAAAAATAAGAGAAATAAATAAATCATTTAATTATATTTTTTTCAAGCCCCGGTTCACACTTGTGCGTGTGCCGGGTTCGCATGTAATGTCGGAGCGCACTGCTCCTTCATTACATGCGATCGGCTGTGCGGTGCGAGTTTAGCCATACAGTTTGTATGGCTAAATTCGCACCGCAGCCGCAGCAAACACGCACAGGACCCTTTTTGGAAGCCGCATCTGGATCGGATCGCACAGCGGTTCACACTTGTGCGATCCGCTCCTGTGCGAACTGCACGATCGCACTGCGATATGCGATCAAACTGGGGGGTGTCGTTAAGATTACATTGACACCCCCAGCGTATCGCATATGGCAGTGTGAACTGCCGGGGGTGCGTGTGCGATGCGGGAACAGGCTGCGGATTCGCAGCCTTCCCGCGTTGCATAAATGTGAACCGAGCCTAAAAGTTAAAAGTGTTTACGTTTATTTTATTTTACAATTTTTAAAAAATATTTATTACAATGTTTAATTATTGAATTGTGGAGGCCTGTTGTACAGAAGAAAGAAAAAAGAGGTACCAACGTCCAGAATATGTCTCAAAATCAAAAGTTTAATTATTATTATTATTGTTTTTTTGTTTACAATTTGTTATATTTTTTACAGGACAGGGAAGCCTGCAGTGCTGCGGGAGGGGGCACAGTGAAAAGGGGGAACACGGAGAGGGGAATCATAAGCAGGCAGAATAGGGAGCGGGAATAGTGAGAAGTGTCAGAAAAGCAATTGCAAGAACAATGCCCTGTGTCTGCGTCTCTCTCTGCAGCAGCTGAAAGCTGGCAGGAGAGGGAGAAACTGACTTTCAGCTGCTGCCTGCAGAGAGCCGCACAGAGCTACCTTCTGTAATTGCCCCGCCGCCTGACCGCACCAATTCACAATGCTGTCGGGGCACCCCTGTGTGCCCGGGCCCCCTACAGGAGGACTGGTGGTCCCCCCTCTATCAGCCACCCTGCTGGCAGAACTCCCCATGGGGTTCCCTAATCCCCCCGTACTGCAGGGATTAAATGCTCATTTAGGTCTAGAGCAGTGGTCCTCAACCCTGGCCTACAGGGCACACTAACAGGCCAGGTTTGCAAGATAACTGAAATACGTCCCAGGTGATATCATTTGCTGCTCAGTGATTGCAGTACTCTAGTCTGCATCTCCCCAAGGTAATACTTAAAATCTGGCCTGTTAGTGGGCCCTGAGGACCGGAGTTGAGGACCACTGGTCTAGAGGACTGGAAAAGCAGTCTTACTTACCCGATCCCCCAGCAGATGGCGCTCTCCTCTTCTCCACCATTAACCACTTTACCACCGGAGGATTTTGCTGTCTTCCGTCCAGGCCACTTTTTGCGATTCGGCGCTGTGCGACTTCAACTGACAATTGCGCGGTCGTGCGACGCCGTACCCAAACGAAATTTACGTCCTTTTTTTCCCACAAACAGAGCTTTCTTTTGGTGGTATTTGATCACCTGTGCGATTTTTACTTTTTGCGCTATAAACAAAAAAAGAGCGTTTATTTTGAAAAAATAACAATATTTTTAACATTTTTTTATATGAAATTCCCCCCAAAAAAGATGTAAAAACCAATTTTTTAAAAAATTTTTGGCCAATTTGTTTTCTGCTACCTATGTTTGGTAAAAAAAATCGCAATAAGCGTATTTTGATTGGTTTGCGCAAAAGTTATTGCGTTTACTAACAAAGGGAAAGATTTCTGTCATTTTTGGTGTTTTTTTTTTAACGCGTAATGGCGGCGATCTGCGATTTTTTTTGCGGGACTGCGACATTGCGGCAGACAGATCGGACCCTTGACTGACATTTTTGACACTTTTGGGGGTACCAGTGACATTACTGCAGTAATCAGTGCTATAAATATGCACTGTTACTGTAAAAATGACACTGGCAGGGAAGGGGTTAATTTTATTGGAGAGGGAGGGGTTAATGTATGCCTGGTGCTTACTGACGTGTAGGGGGGGAGGTGACTGAGTGAGTCATGGACAGATCGGATGTCCAGCTATGCTGAACAGTCCGATCTGTCACTCCCTGTCACTATGGAGATCCGCCCGCTGTGTTTACACACAGCGGGCGGATCTCCAGACTCGATCCCCGACGATCGGGTAAGAGCAGCGGCGATCGCCGCTGCTCCTCCCCTGGCCCGACTCCCGCGGTGAATGAAAACAGCGGGAGCGAGCCTCCGGCGGCGCGCAAGCGCCGCCCAGAAGGGGGAGTGTCCAACGACGTTAATACTACGTCGCTGGACGATAACGAACCACTCTGCCGCAGTAGTATTACTGTGAGCGGTTCTAAAGTGGTTAAAGAGGTTGTAAACCCATACAAACATTTTTTTTTTTTTTAGACCTGAAAGAGAAACACATAATGAGCTAGTATGCATCCCATACTAGCTCATTATGCAATACTTACCTTAGTACGAGCCCCCGCCGCGCAGTCCGCTTACCTCTATGACGGGCAACATGTTCAGTCGCCCGTCTTCCGGGATCGCGGCATCCGGCCATCTGATTGACCGGAGCCGCAGTGACGTCACTCCCGCGCACGCGCGCGGGAGCCGACGGTCACGGCACAGGACTCTGAAGGAACGGCACCAGCGGCCATTCCTTCAGAGCGCATGCACCAGTGATGTCACTGGCTGCATGTAAGGTAAATATCTCCTAAACGGTACATGTTTAGGAGATATTTACAGTACCTATAGGTAAGCTTTATCATAGACTTACCTATAGGTACAAGTTACAGAGGAGGGTTTACTTCCTCTTTAACCATCAGTGGTCTGTTTCTTGGCATCTTCACATCTAATGCAGGGCTATGGGCTCTGCATTGTACTTTATGGTGACAGAGGGCATCACAACTCTACAGCATAGAGGAGAAGAGGCTGTGGGGGATCAGTGCCTAAGCAGAAAGGGAGGATCAGGTAGGTAAAAGTGCTTTTCCAAGACCACAAGAACGAAATAAGCATTTAATCCTTGCAGTACCGGGGTAACCCACTGCATGGGAGGATTTTCACTTTCCCTAAAGTTCAGCTTTAAGCCCCTGTTCACACCGGGGCAACTTGTCATGCGATTTGATAGTTTAAAATCACATGACAAGTTGCACCCTATTTGTGCCTATGGAACCGCTCAAATCAATGCAACTCTAAATAGCACCGATTATAAAAAAAGGTTCCTGCACTATTTTTGGCGATTTCATGTGCGACTTGCATTGACATCTGTGCATGATGTGCATAGTTCAGTAAGCTGCCCATGAAATCGCACTGACTGGTGGGCTTTGAGATTGCGCTAAAGTTGCACGATTTTAAAGCCACATTCAGTGTGAATGGGCAGTAAAGGAAATGTATGGTCACAGCACACACTTTCATTTTATAACATCAACATTGTAATACCAATATAAACAATAATTAGACTTTACAATCCAATGTGAGTTTACTGGAAAATCTCCTTTCATGTTGTGATCTCGGCTTGTCTGCTGGCCTTCTCTTTCCACAACTTCCTGGATTCCCTGCATGCCAAAAACAGGGCTGGATCTGCAACCTATGCTGCTAAAGTATAGTAGAGTTCATGGAGGGGAAGGAGCACACTTTGGCTATTTTTCCTTGGATGCTAAAGGACCGTATCTCCTGACCACTGGGGTGATTTCTGTTTAGTCCAGTCCTGGAGATGCAACTGGGGTTGGGAGGAAATCTCTCCAAAGTGAAGGAAATCCTCTCTTTTACAGTTGTCATTGAAACCAGTGTTCCCATTAGAAGGTTTCCCTTCACTTTGGCTGTGTTGGTGACAACAGTAACATTTTGGATTTCCCATCACTTTCGGTCCCAGCGACAACGGTCAAAAGGACAGACAGAGTGAAGACAACAATAAAAATTCAACAGGGATTCTAAACATCTTCAAGTGCAGTGGCCTCCAAACTTTGGCCTTTGGTGCCAGATGTGGCCCTTTTTTTTCCCTCTATCTAGGCATTGCCTTTATCCGGCCACTGATACAAGGCCCTATTCTTCCCACTGACACCAATGATGGGGCACTATTCTTCCCACTGACACCAATGATGGGGCACTATTCTTCCCACTGACACCAATGATGGGGCACTATTCTTCCCACTGACACCAATGATGGGGCACTATTCCTTCTACTGACATCAATGATGGGGCACCATTTCTCCCACTGACACCAACGATGGGGCACTTTTACACCCACTGACATCAATGATGGGGAACTGTTTCTCCCACTGACACAAATGATGGAGCACAATTTCTCCCAAAGACACCATCGGGA
Organism: Pelophylax lessonae; assembly: GCF_965119305.1. Lineage (NCBI taxonomy): Eukaryota > Metazoa > Chordata > Amphibia > Anura > Ranidae > Pelophylax > Pelophylax lessonae. The sequence goes on along the minus strand of NC_138775.1, from coordinate 265,420,683 downwards.
CACCATTCCTCCCACTGACATCAATGATGCGGCACTATTCCTCCCACTGACATCAATGATGGAGCACTACTCCTCCTACCGACGCCAACGATGGGGCATTATTTCTCCCAAAGACGCCATCGGAACACTATTTCTCCCACCTATACTAATGATGAGGCACTATTCCTCCCACTGACACCAATAATGGGGCACTATTCCTCTGGTGGACACCAATAATGGGGCACTATTCCTCTGGTAGACACCAATGATGGGGCATTATTTCCCCCAAAGACATCAACATTGGGACACTATTTCTCCCTAATGATGGGGCACTATTCCTCCCACTGATACCAACCATTGGGCACCATTCCTCCCACTGAAAACAATGATGGGGCATTTCAGTTTCAATTGTGTCTTTAGAATAGATAATAATAAATCAATGTGAATTATGTTTATAGGATTTTATCCTGGCTGATATACCTCCTTTGCGATGGTCCACAAGTTATCCCATACTCCTGGCTGTCTCATGGGGAAGGCACATTCCATCCTAGTGGCGCTCCTCTGGTGTGGATCAGGTTGTGGAGTGGATGGTCAATGTGTGGGTGGGTTTTCGATCTCCATTTGATGCATCTACTCTAAGTAATGATGTTTTCTATCTTATATGCATACCTTTGTATTTTTGTTAGTATCCTATATGCCTACTTCCTGAAGAAGCCATGCAGCGAAACATGTAGAAGAAAATGCATAGAAGATCTTCCTTATATCATCACAACAATTACAGAGAATGTTAACAAACACAGTTTTGTGAAACTCATTATGGATTTTAACATGGATTTGCAATAAATGTCATTGAATTTTAACTATTCATCAGTGACGAATCTTCCATTGGGGGCGCAGGGGCGCCGCCCCCCCCCCCCATCCATGCGTCCGGCCCCGTAATCTACATGCAGGGCACCAGACGCATGGATTCCAATGGGCTTTTTTGTTTTTTTTTAAGCATGTGATTAGAACCAGAGGCTCTTATAGGCTTCAAAAAAGGATGTGCTCGGGGCGCAGAGCACTGCGCCCTGAGCCCACACAGTTGTGTGACAAGGAATATTTGCTATTGCCACACTGATTCTCCTCCTGGCCAATCAGGAAGCGGGTCCTGAAACCCGTTTCCTGATTGGCCGAAATGAGAAGCCATGCTATTGGCCAAGGAGGAGGAGGAGGAGGGAGGAGACGCAGGGGAAGCCCACGGAGGAGACTGAGGGGGAAGCTGCCGCCGCTGCTGCCTGCCCAGGTTGAGTGAGCCGGCCACTGGGGGGTGGGTGGTTTAGGTGTGCGGGCTGGAGCTGGTGTGGTCCGGGGGGGGGGGGGGGGTATGGTGTGGTCCATCTGCCTCCCCCCCCACCAGCCGTCACTGCTATTTATGTCTGGTTAACTGATGTAGCACCTTTAATATCCCTCTCCTATCCAAAATCAACTTTTGCAATGATGGAACATTGTTTTACTTCCACTACTTACTTCCGCTGGCCCCCCATTAAGTCTGAAGGACAGTAAACCAGTCCTTTGTTTAAAAAGTTTATAGTCCCCTTCTCTAGTGTATCCAAAATTTAAAAAAAGTCAGGTCCATCCATACACTTTGAAACAATGTTTCATGTTTTCTCCAAGCCACTAGGTGGCCCCATCTCACATGTTTTCCTATTCGGCAGCCCCATTGCGTTAATTTGCTGTCCATAATAAATGTTTAATGGCAGTCTTGTTTGTATTACAGCCTATACTGATGAAATTAAAGATTTGGAATGCATATACAAGGCCGCGGTGTAGAGTTACAGAGGGAAAGTGTTTAAATATAGCCAGCCTGTTCCTTTGGATCCAGATGATAGCCGTGGAATGCGAACGCCATATGTTTGTACGGACCTAATCATATACATCACGTGTGTTCCTACAGACAGGACTTGGGCCTACAGTGACCTCCTGAAGTCAGACTTATGAAATCTAATAACCGAACATTTGATTAACATGTTCAATTAGCGTTGGATGCGGTCTGCTGTCGGAAAGCAGAAGACCGCAGTTACTTTAAGACTTGACTATATAATCGGATTCATGTGTGTTTGGATGTACATTCGGTAGACCCCCCCCCCCCCCCACCAAAAAAAAAATAAAAAATCATCCGAAACATTTCTGAATCTGGAAGCACTAAAAGCTACAAGTCTATAAAATGTAGATATTTTTTGTTTGACTGCACTTTTGCACAATAAATTCCCCCAACGCTAACATTTATTTAGTGTTTGCAGATTAGTTTCGTGGTCGGCTCGAGATGTTTATTTTGTTTCTTTTCTCGCCGTTTAGTTTAAGGGCTCCCTGGTTAACGTTGGAGTTCGGCTTGGCCCTCTCCCCGCCTCCCCTCTTCGGGTAGCAAGGGGTAGACACTGCCAGGTTTAGGAAAGCTTAGATAGGGGCCATTAAGTAAAAATAATACATAATAAAAATGTAACGAAGCAAAAAAAGAGCGTTGGGACGGGGAAAGGGGGGGGGTGCTGGAGGAGAGGTGTTTTCATTCATTTTCCCAAGGAAACGGGCACTGACAGGGTTGTCTGGGCGGTAATTTGTCAAATTTCCTCTCGCTGGAAAATAATTTGAGATTTGAGGCATGGAGTTGAGAGTTTGCGGGGAACGGAGCACCTTTTTTTATGTGCTGTGTTGTAAGGCGAACACCATGCCGCAACACATATCCTAGTTCAAAGCTGAACGCCAGGAAAATAGCTAAATGCATATATGAGAACAGCTTACATACCAAAGGATTTGGGTTTTCATCCAGCCAGTTTTGAAATTTGGATAGCTCTGCCAGGCCACACAGATAACCTGAGTCTTCTATGCAGCAGTCCAGTGCCGGGACAAGGTCATCCAGCGCCCAGGGCAAGGATGCCAAACTACGCCCCCCCTTCCCTTAGGTTTAGGGTCTAGGCCCCGCCTCCCATCCCTGCAATAAACCATTGCGTCCAGGGCAACCGTCCCTCCTGCCCACGCCTTGTCCCAGCCCTGCAGCAGTCAAGCAGCATAGCTAGGTCTTCTCCCTGCCCTGGCCTGTGATTGGTAGGGAATAGACATGTGCAATTTGTTTTGTTCCGAATTCATTTTCGGATGAAATTCGGCATATTCGTTCCTTCAGGAGCATCCGAATAACCAACTCTTTTGATGAATGCGTACGAAAACGAATTGTCAGAAAGAATGAAAATCTGAAAAAACGAAAACCCGAAAGAACGAAAATACAAAAATCAGAAAGAACAAAAAAACACGATTCAACCTACGAGTTGAATTATGAACCGAGTACATTCGGATAGAGCTGCACGATTCTGGATAAAATGAGAATCACGTTTTTTTTTGCTTAGAATAAAGATCACGATTCTCGGTGTAATATCATCTTTTACATTATCCACATTAAGCACTTCAGCCCTGGAAGATTTTACCCCCTTCCTGACCAGGCACTATTTTGCGATTCGGCACTGCGTGACTTTAACGGGCAGTTAAAGGTTTTTTTTCCCACAAATAGAGCTTTCTTTTGGTGGGATTTGATCACCTCAATTTTGAAAAAAGAAACCAATATTTTTCACTTTCTGCTATATAACATTCCCCAAAAAAAACTGTAAGAATCAAAATTTTTTAACATTTTTGGCCAATTTGTTTTCTGCTACATATTTTTGGTAAAAAAAATCGCAATAAGCGTATTTTGATTGGTTTGCGCAAAAGTTATCACGTTTACTAACTACGGGAAAGATTTATATCATTTTATTGTTTTTTTTTTTACTAGCAATGGCGGCAATCTCCGATTTTTAGCGGGAGTGCGACATTGCGGCAGACAGATCGGACCCCTAACTGACATTTTTGACACTTTTGGGGGGACCAGTGACATTACTACAGTAATCAGTGCTAAAAATATGCACTGTTACTGTAATAATGACACTAGCAGGGAAGGGGTTAACATTGCGGGTGTTAGGCGGCAATCAGAGCTGCCTGCCCTGTGCATCGGGGTCCCCGCTGCCGAGTGGGAATGGGAGGGCCCCCTAGCTGCAGGTCTACATCGTTTTGCGCGGGAGGGCCGCCCTGCCACAGTAAACCTGTGGCGGTTCGCCCGGAAGCGGTTAAACATGCTGCACTAACGATCCTTTCACACCGGCTTTCTGGTCAAGTTTTTCAGGCGGATCTGATCGGATGCTTCATTGCTCCCCTATGGGGCAGCGGATGTCAGAGCAGACATGTCCGCTGACACCCGCTGCTATCCGATCCGATCCTGTCCGTGAAATCCGGACGGATGGAAGCCCAATTTTCCATCCATCTGGAGGATAGGATAGGATCAGATGAAAATGGACAGGTGGTTCGTCTTCATCCGATCTCCCATAGAGGAGAGCGGGGATCTGACAGGTCCATCTCTGCATTGAGAGTGGAGACGGAGCTGTCATCCGCCGGCTCAGCAGGAATCAGCGGATCGATCCCCGCTGAGCAAAACATAGTCCGCCAGCGGAAAGCCCGTGTGAAAGGACCCATACAAAACAAAAAAATATTGATGTGCCAGAAGTACACTGTAGTGCGCTCATACCTTCCTTTTTAATTTGTTAACACAGTGTGTTTTTGGCTCTGATTTCCTAAGCTTGCGGTGTCAGCCCTGCCTACTTCATTTATGATGAATTACTTCCTGATCTCTATAACCCCTCCTTCTGCACAGGCAGAGCACAGGAAGTTATCGATTCACAAGACTTCTGGCAAAATCAACAAGTCTTTTTTTCCCTTATCTACCATATATGACAAAACACTTTCAATGGTATATTTAGCAGGCTAAAAGTTAGCAAATAGGAGACCCTCATTGTTAAAGTTTACATCCACTTTAAGAAGGCTTTATTGAGATCCTCTTGCCTAGACTCACTGGGAGTCACTCACCCGGATCAAGTATGCAGCTAGTGAAATGAGAACTCAATATGCAACAAGCTAGTTTCAAAAGGTATAAATTTGTGGAGAGTCAACTAATATTACACCCAAGAGTGAAAAATCTGAATCAACAACTTCACATTATTTTTTTGAAAAAAACTCATATATAAAATCCCCCAAAGATAAATATCCCTATCTTAAAATACAATACAGTACAATGTAGGGATCAACCGAATATCAGCAAATCCGATATATCGAGGGCCGATATGCACTTTCCCCGATATATCGGAATCGGCTCCTAAGGTTACCAATATTGCCGATATTTTGGGAAAGTGCTGTATCGGAGTGATGCCTGCAGCTAGAGGTAGCACCCCGGTACCGGCGTCCAGAGCCGACGGTCGGCTGTCTTGTAATGACAACTGATGTGGCTGAGAAGCAGCTCGGCTGTCATTATAAGGAGCGGGAGGGGATGCCCCCCCCTCCCGCCGCCTTCCGCGTCTCGCCCGGGTCTCCCGTTCCCCTGGGAGACCCGGGCATCCTACCTGCACGGCTGCCGAAGACCCGATCAAAGCCGCATTCAGCTCTGATCGGGTCTCCATGTAAAAACCGGGAAGTGATGTCATGACATCACTTCCAGGTACTTGGCGCCAAATTCAAAAAAATTACAGCATTCAAAACTGCCAAACTTGACATTTTGAATGCTTTTAAGTGCAGAGGATGGGTTGGGGGACTTTTAGACCCCCCAGATCCCTCTTCAAGAGTACCTGTGTAAAAAAAAAAAAAAATAATAATATTTTTTTTTAAATGTCCGAAAATATCGGCCGATATTGATATGTAATGACCAAAATATCCGTATCGGTATCGGCAATAAAAAAAAACAATATCGGTTGATCACAAGTGCAATGTATATACTCAGAAATACAGAAAGGTCAATGGTCTACATGTTTCACAGAATGATTTCATCAGGACCTTTTCAGCCTCAAGGATGTTTTAGATGGTGAACATTCTACACCCCTATTGTATGAGTATGATCGGAAGGGGGGGAGGAGCAAAGAGTGAACCTCCACTGTACTATAGGGGGGACCCTTAAAGGTGTCACAAAAACTCAATGATCAGACTGGGAATACAAAAACAAAACACTTATATCCTAGTAGCCCAAAAATAGGATATCAGTCTGGTCATAACTGCAAGCAGGTGTACAAACTACTCCCATAATGGCTGGCCTTTGAATCATGCTCATGCCATGGGGGAGTAGAAGGTTCACCATCTAAAACATCCTTGAGGCTGAAAAGGTCCTGATGAAGCAAGTAATTCTGGGAAACACGTAAACTGTTGACCTCTCTGTATTTCCTGAGAAAATACATTGCACGGTATTATATTTTAAGATGAGAATATTAAAGAAAATGGATATGTCAGTTACAAAATCGTGGAATAGTACCTACGTCCAAATCATTGAAGATAGTGGAATCTAGTGATGAGGTATATGTGGACTTTGAAATAATAATAATAATAATAATAATTTCTCTGCTCCATTATTTGATGCAACAAGCTCCTGAAGAAGTGGCATTAAGTTCCGCGAAACATGTTGAGCATCATGTTCAGATGGTTTGTGTGAGATATTCTAGCTATTACTCATATAGTTATCCCCATCTGTGAATGATCAATCCTATTGAGCATAATAGAGAATGACTTGCTGTAATTATATATGTATGTCTTATTATTGACCAGTGGTGGCTGGTCATACGGGGCGCAGGGGCGCCGACCCCCCTATCCATGCGTCCAGCCCCCTAATCTACATGCGGGGCGCGGGACGCATGGAGTTCAATGGGGATTTTTTTTTTTTTAGCCATGTGATTAGAGCCAGAGGCACGCCCCGAGCCCACCCAGTTGTGTGACAATAGCAAATGAAAATTCACTATTATCACACGGATCCTCCTCCTGGCCAATCAGGAAGCGGGTTTTGAGACCCGTTTCCCGATTGGACGAAAGGAGAAGCCATGCCATTGGGCATGGAGTAGGAGGGAGGAGACGCAGAAGATGGGGAAGAAGCCGAAGCTGCTGCCCCTGCCTGCTGCTGCATCCAGGCAGGGTGAGTGAGGGGGGGGGGGGTCCTGCCTGTCCTGACATGTTTTTAATATGTATATTAGGAATAAAGTTTGTTATTTTTTAATGACATTTTTGTCGTATTAAGTCTTGTACGGTACCATCAAAGTCCACACCACTAGATTCCACTATCTAAGATGGGGATATATACCTTTAGGTCATTCTATATATGAGTTGTTGTAATAAAATAATATGAACTTTTTTTGTTAACAAAGTTGTTTGTTGATTTAGATTTTCCACCTTTGGAGGCATTATTAGAGCCCATTCACATTGAGGCGACAGGAATTTGGGGGGCGACCTGTGAAGTCGGGTGCACCGCTGTACACCGCGACTTTGGCGCGACTTGCAGAGACTTCACATAATGGAAGTCTATGCAAGTCGCTCCGAGGTCACCCCAAAGTAGTACAGGACCCTTTTCTAAGTCGGAGCGACTTGTGTCGCTCCTATTAGAACCGGTCCTGTTCTACTCAATGGACCGCGACATACTGCGACTTGTCAGGGTGACAAGTCGCCTGACAAGTCGCGCTAATGTGAATGGGCTCTTAAAGTCCCAGTTCTGAATGTTGGTAAATATTAAGTCTGAAGTGAGAATTATTCTACATCTACGAGCCAGAAAAAAATTGGAGGATGGGTCAGTAAGGCAGCCAAGCAATAAGCATTTTTAGAAAGAGGTCAACAATGATGTCCTCCATATCTCTATTGTGAAAGGTTTTCTTTAACTAATTTATGAATCATTCCGAAACAATACATGGTGGTGGAAGCTTCCTATCAGTGTGTATCCCCACTCTTTGTGCACCATCACTGACAACAAGAAAGGTTTCTTCCATCCCAAAGATGGGCAATAAGACAGAGGAAAAAAAATGGCACTGTAAATGTGTCACAAAGAGGACATATACATAAACAGGGCGGGAACGCGGGGGGTACTCAGTTCCGGTACCTCTAGCACCGAGTATATGTAATGGAAAGAGGTGAAGGGTCTATTGATGCTGGCTCCTGGGAGATCTATTGTTGTTGGCGGGGGTCTATTGTTACAGGGGGGTTGTTTCTCTGGGTCTAATAGAAAAATAAGTAAAATATATCCCCTGCAGCCAGCAACAATAGCCCCCCCCCTCCCCCCAGCAACAACAGATCCCTATCAGCAAAAATAGATTCCCAAGCAACATTAGATGCTGCCAGCAACAATAGATCCCTCCGAAGCAATAGACCACTGCTGCAGCAATGGACCTTGAGCATTTTTTTGCATATTGTTGCAGGGGGGTCTATTGTAGCTGAGGGCATCTATTGTTACTGTAGTGGATCTATTGTTACTGTGCGGGTATTTTGATGCTCAAGGTCTATTGCCGCAGCAGTGGTCTATTGTTTCTGAGGGATCTATTGTTGCTGGCAGCATCTAATGTTGCTTGGGAATCTATTTTTGCTTATAGGGATCTGTTGTTTCTGGGGGGAGGGGGTGGGGCTATTGTTGCTGGCTGCAGGGGATATATTTTACTTATTTTTCTATTATCATTAACTACTTGTCTACCAGGCACTTTCAACCCCCTCCTGCCCAGGAGGATTTTTTCTCCTTCACTGATGTGCACTGATGAGGTGGCACTGTTGGGCACTGATTGGCGGCACTGATGAGGCAGCACTTATGGGCACTGGTGAGGCGGCACTTAAGGGCAATGCTTAGGTGGCACTGATGAGGAAGCACTAATATGCGGCACTGATGAGCCCTGATAGGTGGCACTGATAGTTGGCACTGATGGGCACTGATAAGCAGGACTGGTGGATGGCACTGATGAGCACCACTGATGGGCAGCACTGATGGGCAGCACTGATGAGCATCCACTGATGGGCACTGACTGGCATCACTAATGTACACTGACTGGCATCACTAATGGGCACTGATTGGTGTCACTGATGGGCACTGCTGGAGCTTTACTGTAATCAGGGCACTGATGATCCCTTCGAGAAGATGCCGCTGATCGGCTCTCCCCACCACACACTCTGACAGTGTGAGGCGAGGAGCGCCAATAAACGACACTTCCTCATTTACTTGTGACCGGCTGTGATTAGACACAGCCGATCACATGGATAAAGAGCCGCGTCATCGGCACTTTATTGAGATCGGAGTCGCACGGTGTCCTAGGAACATGACGTGGCCACGATCACCGTGCTGCCTGCTCTCGCGGGCGTGCAAGAGCGGCTGTCCTGGGGTGCCGTCATAAGACGTCATCCCAGAACGAAAGCTGTACCACTCCACTGTCATTTGATAGTGGGCGGGCTTGAAGTGGTTAAATTCTATACAAATTTGGCACCACAAAATTATACTTGGTTCTGTATTCTCTAAAAGTGGAAAGACTGGGAGGTGGGTAGGGTAAAGGAACCAAGGGATGATGCTCAGAGGTGGGTAGGGGGTGGAACCAAGGGACAACGCTGGGAGGTGGGTAGGGGGTTGAACCAAGGGACGATGCTCAGAGATGGGTAGGGGACAGAGACAAGGGGTGACTCAGAAAGGGGGAGTACCTGCACCTATTTTCTGTAAAAAAAGATATACAAAAACTTAAAGAGATTGTAAAGTTTAGTTTTTTTTGGTACCCCCAGAAAGACGTCAGCTGTTATGAAACGCGTCAGAACCGGCGTGCTTACGTCACCACCCAACCCAGAGCGACGGGCTAATACGGAAGCCAGCCGGCTTTGTTTGTGATTTTAGCGGTTACTGTTCTACTTTCATGTGAGTTATTTTCTTTTATTTAATAAATCAATTTTAAAACATATTTCACTATGGAGCTACCTTTATGTCTTTTATGGTGATATCCCGGACCGGTGCTTTTGAGTGTGCCTTGAGTGTGCTAGCTGCTCTGTGGTGCTGTGCCTGCCTATTGGTGTCTCCCTGCTGCCTGGATCCTTTGCAGGAATCGCCATCCGGTCCCATATGTAGTGGTTGCTTGTTGGCACATTACTTACCAGCATCTGGTAAGCATATTGGCATACTTTGGTGATCGATGCACCGTGGTGGAGGACGACACTTTTGCACTTTATATCTTTCAGAATTTTTTATTATATATTTTTCATCATTTTTTGTCACTTATTCTTTGGGACTATCATTATAAGTTTTTATACACTGAATATTTTTATCACTATCTTTGGGACTATTTATTAAGTTGGAATTAGTTACATAGTTAGTGAGATGGAAAAAAGACATCAGTCCATCCAGTTCAACCTATGATGTGTGTGTGTTTGCTGTTAACCGTACATTGTATACCCCTGTATGTTGTGGTCTTTAAGGTGCCCATCTAATAGTTTTTTGAAACTATTGATGCTCCCTGCTGATACCACTGCTTGTGGAAGAGAATTCCACATCCTTACCGCTATTACAGTGAAGAACCCCTTGCGTACTTTAAGGTTAAACCGCCTTTCCTCTAGTTTTAGTGAGTGGCCACGTGTCTTATTGTATCTCCTTTCTCTGAATAGTTTGTTCCTTATGCTAGGGTCGCCACAGTACAGTATTTGTACATTGATATCATATCCCCCCCTCAATCGTCTCTTCTCCAGAGAGAATAGGTTCAGTGCTTGTAGTCTTTCCTCATAGCTGATGTCCTCCATTCCCCTAATTATTTTTGTTGCCCTTCTCTGGACTCTTTCCAATTCCAGCACATCCTTCCTGAGGACCGGTGCCCAGAACTTGACAGCATACTCCAGATGTGGCGGGACCAGAGTCTTGTAGAGCGGGAGAATAATCTCTTTATTTCTGGAGTGAATCCCCTTTTTTATGCATCCCAGTATTCTGTTGGCTTTGCTTGCAGCGGCTTGGCATTGCATGCCACTGTTAAGCCTGTTGTCTACCAGTACCCCCAGGTCCTTTTCCATCCTAGACTCACCCAGAGGTTCCCCCCCTAGTGAGTAGCTTGCTTTCTGGTTTCTGGCCCCCAAGTGCATTACTTTACATTTTTCAACATTAAACCTCATCTGCCATGTAGTTGCCCACCCCATTATTTTGTTCAGGTCAGCTTGTAAGGTTTCCACATCCTGCATAGAAGATATTGGCATGCTTAGTTTAGTATCATCTGCAAATACTGAGATATCCCCTCCTCTAGATCATTTATGAATAAATTAAACAGGATTGGTCCAAGGACAGAACCCTGGGGGACCCCACTTTCCACACCCGCCCAATCCGAGTACTCCCCATTAATCACCACCCTCTGGACTCTCCCCTGGAGCCAGTTCTCTATTCAGGTACTCGCCTTATGGTCCATACCTACCTTCCTTAGTTTGTACAGTAAGCGTTTGTGGGGAACGGTTTCAAAGGCCTTTGCAAAGTCCAGATACACCGCATCCACAGGCTTACCTTTATCTAGGTGGCAGCTCACTTCATCGTAGAAGGTTAATAGATTGGTTTGGCAAGAACGATTTTTCATGAATCCATGCTGATTACTACTAATAATACCATTTTCATTACTAAAGTCTTGTATGTGGTCCCTTAGCATCCCCTCCAAAATCTTGCAGACTACAGATGTTAGGCTGACCGGCCTATAGTTACCCGGGATATATCTCGGCCCCTTTTTAAATATTGGTACCACATTGGCTTTTTTCCAATCAGCTGGCACCATACCCGTCTGTAAACTATCCTTAAAGATCAAGAATAATGGTCTGGCAATCACCTGGCTGAGCTCTTTAAGAACCCTCGGGTGCAAGCCATCCGGTCCCGGTGATTTATTTATGTTAAGTTTCTCTAGTTTAGTTCTAAGTCTATCTTCTGTTACCCATGGCGGTATTTCCTGAGGTGTGTTGTTTAGTTTGGCCTTACAAGCTGGGTTAGTGTAGCCCCCCGATTCTTTTGTGAAGACTGAAGAGAAGAAATTATTTAACACTACCGCCTTTTCTCTGTCCTCAGTGGCCATATTTCCTTTGTCATCTTTTATGGGGCCAATGTGATCTGGCCCCGCTTTCTTACTGTTTATATACTTAAAGAATTTCTTGGGGTTCTTGTTACTCTCCTCCGCTATATGTCTCTCGTGTTCTATTTTAGCTGCCCTGATTTCGTCTTTACATTTCTTATTGCACTCTTTGTAATGCTTGAATGCTGCCAATGACCCCTCAGTCTTGTATTTTTTGAAGGCCTTTTCTTTAGCACTAATATGCATTTTTATGTTGAAGTTTAGCCACCCAGGGTTTAGTTTAGCTCTTTAAATGTATTTCCCTTTGGAATGCACTGGCTAATCCCCTTGTTAAGTATGCTCTTGAAGCACTCCCATTTTTCCTCCGTGTTCTTTGTTCCTAGGGTTCTATCCCATTTGATATTTTCTAGCAGCGAGCGCAGTTTTGGGAAATTGGCTCTTTTGAAATTCAGTGTCCTTACATTACCCTTGTGTTTCCTATTACTGTAATTAATACTGAAACTTATTGACCTATGGTCACTGTTTCCTAAGTTGCTCCGTATTTCTATATCCGTGAGCAGGTCTGTATTGTTGGTAATCAGTAGGTCAAGTACCGTATTGTTTCTTGTCGGTGCATTCACCATCTGACCCATGAAATTGTCCTGCAAAACATTTAGGAACTGCCGAGCCTTGGCTGAGTGTGCGGTTCCTTCTGCCCAGTCTATATCTGGATAATTAAAGTCCCCCATTATAATGACATTTCCCATCCTTGCTGCCAATCCTATCTGTAAAATGAGGTCCGCCTCCCCCTCCTCCCTCTGGTTGGGGGGCCTATAGCATATGCCCAATATTACCTTCCCCACCATGCCTTCCCTTTGAAGCTCTACCCATAGGGATTCTGCCTCGTCCATAGCTCCATTAATGTCATCCCTCATATTTACCTGTACACTGTTCTTAATATACAGACATACCCCTCCCCCTTTTTTACCTTCTCTATCTCTGCGATAAAGGGAATACCCCTGAATGGTCGCCATCCAGTCATGAGAGCTGTCAAACCAAGTCTCTGTTATCCCCACAAAATCTAAGTCCTCCTCAAACATCAGCAGCTCCAGCTCTCCCATCTTGTTGGCCAGGCTTCTGGCATTGGTATACAAACCTCTTAATTTTGACCGGTTACATATATCCTCATTTGATGTTTTTAGGCTGCTCTCTTGATTTTTCCCCATACCCACCCTGGGTTTAGGAGCTCCGAACACCCTACCGCTAATGCCCCCATTTCTGCCCTCTGAATCTTGCTTTCCACTGGCTAGTTCTACATCTGTACCCTCCCCCCCATCACCTAGTTTAAAAGCCCCTCTAACTTTTCAGCCATCTTCTCACCCAGTACGGTTGCACCCTCCCCATTTAGGTGCAATCCGTCCCTACCAAAGAGCCGGTGACCGACTGAGAAGTCGGCCCAGTTCTCCAGGAACCCGAAACCCTCCTTACTACACCAGCTCCTCAGCCACTCGTTAACTTCCCTAATCTCCCGCTGCCTCTCTGGTGTGGCTCGAGGTACAGTGAATTATTCACTTAATTACTTCACTTATGTTTTTATATATAGTTTATAGATACATTTATTTGTATTTTGGTCACATTTAGCGCAGCTTTTCTATTTTTTTTTTATATCTAATAAATCCTGTTCATGAGTGCTTTTAGGGCCCACATTGGTGCGATGCGGGAACCCTGCGAATCCACTGCGGGTTCCCGCATCACACCCGACTTGCAGGCAGTTCACACTGCCATACGCGAACTGCTGGGGGTGTCAATACAAAGTTAATGAGACCCCCAGATCAGTTCACATATTGCAGTGCGAACTGTCAATTCGGACAGGAATCAGATAGCATTTATGTTCATACCCATGTGATCCGATTCTGGTGCGGACCAAAATAAGGGTCCTGCACGACCTTGGTCCGAATGAGATGCGAATGCAGCCATATGGCCATATGGCTAAATTCAGATCGCACAGACATTGCATGTGATTTGCAGAGCAGTGCGGTGAGAATCACATGCGATGTCTGACATTGCTATAGTGTGAGCCGGCACTTAGATTGCTATCTATTTAAATATTTTACCAGATTTAGATGTAAAGTCTTAAGCAAAATTACTTATTTTACCAGCATGTACTGCGCACGCTGCAAACATTTTTTTTTTTCTGTTAGATCAGTGTCTTGTGTTTAACCTCTAATGGTTAACATTTATACATAAGGAAACATTTAAAAAACAGATTTGCTTTTTTTTTTTTTTATATTCAATTCTCGTATTTCTAAAAAAAAAAAAAAAAAAAAAAATCATCACTCTTGGAGACATTAAAAAAAAAAATCAAAATATTTTAGGTGTTCAGCTCAATGGTAATCCTCTACTTTAAAGTCCTAAAAAAAAAAGTCCACACGTTTAGAGGAATTCTGAACTATAGAGAATATTTAAATCATGATCCACAAATATGAGACGTGAAATCAAGTTTTCTCTTGAGTTGCCACCCAGCTGTGCTGTGCGATTTTAAGCAGGTCCTTCACCGCTTTGAGATGAGACATATTTCATATATATGTAAAAAAGAGAAGTTGAAAAATTTAGTTTGATCCCTGATACGGCAGAAACAGTTTAACCCCACAGTCCAGACAATGGAGCCACTGTGTTCAAGAATGGGCAAAATGCTGATTTTATTTCATGTTTTAAATTAATAATGTCCTTTTTAATTTATTTTCTTCAGATTTTACATGAATCGCTTTGATATTACCAGCTATTTTTATTTTTTTTCTGCATTCGTAGCTTTTTGGCTTTGTCTTGAGATCTATACGCTGTTTTTGCTTTTTTTTTTTCCTTTGGATTTGGTGGCATGTCAGGTAGGTGGAATATTTTTCTTCTAATCAAAATGTTAAGTGCTATTTCACTGAAGAAAAAAAATTACCATAAATTGCATCTGTAAAAACACACGCTTTGATTTAATCCGTGACTCAAATACGCTGTAACGCACCTAGATGTATGTAAATGAGTAGAACTAATCCCCGTGTGATTTGTTGCACACTTTTCCTGTATCTGATTTTCTCCTTTGGTAACTGATATAACTGTTGTTAATGTAGAAGAAAAATAACAGTTGATAGAAGACAAATAGCCGTGAGATGGTTTACAAATAATTGGATTTATCGTGCTTGAAAATTCAGCTTTTATCCCAAACATTTGTTTAATTCTTCATTTTTTTTTCCCCATAAAATGTTTTTAGGAACAGTACAAGCAGAAAAATGATCATTTAGCACATGACACAGGGTTTATATATATATATATATTTACACACGCACACACACACACACACACATACATATATATATATATATATATATATATATATATATATATATATATATATACAATGGTTTTTTAATGGCCAAAATAATAAAAATTCAAGGATTGTGATGTAAATTCTCAATAAATAAATAAATAAAATAAAAAAAAAATATATATATATATATATATATATATATATATATACACACACACACACATATATATATATATATATATATATATATATATATACAGTATTTTTTTTTTTTTATTTATTGAGAATTTACATCACAATCTCTGAATTTTTATTATTTTGCCCATTAAAAACCCATTGTGTTACAGCTGTAGGTGCAGAACATTGTTTTGTGTTGTTTACCTAGAAGAGCACAAAGATTATTTAACCGCTTTTGGACCAGAAGATTTTAACCCCTTAATGACCAGGTCATTTTTTGCAATACGGCACTGCGTTATTTTGAGGGACAATTGCGCGGTCGTGCGACGCTGTACCCAAATAAAATTAACATCCTTTTTTTCCCATAAATAGAGCTTTCTTTTGGTGGTATTTGATCACGTGTGCCATTTTTATTTTTTGCGTTATAAACAAAAAAAGAGCGACAATTCTGAAAAAAAAAAACAATATTTCTCGCTTTCTATGGAGATGGTTAGTGTGAGAGGTATAGGGAGGGGTAAAATTAGGGCTACAGGGGTGGTTAGTGTGAGAGGTATAGGGAGGGGTAAAATTAGGGCTACAGGGATGGTTAGTGTGAGAGGTATAGGGAGGGGTAAAATTAGGGCTACAAGGATGGTTAGTGTGAGAGGTATAGGGAGGGGTAAAATTAGGGCTACAAGGATGGTTAGTGTGAGAGGTATAGGGAGTGGTAAAATTAGGGCTACAGGGATGGTTAGTGTGAGAGGTATAGGGAGGGGTAAAATTAGGGCTACAAGGATGGTTAGTGTGAGAGGTATAGGGAGGGGTAACATTAGGGCTACAAGGATGGTTACTGTGAGATGTATAGGGAGGGGTAAAATTAGGGCTACAAGGATGGTTAGTGTGAGATGTATAGGGAGGGGTAAAATTAGGGCTACAGGGATGGTTAGTGTGAGGGTTACAGGGAGATTCAGTGTTAGGATTAAAATGAGGGTTAGCATTACAAAAGGGAGTTTCATAAAAACTAGAAAAATGTTTATTTAGGGGGGGGGGGTTATTGTTGGGGTTATAAGGAAGGTTAGTTTTGGGGTTACAGGGAGAGTTAGTATTGTGATTATAAGGATAATTAGTGTGAGAGTGATAAGAATGATTGGTATTGGGGTTACAGGGAGGGTTAATGTATGGATTACAGGGAGGGTTAATGTTGGGGTACAGGGAGGGTTAATGTGAGGATTACAGGGAGGGTTGGTGTTGGGGTTAAAGGGAGGGTTAGTGTTACAGTTACAAGGATGATTTAGGGGAGGTAAAGGGATCATTAATGTTAGGGTTACAGGGAGAGTTAGTGTTGAGGTTACAGGGAGAGTTAGTGTTGAGGTTACAGGGAGAGTTAGTGTTGAGGTTACAGGGAGGGTTAGTGTTGGGGTTACAGGGAGGGTTAGTGTTGAGGTTACAGGGAGGGTTAGTGTTGGGGTTACAGGGAGGGTTAGTGTTGGGGTTACAGGGAGGGTTAGTGTTGAGGTTACAGGGAGGGTTAGTGTTGGGGTTACAGGGAGGGTTAGTGTTGGGGTTACAGGGAGGGTTAGTGTTGAGGTTACAGGGAGGGTTAGTGTTGGGGTTACAGGGAGGGTTAGTGTTGAGGTTACAGGGAGGGTTAGTGTTGGGGTTACAGGGAGGGTTAGTGTTGGGGTTACAGGGAGGGTTAGTGTTGGGGTTACAGGGAGGGTTAGTGTTGGGGTTACAGGGAGGGTTAGTGTTGAGGTTACAGGGAGGGTTAGTGTTAGGGTTACAGGGAGGGTTAGTGTTAGGGTTACAGGCAGGGCCGGACTGGCCTAGCGGGATAGCGGAAAATTTCCCGCTAGGCCGCCGGCCCTGGGGCCGCTTGGGGCTGTGGCTGCAGCGGTGCCCAAGACCGATCCTGGGCGAGTGCACAGTGGGTGCGCCGCGAGCTGAGGCAGAGGGGAGGGACGCCAAAGTTCTCCCCTCCCACCTCCTCCTCTAAAGTGCCCGGTGGCTGGAGGCTGGAGCTGAGTGTGTGTGACAGCCCAGCGAGCACACTCCCTCCTCCCCTTTAGGGACAGGAGAGCAGAGGGGAATACAACTTCCTCCTCCTCCCGCCCCTGTTTCTCGTGTCTCAGCCTGGCCGGCCCCGCCCACTCTCCTATGCTCGGCAGTCGGCATGCAGCTGTGCCTGCCAAAGAGAAGGAGGATGTGTGGAAGGAGGATGTGTGGGCGGGAAATATGAAAAATAGCCTGCTACACATTCCCAGCTGTGTCAATGATCAGCTACCAGATTCCCAGGTGAGCGATCTCTGCTCTGTGATCACTGAAGTGAGCTGTCCCTATCTCCCTCCCTTCTCTCCCCTATCTGTCTCCCTCCCCTTCTCAGTTCCTCCAGCAGCTTCCCAAACTTCACTTTTCAGCACTTAGGCAGCCAATAATGACAAATCCGGTCTGTCTGTCAGTTTTTCTAGGCAGACCCGACCGTACCATCCATTGTTGTTTATGCAGCAGCCAGCAGCAGATGTCAGTGGAAATGTGTCTGCTAAAACCAACCAGCATCCAATCTGGTCCAATCTGCTAAAAACAGACGGATGGGGATCCATTCCCCATCCATCCAGCGGATCGGATCAGATGTCAGACAGATGGAAATGGACAGTCGGCCCATTTCCATCTGACTGCCCCACAGAGAATAGCAGGCTGTGTCTATGTCCACTCTGCATAGTGGGGTGGACATGGACCTGTCATCCACCTGCTCAGTGAGGATCAGTGGAGGGATCCCCGCTGAGCAGGCAGATCCGCTGGATGGTGTCTGCCCAATCTGAAAGGGGGGCCTTAGATTGAATGAAAATAAAAAATTCCCCCATCTACACATTCCAAGTGGATGGGGGAATCCTCCCACTGTGGACCAGTGGCAGAACTACCAGGATAACAAAAGTCGCGTATGCGACTGGTGTTCCGTTATCATTGGGGTTCCCAGCCTCCTCTTGCTGTCCTATCCCTGCTATTGAGCAGCGCTGGTCTCTAAATCCATGGCTGCGGCAGCAGCAGAATTGGACACACTGCTGGGTACTTTATGGGGCTGATGAGCGCATGTGCAGGAGGGCCAGCACACATGGCTGCTGAACTTATGGTTGATATGTGTGATTGTACTCTTGATGCTAATAAATACTGTGTTTAGTAGATCCAACTGGGAGAATCACCTGGATCACATCCCGATTGACATGTCAATAGAGAAGGCTTTGCAACATTACTGCTGCTAGATGACAGGCGGGGTCTCAGTTGTCTACAACCAATAGTGCAAGCTCTCCCCCGCATGCACCCATCAGCCCCATAATGTAACCAGCACCTGGGTCCTAATAGACTGCCACCACTGGCGTAGAGACAGAAGCCAGACCAGCATTGCCAAAAGCAGGGGCAAACAGCAAGAGAAGGCTGGGTACCTGGCAGTGGCGGAACGCCAGGTCCCGGTCACAAGTGCCACCTTTGCAATCTTGGTAGTTCTGCCACTGCACTGGACCCTTATGTGGAATTCCCTGGTGTGCTGGGGACATATCACTTGCTTTCTGCCACCGTAGACAGTAGGAAAGGGGCCCACAGCAGAACAGATCAGTGGGAAGGACTGATGGGGGAGGGGGGCCCTTCAATGTTTCTTGCACCAGGGCCCTGTAAGTTCTATTTACGTCCCTGATTCAGTAAGAGGCATTACTGTGGCAGATGGTGAATTTGTAAGGAATTCTGGAACAAAGCCAAGTTTTCAGAGGGTGGACCTTTCTCTCTCACACCCCCTCTCTTCTCAACCCCCCTTTCTCTCACCACCTCTCCCTTACCCCCCCTCTCTCACCCCTCTCTCTCTCACCCCCATTTTTCTCTCACCTCCCCCCCCTCTCTCTCTCACCAACTGTCTCTCATACCCCCCCACTCTCTCATTTCCCTCCCTTTCTCTCACCCCCTCTCTCTTTCTCACCTCCCCCCTCTTATCCCCCCTCTCTCTCTCACCCCCCCCATCTTTCTCTTACCTACCCTCTCTCTCACCCCTCTCTATCTTCCCCACCATCTCTTTTACCACCCTCTCTCTCTCACCTACCCTCTCTCCCACCTCCTCCTCATACCCCCCTCTCTCACCCCTCTCTCCCTCCCCCCTCTCTCACCCACCCCCTCTCTCTTACCCCCTCTTTTTCTCTCACTCCCTCTCACACCCTGGTCTCTTTTTCTCTCACTCCCTCTCACACCCTGGTCTCTTTTTCTCTCTCTTAATCCCCCTCTCTTAACCCCCCTCTCTCCCACACACCCCTCTCTCTTTCTTCCCCACCCTCTTCTATCCCCCTCTTTTTCTCTCACTCCCTATCTCCCTCTCTCTCTTACCACCCTCTCTCTCCCCCCCTTACACCCTTCTCTCTCCCCCTTCCCTTTTCTCTCTGTCTCTTATCCCTCGCTCTCTCACCCGCTCTATACCCCCCACCCCCTCTTTCTCTCACCCCCCTAACTTTCACACACCACCTCTCTCTTACCCCCTTCTCTCTCACCCCCTCTCTCTCCCCCGCCTCCCCTTATTTACTCTCTCACCCTCTTTGTTTCTCACTCCCATCTTCCTCTCTCCCCTTTCCCCATTATACTCCTACTTTCCTATCTCCCCCATCTCTCCCTCCTATTCCTATCTCTCCTCCCTCTCTCCCTCCTCTCTTCAGCAGCCATCTTTAAACTGAAAGTGCCCAGCAGCTTCTATGAATATTAGCCTGGATATTCAATGCAAGCTATGCAGCAGTAGATATTTAAATGCCCCCTCTATGCAGCTGAGCTGCAATATGTAGGTGGGGCTTTGTGTGGGTGTGGCTTGAGTTTGGGCAGAGACACAGGGGCCCCACAATCTCCTATTGCCCAGGGGGCCCCATGAGCTGTCAGTCCGCCCCTGCACACAAGGCTTGGGTCTAAAATGTTCGGCGGCCACTGTAAAGTCCCTCCTTCTAGACCGTCTCCTGTGATAAATGGATTACTGATCCAATGCTGTGAAATTGAATCTGTGTAATGTGTATCATAGGGGCTGGTCTAGGATGCAGGACTTTGTTACAGTGGCTGATCCAGGCAATTCAAATCCAAGCTCCCTGATCCTGCAGGAGATGGCTAATGTGTGTGATCCAGGCACTGGTAAGGCTTCATTTGGTGGACACTGATAAGGCTGCATTTGGTGGGCACTGGTCTCTGACCCTCTCTTGTATTTATGTCTGCAGTCTCTGACCATCTCTTGTATCATGTTTGCAGTCTCTGACCATCTCTTCTATCATGTCCTGAGTCTCTAACCATCTCTTGTATTTATGTCCGCAGTCTCTGACCATCTCTTGTATCATGTCTGCAGTCTCTGACCATCGCTTGTATTTATGTCTGCAGTCTCTGACCATCTCTTGTATCATGTCTGCAGTCTCTGACCATCTCTTGTATCATGTCTGCAGTCTCTGACCATCTCTTGTATTTATGTCTGCAGTCTCTGACCATCTCCTGTATGTCTGTGGTCTCTGACCATCTCTTGTATCATGTCTGCAGTCTCTGACCATCTCTTTGTATCATGTCTGCAGTCTCTGACCATCTCTTGTATTATGTCTGCAGTCTCTGACCATCTCTTGTATCATGTGTGCAGACAGTCTCTGTCCATCTCTTGTATCATGTCTGCAGTCTCTGACCATCTATTGTATCATGTCTGCAGTCTCTGACCATCTCTTGTATCAGGTCTGCAGTCTATGACCCTCTCTTGTATCATGTCTGCAGTCTATGATCATGTCTGCAGTCTATGACCATCTCTTGCCTTTAATAATGTCTGCATTTTTTGAGGGGGAGTCTGGAGAGGAGTCAAGAGTTGGAGTGCCGCCAGGATGGGGGCCATAGGAGAAGTCAGACATATGTGGACTGTGGAGAGGAGACTATAGGATAAAACCGGAGCCACCAAGCTGGAGCCGACTGACTAAGCCCTGCACAGTACACCTGAGAGGAGGCCAGGGACAGCCCCGCAGGCCAGTCTGGGGGGGGGGGGGTCAGTGATGTAAGGGGGGAATAAATACAGTGTTGTAACAGGGCATTGATATAAAGGCCCCCCTTATATCAGTAACCCCCTCTCCCACATTCCCAGAGTTCCTGGGGTCCCCCTTGATGATTGCTCCACTTTTACCACTTATAACCAGAATTTTCTCAATAATGCTATGGGGCTGGTATTAAATTATTTCCAGGGCTGGTTTTTATTCCCAGTCCGGCCCTGGTTACAGGGAGGGTTAGTGTTAGGGTTACAGGGAGGGTTAGTGTGAGAGGTGTAAGGAAGATTAGTGCTGATGCTACAAGGACAGTTGGTGTGAGAGTTACAAGGAGCTTCAGTGTTAGGAATAAAATGAGGGTTAACATTAACAAAAACGAGCATTAACATTCATTAAGACTGGAAAAAAATTTATGTAAGTGGGGGGGGGGGGGTTATTGTTGGGGTTACAGGGAAAGTTAATGTTAGTATTGGGGTTACAAGAAGGGTTGGTGTTAGGATTAAAAGGATGATTAGTATAAGGGTTACAGGGAGATTTAGTCTTGGGATTACAATAATTATTAGTGTGAGGGTTTAAGTGTGAGTGATAAAGAAAGGGTTAGTGTTGAAGTTGTAAGGATGAAGATTGGGTTATAGGGATTTCTGGGGTTAGGATTATAGGTATGACTAGTGTTAGGATTATAGGTATGATTAGTGTTAGGATTACAGGTATGATTAGTGTTAGGATTACATGTATGACTAGTGTTAGGATTACATGTATGACTAGTGTTAGGGATACAGGTATGACTAGTGTTAGGGTTACAGGTATGACTAGTGTTAGGATTACATGTATGACTAGTGTTAGGGTTACAGGTATGTATAGTGTTAGGATTACATGTATGACTAGTGTTAGGGCTACAGGTATGACTAGTGTTAGGGTTACAGGTATGGTTAGTGTTAGGATTACATGTATGGTTAGTATTAGGTTTACAGGTATGGTTAGTGATAGGGTTACATGGAGGGTTAGTGTTAGGGTTACAGGTATGGTTAGTGTTAGGATTACATGTATGGTTAGTATTAGGTTTACAGGTATGGTTAGTGATAGGGTTACATGGAGGGTTAGTGTTAGGGTTACAGGTATGGTTAGTGTTAGGATTACATGTATGGTTAGTGTTAGGATTACAGGTATGGTTAGTGTTAGGATTACAGGTATAGTTAGTGTTAAGGTTACACGGAGGGTTAGTGTTAGTGTTAGGGTTACACAGAGGGTTAGTGTTAGTGTTACAGGTATGGTTAGTGTTAGGGTTACACGGAGTGTTAGTGTTAGGGTTAAAGGTATCGTTAGTGTTAGGGTTACACGTGGGGTTAGTGTTAGGGTTACATGGAGGGTTAGTGTTAGTGTTAGGGTTACACAGAGGGTTAGTGTTAGGGTTACAGGTATGGTTAGTGTTAGGGTTACACTGAGGGTTAGTGTTAGGGTTACAAGTATGTTTAGTGTTAGGATTACAGGTATGGTTAGTGTTAGGGTTACACAGAGTGTTAGTGTTAGGGTTACACAGAGGGTTAGTGTTAGGATTACAGGTATAGTTAGTGTTAGGGTTATACAGAGGGTTAGAGTTAGGGTTGCACAAATGGTTAGTGTTAGGGGTTCCACGGAGGGTTAGTGTTAGGATTATGGTAAGGGTTACAGCACTGTAAATTTCAGAATCACTCAGCAGAGCCTAGTGAGCTCCTAAAGTTGTAAAATAATAATTGGCATCTAGTCAGCAGAAAGAAATCTTATTTAATGCTTTCCACGTCTCAGGTTAATAACAAATCTGAGTCTAGAAAACACCGGCCAGCGTGTTTGCACTTTGTGAGAGCAGCTCTCTGTAGTACTAAAATAGAATGTGCACACTGTGGAATCATGTGGCAGGAGGTAGCAGTCCTTCATATCAGAGGCGTAACTAGAACCTTCAGGGCCCCGGTGCAAGAAACCATGAAGGGCCCCCCGGACCCCTGGCTGGGGCCCTTCGCTTCAAGCCTGGGGCTCTTCCCACTGATCCTGGGGCCCTTTACTCTCATTGCGGGGCCCTTTATTACGGTCCCACAGCGGGACCCTTTCATAAGTTCTGCAGTGGGCCCCCTTCCTGCCATCTTGGGGCCTCCCCACGGTGGTGGAATGCAAGGGCCCGATCGCAAGTTTGACCTTTGCGATCCTGGAAGTTCACCCACTGGTGTCAGGAGTTTTTATTTTTTTGTATTTTAATTGTATTATTTTTTATCATTTTATTTTATTTTTTTACAATGCCACTGACTATGACTCTGTCCATTCAGAAAAGGAAGGAGCTGGTAAATTACATATTCAATGACCCCTTCCTTGAAAGCCTTAAAGCCTTAAAAAAGAAAACTCGGGTCTGGTAATCTGCAATATATGACATTTTGACTTCTGGGTTCAGATACACTTTAATTGCTAGAGTACGGTCTAAATCCCAATTTTTACACCAGGGCTATGGGGCGTTAAACTATATCTCTAGCCAAAGCAATTTTTACCATTTAGGAAATGGTTGGAGCCTGTTTATTCCCACTGGAGGGATTCATCATCTGTCTGTCACTGGGACTCAAAGTGATGGGGAAAATCCAAAATGTTATGGCTGCCAGTGGAGCAGGAATAGATGGGAACTTGTCCAATAGGGACACCTGTTCCAGTAACTGTCTAAGGTCCCTTTCACACAAGCGATCCGATCAGATCCGCCTGTCAGTTTTTTAGGTGGATCTGATCGGATGCCTATTCATCCCTATGGAGCAGCGGATGTCAGAGGAGACACCTCCGCTGACACCCGCTGCCATCCGCATCCGATCCTGTCCGTGAAATCCGGACGGATGGAAACCCTATTTTCCATCCGTCCTGGGGATCGGATCGGATGGGATCGGATGAGAGCAGACAGGCGGTCCGCTCTCATCCGATCCCCCATAGAGAGCAGCGGGGGCTGTGACACCTCCCTCTCCGCTCTGCAAGAGCAGTACGGATCCGCCTACGGAGGCAGACCGTGTGAAAGAGCCCATATGCGTCCTAAAAGTCGCGCAATTTTGTCACAAATTTTTTGCTGCGATTTTGACTGGACTTGAAGCAATGATTGCTTATGTCTCTGGACCTCAAACGCAATAAAATTGAGCTTTGCTGCTTACACTTTACCCCCCCCAATCAATGCACTACTAACATTGTACAAATAAAAGCTTTCTGTTTCTTTACATACCTTATTTAACCACTTAAGCCCTGGAAGATTTTACCCCCTTCCTGACCAGGGCCTATTTTGCGATTCAGCACTGCATGCATTTAACGGACAATTGCGCGGTCGTGCGGCGCTGTACCCAAATTAAATTGACGTCCTTTTTTTCCCACAAACAGAGCTTTCTTTTGGTGGTATTTGATCACCTGTGCGATTTTTTGATCATGCGCTATAAACAGAAAAAGGGCGACAATTTTGCAAAGATAACAATATTTTTCACATTTTTTTATATGAAATCCCCCCCCAAAAAAATGTAAAAATCAAAATTTTTTAACATTTTAGGCCAATTTGTTTTATGCTACATATTTTTGGTAAAAAAAATTGCAAAAAGCGTATTTTGATTGGTTTGCGCAAAAGTTATTGCGTTTACTAACTAAGGGAAAGATTTTTGTCATTTTTATTGTTTTTTTTTAACGAGTAATGGCGGCGATCTGCAATTTGTTTTGCGGGACTGCGACATTGCGGCGGACAGATCGGACCCTTGACTGACATTTTTGACACTTTTGGGGTTACCAGTGACATTACTACAGTAATCAGGGTTATACATATGCACTGTTACTTTAAAAATGACACTGGGAGGGAAGGGGTTAACTTTATTTGAGAAGGAGGGGTTAAGTGTGTCCCTAGGGGCGTGCTTCTAACTGTGATTGGATGTGGCTAGTGATGTAACAGCAGAGATCTATGGTCCTACATAGCAGGACCGTATGATCTGTGCTGTTACACAGGGGAGATTGACAGGCGGCTTTGTTTACATTAGCCGCCTGCCTTTCTCCCGGTGTAACCGACGATCGTGAGTGACCGGCGGACATCGGGTCTGCCGCTCACACGCGCGGGGGGGTCCGTGAGCGAGCGGGAGTGCACCTCCAGCAGCGCGCGCTCGCTCCCTAGAGCCTCACAGGCTAGCGACGTAGTACTATGTCACTTTGCCTGTGAGGGGCTGACTGCCGACGTAAATAGTCGTTAGGCAGTCGGCAAGTGGTTAAGACGACCTGGTGATGACATCTGGGTCTCTATGCTGGCACTGTGCTATACATAGCTCCCTGAAAACATCACAGCACCCTGATTCAATGCTGCCCTCAAGAACCCTCAGCCCTGACACAAGACAGTTGATAAGCCTTGAGAAAGGAGCAGTGATGCTCCGAAACACGTAGCCATGTCCTCAGGCTGTGGCCTTTCTATGCCCGACGTCCCTCCTTGTCTTGTGCAATTCATGTGCTCCATGGTGGCTTTGGATCTTCTGGTTTAGTTTCTGGAGTCCTACATAGCCCCTGGCAGCTGCATCTGTGCTCTGGCACCCATGGGGCACACTCCAGGCTGAACTTCATACTGCCCTGATGGATTACATGCTTTAATTATCATATATTCTGTGAGTTACCACTTGTGATTTTTAAAAATAAAGTTTCCTCTAATACGCTACACTTAGTTGGCGTCCTCTGCTGTTCTTATATTTCCTTAGCTAATGCCCACATGCAATGCTGAGCCTCCATAATCTGAAGAACTGAAATCCAATGAAGGAAAGAGTGGGCCAGGCTGAGTATCTCCTGAGACCCCTTTCCCGATTGGCCGAAAGGAGAAGCCATGCTAATGGCCAAGGAGGAGGAGATGCAGGGGAAGCCCGACCCACGGAGGAGACTGAGGGGGAAGCCGCCGCCACCGCTGCCACCGCTGCCTGCCCTCCACATGTCAGTCCGTCAGTCCAGGGTGAGTGAGCCGGCGACCTTTATGGTGCGGGCTGGAGATGGTGTGGTCCGGGGGGGGGGGTGGGTATGGTGTGGTCCATCTGGTTGGGCCATGGAGCACCAGCCGCCACTGAATTCCAGCTCCCTGCCCCCTGTTTTCTAAAAGCTCAGAGAAGCTGTATAAATTCTGCACTTTAAATGGATGTAGAGAAGACTGCAGATAAACAAGTACAACTTATGTAAGTAGATTGTATCACCTGAGGCCAGTCAATGTCTAGAGATACACATTATGTTACACCTAGGTGTGTGATCCATTGTGTTCTGAGATCCTGCCTCTTGGCTTGTTGTCAGTCTGAGGACCCCGGGGATGAAATTAGCGCATGTGTCGTTCCGTCATTTGAAATCCCCGGCACATTGACTTATTACAGACAATTTGAGATGTTTAGGATAAATGCCGGGGGGCCTGTCTATTGCTGTAGATGAGCTGTCGCTGTTTACACAATTTATTTGTCACCGGCGCTTTAAATGCTGCACTTAATTCCAGTCTGGTCTGATTAGTGACGGCTGACATTCCCGGCTGCCTTGTTCAATACGATGCGAGCGTTCGCTGCGGTTACATTCTGTGCTCGGCTGCTGTTATTTTGTCTCCTTCAATTTGCAGCTGAGGCTGTAAAACACAAGACAACAAAAATCCTCATCCTCGGGGAGGGAGCGAGAAAATACGCCGAATAGAACGCAAAGAGTTCAAAGGATTTCTCCTAATTCCTTCACTGCACAACCTTCGAGCTCCTCGTCTTCCCGTTCTATAAGCTTGGTTCACATCTAGACCTGCGCCGCTCATTTCCTTCCCAATCGAAAATTCTGACACATTTTTTGTTATTCAGAAATTTGGATGGATCCCGAATTTCCAAATTACAATAGTAATGAATTTAAAGCATAACTCCACTTTTGTTGAGAAAAAAACGTTCTCCTCTGGGTGATCTCTGTACATTGCAGGGATTATAACAAACTTTGTTGCAGATTCCTACCTTTTGTTATTCTGAAGCAATCATTGTTTGTTCCTCTGTGCTGAGTGGGTCTAAAGGGAGTGGTTTCATAATTATCTATCAGCTGTGCAGCTGCAGGGCTCTAATGAGAAAATCTGCTGCGCCTGCATCCCTTTAGACGTGTTCCTAGGAAAGGTCATTTTTAATAACATTCAATTACAATATGATTTGTGTCGCAATTGTATACGCTATATTGTTTTTTCTTTATTTGCTGATTTTTTTCCCCCCACGAAAGCGGAGTTACCCTTTAAGCGAGTCTGAAATAATGAATCAAAATGTCGGACGAAATTCAAATTTAAATAGTTTTCGAATTTAATTTGAATTTAAATAATTTTCAAATCAAATTCAAATTTCCGAAGAGAATAAAATAAAATATGAAACAAAGGAATAGAATAGAAAAGGAAAGAATAGAATAGAAAATAAAAGAATAGTAAAAAAAAAAATAGAATAGAAAGAAAAAAGGGATATAATAAAAAAATACAAGAATTGAGAAAAACAAAATAGAATAGAAAATAAAAGAACAGAATAAAATAGAATAGAAAATAAAGGAATTTAATAGAAAATAAAGGAATATATTATAATGAAACATAGAATAGAATAAAAAAAGGAATAAAACCATCTTTTGAAATTTGAATTTCAAATAGAATAAATTCAAATTAGAATAGAAATCGAAAAGAATGGAATAGAAAAGAATAGAAAATAAAATAAAGATATCCATTTCCCAAAATTCTAATAGAATAAATATTTAATTCTGATTCTAATAAAATAGATTAGAAGAGAATAGAAAATAAAAGAACATAATTGACTAAAATAGACAAGAAAAGAATAGATTAGAATAGAAAAAAAATAGAATAAAATAGAATAGAAAGAATATAATCCAAAACTCAAATTTCCAATAGAATAAATTCTAATAGAATAGAATAGAAAATAATAGAATATAAAAGAATAAAATAGAATGGACAAGAGAAAAGAATATAATAGAATAGAAAGAAAATTACAATACAACCTTTTTCTGAGAATAATTTGAATTTAAATAGAATAGAAATCAAAAAGAATAGAATAGAAAAGAATAGATATCCATTTCCCAAAATTCTAATAGAATAAATATCTAATTCTGATTCTAATAAAATAGAAAAGAATAGATTAGAAGAGAATATAAAATAAAAGAACATAATTGACTAAAATAGACAAGAAAAAAATTCAGATTTCCAATAGAATAAATTCTAATAGAATAGAATAGAAAAGAATAGAATATAAAATAATAAAATAGAATGGACAAGAGAAAAGAATATAATAGAATAGAAAGAAAATTACAATACAACCTTTTTCTGAGAATAATTTGAATTTAAATAGAATAGAAATCAAAAAGAATAGAATAGAAAAGAATAGAAAATAAAATAAAGATATCCATTTCCCAAAATTCTAATAGAATAAATATCTAATTCTGATTCTAATAAAATAGAAAAGAATAGATTAGAAGAGAATATAAAATAAAAGAACATAATTGACTAAAATAGACAAGAAAAAAATAGATTAGATTAGAAAAAAATAGAATAAAATAGAATAGAAAGAATATAATCCAAAATTCAGATTTCCAATAGAATAAACTCTAATAGAATAGAATAGAAAAGAATAGAATATAAAATAATAAAATAGAATGGACAAGAGAAAAGAATAGAGTAGAATAGAAAGAAAATTACAATACAACCTTTTTCTGAGAATAATTTGAATTCAAATAGAATAGAAAAGGATAGAATATAACAGAAAAGAATAGAATGGAAAAAAAGAATAGAATAGAATGGAATAGCAAAAATTTAACGATCTTCCGAAATTCTAATTCTGAATAGAATTTGAAAAATTGGAATCGATTCAAATTCAAATAAACAAAATAAATTCTAAAAATGAATTAAACGAACTAAACAAATTTATGTAAATTACGAATTGAAACAAAACACATTTTATCGTTCTGCACATGTCTATTCACATCTATATGTGGCGGGAAAGCGCACACGATCATGCGCAGAAACGTGCTGCTCTTTATTAGGCAGACATGGCCGATATTAGTTCCTAATGGTACCCCATGCATCAGCAACCATGTGTATTAATGGCACCAGATGCATAGGCAACCATGCGCAGGTCCAGCGTGGCACATGCATGCGTGAGCGCCTGCATCGGTGTGAACCAAGGCTTAGGCCATGTAGTTCACAATTTAAAATTGAAAGTCAAAAGGTCAGCAGCACGCAAAATTGATGTTTTTGGTATAAATTTTTTGCTGGTTAGCTGAATCACATGATGGGAGGTTTTGTTGCAGACACCGCAATTTTAAATGAGGGTGTCACACATAGACATGCGCACAGGGTGTGCCAGGTATGCCTGGGCACACCCTAATCACCTGATTTCTCCTGCTTCCTGGTGCCCTCTGTCTCATCCCTGCAGTGCTGCCAGCTTCCCTCCTTCCCTCTCCTGCCAGCTGCTGCAGAGGATGTGTCAGGATAGAGAGCGGGGGAAGGGGCCAGTATATATTTCATTTATCATCTCCTTTCTTTTTCCGAGTAAACACAGTGAGTGATCTGTAATGATCACTCCTGTGTTCACTCCTAAAGCGTTTATTACCTCAACACCTCATATTCCTGATATGTGCTTCTATGAGAAAGTCTCCTGTTTTTATTGCTTCCTTTGTGTGAAATCCCTGGAGTTCCCGCCAGTCCCTATTAAAAACTGACCACACCAAGCAGGAGAGCACACCGTAGTCAGTTCTCTGGCTATGCTGGGAACTCAGTATGCTCTCCTCCAATGATCAGACTTGTTCTGACACGCCCCTGCTGCACAGCCATTCACTAGGAAGCTCAGTGTGCTGCTGCTTCTCCTTCCCCAGCTCTTATACCATTTAGAACAGAGGGAATGTGATCTATGTTGGCTATGCTTCAGTTTGTGAATGAACAGGAAGCCACTCAGCATAACAATTCCCATTTGTTCACTGCTGAGGCTGCAGTGGAAAGGACTGGGGAATCTTTGTCCACAGTTCCTTTCAATGTATCAAAAGTGAGACTTTAGGGATCTGTTTAGACTCTGTAAAGCCTCACAAATGGGAATGTAAGAAAAAAAAATAAAAAACTGTAAAAAAAATAATATATATATATATCTATATATATAAAAAATCGTTCACTGCCCCACTGGCACAATAGACCCCTGCCAACAACAATAGATCCCCCACCAGCAACAGTAGATCCGACCAGCAACAATAGATCCCACACCAGCAAAAGTAAACCCCTCCACCAGCAAAAGTATACCCCCACTAGCAAAAATAGCCCCTCCACCAATAACAACAGACCCCCACCAGCAACAATAGACCCCTTTCAACAACAATAGACCCCCCACCAGTATCTCTCCCACCAGCAATAGTAGACTCCTGTCAGCAACAATAGATTCCCCCACCAGCATAAACAATAGACCCCCCGCCATCAACAGTAGACCTCTCCCCCCACCTGTAACAATGGACCCCTGCCAACAACAATAGACCTTTCACCGGGAACAGTTGACCCCCGTCAGCAACATTAGATCGCCACCAGCATAAACAATAGACCCCTGCCAGCAACAATAGGTCCCCCAGCAGCCAGCGTCAATAGACTTTCCAGCAACCAGCAATGATAGACCCCCCCTCCAACATTAGATCCCCCAGTAACTATAGATCATCCACCAGGAACAATAGACCCCCGCAAGCAGATGTAGATACCCCCCCCTAGCAAAATTAGTCCCCCTTCCAACAACAGTAGATCAACAATCAAAATGATATACCCCAGCAACAATGGATTCCTCCAAGCAACATAGTCACATAGTTAGTCTGGTTGAAAAAAGACACAAGTTTATCCAACACCAAAACACCAAATTCCCAGCAACAATAGATCCTCCACCAGCAAAAATAAACCTCCATGAGCAACAATAGACCCCTGTCAGCATCAATAGACCCTCCAGCAACCAGTAACCATAGACCCCTCCAACAGTAGATCCTCCACAGCAAAAGTAGATCTCCTACCAGCAACAGTAGATTCACCCCAGCAGCAATAGACTAGACCCCCCACAACAATGGATTACCACCACATTCCTGCTGATAAGGGCCAGGTCCTTAGGCACTCATTAATGATGAATCCTTCTATAAAAGCTGCACCACGCTTGACTATATTCCGAGTTGGTGCTAACATTAGAGATTGATGGGGCTGTACACATGGCACAATCGGGCCGCACCACAATCGCGACATTAAATGCTTGGCTCGCAATTGCGACGCTGTCTGCATTGTAAAGTTGTTGTTCGGCAATTAAATGCAAAAACGTGAGGAATGCCTGTCAGCTGCTGCTATACCACCTTCCGAAAAGTGATCCACCGTGGATCACTTTTTAGAGGGTGGTAAGCTTACCTCCTCTCTGATAGAATCCTAAGGGCTCATTCACACTAACAGATGAGGTGCAGTAAAACCACACAGTTGATCTGCATTTTTATCGACCCCCAGCCACTCCCCCTTTATCTGTAGAGATGGCCGGCAGGAATTATACCACCTTTCACTTTAAATAAATAGGGCCGCTCTTCAAGCTCCCTTTGCTGGTGCGGGGTTCAAGGGGTTAAAGCAGGCGGTAAGGAGGCAATACAACACCTCACAAACTGTCTCTGAAGAGAGATCTGAATGTGTATCGCTTTTCAGAGATCAATGCACATGTGAAGGAGCCCTAACTGAATGTGACTTGGTATCTGCCTCTTGCAGTCTACTGTACAGCAAGGCTCTGAAATGGGAAAAAAGCAGCACATTGAGCCAATCAGGTGTGTTCCAGTACAGAGCTGAGCTCATTGATGTGCTGCTGTGCAATCACTAGATGGGGGAAGGGAGGAGGCTTGTAAGTGAAAGGAAAACTGTAGCAGAGAAAGGTCAGGGCCCTGTCTGTCAGGACAGCAGCTGTGTGGCAGAGCTGTGTATATCTCAAGAATGGATGGACAGAAATACAAATCCCTTTGGAAGGTAAGACAGCCCTCAAGTATGTCTTCAGGAACAGTCAAACACTCCAGCACTCAGACAGTGTTACATCCGATGGTGTCACAGCTCCTAAGGCTTCACACTATGCAGCCCTCCTCAGACTGGGAAATCTCAATAGTAACTGTAAAAACACACAGGGGGGGCGATGTCACCCGACCATATATGCCGGAGTTTGTATGCTAATAAGTTTCAAGGGATCTGCCCTCTTCTTCAGAAAAAAGGGGCACGTCCCCTGAAACTCTTTAGCATACCAACTCTGGCATATATGGTCAGATAAGGAAGGGGACATGTCCCAGAAACACAGCAGCATACCAATTTTGGCATATATGGTCCGATAAGGAAGGGGACACGTCCCCGAAAAAAAGCAGCATATCAATTCTGGCATATATTGTCAGATGTGAAAAGGGGACTTGTCACCCGAAACACGTTAGCATACCAATTCTGACATATATGGTCAGATGAGGAAGGAGACACATCCCACGAAACACGCTAGCATACCAATTCTGGCATATATTCAGATAAGAAAGAGGACACATCCCCCGAAACACAGTAACATACCAATTTTGGCATATATGTTCAGATGAGGAAGGAGACACGTCCCCCAAAACATGTTAGCATACCAAATCTGGCATATATGGTCAGATGATGAAGGGGACACGACCCCTAAAACACATTAGCATACCAACTCTGGCATATATAGTCAGATGAAATAGAGGGCATGTCCCCTGAAACACGTTAGCATACCAATTCTGGCATATATGGTCAGATGAGAAAGGAGACACGTCCCCCGAAGCACTTAGCATACCAATTCTGGCATATATGGTCAGATGAGAAAGGGGACACAACACCCAAAACATGTTAGCATACCAATTCTGGCATACATGGTCAAAGGAGGAAGGCGGCACGTCCCCCGAAACACGCTAGCACACCAACTCTAGCATATATGGTCAGATGAGGAAGGGGACACGACCCCCGAAACACAGTAGCATACCAATTCTGGCATATATGGTCAGATGAGAAAGGGGACACATCCCCCAAAACATGTTAGCATACCAATTCTGGCATATATGTTCAGATGAAGAAGGCGGCACATCCCCCGAAACACGTTAGCACACCAACTCTAGCATATATGGTCAGATGAGGAAGAGGACACGACCCCCAAAACACGTTAGCATACCAATTCTGGCATATATAGTCAGATGAAGAAGAGGGCATGTCCCCCGAAACATGTTAGCATACCAATTCTGGCATATATAGTAAGATGAAGAAGGCGGCACGTCCCACGAAACACGTTAGCATACCAACTCTGGCATATATGGTCAGGTGAGATCGCTCCACCGCTGGAGTTGTTATTTGATACGCCTGTTCCTTTTTATGTTTGTATGTTTTTGACTTTTTGTTTTAATAAAAGGTGGTGGTGATAATGCACTAGCTGTTTGCACCCTCATGTGTGTGTGTTTTTTTTTCAGCTCTCAAATACTGTATGCATATATATTAATTCTGTGTATTTAGCTGTTTGTTCACCTGGGTATTTTGGTGTGATCCCATTTACCCTGCTGCCCTAGGCACAAGCCCACATGTGTCTTCTAATAAATATGGGCTGTATGAGTTCTATAAATAGCCCTGGGGGGTCAAAGATTTTTGGTACGGAACATTCAGCACACAAGTGTTAGTGATGAGAGTGAGGGGTCTGCACATGTGAGGGGTCTGCACTCTCCTACTCCTAGCACTCATACAACACACACATGTTGGATCTTTCACTGCAGCTGGCCAAGTATCTTCATGTCTATAACCCAGCTTATCCTAGCCACAGTTCAACAGTAGGTGGACAAACCATCTATACTCTGACAAAAAAAAAAATATTAATAATAATTTAAAATTTAAAATAAAAAAAAAAAAAAAAAAAAAAAAACAGGGGCAGGCTTCTTCGACCACTTGGTCTTTTTTATCTATACTCTGACAAAAAAATATGAATTATTAATAATAATTTAAATAAAAAAAAAATGGGGCAGGCTTCTTGGACCACTTGGTCTTTATTTATCTATACTCTGACAAAAAAAATGACTTATTAATAATAATTTAAATTAAAAAAAAAAAAAAAAAAAAAAAAATGGGGCAGGCTTCTTGGACCACTTGGTCTTTTTTTCCCTGCCATCACTCTATATTTTTATAGATGACCACTTTTTTTTTTTTTTTTTACTGGAAATTGAGTTTTTTCCAGATTCTAGCACTGCTGGCAAGAACCAAACCTATGATGAGTGACACCAAGTGCGCTGTCAGTCAAAAAGATTTTTCAGCGTGCATTCCCGCTGCACTCCGTAACGGAGGGGCAGTTATGCTGGAACCCAGCAGAGCACAGAGGGTTTAAACAGACAGGTTTTGTAGTCTAGATGCATAATAAATACCAAATTAGTTTGGCAAGGCAAATATTAATATATTTTTATATTCGGGCAACTTTGTTTAAATTTTATTTTATTTTTTTTTTTTATACATGCCATTATTGTTGCTTTAGAGTTTGCAGATTGTGTTTGCGTTCATTCATTTCCGAGTTAATGCAATGTTTTCTAATTTGTGGCACGGGGCGGTAAAGTGACCACAGGAAGGTCAGAGGGCAAGACTCATGGGCAAGGTCACATGGGGGGGCTGCTTAATAATTGTCCAATTTCAGAGGCTTCCTTTATTTGACCAAAAAATTCAGAAAGCACAAACAACATTCTCTAGTCACGATGGAGGAAAAAAAAAAGATTAAAAAAGAAAAATGTAATGCGGTGCACTGCTGTTTTAAAACTATTAATGGAAAAAAAATGTTTCCTTGTTTTTTTCTCTAATTTCTTGCAGTCTTTATGAAATGATGCCTTATTTTTTTTTTTTTTTATATATATCATTCTCTAATTTCTTGCAGTCTTTACGATATAATTACTTATTTATTTTTTACATCATTCTCTAATTTCTTGCACTCTTTACGATATAATGACTTTTTTTTTTTTTTTTATATCATTCTCTAATTTCTTGCAGTCTTTATGATATAATGCCTTATTTTTTTATATCATTCTCTAATTTCTTGCACTCTTTACAATATAATTACTTTTTTTTTTTATATCATTCTCTAATTTCTTGCAGTCTTTTTGATAAAATGCTTTATTTTTTATATCATTCTCTAATTTCTTGCAGTCTTTTTGATAAAATGCTTTATTTTTTTATATCATTCTTATTTAGGATTTAATGCTACCTTTTAGTTGCATTTGTTATGCATTATGTGCATAAAGAACGTAAAGTTATTTATTATATTTATTTTTTATTATAAACTTCTGTGCTTTGTCCTGAAAAAAATATCAACAGTAAAATAGGCAATGTTCTCAATTGGGAATGGAACATGTTAAAAACTGCATATTTAAGAACTAAATATAAGAAAGCAATATTACAGGATAGTCAGGGTAGTGTGCTTTTACAAAAATATGATGTTCTATGTTCACACACTTGTTTATTTTTTTTTATTATTTTAACTAGCTATTTAGTACTATGTGTTCTGTTTTAATTTACTTTTATTTTAAAAGTAATTTTAATTTTTTTGTTTCTGTTTTTGTTTTTTGTTTTTTATTTAATAACACATATTACCAAATTATTAAAATGCCTTGCCAAATGTTTTAATTATACAGAAACATTATATTTTTGACTTATACAAAAATACTTTTTTAAACAGCATAATTGAATTTTCACCCCATAAACTCTGATTTTACAGTATCATCAATTGTAATCTTTGCATGCCCTATATTTCCCACAGAAGTCTGGACTAAATGAATAAATGCGAGAAATTTTTCACATGTTAATTAAATTAAAGCAATACAAATTAAATTAAACTTAAATTTAGAACAAACAAGCTGTAATAACATAGGATTAGTGCCGTTTCTTTTTAAATTAGTGAAGCTGGATTTTGCACAAGCAAGGACCTTATTAGGCAGATGAAAAATGCTAAATATCCATCGCCGTTTTTTTTC
This sequence comes from Pelophylax lessonae, assembly GCF_965119305.1. NCBI lineage: Eukaryota > Metazoa > Chordata > Amphibia > Anura > Ranidae > Pelophylax > Pelophylax lessonae. The sequence goes on along the minus strand of NC_138775.1, from coordinate 265,384,366 downwards.
CCTAGCTTATGAAAAAAAAAAAAAAAATCTGAATTACATGCAGTAAAATATATTTATGATTGCCAAACGATAGTTACATATGTTTAGAGTAGATTAAGGATTATTCCTTCAGCAGATTTCTCAATCCAAAAATATATTTTCTGAAAGGAGCATGAAATTAAAAAAACTACTGTTTGAAAAAAAAAATGTATATAATTATTAGCCTTATTTTAAATGCATCACACGTGCAGAATATTAATTTGTAATCCATTATTCATGCTTTCAGTTTAAAATATTTGTCTTTAATTCTCCAAGTCATGACCTACAGCCAACGTTCTGTTTTTTTTTTTTTTTTTTGCACTTTTTAAACAACCAACATTTTTTTTTTTTTTTCTTAATACGCCAAGCTAAAAAAAAAAAAAAAAAAAAATACTAGTGGCAATGGTGAAGAATAAGGTAAGAAATGCCTCAAAAGCAGAACCTGCTTCTTTCTGCCACCATAAAATAATAACCATTTGCTAAATTGTTGGGAAGTTGTTATAATTCCTTCTCCAAATCAGTACTCGCCCTTCAGATTAGAACTAGGGCCAGGGTTAGCAATCAGCTTTCAATGGTAGGATTTTTAAAGTAAGAATCACTTGTCTGATTGTGAAGTGGAGACCATTATGGTCTTGATTGTGCCTTTTTTTAGCCGGCTTGATTTGCAGCAAAAGGAGAACTTATTCACGACTGTATGGTGAAGCAATCAGAGATTTCCTCACTCTCTCCCCTGCTTAACGATTCAGAGTCCACTAGTTAGGTTTTGCAGCTGCCACCTTTTAACTCCCGTCATTAAATACGTTTTGAAGAGATGCCCTTTGTTTTCTCGATTGAGCAACGTGCGTTAAAATGCAGCACTCTGAATATTGATGAATTAACCGGCGCAAATCAAATGGAGATATCGGCCTGAATAATTGCTTTCATGCCGAGCAGGGACTGACGCTTAAGAAGGGGGGGTGGCAGGGGGGGGGCAGGGGGGCGTCCAGATCTACGTGCTCTTTTATTTGTTTTCTTTGATACCCAGTAACTCTGTTTGTGGATAAGTTACAAATACACATCAGGCAACTCTTCTAATTGATCTAAAACTGTTTTGGTAGGCCTTCAACTTTGCAACAATGAAAAGGAAGTAGAGGAACTACATGTCTCAGGCCGTTTTCAGCTCCAGAAGGATGTAGGATGACCACAGGGGCATATTTAGTATATTTGCAGACCTTGGATCCAGTCATATCATCACATGAGCAGATCGATTATATCAACATGTAGCGCTTGATGTCTGTGCATTTACATATCTGAATGAGGACCTCTGTCCTCCAGGGACGAATGAGGAGTATTCTGCTATGGTCCAGTCACAAAACAGGTAATCAGTATATTTCCCCCAGTACAAGGAGGCTCTTGAGCCCCTTACACAGCTGGGAGGTGTTGTAACCCTTCTACCCTGTGGTCTGGGGTGCAGCTGCACCAATAGCAGCTTTGACAGTGATTTTCCATACCTCACCAAAACACAGTAGATCCTTCTCGAAACTGAAAATATTTGCATGTCTCACTAATCTCAAAAGTAGAACGCCTATTTTAGGATATTGGGCAGAGCCATTCAAACCATTCCTTTATTTCTCCCTGGGATTTTTGGTTCATTTTACCCTACCTCACCATACCCTGTCCCGTTATACTTTACCCTTCTTGAACTAAAAATTTAACAACCTAAGATTTTGGACTTCCAGATGTTGGCATTTGGACCAACTAATGTTGGAGGTTGGACCACCTAATGTTGGAGTTCAGACCTCCTAATGTTTGTGTTGGGACCTATTATTGTTAACGTTTGGACCACCTAATTTTGAGTTTGGACCTCCTAATTTTGGCATTCGGACCACTTCATTTTGGAGTTTTGACCACCTAAAGTTGTAGTTTGGGCCACCTAATGGTTGTGTTGGGAACTCTTTTTTTAATAAATCAGGAGTGCTTTATTGAAGAACAAGACAATACAGCATAAATAAAGTGTTGGGGCCTTTTAATGTTGGTGTTTGGCCCACCTAATGCTGGAGTTTGGACCAACTAATGTTTGTGTTGGGACCTATTATTGTTACGTTGGGACCTCCTAATGTTTGAGTTTGGACCTCCTAATGTCGGCATTTGGACCACCTAATGTTGGAGGTTGGACCACCTAATGTCGGCATTCAGACCTCCTAATGTTTGTGTTGGGACCTATTATTGTTAAGGTTTGGACCACCTAATGTTTGGACATTTGGACCACTTCATTTTGGAGTTTTGACCACCTACAGTTGGAGTTTGGGCCACCTAATGGTTGTGTTGGGAACTCCTTTTTTTAACAAATCAGGAGTGCTTTATTGAAGAACAAGACAATACAGCATAAATAAAGTGTTGGGACCTTTTAATGTTGGTGTTTGGCCCACCTAATGCTGGAGGTTAGTCCAACTAATGTTTGTGCTGGGACCTATTATTGATAACGTTTGGACCACCTAATGTTTGAGTTTGGACCTCCTAATTTTGGCATTTGGACCACCTAACTTTGGAGTTTTGACCACCTAAAGTTGAAGTTTGGGCCACCTAATGGTTGTGTTGGGAACTCTTTTTTTAACAAATCAGGAGTGCTTTATTGAAGAACAAGACAATAAAGCATAAATAAAGTGTTGGGACCTTTTAATGTTGGTGTGTGGCCCACCTAATGCTGGAGTTTGGACCAACTAATGTTTGTGTTGGGACCTCTTAATGTTGGCGTTTGGATCATCTAATGTTGAAGTTTGGCCCACCTAATGCTGGAGATTGATCCTCCTAATGGTTGTGTTAGGACCACCTAATGTTGGTGTTTGGTTAATTTGCAATAAAAAGCCACATGATGACCTGCAGTTCCCAGCACTTTCCAATTATGTGGGCCATTGAACTCCCTCAAGGTCTGGTTCTGGCCAGCTCAGTAGATTGTTTTTTAGGCCTGGATTCCTTCTTAAATGTAAAGTATATAACTGGGTACTAATATTTATAGGTAATGTTGATCCAGGGAATATCTAAAAGCCTCTTGAGGAATTGGGACATATTTTTCCCCTGCTGGAGCAAATTGGATCATGCTTTATTGAGTTTTTTTGCCTTCCTCTGAATCAACTGTGGGTATAGGATTGTGTATATAGGATTGATTAACATTTTTTTTACCCTTTGGTTGAACTGGATGGACTTGTTACTTTTTTAAATAGACTATGTAACTACATAGGGTTGATATACTAAAGGCAAATAGACTGTGAACATTGCAAATGCAGTTAATTCAGAGCTTAGTAAATGAGGGGAAGCCGATCTGTACACAGATGGTGTACAGAATGCCCCCCAGAAATGTCATTTCCTGCTTGTGTGATTGGCTTACTGATTTTCCCAGAAGTCTCCACTAAGATACAAGTCAGATTTTAAGCAACAAAAAAGTATTTTTTTAGTAAGATACCTCTAAAGTGAAATTACATCTAAAGGGATGCAGACTAGTGATCGACCGATATCGTTTTTTTATTACCGATACCGATATTTTGGTCATCACATTTCGGTATCGGCCGATATGGTCTGATATTTTCATACATTTAAAAAATTATTTTTTAATTTTTTTTACTTGACAGGTACTCTTGTGGAGGGATCTGGGGGTCTAAAAGACCCCAAACCCCTCCTCTGCACTTAAAAGCATTCAAAACGCCAAGTTTTGTTGTTTTGAATGCTGTCATTTTTTTTAAATCTGGCGCCAGTACCTGGAAGTGATGTCATGGCATCACTTCCGGGTTTTTGCATGGAGACCCTATCAGAGCGAGCAGAATGCAGCTTTGATCGGGTCTTCAGTGGCCGTGCAGGTAGGATGCCCGGGTCTCCCGTCCCACCAAACTGCGGGAGGGGGGGGGACGTCCCTTCCCGCTCCTTGTAATGACAGCCGAGTGGCTTCTCAGCCGCATCGGTTGTCATTACAAGACAGCTGACAGTCAGCTATGGAGGCCGGTACCGGGGTGATGCCTCTAGCTGCAGGCATCACTCCGGTACAAGCACTTTCCGAAATATCGGTAAGGTGGCCGATTCCGATATATCGGGGAAAGTGCATATTGGCCCTCGATATATCGGCTTTGCCAATAATAGGTTGATCCCTAATGCAGACCCTGCCACTTTCCTCATTAGAGCCCTGCAAGTGCAGCAGCTGATTTTTCCCTATAGACACAGACAAATAAACAGCTATTTCTTCAGAATAACAAAAGGTAGGAATTTGCAACTGAGTTCAAATCCTTGCAATGTACATGGATCCAGAAGGGAATATTTTTTTATCAACAAAAGTGGAGTTACTCTTTAACATGCATAGATGCTAGATATACAATATATTTGTGACTCCATCCGCCTGCCTCACTACAGGACACAGGGGATTGAATTATAGTGTTTGGGGGGGGGGGGTAGCACAGGCTTTGTACACTGAAGGATATCAGATGTGACAATTCTAGATGGCCAATGTTAGAGTGAGGATTCAAGGAACACACAGATAAGTATAAATGTATTTATTTGGTGTTTTTTCTAATAGTTTTTAATGTAGCTAAAGGGTCACTTTATGACAAAACATACATGAGTGACAATTATAAAAAGTTTAAATCAAAGTATAGGGCATGTAGTGAGTGCCAGCAAATCATTTAGTAGCACAAAATTTGTAGTGTGTGTAGTTCAGGCTTGAGGCCCAACACATATGGCGCTGAATGCCAAAATTGCACCCAGTGTGGCTAATAAAGTGTTTTCTGTCCAATCATTTAGCACTGTTCCTGTGAGGAGGAGGTGCAGTTAGCCAGTTTGCCACTAGGTGGCTCTGTTCCAGTACCTGGTTCCTGAAAACAGTGTCATCAGGTGCTAGGCCCCTTAAAGTTAGAGTCCTCCTGTAGTGATATCATGGGTAAATCAGGACCCACATATAAGCCAGATTGGGAAGAAGTTGGGTCATGGGAGCCAAACCGCCCACACTTATGCATATCTAGCCAGAAAGTGAAGGCCCCGGACAGGGCTTGAGGCTGGGGAGAGGTAGACATGCACCCAGAAAAGCTGGCTAAAAGCTTCCTGACCCTTAGGGAGGTGGGGGCTCGGGTGAGTTGCAAAAGGCCTTTTAGGTCAGGCCAAGAGTTCCCCCGAGTGAGGATATCCTCCTGGAGGGTCCCTGGAGAGGTGTACCTATAGAGGAGGTGACTGCGCGGATCCCATCTCAGTGAGTACTAAGGTGGAGAGAGACTGTTTAAGGGAAGATGACTCTTTGCACACTATAAGCTAAAAAAATGCCCAAAAAAAAAAACACGCTGGTTGAAAAGCACTCATAATTAGCGTTTTTGTGCCAGCTGTTAGCAGCGTTTATGAGCGTTAGCGTTTATTAGCGTTTCCTGTAATGTGACTAATCCCCTTTTTTTTCTATGCAGTTCCTCTTAAGAAATAAAAAAAAAAAACGCTGGAAACCAGAAGTTAGCAGCAGTTCGCAGCGGTTAGGAGCGTTCAGCATTTTTTCTACTGGCAAATCGCTCCTAAAAGCTGAGGCTTCAAAAATGCTTCTAGACTAAAATAGTGTGCATGGACACATAGGATAACACTTTTTACTTCTAGAAGACTGCATGGAGCCTTAACGTGCTACATGATGCTTTTACATTGGACTACTGCGGACCGTCCACTAAATGTAATTGAAAATATACTGTATATCGACCCTGAATAGTATGTCGATGTGATGTGACTGTTTGTGCCATCTGTCAAGTTCCATCAGTAAAGTGCAGCATCCCTGTGTTTGTGTGGACATTCCTTCCTTTGGGGGTTAAAAGGTTAACGGCCGGGAGTGTTGTGAGGAGGCCTCTGGTATAGGGTGGGCACAATATGGCGGAGGGTTAAAGCCTCAAGCCACTTCATCTAAAGGAGAAAAAGCGGCCACTTCATCTAAAAGAAGAAGCGGGGCAGGGACTTGTGCTTTTGGTGCCATTGCTTGCCAAATCACAAGTCCCCTCTTACATGTGGAAGAAAATGGCATACAAGAATTGGCTCAGCTTGAACACCACACTGCACAGCTTTTGGATGTTAGGTCATCCATACTCATAATTCCATTGCCCATTGGTCTATAGTGTCACGCTTATCCCTAACGCAGGTGGTCAGACATTATAGCTGGCTTCTGTGTTCTTCACTTAGAGCAGCCCCCTTTCCCATAAGGCAAGCAGGCCTATCGGTACTCAGTTGCCCCCTGGACTTTTACACCTGTACTGCCTGGCTACCATGCCGGGACAGGTGCTAACTGAGCAAAACAAACAGGTACTTGGAACATACAAAACAAAATATCACAAGCAAGAGACTGCAGGCTTGGCTAGCTTAAATCAGGTTTGGTTTCCACCCAAAAAGGGCGGGCTTGGAGGGGAGCTGCATGCAGAAGGCTTTTACCTTCATGCAGAGAATGCATTAGGGTTAAAAACTTTCTGCCTTTAAACTCTTTACGACCACCCGCCTCAGATATACTGCGGCAGGCAGCCGCTCCTGCGCAAACCAACGTAACTGTACGGCGGTCGCGAGCAGGAGGCTAGGGGGCAAGCCCCCGCTCGTCGGTGGGAAAGCCGATGCAGTGGGCAGGTGGCTCCGATTGCCACCCGCGGTCGTTCCCCGCTGAGAGACAACGATCAGCTGTTGTAAACATAGCTGATCGTTCTTCTCCCTGGAGTGATCATAGAGCTCCTGTGATCCTTCTATATAGGAACACAGGTCTCTATGGTCATTTCACAAGCCACACCCCCAACAGTTAGAATCACTCCCCTAGGCTCACATTTAACCCCTTGATCACCCACAATGTTATCCCCTTCCCTGCCAGTGTAATTATTACAGTAAAAGTTCATATTTTTTAGCTCTGATTACTGTAGTAATGCCACTGGTCCCCTCAAAAGTGTCAAAAATGGCAGTCAGGGGTCCGATCTGTCTGCCGCAATTTCGCAATCCCACAAAAAATCGCAAATCGCCGCCATTACTAGTAAAAAAAAAAAAAAAAAAACAATAAAAATGACATAAATCCTTCCTGTAGTTAGTAGACGCAATAGCTTTTGTGCAAACCAATCAAAATACGCTTATTGCGTTTTTTTTTTTAACCAGAAATATGTAGCAAAAAACAAATTGGCTTAAAATGTTAAACAATTTTGATTTTTAATTTTTTCTTATATGGGAATGTAAAATATTGGTATTTTTTCAGAATTGTCGCTCTTTTTATGTGTATAGCGCAAAAAATAAAAATTGCACATACCCTCAAAATAAAGCTCTAGGAAAAAAAGGACATACATTTCGTTTGGGTACAGTGTCGCACGACCGCGCAATTGTCAGCTAAATTCATGCAGTGCCAAGTTGAAAAAAGTGGCCTGGTCATTAAGGGGGCAAATCCTTTCGGTCTTAAAGTGGTTAAAACCACTTTAAGTTTAAAATAATTTCAACAAGGTAAAGGTTATATGAGATTTTTGTGACTGGGTTTACAACTACTTCAGTTTTTATTGCATTTTAAAAATATGTACTTTAAGTGTATCTAAAGAAAATATTTTAAAGAGGAAGTAAACCCTCCTCAGGAAGTTGTACCTATAGGTAAGCCTATGATAAGGCTTACCTATAGGTACTGTAAATATCTCCTAAACATGTACCGTTTAGGAGATATTTACCTTTAATGCAGCCAGTGACGTCACTGGCGCATGCGCTCTGAAGGAACGGCAGATCGTGCCGTTCCTTCAGAGCCCCGTGCCGTGACCGTCGGCTCCCGCGCGCGTGCGCGGGAGTGACTTCACCGCGGCTCCGGCCAATCAGATGACCGGATGCCGCGATCCCGGAAGACGAGCGACATGTCATGTCGCCCGTCATACAGGTAAGAGAGCGGCACGGCGGGGGCTCGTTCTAAGGTAAGTATTTCATAATGAGCTAGTATGCGATGCATACTAGCTCATTATGTCTTTCTCTTGCAGGTTGTAAAAAAAAAATAAAAATTTTTAAACAAGTTTACAACCTCTTTAATAGCATAGGGAAGTGTTAGAACCCCTGTCAGGTTTGTATTGCTTTCTGTGTCCTCATTGGGGAGATTGACCCTTTTTATGTGTCCTGAGGACTGCTGTCACCAGGAAATTCAAAAATTGAAATTGTTACCAGAACAGGAATGAAATCTTCCAAAGACTTCTCTGATTTTCTTTGGCCTTAAGACACAGCCCTATAGAAGTAAGGTACGCTTAAGGTGAGTTAATTTCATCAATGAAAATATTTTTGTCATAGTTTTCGTCAGCTGCATGTTTTCAGCGATGAAAATTAAACAAAAATAAAATTAGAATTAAGTCAATTGATGAAAACTATGACAAAAATCTATTCCAATTTTCATTTAGTCGACTAAAATCTAATGAGTTTAGTTAAATTGTAATACATTATTTAGGCATTTCTCTAGTACTCATTATATAATCCTGGAGTAAAAATCTAATAACATGTTATTATTTATGGCATTAAGGTTTGAACATGCACTACAGACACAGATTTAGCGCCGGTACACACTGCAGCGACGCTACTTCGCACCGCGACCTCCGAGGTCGCGGTGCGAGCAGCGCACCGCGACCACGGAGCGGCCGCCACGGACTTCATAACATTGAAGTCTATGACGGTCGCCTCCGGGTCGCCCCAAAGAAGCTCTGGACCCTTTTTCTAGGTCGGAGCGACTTGTGTCGCTCCTATTAGAACGGGTCCGCAGCTTCCCTATGGGAGGCGACCTGCGGCGACCTGTGAGGCGACCAGGTCGCCTCACAGGTCGCCCTAGTGTGAACCGGCACTTAGCGGTTTTGATATGGGTAATGTCTTTAAAAATATTCATAAACAAACAAAAATATTGCTTTTTGGCAAACAGAAGTGCAACTTTAAAGAAAAAAGAAAATAAATAAAAATGTAAACTCTATTGACTGTAATGCAAGGCTGCAAGTGGGGATAGGGAAGTAAATGGGAGTGAGGGAGCACACAGGGCAGGGTGCATTATACTTTGGGGATGTGACCTGCAAGTAGGGATGGGGAAGTAAATGGAAGTGAGGGAGTGCACAGGGCAGGGTGCATTATACTTTGGAGATGTAACCTGCAAGTAGGGATGGAAAAGTAAATGGGAGTAAGGGTGCACACAGGGCAGGGTGCATTATACATTGGGGATAGGGAGGTGACCTGCAAGCGGAGATGGGGAAGTAAATGGGAGTGAGGGTGGGCACAGGGCAGGGTGCATTATACTTTAGGGATGGGGAGGTGGCCTGCAAGTGGGGATGGGGAAGTAAATGGGAGTTAGGGAGCGCACAGGGCAGGGTGCACTATACTTTGGGGATGGGGAGGTGACCAACAAGTGGGGATGGAGAAGTAAATGGGAGTGAGGGAGCACACAGGGCAGGGTGCATTATACTTTGGGGATGTGACCTGCAAGTAGGGATGGAAAAGTAAATGGGAGTAAGGGTGCACACAGGGCAGGGTGCATTATACATTGGGGATAGGGAGGTGACCTGCAAGTGGAGATGGGGAAGTAAATGGGAGTGAGGGTGGGCACAGGGCAGGGTGCATTATACTTTAGGGATGGGGAGGTGGCCTGCAAGTGGGGATGGGGAAGTAAATGGGAGTTAGGGAGCGCACAGGGCAGGGTGCACTATACTTTGGGGATGGGGAGGTGACCAACAAGTGGGGATGGGGAAGTAAATGGGAGTGAGGGAGCACACAGGGCAGGGTGCATTATACTTTGGGGATGTGACCTGCAAGTAGGGATGGAAAAGTAAATGGGAGTAAGGGTGCACACAGGGCAGGGTGCATTATACATTGGGGATAGGGAGGTGACCTGCAAGTGGAGATGGGGAAGTAAATGGGAGTGAGGGTGGGCACAGGGCAGGGTGCATTATACTTTAGGGATGGGGAGGTGGCCTGCAAGTGGGGATAGGGAAGTAAATGGGAGTGAGGGACTGCACAGGGCAGAGAAATGGATGGTCTGGGGAGGCTGTTATTTTACACAGTGCTAAGCACTGCTACCTTGCTGAGTTGAAATATTCACCACATCACATCAAGACAGACACAAATCCAACTGAGGAATTTAACAGACAGGCGGAGCTCCGAGGAAAGCGGAAGTTCAGGTGGGTACTGGAGATTTGTGTCATGGCCATCAAGTGATGGAAGGTTGGCATCTGTAGAGGGGGACAGTGGGTAAGGTTAGGTCAGGGAAGGGAGCAAAAAGGACAAATGCACTTTGATTTGAAATGCACATATCCTTTAAGTTAGGGTGACCAGACGTCCCCGGTTTCCAGGGACAGTCCCCGAACTGAGGACACTGGACCAAGTCCCTGGACCAAGTCTGTCTCTGGGTTTGTCCCTAGATTCAGGGGCGGCACCAGATAGCAGCTTGAGGGTTTATTCTACCTGTAAATCCTGTACTGATGCCAGGAAGCTGGGGACTCTTTTTTTCCTGTGGAGAGATACAGCGGTTCCTGCCACATAAGCCAATGAACTTTAGCTCCACCCAGCAGGCAGGTTCCAAAGGCGGATTGATATACAGCCTCTTTGCTGCCTTCTCAGCCAATAGGAACATGCTGAACCCGCCCCCTTCTCCAGCCTACCTTCTTTGAGTTCTGAGATGCACAGAGGAGAGAACATGTCGGAAGCTAGATTGGAGGGGGAGAAGAGAGCAGAGCTCAGCTACACTACAGGGGATGGAATAGAACAGAGAAATGCTCCAGCTCCTGGCTGCAGTGAGTGAGTTTTCCCTACACTTGGTCTAAGAAAAGAGAGGAACAGCTCCTGGCAGCATGAAGAGCACATGCTCATTTCTGTAGTGTGGCATAGTGGAAGTTAAGAGGACAGTTCCAGAGAACAAGACCATCCAGGCTGTATTCTGACACCAGCAAGGCTTTTAGTAAAGCTCCTCCGTGGGGCAGACAGAACACCCATCCTGCATTACTTTCTGCCAACACAAGTGTCATGGCTCTTACAGAGACTCTGACAGGAAGAAAAGAATGCTGGATCTCTGTGTGTTCTGTCTGTCCATCCATCCATCTGCTTCCCTTATCTTTGACATAAACATTGCTGGTGTCACAATACAAGATTCATAGATTGAAAAAAGGATTTTGTCCTCTGGTGTTATTCTAATGCTGTTCCCCACTCTTTAGAAACAAGCCAGATCTCTTGCAGACATGTGGCTGAGCCCATTCTGTGTAATTGCAGTTGAATTTCCCCCAACCAGGCAGCCCAGGTGCAGCGTACAGCCTGTCATTGACATAAATAATTGTATGGCGCTGTACCATCAACTGCATTTACACAGAATGGACCACCTGTGTGCAAGAGATTGAATCTTAATAAAAGTAATGTGAACTTTACCTCTGTAGTCTGTACTATATCTCTCTCCTCATGTTATTCAATCTACTCAAGCGAATCAGCCAATTTACAACTGTGCACTCCATGTAGCACACTCCTGAACTCTGCACCCTGTACATAGCATCCTCCTGAGCCCTGCGCTCTGTACATAACATCCTCCTGAGCCCTGCACTCTGTTCGTAGCATCCTCCTGAGCCCTGCACTCTGTTCGTTGCACCCTCCTGAGCCCTGCACTCTGTTTGTAGCATCCTTGTGAGCCCTGCACTCTGTTTGTAGCATCCTCCTGAGCCCTGCACTCTGTATGTAGCATCCTCATGAATCCTGCACCCTGTATGTAGCATCCTCCCGAATCCTGCACCCTGCACGTAGCATTCTCCTGAACCCTGCACGTAGCATCCTCCTGAACTCTGCGCATAGCATCCTCCTGAATCATGCACCCTGCGCGTAGCATCCTCCTGAATCATGCACCCTGCACGTTGCATTCTCCTGAATCCTGCACCCTGGACGTAGCATTCTCCTGAATCCTGCACCCTGGACGTAGCATTCTTCTGAACCCTGCACCCTACACGTAGCATCCTCCTGAACCCTGCACGTAGCATCCTCCTGAATCCTGCACCGTGCACGTAGAATCCTCCTGAATCCGGCACCCTACACACAGCATCCTCCTGAATCCTGCATGTAGCATCCTTCTGAACCCTGCACGTAGAATCCTTTTGAACTCTGCACCCTGCACGTAGCATTATCCTGAACCCTGCACCCTGCATGTAGCATTATCCTGAACCCTGCATGTAGCATCTTCCTGAACCCTGCACGTGGCATCCTGCTGCACTCTGCACATAACATCCGCCTACAACCTGCATGTAGCACCAGCATACAGGGGCACACTGACCACCAATATGCAGGGCCAGTGGTTACCAGTATACAGAGGATATAAATCAAGTAAAACAACTATCATGCAACTTAAAAATATCAAAAGCAATAAGAGAATCTTGATAGCTAGTTCCCTGATCTAACCTGAGGTCCGTTTCACACTGGTGTGATGGAAAACATCACGTGTGAGTCGCACCGCACTGCTATGTCTTTGCGATGCAAATTCAGCCATAAAATTTGTATTCGGACCAAAATCGTGCAGGACCCTTTTTTTAAACCACACCAGAATCAGATTGCATGGGTGTTCACACTCATGCGATTTGAGTCTGGTATGAATTGACAGTTCGCACTGTGATATTCGCACCTTAGATATGCAAACTAATCTGGGGGTGTCATTAACTTTGCATTGACGCTCCCAGCAGTTGGGATATGGCAGTGGATTCGCAGGGTTCCCACATCACACCAGTGTGAACCGGCCCTGAAAAAAGCAAAAAATGCAGCGCTGCCCTACACTTCATCTATAAAATTGTACAAATAGACTTACAAGTGCAATGATAAAAAAAATGGTATTGCAATATAGTAGTGATGGTGTCACCCCCTCTGCAAAAATATTTTGCGAAATTGCAGAGCTTCAATGTGCAAATAATTGTGAAACCCCCCACATAGAATAATAACAGATATGCTAATCAACCAGTGTGATAGAACATAGTAGTGATGGTGTCACCCTCTCTGCAAAAGGTAAGAAATATTGCAGAGCTGCAATATGCAAATGTGCAAATAGTTACCAAAAATATGTAACAGAATACAAATTGGCCTAAAATGATGAAGAAATTCGATTTTTTTTTACATTTTTGGGGGGATTTTCTATAGCAGAAAGGAAAAAATTAAAGCGGAGTTCCGAGCACAAAATCGACCTAATCGATTTTGTGCCCATCCGCTTGCTTTGCTTCACCTGAAAAGGAATTGGATAGTTAGGATTATTTTTTTTTTTACTTTCCTTGTAATTGTAGAAAGAAATACTCACCTTTCGTCACTTCCTCCCTCTGCGGCCTTGGCCCGCGCCGTCTCTTCCGGCTTGCAATGATTCCTGGGAGCTGAACGTCATCGCTCCCAGGAATCAATGCGCCTTCACCGGCCCCGCTCCTCACTTCCGGTGCGACACCGCATTCCCTGCTAAACAGTTTCTGGGCATGCCCAGAAGCTGTGTAGGAATGCGGCGCTGCGCCGGAAGTGACGAGAGGGGCCGGTGAAGGCGCATTCTGGGAGAAGAAGACGCGGAAGAGGATCGCGCCGGCTTCAGCTGCCCACAACAGAGATGGCAACGCTGGAGAAGAAATTTTATAAGTGAGTATTTCTTCTTGCAGGTAAGTGTGAACCGGGACAGATCAGAGGCTAGCCATTGTGGAATGTACTAGCCCTGACTGTCCCGGGGGTAAGTTCACTGAAAAAATGTTTCTGTGCCCGGGAACTCCGCTTTAAGTTTTTTTTCAAAATTGTCGCTCTTTTTTTGTTTATAAAAAAATTAAAATCGCACAGGTGATCAAATACCACCAAAAGAAAGCTCTATTTGTGGAAAAAAAAGGACGTCAATTTTATTTGGTTACAGCGCGTAATTGTCCGCAGTGTAACGCAGTGCCGAATCGCAAAAAGTGGCCTGGTCATTAAGGGGGGAAATCTTCCGGTCCAGAAGTGGTTAACATTTGGTAGTCATATCCCAAATAAATTCTAAAAAGTATCTTTTTTTTTATCTCATGGGCAAAGTGTGAAAAATAACGTATATATCATACAATCATTCCATAAACGCATACCGTATACGGTGCATATATCATTGTAGGAAAATATGCTTAAAAAATGTTACCATTTGCCAATAGAAAAAAAAAATATATATATATATATATATATATATATATATATATATATATATATATATATGTCCCCCGATTTCATTTTAAAAATCTGGTCACCTTACTTAAAGTGCCACCTGCCGTTTTCTTCTATTCAGTTTTTACATATTCCGACATAATATTAAGTTCCCGCATGTATCGCTTCTTTCCTGAGCTTTAAGTGACCTGCACGGTGGTAGACTTTGCTTGCCTGCCAATTACAATCAAGTCAGTGTGATACCAGCACACATATAGGTTCCTGGAGTTGAGATCACTCATGCCAACTCTGAAAAGCTCTACAGGGCTGGAAAGATCCAGAAGTACAAAGTATCGAGAAAAGGAGCAAAAACTGGGAAATCAATACAAGATAAAAAAAAAAAAAGATAAAAATGAATATCTTCATAACCCCTTCTTGACCAGTCCTGGCATCCCTTTAACCACTTGCCGACCAGCCACCGTACATACTGTATACTGAGGCAGGTTGGCTCGTTCCCGCGAAACAACGTACCTGTACATTACTTTGCGGGACCTCGAGTAGGGATGCGCGCCCGTGGAGGCAGAACGGCGGTCTGCCGTTGTTAACACAGCAGACCACTGTTTTGTCAGCAATGAACACAGGGCTCCTGTGTTCCTCCTATTTAGGAACACAGTTCTCTGTGTTCATTCCATAAGTCCATCTCCCACACAGTTAGAAAGCACCCCCTAGGGACACATTTAACCCTTTGATCGCCCCTAGTGTTAACCCCTTCCCTGCCATTGTTATTAGTACAGTAACAGTGCATATTTTTGGCACTGATTACTGTAATAATGTCACTGGTCTCCCCAAAAGTGTCAAAAAATGTCAGTTAGGTGTCTGATCTGTCCGCCGCAATGTCGCAGTCCCGCTAAAAACCGCAGATCGCCGCCATTACCAGTAAAATAAATAAATAAATAAAAATGACATAATTCTTTCGCTTAGTTTGTAGACGCGATAACTTTTGCGCAAACCAATCAATATACACTTATTGGGATTTTGTTTACCAAAAATATGTGCAGAATACAAATTGGCCTAAAATGATGAAAAAATTGGATTTTTAAATTAATTTTTTTAATTGTTATATAGCAGAAAGTAAACAATATTGTTTTTTTTTTCAGAATGTTTGCTCTTTTTTTGTTTATCGAGCAAAAAATAAAAATCGCACAAGTGATCAAATACCACCACCTCTTTGTGGGGAAAAAGGACATCAATTTTATTTGGGTACAGCGTTGCACGACCGCGCAATTGTCAGTTAAAATAACACAGTGCCGAATCGCAAAAAATGGCCTGGTTATTATGGGAGCAAATCTTCCGATCCAGAAGTGGTTAACAGGGACTGGATGCCCAGGGAGCGGGAAGGACAACCCAGTCAGGCGCTCACCGTGATTGGCTGGCCCAGTCATTACAAGATTGGGAGCCAATCCGGCCAACTCCTGATCATTACTAGAAACCGGGAGCTCAGTTACTGTGCTGGGAGTGCGCATATGTGGACACATATGACGTGTGGTCGTTAAAGCCCCCCCTTTGATGCTGCGTATATATGTTATGTAGGTGTGGGAGTTTAAAAGATAAAATAACAAAACAAGCTTTTGGTGCAATATTCACCTTCAATTTTTAAGAAGTTCCTTGTAGTCCTTTTTTTCTGCCATGTCCTCAGCTTAATGGCCTGCATCATTCAACCCACCTCCTCTGAGCCCAGGTCCCGGACCTGGTCCTAGCCATTGACTGGACAGTGAAAGAAAAAGTAAAGCAGTGATGAGCCAATAACTTTGCCTTCTCCTTCAATCAGCATGCTTCCTGCCGGCACCTTAACTGATTGGCTTGCCCTTCCGGGCAACTTCAGGTATTTATACTGCTTGCATTTTAAAAAATAAAGGTAATCATGTATTAATGAATACAGAGCCGCATTCATTTGTCTTTTTAATCTACCTGGGGTTTAGCTTTGATAAAATACAAAAAGAAAATATTAACCGCTTGCCGACCGCCCGCCGCATATATACTGCAGCAGGCCGGCTCGGCTGCGCAAATTGACGTATGGGTATGCCAGTTCGCTGGAGAGGTGCTCATGGCGAGCGAGCCGCCGACAGTACGCCCCTTCCCCCACTAGGCAGCAGGGATACTGATCCACGGGGCTGGCGGCTGCGATTGCAGCTGGACACCAGCGATAGCTTCCCACTGGGAAAAAACACTGGCCAGCTGTTGTAAACACAGCAGACCGTTCTTCTCTCTGAAATGATCACAGAGCGCCCGTGATCCTTCTATATCGGATCACAGGTTTCTATGATCATTTCACAAGCCCATCCCCTATACAGTTAGAAAACACTCCCCTAGGCTCACACTTAACCCCTTGATCACCACAGTGTTAACCCCTTCCCTGCCACTGTCCTTTTTACAGTAACAGTGCATATTTTTAGCCCTGATTACTGTAGTAATGTCACTGGTACCCCCAAAAGTGTCAAAAATGTCAGTTAGGGGTCCGATCTGTCTGCCGCAATGTCAAAGTCCTGCTAAAAATCGCCGCCATTTCTAGTAAAAAAATAAAATAAATAAAAATGACACAAATATTTCCCCTAGTTTGTAGACGCGATAACTTTTGCGCAAACCAATCAAAGTACGCCTATTGCGATTTTTTTGAAAAACATTTAAGATTTTTACACTTTTTTTGGGGGGGGGGGGGATGTTATGTATATATATATATATGTATATGTATAAATATTGTTTTTTTTTTTTCTGAACTGTTGCTCTTTTTTTTGTTTATACTGTAGCACATAAAATAAAAATCGCACAGGTGATCAAATACCACCAAAAGAAAGCTCCGTTTGTGGGGGAAAAAAACATCAATTTTATTTGGGTACAGCTTTGCACGACTGTGCAACTGTCCGTTAAAATAAGTGCCGAATACCAAAAAATGGCCTGGTCATTGGGGGTTAAAACCTTCCAGTCCAAAAGTGGTTAAAAGAGAAAAATGACAGAAGCACAGAAAGTTGCAGGCAGATAAGGCTGAGTCTGAACACGCACTTCACAGAAGAAAAGTAAAAGGTGTCTTTGATGAAGGAAAAGGAACAAAACAACAAGAAGCAATCTTGCCGGGTAGATTTGCATAACTTGTTTGGTGGGTTTCCTATTACTTTTAGCTTTCAATTACTCCATACGTTGTTTGAATGCAGAAGCACAGGGAAATTGGTGTCAAGGGGTTAAGTATGTACATTACGGAGCGCTAATCGTCAAGGTGTAGATGGAGAGGACAATCAGCGGCAAACGCCTGTTTTCTAGTACCGCTATTAAAATCTACAAAGTGCAAATTGGTCTGCAACTGGCTTTAAAATTGCACGAGGCTTAGTACATTTAAACATTTTAAGTGGTTGCAAAGTCTATATGTATGTATTTACAAGATGGCCATGAAATGGATCAGGATCTAACAGAAGGATCCCAGCAATAGAAAAAAACAAATATACTTGCTTACCTTAAAGTGGACCTGAATTAAAAAAATGATTTGCTATTGGGAACCTCAGAATTCCAGTTAAAGTGGAACTTTACCTATAACAACTTGATAATATATAATGTTCTTTAGCAAGGAACATACAATCCACATTAATAATTATGCTACCAAAATTAGTGTGTGCTGTAAATTGTCTCCAGCATTGCTCCTGCTTCTTGCTTGCAGGAGGCTGACATTTTGTTGAAGCCCAAAGCCCCTGAGCAGCAGTAAATCTTAAGGCTGTCAGCAGATCGGCCTCTAGAGCAACTGAGCATGTGCACAGCAAGGAAAGTACGCAATGGCCTTCTATTGTTACATGTATGTTACATATATTATATGTATATGTAACATATTACTGGATATTAAACAGTGTAGATACTTTTTTTTTTTTTTTTACATAGATATACCTGCAAAAGGGACCAACATGACGTGATCCAGCAGGACTTCATTTTCTGAATAAAGTTTCACTGTAACCACTTCTTGACCAGAAGATTTCCCCCTTAATGACCAGGCCATTTTTTGCGATTCGGCACTGCGCTACTTTAACTGACAATTGCGCAGTCGTGCGACACTGTACCCAAATAAAATTGTTTTCCTTTTTTTCCGACAAATAGAGCTTTCTTTTGATGGTGTTTGATCACCCCTGTGGTTTTTTATTTTTTGTGCTATAAACTAAAAGAAAAACGACAATTCTGAAAAGAAAAAACTGTGGGGGATGAACTCACTGGATGAACACAGAAATCCATGTTCCTGAAAAGCAGGAACACAGGATCCCTGTGTTCATCTATGAGAGAACAGCAGCCTGCCTTGTTTACATCGGCAGGCCACTGTTCTGTCTCTCTGGGGAGCGATCACGGGTGGCCGGCGGACATTGCGTCCACCGGATCAGCTGATTGGCTCCCCATCTTGTGCACTGGTCCAAATCATTTGGTGCAGGGGGGGTTATGGCGTGGGGTTGTTTTTCAGGGGTTGGGCTTGGCCCCTTAGTTCCAGTGGAGGGAACTCTTAAGGCGTCAGCATACCAAGATATTTTGGACAATTTTATTCTCCCAACTTTGTGGGAACAGTTTGGAGATGGCCCCTTCTTGTTCCAACATGACTGCGTACCAGTGCACAAATTAAGGTCCATATAGACATAGATGAGTGAGTTTGGGTAAAAGGAATTTGACTGGTCTGCAAAGAGCCCTGACCTCAACCCGATAGAGCACCTTTGGGATGAATTAGAGTGGAGACTGCAAGCCAGGATTTCTCGTCCACTTCAGTGCCTGACCTCACAAATGTGCTTCTGGAAGAATGGTCAAACATTCCCATAGACACACTCCTAAACCTTGTGGACAGCCTTCCCAGAAGAGTTGAAGCTGGCATAGCTGCAAAGGGTGGGCCAACTCAATATTGAATCCTACGGACTAAGACTGGGATGCCATTAAAGTTCATGTGCGTGTAAAGGCAGGCGTCCCAATACTTTTGGTAACACAGTATATTTGGTTCAGTATGCCCTGGTTTACACCAGTGCGCCTTTGAAATCGCTCTACTTCAGAGGGGACTTTGCCACCTACATCTATAGAGGAACCCAGTATAGACCATGTACAGCAAGCAATCAGATGTAACAAATACAAGGTGGTAAAAAAATGACCCTATAATGATAACAAGAAAAGCAGTAAAACATGCTTCTGTATTCTCGAAAAGTAGTGGTCCTGAAAGGTGAGTAGCAATGTTGCCAACAGTCAGTATTTTTACTGGCAGCTAGTAAAAAAACGAGCACTTTTCTCCTGCCAGTAAATGCCAGTGACAGGAATAGGTTGCCAGTAAAAAATATGGCTGTGACACTCCTTCTAGTCCAGAGCTGGCCGAGACCATCAGAGTGCATGCTACAGTGTGTTCGGGCCGCGCCGGTGGGGGATGGTTCTGGCAGAGAGCTTGGAGGAGCTGGGCAGCCGGAGCCTCGTCTGCGGGACGGGAGCAAGGCAAGCTGGGAGCGGGACTGTCAGTGCTGTTTGGACTGGAGTGGACTGAAGGGACCACCCTGTGTGGAGAGAGACTGTCACTGTGGCTCAGGAGGGGATGTGTCATGTCGGTGAGGTGTCATCATCATATATGCTGCTGCACACTGCTGTCAGTGTCACTGTGAGAGTCAATTTCATGTGTATGTGCCGCCCATTCTAATTCATTGCCCTCCTGTCAATGAGCTACATACTTACTATATCAAAAATAAAATAGGAAATATGTTCTTTTCCTTAATATCTACTATGTTTGTAGCCTAAATTCTGAAATTTGCACATAAACTGTAATGTAACTTTTTGAAAAGCCAGTAAAAACTTGGCTTTGCCAGTAAATTTTGAGTGTTGTGTCAGTAAATTTCAATCTGGTAAGTTGGCAACACTGGTGAGTAGGGAGTGGAACCAAGGAACGGTGCTCGGAGGTGGGTAGGGGGCGGAAACAAGAAATGATGCTCGGAGGTGGGTAGGAGGTGGAAACAAGGAACAGTGCTCAGAGGTGGGTAGGGGGCGGAAACAAGGAACGGTGCTCGGAGGTGGGTAGGGGGCGGAAACAAGGAACAGTACTCGGAGGTGGGTAGGGGGTGGAAACAAGGAATGGTACTCGGAGGTGGGTAGGGGTTGAAAACAAGGAACGGTGCTCGGAGGTGGGTAGGGGTTGGAAACAAAAAATGGTGCTCGGAGGTGGGTAGGGGTTGAAAACAAGGAACGGTGCTTGGATGTGGGTAGGTGTTGGAAACAAAAAATGGTGCTCGGAGGTGGGTAGGGGTTGAAAACAAGGAACGGTGCTCAGAGGTGGGTGAGGGTTGGAAACAAGGAACGGTGCTCGAAGGTGGGTAGGGGGTGGCTTGGAAAGGACAAGGTGGTGGCTTGGAAAGGGGAGTTCTTGCACCTTTTCTCTGAGGAAAAAAAGCCCTGGATTAAGCAATAAAGATTTTTTAATGATTTTATATACTGTAAGTACAGCATGGTCCCCTACTTTTGGATGTGGAGAGCTGTGTTGTCACTAGTGGAGGATAGCTGGAGGAATGTGATAGTGTGTTTGGACGCAATGACTCCAGCTTGTGATAATTACAATATTAGATTTGTGTCTATGTAAGTACACAGATGTATTATCTTGAATTTGTAATCCTCATCTTTTATTTCCCTTTATCTTTGAATTGCCAACTGGTTCAAGAGCAGATGTCATGCATTGCATGTCTGTAGTCTTTGAATTCTAGGGGAGCAGCTAAATGCAAAACTCACTACATAGAAGGCAGCTGTTACATGTTCTAAAGTAGGGTTCTCCAAACTATGGCCCACCCAATCCGACCTACTGCAAGATTTTATCCAGCCCTCTGATATAAGCTGGAACTCTGATGGAGGCCTTAATGCAAGGGGGATCTTCTATGTAATTGGGGACTCCAATGTAAGGGAGACTTTGATGGGGGCACTGATAAATGGAGGCGAGGCTGTGATAGGGACTCAAGTTTATTTGGAATTTCTTTGCTTTGTTTATTGATGCTTTTGTCTCTGTTGTTTTAAATCAGTGGTCTTTAAACTGTGGCCCATGGGCAGAATGTGGACCTTTGCTTGCCTTTATCCAACCCTCTGGGCACTATTCTTACTGGCACCAACAAGGGGGGACCATTCCTTCCACTGACTCCAACTGTGGGGAACCATTCCTTTCACTGACACCAATAATGGAGCATTTTTCCTTCAATGATAACACCAATGATGGGACACTAGTCCTCCCAATGACACCAGCAATGGGGCATAATTCTTCCCACTGATATAAACAATTAGGCTCTATTCCTCCCACTAATACCAATAATGGGGCACTGTTCCTTCCATCGATACCAATAATGGGGCACTATTCCTCCCACCGATACCAATGATGGAGTACTATTCCTTCCACTAATACCAATGATGGAGCACTATTCCTGCCACGAATACCAATAATGGGGCACTATTCCTCCCACCGATACCAATGATGGAGTACTATTCCTCCCACTGAAACCAATGATGGAGTACTATTCCTTCCACTAATACCAATGATGGAGCACTATTCCTGCCACGAATACCAATAATGGGGCACTATTCCTCCCACTAATACCAATGATGGGGCACTATTCCTCCCACTGATACCAGTGATAGGGCACTGTTCCTCCCACTAATACCAGTAATGGGGCGCTATTCCACCCACTAATATCAATGGTGGAGCACTGTTCCTCCAACTAATACCAATGATGGGGCACTATTCCTCCCACTAATGCCAATAATGGGGCACTATTCCTCTCAATAAATACCAATGGTGGGCACTATTCCTCCTATTTATACCAATGATGGGACACTATTAATTTCACTAATACCAATGATGGGGCACTATTCCTCCCACTAATACCAATAATGGGGCATTATTCCTCCCACTGATACCAGTGGCGGGGCACTATTCCTCCCACTGATACCAATGATGAGGCATTATTCTTCCCACAGATACCAATGATGGGGTACTATTCCTCCCACTAATACCAATGATGGAGCAATATTCCTTCCACTAATACCAATGATGGGGCACTATTCATTCCACTAATACGAATGATGAGGTACTATTTCCATATCTCCCAACTTTTTGAGATGGGAATGAGGGACACCTATTAGCAAAAATATGTAGACACACCCCCTGCCACACTCCCTTAAATGAGAATTATACAAAAAAATGATTAGTTAAACACACAAGTTCTTTTTTTACAATTACTTTTCCTTTATACTGGGTTTTAAAATTCACAAATGCAGCAATACAAAAATTACAAAAGGAGACACAAGCACACAGCCCCCCTCGCATATTATAGTTTTAATGAAGACGATGGACAACACTTCTCTTTGCACTCACATACTGTATTTCCAGATGATACAGGGCATGTACATCGATGGATTCCCTTTTCCTCTCCCAGATGGCCATTTCAAGTAATACGGAGCTCGATCGCCGCTCCTAGTATACCCGATAACGGGACCTAAGTCCTCCTCGCCAAGGCTCCCGGAGTTCTCAGCCCAGTGTGCCTTCGCCCAGACCAGACGGCCTGGCCGCCACTGCGCATGGGCGCCGCGGCCTTGCTGGAAGACTATGGATGGTAGGGGAGTGAAGAATGGGACGATGTTGCACACCCACTGTGTTGCTATGATGACTTGTTAAAAACCCTTTAAAAACCTTTTAATAGGTAAAATAGGGAGGAAATTAATATATATATACAAATAAGGTAATTTTCAGATAAGGGTACTGACCTCTAGTTCTTCATTTAGCCCCACTGGGGACATGGAATTAAGTGTGAAAATCCAAAAGGTCTCTCGCCTACATAACCGTGAAAAACTCCCTCTCAGGGAGAGACATGGGTATGGCCTCAATACCAAACAACTCCAGACCTTTTCCGTACTGCCTCCGTGTACCTCACTAAAATGCAGAGGAACACTATGTTTGTTCTTTTTCTGCTCTATGTAGCGACGATGTTCACCAAACCTAGTACGCATGGCCCGAACTGTCCTACCCACATAGAGCAAACCACATGGCCACTTCAGACCATAAACTATAAATTGAGTACTAAAACAGATGAACTGCTGGATTTTGAAAGACCGTCCATCCTTCAGGAAAAATCATCTGTTTTCCTTGGTCCATAAACGTACAGGCCCTCCTAAGTTTGCATTTGTAAGATCCTGACATGTTCAGGAACATGGGGATGTCTTTAACCTGCCATTGTGTAACCTTAACTGCTGGACAGATGCAGCAATCAATACATTGGATGAAAGGTTTAGCACTGGGAAACACTTTTTGAAAGATAAAAAGTGCATTTTATATACAACTATATAGATTAGAGCAAAATGATGGACAAATAAGGATGAAAGAGGGACAGAGCGACTTTGCTCCAAATCAGGGGCAGTCCCTCAAAATCAGGGACAGTTGGGAGCTTTGCTATTCCTTCCACTGACACAAATGATAGGGCACTATTCCTCCCACTGATATTAATGATGAGGCAATATTCCTTCCACTACCATCAATGATGGGGCACTATTCCTCCCACTGACACCAATGATGGGCAATTATTCCTTCCACTGACACCAATGATGGGGCACTATTCCTCCCACTGGCACCAATGATGGGGCACTATTCCTCCCACTGACACTAATGATGGGGCACTATTCCTCCCACTGACATCAATGATCAGGCACTATTGCTTTCACTGACACCAATAATGGGCAACTATTCCTTCCACTGACACCAATGATGGAGCACTATTCTTTCCACTGACACCAATGATGAGGCACTATTCCTCCCACTGACACCAATGATGAGGCACTATTGCTTTCACTGACACCAATGATAAGGCACTATTGCTTTCACTGACACCAATGATGAGGCAACATTCCTCCCACTAACACCAATGATGAGGCACTATTGCTTTCACTGACACCAATGATGAGGCACTATTGCTTTCACTGACACCAATGATGAGGCACTATTCCTCCCACTGACACCAATGATGAGGCACTATTCCTCCCACTGACACCAATGATGAGGCACTATTGCTTTCACTGACACCAATGATGGGGCACTATTCCTTCCGTTGACATAAATGATAGGGGCACAATTCATTCCACTGACACCAATGATGAGGCACTATTCCACCTCCTACTGACTACAGGCACTTTGTAATTTTTTTACTTCAACTGACTCCGGGGGATTTTCTACTTCTACTGGGCACAGTCCAGCCCCCCCCCCCCCCTGAAGTCTATCGACAGTAAACTGATCCTTTGTTTCGAAAAATTGGAGACCCTGGTCTAAATCATATCATGCTGATAAAAAAAAAAACCCTCCAAATAAAACATATTTATTCATTTTCATTTGATTTGTTGATTTATAAAAACAGTTTTTTTTTTGTTTGGCCGGTGAATATTTGTATAATATGTAATGTGGCCAGGTTTGTAATCCAGGCACCCCTACCGGACAACACTACAGCAGCACAGCTTGATCAAAAACCACACCCCCAGCCTTCTGATTGGACAATAAAGGAGCAGCAGCACACTGATAAGTTAGCCCTTTGTTCACTTTGTTGTTTATTCCCACGTACTCTGTTCCTGATTGGCTCCTAGTATTGGAAGTGCCTCTCTCAATGCTACTGTATGGACAGATTACAGGTAGAATACAATTCATGTATTTAGGGATATATAAATGCTTCACTTGGTTTTTTATATATATATATCTGCCTCAAGGCCAGTTTTACAATCCTTATGTATTGTTTTTATACGGCAATAAATGGATGAATAAGACTTTTCCGTCCATAATCGCTCTGTTAAATATTTGGCCCTTCAAAAATCCTCAGATCGCTTTTCTTCAGCTGTTTCTGTGCGCGGTTGTTGTTTTATGCCGACAGACTGTCTAGGAAATCCACAGCTTGTCTCGGCTATGAAAAACATTCCCTTACTTAATCTAACTCTCTCTGCTAAGTAATAATTTCCTTCATTCCGCCATCACTTTGCATTGCAGATTTATCTTTTCTGCTGTGCTAACACAAACCGAGCGCCCTTTTTGTTAGCAGACCGCAGGGCACCGTCCCCCAGATACACCAGACTAACCGACTCAGAGCCTTTAGGTTTACAATGTTATGGTAAGGGGACACCAATAGCTATTTCAGTATGATTTTTAACCAGTTCTGGACCGGAAGGTTTTACCCCCTTAATGACTAGGCCATTTTTTGCGATTCCGCACCGAGTTACTTTAACTGCTTGCCGACCGCCGCAAGTAGATTTACTGCGGCGGTCAGCCCCTGCCAGGCAGAGTGACGTTAATTAACGTCACTAGCCTGGGAGGGTCTGGGGAGCGAGCGCGCGCCCGCGGAGGCGCGCTCCCGCTCCCGCGCGGTCACGCACCCCCCCGCGCGTGTGACCAGCGGACCCGATGTCCGCCGGCCACTCGGCGATCGTCGGGGGAAGAGGGAGAATGTCAGGCAGCTTGTGTAAACAAGCTGCCTGTCATTCTCATCGCTGTAAAGACACTGATTACTCGGATCTAGTATGTAGATCCGTTGATCAGTGTCCTTACAGCTAGAGCCACAGCCAATCACAGTAAGAATCACGCCCCTAGGGACACACACAGCCCCTCCCTCCCAAATAAAGTTAACCCCTTCACTGCCAGTGTATTTTTACAGTAACAGTGCATATATATAGCACTGATTACTGTAGAAATGTCACTGGTAACCCCAAAAGTGTCAAAAATGTCAGTCAAGGGTCCGATCTGTCCGCCGCAATGTCGCAGTACCACAAAAAAAATCGCAGATCGCCGCCATTACGCGTTAAAAAAAAAAACAACAAAAATGACAAAAATCTTTCCCTTTGTTAGTAAACGCGATAACTTTTGCGCAAACCAATCAAAATACGCTTTTTGCGATTTTTTTTACCAAACATAGGTAGGATAAAACAAATTGGCCGAAAATGTTAAAAAATTTTGATTTTTACATTTTTTTTGGGGGGAATTTCATATAAAAAAATGTGAAAAATATTGCTATTTTTGCAAAATTGTCGCTCTTTTTTTGTTTATAGCGCGTGATCAAAAAATCGCACAGGTGATCAAATACCACCAAAAGAAAGCTCTGTTTGTGGGGAAAAAAAGGACGTCAAATTCGTTTAGGTACAGCGTCGCACGACCGCGCAATTGTCCGTTAAAGTCACGCAGTGCCGAATCGCAAAATACCCCCTGGTCTTTTAGCAGGAAAATCCTCCGGGGCTTAAGTGGTTAATGGACAATTGCACAGTCGTGCGACACTGTACCAAAATAAAATGTACGTCCTTTTTTTTCCCTCACAAATAGAGCTTTCTTTTGGTGGTATTTGTTAATCTGTGCAATTTTTTAAAAAATTTTTTGCGCTATAAACAAAAAAAAGAGCGACAATTCTGAAAAAAAAAAAAAAAAAAAACAATATTTTTAAATTTCTGCTATATACCATTTCCAATAAAAAAAAAATTAAAAATCTAATTTTTTTCATAATTTTAGGCCAATTTGTATTCCGCTACATATTTTTGGTAAAATAAAAATATCGCAATAGGCGTATTTTGATTGGTTTGTGCAAAAGTTATCGCGTCTACAAAGTTGGGGAAAGATTTATGTCGTTTTTATTATTTTTTTTTGTAGCACCCTACAGGTAGGTGCTAGGTAGAGTATAGTGGGCTTTGGCTGCCTAACAGCAGGGCCATGATTTCAGCTGGGCTGTCATGTCTCCCAGGTGTGGTTACTGAGAGGGGAGTCTCCCCACTGGCTCTGTGAGAGGATTCTCATTGGGCATAGGAGGAAATCCAATCAGTGGCCCATTCGGGCTTGTATCTACCCCAGAAGGCAGATTCTGCCGCAGAGGATTCTGGGAGGGGATATAAGTCTGAGGGGAGCGCATGACGCATCGTCTTTGGCGGGAAGCAGAGTCCCAGGAGGGAGAGTACGGCTGTCTCTCCTCCTGTCAGAAGGATCGGGTGTCTTGGGTGGCTGCCTGAGTATCCAGAAGGGAGAGCTGAACTGCAGAGAGGATCCGGTGTGCCGAGGACCAGCGGAGATAGAGGTGTTCAGTTCCAGGAAAGCATTCCAAGATTGTGAGTACTGAGAACTTCCCCTGGAGGTCTGCCTAGTGTAGAGTGGACAACTCTGGTGAAGGTCCCAGGAATCCTAGAGCCTGCAAGTGGTAAGGGAGTTGCCTTGTGAAAGGACCCTGAAGTGTAAAGGGGGTTGCCTAGTGAAAGGACCCTGAAGTGTAGAGGGGGTGCCTAGTGAGAGGACCCTGGAAGTGTAGAGGGGGCGCCAGCGGTTGGGCCATGAGGAGTCAAGTGTGCAGTGTTAAGAGTTGCAGCAGCACAAGCATTTACAAGGACCTACCTCAGTCAGTGAAGGGCTGGAGGGAGTCATACACAGGACTTTTTGAGCTATACAGAGTGTCAAGAGTCAATGATCATTACAGTCCTGGATCTTCTGAGTTAACCAAGGAGTTAAAATCGAAGTTTCAGCACTTTCAGCAGAACAAGTATTTAAAAGTGCCAGTAAGCGTTGGTTGGCATTCAGCTGGCGCCAGGACAGCGCTAATAGGCATTTTTCTACAAAGTGTCCCAGTTAAACCTAGTTGAGCCAGAGGAGTATCCCACTCATTCCCTTCTCCCATCCCCATTATAAAATAAATAAAACAACCCAAAGATGCCGGAACGGTCATTGTCTCAGCTCTCACACTTGGGTTTTCAACTTAAATGTGTTGGAAGTGTTACCAGTAACAATGGCAAGTCCCACATCAGGCTCAATGCCTGGAAATATTGCTACATTTCTTTACTAGTAAAGGCAGCGATCTGCGATTTTTAGCGGGACTGTGACATTGGGGTGGACAGATCAGACCCCTAACTGACATTTTTGGGGAGACCAGTGACATTACTACAGTATTCAGTTCTAAAAATATGCACTGTTACTGCAATAATGACACTGGCAGGGAAGGGGTTAACTCAGGGGCAATCAAAGAGTTAAATTTATGCATAGGGGGTGTTTTCTAACTGTGGGGGGGGCTAGGATTTTGGAAATAACACAGAGATCTGTGATACTAAATGGTAGGAACACAGGCGCTCTGTGCTGATTCCTGTGAGAACGGTCTGCTGTGTTTACAACATGTGTCTGCTGTGTTTTTCTACATGTTTCCCCAACATGGCTTCTTCAGGAAGTGATTATGTGCAAATGATACTGGTAAAAATACAAACAATATAAAAATAAAAAATATTAACAGACAAAGATACGTTTATGCATACACGTGCAGACAAGAGGGGCAAACTCTCCCCTCATGCCAAAAATATTTTTATAGCTCCACACACCTCAGATCTGGACCACCAGGGGCGTCATCAGATAGAACTGTGCGAAGGCATCCCACAGGGTCCTCCGGAGCGGATCCGAAGAGGCAAAACGCGAAGCGCAGAGGGGGTATAATGACCAAAGGATAATCCTGATAATTTAAATTCATTTGTTAAC
Organism: Pelophylax lessonae; assembly: GCF_965119305.1. NCBI lineage: Eukaryota > Metazoa > Chordata > Amphibia > Anura > Ranidae > Pelophylax > Pelophylax lessonae. Next base: position 265,355,760 of record NC_138775.1, on the reverse strand, counting down.
TATTGGATTCTTAGACATATTTTACATAATATTTGTATTTTGCTGTCTGTGTCCCATTGGGGAAATTTAATTTCCTGTAATAGAGACAGCAGGAAGTGAAAGGAAATCTCTACAAAGTAAGATGAAATCTCCTCTTGGACAGTATCCGCAGGAACAGGTGTTCCCATTGGAAGATTCAAGTCACCTCTGGTGACAACTGTAAAATGTTGGATTTTCCATCACTTTCCGTCTCAGTGATAATGGCCACAAGTTTATATAGGGAAGGTCATTTCCCCAGCGGGGACATTGACAGCAATCAAATGTTTAAGTACACACTCGTGGTATGGCACCAAACTTCGGTACTTCAAAATCTCCATAGGCAACGCTTTACATTTTTTTTTACAGGTTACCAGTTTAGAGTTACAGAGGAGGTCTGGGGCTAGAATTGTTGCTCTCGCTCTAACGTTCGCGGCAAAACCTCACGTGTGGTTTAAACACTGTTTACATGTGTGGGCACCAGGGCTGGCCCAAGACATTGTGCTGCCTGGGTCCAAGAATAAAATGCTGCCCCCCCCCAAAAAAAAGAAATCACGCCCACCAAGAGGTTCCCACATCCATTATTTTATATAAACATAAAATTTTGAAAATATATACAGTATTATATATACTGTTATCTTCTTCCATAACTCATCACCGGAGCGGTCAACCACACACCCACTGTCTGTCCTCAGTCCTCCTGTCATTCCTGTGTCTGCCACCGCTCTAGAAGATCCAGCCTGTCCTGCGTGAGATGGGAGTGCGCTGATGTCTAACGTCATTGCGCACACCATGATCACGCGAGGGACGTTCCCCAGAGGAGATGCTCTGCCTCCTAATGCTTATTCGTTTTCACTATGGATGGCAGCATGAGATGGGGAAATGCTGCCCGTAACACGCTGCAAGCTAATGACATACAAAACTGCTGTAAAAAAAAATTTGGGAGTCAATTTGCCACCCCTCTTCAAGTGCCACCTGGGTCCAATGGACCCAGTGGGACCCATGGTAGGGCCGGCCCTGGTGGGGTGGTGGAGTTCCACCCAAAAGTGGAACTTCCGCTTTAGGCAGTTCTAACCCCCTGACATGCCAGATTTGGTATGTCATTTTTTTGGGGGGGGAGCGGGTACCTAGTTTTGACAGGCACCCGCTCCCACTTCCGCTCGGAGCGCCCTGAGCGGAAGTTCTCCTCTCCCCCTCCCTCCCTGCAATCTTCTGGGACGTGTCAGAGGTCCCAGAAGATTGCCGGCCAATCACGATGCGCAGCGCAACTCGCGCATGCGCAGTGCGTACCCGGCTGTGAAGCCGACAACTGTCACAGCCGGATGCCCACAGCAGTGATGCCGGCACCGCGGAGAAGAGCGAGGCTTCGGGACCGTCGTTGGACCGTTGGACAGGTGAGTGTGTGAGGCTGGAACTCCGCTTTAAGAGATAATAAAAAAAACGATCTCAGTCTTTCCAGCCGAGTCCATGGCAGTATTTACAACTGCCAGGCTGGACGTGATGTCATATTGTCGCATCCAGGCCTCCAAGAGTCATAGAAACTGCTGGAGATGAGTTGTTCCTTGCTATTCCCTATGGTGAACTTCCCCCCGCCGGCAGATTCTTTCTCTGGCTCTTCGATCGCACGGGAGAGCCGGTAGAAGCACCAGAGGGTGGTGGGAGTGGGGGACGTCTACTCCCGCCACCTGTAAGAACGATCAAGTGGCTGAACTGCTACTTTTTTTTTCTAATTTTGCATACCTATCTGGTGGACATCAGCAATCTTGCTCGTGGCAACACATCAGGAAATGTTTTCAGAAAATGACCCGATGGAAAAATGGACGATCATTCTCAAATGGAAATTTTAACAATAGCAGCCTCCGTGATTTTCATTTGGCAGAGTCCCTTTAAGCCAGCAACCTGCAGTACCTCTCAGCCTTTATTAACTTGTGGCATTTGCTAGATAACAATACCAGTCCCCTCTTTGATTTAACCACTTCTGGACCGAGCCCATTTCTGACACGTTTACAAGTTAAAATCTGTATTTTTAGCTAGAAAATTACTTAAAACCCCAAAACATTATATATATATATATATATATATATATATATATATATATATATATATATAATATATGTTTATATATATATATATATATATATATATATATATATATATATATATATATATATATATATATATAATATATGTAATAATGTTTGGGGGTTTTAAGTAATTTTCTAGCTAAAAATACAGATTATACATATATATATATATATATATATATATATATATATATATATATTATTTTTTTTATTTTTTTTTAGCAAAGGAGAATAAAATGGCGGTCATTGCAATATTTTTTGTCACTTGGTATTTGTGCAGCGGTCTTTCAAACACCATTTTTTTAAAAAAAATACATTTCCCTGCATTTAAAAAAAAACTAAACAGTAAAGTTAGCCTATTTATATATGGTGAAATATAAAGTCACACCGAGTAAATAGATACCTAACATGTTACAGTTTAAAATTGTGCACACCCGTGGAATGGTGACAAACTACGGTCAATAAAAATCTCCATAGGCAACGCTTTAACATTTTTTATATGGTTACCAGTTTAAAGTTACAGAGTAGCTCTTTTTTTTTTTAATTATTGCTCTCGCTCTGGCAATCGTGGCGATACCTCCCATGTGTGGTTTGACCAGCATTTTCATTTGCGGGCGTGACTTTCGTATGCGTTTTCTTTCGTGCGCAAGCTCACGATGACGGGGGCGCTTTCATTTTTTTTTTTCCTATTTATTTTATTACATTTTCACATTTTTTGAACAGTTTAAAAAAAATAATAATCTGATCACTTTTATTGCTGTCACAAGCAATGTAAACATCTCTTGTGACAGTAATAGGCAGTGACAGGTACTCTTTATGGAGGGATCAGAAAAAAAGACCGATCCGATAAAAGACTGATAAAAGACCCCAGACCTGTCCACTGCACTTCAATGTATTCAAAATGCTGAAACCTGCATTTTTTGAATACTGTCACTTTTTTAAATTCGGCGCCTTTAGCAGCCAAGTAACCCGGACATGACGACATCACGCCGCTTCCGGGTTACTACATCGGAGAGATGTGCTGGCTGGTTGTTTGGGTCTCCCGGTGGGACAGGAGACTCGGGCAGAGCCGAGGAAGGCGGCAGGGGGCGTCTTCTCCTGCTCTCTGGGGTAACGGCCGAGAGGGTCCCGAGCCGCATCGGCAATTACCACCTGAAAGCCGACCGCCGGCTCTAAAAAAATGGTACCAGGATGATGCCTCTAGCTGCAGGCATCACCCCGGTACAACCACTTCTCCAAGCCGAAGTAGAGCTACCTCTATTGCTTATTACTCAACCTAAATATTGTTATTTTTCCCATTTTTGTTCTGTTAAAACAATTTTTTTTCCTTATTTTTTGGCTTTTTTTAAAATTTTGCATACCTGTCTGGTGGACGTCAGCAGTCTTGCTCGTGGCAACACATCAGGAAATGTTTTCAGAAAATGACTCGCTGGGAAAAAAAAAAAGAGCCGTGAGTGTTGACTTATTTTGACAGACGGATTGTGTGGTTCGAGTCACAAAAGCTCAGTGTACAGTAAATATCTTAAAACATGTCAGTCATTTTACAGAGGCCTACAAATCAGGAACAGCTGGGCCTGTGATGTTGACTTATAAACCTGACTTCTCGCATGTGACAGCGCTATAATTACCTTTATTGCAACGTGCCGCATGTAATAAGCTGATTATTAGCAGTAAATACAAATACGCTTTCATTTTAGTTATTGTTTAACAAAGTAATTATTGTTTTAATCCTAAAGCTGTGCTCCAGGTGGATGCAAAAAAGCACCAAATGGATGCAGTTAGGTATTTATTTTAAAAAATGATTAAATATACAGGGGAAGGAATGTATTAGACCCAGAGCAGACAGAATCTGGAGCAGCTGTACGAAGTAACCAATCAGATTCTAACTTCACCTTGCTCAGTGAAGCCTTAAAAAGATACAGTATCTCACATAAGTGAGTACACCCCTCACATTTTTGTAAATATTTTATTCTATATTTTCATGTGACAACACTGAAGAAATGACACTTTGCTACAATGTAAAGTAGTGAGTGTACAGCTTCTATAACAGTGTACATTTGCTGTCCTCTCAAAATAACTCAACACACAGAGAAGAGAAGAAACACCTGAGAGGAGACATGATAGCAATTTATAAATATCTCAATGGTGATCTCAGCTTAGAAAAAAGCTATTCAGTCGAAAGGATTGCATGAGGACTCGAGGGCATACAATGCGATTAGAGGAGAAGCATTTTAACCTCAGGCAACGTGGGGGGGGGGTTCTTTACTGTTAGGGCTACAAGATTGTGGAATTCTCTACCACAACAGGTGGTTTCTGCGGGAAGTATGGTGGCTTTCAAAAGACTCTTAGACGTACATCTCAAGGAGAAGAACATTCAGGGGTATGAGAGATGATTACGGCCACACACACCTACACAGGTTGAACTGGATGGACTATTGCCTTTATTCAACCTCACCTACTATGTAACACAGCCATTAATGTCTAAACCGCTGGCTACAAAAGTGAGTACACACCTAAATTAAAATTTCCAAATTAGCCATTTTCCCTCCCCGGTGTCATGTGACTCGTTAGTGTTATAAGGTCTCAGGTGTGAATGGGGAGCAGGGGTGTTAAATTTGGTGTTATCGCTCTCACTCTCTCATACTGGTAACTGGAAGTTCAACATGGCACCTCATGGCAAAGAACTCTCTGAGGAGCTGAAAAAAATAATTGTTGTTCTACATACAGATGGCGTAGGCTATAAGAAAATTGACAAGACCCTGAAACTGAGCTGCAGCACGGTGGCCAAGACCATACAGAGGTTTAACAGGACAGGTTCCACTCAGAACAGGCCTCACCATGGTCAACCAAAGGAGTTGAATGCACATGCCCAGCGTCATATCCAGAGGTCGTCTTTGGAAAATAGACGTATGAGTGCTGCCAGCATTGCTGCAGAGGTTGAATGGGTGGGGGGGTCAGCCTGTCAGTGCTCAGACCATACGCCGCACACTGCATCAAATTGGTCTGCATGGCTGTGAAGGAAGCCCCTTCTAAAGATGATGCACAAGAAAGCCTGCAAAGAGTTTGCTGAAGATAAGCAGACTAAGGACATGGATTACTGGAACCATGTCCTGTGGTCTGATGAGACCAAGATAAACTTACTTGGTTCAGATGGTGTCGAGCGTGTATGGCGGCAACCAGGTGAGGAGTGCAAAGACAAGTGTGTCCTACCTACAGTCAAGCATGGTGGTGGGAGTGTCATGGTCTGGAGCTGCATGAGTGCTGCCGGCACTGGGGAGCTACAGTTCATTGAGGGAACCATGAATGCCAACATGTACTGTGACTGTAAGATCCTGGTACTTTCAGTACCTTTCTAGCCTCTTACTTCCGCATTGCGTTCCACCATTCAGGTAGGTGGAACGCATATAGCTGCATGTCTCTTTAACATCTGATGACGTCATCACTAGGCGCCGCTCTGAGCGGCTATTTCAACCGACGCTGTGCACTCACAAGGTGTTCGTGCAACCGCTCGTTATACATCCCTGTCTGACGCTGCCGAATCCTCCAGCTATCTTCCTATACCTGGATTGACCGGAGCCTCGCTACCTGATCCTTTACCTCTCTACCTGATCCTTTACCTCGCTTACCAGCTAGTGATAAGTACCCCGCAGGGGATCCCTTCCTATCAAGTCACATGCTATCTATTCTTGCATATTAAGAACTGTTGCTAAACTCTAGGATATATGCACTACAATATCTATCACCTGCATCGTTACCTAGATTGCTAGCTCTTGAGCCTACTACCACCTGTAACTTATATCCTTGCATTAACTTAGCATCTCCTGTACACTTCATCTGCTATCCCCTACCACCTGTTACTTGTACATGATTGCTAACCCTCCTGCATACTATCTATCACCATCTGCTATCGCTCCTGCAACATTACTACCTGAGTGCCTATCATTAATTGCTATCACTACTCAAGCCTATTCCTTCAGTATATCACCTCAATACTATTGCATAGATATCTATCACTCCAGCAACATCTTATCTGAGTGTTTGTGTATGTGCATACTGAAGCGGGCTGAGCCACTATGATGAGTCAGGAGAGTTGGATAAGGTGATTCAACACATCTCTACAAGACTACTGAGTGGAAATTCTGCAGCTGCAAATCCAGTTAACTAAATCAAACCCCAGAGCATTACAGTGACATACTGAAGCAGAGCATGATTCCCTCCCTTCGTAGAATGGGCTTCAGGGCAGTATTCCAACATAACAACCCCAAACACACCTCCAAGATGACCACTGGCTTGCTAAAGAAGCTGAGGGTAAAGGTTATATACTGGCCAAGCATGTCTCCAGACCTAAACCCTATTGAGCATCTGTGGGACATCCTCAAACAGAAGGTAAAGAAGCACAAGGTCTCTAACATCCACCATCTCCGTAATGTCGTCACGGAGGAGTGAAAAAGGACTCCAGTGGCAACCTGTGAAGCTCTGGTGAACTCCATGCTCAAGAGGGTTAAGGCAGTGCTAGAAAATAATGGTGGCCACACAAAATATTGACACTTTGGGCCCAATTTGGACATTTTAACTTTGGGTTGTACTCACTTTTGTTGCCAACGGTTTAGACATTAAAGGTATTTTTAGGGGACAGCAAATTTACGCTGTTATACAAGCTGTACACTCACTACTTTACATTGTAGCGAAGTGTCATTTCTTTAGTGTTGTCACATGAAAAGGTATAATAAAGTATTTACAAAAATGTGATGGGTGTACTCACTTTTGTGAGATACTGTAGTTAGGCTCGGAGTAAGGAAAAGAGATATGGATGATGGGGTTAAAAGGTGTTTGGCATAGGAGGAACCTTTTTCTGGAGGTTAAAAGCAAATAAATGATCGGGGTATTGGCTTGGTGGGTCAGGCAGGAGGGACTTCAGGTGATGGTTGGTAGGAGGGGCCTAGAAGTCCTCAGTTGGGGGAGAGCTGTCATTGGGGAAGCCTCCCTCCCCCTTTTAAAGTTTGGTGGATGGTTGTTGCATTCTGTTGCTGACAGTTAAGAGTTTGGATCGGATATGTCCTAGCAGCTGCTGGGGTTCAAGATCCTTGAAGGTGGTCAGTTTGGGCAAATGTAAATTGGTAGGGGCCCGTCTCAGGCATGGCTCGCCTAATTTCGTATGGTTCAGTGACAGTGAACTGTGTGTCATTCATGGTTGAATCTGCAGTCATTGGTTTTCTTGTCTCTGAGCCTTGAGGAAGACACGTGTCCCTGTGTCGTCACGTGTAGGGGAGGGGCCCGGACGGCATTTGCTGAAACTCGGAAGACAGAGAGGTTTTTACTTTTTACACCGGTTTGGTGGTGAATTGGCGCAAGAAGAGGTCTCAAAAAAAAAAAAAGTCTGGTCCTGGGACCCGGGGGAGGGGGAGGGGGAGAAGGGAAACACCAGGGATGGGGGGACCCCCAAACAGTTCAGGGGGTAGCTGTCCACTGTAGCGGCTGCCGGCGGAAGAGACAGAAGAGATCTCTGGGGGGAGACAAGAGGGAAGACAGCGCATCGCCTTCTAAGTGCAGCAAGACATTTATTGAAGTATGTGCAGCAGTATTACACTCACATTTAGTCGGTGAATAAGATGCAGTTAGTCAAGTAATGTTGATCATCAGGAGCATCACTGGAGCGGGTCCTGGTGGTGGAGGCAGTGGATCCCGGTGAGAGCGGCAGGGGGTTCCTCCGTGTGTACAGGGATGGCCTCGGTGGTGTCCGTGGGCTCCTCGTCAACTGGTGGAAAGCTGGCACTCGTGGGTCCTGGGATCCTGAAGTCACTCCTGGCGGTGATGCGGGATGCTACGGCGACGCGTTATCGGAGCATGCGCTCCTTCCTCAGGCCTGAGGAAGGAGCGCATGCTCCGATAACGCGTCGCCGTAGCATCCCGCATCACCGCCAGGAGTGACTTCAGGATCCCAGGACCCACGAGTGCCAGCGTTCCACCAGTTGACGAGGAGCCCACGGACACCACCGAGGCCATCCCTGTACACACGGAGGAACCCCCTGCCGCTCTCACCGGGATCCACTGCCTCCACCACCAGGACCCGCTCCAGTGATGCTCCTGATGATCAACATTACTTGACTAACTGCATCTTATTCACCGACTAAATGTGAGTGTAATACTGCTGCACATACTTCAATAAATGTCTTGCTGCACTTAGAAGGCGCTGCGCTGTCTTCCCTCTTTACTTTTTACACCTCCTGTGGATAAGGGTCAATAAGCACTGTCCAGACAGAGGGTCAGGGGTAATGCAGCCTCATAAGACAGAATGAAAACTCCTCCTACAAGCTTTAACCAGTGCTCAGCAGGACACTGATAGAAGTCACAAGACTGCTGTATACTGCTGATGAGAAAAAGAGAAATGATGAAGAAGCGGTAATTGACAGAGGAGGACACGTTCCCTTCTGAACACACAATTTGAAAAATAAGATTTGGAAGTGTGGACCGTGGTAGTGGAGCAGAGCTGGTATTTGGGTGACATCCACGGCTGTTATACCCGAATCTTGGCCATCCCCCTCTATCCTGCTGTGGGAATTTGATAGCCTCCTATCGTGATTTTCAGACGCATTTTTACCAAGTTCTGGTAAGCAGAATTGATTCAGAGTTGTATAAAGTACTCGAAACCCATACTTGAGTAAAAGTACAAGTGCTTGATCAAAAAGTGACTTGAGTAGAAGTGGAAGTGCTCAATCAAAAAGTGACTTGAGTAAAGTACTAAAGCATTCAACATTTTTTGTACTTAACCACTTAAGCCCCGGAAGATTTTACCCCCATTCCGACCAGGGGGTATTTTGCGATTCGGCACTGCGTGACTTTAATGGACAATTGCGCGGTCGTGCGACGCTGTACCTAAACGAATTTGACGTCCTTTTTTTCACACAAACAGAGCTTTCTTTTGGTGGTATTTGATCACCTGTGCGATTTTTTGATCACGCGCTATAAACAAAAAAAGAGCGTCAATTTTGCAAAAATAGCAATATTTTTCACATTTTTTTATATGAAATTCCCCCCCAAAAAATGTAAAAATCAAAATTTTTTAACATTTTCGGCCAATTTGTTTTATGCTACCTATGTTTGGTAAAAAAAATCGCAAAAAGCGTATTTTGATTGGTTTGTGCAAAAGTTATCGCGTTTACTAACAAAGGGAAAGATTTTTGTCATTTTTGTTGTTTTTTTTTAACGCGTAATGGCGGCGATCTGCGATTTTTTTTGTGGTACTGCAACATTGGGGCGGACAGATCGGACCCTTGACTGCCATTTTTGACACTTTTGGGGTTACCAGTGACATTACTACAGTAATCAGTGCTGTATATATGCACTGTTACTGTAAAAATACACTGGTAGTGAAGGGGTTAACTTTATTTGGGAGGGAGGGGCTGTGTGTGTCCCTAGGGGCGTGCTTTCTACTGTGATTGGCTGTGGCTTGAGCTGTAAGGACACTGATCAACGGATCTACATAGTATAGTAGATCCATGTGATCAGTGTTTTTACAGCGAGGAGAATGACAGGTCGCTTGTTTACACAAGCTGCCTGACATTCTCCCTCTCCCCCGCCGATCGCCGAGTGGCCGGCGGACATCGGGTCCGCTGGTCACACGCGCGGGGGGGTCCGTGACCACGCGGGAGCGGGAGCGCGCCTCTGGCGGCGCGCGCTCGCTCCCTAGACTCTCACAAGCAAGCAACGTAGCCCTACGTTAGTTTGTCTGTGAGGGGCTGACCGCCGACGTAGATAGTCGTGCGGCGGTTGGCAAGTGGTTAAGTATTGCAAGTAGTTTTTTTTTAAAGTTTTGCTACTCAAGTACTGAAAGTAAAAGTACAAGTACTGTGTTATGTAGTTATTAAAGAAAGAAGTCAAAAGTTTGAACATCATATTGTTTTTTATTATATCAAATGCAGATTTTATTTATACATACAGTAGCATTTATTTTCGTATGCGCTGATAATACACATTTTGAGCTTCATGATTCCTGCCATCTACTGTTCTGGCAGTGGTAATATAATTGCAACGAGTAACTATGCAGCACAAAAAAAAATATCGGAGTAGAAGTATTGAAGTCATCGATAAAATGTAGTGAAGTAAAAGTGGAAGTAGGAGAAAAAAATTCTACTCTAGGAAAGTACAGATACCGCCTTTCGGTACTTAAGTACAGTAGTGAAGTAGTTCTACTTAGTTACTATACATCTCTGATATTGATGGAGGACTGAGCACCTGTGGTGGATCGCACATTTAATTTGCATCTTCACTTTATGTCACATTCCTAAATGGGCTTTATGAACTCATATTAGAAACTTTATGCTTATTCACCATTTTTTGCAATTATATTCACTTAGTGCACTTTTGTTATTTTAGTTCACTCATTTATGGTTTTATTTGAGTATTGTGATATTTGATTGCCTCATTCATATTGCATTGCTCATTATTCCGATTTTTGATTGTATTCATTTATTGCACAATTTATTTTGTGGTTTATGATTAGTCATTTATATCATTTAGCACTGCTTGTTTATTACTAATATTTTTTTTAGGTGTCTGATCTTTCCGCCGCAATGTCGCAGTCCCATTAAAAATCTCTAGTCGCCGCCATTATTAGGTGCAAAAATAAATAAATAGAAATGAGAAAAATCTTTCCCCTAGTTTGTAGACGCAATACCTTTTGCGCAAACCAATCAAAATACGCTTATTGGGATTTTTTTTTTTACCAAAAATATGTAGCAGAATACAATTTGCCCTAAAATGATTAAAAAAAATTAGATTTTTCATTTTATTGTTGGGAATGTTATATAGCAGAAAGTGAAAAATATATATATATTTTTTCAGAATTGTCGTTTTTCTTTTTGTTTATAGCGCAAAAAATAAAAATCGCAGAGTGGATCAAATACTACCAAAAGAAAGCTCTATTTGTGGTAAAAAAAGGACATCGATTTTATTTGGGTACGCAGTGCCAATTCGCAAAAATGACCTGGTCATTAAAGTGGTAGTATCCCGCTTTTTGACACTTTTACCAAAGATAAGCCTATAATAAGGCTTACCTGTAGGTACAATTAATATCTCCTAAACCGGCACGGTTTAGGAGATATTTGCAGTGCTTGCAGCCGCTCACGTGAGCTGCGCATGTGCTCTGAAGGTCCGGCGGACCTTTAGCTTTCCTTGCCGGGAGCTTGCCGGAAAATCAGTCCCCCGCGCATGCGCGGGAGTGACGTCATCGCGGCTCCGGCCAATCACAACGCCGGAGCCGCCGAACCCGGAAGAGATGCCGAGGGATCATTTCAGCACACACAGGGGTCCGGGGGTCCGTGTCGGGGCTTCGTTCTAAGGTAAGTGTTTCATAATGAGCTAGTATGTGATGCAGGTTGTTTTTTTTTTTTTTTCGGGTTTACAACCGCTTTAAGGGGGAAAATCTTCCGGTCCAGAAGTGGTTAAAGAAATTAACCTAGAACCATTATACTTTGTGTATAAAGTACTTTTTGCAGTGGGCGGAGTTAGACACCATGGTGGGTGGGAACACAGCTGGTAAGGAGAGCTTTGTGCTAAACTTCCTGATAGGGTGGACTAATCATTTAAATTTGTAATTAATCTTGGAAACTTTGCTTTCGCTTTAGACACAGCTGACATTTCTCTGGAGGACTGACAAAGTTACTTAAAGTAGCCGTTTTTCCATACAGTAAGTACCAATATGCAGCTTGACAAATAAACCATGCTGATTTTTTCAGGCGGAAAATAAGATGGCTGGAGTCCAGAACTGCTTTTGGTAAGTTGTTTATAGAAAACGTGCTTGTAGTTCTCACCGAGCTGTGATATCCGACAGGCTCGTATGTTCCGCCTGTGTATTTATCTTTTGTTATAAAGCCTTAACACTCCCGCGAACACTTGACGGAGCAGATGGTCCGGCGGCCGGTTGCCAAAAGCAATACAATCCTCATATGTTGCAGATGAAGCAAGGTCATGGCGCAGCATTGGTCTCGTACTTAAAAAACATTAGGTCAATTTATAATATTTCATGCTGTGATACTTTGTAAACTTTTACAGATTAAAAAATACGTTTTTTAAACTCCGTCACTGGGAACTTGGTTTTGGCACGGGGACAAAGCGAGATTTGGTTCTCAGTTTATTTGTGAAATTTATAAATAATAGAGTTTTGGTCTGGCTTCATCCCCGAGATGTAAATATTTGGGGCATGGTAATTCTTTATATAACGTGGAGAGGAGGCCGCGTCCAAACTAAGCTGGTCTAGAATCGCGCTCGGCTATGGATGAAAGATACATTATGGATTGTGTGATGGAAGGCCAGATACGGTGTATAGACTGGCTGTAGAGGAGATTCCAATAGCAAACTGGGCCAGAAAGGTGTACAAAGATGGAGCTGTGTTTAAAATGTATGTTTAAGTCAACACACTTATAAAAATGTTGCATTTATACTAGCAAAGCCAATATATAGAGGGCCGATCTGCACTTTCCCCACCAAGGTGACCGATATTGCCGATATTTTGGGGAAAGTGCTTGTACCCGTCCCACCAGAAGACCCATCCTGCACGGCTGGCCAAAGAGAAGACACGATCAAGGCTCTGATTGGGTCTCCAAGTAAAAACCCAGAAGTGATGTCAGGACATCACTTCTGGGTACTCAACGCCAAATTCAAAAAAATTACAGCATTCAAAACAGCCAAACTTGGCGTTTTGAATGCTTTTAAGTGCAGAGGAGGGGTTTGTGGTCTTTTAGACCCCCAGATCCCTCCACAAGAGTACCTGTAAAAAAATAAATAAATAAATAAAAAATAAAAAAAAATTTTAATGTGCGAAAATATCGTCCAATATCGGCCGATACCGATATGCGATGACCAAAATATCGGTATAGATTTCGGCAATAAAAAAACGATATTGGTCGATCACTAATTTATAATTACCAGGGAAAGCCAAAACTAACTGCCTATTGACTCAAATTTTTTCTTACAATAATTTTCTACAGCTTCAATTTGGACGTACAGTTGGCCAAGAAGCATAAAGGAACAATTTGCTTGGCCTCACCCCCTATTCCTGCAAAAAGGAATAAACCTCAGTGTGATAAAAAGAGTGGCATGCAGATCCCTTCTGCAGCTAATGCAGCATGCTCTTGCATCCCAGCCTTATGGAAGCCCCCAATTTGATAATGGTTTCACCATATTAAGGCCCTGTTCACACCTGAGCGTATATTTCAGCTCGTAAAACGCTCATCTCTGAAGTCTCAAAACACCCAACAAGCAAAATCCTATTAATTTCAATTGCCCCTTTTCACATCTGAGCATTTTGTTGCCTGAATCAAAATGCCTGAAGCTCAGAAAGGTACATGAGCTTCTTTTTTGGAAGACTACAAGCGTTTTTGTTAGATGTCAATGCCTTCCTCCAAACGCCTGCAAAAAATGCCTGAAAAACGCCAAAAAAAAAAGCCCCAAAAAACGCCTGAAAAAAGCCCAAAAGAACACATGTAAAAAGCCCCAAAAATCGCCTGAAAACAACATGCTCGGGTGTGATTGGAGACTAGGGATATCCAGCATATGGAAGATTTAATTAGCTCCCTCAAAGGGACCACCAGTAAATTTACCAAAACTTGGTTCTATTGGTTGAACTCCACCTATACAGATGAATATAAACAAATAATGGCTCACCCACCCCAGAGGAATTTATAGATAGGCACCCCCCTTGCTAACACCTTGTTCAGCCCACTCTGGCAAAATATACAGGGTCTTATGACCTTCATTTACCTTGTATCGCCTCGCGCCAAATGCAGTTTCCCCATAACCCCCTTCTCCTCCCCCTTCCTCTCCCCTTTTTTTATATTTCTCTTATGCCTTTCCCCTACTTTCTTTTCCAGACAATATAGGCTGTAATCTGTTTTTATATTCTATAATTAGGCCAGGTCAGTAGAGGTCAGGATTATATGAACTTGATTTGGTTGTTTTTGGATGACACAACTACCCTGCAGTTTGATGTGATGATGTTTGACGTAACTCCCATTTTATTTTGGGCCCCCCCCCCCATTGGCTTTGAGATTCTATTAATGTGGGTTTTGTACTGCCATTATCTACTGCCTGTAAAAATGATCTTTATAACTTATTCATATTGCCCTTCATTGTTGCCTGACTACTTGATGTTTATTGCATTTTATATATTTTAACGCCTACTGTACTGTTTTATAAAAACCTTTTCTGATAAATCAAGAATGCATAAACAAAGAATACTTTACTGTGTTTTGTAGAGATCAGGACTTGGGCTTTTGGGGTAATTTTGCCCCATCTAAATATAATCTGTTTGGTTGTACTATTGTCATACTCTTAGAACCATCAACAAGACTGTAAGTTCCCTGGACATAAGTTAACGGGTCTACACGTTTCACTGCATAAATCCACATGTAGGTTGGTGACTGATGAACTTTACATAAAGAGTCCAATTGAGGGTGGTCACCGATCCCATTATATATACTGTAGCACATGTCCAACATAAAAAAAAAATAATTAAATTGGACCTTGTCCTGTCGTGTAACAACAAGCAATCCACATAATACAGATGTGCTCCTAGTCACAGCCACATGAAAGCCCCACCACATGGACAGCTGCATTAAATGGCCAAGCAATTTATTCTGTGATCCAACAAGGTCCGTGGATTACCAAAGGGCCTTGTGGTCCAACAAGGCCTGCTGGTTGTACTGTTGTGTTGGTCTAAAAAACCATACTCCTAAGAAGTCATGTCAAACACGTAAACACATTTTATTTTAAGAAGCCAATACTCTGTTTCCTACTGATTAGGAAGGGGGCATTTAGTTATTATTAGCCCATCTAAACATATTCTGTCTGGTTGTACTCTTTTCATAAACTTAGTGCCATCAAAAACAGGACTTTAATTCCAGCACTTAGAAGGAACAAGAACATAGCACAAAAAATCTAAAAAAATATAATAATATATTTTGTACACATGAAAACTGATAAAAACACAGACACAGAAAATGACACAGAGTATAAGAACCTCCTAGTGTTATAAGATGTGGACATATATATAGCAATTTAACAGCAAAAATCCAGCAATTTTATTACATAATAAGTAGTGAGCCAATAGGTATAAAGGTCTACGCGTTTCACAGCTTAAATCCACTTCCTCAGGTCCTTCCATGTAGAAATTTAGAAAAAAAATTCTGACGACAAAGCAAGTCAAATTGATGGTGGTCCCAGATCCTATTATTTACAGTATAGCACATGTCCAAAAATAAAAAATAAATAAATTAAAGTGTCCTTGTCCAGTCATGTAAGGCTACCAAACCATGCATGTAACACAGATGTGCCTCTATTTACAACCACATAAAAGCCCCACCACATGGACAGCTGCATGTAAAGATGCCCAAGAAAATAGCTTTGTCCAATAAAGCCCGCTGGTTGTACTATTTTGTAGGTCCATAAGCCCTACTCATACAAGCAATGGTTTTCGGTACACTGCAGACATGCAAATACTTTTTGTTTTAGGAAGGTTCCACTGTGTTTCTGGAGCTGCCTTCAAAACCCATTGGCTAAATACATATGGGTGCTGAAGGAGAGCACCCAGCTCCTGTGTTGTTTGGCCCTAATCTGGCTGTGCTGCTCCTATCTTTCCAGGAGGGTAGAGTAGGAAGAGGAAGCGATCGAAAAAAAATGGCTTAACGTGGCCTGAACATTAAATGCAACATCTGATTTGGCTTATTGCTCCTGCAAAGCTCCCACATTTAGTGTCTGTGTGTACATTTACTGGTATTCTTAAAGTTAAGGCCTAGTCTTGGCTCTCCTCAGTTTCCAGCCCCACCACTGCCTATGCTCTCTTGGAGCACACCCAAACTCTATTAGAAAAAAAATAAAAATAAAACCTTTTTAGGTGTCCTTGGTTCAGGCATGTGGCATCATAAGGCCATTCCTCCTCATTTTCCTCCAGCGGCAGGCAGGTCCTAAATGCTGCAGAAAGTGCCTGAAATGTAAAGATAGGAGCTGAGGAGCACGATTCTCTGCATCATTCTGTTGTAAGCCAACGTCCTCGTAAATACACACCACCTACCTGGAAGACTGGCAGTATCCAGTGGCAGAAAGGAAGTCCAGTGGAGGACAACTACTAGCAGTGAGGTTCAGAATTTTCTTTTCTCAACTTCACTTAAAGTGTTTCTTATGCTTAAAGAGGAACTTTTTTAAAATTCAGCAGCTATAAATAATGTAGCTTTTGGCTTTTAAAAATCAGATACACCCCATTGCTTAGAGTCCAGCACTGTCTTTCCGCAGCCAGTTTTTCTTACAGCTGTGGGTCCCCAGTGCCATCATCTTGGATAGAGGAGTCAGTCGTGGCTTCCTGAGGAACCACAGCCGTCTCTCCACTGCATATATGAAAGCTTGGACAGTGCTTTGTGAATGTTCCCGCAGCCTCCTGGGACATGTGATTCCCGCTTAGGCGAGAATTGCAGGAAAAAGTGGGAGAGGGTACCAATGAAAAAAGGTACCCAAACTGATTTATCTTCTAATTTATTTGTGTTTGTGTGAATTTCTTGAGTTCAACAAAAATTGAGTGAACACAAATTCTGCCTGATTGCCTAGGAACCTTTAGGGTTGGTTCACGCCACAATATAAACAATAAAATCACACTATAAGAACTTAAAATGCTGCTGGCACAATCATCAGTATGAATAATTTAAAACAATAAAATCCTCAAAAAGTTCCACGCTAAAAAACAATAAGTGAATGATGAATAATAAAAAATGTAGATAAATGAAGTGGAAAAAAGGAAAGTCCAAAAAAAAATGTGCAAATGAAAAAAACAGTCCCAAATGGTCCAAATTACACTGAATCAGAACAATGGATTCCACAGTGTTGATGATAGTTGGAAGCACCGACACCTCATGTGCTCCGCCATCTATGGTGCAGTAAAACTCTTACCAGAGCAAATGGACTCTTTATAAAAAATGCTAAGTGCGTTTGTGTGGGCATAGCCATCACTCGTGATGTCACCATGCACTGCAGAACCAAATTTTAATAACATTTCTATATAATAAACAGGCAAAAAATTTTTTGGGGGAGCATACCCATGTATTTCTAAAGCTGCTGCAGCTATGAACCAAAAGACATGTATATTAAAAAAGAATAGCGCGCAAATGCAAAAGAAATAACTACCAAATCTGAAGACAATCCATAAATAAAAATGGGGGTTTGGTCCCACCATATGGCCATATCGTGCTCAAGCCCACTACTGCGTCAAAGTACCCCATTATCAGTGGGTCCTACACTATCCATGAAAAAGAGATGAATCCAGCCTCTCTAACCCTTGGAGACAGCACTCCTTGCTGGGAAGGATGTGCAAATGCACTACAGGGGACTCCTACTATATCCACTAGATGGTGGACACTGATTGAGTACAGGTGTGTGTGGGGGGGTGGGGAGGGCTGCTCAACCTCGATAGTCTGGTCAGACCGAATACATAATAAACAGGCAAAAAATTTTTTGGGGGAGCATACCCATGTATTTCTAAAGCTGCTGCAGCTATGAACCAAAAGACATGTATATTAAAAAAGAATAGCGCGCAAATGCAAAAGAAATAACTACCAAATCTGAAGACAATCCATAAATAAAGATGGGGGTTTGGTCCCACCATATGGCCATATCGTGCTCAAGCCCACTACTGCGTCAAAGTACCCCATTATCAGTGGGTCCTACACTATCCATGAAAAAGAGATGAATCCAGCCTAACCCTTGGAGATAATACTCCTTGCTGGGAAGGATGTGCAAATGCACTACAGGGGACTCCTACTATATCCACTAGATGGTGGACACTGATTGAGTACAGGTGTGTGTGGGGGGGGTGGGGAGGGCTGCTCAACCTCGATAGTCTGGTCAGACCGAATACATAATAAACAGGCAAAAAGAGTCCCCTGTAGTGCATTTGCACATCCTTCCCAGCAAGGAGTATTATCTCCAAGGGTTAGGCTGGATTCATCTCTTTTTCATGGATAGTGTAGGACCCACTGATAATGGGGTACTTTGACGCAGTAGTGGGCTTGAGCACGATATGGCCATATGGTGGGACCAAACCCCCATTTTTATTTATGGATTGTCTTCAGATTTGGTAGTTATTTCTTTTGCATTTGCGCGCTATTCTTTTTTAATAACATTTCTATAATGCAGTTTCACACAATGTGGCTTTCCTGGACTTTTTCTTCCTCATGATTCCATTATGTTGGTCCATGGATGTCCTACTGTATATGTGAGGTTAAAGAGGAATCCAGTGGAGCCTTCTAATCCCGAGCAGGAGACCAGGTTAACACACAAACGCATTTGACTCATTTTTTTTTATAAAGAATTAATTTGCTCTGGTAAGAATTTTAATGCACCAAAGATGGCGGAGAACATGAGGTGTCGGTGCTTCCAACTATCATCGACACTGTGGCATCCATTGATCTGATTCAGTGTATTTTGCATTTATGAATGCGCATTTTGGATTTTTGATGTTTTCCGGTGTGTTCCAGTGCCTTTTTTTATGCATTCTAATGCAACAATCCCAACCCATGGGTTCCTGTAGAAATGACTGTGCATCTAAAGCCCTGTACACACGCACAGATTGTTGGCCGTAAATTGTCGGC
Source organism: Pelophylax lessonae (assembly GCF_965119305.1). Classification (NCBI taxonomy): domain Eukaryota; kingdom Metazoa; phylum Chordata; class Amphibia; order Anura; family Ranidae; genus Pelophylax; species Pelophylax lessonae. Next base: position 265,337,033 of record NC_138775.1, on the reverse strand, counting down.
CAACGTCCGATCGGCCGATTGTAAGCTTGTTAGTATGATGCTTCCGACAACCAACTGCGACTTTTCGCCGAAAAAAATCTGGTGTGCAGGCTATAAAATTTTTGTTGGCCAACAACAGAACGGCCGATTGTTCCTCAGTCAGTACAGATTTCGGCCGACAAAAATCAGATGAGCAAGACTGGGCATGCTCAGAGAAGAAAAAACACAGGGAAAGTCAACCATCACATGACATCACTTCTGAAGTTGGTTTTTGTTGGCCAACAAAAGTCCAGTGCAAGTCTAGAGCACATTTCAACCAACAAACAACACTGGGCAAAAGACAGCCGATCGATCAGCCAACAATCTGTGCGTGTGTACGGGGCTTAAGTGGGTGCTGTAGCAACCAACGGCTGGAACCATGTCAAAGACAAAGCAAAAAAATGTCAACAGCACACCAAAGATCTCCAGAGTGCTTTAATCAGCGATCACACCGTTGCAGCAGATAGAAACGTTTCGGACCCATATGGAAGAAAAATATATTTCCAATAAAATAGAAATATATTGAATATGGCCAAAATTGTAGCATTTCAAATAAATTTCCAATATATTTGGGAAAAATAAAAAATGTTTTTTTAAAATATATTTTAAATATATCTTTCTTCCATGTGGGGAGCCACACATGACTCCTTCATGAGGCAACGTGGCTCTCTGCTGTAACGATGTGATCGCTGATTAAAGTTTTGAACCCACTCTGGAGATCCTTGGTGTGCTGGTGTCATTTTTTTGCTTTTATGCATTCCAGACACCATTTTTGCTCTTGTTTTTTCTCAAACATTTTTCTTTATTTTGTTTTGGTGTAATGCATTCCGGTGCATTTTTGATGTGTTTTACCACGTTCCAGTACAGTTTCTTGCAGAAAAAATGCAGCATGTTCTGCATTTGTTGACTGTACTGGAACACACTGCAATGGTGTGAACGCACTGGACTGCTTGTGGTGTGAACCGGTCCTTAGAGCGCAGAGGACTTTGCGTTCATCCCATGAAACACCTGTTGGATCTGCCTGCCATGAATAAATGACAGTAAATCAGAGATTACGGTAAATGTTATGACTTCAGCACAGCTGCAGGGATTCCTGGATATGGTTAGCATTTAACCAACCACTGTTACTCATTGCCCGGACTTACTTTTTAAAGTTACAATAAACGACTGAGATCTGCTAAACAGAAACAACAGGCGACGTTGGCCTTCTCCCTTTGACCCTCTCCATAACGTCACCCCACTGCCATTTAAAATTATCGCTGAGATCAACTGTAGTATTAAGCCAATCTTTGAAAATGGCTCCATTTCCTGCATCTACTGGGGTGGCAGCCTGTCACCGCGGCGGCTAACAGAGAATGATAGCCATCTCTGCTCCGATTTGACATATATGAATTGATTACATAAGTGGCCAGTGGTGGTCCTTTCAAGTCGTCCCCTCCCTTCTTCTCTTTTCTGTTTTTTAGGATTTTTTTTTACCCCCAGCCCCCCCTTCCCCAGCTTCTCCTCCCCCCGGTACTGTAAGTCTAGCAGCATCGGTTTACAATTAGGAGAAATAATAACGGAATCTGCTTTCATCTGTACACACAATTACAATGAGCTCCATGCTTTAATAGGATTGTAAGGAATCCAAGTTTGACCCATACGGCAAGGAGAAGAAAAAAGTAAACATTCCCATTCTGGATACTATATCATTATCACAACAAAGCGGGACTGCTGAAATTCGAGGACCTCGCCATCTGGAGGACGTTAATCACTCCAAAATGACGGATGTTTTTTATTTCGGATTGTGACGGACACACTTCTCTTGGAGATAGATGATTATTTGTATAAATTACATCATCAATATAGGGGGAAAAAAAACTTTATATGGAGAGGAGACATATATGAAGTCACACACATATCTATGTGGGACGTATGGTTTGTATAGACAGTATCACACAAAAGTCAGTACACCCCTCACATTTTTGTAAATATTTTATTATATATTTTCAGGTGACAACACTAAAGAAATGACACTTTGCTACAATGTAAAGTAGTGAGTGTACAGCTTATATAACAGTGTAAATTTGCTATAAATAGTGGGTGAAAGTGTTGCGCTGCCCTTGGACTACACAGTATATATAGTACCTTCAAATCAATAAATTGCAAAGACACATCAATAAGTAAAAAGTATAGCAAAGCCAAATAGTTGAACAAACGTGCGTATATCTGAATAATACATGACTATAAAACAAATTCATAATAAACTCATTATCATAAAGTGCCAAAGTGCAAGAACAAAGCTAAAAAAGTGCACCGTGCAAAAGTGCATCACAATGTGTATATTAAACAATAAAATTGGAATAGAAGTCCTTGATGTGTAAACAGATGTGTCTCTTCATCAAGGACTTGTTCCATTCCGATTTTATTGTTTAATATACACATTGTGATGCATTTTTGCACGGTGCACTTTTTTAGATTTATTCTTGCACTTTGGCACTTTATGATAATAAGTTCATTATGAATTTGTTTTATAGTCATTTATTATTCAGATATAGGCCCCTTTCACACTTGTGCGACTTGTCCTGTGATTTGGGACTGCAAAGTTGCATGAGAAGTCGTACTCCATGATTTCCAATGAGTACCGTTCATATCTGTACGACTTTCAGTCGCAACGACTTCAAAGTAGTCCCTGCACTACTTTGGGATGATTTTAATGTGTTTTGAGGTTCAGAGACATAGTCATTGCTTCAAGTCCAGCCAAAATCGCGGCAGCAAAATTGCGGTAAAATCACGCGACTTTTAGGTCGCATAAGTGTGAAAGGGGCCATATGCACGTTCGTTCAACTATTTGGCTTATGCACTTTACCTGTTGATGTGTCTTTGCAATTTATTGATTTGAAGGTACCATATTTACTATGTAGACCAAGGGCAGCGCAACATTTTCACCCACTATTTATACACAATCTATTGCTGAGAAAAAGCATTTGAGTGGTAGCAGCAGCCCTATCTAATCTAATTTAATTGTTGTTCCTATCCGTTTATTGATTTGATTCTTCCCTCTTCTTAATTATATTGATAGCCTGAGAGTTACATTCGTTTAGTGTAAATTTGCTGTCCCTTCAAAATAATTCAACACACAGCCATTAATGTCTAAACCACTGGCAACAAAAGTGAGTACACCCCTAAGTGAAAATGTCCAAGTTGGGCCCAATTAGCCATTTTCCCTCCCCGGTGTCATGTGACTCGTTAGTATTACAAGGTCTCAGGTGTAAATGGGGAGCAGGTGTGTTAAATTTGGTGTTATCACTCTCACTCTCTCATACTGGTCACTGGAAGTTCAACATGGCACCTCATGGCAAAGAACTCTCTAAGGATCTGAAAAAAGAAATGTTGCTCTACATAAAGATGGCCTAGGCTATAAGAAGATTGCCAAGACCCTGAAACTGAGCTGCAGCACAGTGGCCAAGACCATACCGCTTTAACAGGACAGGTTCCACTCAGAACAGGCCTCGCCATGGTCGACCAAAGCAGTTGAGTGCACCTGCTCAGCGTCATATCCAGAGGTTGTCTTTGGGAAATAGACGTATAAGTGCTGCCAGCAATGCTGCAGAGGTTGAAGGGATGGGGGGTCAGCCTGTCAGTGCTCAGACCATATGCCGCACACTGCATCTAATTGGTCTGCATGGCTGTCATCCCAGAAGGAAGCCTCTTCTAAAGATGATGCACAAGCAGACTAAAGACATGAATTACTGGAACCATGTCCTGTGGTCTGGTGAGACCAAGATAAACTTATTTGGTTCAGATGGTGTCAAGCGTGTGTGGCGGCAACCAGGTGAGGAGTTCAAAGACAAGTATGTCATGCCTACAGTCAAGCATGGTGGTGAGAGTGTCATGGTCTGGGGCTGCATGAGTGGTGCCGACCCTGGGGAGCTACAGTTCATTGAGGGAACCATGAATGCCAACATGTACTGTGACATACTGAAGCAGAGCATGATCCGCTCCCTTCAGGGACTGGGCTGCAGGGTAGTATTCCAACATGATAACAACCCCAAACACACCTCCAAGATGACCACTGCCTTGCTAAAGAAGCTGAGGGTAAAGGTGATGGACTGGCCAAGCATGTCTCCAGACCTAATCCCCATTGAGCATCTGTGGGTCATCCTCAAATGGAAGGTGGAGGAGCACAAGGTTCCGTGATGTCGTCATGGAGGAGTGGAAGAAGACTCCAGTGGGAACCTGTGAAGCTTTGGTGAACTAAATGCCCAAGAGGGTTAAGTCAGTGCTAGAAAATAATGGTGGCCACACAAAATATTGACACTTTGAGCCCAATTTGGACATTTTCACTTAGGGGGTGTACTCACTTTTGTTGCCAGCAGTTTAGATATTAATGGCTGTGTGTTGAGTTTTTTTGAGGGGACAGTAAATCTACACTGTTATACAAGCTGTACACTCACTACTTTACATTGTAGCAAAGTGTAATTTCTTCAGTGTTGTCACATGAAAAGATATAATAAAATATTTACAAAAATGTGAGGGGTATACTCACTTTTGTGAGATACTGTATATATATATATATATACATATTTTATCATATTGAACAGAATTAAATTATTTCTATATGTGTGTGTACATATAATGCCTACATTACTAAAGACCCAACATATTCTGCAGGATTTTCCGGTGTACATAGGACCATTCATAATTGTCCCTGCCCCAGAGGAGCTTACAGTGCATTTTTTTTTTAAAGCAGAACGACACTGCATATGAGCACCACAAACTTAAAACACAATGTAGCACTCTAATGACTGCTGGTAAACTTGGATCCCCCACTCCTGCACAGCCAGGCACACCAAATTCTTTCAGCACCCAGAGTAAGAGAATAATCCATTCTGTTTTTTTTTTGAGGGTTAACAACATGGATAGGGATGGGAGGTTATGGGATGCCCACTTGACTTCAGCAAAACTTCAGGGACATCTATTTATATACAGTCTATATACAGTCTCCATCACTTTCTTCCTGCACAGCACTTGCTTGGTCCAGCTGAATCACTTTGATTTATCCGACAGGCTCCCAGTCAGATAAGCAAGGGCCCATTATGGGCAGGAACTTGTAACCCCTTTTTGTGTTACACAGGGTAGTGAAACAGCTTGTAACTTCTCCTTTGTGGCCACTGATCCCAGCAGCACCTCTTCAGGCACTGCCAACCCACCTAGCTGCAGTTGCCCCTTTCACCAGCCCACCTGGCTGACTATCAGGAGATCTCTCAGGGAAGGCTGAAGACTTAAGCACACCACTGTCCTCAGGGAGACTGGCTACATGTGGCAGTCTCCCCCTTATTAGTCCTCAACAGTGTTGACTTTTCACTCTGTCCTCTCTCTTGCTCCCATGCCTCCAGGAAAGACTCCTCCTGTGTGTTTTATCAGGATCCCTCCAGCACCTGAGTCCAAGCCCAAGGCAAGATACCCCTCCTAGACTAGGGGGCACTCCTGAAGGCCACCGACAGCCTCCTCAACACTCTCAATCTTCTGCCCGACTGCCCTGCTGGCATGGCCCATGTCTATTTATAGAGTGGTCTCTGCACCCTGTCATCCTACCTCCTGAGGATTGGCTGAGGCTCCATACATATTCAAGGCAGCTCCTCCTAACCTCTACCCACAAAATCTAGAAGATTCAACAACCTCCTAGACCAGGGGGAGGCACCAGAGAGCTGCCAGGATGAGTCACCCCAGCCCTGAACTTTGGTAAACCCTGACTCAAGTTCCATAGCTCAGGCTTAGCCCTGAACTAAGTTAAATGTTCCTACTTTACTTATAGCACACACTAGAGGGTACTACACTATTTAATTCATTTTTTTATATTCAAAGCACTCTCCCCCATCCATCCATGTCTCCATGCTTAATTTTGCTAAGAAATTATTTTGAAAAAAAAAAAAAAAACCCTAGCATGTCTGGCCATGGTCATCTTAGGGATGATTCATGCAGAATTTACTTCCTAAGATTTATTTGCACTGCTCAGGCATGTAGGCAGGAAGGTGTGCTGAGAAAACCCCTCCTGCAGAATCCTGGGATGTATAACATAATTTTGGCCTAGGCCAGAAACCAGGAAGTAACTGAAGAAATGTAAAAAAAAGTTTAGAGCAAGTAAACATTTTATAATTTCCCATCTATTTACTAATGCTAGTAGCATAATAATTAAAAAATAGTAAATGTTCCACTTTAAAATTCTCTGGACTTGAAGTGATTAAAACAAGTATAGGGCTGCAGCTGCAGCCATGGGTTTTTTGTATCATTTTTTTCAGCTGGCGACCAGCTGTTTAGTAGAAGTGTAAAAGTAATCTGGGTTGCTGTCACTTTTATAATGGTGAGAAGGGCTGCCCCTTCCCCACACCACCCATGTTGGGGTTCCCAGGTTCTTCCGTTCCTCCAGGGAGCATGGGGATGCAGTAACTTTGAGAGCAGGAGGTGATTGGAGAGCATTTCAAGGCCCCCTGGTGATAGAAATTAACCTGTTGCCAACCACATAACACATATGTGGGGTAGCAAAAGGGTAGGCTTTGATGCCCACACGCTACACATATGCTTTGCTGGGAAGCCGATGTTTCTGTGCTGAGAGTACACTCCCAGCACTGAGACCAAGCTGTCAAAAACAGCTCTTGATCTGGACTAATGATCAATATCCAGCCAGCCCTCTTCTCCTAATGACGTCTGCCTACTTACAAAACGCGCCGGGCGCGTTTCCTAACTTAATGCCTTGTCTTTGCCTTGTGAGTACATTATATATGAATAAACTGTTCTGCTGTATGCGGTTTTACACTATGAATACTGCCCTCTGTTTCTTTCATATCCTATGCAGTTTCTGTGTCAGTACAGAAATGAATGCCCTATGGTTGGTGTCAGTGGGAAGAATAGTGCCTCGTATCAGTAGGAGGAATAGTGCTCCAAGGGCTGGATAAAGGCAAGCAAAGGGCCGCATTCGGCTTTCTGTTTTGAGTCTTGACATGTTTAGTATCTATTTACTTTATGTGATCTAATTTGTAAAATCTTACCAAAAACCTGGGTGTTATATTGTGATTGTGTGCTCTAAAATTCGTTTTATTGTTTTTTTTTGTTTTTGAAAAAAATTTGCATTTGATAAACAGCTGCGCAAATATTGTGTAACGTAAAAAAAGACATAGCACCTCTGGACAGTAGGAGGGGGAAAAGTACCCTCTCATTGGTATTGGAGGAATAATGCCTCATCATTGGTGTCATTGCGAAGAAATGTGCCCAATTTTTGATGTCATTGGAAGGAATGGTTACCCATCTTTGGGGTCATGGAGAGAAATAGTGCCCCATTGCTGGTGTCATTGCAAGGAAAAGTGCCCCATCTTTGGTTTCATTGGGAGGAATAGTACCCCATCCTTGGTGGCATTTGGAAGAAAAGTGCCCCATTGTTGATGTCATTGGGAGGAATACTTACCAATCTTTGGTGTCATTGAGAGGAATAGTGCCCCATTGCTGGTGTCATTGGGAGGAATAGTGGCCCATCGTTGGTGTCATTGGGAGGAATAGTGCCCCATTGTTGGTGTCATTGGGAGGAATAGTGCCCCATCATTGGTGTCATTTGGAGAAAGAGTGCCCTATTGTTGGTGTCATTTGGAGGAATAGTGCCCCATCGTTAGTGTCATTGGGAGGAATAGTGTCCCATTGCTGGTGTCAGTGGGAGGAATGGTACCCCAAGGGCTGGATAAAGGCAAACAAAGGGCCACAGTTTGGAAACTTTAGGGCTAGACATTTATATAATATTATTAATGCGTGAATTATGTTTTTTTTTTTCTTTTTAACATATTTTAAAACAAACGAATATAAGTACCTGAAATTTCAGTTCTCTGCAATCCCCTGCACAGCAGCACTGGGAGAAGGAGGGGCAACACTTAAAACCAATCAGGTTGTTCTATAGTGCACATGTACAATATTTCGAGCTGCATTCTATAGCGCCTGCTCAGGTCTGTAGAGCATATGGTCTACAGGGGGAAAACCACACCCTGTTCTAGTTACATAATCACATCTTTTGGTGTCAAGAGGTCTGCATATGTGTTAATCCTTTAAGTTGCTTGCCTGAAAATATGAATTGTAGTCCAATCACCAGGGTACAGAGGTTAAAATGGCTTTTTATGTACAGATGGTGTCAAACACCCCAAACTGGACCAACGTATCTATGTAAAAACATCCATACCTAAACTTCAGCTTTAAAACAAGACTGGTAAAATAGCCAGCACAGAGAACAATAGATGTCTAATGACTAATGGAGACTTTGGTTGCTATGGGTTCCTGCACATTGCTCTTTTTACTTAAAGTTGAACTATGGGCAAAATGGACAAGTGGACATGCTCGTAGTGTCAAATGAAATTCAAGAGACAAACTAATTCAAACCCAACCCCAAACACTGGTACACAGTTACAGCAACCTTTTTCTTTCTTCTTCTTAGAATAAAAGGTTTAAACCATTGTTTTACGACTTACACCAACTCTTCTAAGAATATTAAAAGAAGTGGAGTAATATCAAATACACTGGCAGGATCAACAAGTGATAAAACTATTTTATAGGCAGAACTTGGAAAACCCATAAATGCATCATATATGTCACTTTTCATCTTGGCCATACTTCCATTATCAATATCAATATGCCTAAATGTTTTGCAGTCCCATACCAAGACCATATCAACTTCATAATCAATATTTCTTTTGAACCATAGGTCTTTTTAATGACCGACCTCCATGGAGGTTGCCAGTTTTGATGGTGACCCATGCAAACGACGTACATCTGTTCTATGTTACAAAAGCACAAAATTATGTCCTCCGCTCCCCCATCGTCCTCCAAACTAAACTTCACTTAATCTCAGGCTTTTAGTTTTCAGACTGAGTAGTGTTCAGGAGGAGCTGAGACTGCCTAGACTGAGCCACAAGTGCTTACTCTTTCCTCCTTGAGATGATGCCATCTACAATTTTTTTTCTGTTTTCGGCAGAGCCCTGAGCACTGGCGTGCTGTCTAATGCTGCGTTCTAGACCCCGGTGCAATTGAGTTGATATAGTGCAATTTCCTTCTACACTCTGAGCTGATCCGCAGGCTGACCTTAGACAATTTGTCTTCTTTCTGGGAGCAATGTCAAGCAAAAGGAAACTATTAAGTCAAGAAGCCAGTCATGCCGGGGTAGTCCACTGTATAAACAGAGCTTGACCCAAGCTAATTTATTTCTAGTCCTTTACAAAAGACACTTTACAGGTCTGGCTGCTTCTAAATCTCTCCCCCAAAGTCAGTCTTCATGTTTGCCAGGGCTCACACTCATGCTTCAGTTTTTCTTTCTCCAAAAGGTTTTTGGAAAGGCAGAAGGCACAGTTGTGTTGAACTTTAGGGCTGAGTCGTCAATGTATCTCACAAAAACGAGTCAAAGTAGATGTAGAGCTCATGCGCTGCCGTCCACTGTGATGCGTTGTTTAACCATTTTCAGCGCTCTCACACTTTGAATGACAATTGTGCAGTCATGCTATACTGTACCCATATAACATTTTTATCATTTTTTTCACGTAAATAGAGCTTTCTTTTGGTGGTGTTTTAATCACCCCTGGGTTTTTTATTATTTGCTAAATAAATGAAAAACAAAAAACGAAAAATTGTGAAAAAAAAAAGTTTTTATAGTTTGTTATAAAATATTACAAACAGTTAATTTTTCTCCTTCACTGATGTGCACTGATGAGGCTGGCCTGATGGGCACTGATGAGGCTGCACTGATGGGCACTGATAGGCGGCACTGATGAGCACTGATAGGTGGCACTGATGGGCATTGATAGCCAACACTGATAGGTGACACTGATGAAGAGGCACTGATGGGCACTGATTGGGAGCACTGATGAGCACTAATTGGCAGCACTGGCGGGCACTTACTGGCAGACGCTATTTGGACTGCACTGATAATCAGGACACTGATAACCAGTGCCCTGATTATTAGTGTATATGTCCCTTTCACACAGGCCGGCTACTGGCTTTCCTCTCCTCCTGCTGTCAGCGTGAGGAAAGGAATGCTGATAAACGGCTTGTGTTTACCTCGTGATTAGCTGTCATTGGACACAGCTTATCACCTGGTAAAGGGCCGCTGTGATTGGCCCTTTACTATAATATGTGATCAGCTATGTCCAAAGGACACAGCAATCACAGAGCACGCCGCAGGGGGCACACAGCCAGCGCGATCATGGGAGGACATCCGTGGACGCCCTTTCAAGAATGTAAGTCCGTGCTGTATCTGTCTTCCGGCTATAGCGCAGACAGGAACTGGTTAAATGTATTGCAGTGCTTGCTTGTCTCCTTCAACTTCATGTAATTCTTAGTCCTTGGTCACATGGGCGTAGTAGAGCGTATGCCCATGCAAGGGCCACGTTTACACATAAGGAGATGCACAGGTGTTCCGTGCATCCCCATACAGGCAATCTCATGTCAATCGGGATGCTGTTCCTGCATGGTCACAGCTGCAGATCCCAATTTGACATCCTTGTGGGTGTGGGTACACAGTGTCCATGCAGCTGCTGAGTCCTAATTGATATGAATGGGACTGTCTGCATGGGGATGGACAAAACAACTGTGAATCCCTGTGTGGGTAAACATGGCCCTCGCACAGGTATATGCTGTAGTACGGCCCTGTGAATGAGGTTCTATCCACTGCAGCGAGTTGCCATGCGTTAGAAAGTGTTGCAATGCACAAGACAACAACAATGTTCCTCTTTAATAGGGTACAGTAGAGTCTGGCCAGGAGCCTCTGACCAACGTCTGAGGTGACAGCTGGTCTCCCTCTGTTCTCCTTTGATGGCTCAGAAAATTCAGCAGCAGAGGCTCTCTCCCCAATAATCATTTGGCAGCACCAGTCAGTGACAATGACATTTTCCCAAAGATCAGGTGGTGGTGCCATTCAGCAACAGTGGCATTCTCATGTACCAGGAAATGCTCATTACTCCACCTCTCTGCATCCCTGATGTGGCGGCATACATTCTGCCAACAGCCTGCAGTATGGTCTGTCTCCCACAATGTTTTCACCATATCTCCACCGAGCCTGGAAATAGACGATCCATCCTAAGAGGTCAGGCACTGATATGGACGAGAAGGCCTGACGTGTCTTTATGTACCTTGCTTTGTGCACTGCTGCGCAGTCATGTTGGAACAGGAAGGGGCCATCCCCAAACTGTTCCCACAAAGTTGGGGGCATGAAATTGTCCAAAATGTCTTCCTATACTGACGCTTTAAGAGTTCTCTTCACTGGAACTAAGTTGTTTTTCAGGGGTTGGGCTTTGCCCCTTACTTCCAGTGAAAGGAACTCCTAAGGCAGGGGTGTCAAACGTGATTTCATTGCGGCCGCATCAGCATTATAGTCGCCCTTAGAGGGCCGGTTGTATCTGTAGCCCACCACTATCAGAAGTCAGGAGCCCCCACCCTCCCTTACATCAGAGTACATCCCCTTTACCATGTGCTGCTGCTGGGAAGAAGCTGGAGGCGGAGCTGGGAAGCAGCATCTGCAGGGTCTGGAGGAGGGCTTGTGTCAGCTGCGGGAGTCTGCTTAACGCTGAGACCAGTGGAGGCAGAGAGGAGGGGGTGCTGCGGCTGCACAGAGAGGTGCATGTTCTATAGGAGTTGTTTCCTCCTCTCTGCTGCCAATTGCTGAGTTGGGGAGGGAAGTTGGTCCTCTCTGCAGCTGCAGGGGGAAGCACAGGATCTGGCAGAGGAGTTCTGTCCTCTTTGCTGCCGTCTGCTGAGACAAGGTGGGAGCAGAGATTAAGGAGATGTAGCAGCTGCAGAAGAGGTTCAAGGGCCACATGAAATGGCCTGGAGAGCCAGATTCGGCCCGCGGGCCTTGTGTTTGACACCTGTGTCCTAAGGCGTCAGCATACCAAGACAATATCATGCTCCCAACTTTGTGGTAACAGTTTGGGGGTTGGCCCTTTCCTGTTCCAACATGACTGTGCACCAATATTTAGTTTTTTTTATTTATTTCACAAAAAAAAAAAAAGAAATACAGAGGTGATCAAATACCACCAAAAAAGAGCTCTATTTGTGGGGGGGGGGGGGGGGGGCACAAATGTTGTTTGTGTACAGTGTTGCATGACTGTGCAATTACCAGTTAAAGTAACGCAGTGCCAAAAAAGGAGTCGTGAAGAGGGGTAAATCTTCCGGAGGTCAAGTGGGTAAACCAGTTCAAAAACAGAAAGAAAAATATGCATCAGCAAGGAAGTTTAAAAAAAATCTGGAAATTGTATCTAAAATTATTGTCAAGTGAATGGTTCAATACCAACTCCGAATGTGAGTTCCTAGAAAATAAACTTTCGTTTCCCTTTAAATTCGTCCTGTCTAGGATCGTCCTCCAGCGGCATCAGTCACAGCTGAGGTGATCACGTTTCATAGGCTGTATTATGTTTATACTGAGCATTCTCAGACCTGCACTCCTCAGCACAGACTCTGCCCGCTACATCTGCAAGAGATCTGCAAGTTGCATGCTAGGCGGTTTGTATTTACTCATCCTATGACACATACCAGATGTACGGCTATTTATGGTAGACCCGCAAAGACACAACTGGACATGACGTCATGAAGGCCAAAGGGCCGCTCTGAGCTGAAAAATGTATGGGTGGGGAGGACAGGTAGGCAGCCCCCTTCTTCTTCTGTCAGCCCTCCAACACAGCTTTTCTTAGGGATGAGCAGAATTGGGAGTTTTTATTCAACCCCCCCCCCCCCCCCCCCTGAAATTCCCACGAAAATCAGAAGATTATGGTGACATTTCACCATAATCTGGCAAATTACGACAGAGGAACTGAAAAAAACAAAATTGAGGTGAGTTGTTAACAGGGGAGGACTGGGCCAGGGGGCAGGGGGGCAATTGCTCCCCAGGCCGCTCTAAGGCTCCGTAAAAAGGCTGCATTGCTTCTGCCACAGATATGCCTAAAGGATTCCTGGTGAAAAGTCCCCAATGCTGCACTACTAAGATGAAGACAAGGACACAGCGCAGACCTCCCCCCAGCATGGATGGTGTAAACTGTGTCTGAGCAGAGGCCAGTTCCATGCCCCACTGGAGACTCTCCTCCTGCAGGCAGCCCCGACCGAGCTGTCCCAGCTCCCCCCCAACTGCCCCCTGCTGACCAGGTTGGGAACCTGCATTCAGCCCATTGGTAGAGAGTACCTGGAGCAGAGCTTCAACCTGGAATGGGGGTCATCAGGAGGGTGGTTAGAGGGAGAGTGGGAGGGAGGCTGAGTCGTTGCACCATGGGCCTCTGATTTGTACTTGCCCCCTGGGCCGAGAGTTGCCAGTCAGCCCCTGGTTGTTAAAGCTCCAGACATTTATAATCAGCTCATAGTTAAAGTGAAACTTACCTGTATCTGAACACCACAAACTGAAAACGCCATTGTATTTATTTTTAATATTTAAAGCAAACTCCCCCCATCCATCCATGTCTCCATACTTTATTTTGTTGAGAAATCCCTTTGAAAAACACCTAACATCAGCCATGGGTCCGTCGTCTAGTTTTCTGGTTTTATAGGGGACAATCCTTTCCTGCCCACTGGTGGCAGCCTTAGACTTTCCGAGGTGGGGCTTCTTTTCTTTTTCACCGCTCTCCTCAGTCTTCTACTCTTACTCCTTTTCTGTTCTCTTCTTCTTTCTATTTCCCCCCCCCCCCCTCCTTTTTTTTTTCATTTTTTTTTTTATTTTTTTTTTTTTTTACTTCTCCCTTCTGGTTAATTACAGCCAGAGGCCTATGTGTAGAGGTTGCTATTGCTCTCTGGCCACTTTTTTGGGGTTGAACTTTTCTCTCCCTCCACTATTTCTACATGGGTATATTTTGAAATTTTGTTTTCTTCTCCCCCTTTTCTTTCTGGTTTTGGAGAGACTTCTCTGACTTTACCCCAAATGCAAGCATAGGTCAATCTCAAGTACTATCCTATATTGGCTACACGATGGTTTCTGGAATATTGTTTGTTCAGCGTACCCTCCAGGTTCTGACCACTGAGACCTACATGATATGTTAATATTCACTAGATTGTAAAGGCAACAAGATATTCTTATCTAGCTTTCTTTATTTCTTTGTTTGAAGCTACAAGATATACTATGTATGAGGCCTAATTGTCTGTAATATGTATGTAACCTTCTCCAAATTGCCGTTATCCACTAGCCTTGGCACTTGTTTACTACTTTATGAGTTTGTCTTTACTCCATAAAAATATTGTGAAAGAAAAACACTTTCTAGTTGCGGCCATCTTGAGTAAGGGCAGATGATTCATGTAGCATTTACTTCCTGGAATCCATCCGCCCTTTTCCCACCTGAGAAAGCCCCTCCTCTAGAAAAAAAAATGCTCATGAAGACTCCTGGGATATAAGACATGAGCCTAGGCCAGAACTAAATAAATGTTAAAAAAAAAAAAGTTTAAAACAAATAAATACAGTACAATATACCTCCCTATCTATTTACTAATGTTAGCAGCATAAAGATGGAAAATAGCTCTTGTTGCTTAAGAACGTTTTATTCTGCTTTAGAGTGGTTGTAAACCCTTACAGTTAAGGTAACTGGCCTCAGGTGATACACAGAGATGAAACTACATAAGTTGTACCTATTTATCTTCAGATTTCTCTTCCATACAGCTGTTCTCAGTGCAGAATGTTTAAAGCTTGTCTGATCGGTCAGAAAAAAAGGAGTGGAGAGCTGAAGATACACCGGTTTAGAGAGTTAGGTGAGGAGAGTTCTGAGGACTGATTGGAGTGAAGGGACACACCCCCTTTTCACATAGCACCCAGGAACAGAGCTGAGGCTGTCAATCAGAGGCTGTGTGCTGGAGATCCCTCCCCTGTCACTTTTTTTTCTTGGTGTCAGGAAAACATGTGACTCATGCTAATAGCAGAGGAATAAAGCAGAAGACAGAAATTACACTCTGTAAACTTAATTGAGACAGTTACACACTATAAAGCAGGAATGTCAAACATAATTTCATTGTGGGCCACATCAGCATTATGGTCGAACCTCAAAGGGTCGGTTGTATCTGTAACACTAGATGTCCGGAGCACTGACTCCACCTTCATTGGATGCCAAGGGCCCCCCACCCTTCCTTACATCACAGTGGGGCAGAGCTGGAAAGCATAAAGTGCAGGGTCTGAAGGAGGACCAAAGGAGGGCTGGAGTCTTCTGAATGCTGAGACCAGGGGAGGTGGAAATGAGGAGGAGCTGCAGCTGCACAGAGAGGAGCAGGATCTGAAGGAGGAGTTCTGTCCTCCTCTTTGCTGCCGACGGCTGAGACAGGGGTGGTGGAGATGAGGGGGTTGCTGCAGCTACAGGAGAAGTGTGAGGGCCACATGAAATGACCGGGAGGGCCATATTTGGCCCACTGGCCTTGTGTTTGAAGAATATGCTTTGTTCATATTTTATGTCTGAGGTTTCCAACCAAAAAGCGCATTCATATGCATAAATGTGCAGTGTTAAGGCAGCCCATTCATTTAAAAGGGCTCCCTAATGCACTAAAACGCACCAACAAATATGCACATATTTTCTTTAAAGGCATTGTAGTGCATTATGGTGTGCCAAAATGCACGGGAGTTGGGGTGCCATTAAAGTGGAGTTCCACCCTTAAAAGACACTTTGCCCCATCTGCTTGCTCTGTGTCACCTGAAAAATAAATGGATAATCACGATTTTTTTTTTCTTTACTTACAGTACCTTGTTTTAGAAGAAAATATACTTACCTTACTTCCTCTTCCTCCCTCTGTGGCCGTGGCCCACGCTGTCACTTCCTTCTTGCATTGATTCCTGGGAGATGAACGTCATCGCTCCCAGGAATCAATGCGCCTGCACCGGCCCCGCTCGTCATGTCCGGTGCAGGCGCGTCATTTTCTGCTAAACAGCTTCTGGGCATGCCCAGAAGCTGTGCAGGAATGACGCACCGGAAGTGACGAGCGGGGCCGGTGCAGGCACATTCTGGGACGAAGAGGACACAGAAGAGGACGCAGAAGAGGACGCAGAAGAGGACGCAGAAGAGGACGCAGAAGAGGACGCAGAAGAGGACGCTCTGGCTTCATCTGCCCACACCTGAGATGGCAGCGCTGGACAAGACATTTTCAAGTATTTCTTCTAAAAAGTAAGTCTGACCTGGGACAGTTCAGAGGCTATCCATTGTGGAATGCACTAGCCCTGACTGTCCCGGGGGTATTTTTAGTGAAAAATACTTTCCGAGGGTGGAACTCCGCTTTAAGAATGAATTTTGTTGCAGCACCCCAATGTGTAACATAGGTGTTTGCTCATTGCAAAAAAAATTGTGAACCCAGCCTAAAAAAAAAACACCTCCATGCATTGGCTTTGGAGCCCTTTTCCTGTTTTTAAATGAATTCCGATTTAGCTATTGAGCTCTGTCACTGGCATGTTTTTTTTTACAACAGAAAAGCTAATGAGGCCTTGTAAAAATGTGAACAGGAGCCCAAATCTCCTCCTGCTGGCTGGCTAGGAGCATATAGAATATTCACATACAATGGATATCATATTTAACTAAAATAAGCACAAACTTACATTTCCTTTATTATGTTTCCTATGGTATATATGCTTGGAGGTCAGGGTCTAATCACTGTAAAAACCTTCAAATAACGGTTGAGGGGAGAAAAGCGCAGCTCCAGGTGCACAGCGAAGCGCCAAGTCAGCCGGTGTAGACTGTTAAACCTATCATAGAATAACTTGGATCATTAATCTGCTCAGTGTCAGCCAAGCCTGCATTGTTTAGCATCGTCTGGATTCCAATGACTTGATCCTCTCTCCGAGCGTGATGAGGTATCCCTTGCCAGGTTTCGTATGACATTATAAGGTTACTTGCAATACATGGAGGAACGCAGGGCGAGCACATTGACAATTTCAAGATGTTTATTTTTGTTCCTGCACCTGGGTCTCGGTGATCTCATCCCGTTCACCTACCCCGTGGTTCAAAGCTAGACCAGGGGCTCTGTTTGTTTTCATCGGCTACTTAGTGCTTCACCAAATCAGCTTTTTCCCCTTTCTGTAATTATGCAAATTGCCTTTTTATGACTTAATGTGCCCATTTTAGACTATATGAACTATGATACCGTTCCTGAGTTTCAAAACCAAATTTCTTCTGCATCCTGACAAAACCTTTCCCTCGGCGCCGTGTGGCCAATGTCGCTGTACGCAAACAAAACAAATACACTGCCTGGCCAAAAAAAAAAGTCGCCACCCAAAAAAAAAGGCCACGCACTCTAATATTTAGTTGGCTTTGATTACGGCACGCATTTGCTGGGGAATTGTTTCGATAAAGGCCCGTACACACGTACCGATTGTCGGCCAAAAATGTTCGGCCGATTTTCGGCTTGTTAGTATGATGCTTCCGACAGCTGACAGCGCACTTTCGGCCGAAAAGAATCTGTCTTGCAAGCATTAAAATTTTAGTATGCCGACACCAGAACGGCCGATTGTTCGCCAGTCAGTACAGAATTCGGCCGACAGACAGCAGATTTGCAAGACTGGGCATGCTCAGAAAAGAAAAAACACAGGGAAAGTTAACCATCACATGACATCACTTCTGCAGTCGGCTGTAGTCGGCAGACAAAATTCTTGTGCAGTCTTTTGCACTTTTCAACAGACACCGACAGCCCTGGACAAAAGAAGGCCGATCGTTCGGCCGACGATCAGTACGTGTGTACGGGGCTTAAGCTTCTACAATGTCACAAGATTTATTTCCATCCAGTGTTGCATTCATTTTTCACCAGGATCTTGTATTGATGATGGGAGAGTGGGACCACTGTGCATGTGCACCAAACATGTCGCCACGGCAAACTGTTCCTACGTGCGTCCAAGCTGGTTTGACATCCGATGTTGTCACTTTCGGTGCTGACATTTCTGGTTCAGGCGATTCTGCATTGCAGGAGTCGCTCCTCATTGAACACCGGCTGGTCCGGCATTCCCCAGGCCCTTAGGCATTACCATCCAGCTGGGGCTCTCTTCATCTTCATCTTGGGGATTGCATTCATCACCCAGTGGCTCTGCAGGTCGTTTACCACCCACCATCAGCGGCTTCACCCCCCCGGATGGATACCGGTTTGCATTGTTTTTTCATTGATATCTATCATCTATAAGGTTTTACAATAAACATGTTTTTTCTTCACGGGCTGTCCTCCTAGTATCTATTACACCAACCTTTGGATAGCGCTGTTTTCTCTTCCTTCTGGACCACTGTGCAAAGCCTTCTCCAGCACATCCCAAAGATTCTCTATGGGGTTAAGTTCTGGACTCTGTGGTGGCCAATCCATATGTGAAAATGATGTCTCATGTTCTCTGAACCACTCTTTCACAATTTGAGCCCCATGAATCCTGGCATTGTCATCTTGGAATATGCCCGTGCCATCAGGGAAGAAAAAATCCATTGATGGAATAATCTGGTCATTCAGTATATTCAGGTAGTCAGCTGACCTCATTCTTTGGGCACATCCAGTAACTATCCAATAGGAGAGTTACTGCAAGCTTAGTTTAGTTAGTTGCTTAGCTAATTCCAGGTGGCGACTTTTTTTTCGGCCAGGCAGTGTATTTGTTACCACTGGAGTGACAATTTTATAGTCTATGTTAACCACAACAAACAACTTTTTTCTTCGCTCTGTTAGGTCTGTTAAAAAATACACTATATTACCAAAAGTATTGGGACGCCTGCCTTTACATGCACATCAACTTTAATGGTATCCCAGTCTTAGTCTGTAGGGTTCAATATTGAGTTGGCCCACCCTTTGCAGCTATAACCTCTTCACCTCTTCTGGGAAGGCTGTCCACAAGGTTTAGGAGTGTGTCTATGGGAATGTTTTTCCATTCTTCCAGAAGGTCATTTGTGAGGCCTGGCTCGCAGTCTTAGCTTTAATTCATCCCAAAGGTGTTCTATCGAGTTGAGGTCAGGACTCTGCAGGCCCCTCAAGTTCAGATTCAGTCCCGCAGAACACTCTTAATACCAGCAAGAATAATGTACAGCCAGCCACTAATACCAATGTTGGGGGTTATTTTTGTGACCAATTACACCAATGCTGGGGCTTGTTATTATGACCCCTGATGCCAATGCTGGGGGTTATTATTGTGGTCCCTGACACCCATGCTGAGGGTTATTGTACTCCAACTACTTCAGTGTTTATTGCGATACACTGCAAAAAATTTCAGCATTGCCAAAACTTGGCGCTGAGGTGCAAACATGCAATACTATTGTGTGGCCCTCTGGAAGTTTTGGGGCCTGCACTTGGGACACTTTACATTTTTCCAGTTGACTACCATTGCTCTAGCCACTTTTTCAGAAGCAGAAAGGTTTTAATCTGTGGGTTGTATCATTGGGATATTATACATTTGTAAAGTCTCGTGTCATTTTATAATAGTTATCTTTCATTTTTTTGTGCAGTAGATATTCCTTTCGGAAGTACTTTTTTGTGGATTTTGTATTTTTTTTGTTGTGTGCCCCAGTGGGGAAATTTCCCATCACTTCCTGTTCTATAGACACAAAGGTAA
Source organism: Pelophylax lessonae (assembly GCF_965119305.1). Lineage (NCBI taxonomy): Eukaryota > Metazoa > Chordata > Amphibia > Anura > Ranidae > Pelophylax > Pelophylax lessonae. The sequence continues at coordinate 265,317,508 of NC_138775.1, read as the reverse complement.
GTAACAGTAAATCTGTCCAAAGAGAGCCCAGTTTACTTCCAGGTTTGGCATCTTTAGCCTCCTAATTGGCCAGCTCAGGGTGACGTAACTCCTACGCATGCACACGGACTAAGATGGTGCCTTTCATGACTGTAAAGGATAAAAGGGTTCACTTTAAATGTATTCAAATTGCAAGCCTTGGTATCAGAGTTTTGCAAACCTTGTACAGCCAAGCTCAGACTGGTGAAAGAAATAAGCTGCATAAGTAGCCATTCAATTGTGCTGCAGTGCTCATGTGATAACAAGGAGCATGCTGACAGGAGAGGAGAGCAGAGAGATGAGCTCATCAATCTTTTGCTTCTTCTTTCACTGTCCAGTCACATGCTGCTGAAATGCAGCAGAGGAAACCAGGACCAGGCTGTACTGTGTGGCAGATGACGTCAACGTAGTGACGAAACGCGTTAAGCTGACACACACACTGCCTCAGTCTGGACTCACCCTGGAACGCACGCCAGTCTGTTCACTTCCTGGAACGGTACAGTTCCCAGTAGAAGTGTGGGTATCCGCAATCTGAGGGTTGCGATACACAGGGATACCAGGTCCGGCTGCTGCTGACAAGCACATATGTTGGATGATGCCCATGGGGCAATTTTAAATTTGTTATACAATTTTTCAATAAATCTAGATCATTTTACTACAATTACTGCACTATGAGGAATCCGTTTCTCTTTCTGGCTTGGGTCCCCTGAGACCATCATACAGGAACCTCTTTCATAAGAGTGTCCGGATTACGGCATCCTGATCTTGGTGATCTTTTAAGCGTTTGTGATCTCTTGTTGGCATATGGCAACAGAGATCAACTACTTCTGGTGAGTTCCCAATTCTCCTATTTTTTGGTGGTGTCTGGAGGGTCCCACCATCACTACTTTCCATCCACCGGCATGGTCAGAGAAATATTCACATGGTTATTTTCACCTGATACATGGGCTTAATTTGTTGGACTTCTTATTAATATTGGACTATTATTGCCTTTTTTGCACCAGTGGATTTTAGAGGAATCTTGCGCTGCTCAAATCGTAGTTCTTTGCGATTTGTCATTTACACAGATTATTACCCGCAGGGTCTTGTAGTAGCAGCATTTCCCTTCTATGAGTTTGTTTGGCGCCAGTGTTTATATACATATTTTTTTTTATTCACTGTGTGGCAGAGCAATGTAAATTTCAGGACTGGATAGACAGAAACACAAATCTTTGTCAGCTAAAAGAGCATCATTAGTTTATTTTACCTAAATATTTAGCTCTCTGCCTTGAGATCAGCTTTAGGAGGAAGAGAAGCAGCTCCACAATCTCCAGCAATGTTGGAAGTCAGAAGCATTGAGCTATTCGTGGGCAGCCCAAGGGTCTCTATTATTCGCAGTGCAGTGAATTGTTGTCTTTCTTAATTTTAGTCAAGGACCGATAAATGATTATGAACTTTCCTTTTAAGACGAAAAAATGGGTTTCAGGATTCTGTGATTTATAACATGATTGAAAACGACCTTCCTTTGCAGAGTATTGTAAAGTATACACATATGTATTTGTTGGAAGCCTTCTATCCCCAGAGGAATGTCTTCAGTTCTTCATAATCAGTAATATGCTTACATCATAGCAGGCACAGAGACCTCACTTCCAAATTCAAATCGTTCTCCCGTACTGACAGATGGAGGCGAGTGAGAGGGCTCTTACTACAGATATACATGAAACATGGAAGAATCCTTATCTGCAGATCAATGGCGTGCCTGGTGACTGATAACCATGCCAATCACCAGTCAACATTTATGAGAAAATTTGATTTAAAAAAAAGGAGTTCTCCAATATTCTTATGGGAAATGGAAGAAACTGAGAGGTTTTATTTTCCTGAAATTTTTGCTAAAATTTTAGAGATTTTGGTGAAATTGTGCCCTGTAAGTGCCCTAAGGTCAACAGACAAGACACAAATTAAAGTGCATGTAACCTTTACCAATAACCCTCTCTTATTGGTTCTCCTTGGTCAGGTAAATATACTGATGAAAGCATCTTGTTATATCTGTGCAAACAATACCCAATGATCCTGTGGGAAATCCAGTGAGCCAATAACTTCCTTTGCTAACCATTCTGGTATCCCCTGTTTATGCAAATTTTTATCATATATTTAATCAGACTTGTTTATTTTACCCGTGTGTCCCATGGTTCTATCCTTCTGTTTACATGAAGTTATAGTTTACAACAGCTTTTCCCAACCAGGGCTCTGTGGACTCCTAGGGGTTCCTCCAGAGGTTGCCAGGGTTTCTTTAGCAATGAGCAGGGCTTTTTTTCTGAAGGAACGTGGGGGAACGCAGTTCCGGCACCTCCAAACACTAAATGTATTTTATGCATACCTGCCAACTGTCCCGTTTTTCCCCGGACAATCCCGGCAAATAGGAGCCTGTCCCGGGTAATTTACATTGTCCCTGTTAATCAGGGACAATGTAAATCATAAAAAAAAAAAAAAAAAAAAAAATTTTTTTTTTTATTTTGTTCCACACAGTGTCGCTCTCACCCCAGCTATGTGTTGTAGTTCTGGCAGAAGGTTGTCTCTCTCTCTCGGTGCCCGCTCACTCTTCCCGCCTGTCGCAAATTTAACGTGTCACCGGAGGCAGGGTGTCAACATGGTGCACTTTCTGAAATCCGCCAGCAGGGGAGGCAGAGCACCTTCCGACAAGCTGACACTTTAGAATTGCAGGGAATTGTGATGATAATTTTAAACTTTAGGCAGAAGTAGTGCAGCTGAATGGGAGAATATTTCCAACTCTGCTACTTTGGCCTCAAGTTTTCAATTCCCTTTTCAAATTCCTGTAATTCTCTCTTTATGAAGTAGACCCTATAATCTGATAAGTAGGCGGAGATTATTTTTCAAATGTTGGCAACTATGTTTATGGCAAGGTGTGCTGGAGGGTCTTTTGATGCTGGTTGCTGGGGGTGGGGATCTGTCTTTTTTTGTGGGGGTCTATTAATACTGGTGGGGATCTGTTTTTTTGGGGGTCTATTGTTGTGGTTGGGGGCCTTATGTTGCTGGGAGGTCAATTGTTGCTGGGAGGGATCAATTGTTGAGGGAGAGGTCTATTGCTGTTGGCTTCTGGAGGGTCTATTGATGCTGGATGCTGCGTGATTTGTTATTGCTGCTGGGGGTCTGTTGTTGCTAGGTAGGTATTTTGTTATGGGGGGTTTACTGTTGCTGGGGGAGGTCTGCTGTTGTGTTTCTGTTGGGGGTCTTTTGTTGCTGGGGGGGTCTATTGTTGCTGGGGTGGGGTCTATCAAATTCCATACAAATTACTTAATAGCACAAAATGATACTTGGTTCTGTATTCTCTAAAAAGGGCGGTACTGGAAGGTGGGTAGGGGGTGGAGCCAAGAGACAGTGCTCAGAGGTGAGTAGGGGGCAGAGACGAAGGGTGACTCCGAAGGGAGGAGTTCCTGCACCTATTATCTGAGAAAAAAAGCCCTGGCAATGAGCAATTTCTGACTGTCACATAAGTAATCACCGACAACAGTGAGCTTTTAAGCTATTTATTCTTCCCATTGGCCACTAATGCAAGGTGCATTCTTCACAATGGTCATCAAATGTAGGGAGCATTCTTCCTATTGACCACCAATATAATGGACATTCTTCCCATTGACCACCAACGTAAGGGGGATTCTTCCCAATGACAACCAAAGTAAGGAGAATTATTTCCATTGGCAACCAAAGTAAGGAGCACTCTTCACTTTTAACCACCAATTTAAGGAGCATTATTTATATTGACCACCAATGTAAGGAGCATTCTTCCCATTGACCACTAATGTAAGGAGCATTCTACCCATTGGCTGCTATTATAAGGGGCATTCTTCTCACTCTCCATGCAATGTAAGGAGCATCCTTCCCATTGACCACCAGTATAATGGACATTCTTCCCAATGACCATCAAATGTAATGGACATTCCTCCCATTGACCACAAACACACTGGTTAGTCGCACAGTTAACCCTTTGATCCGCCTAGATGTTTAACCACTTCCTGGTCCATATTTTTAGCACTGATCACTGTATTAACCACTTAAGCCCCGGAAGATTTTACCCCCTTCCTGACCAGGGGGTATTTTGCGATTCGGCACTGCGTGACTTTAACGGACAATTGCGCGGTCGTACGATGCTGTATCTAAATGAATTTGGCGTCCTTTTTTTCCCACAAACAGAGCTTTCTTTTGGTGGTATTTGATCACCTGTGCGATTTTTTGATCATGCTCTATAAACAAAAAAAGAGCGTAAATTTTGCAAAAATAGCAATATTTTTCACATTTTTTATATGAAATTCCCCCCCAAAAAATGTAAAAATCTAAATTTTTTAACATTTTCGGCCAATTTGTTTTATGCTACCTATGTTTGGTTAAAAAAATCGCAAACAGCGTATTTTGATTGGTTTGCGCAAAAGTTATCGCGTTTACTAACAAAGGGAAAGATTTTTGTCATTTTTGTTGTTTTTTTTTTAACGCGTAATGGCGGCGATCTGCAATTTTTTTTGCGGTACTGCGACATTGCGGCGGACAGATCGGACCCTTGACTGACATTTTTGACACTTTTGGGGTTACCAGTGACATTTCTACAGTAAACAGTACTATACATGTGCACTGTTACTGTAAAAATACACTGGCAGTGAAGGGGTTAACGTTTTTTTGAAAGGGAGGGGCTATGTGTGTCCTTAGGGGCGTGCTTTCTACTGTGATTGGCTGTGGCTTCAGATGTATGAACAGTGATCAACGGTTCTACATAGTAGAACCGTATGATCATCCTTCATACACAGGGGAGAATGACAGGCGGCTTGTTTACACAAGCTGCTTGCCTTTCTCCCTCTCCCCCGACGATCGCAGAGTGACCGGCGGACATCGGGTCCGCCGGGCACACGCGCGGGGGGGTGCGTGACCGCGCGGGAGAGCGCATCAGGCGGCGCGCGCTCGCTCCCTAAACCCTCACAGGCTAGCGACGTAGACCTACGTCGCTTTGCCTGTGAGGGGCTGACTGCCGACGTAGAACGGCGTTAGGCAGTCGGCAAGTGGTTAATGTCACTGGTTCTCACAAAGTGTCAATTAGTGTCCAATTGTCTGCCGCAATATCACAGTCAAGCTATAAGTCACTGATCACCGATTCGCCGCCATTACTAATTTAAAAAAAAATCCAGTATATATCCCATAGTTTGTAGACGCTATAACTTTTGTGCACACCAATCAATATATGCTTACTGGGAATTTTTTTTACCAAAAAAATGTAGCAGAATACATATTGGCCTAAATTGATAAAGAAATTTGATTTTTCAAATGTTTTATTGGATATGTTTTATAGCAGAAAGTCAATATATATATATATATACAGTATATATATATATATATATATATATATATATATATATATAATTTTTTTTAAATTGCTGGGCTTTTGTTTATAGCACAAAAACTAAAAAACTGCAAAGGTGATTAAGTACCACCAAAGGAGAGGGCTATTTGTGGGGAAAAACGACATACATTTTATTTGGGCACAGCGTGGCATGACCGCGCAATTGTCAGTTAAAGTAACGCAGTCATGAAGGGGGGTATATCTTCTGGAGGGGGTTCTAAGTAATTTTCTTGGAACAAAATATTGATTTTGACTTGTAAGCAACAAGTGTCAGAAATAGGCTTGGTCCTTAAGTGGTTAATTGTGTTTTTTTTTTTTGTATCTATCTTAAGGTGCAGCTTTGACTGGTAAAACGCAACAGAATGTGGGTTATTGGGTGCTATGACCAATAGTTTGACCTTGCTTTGACTTTGTCTTTATTTGACTCCACAATAGGAGATGACATAACCATTCCAAAATGTTACATAAAAAAAAAAAAAATATTTGCCGTTTCCACTTTCCAGTCTCCGGCTCATACAACCGCGCTCAGCCTATAGCGGTATTATTGGCTGCTCTTTAATTTACTTCTTTTTTTTTTTAAGCAGGTTAAGTGTCTAAGATCGGTGTTTTCTCTGCTGTAAGGTGCGTTTTACCGGTAAGTCGAAGGCTTTGTTCATAAACAAAGTGATTAAACATCCCGGGCGAATAATTATAGCTTGAAAGATGTCAGACATAAAATTCCCGCCGTGTCAATTTGGGCTATTATGCCTTCATTGTAAATACGTCTAAGAAATAAACAGCATTGTACAGTGGAGCCTACAATTTCTGGGCCCTTGTGCCCTCAGAGAGGGGATCAGACATTTAATATATGTATTTTAAAAATAAATGCCCCCTTTAGTTTCCCCCCCAACAGATCCGTTCTTAAATTAAAAGGGCTTTCCATTTCTCAACACAAACCGCCCAGTTACTTCTGACCTCTGGAGAAGTTGGTGCGAAGCGGTTTAGCGACAAGAGTCCAGCGTTAGACATTTTTGGTGCTGAGTTTTTGGCCCCAAAAAGTTGTGAATATGAGCCTACCCAACCCTCTAACCTTTTCCAAAAACTTACATTTAAAATATCTATAAACCCTAAAGCAAAAATGTATACTGTATGTATTGCAGCTTACCAGTCTTTAGGGGTCTTGACTGCTTTACTTTTCATTTTTTAGGCTAAGCGCTTTTTTAGCAAGTACAGAACATAATGATTCTGCCAGAAATGCTGTGTCCTTACCACTTTCTGTGAGCTGAAAGCACAAACAATGATATTTTCCTTAAAGTGTCTCTTCAGTCATTGTTTTATCTTTCCATCTATTAAATCTTCTGCTCCTCTTGTTTTAACTTTGGATAGTAAAACATTTTTTTTTCTGCCAGTAAATACCTTATACAGCCCACTTCCTCTTTCTTGTTTGGTAATCAGCCTAGGCTAATGACATAATGCTCGTGAGAGTTTTCCAGAAAGAGAGGAGGGGTTAGTCATAGGAGAGCCAAGGAGAGCTGCAGAGCTGAAGGGGGCTGGATGAGGGCGAAGATAACAGTAGACTGCAGAGATCCATGAGTATTCATAAAAAGAGGAGAAATGTGCAGGCAAGCAGTGGTGTGTGTCTGTCTGTCTGTATATATGTATGTGTCTGTGTATATATGTGTGTATGTGCCTCTGTTAATCCAGGAAGTGAACAGGCAGCAGTTTTAGCTGCCCACAGTTAAAATGGCTGCAGCCAGACTTAGTGGAGGGAGATTTCTGCAGCATATTTGGCAAGTACAGAATCACAGTATATACAAAATAATATGCAAAGTGGTTGGAGGGAAGCTTCAGAATAGCAAAGATGTTTTTTTTACAAATGATGTGAGCAGACTGCAGTTCCTCTTTAACCACCTCCTTCCTAAGCTTATTCTGACACTTTGCTTCTACATGTAAAAATCTTCTTTTCTCTTTCGTTAATCAATGGACACAGTGCTCCATAAATCATAACTAATGGGTTATATTGCCTCCTCCAGGAGTAGAACTAGGCAGAACACCTGGCTATGTCCATGGGCCATCCTCAGCTGGTATATAACCCCCCTCTCTGCTCTAGGTAATCAGTTTTAATATGTCTAATCAGGAGTAAGGACCTAGGCTCCCACCTGGGATCTCTGGTCCTAGCAAATTTTTCTCCTTCCTTACATCTTTTTTGTTTTTTCTCTCGGGAGATCTACAATCAACTGCCGGGCTGGGCGACAGGCTGGATAATTTGGATCCAGTGGTCCCCCCAGCCCAGCCAGCGGGCGCATGCAGACCGCAGCTACGCATTAGGTTGGTCGCGAAATAGCTTCATGGACAGAGGCTGGCCCGCGAGTTAAACGTCTCGCAGGGTCGATTACGACCGGGCTTGGGTCGCAGCGGTCCCTTGGCCGACAGCTCCCCTACTTGTGTGGTGAGGATTCGGTCTGGAGCGTTACCTGCACCATGGAAGGGTAAGTACAGTCCCCCCTCCCCCTTTTGGCATTTTTTTTTGGGGTGGACATGGGTAACCTCCAGGTTACCCTCCTCCTATCCTTAAAATCCCTCAGTGAGCTGGGCTTCCCTCCAGTGGCGGCCGGTGTATTGAGGGCACAGGGGCGCCGCCCCCCCCCCCCCATCCATGCGTCCAGCCTCCTAATCTGCATGCAGGGCGCCGGACGAATGGCGCTTAATGGGGTTTTTTTTTTAAATCACCTGATTAGAGCCAGAGGCTCTAATAGGTTGATGCAAAGGGTGGAGCCAGGGCACAGAGCAGTGCACCCCGAGCCCACCCATTGTGTGACAATAGCGAATGAAAATTCGCTATTGTCACACCGATCCTCCTCCTGGCCAATCAGGAAGCGCGTCCGATACGCGCTTCCTGATTGGCCGCAAGGCAAACCCCATGCCATTGGCCGAGGAGGAGGCGGGAGCAGCAGGACTGGAGGAGAGGTGCCGCCGGGGGACACAGTGAGGAGAAGCCGCCGGGACTGAAGAGAAGCTGCTGCTGTGGCTGCTCCAGGGCTCCAGGTAAGTGCACTTGTCTCGGGGGGGGGGGGCCCACACTGCATTGAAGGGGGCACGCACACTGGTCACTGCATTGATGGGGGCATGGCACGCTGGTCACTGCATTGATGGGGGCATGGCAAGCTGGTCACTGGATTGATGGGGGCACGGCAAGCTGGTCACTGCATTGAAGGGGGCACGGCAAGCTGGTCACTGCATTGATGGGGGCATGGCACGCTGGTCACTGCATTGATGGGGGGCATGGCACGCTGGTCACTGCATTGATGGGGGTACGGCACGCTGGTCATTGTATTAAGGGGGGCACGGCAAGCTGGTCACTGCATTGATGGGGGCACGGCAAGCTGGTCACTGCATTGAAGAGGGCACGGCAAGCTGGTCACTGCATTGATGGGGGCACGGCAAGCTGGTCACTGCATTGATGGGGGAACGGCAAGCTGGTCACTGCATTGAAGGGGGCACGGCACGCTGGTCACTGCATTGAAGGGTGCACGGCAAGCTGGTCACTGCATTGAAGGGGGTATGTACGCTGATCACTGCATTGATGGGGTATGGCACGCTGGTCACTGCATTGAAGGGGGCACGGCAAACTGGTCACTGCATTGAAGGGGGCACGGCAAGCTGGTCACTGCATTTAAGGTGGAATGTACGCTGGTCACTGCATTGATGGGGGCACGGCAAGCTGGTCACTGCATTGAAGGGGGCATGACAAGCTGGTCACTGTATTGAAGGGGGCACGGCAAGCTGGTCACTGCATTGAAGGGGGCATGTACGCTGGTCACTGCATTGATGGGGGCACGGCACGTTGGTCACTGCATTGATGGGGGCATGGCAAGCTGGTCACTGCATTGAAGGGGGCACGCACGCTGGTCTCTGCATTGATGGGGGGCACGGCACGCTGGTCACTGCATTGATGGGGGCACGGCAAGCTGGTCACTGCATTGAAGGGGGCACGCATGCACGCTGGTCTCTGCATTGATGGGGGCATGGCACGCTGGTCACTGCATTGAATGGGGGCATGCTGTGGTAACTCTGCTTTGAATGGGGGAATGCTGTGGTAACTCTGCATTGAATGGGGCAGGCTGTAGTAACTCTGCATTGAAGGGGGCATGCTGTAGTAACTCTGCATTGAATGGGGCACGCTGTAGTAACTCTGCATTGAATGGGGGAGCGGTATAGTAACTCTGCAGTGAATGGGGGCACACTGTAGTAACTCTGCATTGATGAGTGCACACTATAATTTGATTACTGAAGGCCCCTTTCACACTTTTGTGACCTCAAAGTCATATCATTTTTTGCCACGTTTTTTGCCGCAAAGCAATGCCTATTAGATTTTTTCTGTTTGCGCCCCCCCCCAAAAAAAATTTTGAGCACCAGCCACCACTGCTTCCCTCACTCCTTTTCCCCCCTGTCTGGACCTGGAGTCTGGTGGGAATCCCAGGGCAGAGGATGCAGTGGAGCCATGGTTGTATATCCCGATGATTTCACTGGGCTATTTTCCTTTATTCCGGGAGACGCCGGAGATGACCGAAGCCTCGTGGGGATGCCGAAGATTCACCTCTTCCTCCTCAGTTTCCTCTTCCTGTGCTCGGGACATATGAACAGGGATGGCGTCTATAATGATGCTGGGTTCGAATTCTCTGCGCTCCTCCGGCCGGTAGGGTGATTCCTTGGGGGTCCCTGTTATCTCTCTCTTTGCTGATAGGTACCCTGAGCCTTGAGGGGATCCTTTAGTGGTGCCAAAAGATCGTTTTTGTACTGCAAGGTTTTCCTTTTTTATGGAGTCTCAGGTTCACATCTCCCCCCATTGACCCCCTCATGGAGGTGGCAGGTCTCTTGGAAACACAGCTCCCATGGTTGTTCTGATGACGGTCCTGTGGTCTCTAGCATCCCGGGTGGAAATGGCGTGTGGGCAAAGGCCCAGGAGGAAGTGTCCCACACCTTCCCCTGCTCAGTCTGTCTCATCTGATTCTGAGCCTGATGCCACCGTTGACGTGGCCCGTTCAGGGGGGCTTAATATCACACCCCCAGATTCATCCGATAGTGAGGATGATTCCTCTATGGCCGAGGCAGCGAATGAAAAAGCAATGGTAGACTCCTTTATCACTGCAGTGCGTGAGACTTTAAAACTGGAGGATGATATAGCAACCGACGTGGCTGTGTCATTGGGTACGCATAAGTCACCTCGTACTCCAAAAGTGTTTCCTTATGTACCTTATTTTGACAGGTTTTCCTGTAAAGAATGGAAACAACCAAAATTACCCTTTGTGGTCCCCAAATGTTTTGCTGTACAATACCCTTTTGAGGAGTCACTTTTAAAATAGTGGACTAGTTCACCAGTGGTGGACCCTCCTGTTATCAGGTTAAATAAAGCAAGCATGATCCCAGTAGAGGAATCCCAGTCCTGTAAGGACCCGGCTGACAGGAAAGCAGAGGCTGTGGCGCGCAGCATGTTTACTATTGCTGGTTCAGCATTGCAGCCAGCCGTTGCCTCAGCCCTGGTGTCTCAGACCCTAACTGAATGGGCCAAGCTTTTGCGCCAGGGCCTAGGGAGGGAGCAGATCCCCGCTGCTTATGTTGATTTAGCGGACCTGTTGGTCCACGGGCTGCAGTTTATTTGTAATGCAGCTTTGGATACAGCTCCTGTGCTGTCCAAACTTTCTGTTTCAGCGGTGGTGATAAGGCGCGGGCTGTGGCTTAAGAATTGGTCCGCAGACCAAGCCTCTAAGAAAGCTCTCATTAATCTGCCCTTTCAAGGTGATCACCTGCTTGGGTCTACCCTGGATGACATCATTAAGGGTATCACGGGGGAAAGAGTACCTTCCTGCCACAGTCAAGGAAAGGGAAGAAGCCTCGTCGCAGACCCTATTTATTGCAGTCCCTATTTGGTGGTCCATAGCAATAAAGTGATTCTTCACCCCTGTCCATCATTCCTGCCCAAAGTTGTCTCTGACTTCCATTTGAATGAGGACATTGTGTTGCCTTCCTTGTGTCCCAAGCCGGCTCATCCAAAGGAATTTGCTTGACATACCATGGATAGGATTCGTGCAATTCGGGTGTATCTGGCAGCTACTGAGTCTTTTCGGAGGTCAGACTCGCTTTTGTGGTTACGAATGGACCAAGAAAAGGGCTGGCTGGTTCTTAGGCTACCATCTCCAGACGGATCACACAGACCGTGACTCAGGCCTATTCCGTTAAAGGTCAGGTTCCACCTTTCCCTGTCACGGCGCATTCTACTCGGATGCTGAATGATTCTTGGGCCTTCCGTCATCGTGCTTCAATATCACAAGTTTGCAAGACGGCTACTTGGTCGTCCGTGCATACCTTCACAAAATTCTAAAAGGTAAATACTTTGGCATCTGCAGATGCTTCTTTTGGCCACAAAGTTTTGCAGGCTGCTGTTTAAGAGGGGCTGTTCCCTCTTGAGGGGTGTTTTTCTTTAAACTTTTATTTTTTTCAGATAGGGATCCTGGCTCCTGTGTCCTGGTTAAGGGCACCTATGTTTAGCCTTGGGTATTTTCCCCACCCCTCATTTTCCTTTTGGCACTGCTTTTGGACTTCCCAGTAGTTATGATTTATGGAGCGCTGTGTCCGTCGAGAAAATAGGGTTTTTGTACTTGCCGTAAAATCTATTTCTCTGACGGACACAGCACCCACCCTTCTATGGAGTTATGAAACTTCTAATACTGCTTGGTACTAAACTGGTTATCTAGAGCAGAGAGGGGGGTTATATACCAGCTGAGGACGGCCCCAGGGCGTAGCCAGGTGTTTTTGTTCTGCCTAGTCCTACTCCTGGAGGAGGCAATATAACACAGTTATGATTTAGGGAGAGCTGTGTCCTTTGATGAACTCAGAGAAATAAATTTTACGGTAAATACAAAAATCCCATTTTTTTGCTAGAAAATTACTTAGAACCCCTAAACATTATATATCTTTTTTTTTTTTAGCAGAGACCCTATGGAATAAAATGGTGTGTGTTGCAATTTTTTTATGTCACACGGTATTTGCGCAGCGGTTTTTCAAACGATATTTTTTTGGGAAAAAAAAAAATTAATGAATAAAAAAAACAGAACAGTAAAGATAACCCAATTTTTTTGAAAGATGATGTTACACTGAGCAAATAGATACCTAACATGCCTCACTTTAATATTGGGTCTGCCAGTGGAACGGCGGTAAACTACGGTGCTTAAAATTCTCCATAGGCGACGCTTTAAATGCCTTTACAGGTTACCAGTTTAGAGTTGCACAGGAGGTCTGGGGGTAGAACAATCTCGCTCTGACGTTCGTGACAATACCTCACATGTGTGGTGCGATCACTGTTTACATATACGTGTGGGAGTCAAATTTGCGCTTAAGCATGGTGGGATGGGGGTGCTTTAATTTTTTTTTATTATTATTTATTTATTTTATACAAAAACATTTTTTACATTTTTTTTTTTAAACTTTATTGCTATCACAAGGGATGAACAACATTCCTTGTGACAGCATGGGCCATGACAGGTCTTCTTTATGGAGAGATTTGGGGTCTATTAGACTGGGGCTGCTTCTCTGGTGGTTAGGTAAACAAGGGGGTGGAACCGGAAGTGACAAATACTCGTTGCTCCCGTTTTTCCAGAGTTACAGAGAGAGGGGAGTCAGGCATCGAGAAGAAGAAGCTACGCAAGCACGTAGTGAAACGCGTTGACGTCTCTCACGCGTCATGGACTGTGTCAGCGGAAACCCAAGTTGAAAAAGACAAAAAGAAAAGCACTCTAAGTGCAGACAAATTTATTGTAAAGTAAGAACAATAGCTGTAGCGACTCACAAGATGCCACGGTATTCAGGCTTTTTTGCATCAAATATGATATGAAGCTCTTCTAGGTGGTGCCCTCTATCCACAATACAGGCAGTATACATTGAAACACCGTCCGTCACATGGGAGGAAGAGAGCCGGCTATCTCTTAGCGGCGTCCGGGGAGGCAACTGCGGTGTGGAGATGAAGGAGAGAAGAATGTGACCACATCACCAGGGAGCTGGAATGCTTGGTATGATCGGCATGCACGACGCGCGTTTCTGAGCATGCGCAGAGTCCCGATCGGACATGCGCGCTCTTTCATCAGGTGCTGCTCCCAAGGATGTGTCCCAAGGGGCTGCTTTCTAACAGTGTGGGGGATGGGCTTGCTGAATGAACACAGAGACCTGTGCTCCTAAATAAGAGGAACACAGGATCCCTGTGTTCCTCACTGACAGAACAGCGGTTGTGTTTACAACGGCAGACCGCAGTTCTGTCTCCAAAGGGAGCGATTGCAGGTGTCCCGCAGCAATCGCGACCGCCGGCCCCACTGATCAGCTTCCCCTGTGGCGAATGGGCGCGCGCCTGCCCCCCCTAGCGGTCCCGAGAAGCGAAGTACAGGTACATCATTTTGCGGGACCGAGCCGACCTGCCGCTGTAAAACTACGGCGGCTGGTCGGCAAGCGGTTAAACTCCAGTCTAGTGACTTTACCTAAGCTGGGATGATGTCATCAGACTGCTGCAGGCAGCACAAAGCATTTCCCCAGAATCCTCTCCCTCAATGATCAGACTGTATTAAGTCATAAGAAAAAGAAAGTCAGTTAGAAGAAAGAACACAAAATGTTTTTTTTAGCCCCCAATATAATAGATATAAATCAAATACACTCTTTACATTCCCTATAAGACAGGTGCTCTTTAACAGGTAGCCGTCAATCCAGGTCTCTTTGGTGATGCAGCAACTGAACCCTGAAATCCTTCACGTAGGTGCGTGTGATCCCTATTCCCGGCGTGTGATCCCTATTCCCGGCGTGTGATCTCTATTCCCGGCCTGGAGCCCTCACACCTGCCTGTGTATGGAGATAGGATCAGCAAGGAGGGATGAGTAGAGACAGAACTCCAGCAACTGGACAGCTGCCACGGGCCGTCTGACTGTGCAATGATCCAGCTATATTTGGCCGCTGATTAGCGAAGGCAAAAAACACTCCACAGAGGCCGAATCTCACACATAGTCCTTCCGCTCGCCGCAGTCTTGGAGATATCACAGATCCAGAACAGCCGAGGTTCACAATTCCCAGAATGAGATCGGATGAGTCACTGAATATTCCAGGTGAAGGTCTATTCCATGCACAGAGAGGATCCATTGATGGTAAAAGACATGTTACCACAACGCATGGCGATGCACCTGCTCTATGTACCGCGCCATTCATTGTGAGGGCGCCCCATTGCACTGAACAGCAGCGTGCAACACATGGCGCACCACAGGGTAGACATGTGCCATTCTTTACGTTACAAATCAAAATTCAGACAAAATTTGCTTAAGGGAGCTTAAAGAGGACTTCTTTATACAAGAAAGCAGTCAAAAGTCAGTTTGGAGTTAACAGGCAGCAAGCCAGCGTTAACCAGCGTCAACCGGCGTTGACCGGCATCCAGCCAGCATCAAGTCAGCGCCAATTGTCATTTTTCAGTTGTCCCTAGAAATTTGTGCATAGTTGAGCCAAAGGAGTATCCCACTCATCCCTTCTCCCAGTTACAAAATAAATACAAAACCCAAAGATACTGGACTGATTCTTGTCTCAGTTCTCACACTTGGAGAACATGCTTAAATGTGCTGTTGTTGTTAGCGGTAACCCAGGCGGACCCATATCCAGCAAAAGGCTGGGAATCTTGCTACATTTGGGGGCTCTTCCGGGATTTCGCCATGGGTTACTGGGTCAGTTGCCCTTGGCAGCGGCCAAAGAAAACGTCAAAAAGCTCCATTTTTGTGTCCGGGACTTTACTCAAAGACTCAAGCCAAGTGTGAGGTCGGCTCTGTGGGAGACAGAGAGTGGTATGAAGATTGAAGCGCACATGGAGGGTTGCCCATGGCAACGCAAGTGTACCAGTCAATATTGCAAAATGGTGGGGACCTTCCACTTCAGTTATGACATGTACTCTGCTATCAGGCATTGGAGAGCAGGGAAGAAGTCTCTGTCAGTAAACAAAAGCTGTATCTGCTTAACAGAAAAAGGTCCAGGAGTAGACGAAGAAAATGGTGGCCAGGGGCACGAGGAGCAAGGTGCCAGGGGCCAAGTGTGTGTGCAGGATATATGGACTGATGTTGACTGTGCTTATGACAGCGGGACATTTGTTCTATACAGCAATTGCAGTAATACTGTGAAGATTGCGGTCGGCCATGCCGGGAGGGGCAGTGGGACTATCTTCGGAGACAGTATGGTGGGCCTTACTTGCACATGTGTCGGGGAGAGGATTGTTGACCGTGCTTATGACAGAGGGACAATTCTCTTGCCTGGCAAAGAGGGACAGCTGGCTCTGGGAGAGGGAGGCGCAGCTGGGCCCTGTTGCAAGTAAGAAGAGTGGATGCATGTCTGGCAAGGGACATGGTCCGCTTTGCAGTAGCTTCCTTGCGGGCTAGAGAGAGAGAGCATGGCATTGGAAGAGTTACTGAACCGTGCGGGAAAGCGCGATCCAGAAAGCACTGCCTAGCAGGAGAAGCCACCACCAAACAAGGAAACATTGGTCACGCCCAGCCAATCAGTATTGACTAGGGGAGTCCATGTAATACCCCCCTTCGGGTGTGGCTGAGAGGGAGATACGTGTCAGTGGAAGCAACATGGAGCTTGCTGGAGAGCAGAAGTGCGTGACCGTGATCGCTTAACCTGCTGGCGGAGAACCTGCTGGGCAGATACAGGAGAAGACCAGAAAGCCAAGCCAAACCTTTGTGTAGGACACGGGCATACGGATGGTGCCCAAAGGAGGACTCGCGCTGTGCACGGGAGGAGGCCTGGAATACCTTGGCACGGTATGTCCTCAGTGTGTGAGCATTACTATGAAAGTGCAAGCTTGGAGTCAGTGTTGGCATTGCGGCTATCTGCTGCTACGGGCAGAGAGAAGTGAGGGCCGACCCAAGCAGATGTGTGTATCTTGGGAGTCCAGGCTCACTCGGGAGGTGACAGGCACGGAGTCCAGGTTCCTCCGTGGAGGCGGGAGGTGCATGATTTGAGTATTGATGAAGTTGGAGGCCATGCAGCCTGATAGTGGATCAGCTTTGTCAATAAGAGGGACTCAGTCACTAGGATCTCTAGGGAGAGGGTGCATGCCAGTCCAGCAGGCCGGGAAGTCCAGAGGATGCACCGATATCCACCGCAGCAGAGTCAAGGTCTGCCCCTGTCCCCATTCCGCAGCAAAAATGGCCCGCGGCCATCAAGGCCTCACCGACCAGTCTCAACAGTGAGGAAGGGGCTGGGGTCATTAATGTGGGGTCTCCCTCCTTTCAGTACAAGTACGAATCCATTGAGGAAGGTATTGAATATTGGAGATCCGAAGATGAGACGGAATGGGACAGGGGTTCCGAAGCTGGGAGCAGCTCACCAGGCCCTGAGGTTGTCATTGTGCCAGATAAAGAGACTCAAGAGTCAATAGAAAGAGGGGAGCTGGCCCAAAAATTGGGGTTCTGTGAAGCCTACACAAAAAGGGTCCCAGACCTAACCCCACCTACAAACTATGCCCGGGCTCGGGACCAGAATGAGGCGTACAGCTCCCTGATTAGAAGAGAGGAGACCCCTTTTTCTTTGCCTGGGAGAGGTAATAGGAAAACCCTCCCCCGACTATCTCGGATGCAAAGATGGATGCAAGGCAAGGTGGCGATGGAGTACGGATACGATCATCCATATGCTCCCAGGGAGGTCATGTTAAATATTGAAGAGAAAAGGGACTTCTGGTGTGATGAAGCATTATGGGGATTTTCTCTTTGTCCCCATGCCTTTTTGGGATTCACCCAGGACTGACCTCAAAGAAAAATTTGACGCAGTAAAAACACAATGGTTATACGGATGATCTATTTACATTGACAGGGTGGAAATTTGTGGTCCAGAGAGATCGGGCCAGGCCTGGTCCATCCAAGTGCGGGACAGTCAGGGAACCCTTATCAGGGTCCCCCATCCAGAGTATTACATCTAATGGAGTTTTTCACCTACAAAACTGTAACGATAAGGCTGGCTAGCCATCAAAGAATAAAAAAAAATACAATGCTGAATTTTGAAGTTACACAAGTTCAAGTTATTGTCTTTTGTTTAACCACTTAAGCCTCGTAGGATTTGGCTGCTTAAAGACCAGGGAGTATTTTGCAATTCGGCACTGCTTGACTTTAACGGACAATTGCGCGGTCGTGCGACGCTGTACCTAAACGAATTTGACGTTCTTTTTTTCCCACAAACAGAGCTTTCTTTTGGTGGTATTTGATCACCTGTGGGATTTTTTGATCATGCGCTATAAACAAAAAAAGAGCGTCAATTTTGCAAAAATAACAATATTTTTCACATTTTTTTATATGAAATTCCCCCCAAAAAAAATGTAAAAATCTAAATTTTTTAACATTTTCAGCCAATTTGTTTTATGCTACATATGTTTGGTAAAAAAAATCACAAAAAGCGTATTTTGATTGGTTTGCGCAAAAGTTATCGCGTTTACTAACAAAGGGAAAGATTTTTGTCATTTTTGTTGTTTTTTTTAACGCGTAATGGCGGCGATCTGCGATTTTTTTTGCGGTACTGCGACATTGCGGCGGACAGATCGGACCCTTGACTGACATTTTTGACACTTTTGGGGGTACCAATGACATTTCTACAGTAATCAGTGCTATACATATGCACTGTTACTGTAAAAATGACACTGGCAGGGAAGGGGTTAATTTTATTGGAGAGGGAGGGGTTAATGTATGCCTGGTGCTTACTGATGTGTGTTGGGGGAGGTGACTGAGTGACACTGGGACAGATCGCATGTTCAGCTATGAACCCTGCAATCTGTCACTCCTTGTCACTTAGGAGATCCACCTGCTTTGTTTACACAAGCGGGCGGATCTCCAAACTCGATTCCCCGACGATCGGGGAAGAGCAGCGGTGATCGCCGCCGCTCCTCCCCAGGCCCGACTCCCGCTGTGACTGAATACAGCGGGAGCGAGCCTCCGGCGGCGCGCGAGCGCCGCCCACAAGGGAAGGAGTCCAGCGACGTAGGTCTACGTCGCTGGACGGAATCTAGCCACTTTGCCGCAGTACAGTCCCAGTGACTGGTCAGCAAGTGGTTAAAGTTACACAAGTTCAAGTTATTGCCTTTTGTTTAAAAAGAAAACTGGTGTTCTACAGACCGCTTGGCCCATCGGGCCAGGGTCCTAAAGAGGAACTTTAGCCTCACAGATCCCTTGGGCCAACGGGCCAGGATCTCTTGGATTACAAATGTTGTTTTGAGAGACTGCAGAATTTTCAGCTAGAAGGAAAGAAACGGGTGGCCGTTGCAGTGATGGGCGGTGCACCCAGGAAGTCTGGTCTGGGGGAAATGCTCTGAAAGACCCCTTGCATTTCCCTGACTCAGCAGGACTGCAGGCCACTCAGGCTCCAGTGGTTTGCCCTGTTTCCAAAAAGGAGAAGTGTTGTGAGTGACAGCAGGAAGATGCTGTGTTTATCTTCTTCAAGGACTCTGCATAGGTAGTCAGTCACGGCACGGATTCCCCAGGAGGAGGGGGAGAATTGGACCCGGCGTATCAAGCACTGAATAACAGAGAAGTCAGGGAATGGATTGAGAAGGTCGCCCTTGCGAGGAGGGTGTTCTCACTCAACTGTTCAGATAGATAGTCATGTGATGATTATATTGTGAGTGACATGTGACTGACTTTTGTTACAATTTTGTTTTTGATCTTTTTAATCAATTATCTTTAAACCTCAGGAGGGAGGGACAGGCCACATTTTATGCTCACTGATACTGGAACCTGTCTGTCAGGCCTCAGTAGCCAAGAATCACACTGGTCGGGCTAAGTATTCCTTACTAACCATACCTACCTCACAGCCTTGTATATACAGTATCTCACAAAAATGAGTACACCCCTCACATTTTTGTAAATATTTTATTATATCTTTTCATGTGACAACACTGAAGAAATGACACTTTGCTACAATGTAAAGTAGTGAGTGTACAGCTCGTATAACAGTGTAAATTTGCTGGCCCCTCAAAATAACTCAACACACAGCCATTAATGTCTAAACTGCTGGCAATAAAAGTAAGTACACCCCTAAAAGAAGATGTCCAAATTGGGCCCAAAGTGTCAATATTTTTAATGGCCACCATTATTGTCCAGCACTGCCTTAACCCTCTTGGGCATGGAGTTTACCAGAGCTTCACATATTTGACACTGGAGTCCTCTTTCACTCCTTCATGACAACATCACGGAGCTGGTGGATGTTAGAAATCTGGGGCTTCTCCAACTTCCGTTTGAGGATGCCCCACAAATGCTCAATAAGGTTTAGGTCTGGAGACATGCCCGGCCAGTCCATAACCTTTACCCTCAGCTTCTTTAGCAAGGCAGTGGTCAACTTGGAGGTGTGTTTGGGGTGGTTATTATGTTGGAATACTGCTCTGTGGCCCAGTCTGCGAAGGGAGGGGAATCATGCTCTGCTTCAGTATGTCACAGTACATGTTGGCATTCATGGTTCCCTCAATGAACTGTAGCTCCTCAGTGCTGGCAGCACTCATGCAGCCCCAGACCATGACACTCCCACCACAATGCTTGACTGTAGGCAAGACACACTTGTCTTTATATTCCTCACCTGGTTGCTGCCACTTACGCTTGACACCATCTGAACCAAATAAGTTTATCTTGGTCTCATCAGGCCACAGGACATGGTTCCAGTAATCCATGTCCTTAGTCTGCTTGTCTTAAGCAAACTGTTTGTTTGTGGGCTTTCTTGTGGATCATCTTTAGAAGAGGCTTCCTTCTGGGATGACAGCCATGCAGACCAATTTGATGCAGTGTGTGGGGTATGTTCTGAGCACTGACAGGCTGACCCCCCACCCCTTCAACCTCTGCAGCAATGCTGGCAGCACTCATACGTCTATTTCCCAAAGACAACCTTTGGATATGACGCTGAGCACGTGCACTCAACTTCTTTGGTCGACCATGGCGAGGCCTGTTCTGAGTGGAGCCTGTCCTGTTAAACCGCTGTATGGTCTTGGCCACCCTGCTGCAGCTCAGTTTCAGGGTCTTTCCAATCTTCTTATAGCCTAGGCCATCTTTATGTAGAGCAAAAATTCTTTTTTTTCAGATCCTCAGAGAGTTCTTTGCCATGAGGTGCCATGTTGAACTTTCAGTGACCAGTATGAAAGAGTGAGAGCGATAACACCAAATTTAACACACCTTCTCCCCATTCACACCTAAAACCTTGTAACACTTGTAACACTAACAAGTCACATGACACCTGGGAGGGAAAATGGCTAATTGGGCCCAATTTGGACATTTTCACCCAGGGGTGTACTCACTTTTGTTGCCAGCGGTTTAGACATTATTGGCTGTGTGTTGAGTTATTTTGAGGGGACAGCAAATTTACACTGTTATACAAGCTGTACACTCACTACTTTACATTGTAGCAAAGTGTCATTTCTTCAGTGTTGTCACATGAAAAGATAGAATAAAATATTTACAAAAATGTGAGGCGTGTACTTACTTTTGTGAGAGTATACAAAAGGCTGTGAGGTAGGTATGGTTAGTAAGGAATACTTAGCCCGACCAGTGTAATTCTTGGCTACTGAGGCCTGACAGACAGGTTCCAGTATCAGTGAGCATAAAGTGTGGCCTGTCTCTCCTGAGGTTAAGGCTACGTTCACATGTGGGCGTAGCGGATCACGGGCAGAATCACAGCGATTCTGCCCGCGATCCGGAATCATTGCAAATTGCGGGACGCCTGTGCGATGCCCGTAATTTGCAATGGCACCCCAAACGCTGTGCGATGTTGCTGCGATTTCCACCTGCCGAATCGCGGTAACATCACGCAAACAGAATCGCGGGACGCATGATGCCCAAAAGAAGCTCTTGTACCTTTTTTGGGCGTCATGCGTCCCGCGATTCTGTTTGCGTGATGTTAGGTGGAAATCGCGGCAACATCACACAGTTTTTGGGGTGCCATTGCAAATCACGGGCATCGTACAGGCGTCCCGCAATTTGCAATGATTCCGGATCGCGGGCAGAATCGCGGTGATTCTGCCCGTGATCCGCTACGCCCACATGTGAACGTAGCCTTAAAGATAATTGATTAAAAAGATCAAAAACAAATTTTAAAATAACATTACCATGATACAGCTTCTATCAGAGTTCAGTGGTTGCTTTAGATCTACAATATAAATGTGAAGTCGGCTGTCTATTTGGTATTTTCCAGTTCTATAGACATTGATCATTAATTACTGTTTAGTGTCTTTTGGTTGACATTAATTACTATTTTTTTTTTTTTGTATACGGCGAGCTTTCCAGATGCAGGTCCGGCAGGATTACCGGGTGAAAATGTCTTTCTATTACCATTATACAAACATGGAAATTGAACGGTAATTACTGAAATTGGCCCATTGTGGACAATGCTGGCAGGCCTTTCAGAGTAGTAACATATCATTAATGCGGTAATAGCAGCCTTAAATGTACCCCATTGTTACCGAAAATCCCAGCCATTGCCACAGATAATTCAACCCATTTTACTTTAAAAGCTTGTGACCCGCGCTATTATCCGAGGAAGAAAACAGTTTGTTACCGCGCTATTTGTGTGAGGCCGCCGCTTTACCCAATGCGTCCAGACAACAATTCCAATCAATTTATTAATGAAATCTTTGTGTTTATCCTCACAAGGTTCACTTCTTTGATGTACGGAATCTTTAGCATTAAATGAAAATCAGATTTATAAAATGTATTTGAATGTAAAACCAGTATTGTAGATGGGATTGTGTATATCAATGCGATATATTTAATCACGATATAGATGCGAAATGTATACAGCCTATTGATGTGTTTTATATATAAAATTCAGACATTTGTTATAACCAAGTTGTTAATGTGTCAGTAAACTCTAAGGGCCGGTTCACACTAGATGCAGTGCAAATTCACAGCGAATTTGCTGCAGATTCGCACCGCATCAAAATCGCAACCTGTTCATGCAAACTGATTGCGAAGCGTATGTTAGGTGAACGACTTCCCGCAATCAGTTTGCAAAATGCAGCACGAGTTGCAGAATTGGATTGCATGGGTGTGAACAGCCATACCTTCCGATTCTATGGCGGATAAAAAAAAGGGTCTTGCATGAGTTTGGTCTTGAATGCAATGCAAATTCAGCCATATAGTTTATATGTGATCTACACAGCAATGGGGTGTGAATCAAATGCGATGTCTGCCATTGCACTAGTGGGAACTAGCCCTAAGGGCTGGCTCCCACTAGATACAGTGCTGTGCGATTTTATTCTGTATCTAAAACGCATGGACAGTGTTTAAAATGGAAGCCAATGGCCCTATTCCAGTGCAGTGCGTTCCAGTGCAGTCAACAAAAGTTGAACATTTTGAATTTTTCTGTATGGAACGCATCTGAAATGTGGCAAAATGCATTAACCCTAAGAGTAGAAAATATCAGCTCTAAAGACAACTATTTATTTTATTATTTATTTTATTTATTTCAGGTACTTATATAGCGCTGTCAATTTACGCAGCGCTTTTACATATACATTACACATTCACATCAGTCCCTGCCCTCAAGGAGCTTACAATCTAAGCTCCCTAACTCACATTCATACATACAGTACATAGTAGGGCCAATTTTTTTTTTTTTTTATACAGGATCCAATAAACCTACCAGCATGTCTTTGGAGTGTGGTAGGAAACTGGAGTACCCAGAGGAAACCCACGCAGGCACAGGGAGAACATGCAAACTCCAGGCAGGTAGGGTCGTGGTTGGGATTCGAACCAGCGACCCTCCTGTTGCTAGGTGAAAGTGAAACTATCCGCATTCACATCCATACATGTTTAGTAGCACCTTAAAGGCCCCCCCCCCCCCCCATAGGATCTACCACAATCTATCCCTGGGCGGTATTTAGTACATGCTATCACGTTAACACCAATGTGATAGACTATTGGTGCAATTTAGATGGAGGAAGCCCCCATGATGGGGAAATTGAGGCATGGACATACATCTTGCAAGGGTATACAAATTTGTGCCATATGTTTTATGGATTTAAGACCCCACTGATGCTGTCCACCGTATGGAGCACAATTTCAGCCCCTATATATTTCAAGCCTGATCGGTACCTTCACCCGTCCTGCTGTCCTAGGCGCGGCCCGGTGCACACCAAACTAGAGATCGACTGATTATCAGCAAAGCCGATATATCGAAGGCCGATCTGCACTTTCCCCAATATATCGGAATCGGCCACCAAGGTGACCGATATTGCTGATATTTCGGGAAAGTGTTTGTACCGGAGTGATGCCTGCAGCTAGAGGCATCGCCCCGGTACCGGTGTCCATAGCCAACGGTCGGCTGTCTTGTAATGACAACTGATTTGGCTGAGAAGCTGCTCAGCTGTCATTAAAAGGAGCGGGAGGGGACGTCCCACCTCCCGCTGCCTTCCGCGGCTGGCCCGGGTCTCCCGTCTCACCAGTGCAACCTGCCTGCTTGACCGCCGAAGACCCGATCAAAGCCGCATTTGGCTCTGATCGGGTCTCCATGTAAAAACCCGGAAGTGATGTCATGAGTGACATCACTTCCGGGGTACTCGGCGCCAGATTTAAAAAAATGACAGCATTCAAAACAGCTAAACTTGGCGTTTTGAATGCTTTTAAGTGCAGAGGAGGGGTTTGGGGTCTTTTAGACCCCCAGATCCCCCCACAAGAGTACCTGTCAAATAAAAAAAATAAAAAATAATTTTTGTTTTTGTACGAACATATTGGCCAATATCGGCTGATACCGATAGGTATTAGCCAAAATATCGGTATCAGCAACGAAAAACCGTTATCAGTCTGTCACTACACCAAACCCATCCCCACCGGTGTTTTCCACATTGTCAAGTGGATTTTGGCTGCTGTATGGTGCAGTTAGCTGCTTTCTGTCCAGGCTCGAAAATCAAATACGAAAGGTTCTCTATGATATGTAATGGTGAGAACACTTATGACTATTTTTCACAAACGAATGTTGTTTTTCTATGATATGACACTCACGTATTGTATGGTACATCTTCTTTTATCATGTATTTTTCTTAAGTTTGTAGAAACAATTTAGCCAACTGATGGTCCCTGATGAAGCAACCGATGAACAGTATATGCCGTGAAACGCGTTGGAACCGCCTAAAAATGTTTCTCAACACACTAAGCAATCATAGTTTGTATTGATGCTGATGGAACCTCTGTGTTTATATGTCTATTCTCTTTATGAGAAATTTAAACTCTGTATTATGAATAAATCTGTTCACCACCCTGTGACAACTCCATATCCTTTAAAGTCCTATTTTTTGGAGTGAGATATAGGAAGGTCAACTTTGACCTCTCCTTGCTTTTATGGTTTTGCATTAACTCTAAGTTCACACTTCTGCGTGTGGCTGCGGGTGCAACCCCCCCTCCCCCGCAGTGAAAACGCACTGCTTCGCGGAATTGCGCAGGGCTGCCATTCATTCTGAAGTGCACTCTCACACCACATGTTAAAACGCAGTGTTTGTGCGGGTGCAGGAACCACAGGGAAATCACATGATCAAAAAGACCATGCAATTTCTCTGCGGGCCGCATTTTTGAAAAGGTGCATGCACCCTTTTTTTTAGCAGAAATGCAGGTATGGCAGCCCATAGAAATGAATGGGCTGCCATGCCTGCGCAAACAAGGGCCACAAACACTCAGAGATGTGAACCTAGGTTAAAATGGCACCAGAACACACGTCTTCAATTGAGATAAAGGATCAAAGAGGGGAAAAACACTGGAACGCATCAAAAATGCGCATGCAGAAACGCATATGGAATGCAGAAATTGTGGTGTGAACCGGACGTAAGGGTAGATCTAAATGTTTATCTAAATCTATCTTTCCTCTGAAGCCCAGTCCACATTCAGAAGTAAATGACAGGCGGTGGGAAGGCAATCTGACTCCTCCACACCACCGGTTTAACCCCTTTTTTGTCGACAAACCCACCACAACTGCGCGCCTGACGTCGGGTAGATTTGGCCACGGTGGGTAAACTGAGGTATCATAACCCTGGCATGTAAACATCCCCATTCATTGACTATTGCAGCTTAAGGGGGAGTGGAGTGGAAGTGGAGTCAGCCGATATTCGCCAGGGACCCCATCACAGGGATATGTACTTAGCTGCATCCTGGTCTAGCACTACAGAGCGCGAGTCAGGTAGGCACCAAGAAGTAGGACAGGAGCAGGCTGGTGTATTGTGGAGAGCTGTGGAGCAGAATGATTAACAAGGAACAATCCAGAGGTCATGGCTGGATGTGGACATGGTAAACGGGATACTAGCCAGAGGTCAGGGCAGGCAATGGAAACAGAAAACCAGGATACTGGCTAAGGATCAGGGCAGGCAGAAAACACAGATAACCAGGATACTAGCTAAAGGTCAGGGCAGGCAATAGACACAGATAACTAGGATTCTAGCTAGAGATCAGGGCAGGCAGTGGACACAGATAATCAGGATACTAGCTAAAGGTTTAGGGAAGGCAATGGACACATATAACCAGGATACTAGCTAAAGGTTAGGGCAGGCAGCAGACACAGATTACCAGGATACTAGCTAAAGGTCAAGGCAGGCAGCAGACACAGATAATCAGGATACTAGCTAGAGGTCAGGGCAGGCAGCAGACACAGGTAACCAGGATACTAGTTAAAGGATAAGGCAGGCAGCAGACACATATAACCAGGATACTATCTAAGGGCTAGGGCAGGCAGCAGACACAGATAACCAGGATACTTGCTAGAGGTAAGGCCAGGAAGCAGACACAGATAACTAGGATACTAGATAGAGATCAGGAAGGCAGTGGACACAGATAACCAGGATACTAGCTAGAGATCAGGACAGGCAGCAGACACATATAACCAGGATACTATCTAAGGGTTAGGGCAGGCAGCAGACACAGATAACCAGGATACTAGCTATAGGTCAGGGCAGGCAGCAGACACAGATAACCAGGATACTAGCTAGAGGTTAGGGCAGGCAGCAGACACAGGTAACCAGGATACTAGCTAGAGGTCAGGGCAGGCAGCAGACACAGATAACCAGGATACTAGCTAAAGGTCAGGGCAGACAATAGACACAGATAACCAGGATACTAACTAGAGGTCAGGGCAAGCAGCAGACACAGATAACCAGGATACTAGCCTGAGGTCAAGGCAGGCAGCAGACACAGATTACCAGGATACTAGCTGAAGGTCAGTGCAGACAATAGACACAGATAATCAGGATACTAACTAGAGGTCAGGGCAGGCAATGGACACAGATAAACAAGATACTAGCTAGAATTCAGGGCTGACAGTGGACGTGGATAACCAGGATATTAGCTAAAGGTCAGGGCAGGCAGCGGACATGGTTAACCAAGAAACATAGCCAGAGGTCAGGGCAGGCAGAGAACAGTTACTTACTTAGAGATGCTGCTAAAAATAGCACCTACTCACCTACAGGATGACAACACTAAGCCACTAACCTTTCAATTAGCAGCAGTGTTGTCAGCCTGCTGTGTGAGCTTCTTCAGTTTGAAGTTGTGCTGCCTGATAGACCTGATACCTGAGGTACAGGTATAGTATGGGAAGGCCCTAAAGTTCACACTGTGTATACAGTGCTAGCCAGGAAAATATTCAGACCTGTGGGCTCATAACTGCCATCACCTTCTGCATTCACAATAGTGTTACTATCTATCTATCTATCTATCTATCTATCTATCTATCTATCTATCTATCTATCTATCTATCTATCTATCTATCTATCTATCTATCTATCTATCTATCTATCTATATATCTATATATCTATCTATCCGTCTGTTAAGTTGGATAATCTATATGATGATAAATACAATCAGAATAGCACATAAAAGTATTTTGTTCCGTCCCTTTCTATTTTCCAGGCTTCCTGTGACTTCTTTCTCCATGAAGAGTTGATATTGGCGGCGCTCCCACAATAATCTGTGACTCCACAGCGAAGTGAACAACGGTGTGTGAGAAATTCAGTTATCTTCGCTCCCCCCCCCCCCCGCACCCTCCCCGGTGCTGCGGTTAGAAAAGGGATCATTTTGGGCTCCTCAATCTCCTTTTTCGACAGCCAAATAGGTGTTGGTTAAGAATGATTTTTTAATTTCTTTTATGTGTCCACCTGCTAGCGAGGATCTGAATGAATGCACCTAGTGACTTCCCCCCGGGGAGATAATGAGATGCTTGGACCATTAGTTTCAAGTGGCCGCTTATGTGAACTGCTGGAATCGGCATTAATTGCCGCGGCAAATATGGCCCTGACTGTATTGTGCGCATTTGTCTGCGGCGACCTTTGCTCCCCTGTAACCAATGCCATGCAATCTCTTATTTTGTCAGCTGCCTCTGACATGTGTAGTCTGATTGCCATACCACATTACCATATCATTACTTTTCTCTGGCCCCCGAACACCAAAGGAGTTAATTACAATCTCAGTTGAGATATGAACAGAAGGATGGTCTATTGAATTAGCACCAGGCATGAACTTCTCTGTGCACGTCCATTCTGACATGGGAGATATGAATGCAAACTCCTATTTTGCAAAAAAAAAAAATTTATAAAAAAAAAAAAAAGACCACCTAGGTCAGCTATAGATATTGCAATGATTTTAGCAAACCTATTTGCTAATACTTACCTGCTTCCTTCCTGTACATACTGATGAAGGCCATTTTAACACTTGCTGAAATCTTTCAAAATGAGTTTTGCTGTTTCTAGAGCCATATGACCAGCAACTGTTTTGTGATAAAAAAAAAGATAAAAACATACAAATTGCAGCTCTAGTTTTATGTTGTAAATGTAGTACATAGAGACCCCAATGTATTAGGCTCCGTTCACATGGCGTTTTGGGGCGTTTTGGGGCGTTTTTCTGCTCTAGGATCAGCTCTCAAAACGCCCAACAAGACAAAACCTATTCATTTCAATGGCCCCTGTTCACATCTGAGCGTTTTGACGTTTTAAGCAAAATGCCCAACGCTCAAAAAAGTACATGAGCTTCTTTTTAGGCAGATTACAGGCGTTTTTATTTTTTTCCATTGGTCACTAGTCAACCTAAAAATACCTGCACAAAAACGCCTGTAAAAACGCCTGTAAAACGCCCATAAAAACGCCTGAAAAAACGCCTAAGGCTGCATTCACACTTGAGCGTAGCGCTTTCGCACGTTTTTTACCATGATTTTTACCGCGATTTTACCGCGATTTTCAGGCGTTTTTGGAGGCAGGCATTGACATCTATCAAAACCGCTGGTAATCAGCCCAAAAAGAAACTCATGTACTTTTTTCAGCTACAGGCGTTTTGCAAAACGCTCAGATGTGAACAGGGGCCCTTTAAATGAATGGGGTTTTACTTGTTGGGCGTTTTGGAACGTTTTTTTTGAGCGTTTTTGGAGCTGAAAAACGCTCAAAAACACCCAGGTGTGAATGGAGCCTAAAAAACGCCTGTAAATAGCAACGCCAAGATGTGAACGTAGCCTTACTTTCTCAAACCAATAGCTTACCTCTTTTCTATTTTTTGGACAGGTAAGGACAGCTGACTGCCCACAGTATACAGTATATACCTCATTACTTTGACGTTTCATTCCGGGGTTATGGCAGTAGCTAGCTGCCATAACCCTGGTATAATTCTTTTCTGTGATAAAAATTATTCGAGCGACTGCACGGTGGTATTTGTATGCCTCTGCGGTTTATATTTTTTTCACTATATGATTCTGATGTCTCTTTCTGGCACATCGCTCCGTTGGAAATTCTGAAGAATCATTTGATAAACTTCCCAAATTCCACATCTATGTGCCAGAAAGAGACATCAGAATCGTCGCTGTCATCACTTTCTGTACCTGATGAGGAATTTTCCCACTAATCGCTATCGCTCAGCTCTTCAAATAACTCTGTTTCGCTGTCGCCGTTTTCCAGTTCGTCTAAAAGCGCTTTTGCGCAAAAAAACTTCATTTGAGCGACAGGCGTCCCACAATTCTGTGTGCACTATTTTACCGCGATTCGTCAGGCGACAACTGCGGCAAAAACGTGGCATGATTGGAGTGCCATTGAAAATGACGTAGATCGGAAGCGCGTCCTGTGATTTGCGGTGATTGCGCCCGCGATCCAGAATGCCTAGATGTGAACGGAGCCTTACAGCAAACTCGGCTGTCATTACAAGGAGCGAGAGAGGATGACCCCCCCCTCCCACCGCCTTCCCGCCGCCGTCCCGGGCAACCATCCTGCACGGCCGCCGAACACCCAATCAAAGCCGCATTCGGCTTTGATCGGGTCTCCACGTAGAAACCCAGAAGTGATGTCATGACATCACTTCAGGGTACTCGGCGCCAGATTACTTAGCGTTTTGAATGCTTTTAAGTGCAGAGGAGGAGTTTGGGGTCTTTTAGCCCCCCAGATCCCTCCACAAAAGTACCTGTCAAGTGATAAAAAAAAAAAAAAATTAAATGTACAAAAATATCGGCCAATATCGGCCGATACCGATATTCAATGGCCAAAATATCGGTATCGGCAACAAAAAACGATATCGATCGATCACTAATTAGAACCCCTGTACGATTTATACAGCTACATTGGAGAGATTAATCCTCACTTCCTGTCCCACAGGAAGTTAGGTAAAGTCTGCAAAAGGAACAGATATGGAATTAAAAATCTTTTATTTCAAAATGTGCTACTTTTTTTAATTCTTTAATTCTCTTGAGTGTTAAAATTTCAACATTTGGAACATGTGCTTCTTTTTTCTCTTCACTGGGGATGACATTATTACTGTAATGAGCAAACATTATAGACAGGTGTGAAGAAATGCTGTAAAGTAAGAATGCTTTCAAAAATATAATTTTAATTGTTCATTTTTTATCAATTTACAAAATGCAAAGCGAACAGAAGAAAAATCAAAATCAATATTTGGTGTGACCACCCTTTCGGCTTCAAACCAGAAATCAGCATCAATTCTTCTAGGTACACTTGCACACGGTTTTTGAAGGCACTTGGCAGTCAGGTTGTTCCAAACATCTTAGTGAACTAACCACGGATCTTCTGTGGATGTCGGCTGCCTCAAATCCTTCTCTCTTCATGTGATCCCAGACGGACTTCATGGTGTGGAGATCAGGGCTCTGTGGGGGCCAAACCATCACTTACATAGTTACATAGTATGGTTGAAAAACGACAGAAGTTTATCTAGTTCAACCAATAAAAAAAATCATACAATCCCATATACACAATTCTATACCCACAGTTGATCCAGAGGAAGTTGAGAAAACCCCAGCAAAGCATGATCCAATTTGCTTCAGCAGGGACAAAATTCCTTCCTGATCTCCTTAGAGGCAATCAGGTATTCCCTGGATCAACTTTACCTAAAAATATTAGTACCCATTTATATTATGTACATTTAGGAAAGAATAGAGTTTTTTTTTTTTTTAAAGCAATCTAGTGAGCTGGCTAGAACACCTCTGGAGGGAGTCTATTCCACATTTTCACAGCTTTTACGATGAAGAAACCTTTTTGTATTTGGACATGATATCTGTTTTCCTCTAGACATAAAGAGTGCCCCCTTGTCCTCTGTGATGACCTTAAAGTGAATAACTCAACACCAAGTTCACTATATGGACCCCTTATGTATTTATACATGTTGATCATATCCCCCTTAATCTCCTCTTCTCAAGAGAGAATAGATTAAGTTCCTCTAATCTTTTCTCATAGCTGAGCTGCTCCATGCCTCTTATCAGTTTGGTTGCCCTTCTCTGCACTTTCTCCAGTTCCCCAATATCCTTTTTGAGAACGGGTGCCCAAAACTGAACTGCATATTCCAGGTGAGGTCTTACTAATGATCTTTACAGGGGCAAAATTATACCTCTCTCTCTGGAGTCCATGTCTTTCTTAATACAAGAAAGGACTTTGCTTGCTTTGGAAACCGCAGCTTGGCATTGCATGCTATTATTAAGCTTAGGATCTACCAAAACACCCAGATCCTTCTCCACTATGGATTCCCCCAGTTCTCTCTCCCCCCCTCCCAAGTATGTATGATGAATGCATATTCTTAGCCCCCAAGTGCATAACTTTACATTTATCAACATTAAACCTCATTTGCCACATAGTTGCCCAATGAAACAGTGCATTGAGGTCGGCTTGTAAGTTGGAGACATCCTGTAAGGAAGTTATTCCACTGCAAAGCTTGGTGTCATCTGCAAAGACTGAAATGGTACTTTTAATCCCAGACCCTATATCATTTATAAAGATATTAAAAAGTAAGGGTCCCAACACTGAACCCTGGGGTACACCACTGATAACCTTAGACCATTCAGAGTAAGAATCATTAACCGCTACTCTCTGAATTCTATCTTTTAGCCAATTTTCTATCCATTTACAAACCGATCTTTCCAAGCCTGTAGACTTTACCTTACACATTAGCCGTGTGTGGGGAACTGTGTCAAACGCTTTTTCAAAATCCAAGTATACCTCGTCCACAGCCACCCCTCTGTCCAAGGTTTTACTTACCTCCTCATAAAAAGAAATCAGGTTTGTTTGACAACTTCTGTCTTTCATGAATCCATGCTGTCTGTTGCCTAAAATATTTTTTTCCAGCAAGAACTCTATGTGAACTCTAAGATCTATGTGGTCTTTTATTAAACTCTGTAGTATCTTTCCCAACCACAGAAGTTAAACTAACAGGTCTATAGTTACTTGGCAAATACTTTGATCCCCTTTTAAATATAGGCACCACATTGGCCCTATGCCAATCCAGTTGTACTATTTACCACTTAATATGGTCCTTAGCGAGTCCCTAAGAATTAGAAACAAAGGCTTTGAAATGACAGAGCTCAATTCTTTTAGGATCAGTTGGTATATGCTATCCGGTCCCAGTGCTTTATCCACATTTATTCTGTCTAAATATTTCTGGACCATGTCACCTTTAGACATTTTGGATCATTTGGGGCTGTGTCAATACAATTCCCCTTATGGACATGAACTCCCCCATGCTCCTTTGTATACACAGAGCTGAAGAAAGTGTTTTAATAAATTTGTCTTCTCTTTTTCCCCAGTCACCCACTCCAGATTATTTTATAAAGGGCCTACATGCTCAGACCTAACGTTTTTGCCATTAATATATTTGAAGAATTTTTGGGGGTTTGTCCTACTATCTTTTGCAATCTGTCACTCGTTTTGAATTTTCACGTCCTTGATTTCCTTTTTACATATTCTGTTATATTCTTTGTAACAATTAAACGATGATAGTGTTCCTTCATTTTTAGTTTTTAAAAGCTCTTTTCTTATTATTTATAGCTTTTTTAACTTTGGCCGTGAGCCATAGGTTTTATTTTTAGCCTTTTAAGCTTATTGCCCATGGGAAAATACTTTGCAGTGAGTTTGCATAAAGTCTTTTTGAAGAATTCACATTTATGTTCTGTGTTCATTGGTGCCAAAAATTTTCCCTCCCAGTCTAAGTCTTGGAGAGCAGCCCTCATCCTTGGAAAACTTGCTGCTCTCTTAAAGTGAAGTGTTTTTTTATTTCTTGTATGTGTTTATTGCTTACAGCTAACATTAAATGGAATCTGGAGTACACTTCTGGATTTGTTAGACATGTAAATATATTTTTTGTAGATAATCTAGAAAAAAATTTAGCAACAACAATAGGGGAGAGTGAAATTCCTAACCCTTTTGCTGCCACCGAAATATAGCATGCATAGGCAGCAGCAGGGGGTTCACACTCACTCCCAACTGCTGCAGTAGCCAGAAATGTGTGTAAATCTGACAAGCTGACTGTCAGCTGTCATCAGGTGGAAGCAATTGAGTGGCTTCACAGCTGCTTGGTCACATCCATGCACCTCCAGCAGTACAGAGCTTCCCTTCTGCATGGGTCTCTGGCATGTTTCTGGTGTTTCAGAGTTTGAGTTGAGAGTGTATGGGTGATTTTGATCATTTTTGTAAAGCGTTTTTGAGTTCTGCCATTTTTTTTATTAGACAATAGAGAAAACTATCATCAGCTTCATAATTTTTTGCTTTGGTTATCAGCTTTTCATCCTTTTATTATTTATTATTATTATTATTTATTCATTTATTTTTTAAAACTTTTTTTGTACGGGGTTAAAGGTTATGGTTAGGGGTTTATTTACCTATTTATTATTCATTTACTTATTTTTATTTATTTATTTTGTTAGGTTAAGGAATAGGGGTTATTGTTAAGGGTTAATATTAGGGGTTGGGGTTAGGGTCATTTTATTTATTTTTCTTAATATTTAATTCTTTTTATTATTATTTATTTATGAATTTTTTATTATTATTTATGTATTTTTATTATTCTTCTTTATTTTTACTTAATTATTGCATTTAAGCAGAAAAACACTCAGAACCGTGCAACAAAACACGCTAAAACACCTAAAGCCAAGCCAATCAGGGGCTTCCATGTATTTCTAAGTAACAAAAAAGGGGGTTAGGGTTAGGGGTTATTTTTAAGGGTTAATATTGGGGTTAGGGGTTGGGGTTAGGGTCATTAAATCTGTTTTTATTACTATTTATTTGTGATTATTACTATTTATTTATGAATTTTATTATATACTTACTTATTTATTAATTTATTATTAGTTATTTTTATTTATTTACTTATTTATTAATTTATTATTAGTTATTTTTATTTATTTATTATTGCACGCCCTAGGCCCAGATGTAGGCAGCGATCTACGTTAATGTCACTTTGCTTACACTGGCCACCTGTCTGCAGTACATTGCGGGCCGCTGGTCGGGAAGTGGTTAAACAGATATTGAGAAACTCACTCACCACCTGTTAAATGCCCTCTGAAAAGCAACCTGCAATGTGAAGTGGATTGGCTATGTTAGCTGCACGTATGAACAAGGCGCAACCGTAATATCTCAGATTGTGCACTCATAGAACCAACGGTACGCATTCCCATCAATCAGAGTTTTTAAACCACTTAAGGACTGGAAGGTTTTGCCCCCTTAATGACCAGGCCATTTTTTGTGAAAAAATACCCAAATACAATCAATCTCCTTTTTTCCCCACAAATAGAGCTTTCCTTTTGTTATATTTGATGACCTCTGCAATTTTTATTTTTTGCACTATAAACAAAAAAAAGAGTGACAATTCTGAAAAAATATATATATATATTTTTCACATTCTGCTATAAAACATTCCCAAAAAAATGTAAAAATGTAATTTTTTTCATCATTTTAGGCCAGTTTGTATTCTGCTACATATTTTTGGTTAAAAAAATCCCAATAAGCGTATTTTGGGCAAAAGTTATGGCGTCTACAAACTAGGGGAATATTTATGTCATTTATATTTATTTATTTATTTATTTAATTTTTTTAAAGGTATTTTATTAATGCAAATACAAGGTACATAACAGCCAGCAAACATTGGCAACAATGCAGATACAAAAGACAGTAGGTATATAATATAGACAGCCGCATAATAACCACACAGTTATTAGAAATGCGAATCATAAGAAACTATCTCAGGACTGCACTATAAAACAGAACCCCTCTCCCCTCCCGTCCCCCAACCAACCAACCTATTTATTTATTTTTTTACTAGTAATGGCGGCGATCTGCGATTTTTAGCGGGACTGCGACATTGCGGCGGACAGATTGGATCCCGAACTGAAATTTTTGACACTTTTGGTGGGACCAGTGACATTACTACAGTAATCAGTGATAAAAATATGCCCTGCTACTGTACTAATGACACTGGCAGGGAAGGGGTTAACACCAGGGGCGATCAAAGGGTTAAGTGCGTCCCTAGGGGGTGCTTTCCATCTGTGTGGGGGATGGGCTTGCTGGATGAACACAGAGACTTGTATTCCTAAATAGGAGGAACACAGGATCCTTGTGTTCATCACTGACAGAACGGTGGACTGGTGTGCTTACATGGGCAGACCGCCGTTCTGTCTCCACACGGAGCGATTGCGGGTGCCCAGCGGACCCGCTGATTGGTTCCCCTGTGACCAATCAGCACGCGTGCGCCCCCACTAGCTGCCTCGCGAAGCCACGTACAGGTACACCGTTTTATGGGACAGAGCCGACCTGCCGCAGTAAAAGTACACCGGCTGGTCGGAAAGGGGTTAAACAGCGTCACAGAGAAGGAATCTGATGTAGAAAATGTAAAAGTTTCAACCCGAGAAAAAAATATTAATGATCTGAATTGTTTATTTTCTTCTCACTCAATAGCTACACGGCAGCCAAGTGAACCGTTCCGGGCATCCAATCACTGTGCTGCGTGGATGGCGTACGTGGCTTGTGTACATGAAATGCCGTTAATAGCGATGTCACCAATGATACTCAGACTGCTTACAAAAATATTTACCCAGGCCGATCGTTTATTGGAAACACGATGAACTTTGTCATAATAAACACTTCGGGAACAATATGGAGATCGTTACCATTTTTGTCTCATCAGTTACTGGAATATTCTATGCTTAACCACTTCAGCCCCGGAAGATTTTACCCCCCTTCCTGACCAGGCCCTATTTTGCGATTCGGCACTGCGTTACTTTAATGGACAATTGCGTGGTCGTGCGACGCTGTACCCAAAAATAAATTTACGTCCTTTTTTTCCCACAAAAAGAGCTTTCTTTTGTTGGTATTTGATCACCTGTGCGATTTTTATTTTTTTTTGCGCTATAAACAAAAAAAAAAAAACAATATTTTTCACATTCTACTATATGACATTCCCCAAAAAAATTAATTTAAAAATCAAAATTTTTAACATTTTAGGCCAATTTGTTTTTTGCTACATATTTTTGGTAAAAAAAACCCGCAATAAGCGTATTTTGATTGGTTTGCGCAAAAGTTATCGCATCTACTAACTAGGGGAAAGATTTAAGAGTGACAATTCTATAAAAATATATATTTTCACATTCTGCTATAAAACATTCCCCAAAAAAAATGTAAAAATCTAATTTTTTCTATCATTTTAGGCCAATTTGTATTCTGCTACACATTTTTGGTTAAACAAAATCCCAATAAGCGTATTTTGCGCAAAAGTTATTGCGTCTACAAACTAGGGTAAGATTTAAGTCATTTATATTTATTTATTTTTTTATTTTTACTAGTAATGGCGGCGATCTGTGATTTTTAGCGGGACTGCGACATTGCGGCGGACAGATCGGACCCCTAACTGACATTTTTGACACTTTTGGGGGGACCAGTGAAATTACTACATTACTAAAAAAAATATGATGTCCTTTTATTCCCACAAATAGAGCTTTCATTTGGTGGTATTGATCACCTCTGCAGTTTTTATTTTTTGCGCTGTAAACAAAAAAATAGCGACAACTTTGAAAAAAAAAAAAACAATATGTTTTACTTTCTGCTATAAAACATATCCAATACAAAAGTGTAAAAAATATAATTTCCAACATGTATTCTGCTACATATTTTTTGTATAAAAAAAATCCCAGTAAGCGTATATTGATTGGTTTGGGCAAAAGTTACAGCAACTACAAACTATGGGATAGTTTTGCAATTATTATTTTTTTTTTAACAGTAATAGCGGCGATCTGCGATTTTTAGTAGGACTGCGAAA
The DNA here is from genome assembly GCF_965119305.1 of Pelophylax lessonae. Taxonomy (NCBI): domain Eukaryota; kingdom Metazoa; phylum Chordata; class Amphibia; order Anura; family Ranidae; genus Pelophylax; species Pelophylax lessonae. The sequence goes on along the minus strand of NC_138775.1, from coordinate 265,280,571 downwards.
TTGCGGCATACAAATTGGACACCTAACTGACATTTTTTTGGGGGACAAGTGACACTAATACAGTAATCAGTGCTAAACAAAAAATGCACTGTCACTGTACTAATGACACTGGCAGGGAAGGGGTTAATATCAGGGCCGATTAAAGGGTTAAATGTGCCCCTAGGGCAGTTATGGCGAAGCTTGGCACCCCAGATGTTTTGGAACTACATTTTCCATGATGCTCATCTACACTGCAGTGCATGAGCATCATGGGAAATGTAGTTCCAAAATATCTGGGGTGCCAAGGTTCGCCATCACTGCCCTTGGGAGTGCTTTCCAACTGTGTCGAAGGGTGGCTTAACTGAAGGAAGACAGAGATTTGTGTTCCTGATTGTCATTTTTGGTGAGATACTCCCAATAGGAACACGTGTAAAGGGATTGGATTCCTCATTAGAGCCCTGCAGCTGCCACAGCTGATAGATAATTATGAAACCACTCTCATTTGACCCACTCAGCACAGAGGCACAGAGGAACAAACAATGATTTCTTCAGAATAACAAAAGGTAGGAATCTGCAACACAGTTTGTTATAATCCCTGCAATGTACAGAGATCCCCCAGAGGGGAACGTTTTTTTCTCAACAAAAGTGGAGTTAGGCTTTAAAACTGAACTCCAGGGAAATATAAAATACACAAATCAATGCAGCTCTGCTATGAATTAATAATCTATTTTTTTTTAAATACAAGCAGTGTAAGTACCCGAGTGTCACCTGGTATTATCCTTTTGCAGTCCCTGTACCGCAGAGCTAGAGTATGAGAGGAAGAAGCAGCACAAGGAGCCAATAAGTTCATGTGCTGACTACAAGCATGCTGATAGGAGGAGAGATCAGTGGGACAGAGAGATGAGGTCATTATTGTGCTGCTTCTCCTTTCACCAACCAGTCACCACCTGGGCTCAGAAGAAGTGGATTGAATGATACTGGGCATCAGACTGAGGACATCTAGTGACAGAAAAACAGTACTGCGGGGGAAATATTCTGAATTGAAGTTTAATATTGTAGCAAAAGTTGGTTTTGTTATTTGATCTAATTGGCCTATTCATTTTTATTTTATTTTTGGCTGGAGTTCTGGTTTAAGCAGTCTAAAAAAGAAGATAACTTAGTATGACAGACAAAAGTTTGCAGTACTATTTTGCTCCAGTTTTCTACAAGTTTCTCCCTCTTAGACAGATGTACTATTCAAATCTGTCGGAGTTAATAGCAGAACACAGCTAGATCCCCTTAACTCCTTGTAGTATAAGGCCCTTAATGCTGGGATTATTATAGGAAGTACTTGAATTAAACACTTAAGATGCATAAGAATCCCCGGTCGCTGTTCTGATTATATTCTCTATTATAAAGGAAACAAGTAGAAAAACCCCCAACGCGTTTTTTTTTTTTTCCTTTTAAATTTTCAGTATTTTAATGCTGAGATATTTTCCCGACCACACTTGAATTTTCGGATCGTATGAACGATATGAGCTCTGCCGCTGGGACAAGACACTTCAATGGCTCATAATTCCATGTCAGCAGTTTGACTATTTGGATCAAGTCAACTACAAACCCCATGACAGTTTTTTTGTTTGTTTTTCTTGTGGGGTCACCTCTTTACAGTCTATAGCACACCCTCCTCTAGGATAAGTGTCTAGTATGGATGTTGAGGGGAATCCCAGCTTACAAATGGAATGAAGTGGCTGGGAAATGTCATTTAGTGGCAAGTTAAATATTATTATTTCAGCAGTCAGAGGCAGTAGTGCCCTAGACCTCATACTGCGGGCAGTGGTGTATTTAGGTTTTGTGCTGCCCTAGGCCTGACTAAGTTTGTGCACCCCCTAATTTAAATATGACCCACCCCTTCCTGTAAAGGTCACACCCCTTCCTGTTTATGACCCGCCCTGTCATCTGTACACCACAGACCACAACCACAGTCTATCTGTGCCCATCATCATAGCCTTATCAGTTCCCATAAGTTCAGCCTCATCAGTGCCACCTCATTACTGTTTATCAGTGCAGCATATCAGTGTGGCCCCATCAGTGGCCATCAGAACAGCCCCATCAGTGGCCACCAGTGTAGCCTATCAATACCCATTAGTGCAGCCTATCATACCGGCAGGTAGCAGTGTGGCTGCTTTATGGGGGTGCCAGACTGATTTGCCTCCTGGACCCTGCCCTCTAGCCCAATTCGCCCCATAATACTGGCACTATTCTAAAACTGTAGTGCAAGCCGGCGGGGAACGTTTTCGCGTGGGAAATCAAAAGAGTAGGACCGCACTCAAGGATAAGATAAAATCAATGATATCCTTTATTCCTCATGGATAAATTCGTACAGACAGTGCATCAAAAAGACATGCCAGGGTGACGCGTTTCACGATACAGATGATCGCTTACTCATAACCAGTAAGCGATCATCTGTATTGTGAAATGCGTCAACCTGGCATGTCTTTTTGATATCATTGATTTCATCTTATCCTTGAGTGCGGTCCTACTCTTTTGATTTTCAACTATTGCGGATGACGGGTCCGACCTGCACCAGGATTAACGCCTCACCTGAGTGGCTTTCTCCCTCTTGTTTCCTTTTCGCGTGGGAGACAGGAGGAGACTGGTTTTTGCCTAGGCCAAGATGCAGCACTGACTGCGAGGTATACAGCTTTGGAGCTGTAGTTTGTTTTCCTCATAGGGTCTCCCCTACAATCCATCGCAGACCCTTATCAAGGATAAGTGACTGGTATGGATGTTTAGGGGAATCCCGCCACTTCGCATACAAACAAAATGAAGTAGCTGGCTGTGAAATGTCATTTAGCAGCAAATTAGGTGTTTTTTTTCCAACAGCCAGAGGCAGAAGTGCTCTGGATCTCATATAGGATATATTCAACTATGGAACTGTTAATTAAGGGTAATTACATTTTCAAAAAGAGATCTGGGGACACCCTACCGACCACACCCTCTTTTATTGAGGGTGGGATAGGTGCAGAGCAGGGGGTGGGGATAATAGCGGCATGCGCCACAATGTTGGGTGTGGCCAAATTGTGCTAACAATTAAGGGGGTCTAAATCGGATATTTACTCTCAGAATAAACTTCCCTCCTAATCCAACCTGGTATGGATGTTGAGGGGAATTCCAGCCACTTCGCATACACACAAAATGAAGTGGCCGGGAAATGTCATTTAGTGGCAAATTCGTTTTGTTTTGTTTTTTAACAGCCAGAGGCAGCAGTGCCCTGGATCTCATATTGGAGATATTTTTATTTATTTTATTTCAGGTACTTACTGTATATAGCGCTGTCAATTTTACGCAGCACTTTACATATACATTGCACATTCACATCAGTCCCTGCCCTCAAGGAGCTTTCAATCTAAGGTCCCTAACTCACATACATACACAGTAGGGCCAATTTGTTTATACAGGATCCAATTAACCTACCAGCATGTCTTTGGAGTGTGGAAGGAAACCGGAGTACCCGGAGGAAACCCACGCAGGCACAGGGAGAACTCCAAACTCCAGGCAGGTAGTGTCGTGGTTGGGATTCGAACCAGCGACCCTCGTGCTGCTAGGTGAAAGTGCTAACCACTACACCACTGTGCTGCCCATTCAACTACGGAACTGCAATTAAGGGTGATTCGATTTTCAAAAAGAGATCTGGGGACACCCTACCGACCACACCCTCTTTTATTGGGGGTGGGATAGGAGCAGAGCAGGGGTTGGGGATAATAGCAGCATGCACCACATTGTTGGGTGTGGCCAAATTGTGCAGTAGAGTTAAGGGGGCCTAAATCGGATATTTACTCTCGGAAAAAACTTCCCTCCAATCCAACCCTCCTCCCCTCCTCTAAAATAGAGCTGTTTTTTTCTTCATGAAAAATGTGTGGCCCTGCCCCTCCATGCACATCATTTGCCTAGGTGTAATGTTCTGGTACCTCTGGTACACTTATTCCACTTTTCACTTCAGTGTATGCATCCCACCATTCTCTTCTGGTAGGTGCGCATACACCTTTAAGACCGATGCTGTCATCACTGAGCGCCGCAGAGCGGCTATTTCAACCGCCGGCGTTCTCACTCACATGTTCGTTCAACCTGCCTTGAAGCTCATATGCTTACAAGCGTACCTCGCTGTCGGAACCTCGCTGCTGATCCCTGTATCCCGCTACCGGTTCACTCGCTCATACCGAACCTCTCTGCTACTGCTTGCTATTAGTGATAAGTACCCCGCAGGGGAATCCTCCATAACCTTCCTACTAAGCTTACACTATCTAGCTCTGCATATTAAGGACTGTAACTATCATCTGCACTGTTGTTTTAGATTGCTAGCTCTTGAGCCTACTAACATCTATCCTTGCACTGGGTTAGTCTCTCCTGTATGTCATCTGTTGTCCTACCACCTACTACCATACATGATTGCTAACCTATCTGCATCCTACCTGTTACCATCTATACTCTCATGAACATTTCTCTCAAGTGCTGTTCACCTATTTGTCACTGTTCATACCTGTCTCTTCAACTCATCACCACTATACTGCTATATACATCTATCACTCCAGGAACATCTTATTGAGTGTGTATATTTGTATGCTGAATCAGACAGACCACAGTGATGAGTCTTGGGAGTTGGAATTGGTATTTCAACGTATCTCTACATGACTACTGAGTGGAGTTTTTCTGCAGCTGCAAATCCATCTTGTTTCAGAAAACGCAGGAGCGTTACACTAGGTGAATGACATGCACAGTTCTCCCTGTGCCTCCTGGGATATGCATGTCACATATCCCAGGAGGTATAGCCCTTTATTCATAAAGGCAGAGGGGGGTGTGCCTAGCACCTAATCATTGGGAAGTGCGCCAACTGAACCCGATAATGATAATTTTACAAACAACATGGCGGCGTGGGACTAAATGGTGGCAGAAGACAAGAATATCTCAGCAGGACAACGTTGGATCTTCTGGGTGGGTGAATATCTAAAATGTGCACAACACACACAAAAAAAAAATGGGGGGGGGGAGATCCACTTTAAAGAGGTATGACCTAATAACACCTGAGCCTGCTTTGCTCTGGGTCAAGAGTGCAGACCAAGGTGTGCACTGCAGGTCACCTTCACAAGCAAGGGCAAGGCAGCAAATGATCCACATCCTTACCTCCCATAATGAAGTTTACACAAGCCGAGAGGGAGGGTCTGGAAAGACCATGTAATATTGGCATGTGACATCATCAGTAACCCCAGATGCACCCTTCTCCTCCTTCCTCTTGCTCCAGGTCAATCACAATCACAGGTCAATCCCTTGGTGTAGATTACTCTGCAACGCCATTATTAATAGGTACAGTACACAATGTGCTGCGCTGTTACAAATACAGTATATGTAAATAAAAATAGGAATAAAGTGTTCCAAAAAAGGGACCTGGGGGAGCAGGACTGCAGCTGATGGGAGTCCTGCTCCTGCCTCCCCAGGTCAGTTGACTGGTGACTTCTTGGGTCTCCAGACTGAGGAACATCTGGAGTGCTCAAAGGAAGAACTGTTGGGGGGTCCACACACAAAGGTACTTACCTGCACACAGGGATCCCCTTGTTTGGTGGAGGAATCCCTTGGTGTGGAGCGATCTTACCTTTGAAGTGTGACATCTAAGGAGCACGGGTGGCCCATATGGAATATGTTTAGATGCGCATTTTGACTCTTATGGGTTGAGAGTCATTGGAATCTGGAAAGCAGATTTTAAGTCTTAGCTTGGTGGTGGGGCACAGCGAAGAGGTGTTATATTTCAAACAATCTCACAGGGGCTTTTTTTGGGACATTGTTCTTTTGGATTTGGATAACACTTTATTCCTATTTACAATTACTGGTAATAGTGCAGCACATTGTCAATCTATTATCTTGTGCTGTGAAGAATATCTCATAGTGTGCTACTCTATTGGACACTTATGTTTTGTTAGCCCCATTATTAAAACTTTAAAGGAATTGAGGACACATTCATTTAACCAGGGAAAAAATTGGGGAGAATTTTTGCTTGCGGACAACCCGAAATCAGGTGCTGTCCCTAGAAACCTGGAGATGTCTGGTCACCCTACTGTATTTACAGGAATGCCTAGGCACACCCAGTAATAGCAAAACTTAAATGCAGATAGTGAAAAGTGTATCCTCTAAAGCAGGGGTCCTCAAACTATTGCCATCCAGCTGTTCAGGAACTACAATTCCCATCATGCCTAGTCATGTCTGTGAATGTCAGAGTTTTACAATGCCTCATGGGATGTGTAGTTCTGCAACAGCTGGAGGGCCGTAGTTTGAGGATCACTGCTCTAAAGTTAGTGGTGATGTCCCCTAACACTATTGGTCCATGGAGAAAGAACTCTTACTTTGTTGGTCAGTAGAAAACTGCCACCTTGCATTGGTGGTGGTCATTGTAGATTGAGGATCAATATGGCACAGCTCGAGGATCTACTGGGTACGTCAGATGGAACCCTGGAGCTCCATGGAACCATCATTGAGAATGACTGGTCTAATACAAAATAAAAAATAAATAAATAAACAATTAATAATAATAGGCATAATTGAGGAGCAAGAAGGGACAGAGGGATTCGGTTGGGAGCTATCTACAAACTTTGTCTCTTGTGTCATGTGACTATTTTAACAAAACTAATGCTGACTACTGAACAAGAATGCAGTTTAAAGTACATGTAAACTCTACCTGTTTGTGTGTATTAACTGCCATATTTTAAAAACAAAATACTTGTTTTCAACTTTTTTTTTCATCTTTTGATGCATGTCCGCAATGCTGGCCTCCTTCAGCTTATTTGCAACTATTTCCTGCCCACATGTACTTCAGTGATGGCTGAATGGCATTTCCCAGGGCCAGTTTTCTGATGGTGGACCATGTCTGCGTAATGTGTGTTGAAACAACCATTTCTAGTCTTCAATCAGAAGCCTGTGTGACAGGGTGACAACGCAGGAACACAATTGGGAGACATCACCCTATACCAGCAGTTTTCTGGGCAAGGATCTTCATGGCAGGATCACCACCAGGTATTTTTTAAATGAAAGCTGCAGATTTAGAAGAATTGAAAATTACTTTAGAAATAACACAAACATGTTAAAGCTTATAATGGATTATAGTGATTGGAGATACATACAGTTTAATATTTCATTAACTATAATAAGCCCACTGACTCCTCTAAGCATCTATTAATATAGAATATATGCTCAAGCTCCTGAGGAAGCACTTTGTGATGAAACATGTCGGGCTTTAATATACGCCAATTCTTTTTGGACACTGACAGCCCTACAACCTATGGCTGACACATGAATACCCTTTTAGAATTGGTGTGGGTCTGCCAGGCCTAATAGTACTCTGAGCTAGCTCTGAGGAAACTGGCGATACGCCAGTGAAACGCGTCAACATTTACGTCATTTGACACCCACCAATGGGATTGTGACCATCAGGACCGCCGGTCGCCCTACGGCCGCAGCAAGTACGTTCCCTGCCTCCTATGTCCGGCGTGACGTCGGGCCGCAATTGGACTGCCCGCCCCTTGCTTCAGGGGAAATCACCGAAGGACGGACAGCTACTGGGAACGCCGGGCCGGGCTGCACCACTGCTGTGTCTTGAGTGTCCATCTTCCCTGGGAATTCTCTCCATGGTTTGGATTCACAGTTTATGGATGGTAATGTGAGGTATATGGTTCGTCTCCTGGTGCCCATTGAGTGCTATTTCCTACTGCTATTGTCCATGGGGGATCTTTCCACCCTAGCAAACTGCAACTGTTTGCCTTACTAATTTTCACCAATCTGGCACCACTAGATTCAGCCCCCCTTATTGGATAAACTCATCCCAACCATCAATCCACCTTTTGCAGTGGTTCTTCCATTTCCTAAAGCCGGGACTGTATCCACCAGGAACTTCCCCATTACCCCCACTGTGTGCTCGCTGCTATTTGGGACTGTGCAATCTATTTAGAGCCCCAACGGGCCCACACTTCACAAGTTACTGCATTCCCCATGCAACAAGCCATTATATCCAACCCGGGTTGATGTTTATCCCATTGGGTGTTGTTTTGATTTTAACGATGTTTTAATTTTGTTGTGTGCCACACCTATTCACACTGTTTTTGTAGGTTTGGGCTTATGTGCCCTAATAAAGTTCAATTTCTCTGATCTTCACCCACCCTGGTGTCCTTAGTTGACTTCTTTTTGAGGGGGACCTCCAGTCTCCCTAGGTTTGTTCATTCACTTGCATTGGTCAACGGCCACCTATAGGTGGGTTTGAAGGAACTGAGGCCTCTCCCTTCTCCTACACAGGAATCTTCTACTTACGGCCTTATGGGAATCTAGTTTTACCTATTGTTTGCAGGCCTAATAGTAGCTTATTTTGAGTACTTTAATCTACCGTTGCAATTTTAACTATTCTATGTTTTTTAAGATATGAAATAAAAATGAATATATTTTATACAAACCTTTGTATGTCTTGGTGCCCAAAAAGTCTATGTTTTTTCACTTCCCAAGGTTCGGATTTAAAGTGTTTGTTACCCTAAAAAAAAAATTACATCCTGTTCCTTTAAAACAAATTACAGTGTATGTGCTGTGTAATTTGGCCCCTTGTATCACCTGAAATACCTGGCTGACATTCCTGGTTCGGCCCTCCCCCCTGTAAACTGACCACAGTTTATCATAGCTGCTGAGCCCTGACACCGTGGTCAGTTTACGTGCCTCCGTCATCCGCAGCACTCTTCTCTGTCCTCCTCTGTCCACCCCTCCATCCTCTTCTTGATCCTCCACTCCTGCTGTAAAAACAACTGTATTTGCTTTTTCTAGCTCCCTCTGTTAGATAAAATGATACTCTCCAGTGTATGTGATTCATAAAAAGATGCTGCCTTATACCTTATTTCCCGAGTGCTGCTCAGCGCTCACATGACTGCCCGCTGGTCTCCTCCTCTCCTCCTCCTCCTGGCTGATTAAGCGGGGGATACTCTGCCCTACCCCCTGCAGCTGTCAGATCAAGAGAGGAGGAAGTCACGTGAGCGCTGAGCGGCACTCGGAAAAAAGGTATTAGACAGGATATTTAAAAAAAAAAAATCACTTGCACTGGGTAACGTCATGTTATCTAACAGAGGGAACTATAAAAAGAAAAAAAATGGCTTTACAAACACTTTACGAGGATGTGACACTTTCCTACTGGTTTATGCATCCACAGTACCACCCTGTGATGATGTAACATATCCATCTACATGCTTTTATCGTCATATATTCTGAGTTGCCACTTGTGATTTTTTAATAAAGTTTCTTCTTATATGTTGCACTTAGTTCACGCCCTCTGCTGTTCCCCTAACACCTCCTCACCACCTGTCAAATGCCATCCTCAGTGGGCTAACACTAATGTAAATAAGTGCACAAGGTTTTCCCGCTTCCTTCTGTTTCTTTACCCTTTGTTCTTCGAAATACTTCTCCTACCACCTCCACCACACACAGGTCCACCAGTTAACTTAAATGTATACACAGAGCAAAAATTCATAACATGGCTTTCACTTCATTAAAAACCACAGCAAGGCATTGGAAAGCCAACACAAGGTATCCATTCAGGAGGAGATAGCAGAGTTTTCATGTCTTTGTGCCGATGTGACGGTTCACCTACCACTTACTATTCTGCGGTAGGACAGACATGGAACACATACGATGAATAGAAACCACGATGAACGGAGACTAATTGCTGTAAATCTGATGGATTTTCTTGTACAACCTAAAAGATTAGTTTCACGGCAGTAAAGGAATCTCCTTTTTGGGTGGAAAAAAAATTGTAAACTTGCTGAAAGTACGTTGGAAGACGAGCTGTCATCACATATCAGCGTTAATGTCTTTAGGGGCTTGGGCCGACACTGGAGCCATTTTAGCGTGGTCTCCTGACACTGATGGAGTGGCATGTAGAGTGCGTGTGCATACAGTGTTAAAGAGGCTATGCATGGAGGGAGCAGGGACTACTAAACATGCTGTTTTATCGCTGTTAAAACAACATGCGTGGGGGCCCCAGAACACACACTCTGTTATTTTAAGCGTTTTGTGTGAGCTTAGCCAAAAAAATGCACCATGCATGAGCTGGAAACCTTCTGTGGGCTTGTCCTGCGCCGCACGCTGTAATAAATAACCTTTTTCTTATTTTTGTTCTTTGACTGCTTATGATGGAATTATTTTATCCTTCTGCAGAATATTTGCTTTTCGCTTGTGTTTGGGCAAGTTCGTCAATGGGATCTGCATGAATGGGAAAGTCAACGTTTTTGCGACGCTTTTGAGGTTTCTTCTTGAGAAATATAATTTATGATTCTCCTAAGGAATACAAAGCTCGAGCCTCGGTATTGTGATAGCATAGAGCAGAAAGAGGTGTAGGAAAAAGTGGAATTGATGGCAGAGCATACTGGGGTTTTTATTGGGCCATTTACAATAAAGTAGATAATTTCGATTTGGGTGGGTGATGGTGGACTCTTTCTGCCACTGTCTTTTAGAGACTCCAATTAAAGAGGAAGTAAAGTCTTATTTTTTAATTGTATCTACAAGCAGGGGCGGACTGACCATTCGGGGATTAGGGCACGGCCCGAGGGCCCAGGGTCAGTAGGGGGCCCCATGAGAGGCTACATACTACAGAAAGAAGCCAGGAACTTCCATGCAGGCTATGCTGTGGTAGATGTTTAAATGCCCACTCTATGTGCCTGAGCTGCAATTTGTAGGTGGGGCTTTGTGTGGCTTGAGTGTGGACACAGGGGGCCGCATGATCTCTGATTGCCGGGGGCCCCATGAGTTGTCAGTCCACCCCTGTCTACAAGTAAGCCTATAATAAGGCTTACCTGTAGATACTGTGAATATCTCCTAGACTTGCACAGTTTAGGCCAGGGATCCTCAAACTACGGCCCTCCAGCTGTTGCAGAACTACACATCCCATGAGGCATTGTAAAACTGACATGCACAGACATGACTAGGCATGATGGGAATTGTTGTTCCTAAACAACTGTAGGGCCATAGTTTGAAAACCCCTGGTTTAGGAGATATTCAGAGTGCATGCAGCCGATGACGTCATGCGTGCTGGAGGTCCAGCTTACCATGCCGGACCTTCAGAGCCCGTGCCGTATACGGCGGCTCCTGGGCACATGTGAAGGAGTGACGTCATCACGGCTTTGGCCACTCACAGCGGCGGAGCTTGAGAACCCAGAAGAAACCCCGGGGAAGATGTCAGCTGTCTCAGCGGTGTGTGGACACCACTGGAGGGCTTCGTTCTAAGGTAAGTATTTCATAATGAGCTAGTATGTGATGTATACCTTTGTCTTACAGGTATTTTGTTTTTTTTGTTTCTTTTTCTCGGGTTTGCAACCTCTTTAAAAGATTTCCTTGCACAAATCTGTGACCGTTTTTTTTGCCACAAGGCTATAAAGAATGTGTCACACTCTCTCACAATTGGACTACTCCGTTATTGGGTTTATCTACACCAGGGTTCTCCAATCTGTAGCACTCTGTCCAGTGGCGGCTGGTGCTCAAAATTTTTGGGGGGGCGCAAACAGAAAAATGAGTGACCAGCGTGCCCCCAATCAATGCAGAGTGCCACAGCATGCCCCCATCAATGCAAAATGCCACAGCATTGCCCCCAATCAATGCAGAGTGCCACAGCATGCCCCCCAATCAATGCAGAGTGCCACAGCATTACCCCCAATCAATGCAGAGTGCCACAGCATGCCCCCCAATCAATGCAGAATGCCACAGCGTGCCCCCCAATCAATGCAGAGTGCCACAGCGTGCCCCCAATCAATGCAGAGTGCCACAGCATGCCCCCCAATCAATGCAGAATGCCACAGCGTGCCCCCAATCAATGCAGAGTGCCACAGCATGCCCCCCAATCAATGGAGAGTGCCACAGCGTGCCCCCCAATCAATGCAGAGCGCCATAGCATGCCCTCAATCAATGCAGAGTGCCACAGCATGACCCCCAATCAATGCAGAATGCCACAGCGTGCCCCCAATCAATGCAGAGCGCCACAGCATGCCCTCAATCAATGCAGAGTGCCCCAGCATGCCCCCCAATCAATGCAGAGTGCCACAGCATTATCCCCAATCATTGCAGAGCGCCACAGCATTGTCCCCAATCATTGCAGAGCGCCACAGCATTGTTCCCAATCATTGCAGAGCGCCACAGCATTGTCCCCAATCAATGCAGAGCGCCACAGCATTGTCCCCAATCATTGCAGAGCGCCACAGCATTGTCCCAAATCATTGCAGAGCGCCACAGCATTGTCCCCAATCATTGCAGAGCGCCACAGCATTGTCCCCAATCAATGCAGAGCGCCACAGCATTGTCCCCAATCATTGCAGAGCGCCACAGCATTGTCCCCAATCATTGCAGAGCGCCACAGCATTGTCCCAAATCATTGCAGAGCGCCACAGCATTGTCCCCAATCATTGCAGAGCACCACAGCATTGTCCCCAATCATTGCAGAGCGCCACAGCATTGTTCCCAATCATTGCAGAGCGCCACAGCATTGTCCCCAATCAATGCAGAGCGCCACAGCATTGTCCCCAATCATTGCAGAGCACCACAGCATTGTCCCCAATCAATGCAGAGCGCCACATCATTGTCCCCAATCATTGTAGAGCACCACAGCATTGTCCCCAATCAATGCAGAGCGCCACAGCATTGTCCCCAATCATTGCAGAGCGCCACAGCATTGTCCCCAATCATTGCAGAGCGCCACAGCATTGTCCCCAATTATTGCAGAGTGCCACAGCATTGTCCCCAATCATTGCAGAGCGCCAAAGCATTGTCCCCCATCAATGCAGAGCGCCACAGCATTGTCCCCAATCATTGCAGAGCGCCACAGCATTGTCCCCAATCAATGCAGAGCGCCACAGCATTGTCCCCAATCATTGCAGAGCACCACAGCATTGTCCCCAATCAATGCAGAGCCCCACAGCATTGTCCCCAATCATTGCAGAGCACCACAGCATTGTCCCCAATCAATGCAGAGCGCCACAGCATTGTCCCCAATCATTGCAGAGCGCCACAGCATTGTCCCCAATCATTGCAGTGCGCCACAGCATTGTCCCCAATTATTGCAGAGTGCCACAGCATTGTCCCCAATCATTGCAGAGCGCCAAAGCATTGTCCCCCATCAATGCAGAGCGCCACAGCATTGTCCCCAATCATTGCAGAGCGCCACAGCATTGTCCCCAATTATTGCAGAGTGCCACAGCATTGTCCCCAATCATAGCAGAGCGCCAAAGCATTGTCCCCCATCAATGCAGAGCGCCACAGCATTGTCCCTAATCATTGCAGAGTGCCACAGCGTGCCTCCCTCAATGCAGTGTGGGCTCCCCCCCCGAGACCAATGCACTTACCTGGCGGCGGCTTCCTCTTCAGTCCCGGCGGCGGCTTTTCCTCACTCTGTCCCCCTGCGTGTCTCCACGAGTACTTCCGGTCCCGCCTCCTCCTCGGCCAATGGCAAGGGGTTTGTCTTGCGGCCAATCAGGAAGCGCGTATCGGACGCACTTCCTGATTGGCCAGGAGGAGGATCGGTGTGGCAATAGCGAATTTTCATTCGCTATTGTCACACAATGGGTGGAGTCGGGACGCACTGCTCTGCACCCCGGCTACACCCTTTGCATCGCCCTATTAGAGCCTCTGGCTCTAATCAGGTGATGTTAAAAAAAAAAACCCATTAAGCTCCATGCGTCCGGCGCCCTGCATGCAGATTAGGGGGCCGGACGCATGGATGGGGGGGGGGGGCGGCGCCCCTGTGCCCCATATACACCGGCCGCCACTGACAGACTTCGACCCCTTTCACACGGGCTTTCCGATCAGTTACACCTGTCCGTTTTTTAGGCGGATCGGATGCTCCATGCATCCCTATGGAGCAGCGGACGTCAGCGGTGACATCTCCGATGACACCCACTGCTATCCGATCCGATCCTGTCCGTGAAATCCGGATGGATGGAAACCCTATTTTCCATCTGCCTGGAGGATCGGATCGGATAGGATTGGATGAAAACATGGAAGTTTTTGTTGCAGGGGATGCCAGAAATCTGACTTGCATCTTAGTGCAGACTTCTGGGAAAATTGGTGAGCCAATCACACAAGCAGGAAATTATGTTTCTGGGGTGTGGTCGGTATACATTCTGTGTACAGAACACCTCCAGGCAGCCATATTGCATTGCATTTTCAGAATATTACAACAGCTGCAGATTGAAAAGGAAAGGTAATTTATAATAACATTCAATTACAATATGATTTGTGTCGCAATTGTATATGCTATATTGTTTTTTCTTTATTTGATTAATTTTTTCCCACAAAAATGCATTCTATGCACCTTCTGTGCTGCAGCTTCCCCCAGACGCCTCCTTTTTCTTACCTGACCCCGATCCGATCCAGCGATGTCCACGAGCGCAGCGGCTCCAGCCACTGTCTCTCTCCTCGTTGGACAAATTGATAGGAGCAGGAGCCATTGGCTTCTGCTGCTGTCAATCAAATCCAGTGACAAGGGAGCAGGGGGCGGGGCCTGAGTCCCGCTGTTTGTGTCAGTTGGACTCGGGAGCGAGCCTGCAAAGGTGCCCCCCCGGGAAAGCGGCTTTTCGTGGGGGCACCCGATAAAGAGGAGGGGCCTGGAGTGCCAGCAAGGCCCCCTAGAAGAAGAGGATCGGGGCTGCTCTGTGCAAAACTATTGCACAGAGCTGGTAAGTATAGGCATGATTGTTATTTTTATTTTAAAAAAGGAGCGTTTATAACCGTTTTAATGTAGATGTAAGCCCAGTCACTAAAATCCCATATAAGCTTTAACCACTTGCCGACCGTCGCCCGACTATATACGGCGGCGGTCAGCCCCTCCCAGGCAAAGTGACGTACCAGTACGTCACTAGCCTGGGAGCGAATAGGGGGCGAGCTTGCGCCGCCAGAGGCGTGCTCCCGCCCCTGCTCGTACCCGAAGAAGCCGGCGCGTGTGACCGGCGGACCCGATGTCCGCCGGTCACTCGCGATCGTCGGGTAGAGAGGGAGAAAGGCAGGCGGCTAATGTAAACAAAGCCGCCTGTCATTCTCCCCTGTGTAAAAGCACTGATCACTCGGTCCTGCTATGTAGAACCGTTGATCTGTGCCATTACACACAAAGCCACATCCAATCACAGTAAGAAACACGCCCCTAGGGACACACTTAACCCCTCCCTCTCCAATAAAGTTAACCCCTTCCATCCCAGTGTCATTTTTACAGTAACAGTGCATATGTATAGCACTGATTACTGTAGTAATGTCACTGGTACCCCCAAAAGTGTCAAAAATGTCAGTCAAGGGTCCGGTCTGTCCGCCGCAATGTCGCAGTACCGCAAAAAAAATCGCAGATCGCCGCCATTACTCGTTAAAAAAAAAAAACAATAAAAATGACAAAAATCTTTTCCTTAGTTAGTAAACGCAATAACTTTTGATGTAAACAAGCCGCCTGTCATTCTCCCCGGTGTATGAATGGTGATCATACGGTTCTACTATGTAGGACCGTTGATCCCTGTTCCTACACCTCAAGCCACAGCCAATCACAGTTAGAATCACGCCCCTAGGGACACACACCACCCCTCCCTCTCAAAAAAAAAGTTAACCCCTTCACTGCCAGTGTAATTCTCCCCTGTGTAAAAGCACTGATCACTCGGTCCTGCTATGTAGGACCGTTGATCTGTGCCATTACACACAAAGCCACATCCAATCACAGTAAGAAACACGCCCCTAGGGACACACTTAACCCCTCCCTCTCCAATAAAGTTAACCCCTTCCATCCCAGTGTCATTTTTACAGTAACAGTGCATATGTATAGCACTGATTACTGTAGAAATGTCACTGGTAACCCCAAAAGTGTCAAAAATGTCAGTCAAGGGTCCGGTCTGACCCTTGACTGACATTTAACCCCTTCACTGCCAGTGTAATTCTGACATTGTTGCAGTACCGCAAAAAAAATCACAGATCGCCGCCATTACGCGTTTAAAAAAAAACAACAAAAATGACAAAAATCTTTCCCTTTGTTAGTAAGCGCGATGACTTTTGCGCAAACCAATCAAAATACGCTTTTTGCGATTTTTTTTTACCAAACATATGTAGCAGAAAACAAATTGGCCTAAAATGTTAAAAAATTTAGATTTTTACATTTTTTTGGGGGGGATTTCATATAAAAAAAAGTGAAAAATATTGTTATTTTTGCAAAATTGTCGCTCTTTTTTGTTTATAGCGCATGATCAAAAAATCGCACAGGTGATCAAATACCACCAAAAGAAAGCTCTGTTTGTGGGAAGGACGTCAATTTCATTTGGGTGCAGCGTCGCACGACCGCGCAATTGTCCGTTAAAGTCACGCAGTGCCGAATCGCAAAATAGGCCCTGGTCAGGAAGGGGGTAAAATCTTCCGGGGCTTAAGTGGTTAAAGCTGAACTCTAGGAAAATGAAAAAAAAAAAAACTATAAGGGATATTTTAATGATGGGGGATGGGGGTAGAGGATGGAATATTTCAATTAAATTGAAATGTAGTTATATTTAATGCAAGTATTGCCACTTGTGAAGACTAAAAAAATCAATAACCTAACTTAGGCTTTAACTTTGCAAGTGTTAGCACTAGGGTTGAGCGAACACCTAGATGTCCGTGTTCGACGGGTTCGGCCGAACTTTAAAAAAAAGTCCGGGTCCGTGTCCCGGACTTTTACCGAACTTTTCCCGGACACCGAACCCCATTGAAGTCAATGGGGACCCGAACTTTAAGGCACTAAAATGGCTCTAAAACACCAAAGGAAAGGGCTAGAGTGCTGCAAATGGCAGCAAAACGTAATTAAGAGCATGGCAAGTGCTCTGCAAACAAATGTGGATAGGGAAATAACTTAAAACAACAAAAAAAAAACAGAAAAATAAAACAATGTTCTTCTTCATCTCTGAAGGACGAGGCCCATATGGAGTAGGAGGGAGGTTGAGGTGGTGGTGGATGTGGCGGTGACATAGGCGTGCGCACAGGGTGTGCTGGGTGTGCCTGGGCACACCCTAATCACCTAGGGCACATAGCATTGCCAGTGAGGAGATGGGAAAGATCTCCCTGGGACCTGCTCTGCTCTATTTCTCCTTGCCTACAGGTACATGGCCCCGATACATTACTCTCCCTGCTGGCAAACACATGCATGTGTATTTCAACTTTGGGGTGCACACCTTAATGCAATAGGCTGCGCACACCTATGGGCGGTGTAGGTGGAAGCGGCGGTGGAGGAGGACCAGGGCCGGATTAACAGCATCATGGGCTTGGTGCTGAGGATTTTGAAGGGCCTTAAGGGCCGTGCCTTGCCATGCACCCAGAGGAGGAAGGGTGCAGCCATGCATGCCTAATTCAACATGGGATGCTGTCTCTGAAGCCCATAAACACATCCATGCATCGCCAACTGTCCCTCCTTGTCCGGCCTTCACGCTGTGTGGGGAGGTTCTGAGGGTGCTGCCTGGGGAAGCGAGCATAGAAGCCAGACTTCTGTGTTTACAAGTGACAGAAGAGCGGTAACAGTGAATATGGCCAACCCGGGGCCTATATAAAAGGTAGGGGCCTGGAGCTGCAGCTCCAATAGCCCCTACATTAATCTGGCCCTGAGGAGGAGGACGAGGTAGCCAACACTGCTTCTTTTCAAAAATTTTAAATGAGGGTACACCCCAAAAGAGTGAGAAAGAGCAAAAATGGAACAATGGGTGGGTAAGGTCGGTATCCATTGCTATTCTGCATAAGGTACGGAAAAGTCCCGTGGGATCCATGCCTGGTTCATTTTAATGAACGTGAGCTTGTCCACATTGTCTCTGGACAGGCGGCTGCGCTTGTCTGTTATAACGCCCCCAGCCGTGCTAAATACCCGTTCAGATAATACACTGGCTGCAGGGCACGCCAGCACCTCCAAGGCGTAAAGGGCAAGCTCAGGCCATGTGCCCAATTTGGAGACCCAGAAGTTGAAGGGGGCAGACCCGTCATTCACTACATGTAGGCGTGTGCACACATACTGCTCCACCATGTTGGTAAAATGCTGCCTCCTGCTAAGACGTTCCATCTGAGCTGCTGGTGCTGCTGTTTGTTGTGGCGTGCTGACAAAGCTTTTCCACATTTCGGCCATGCTAACCCTGCCTTCTGAGGTGCTGGCGGTGCCCTGGTTGCGTTGGCGACCTCCTCCTCCTCCTCCTCTGCCTTGTGCTTCCACTGTGGCCCCGCTGTCAGATGGGAATGCCAGCAGCATGGCGTCTACCAGCGTGCGCTTGTACTCGCGCATCTTGCGATCGCGCTCCAGTGAGTGAATTAAGGACGGTACGTTGTCCTTGTAACGGGGATCCAGCAGCGTGGCCACCCAGTAATCAGCACAAGTTAGAATGTGGGCAACTCGGCGGTCGTTGTGGAGACACTGCAGCATGTAATCGCTCATGTGTGCCAGGCTGCCCAGAGGCGACGAAAGGCTGTCCTCTGTGGGAGGTGTATCGTCCGTGTCCTCTGTATCCCCCCAGCCACGCACCAGTGATGGCCATGAGCTGGCCTGGGTGCCACCCTGCTGTGAACATGGTTCCATCTCCTCCTCCAGCTCCTCCTCCTCCTCATCCTCCTCATCCTCCAGAACTGTGCCCCTGCTGGACAATTGCGTCCCTGGCGTTTGCGTGTGCAGGAACCCACCCTCGGAGCCCCTTGCGAATGACTGCCCTGAAAGCCTTGGAAATGTTACCTCTTCATCCTCCTCCTCCTCCTCATCCTGTGCCACATCCTCTTCCATCATCGCCCGAATTGTTTTTTCAAGGAGGCATAGAAGTGGGATAGTTAAGCTGAGAACGGCGTCATTGCCACTGGCCATGTTGGTGGAGTACTCAAAACAGCGCAACAAGGCACACAGGTCTCGCATGGAGGCCCAGTTATTGGTGGTGAAGTGGTGCTGTTCCGCAGAGCGACTCACGCGTGCGTGCTGCAGCTGAAACTCCACTATGGCCTGCTGCTGCTCGCACAGTCTTTCCAGCATGTGCAAGGTGGAGTTCCACCTTGTGGGCACGTCACATATAAGGCGGTGAGCGGGAAGGCCGAAGTTACGCTGCAGCGCTGCCAGGCGAGCAGCAGCAGGGTGAGAACGCCGAAAGTGCGCACAAACGGCCCGCACTTTCTGCAGCAGCTCTGACATATCGGGGTAGTTTTTAAGGAACCTCTGCACCACCAAATTCAGCACATGCGCCAGGCAAGGGATGTGCGTCAAACCGGCTAGGCCCAGAGCTGCTATGAGATTTCGCCCGTTATCACACACCACCAGGCCGGGCTTGAGGCTCGCTGGCAGCAACCACTCATTTGTCTGCTGTTCCATGCTCCTCCACAACTCCTGCGCGGTGTGTGGTTTGTCCCCCAAACAGGCAAGTTGTAAAACTGCCTGCTGTCGTTTACCCCTGGCCGTGCTGAAGTTGGTGGTGAAGGTGTTACGCTGTCCGGATGAGGAGGCGGTAGAGGATGAGGAAGCGGAGTAGGAGGAGTTACGAACAGGAGGCAAACTGAAGCGCCCTGCAATCCTCGGTGGTGGAAGGACATGCGCCAAATTGCTATCCGCCTCAGGCCCATCCGCCACTGCATTTACCCAGTGTGCCGTTAGGGAGATATAACGCCCCTGACCGTGCTTACTGGTCCACGTATCCGTAGTTAGGTGGACCTTGGCACAGATGGCGTTGCGCAGTGCACACCTGATATTTTCCCCCACTTGGTTGTGCAGGGAAGGGATGGCTTGCCTGGAAAAGTAGTGGCGGCTGGGCACGACGTACTGTGGGACAGCCACCGACATAAGGTTTTTAAAACTGTGCGTCTCCACCAGACGGAATGACAGCATTTCAAAGGCCAATAATTTTGAAATGCTGGCATTCAGGGCCAGGGATCGCGGGTGGGTAGGGGGGTACTTCCTCTTCCTCTCAAGTGTTTGGGAGATGGAAAGCTGAACGCTTCCACGGGACATTGTGGAGATGGTTGTTGGTGACCCAGGTGGTGGTGTTGCTGACAGATCGTCTGTTTGCGGGGTGGCAGGTGCCGGTATCACTACAGATGTGGCTGGAGCGGCCGAGACTGCAGCAGAAGAGGAAGCAGGATGAGCCAGAGACGTTTCTTGGTTTTGAAGGTGTGTACTCCACTGCAGCTCGTGCTTTGCACTTAGATGCCTGATCATGCAGGTTGTGCTCAGGTTGAGAAGGTTCATGCCTCGCTTCAAGCTCTGATTGCACAGGGTGCAAACCACTCGTGTCCTGTCATCAGCACATTTTCTAAAGAACTTCCACGCTAGAGAACTCCTTTGAGCTGACTTTGGTGCGCTCGTTCCCTTGCTGCGTTGGGCAGTAGCGGGCGTAGTGTCTAGGGCACGGCCGCTCCGCTTCTGCACCCTGCTCCCTCTTCTGCTGTGCTGGTGGCTCTGTGCGACCACCGCCTCTTCCTCCAAACTACTCAGGTCACCTGCATGACGTTCATTCCATGTGGGGTCGAGGACCTCATCGTCCTCCACATCATCTTCCACCCAGTCTTCACCCCTGCCCTCCTTGTCGGTCTCCACAATGCTGAACGCCGCAGCAGTTGGCACCTGCGTTTCGTCATCATCGGAGACGTGCTGCGATGATCCTTGCGTGTACTCATCTTGAGAAATAAGTGGTTGGGCATCGCTGCACTCAATCTCTTCCACTTCTGGGGCAGGGCTAGGTGGATGGCCCTGGGAAACCCTGCTGACAGAGTCCTCAAAAAGAATAAGAGACTGCTGTATGGCTTGGGGCTCAGACTGCTGGCCTGATTTGCAAGGGGGTGAGGTGAAAGACGGTTGGACATTGGCTGCAGGTGCCAACTCTGACCTTTCTGCAGTAGACTGGGTGGGAGACAATGTGAAGGAACTAGAGGCACTGTCAGCAGCAAACCAATCTACTATCGCCTCAACTTGTTCTGGCCTCATCACTTCTAGGGGCGTTTGATGCCCTACCAAATACTGATGCAGGTTCTGTCGCCTACTCACACTTGAGGAAGGTGTTTCACTTGTGCGTGTAGCTGGCACAGATCGACCATGTCCTCTCCTTGCAACAGGAGCTCTACCAGCAGCACCACGACCCAGGCCACGGCCCTTATTTGACGGTCTCCTCATATTTCTGTAATTTAAGATCTTGCCCTAGAAAGGTTTTTATTGAATAGCGGAATAGAAAATATGATCCAAAAAAAGTGTATGTATATCACACGTACACAACCACACTAGGCCCCAATTACTATTGTTTGTACCCCTAAAAGGCTAGATGAGGAGTAGGGGGAGTATGGAACAGGCAGCACCCTCAAACCTTCAGAAGTATGAGATGAACCCCAACAACTTGGAAAGGTGGATCTCTCTCACACGTACCGACACAGACTATCCCGCAATTCAATTGATCCTCAAAGGTTTTTATTGAATAGCGGAATAGGAAATATGATCAAAAAAAGTGTATGTATCTCGCACGTACACAACCACACTAGGCCCCAATTACTATTGTTTGTACCCCTAAAAGGCTAGATGAGGAGTAGGGGGAGTATGGAACAGGCAGCACCCTCAAACCTTCAGAAGTATGAGATGAACCCCAACAACTTGGAAAGGTGGATCTCTCTCACACGTACCGACACAGACTATCCCGCAATTCAATTGATCCTCAAAGGTTTTTATTGAATAGCGGAATAGGAAATATGATCAAAAAAAGTGTATGTATCTCGCACGTACACAACCACACTAGGCCCCAATTACTATTGTTTGTACCCCTAAAAGGCTAGATGAGGAGTAGGGGGAGTATGGAACAGGCAGCACCCTCAAACCTTCAGAAGTATGAGATGAACCCCAACAACTTGGAAAGGTGGATCTCTCTCACACGTACCGACACAGACTATCCCGCAATTCAATTGATCCTCAAAGGTTTTTATTGAATAGCGGAATAGGAAATATGATCAAAAAAAGTGTATGTATCTCGCACGTACACAACCACACTAGGCCCCAATTACTATTGTTTGTACCCCTAAAAGGCTAGATGAGGAGTAGGGGGGGTATGGAACAGGCAGCACCCTCAAACCTTCAGAAGTATGAGATGAACCCCAACAACTTGGAAAGGTGGATCTCTCTCACACGTACCAACACAGACTATCCCCCAATTTAACTGATCCCCAAAGGTTTTTGATTAAATAGCGGAATAGAAAATATGATCCAAAAAAAGTGTATGTATATCACACGTACACAACCACACTAGGCCCCAATTACTATTGTTTGTACCCCTAAAAGGCTAGATGAGGAGTAGGGGGAGTATGGAACAGGCAGCACCCTCAAACCTTCAGAAGTATGAGATGAACCCCAACAACTTGGAAAGGTGGATCTCTCTCACACGTACCGACACAGACTATCCCGCAATTCAATTGATCCTCAAAGGTTTTTATTGAATAGCGGAATAGGAAATATGATCAAAAAAAGTGTATGTATCTCGCACGTACACAACCACACTAGGCCCCAATTACTATTGTTTGTACCCCTAAAAGGCTAGATGAGGAGTAGGGGGAGTATGGAACAGGCAGCACCCTCAAACCTTCAGAAGTATGAGATGAACCCCAACAACTTGGAAAGGTGGATCTCTCTCACACGTACCAACACAGACTATCCCCCAATTTAACTGATCCCCAAAGGTTTTTGATTAAATAGCGGAATAGAAAATATGATCCCAAAAAAGTGTATGTATATCACACGTACACAACCACACTAGGCCCCAATTACTATTGTTTGTACCCCTAAAAGGCTAGGAGTAGGGGGAGTATGGAACAGGCAGCACCCTCAAACCTTCAGAAGTATGAGATGAACCCCAACAACTTGGAAAGGTGGATCTCTCTCACACGTACCAACACAGACTATCCCCCAATTTAACTGATCCCCAAAGGTTTTTGATTAAATAGCGGAATAGAAAATATGATCCCAAAAAAGTGTATGTATATCACACGTACACAACCACACTAGGCCCCAATTACTATTGTTTGTACCCCTAAAAGGCTAGGAGTAGGGGGAGTATGGAACAGGCAGCACCCTCAAACCTTCAGAAGTATGAGATGAACCCCAACAACTTGGAAAGGTGGATCTCTCTCACACGTACCAACACAGACTATCCCCCAATTTAACTGATCCCCAAAGGTTTTTGATTAAATAGCGGAATAGAAAATATGATCCCAAAAAAGTGTATGTATATCACACGTACACAACCACACTAGGCCCCAATTACTATTGTTTGTACCCCTAAAAGGCTAGGAGTAGGGGGAGTATGGAACAGGCAGCACCCTCAAACCTTCAGAAGTATGAGATGAACCCCAACAACTTGGAAAGGTGGATCTCTCTCACACGTACCAACACAGACTATCCCCCAATTTAACTGATCCCCAAAGGTTTTTGATTAAATAGCGGAATAGAAAATATGATCCCAAAAAAGTGTATGTATATCACACGTACACAACCACACTAGGCCCCAATTACTATTGTTTGTACCCCTAAAAGGCTAGGAGTAGGGGGAGTATGGAACAGGCAGCACCCTCAAACCTTCAGAAGTATGAGATGAACCCCAACAACTTGGAAAGGTGGATCTCTCTCACACGTACCAACACAGACTATCCCCCAATTTAACTGATCCCCAAAGGTTTTTGATTAAATAGCGGAATAGAAAATATGATCCCAAAAAAGTGTATGTATATCACACGTACACAACCACACTAGGCCCCAATTACTATTGTTTGTACCCCTAAAAGGCTAGGAGTAGGGGGAGTATGGAACAGGCAGCACCCTCAAACCTTCAGAAGTATGAGATGAACCCCAACAACTTGGAAAGGTGGATCTCTCTCACACGTACCGACACAGACTATCCCGCAATTCAATTGATCCTCAAAGGTTTTTATTGAATAGCGGAATAGGAAATATGATCAAAAAAAGTGTATGTATCTCGCACGTACACAACCACACTAGGCCCCAATTACTATTGTTTGTACCCCTAAAAGGCTAGATGAGGAGTAGGGGGGGTATGGAACAGGCAGCACCCTCAAACCTTCAGAAGTATGAGATGAACCCCAACAACTTGGAAAGGTGGATCTCTCTCACACGTACCAACACAGACTATCCCCCAATTTAACTGATCCCCAAAGGTTTTTGATTAAATAGCGGAATAGAAAATATGATCCAAAAAAAGTGTATGTATATCACACGTACACAACCACACTAGGCCCCAATTACTATTGTTTGTACCCCTAAAAGGCTAGATGAGGAGTAGGGGGAGTATGGAACAGGCAGCACCCTCAAACCTTCAGAAGTATGAGATGAACCCCAACAACTTGGAAAGGTGGATCTCTCTCACACGTACCGACACAGACTATCCCGCAATTCAATTGATCCTCAAAGGTTTTTATTGAATAGCGGAATAGGAAATATGATCAAAAAAAGTGTATGTATCTCGCACGTACACAACCACACTAGGCCCCAATTACTATTGTTTGTACCCCTAAAAGGCTAGATGAGGAGTAGGGGGAGTATGGAACAGGCAGCACCCTCAAACCTTCAGAAGTATGAGATGAACCCCAACAACTTGGAAAGGTGGATCTCTCTCACACGTACCAACACAGACTATCCCCCAATTTAACTGATCCCCAAAGGTTTTTGATTAAATAGCGGAATAGAAAATATGATCCCAAAAAAGTGTATGTATATCACACGTACACAACCACACTAGGCCCCAATTACTATTGTTTGTACCCCTAAAAGGCTAGGAGTAGGGGGAGTATGGAACAGGCAGCACCCTCAAACCTTCAGAAGTATGAGATGAACCCCAACAACTTGGAAAGGTGGATCTCTCTCACACGTACCAACACAGACTATCCCCCAATTTAACTGATCCCCAAAGGTTTTTGATTAAATAGCGGAATAGAAAATATGATCCCAAAAAAGTGTATGTATATCACACGTACACAACCACACTAGGCCCCAATTACTATTGTTTGTACCCCTAAAAGGCTAGGAGTAGGGGGAGTATGGAACAGGCAGCACCCTCAAACCTTCAGAAGTATGAGATGAACCCCAACAACTTGGAAAGGTGGATCTCTCTCACACGTACCAACACAGACTATCCCCCAATTTAACTGATCCCCAAAGGTTTTTGATTAAATAGCGGAATAGAAAATATGATCCCAAAAAAGTGTATGTATATCACACGTACACAACCACACTAGGCCCCAATTACTATTGTTTGTACCCCTAAAAGGCTAGGAGTAGGGGGAGTATGGAACAGGCAGCACCCTCAAACCTTCAGAAGTATGAGATGAACCCCAACAACTTGGAAAGGTGGATCTCTCTCACACGTACCAACACAGACTATCCCCCAATTTAACTGATCCCCAAAGGTTTTTGATTAAATAGCGGAATAGAAAATATGATCCCAAAAAAGTGTATGTATATCACACGTACACAACCACACTAGGCCCCAATTACTATTGTTTGTACCCCTAAAAGGCTAGGAGTAGGGGGAGTATGGAACAGGCAGCACCCTCAAACCTTCAGAAGTATGAGATGAACCCCAACAACTTGGAAAGGTGGATCTCTCTCACACGTACCAACACAGACTATCCCCCAATTTAACTGATCCCCAAAGGTTTTTGATTAAATAGCGGAATAGAAAATATGATCCCAAAAAAGTGTATGTATATCACACGTACACAACCACACTAGGCCCCAATTACTATTGTTTGTACCCCTAAAAGGCTAGGAGTAGGGGGAGTATGGAACAGGCAGCACCCTCAAACCTTCAGAAGTATGAGATGAACCCCAACAACTTGGAAAGGTGGATCTCTCTCACACGTACCAACACAGACTATCCCCCAATTTAACTGATCCCCAAAGGTTTTTGATTAAATAGCGGAATAGAAAATATGATCCCAAAAAAGTGTATGTATATCACACGTACACAACCACACTAGGCCCCAATTACTATTGTTTGTACCCCTAAAAGGCTAGGAGTAGGGGGAGTATGGAACAGGCAGCACCCTCAAACCTTCAGAAGTATGAGATGAACCCCAACAACTTGGAAAGGTGGATCTCTCTCACACGTACCAACACAGACTATCCCCCAATTTAACTGATCCCCAAAGGTTTTTGATTAAATAGCGGAATAGAAAATATGATCCCAAAAAAGTGTATGTATATCACACGTACACAACCACACTAGGCCCCAATTACTATTGTTTGTACCCCTAAAAGGCTAGGAGTAGGGGGAGTATGGAACAGGCAGCACCCTCAAACCTTCAGAAGTATGAGATGAACCCCAACAACTTGG
The DNA here is from genome assembly GCF_965119305.1 of Pelophylax lessonae. NCBI lineage: Eukaryota > Metazoa > Chordata > Amphibia > Anura > Ranidae > Pelophylax > Pelophylax lessonae. The sequence continues at coordinate 265,254,247 of NC_138775.1, read as the reverse complement.
AAAGGTGGATCTCTCTCACACGTACCAACACAGACTATCCCCCAATTTAACTGATCCCCAAAGGTTTTTGATTAAATAGCGGAATAGAAAATATGATCCCAAAAAAGTGTATGTATATCACACGTACACAACCACACTAGGCCCCAATTACTATTGTTTGTACCCCTAAAAGGCTAGGAGTAGGGGGGAGTATGGAACAGGCAGCACCCTCAAACCTTCAGAAGTATGAGATGAACCCCAACAACTTGGAAAGGTGGATCTCTCTCACACGTACCAACACAGACTATCCCCCAATTTAACTGATCCCCAAAGGTTTTTGATTAAATAGCGGAATAGAAAATATGATCCCAAAAAAGTGTATGTATATCACACGTACACAACCACACTAGGCCCCAATTACTATTGTTTGTACCCCTAAAAGGCTAGGAGTAGGGGGAGTATGGAACAGGCAGCACCCTCAAACCTTCAGAAGTATGAGATGAACCCCAACAACTTGGAAAGGTGGATCTCTCTCACACGTACCAACACAGACTATCCCCCAATTTAACTGATCCCCAAAGGTTTTTGATTAAATAGCGGAATAGAAAATATGATCCCAAAAAAGTGTATGTATATCACACGTACACAACCACACTAGGCCCCAATTACTATTGTTTGTACCCCTAAAAGGCTAGGAGTAGGGGGAGTATGGAACAGGCAGCACCCTCAAACCTTCAGAAGTATGAGATGAACCCCAACAACTTGGAAAGGTGGATCTCTCTCACACGTACCAACACAGACTATCCCCCAATTTAACTGATCCCCAAAGGTTTTTGATTAAATAGCGGAATAGAAAATATGATCCCAAAAAAGTGTATGTATATCACACGTACACAACCACACTAGGCCCCAATTACTATTGTTTGTACCCCTAAAAGGCTAGATGAGGAGTAGGGGGAGTATGGAACAGGCAGCACCCTCAAACCTTCAGAAGTATGAGATTGTGTTCACTGTACCCCACAAAGATTGAGTTCACTGCACCCCACAATGATTGTGTTCACTGCACCCCACAAAGATTGTGTTCACTGCACCTCACAAAGATTGTGTTCACTGTACCCCCCAAAGATTGTGTTCACTGCACCCCACAAAGATTCTGTTCACTGTACCCCACAAAGATTGTGTTCACTGCACCCCAAAAAGATTGTGTTCACTGCACCCCAAAAAGGATGTTGTTCACTGCACCCCAAAAAGGATGTTGTTCACTCCACCCCAAAAAGATTGTGTTCACTGCACCCCACAAAGATTGTGTTCACTGCACCCCAAAAATGATTTTGTTCACTGCACCCCAAAAAGGATTTTGTTCACTGCACCCCAAAAAGGATGTTGTTCACTCCACCCCAAAAAGATTGTGTTCACTGCACCCCAAAAAGATTGTGTTCACTGCACCCCACAAAGGATTTTGTTCACTGCACCCCAAAAAGATTGTGTTCACTGCACCCCAAAAAGGATGTTGTTCACTGCACCCCAAAAAGGATTTTGTTCACTGCACCCCAAAAAGATTGTGTTCACTGCACCCCACAAAGGATTTTGTTCACTGCACCCCACAAAGATTGTGTTCACTGCACACCAAAAAGGATTGTGTTCACTGCACCCCAAAGAGATTTGGTTCACTGCACCCCAAAAAGATTGTGTTCACTGCAGCCCAAAAAGATTGTGTTCACTGCAGCCCAAAAAGATTGTGTTCACTGCAGCCCAAAAAGATTGTGTTCACTGCAGCCCAAAAAGATTGTGTTCACTGCAGCTCACACACAGAAAAATGGATGTGGATCACTGACACCTGCCTATCTCCAATCCCACACCACACAGCAATATCGATTGTAGTTTGTAGAACACAGTTTCCCTAAAATTCAGCAGACTCTGTCCCTAACAGGATTGAGAAGAGATCGTAGATCAGGATTGAGTGCAGATTCACCCCACCCCCCACACAGCAATATCGATTGTAGTTTGTAGAAGACACTGACCCTATAATTCAGCAGACTCTATCCCTAAAATGCCTACAACTCGCCCTGCCTAAACACTCCGACCTGTCCCTCAATTCTATCCGGACACAAATGGTTTTTTCCTGCCTATCTTTCCCTAATCAGCAGCCAGCACGTTGATGTGTGCTCTGTCCCTGAATCTAAGCAGCATAATGACGCCGCTGCGGCTGCCTCGAACTTATAAAGACTTGGTCACATGCTTCAGACGGCCAATCACAGCTACTGAGACATTTGCAGGCATGGCTGGGATGGCTTAAGGCACACCAGTTAACCACTTTACCACCGGAGGATTTTCCTGCTAAAAGACCAGGGGTTATTTTGCGATTTTTTACTGCGTGACTTTAACGGACAATCGCGCGGTCGTGCGACGCTGTACCTAAACGAATTTCACGTCCTTTTTTTCCCACAAACAGAGCTTTCTTTTGGTGGTATTTGATCACCTGTGCGATTTTTTGATCACGCGCTATAAACAAAAAAAGAGCGTAATTTTTGCAAAAACAACAATATTTTTCACTTTTTTTTATATGAAATTCCCCCAAAAAAAAATGTAAAAATCAAAATTTTTTAAAATTTTCGGCCAATTTGTTTTACGCTACCTATGTTTGGTAAAAAAAATCGCAAAAAGCGTATTTTGATTGGTTTGCGCAAAAGTTATCGCGTTTACTAACAAAGGGAAAGATTTTTGTCATTTTTGGTGTTTTTTTTTTTAACGAGTAATGGCGGCGATCTGCGATTTTTTTTGCGGTACTGCGACATTGCGGCGGACAGATCGGACCCTTGACTGACATTTTTGACACTTTTGGGGGTACCAGTGACATTACTGCAGTAATCAGTGCTATATATATGCACTGTTACTGCAAAAATGACACTGGCAGGGAAGGGGTTAACAGTATTGGACAGGGAGGGGTTAAGTGTGTCCTAGGGGCGTGATTCTAACTGTGTAGGGACAGGTCTACTAGTGTAAAAACAAAGATCAACAGTTCTACATAGTAGAACTGTTTGATCTTCACTTTTACACAGGGAGAACTGACAGGTGGCTTGTTTACACAAGCCGCTCTGTCTTTCTCCCGCTGTAGCGGCGATCGTAGTGTGACCGGCGGACATCGGGTCCGCCAGTCACACTCCCGCACTCCTCCGTGAACGAGCCGAGGCGGGCGCGCGCCTCGGCGGGCGCGCGCCCGCCCGCTATTGGCTCTGGAAGGAGTGACAGGCGAGCGACGTAGACCTACGTCACTCTGCCTGGCCGGGGCCGACTGCCGCAGTAAATATACTGTGCGCAGTCGGCAAGCGGTTAAACGATTGTTGATTGGCTGTTGAAAGCCCGCCATGAAAAGAGCGCCAAAGCATGCAAAACCCGGAAATAAAACGACCGAACACGGATTTTTACCCGAACATACAGTAAAGTGTCCGTGTCCGTGTTCGGGTACAAAAAATCCAATTATTCGGTACGAACACGAATAATACAGTCCGTGTTCGCTCAACACTAGTTAGCACATTCATTTATCTTCATGTGCCTGTTGTAATTATTGCTGATGGCAGATAATTATTTCTGAGAATACAGATAATGCACTGTGATTGCACGGTCACCAACAGCTCCTGGTCAGTGTTTACAAAAAGAGTAAGTAAGGCGGGCCCCCAACCTCGTGACCACTCTTACAGCCAATCACAGTGACCACATGATCAGGAAGCCGTTAAATTCCACTTAAAGGGGGGGTTAAACTCCGATCAGCTTCTGGAAATCGTACAAATATTTTTATAAAAAAACTTTTCCAGGAACTGACCAGCTTTGTACATTTTGTTGCCCCTTTAAAAAAAAAAAAAAAAAAATCAAAGTGCGAGAAGAAATAAAAAAGACAAAGTTATTTGATCGATGACCATTATTACCACTTTGGTAGTTGTAGAGAATTATTTTTCCATGCTTATGGCGTTTCTTTAAGGCTTTAGCTACAAAAGCCATTTTGAAATGCAGCCTTTCCAGCAAAAGAAATAAATAAGAGGTCATTTCTGGTGGAGAAATTTTTAGGGCCCATCCTCTCTAATCATCATTAAGCGCTAAATCCACGGGAGAAGAGGCACTTTACTGATTGTCAAGTGGGAGCCATTACAGACTTGATGAGGCCCTTGGCACAATGCCATTTATTCGACTCTAGTGCCTGCTGCTAGTTCAGATTCATCTCCTGCAATCAAGGTTGTTTCTGCTTGCCAGAGTTTATTTATAGAGGAGGGGAAAAAAATGTTGAGATGTGCTTTTGAAAAAAAAGAAAAAAAAACACAGAAAAAGAAAAAAAAAAAGAAAACTTTTAAAGTTTTCTACCAAAGTAGACTTGTCCTTGTTGTCCTACACGTCTTGTGCCCGTTATATCACTGCCAAGGTTAAAAGCTTGGTCCAAAGGAAGTTTCCATCAACAGAAGAGGAAGACTGACAATGCCCCTTCAAGTCTTTTATAGCTTGGACTGTTTGCATTAGAGGGGCACTCGTGTTTGTACCGGTCCTTTGTCAAGCCAGGGCAGTCAATGCCGCCTTTTGGCTTGGTTGTCTACACAATGGCACACGCCTGGAGCGTTGGGCGTTTTCAGCTTTTCGCAACATGTGGATGTATTTTTTATTTTTTTTTTCCTGGGGATGAGCGAAGGGACGAAGGGAGAGGACGATGAAAAGAGGGGGGGACACAAAGTCAGCGGAGGCTTTTTTGCGGGATCCATTACTTATGTTTTATCCTCGAAAACTCAAAACAAATGTTCATTTGCTGACGAGTCAGAATGTTCTATTGTGTCATCTTCCCATCGGATGTGTCCGCGGCGGTTCACAACCCTAAATGTCTTCCTGGAATTTTTCATGCATTTCTTTGGTGTTTTTGTTAAATGTTTAAGTACATTACAGAAGGGGGCACAAAGGGTCATTTAAAGGACACTTTAAAGAGACAATGTCATGAATGGATCCTAATGAAGGTGTCTCTTTAAAATATGTCTTCTGTACGGTTCTAGGACAGTATCCCCCGGACAATCTTCCCTGGACATTATCCCCCCGGACAATATCCCCCCGGACAATATCCCCCCTGGGAAACATCCCCCCTGGACATAATCCCCCCATGGACAACATCCCCGGGACAATATCCTCCCTGGACAATATCCCCCTAGACAATATTCCCCCCTAACCCTAACCCTATGTCCAGGGGGATGTTTTCCGGGGGGATATTGTTCCGGGGGGGATATTATCCGGGGGGATGTTGTCCCTGGGGGATTATGTCCAGGGGGATGTTTTCCGGGGGGATATTGTCCCTGGGGATATTGCCCGGGGGATAATGTCCGGGGGGGATATTGTCCTTATACTCTTCTGTAAGTATCTTACCACCTCTTTTGTATGCAAGGCTTTTTATCTAAGAAAAATAGGTGAAGGAACTCCTCCTTTCTCAGTCTCTTCATGTCTCTGCTCTTTACCCACCTCTGAGCTCCAACCCTTGGTTCCTCCCCCTACCCACCTTCAAGCACTGACTTTTGGTTCCACCCCCTACCCACCTCCAAGCACTGACTTTTGGTTCCTCCCCCTAGCCACCTCTGAGCACCTTCCATTGGTTCCTCCCTCTACCCGCCTCCAACCACTGACTTTTGGTTCCAACCCCTACCCACCTCCTAGTACTGCCCATTATAGAGAATACAGAGCTGAGTATTATTTTGCAGTGCTAATAAATTTGTAAAGAATTTGGTAATGATAACAAGAAAAGCAATAAAATAGATACCCTGCCAGTAGCAATAGACCCTCCCCCCTCAGCAGCAATGGACCTCTGCAACAGGATCTTGGCAATCTTCTTATAGCCCTAGGCCATCTTTATGTAGAGCAACAATTCTTTTTTTAGATCCTCAGAGAGTTCTTCCCCATGGGGTACCATGTTGAACATCCAGTGACCAGTATGAGAGAGTGAGAGCGATAACACCAAATTTAACACACCTGCTCCCCATTCACACCTGAGACCTTGCAACACTAACGAGTCACATGACATCGGGGAGGGAAAACGGCGAATTGGGCCAAATTTGGACATTTTCACTTAGGGGTGTACTCACTTTTGTTGCCAGCGGTTTAAACATTAATGGCTGTGTTGAGTTATTTTGAGGGGACCACAAATCTACACTGTTATACAAGCTGTACGCTCACTACTTTACATTGTAGTAAAGTGTAATTTCTTCAGTGTTGTCACATGAAAAGATATAATAAAATATTTACAAAAATGTTAGGGGTGTACTAACTTTTGTGAGATACTGTAGCTCGGCAAAGTAAATGCGCCTCTTATCACAGCAGTGGGAGGAAATGGGCAGATCAGAAGGACCCACCCACTAACATAGCATTGTTTGATTGACAAGTCAGGAGACTCCTGGTCTGTCCCGCACACCATTACTAAGCTTTGGTCAAAAACTGGCTTACAATCCAGCCCACAATTATGCCTATTGCCCCCTACTTGAATACCTATTGTTAGCTAGAATCTCCATTGCAATATGGAAATTATGGTTTGTTCTTGTGATTCTGCAAAGAGACAGGAAGTGACATCAGAGGTGCAATAATACCACTTCCGGGTGCCTGGGCAAATCTGCTTTTTCTAATTCAAAGGGATGATGTCACGCACTTTATCAAGGGAAATTAGACAGACACTAGGTCAATTAACCACTTAAGCCCCGGAAGATTTTACCCCCTTCCTGACCAGGGTCTATTTTGCGATTCGGCACTGCGTGACTTTAACGGACAATTGCGCGGTCGTGCGACGCTGTACCTAAACGAATTTGACGTCCTTTTTTTCCCACAAACAGAGCTTTCTTTTGGTGGTATTTGATCACCTGTGCGATTTTTTGATCATGCGCTATAAACATAAAAAAGCGTCAATTTTGCAAAAATAACAATATTTTTCACATTTTTTTATGTGAAATTCCCCCCCCCCCCCTCCCCCCAAAATGTAAAAATCTGATTTTTTTAACTTTTTCAGCCAATTTGTTTTATGCTACATATGTTTGGTAAAAAAAATTGCAAAAAGCGTATTTTGATTGGTTTGTGCAAAAGTCATCGCGCTTACTAACAAAGGGAAAGATTTTTGTCATTTTTGTTGTTTTTTTTTAAACTAGTAATGGCGGCGATCTGTGATTTTTTTTTGCGGTACTGCGACATTGCAGCGGACAGATCGGACCCTTGACTGACATTTTTGACACTTTTGGGGTTACCAGTGACATTTCTATAGTAATCAGTGCTATACATATGCACTGTTACGGTAAAATTACACTGGCAGTGAAGGGGTTAACTTTTTTTTTGAGAGGGAGGGGTGGTGTGTGTCCCTAGGGGCGTGATTCTAACTGTGATTGGCTGTGGCTTGAGGTGTAGGAACAGTGATCAACGGTCCTACATTGTAGAACCCTATGATCACTGTTTCTACACAGGGGAGAATGACAGGCGGCTTGTTTACATCAGCCGCCTGCCTTTCTCCCTCTGCACCGACGATCGCCGAGTGACCGGCGGACATCGGGTCCGCCGGTTACACGCGCAGGGGGGGGTCCGTGACCGCGCGGGAGCGCGCTTCCGGGGGCGCGCGCTCGCTCCCTAGACCCTCACAGGCTAGCGACGTAGATCTATGTCACTCTGACTGTGAGGGGCTGACTGCCGACGTAAATAGTCGTGCGGCAGTCGGCAAGTGGTTAAAAAAATATATATGTGAACATTTGCTATGTGTATAGGGCTGCCATTCTCAACTAGGATTCTGTAGAACCCTAGCACAATATTCCCAACGCACACGGAAAATGGCTGTAGATGTCAGTGAATGCTGCAGCCACCATTGTCTGAAAACTGCTGACATTCAAAGAAGAAGATATGTCACCAGCACATCAGGGATCTCCAGAATTGGTCCATAGCTCTATTCAGTGATCACATCATATTTGCCTGATGAAAGGATCCTGCGAGTCTCCGGAATGTTGCTCCTGTAAATATGATGTGATCGATGAATAAAGCTTTGGACCCGTTCTGAAGATCCCTGGTGTGCTGGTTACATATTGCCTGCTGTGGAACCCTAAGGTCGGTAGGGGTTCCTTGTCAAACTTCGAATGACAATTCCGCGGTCATGCAACACTGTACCCATGAGAAATTTTTTATCATTTTTTCACACAAATAGAGCTTTCTTTTGGTGGTATTTAATCACTGCTGTTTTTTTTTTTGTTTTTTTTTTGTTTTTTTATTGTTTGCTAAATAAATTAACAAAAGATCAAAAAGTTTCTGTTATAACATTTTGCAAACAAATAATCTTTCTTCACAAATTTAGACCAAAATGCGTCCCGTAAAATTTCTTTGGTGAAAATAACCAAAATCAGTGTATATTATTTAGTCTATAGGCAGAGTTGTATAAAGTACTCGAAACCCATACTTGAGTAAAAGTACAAGTGCTCGATCAAAAAGTGACTTGAGTAGAAGTGGAAGTGCTCGATCAAAAAGTGACTGGAGTAGAAGTACAAAAGTATTCAACATTTTTTGTACTTAAGTATTGCAAGTAATTTTTTTTAAAATGTTGCTACTCAGGTACTGAAAGTAAAAGTACCAGTAGTTTTGAAAAAAAAATTGCTACTCAAGTACTGAAAGTAAAAGTACAAGTACTGTGTTATGTAGTTATTAAAGGAAGAAGTCAAAAGTTTGAACATCATATTGGTTTTTATTATTTCAAATGCAGCTTTTATTTATACATACAGTAGCATTTATTTTCGTATGCGCTGATAATACACATGTTTTGAGCTTCATGAAACCTGCCGTCTACTGTTCTGGCAGTGGTAATTTTTATAATAGTAACGAGTAACTATGCAGCACAAAATAAAAATATTGGAGTAGAAGTATTGAAATCATTGAAAAAATGTAGTGAAGTAAAAGTGGAAGTAGGAGAAAAAAATTCTACTCTAGGAAAGTACAGATACCGCCTTTCAGTACTTAAGTACAGTAGTGAAGTAGTTCTACTTAGTTACTATACATCTCTGTCTATAGGAAAGTTATAGAGTCCACAAACTATGGTTTATACCAGTGATGGTGAACCTATGGCATGCATGGCACACAGGACCCTCTTTGTGGGCACGCCAGCTATACTAGGAAGCTGCAGCCGCTGATGCCTGGGCTCTCCAAGCGAGCATGGACTGTCAGTGTATTTCCCTGCTCGCCCCCCTTCTGTCAAACAGTGCTGGACAGGGACAGAGCCGCGCTTACAGAGCAGATGTCAGTCTGGAGGAGTGAATGTTCATAGACCATCTTATGTAATGCTCCCATGTGATACTGAGCGATTGAAGGCTAGGGAGGAAAGACCTAAATGATGCTGGATGTCCTCCAACCAGGAAATGAGGAGGGCTCTGTCTGAGTTGCTGCAGCTTCCAATGCTCACAGTGTGCAGTGAAATCAGAGTAAGCAATTTTAGTACAGGCATACCTCCCAACAGTCCTGGATTCCGCAGGACTATCCCGCATTTCTAAAAGTGTCCCGCTGTCCCGCTGATTTAGGCTGTGTCCCGCAGCCACTTAAACCCGCACCCGGCGTCCTCCCTTGGCATTAGCATGGCCCCGCCCCCTACTAGTATTAGACTGTGCACAGCGGTGTCCACGGCTTTGCCGTATCTCCGCCCACTCCCTCGCTATTGGAAGCCTGCACAACGCCCTGGGCTTTGCCACTAAGCCCCGCCCACTCCAGGAAGCTCGTGTAAGCCAGGGGAGGCGTGTGCTGTGCTCTGCTCTCAAGGAAGGAAGACGGAGACCGACGCGACCTGATGTGTGATCTCTCCCTCTGGCTTATCTCAAGTGACAGTGAGTCAACGGTCCTCTGATCTGAGGTCTTACATTTCAAGCATGGGAAGAGGGTGAATGTAGCTAGGGGGGATGGATGGACCTGGGGGAGGGATTTAGCTGGGGGGGTTGTATGGAGCTGGGGTGGATGTAGCTGGGGGGGATGGATGGACCTGGGGGGATGGATGGACCTGGGGGAGGGATTTAGCCGGGGGGGTTGTATGGAGCTGGGATGGATGTAGCTGGGGAGGATGGATGGACCTGTGGTATGGACCTGGGGGGATGGATGGACCTGGGGGAGGGATTTTGCCGGGGGGGTTGTATGGAGCTGGGATGGATGTAGCTGGGGGGATGGATGGACCTGGGGGATGGACGTGGGGGGATGGATGGACCTGGGGGAGGGATTTAGCCGGGGGGGTTGTATGGAGCAGGGGTGGATGGAGCTGGGGGGGATGGATGGACCTGGGGGATGGACCTGGGGGGATGGATGGACCTGGGGGAGGGATTTAGCCGGGGGTGTATGGAGCTGGGGTGGATGTAGCTGGGGGGGTGTATGGAGCTGGGGGGGGTGGATGGACCTGGGGGATGGATGGACCTGGGGGAGGGATTTAGCTGGGGGGGGTGTATGGAGCTTTGGTGGGCATTTGGGGTGGATGTAGCTGGGGGGGTGTTTGGAGCTGGGGGGGTGGATGGACCTGGGGGAGGGATTTAGCCGGGGGGGTGTATGGAGCTGGGGTGGGCATTTGGGGTGGATGTAGCTGGGGGAGGGATGTAGCTAGGGGGGGTTGGATGGACCTGGGGGAGGTATTTAGCCAGGGGGGGTGTATGGAGCTGGGTTGGGCATTTGGGGGGGGTGTATGGAGCTGGGGGGTAGATGGAGCTTTGTTGGGTATTTGGGGTATATGGAGCTGGGGTGGGTGTTTGGGATGGATAGAGCTGGGATGGGAGGTTGGGAAGGGGGTGAATGTAGCTGGGGGGGTGGATGGAGCTGAGGGAGGGATGTAGCTAGGGGAGGGGTGTATGTATCTGGGGTGGGCATTTGGGGTGTATGAAGCTGGGGGGGTGGATGGAGCTAGATGAGGGATGTAGCTAGGGGGGGTGGATGGAGCTGGGGTGGGCATTTGTGGTGTATGGAGCTGGGGGGTAGATGGAGCTTTGTTGGGCATTTGGGGTATATGGAGCTGGGCAGGGTGTTTGGGATGGTTAGAGCTGGGACGGGAGGTTGGCAAGGGGGTGAATGTAGCTGAGGGGAGGGGGTGGATGGACCTTTTGAGAGGGATGTATGGAGCTGGGGTGGGCATTAGGGGTGGATGAAGCTGGGGGAGGGGGTGTATGGAGCTGGGGTGGGCATTTGGGGTGGATGGAGCTGGGGGGGTGTAGGGAGCTGGGGTGGGCATTTGGTGTGTATGGAGCTGGGGGGGTAGATGGAGCTTTGTTGGGCATTTGGGGTATTTGGAGCTGGGGTGGGTGTTTGGGATGGATAGAGCTGGGATGGGAGGCTGGGAAGGGGGTGAATGTAGCTGAGGGGGGTGGATGGAGCTGGGGGAGGGATGGAGCTAGGGGGGTGTATGGAGCTAGGGTGGGCATTTAGGGTGTATGGAGCTGGGGTGGGCATTTGGGGTGTATAGAGCCTGTGAGGGGGTGGATGGAGCTGGGGTGGGCATTTGGGGTGTATAGAGCTGGGGGGTGGATGAAGCTGGGGTGGGCATTTGGGGTGGATAGAGCTGGTGGGGGGTGGATGGAGCTGGGGTGGGTATTTGGGGTGTATAGAGCTGAGGGGGGTGGATAGAGCTGGGATGGGCATTTGGGGTGTATAGAGCTGGGGGGGTAGATGGAGCTGGGATGGGCATTTGGGGTTTATAGAGCTGGGGGAGTGGATGGAGCTGGGGTGGGCATTTGGGGTGTATAGAGCTGGGGGGTGGATGGAGCTGAGATTGGCATTTGGGGTGTATAGAGCTGGGGGGGTGGATGGAGCTGGGGTGGGCATTTGGGCTGTATAGAGCTGGGGGGGTGGATGGAGCTGGGATGGGCATTTGGGGTGTATAGAGCTGGGGGGTGGGTAGATGGAGCTGGGGTGGGCATTTGGGGTGGATAGAGCTAGGGGGTGGATGGTGCAGATTCCGACCCCTGCATTCTGTACATTACACACTCCTGTCTCCTGCATTCTGTACATTACACACTCCTGTCTCCTGCATTCTGTACATTACATACTCCTGTCCCCTGCATTCTGTACATTACACACTTCTGTCCCCTGCATTCTGTATATTACATACTCCTGTCTCCTGTATTCTGTACATTACACACTCCTGCCCCCTGCATTCTGTACATTAGATACTCCTGTCCCCTGCATTCTGTACGTTACACACTCCTGTCCCCTGCATTCTGTACGTTACACACTCCTGTCCCCTGCATTCTGTACGTTACATACTCCTGTCCCCTGCATTCTGTACATTACATACTCCTGTCCCCTGCATTCTGTATGTTACACACTCCTGTCCCCTGCATTCTGTACATTACACACTCCTGTCCCCTGCATTCTGTACATTACATACTCCTGTCCCGTGCATTCTGTATGTTACACACTCCTGTCCCCTGCATTCTGTACATTATACACTCCTGTCCCCTGCATTATGTACATTACATGCTCCTGTCCCCTGCATTCTGTACATTACACACTCCTTCACTATATACACAATACTGTACATTATATACTTCTCACCAAAGTCTTCATTGTCTCAACAGTTGCTGGTTGCTATGCAGTTTCTGACTATTTTAATGAACTTATTCTTTTTTACGGTAGGCTGAGCAATCAAAGCATATTTTATGAGTACTAGAAAGTCTGGGTTTTGTTTACCCTATCCCTTAAGCCCCTCCCACTGCTAAGCAATTGGCCACACCCACAATTTGCCTCTTTCAGTGTCCCTCATTGTGAAGTTCAAATGTTGGGAGGTATGGTACAGGAGAGGAGCCGTTACAAATGGGCAAGACCGAATGGGAGGCTGGAGGTCAGCTTTAACCAGTTTCCATCCATCCGCCGCCTTTTTACTGCGGCAGGGTGGCTCATACAGGCCAAACGAAGTAGACCTACGTCGCTCGCCTGAGAGGAAATGGGGGGCGAGTGCACGCTGCCGGCAGCGCCCTTCCGCCCCCGATTGTCTGCGGGGAAGCCAATGCGTTTGTCAGAAGGCTCTGATTGCCGTCTGACACCCTTGATCGCTCCCCGCAGAGAGAGAAGGATGGTTGGCTGTTGTAATCACAGCTGACCATTCTTCCTGGGATGATCACAGAGCCCGCGTGATCCTTCTATATAGGATCACATGTCTCTATGTTCATCTCAGAAGCCACGCCCCTCCACAGTTAGAATCCCTCCCCTAGGCTCACATTTTACCCCTTGAACACCCACAGTGTTAACCCCTTCCCTGCCAGTGTCATTAGAACAGTAACAGTGCATATTTATAGCACTGATTACTGTAGTAATGTCACTGGTCCCCCCAAAAGTGTCAGTTAGGGGGCCGATCTGCCCGCCGCAATGTCGCAGTCACGCTGAAAATCGCAGATCGCCGTGTGACTGCGACAAAAAAAAAAAAAAACAATAAAAATGACATAAATCTTTCCCGTAGTTAGTAGACACGATAACTTTTGCGCAAACCAATCAAAATACGCTTATTGCAATTTTTTTTACCAAAAATATGTAGCAGAAAACAAATTGGCCTAAAATGTTAAAAAATTTAGATTTTTACATATTTTTTTTTTTTTTTTTTTTTGGGAATGTTATAATGCAGAATGTGAAAAATATTGTTTTTTCTTTTTCAAAATTGTCGCTCTTTTTTTGTTTATAACGCAAAAAATCTAGTTCGCACAGACGATCAAATACCACCAAAAGAAAGCTCTATTTGTGGGAAAGAAAGGACATCAATTTTGTTTAGGTACAGTTTCAGACGACCGCGCAATTGTACGTTACATTAACACAGTGCCGAATCGCAAAGTATGGCCTGGTCATAAAGGGGGCAAATCCTTCCGGTCCAGAACTGGTTAAACATTAAGGGGCCTCCAAAAGCACCTTGAGGAAGACCTAGGAGCACAAGGAAACAAAAGTGCCTCAGCAGAGGATCTTTCTCATTAGTCGTCTGTTGAAGCTTACTATAGAAAAATACATTTACTTGCAAACCCACCACTTTTAGTCCCGGTCCACACTATAGCAATGTCAGACATCGCATGTGATTCAGAGTGCACTGCTCTGCAAATCACATGCGATGTCTGTGCGATGCAAATTCAGCCAAATAGATTGTATGGCTAAATTTGGATCAGATTTTGCCTGAGGGGGGGCGAGCGCGCGCCGCTGGAGGCGCGCTCCCGCCCCCGCTCGTTCACTGAGATCCCCGCGCGAGTGACCGGCGGCTCCGATGTCCGCCAGCCACTCGCGATCTCCCGCAGGAGAGGGAGAAAGGCAGGCGGCTGATGTAAACACAACCGTCTGTCATTCTCCCTGATGTAAGTGCAGAGACTATGCGATCCTGCTATGTAGGATCGTATGTCTCTGTGGTTACATCACAAGCCACGCCCCCCCCTACAGTTAGAATCACGCCCCTAGGGATACATTTAACTCACTGATCACCAATAAAGTTAACCCCTTCCCTGCCAGTGTCATTTTTACAGTAACAGTGCATATTTATAGCACTGATTACTGTAGTAATGTCACTGGTACCCCCAAAAGTGTCAAAAATGTCAGTCAGGGGTCCCATCAGCCCGCCGCAATGTCGCAGTCCCGCAAAAAAAAATTGCAGATTGCCGCCATTACTAGGAAAAAAAAAAAACAATAAAAATGACATAAATCTTTCCCGTAGTTAGTAAATGCAATAACTTTTGCGCAAACCAATCAAAATACGCTTATTGGGATTTTTTTTTACCAAACATATGTAGCAGAAAACTGGCCTAAAATTTTTTAAAAAAATTGATTTTTACATTTTTTTTTTGAGAATTTCATATAAAATAATGTGAAAAATATTGTTATTTTTTCAAAATTGTCGCTCGTTTTTGTTTATAGCGCAAAAAGTAAAAATCGCACAGGTGATCAAATACCACCAAAAGAAAGCTCTGTTTGTGGGAAAAAAGGACGTCAATTTTGTTTGGGTACAGCGTCACACGACCGTGCAATTGTCCATTAAAATCACGCAGTGGCGAATCGCAAAATAGGGCCTGGTCTTTGAGCAGCCAAATCTTCCGGGGCTTAAGTGGTTAAGGCTTACCTATAGGTACTGTAAATATCTCCTAAACATGTACCGTTTAGGAGATATTTACTTTGCATGGAGCCAATGACGTCACTGGCGCATGCGCTCTGAAGGAACGGCCGCTCGTGCCGTTCCTTCAGAGCCTCGTGCCGTTACCGTCGGCTGCCGGGCGCATGCGCAGGAGTGACGTCATCGCGTCTCCTGCCAATCAGATGGCCGGATGCCGCAAACCCGGAAGAATGGCGACACAACATGTCACCCATGAGAGAGGTGAGCGGTCGGCACTTCGGGGCTTCGTTCTAAGGTAAGTATTTCATAATGAGCTAGTATGCAATGCATACTAGCTCATTATGTGTTTTTCTTTCAGGTGTTCATTTTTTTAAAAAAAAATTCGGAGGTTTACAACCTCTTTAATGACCAGGCCATTTTTTGTGATTCGGCACTGCGTTACTTTACCGGACAATTGCGCGGTCGTGCGATGCTGTACCCAAATACAATAAATGTCCTTCTTTTCCCACAAACAGAGCTTTCTTTTGGTGGTATTTGACCACCTCAGCGATTTTTATTTTTTGCACTATCAACAAAAAATGAGCGACAATTCTGAAAAAAAATAAACAAAATTTTTTACTTTCTGCTATACTGTATAACATTCCTAATAAAAAAACATTTTAAAAATCCAATGTTTTCATCATTTTAGACCAATATGTATTCTGCTACATATTTTTGGTAAAAAAAAAATCCCAATAAGAGTATATTGATTGGTTTGCACAAAAGTTATCGCGTCTACAAACTACAAACTAGAGAAAAGATTCATGTCATTTTTATTTATTTATTTTTTTTACTAGTAATGGTGGCGATCTGCGATTTTTTGCAGGACTGCGACATTGCGGCGAACAGATCGGACCCCTAATTGACATTTTTTACACTTTTGGGGGGACCAGTGACATTACTACAGTAATCAGTGCTAAAAATATGCGCTGTTACTGTAATAATGACACTGGCAGGGAAAGGGTTAACCCTATGGGTGATCAAAGGTTTAAATGTGAGCCTCGTGCTTACTGACGTGTGGGGGGGGGGGGGTTCTGTTACACAGACAGAGATCGTAGGTTCAGCTATGCTGAATCCTGTGATCTCTCCCTGTCTGTCACTGAGAAGATCCGCCTGCTTCGTTACATAAGCAGGCGGGTCTTCTCACACTTTCCCCGACGATCGGGGAAGGGAGGCGATATTCGTTACCTCTCCTCCTCTGGCCCGTCTAAACACTGCTAGAGCGCACCGCCAAATTCACCAGGAGTCCAGCGACGTAGGTATATGTCTCTGGACCCAGGGGAGCCGCACTGCCGCAGGAGGATTACTGTGAGCAGTCGGCAAGTGGTTAATAATCCTGTGTGCCCCTGTGTCTGTGTTTTGTAAAAATAAGCCATTCTTTACAAGTTTTCAGAGCACCACTCGAAGCTCACGTGACCGTCCGCCTCTCCCCCTCCCCTCCTCCTCCCCTCCTCTCCCCCTCCCTTTCTCCTCCCCTCCCGACTGACATCAGGCAGCTGACAGACGGAGAGAGGAGAGCTGACGGGTCACGTGAGCGGTGCTCGGCCCTCTGAAAACTGGTAAATAATGGCTTATTTTTTTAAAACACATACACAGACACACAGGATTATTAAACAGACCAGACAGGATGGTATAAAGTGGCTTACCAACCACTTAAAAGGGAAAGTTGAGATTCCAGGGAGGGGGGGGCCTTTGTCCCCCTTGCCCCTACCTGCGGACGACCATGAAAGATTGCCCTGCTTTTATGGAGTTGAGTTTAGGAGCTTTGGAAAAAAAAACACCAAAAGCTCCTGAACTCATAGTTAGAAGCTGTAGTGTACATGAGCCCTAAGTCCCGGTTCACACTGGTGCGATGCGGGAAACCCTGCGATTCAGTGCCGGTTCCCGCATCGCACCTGAATCGCACACTGGCTCACACTGGTTCACACAGGCAGAGATGGCTCTGAACTGGAACATCCAAGAAAAAGTGGGTTAATGGCCTGGGGTCTGCTGGGTTACAGACTATGAAAAATGTTGTCGCCTTTGAGCTGGGTTCACACTTGTACAATCACAGACATCACATGCGATTTGCAACACATTGCTTTGCAGATCACATGCAATGTCTGTGCGATGCGAATTCAGCCGCTGGAGGTGTCAATGTAAATTTAATGACACCTCCAGATCGGTTCGCAGATCGCAGTGTGAACTGTCAAATGGTGCAGGAATTGAATTGCATAGGTATAAACGCACATGCGATTTGATTCCAGTGCGGACCTAAAAAAAAAACAGTTTGTATGGCTGAATTCGAATCGCACAGACATTGCATGTGATCTGCACAGCAATGTGTTGCAAATCGCATGCGATGTCTGTGATTGTACAAGTGTGAACCCAGCCTAAAGGTGACAACATTTTTCATAGTCTGTAACCCAGCAGACCCCAGGCCATTACCCCTCTTCTTCCCTGCTTTTTGGACTATTAGTGAACATCACTATGTTGGATGTCCCAGTTCTGAGCCATCTCTGCCTGTAAACCCAATCCTACACCGTCTAGCCATTCAGCTATAGATAGAATACTCAGACTGCAAGCCTAATTTCAGCCTTTAGCTAGTGTGCATCAACTCAATAAAATGATAGGTTTTAGGAAATTAGCTAAATTAATTTTTTTTTTTTTTTTTAAGGAAATGGTAATGGAAACAGGGGAATTCTATATTTTCCTAAACTTTTTTTTTTTTATCTTTTGTATTCACAGGCAGGATTAAAACACGCATTTACATGCTTTTGAATGCTTGAAGTTTTCATCCTCTTTGTATGTGGAAAGTAACATCATAGCTGGGAGCCTTACATAACAAATTGCAGCAAATCCTCCATTAAATAACAACTCTTCTCTACAATACTGGCAAATCCCTATACAAACCGTGCCCTGCTGTGCTGCTACACTGACTTTGGTCAGGTATGTTCAGGGAGAAACTAATGGAGGGTCTGAAGGAGTCTTACCTGTAATGATCCTCAGAGAAGGCAGCTCCCAGCATACTTACCTCCACTGCATTTGCCATTTACTGGTTACACAGGGATTTGTTGCACTCAAAAAAAAAAGAAAATGGATAAAGGATAAAACTGAAATGATGTGTAGCCGGGATTGGACTACTATGATAAATAGACTTATCATTGTTGTTGGAATTGTTCCTGTGCCCCTTTAATGCTGATTTCAAATGGGATCATCCTCTGGCTGAAGTGGAAGACTGGGGTTGTGGAAGCTGTAGTTCCTGGAAGAGAGTTGATCATTGTTTGGATAACTGAAGAAACTATCTTCCCAGGAGGCAAAGCAGGGCCAGCTTACCAAATGGGCAAGCTGGGCAGTTGCCCGGGGGCCCCACTTGCCCAGGAGGCCCCACCTGCCTCCTGTGCAAAAGGAGAGGGTCCCTGGGTGGCTAGGGGAAAAGGAGAGGGCCCCTGGGTGGCTAGGGGAAATGGAGAGGGCCCGTGGGTGGCTGGAGGACGGGGGGTGGAGGAGAAGAGGAGGGTGGCTGAAGGAGAAGGAGAGGGCCCCTGGGTGGCTGGAAGAGAAGGAGAGGGCCCCTGGGTGGCTGGAGGAGAAGGAGAGGGCCCCTGGGTAGCTGAAAGGGAAAGGAGAGGGCCCCTGGGTAGCTGGAGGAGAAGGAGAGGGCCCCTGGGTGGCTGGAGGAGAAGGAGAGGGCCCATGGGTGGCTGGGGAGAAGAACAGGGCCCCTGGGTGGCTGAAGGAGAAGGAGAGGGCCCCTGGGTGACTGGGGGAGAAGAAGAGGGCCCCTGGGTGGCTGGGGGAGAAAGAGAGCATCCCTGTGTGGCTGGGGGAGAAGGAGAGGGCACCTGGGTGGCTGGGGGAGAAGGAGAGGGCACCTGGGTGGCTGGGGGAGAAGGAGAGGGCCCCTGGGTGGTTGAGGGAGAAGAAGAGGGCCCCTGGGTGGCTGGGGGAGAAGGCGAGGGCCCCTGGGTGGCTGGGAGACAAGAAGAGGGCCCCTGGGTAGCTGGAGGAGAAGGAGAGGGCCCCTGGGTGGCTGGAGGAGAAGGAGAGGGCCCATGGGTGGCTGGGGAGAAGAACAGGGCCCCTGGGTGGCTGAAGGAGAAGGAGAGGGCCCCTGGGTGGCTGGGGGAGAAGAAGAGGGCCCCTGGGTGGCTGGGGGAGAAGGAGAGCATCCCTGTGTGGCTGGGGGAGAAGGAGAGGGCACCTGGGTGGCTGGGGGAGAAGGAGAGGGCACCTGGGTGGCTGGGGGAGAAGGAGAGGGCCCCTGGGTGGTTGAGGGAGAAGAAGAGGGCCCCTGGGTGGCTGGGGGAGAAGGCGAGGGCCCCTGGGTGGCTGGGAGACAAGAAGAGGGCCCCTGGGTGGCTGGGGGAGAAGGAGTGGGCCCCTGGGTGGCTAGGAGAGAAAGAGAGGGCCCCTGGGTGGCTAGGGGAGAAGGAGAGGGCCCCTGGGTGGCTGGGGGAGAAGGAGAGGGCCCCTGGGTGGCTAGGGAAAAAGGAGAGGGCCTCTGGGTGGCTGGAGGAGGGGTGGCTGGAGGAGAAGAAGAGGGTAGCTGAAGGAGAAGGAGAGGGCACCTGGGTGGCTGGGGGAGAAGGAGAGGGCACCTGGGTGGCTGGGGGAGAAGAAGAGGGCCCCTGGGTGGCTGGAGGAGGGGGAGAGGGCCCCTGGGTGGCTGGGGGAGAAGGCGAGGGCCCCTGGGTGGCTGGGAGACAAGAAGAGGGCCCCTGGGTGGCTGGGGGAGAAGGAGTGGGCCCCTGGGTGGCTAGGGGAGAAGGAGAGGGCCCCTGGGTGGCTGGAGGATGGGTGGCTGGAGGAGAAGGAGAGGGTGGCTGAAGGAGAAGGAGAGGGCACCTGGGTGGCTGGAGGACGGGTGGCTGGAGGAGAAGAAGAGGGTGGCTGAAGGAGAAGGAGAGGGCACCTGGTTGGCTGGGGGAGAAGGAGAGGGCACCAGGGTGGCTGGGGGAGAAGGAGAGGGCCCCTGGGTGGCTGAAGGAGAAGGAGAGGGCCCCTGGGTGGCTGGAGGAGAAGGAGAGGGCCCCTGGTTGGCTAGGGAAAAAGGAGAGGGCCCCTGGGTAGCATACTTGCCAACTGTCCCTTTTTTCCTGGGACAGTCCCTGCAAATAGGAGCCTTTCCCAGGTAATTGATATTGTCCCTGGAAGCACCCGTTGATCAGGCTGCCCATAAATGTTACTCAGAAGTAGTGCAGCTGAATGGGAGACTTATTCCAACTCTACTACTGTGGCCTTAAGTGTGAAATTCCCTTTTTAATTTCCTGTAATTCTCTCTATATTGATTTGTAAATAATTTGTAATAAAAATATTACTTCAACAGCGCATACCTAATATACAGGGGAGTGAGGAATTCCCGTGTTGAGTGATGCGTGGATGTGAAAGTATATAAGTGGTGACACTATTTAGGGATTTTGTTGCCAATAGCCCTGGGAGGTAGATATTTGTTGCAGCCTGTGCTGTGGTATAGGGGATTTTTATACTACCTATATACTACCTGCTTGTTGTTTATTATGAGCATATATAGTGCTTGTGCTCTGTGAAATTTTTTTCTTTGAACGTGCACCCAATTAAAACGTAGGTGTGTAAAATGCTACAGTTGTGCTGGTTACAATGATTACAAATAAATTGTTATATACATTTCACAAATAAATGGTAAACTGTGCACACATTGAAAACACATATATGTGCTATAACTGATGTGAAGAAATACTTTGATACATAAAGAAAGAAATGTTATGAATATGCTGGTAGATTAAGAAAAAGTGCTCAGTGCCAAAAACAATTGTCCATATGTTCCAAAGAAATTATATTGGTCCAAATAAACAGTTCAAACTTCTGTATTAATTGTGGAGTTCAAAACCAAAAAGTGCTTAAATAATAACACCCTCTGTGCTCCTGTGTGTGAGGTAGGCAATTCAAACTCACCAGATGTTGTTGACCCCCAGTGCCATACGGCAAGTGGGTCAAAAAGGCTTTTGTGGTGAGTATCCAGCGGGGTCCAAGCCGTCCGTGCTCGGGTGGTCCTGGATCCTGTTGGTGGTTATGAAAGAATTGCACTCCTCATGGTGTAGTATTTTGAAAAAAACTTTCTTTTATTTAAATATATAAAAAATCCATAAAAGTTCCAAAAATATGCTTAAAAAACGTTGGTGGTACAGTATAGCAGTTACCGGTGGAATGCCTCAGAAAGCCTTGGTTTTGGGAAGCCCGGCAGGACGCCTATGACGGTTCCTCTATATTGAGTAGACTCTATAATCTGATAAGTAGGCGAGATTAATTATGCAGAGTGGGCGGAGCTTCAGGGAAGTGGGTTTGGAAATTGATAGATGTACTGAAAAGTGTCCCTGTGAATTTTTTTTTAAATGTGATGTAAAGGGGGCAGACTTGTATAAAGTACTCAAAATTTCTACTTGAGTAAAAGTACAAGTGCTTGATCAAAAAGTGACTTGAGTAGAAGTGGAAGTGCTCGCAGAAAAAGTTACTTAAGTAGAAGTACTAAAGTATTCAACATTTTTTTTTACTTAAGTATTGCAAGTAGTTTTTTCAAAAAAATTTGCTACTTAAGTACTAAAAGTAAAAAGTACCAGTAGTTTTGAAAAAAAAATTCTACCCAAGTACTGAAAGTAGAAGTACAAGTACTGTGTTATGTAGTTATTAAAGAAAGAAGTCAAAAGTTTGAACATCATATTGTTTTTTATTATTTCAAATGATTTATTCAAATGATTAACCTGTGTTTGTTAGTAGTTTCTTGATGCACTTTAAGCGCTGTAGCACCATTTATTTGTTTGTTTCATATTTTCTTTTTATTGGAAAGATTTGGTATAGCAGCTTTTATTATACACAGCCATTATTTTCGTATGCGCTGATTTACAAATGACATTACACACATTTTTTTGAGCTTTATGCAACCTGCCATCTATTGTTCTGGCAGTGGTATTTTTTTTAAAAGTAACGAGTAACTATGCAGCACAAAAAAAAAACATCGGAGTAGAAGTATTGAAATCATCGAAAAAATGTAGTGAAGTAAAAGTAGAAGTAGGAGAAAAAAATTATACTCTAGGAAAGTACAGATACCGCATTTCGGTACTTAAGTACAGTACTTAAGTAGTTCTACTTCGTTACTATACATCTCTGAAAGGGGGTTCTGTAAACTTTGATTTAAGAGGGGGACTCTAATGTAAGGAGGACATGCTGGGGAGAATCTGATTTAAAGGAGAACTCTTATGTAAGGGGGGACACTGTAAACTCTGATGTAAGGAGGGACTCAGGGAATCATGACCTATAGGGAAATGCTGGGGACTGTGATGTAAGAGGGGACTCTGATGTGAACAGAAGGTTCATCCTGACTGCTGCACTCTATATGTAGTTTTGTAGGCTAGTTACTCCTGACCCCTGCACTCTATACATTATGTTGGAAAAGACATTGTCCATGGCTTAGGGGGCACAAATTACTTGCCTTGCCCCGGGCGCTGACAACCTATGCTACGCCACTGTTCGCAGCCACTTAATTTGCCTACCGTGTGTGGGAGGGAATGTCTCCTGGTTGGTGTCCCCGGACTGGATTGGCTGTAGGGAATGCTGGGGCCATAGGGCCGCATATCCAAACAAGAGCTGCCTTCCTGGCTGGGTTATAGTAACCTGACCTTCATGTAAAAGGAGAAATATTGTTTTTGACTTTTGTTGCTAGTCGCAGCCAGACACATTTTATCTATATTTGTGTATGTGTAATATACTGTGTGTGTGTGTATGTATAGGTATATATATAATATATAAATAATGATAATAATATATAATAATTTAATGATCTTTGATCATTTGAATTTTTTTTCCCATTATGGGCGAGAGTGGGGCCTCATGTCCAAGTTTTGCCTTAGGCCTCACAAAGCCTAGAGCCGCCTCTGATGATCAGGCTCCCCTGATAAGCAGAAGGAGATAATAGGCTTTACCTACCTAGCACCTACCTAGGAGTGTGCTACAATCATTTTAGGCCAATTTGTATTCTGTTACATGTAGCACCCTCCTAGATAGGTGCTAGGCAGGGGAGTAGCAGGTAAAGCATAGCTTGCTCCATCTGCTTATCAGGGGAGCCTGATCAGTAGTTAGGCCTGTTGCATGTGTTCATGTGCGATTCATCTGGGCTGAGGGAGTGTCTCCACTGTATCCAATAGGGGAGCCTGTTGGACAGTGGAGGAAACCCAGCCAGTGACACACAGGCTTTTGTAGCTATCCCAGTGGGTTGGTACAAGAGTGGTGCATCCTGGGCTGTCTCTCCTCCTGTCTGATGTGGATGGTGGTCACAGGCGGTCGGCCTAGTGAATCAGGAGTGTGGAGCTGAGCCACGAGGTCCAGGAAGCTGACAAGTGGAGTTTGAGGCAGAAGCAACCTTTGAAAAAACAGTGTCTGTGAGTACCGGGAAGCTTGCCAGGGGTCTGCCCAGGAAGGGGCACCGCTCCAGTGGAGTGTCAGTGGACAGGAGTTCAGCACACACAGCAAGTGAGAAAGGGGGTGCCAAGTTAGACATTGAAGAGTAACTTAAACAGGATCATATCTTTCTATCTTCACTTCAGTGGCAAGGCGAAGCAGCGGCCTTGCCACACACATTGCAGCTAGTGTCCTCAGAATTGTGCATAGTTTATGGTTGGAGTATCCCACTCATCCCTTCTCCCATCCCAGTTCTAAATAAAATACAACAAAACCAACATCCCCTGGATTGATTATTGACTGAGACAAGGACTTAAAATGTTATTTGTCTGCTATCAGTTGCTAAGAGTAACCCAGGGGAATCCAGAAAGTGCAATTCTCAGCAATCCTCTAGGGGACAGTATATTATACATATTAAATTATACATATTATTATATTATATTATATTATATTATACATATTATTATATATACAAAATAATACACATTTTAGGTAAAAAAAAAATCTCAATAAGTGTATATTAATTGGTTTGAGCAAAAGTTATTGCGTCTACAAACTAGGGGAAAGATTTATGTCATTTTTTTTAATTTTTTTTTTTACTAGTAATGGCAGCGATCAGCGATTTTTAGCGGGACTGTGACATTGCGGCGGACAGATCGGACACCTAACTGACATTTTTGACACTTTTCGGGGGACCAGTGACATTACTACAGTAATCAGTGCTAAAAATATGCACTGTCACTGTACTAATGACACTGGCAGGGAAGGGGTTAACACCAGGGGCGATCAAAGAGTTAAATGTGTCCCTAGGGGGTGCTTTCTAACTGTGTGGGGGATGGGCTTGCTGGATAAACACAGAGACCTGTGTTCCTAAATAACAGGATCCGTGATTACATCAGCAGACCGCCCTTCTGGCTCCATGGGGAGCGATCGCGGGTGCCAGATGGACATTGCGGCTGCCGGACCCGCAGATTGGCTCCTCCTGTGCACGACCTCACTAGCTGTCGTGCGAAACGATGTACAGGTATGCCGTTTCACGCCACAGAGCCGACCTGCTGCAGTATAAGTATGGTGGCTGGTTGGCAAGTGGTTAAAGCGAAACTAAGCTATATCCGAGCACCACAAACTGAAAATTTAATCATTATTTAATATTCCAAGCAAACTCCCCCATCCATCCATGTCTCCATGTTTTATTTCATACCTCCCAACTTTTTGAGATGGGAATGAGGGACACCTATTGGCAGAGGCATAGCACACACCCTCTGCCACGCCCCCTTAACCACTTTACGTCTGCTCACATTGCTGCTACTGCAGCAATGTGGCTCGTTATCGTCCAGCGACGTAGACCTACGTCGCTGGACTCCTCCCCTTGTGGGCGGCGCACGCGCGCCGCCCAGTGGTGTATTTTGGTTTGGTGCTGCCCTAAGCAAGACTAAAATTGGGCGCCCCCTATGTAAATTTTCCCCACTCCTTTTTTAACAAAATTGAAGGACTACAAGTCCCAGCATGAACCCCTGAGATCTCATGAGAGGGGAGAGTGAGAGGGAGTGGGAGAGAGGGGGGGTGGGTGAGGGAGAGAGAGAGGGGGTGAGGGAGGGAGAGAGAGGGGGTGAGTGAGGGAGGGAGGGAGAGAGGGGGGTGGGTTAGGGAGGGGGAGAGAGGGGGTTTGTGAGGGTGAGAGAGAGAGGGGGGATGAGAGAGAGAAAAGGGATGAGAGAGAGGGGGGAATCAGAGAGAGAGGGGGGGGGTGAGAGAGAGGTGAGGATAATAGAGGGGGAATGAGAGAGAGAGGGGGGATGAGAGAGAGAGGTGGGGTGAGAGAGTGGGGGATGAGAGAGAGAGGGCTGATAGAGAGAGAGGGGGGATGAGAAAGGGTGAATTAGAGAGAGAGCGAGAGAGGGGGGGGGAAGAGAGGGGGGATGAGAGAGAGAGTGGGGATGAAAGAGAAAGAGAGAGGAGGTGAGAGGGGGGGTGAGAGAGAGCGAGAGAGAGAGAGAGAGAGGGGGGATGACAGAGAAAGAGAGAGGGGTGAGAGAGAGGGAGGGAGAGAGAGAGAGGAGGGGGTGAGTGAGAGAAAGAGAGAGGGGGGTGAGAGAGGTGGTTCTAGCAACCAGTGGCCAATAGAGTCTCAGGTGGAGGGGGGTGGCTTTTTTGCTGCCCCCTGCAAAGTGCCGCCCTAGGCCTGGGCCTTGTTGGCCTAGGCCAAAATACAGCACTGGCGCCGCCGGAGGCTCGCTCCCACTGTGTTCAGTCACAGCGGGAGTCGGGCCAGGGGAGGATCGTCGGGGAATTGAGTTTGGAGATCCGCCTGCTTGTGTAAACAGAGCGGGCGGATCTCCTAAGTGACAGACAGGGTCAGATTGCAGGGTTCAGCATAGCTGAACATGCGATCTGTCCCTGTGTCACTCAGTCACCCCCCCCCCACACACGTCAGTAAGCACCAGGCATAAATTAACCCCTCCCTCTCCAATAAAATTTACCCCTTCCCTGCCAGTGTCATTTTTACAGTAACAGTGCATATATATAGCACTGATTACTGCAGTAATGTCACTGGTCCCCCCAAAAGTGTCAAAAATGTCAGTCAAGGGTCCGATCTGTCCGCCGCAATGTCGCAGTCCCGCAAAAAAAATCGCAGATCGCCGCCATTACTCGTTAAAAAAAAAACACCAAAAATGACAAAAATCTTTCCCTTAGTTATGAAACGCAATAACTTTTGCGCAAACCAATCAAAATACACTTATTGTGATTTTTTTTTACCAAACATAGGTAGCAGAAAACAAATTGGCCAAAATTTTAATTTAAAAAGATTTAGATTTTTAAATTTTTTTGGGGGGGAATTTCATATAAAAAAAATGTGAAAAATATTGTTATTTTTTCAGAATTTGCGCTTTTTTTTTTTTTAATAGCAAAAAGTAAAAATCGCACAGGTGATCAAATACCACCAAAAGAAAGCTCTGTTTGTGGGAAAAAAAGGACGTAAATTTCGTTTGGGTACGGCGTCGCACGACCGCACAATTATCCGTTAAATTCGCACAGTGCCGAATGGCAAAAAGTGGCCCGGACGTAAGACAGCAAAATCCTCCGGTGGTAAAGTGGTTAAAGGAGAATTAACTGATTGGCTAAACCCACAAATGTTTTTTTTTTTTTTTTTTACCACTACTTTTCCTTTACATTGGCTTTTGAAATTTACAAATGCAGCAAATTAGAAATTGTATGAAAGGTTTAGCACTGGGAAACACTTTTTGAAAGATAAACAGTGCATTTTATATACAAGTATATAGATCAGACCAAAATGAGGGACAAATGAGGAGGAAAGAGGGACAGAGAGACTTTGTTCCAAATCAGGGTTCAGTCCCTCAAAATTAGGGACAGTTGGGAGTTATGTTTATTTTGTTGAGAAATCACTTTGGAAAAAAAAAAAACCCCACTAGCATTTCTAGTTGTGGCCATCTTGAGTAAGAGCAGATGATTCATGTTGCATTGACTTCCTGGAATCCATCTGCCCATAGCTCATGCACACAAGCAGCAGGGTGTGCTTAGCTGAGAAAGCCCATCCTCCTCTCCTGAAGACTCCTGGGATGTATGACATCTAGAGCAGTGGTCCTCAATTCCGGTCCTCAGGGCCAACTAACAGGCCAGGTTTGCAAGATAACTAAATCACATCACAGGTGATCTAATTTGCTGCTCAGTGATTGCAGTATTCTAGTCTGAATCTCCCCAAGGTAATACTTAAAATCTGGCCTGTTAGTGGGCCCCAGGGACCGCAGTTGAGGACCACTGGTCTAGAGGAAAACAGATTTCTTCTCCAAATACGGAAAGGTTTCTTCACAGTAAGAGCTGTGAAAATGTGGAATAGACTCCCTCCAGAGGTGGTTCTGGTCAGCTCACTAGATTGCTTTAAAAAAAGGCCTGGATTCTTTCCTGGGTGTATGTAATATAAATGGGTACTAATATTTATAGGTAAAGTTGATCCAGGGAATATCCGATTGCCTCTTGGGGGATCAGGAAGACATTTTTTCCCCTGCTGTAGGAAATTGAATCATGCTTTGCTGGGGTTTTTTCGCCTTCCTCTGGATCAACTGCGGGTATAGGATTGTGCATATGGGATTGCATGGTTGGGTTTTCATTTTTTTGTGATTTTTTGGTGCCTCAGGTTAGGATTGGGACTTTATGGGCAGGAGTAAGTAGATTTTTGATAGTTGGTAAAAAAACAATTTATTGAAGAAATAATAAATATATGTACAAACATTTGAAAGTGAATGGGTGAAGGCCCATTGAGTGAGGGTGATAGAAAAGGGTTGAAGGTGAGTTTACAGGTGAATATTGGTGACATTGGTTTTTAGGACATTCCTGCTCTGCTGCTCCTTGTGTCAACGACAGGAACTAATTTAGAGGGGGTGTCCTGTCGGTTATCCGACGCGTTTCGGCCGTATCTGGCCTTTTTCAAGGATGTATCACCAATTCTATGGGTGACAAGATATAGTATAAATGATACATCTGTTGCATAACTTCATATTAGAATTTATGCAATATATATAAAAATATATTTTACATACATGTTAAGTGTCCACTTCATATGATTGTACCTTCCCAGTATATTTCTGTATATGGGGTTGTATGGTTGGGTTTTCATTACTGCTTTTTTTTTTTTTTGTTTGTTTGTTTTTTATTGGTTGAGCCAGATGGACTTGTGTCTTTTTTCAACCTGACTAACTATGTAACTATGTAACTATGACATCATTTGGGCCTAGGCCAGAAACCAGGAAGTAACTGAAGAAATGTAAAAAATAAGAAAAGGTTAAAACAAGTGAATATAATATACCTTCCAAGCTGTTTACTAATTCTAGCAGTATACAAATTATTAATAGTTCATGTTGGAGGAGAGAGTTTAGTTCCACTTTAACCCCCATATCCCATGTATTCTGTAATATAGTATTTCCTTCTCATTGGGTGGTCCATCCTCTATGAAGATTTCCTATCACTTATTGAAAGTTCTGACATTTTTTAGGATTATACGTCTATTTATAAACCCGCTGAGTAAAGATCATCACTTTGATGGTCATTGGAGGATGAAGTAACGGAAACATAAATTGGGGAAAATTGTGTGTTGACAACAGGCAGCCTGGAGAATAACGGGAAATTGGCGGAGTCATTTAAGGGTTGTATGAATCAGGGGAGAGACCCATTAGAAAGCTGTGTGGATTAATTCTACTTTATTTTGAAGCACCGGTTGTGATTATTTAAGGAATGTATTTTCTTGGAGTCCTCATTTTGACCTGCTATTGGATAGTTTAGCTGAAAATGATTTTCTCATTCGCACTTTCTCACTGCCTTACTGACTATCTGCTTAAAATTTGCCTTCCCCGGTTCCTCTTCCTCCCTCCCTATTAACATCCTGATGAATTATTTAAATAAAATCTTTCCGTTTTTAACACATACCCTATTTAGGACACAGTGATGTTAACAGTGGGACCCTGTGCTTCTCTATGCAATGCAGGAAGATCATGGCTGGTGGGAGGGGCCAGCATAGCTTCCTGAAAACATCACAGCACCCTGCCCTTGGGAGTACCCCTTAGCTCTGATGCAAGCAGTGGGTGGCTGTAGGAAGCAGTTGGTTTTCCTATGTCAGTTGTATCTTAATAGGCATGGCAATGCACTACCATGAGTTTTTTGGTGTGTTAGACAGCCCATTTAAATAAATAGGATGGCTTAAAACAACACATGCTAATGCATGGCATAATGCACATTCTAGATTGTAAACTCTAACAAGCAGGGCCCTCTAAATCCTCCTGTATTGAATTGTATTGTAACTGTATTGTCTTCCCTCATATTGTAAAGCGCTGCGCAAACTGTTGGCGCTATATAAATCCTGTATAATAATAATGCATTATTGCATTACAACATTGTGAACCCAGCCTAAGAGCTCCCTCTAGAGGCCAGTACAAACATTTCTATATTTGATACAATGGGAAAAATAGGGAAAAGAAAACATTTGAAATGGCAATATTTTAGACCAACTTTGAATACAAACTTCTTTTTTTTATAGTTTCTTTAATTTATTGCAATAAACCTGTAGATTTCTGAAAAGTTTCAAAGTTAAATTCTTTTCTTAGCAATCTGACTTTGTTATTGCAATGTTCTTATATATCATAACAATACAAATAACAGTAGCGCAATAGTGGTAATAAATCATTACCACAACCACAGCATGACCTAAGAATGATTAAAATAAACTAAAATCAAACTAAAAAGTCCCGCAGTCCATCAGCTGAAAGTGAAATAAAATCACAATGTGCGTTTCAATTCCGGAGTCTTGATAAGTGTCTTATAGGAAGGGGTCACCCCACAATCCACCACCAAAGTGGCCCCCAGTGACGAAGTCGGAAGTGACGAAACGCGTCGGAGCGTGGCCAGGCGGCGTTCTCTGCAACTATACCCACGGTGAAGGAGGCATCCAGCGGTACTTGGCTTGGCGTGGAGTCAATCCCCGAGTCCAACGGCTGTTCACCTCACCTCTGTGTTTGATGTGCGCTGTATTTTCAAGCTTTACAAGTGAGTGCAACTGATTTATTATTGTTTATTAATAAAGAAGTATATATGTTATTGCACTAGTGGAGGCTATTATTTATCTCCCACATGTATTGGAGTCCTGTTTGCTGTGTGCTGGACAGAGAAAGGTGATGCGTTTTGGATCCCTGAGATACAATGCGAGCTTAGCTTGTTCATGAGAGTGAATAAGCATATCTTTCTGGTGAGTATCCATTTCTGCTGTACCCCTGGCACTTTGGTGGTGGATTGTGGGGTGACCCCTTCCTATATCACACTTATCAAGACTCCGGAATTGAAACGCACATTGTGATTTTATTTCACTTTCAGCTGATGGACTGCGGGACTTTTTAGTTTGATTTTAGTTTATTTTAATCATTCTTAGGTCCATGCTCTCAGTCATGCTGTGGTTGTGGTAATGATTTATTACCTCTATTGCGCTAATGTTATTTGTATTTTGATGGTTCCATCCTTCTGAATCAAATTTCTTTTTCTACATATTTATTGTCTAAGTAGCTGCATACCGTTCTATTGTTTTTTCCTAAGCGCAGGGCTGCTGTTAGAAATCGCGGGGCCCCGTACAGACTACAGACTACCTGGCAGGGCCCCCCCAAGAAAATATTAAAGATATATTGAGCTAAAATGACAACAAAATCACTATTATCAGACACAAATATAACATAACTCGCATAATTCCTGCTAAATAAAAAAAAAACTATGTTAAATAAAAAAGAAGATGAGATGAGAAAAATATACAGGCTGGGCAGTTGGAGCTCAGTGATCAGAGAGAGAGAAACAACGTTACAAATAAACTCCTGAGCAGAGATAAGTGCTGGGAGGGGGGGCACACACAAGGGAGGGGGATTAGTGAGGGACAACTGTCTCTTTTTCAGCAGATAAAAGCTGATAGCAGGGAGAGGGACAGATCAGATTCAGGTGCTGGAGGAAGATTTCTGTATTTGTTGTCCATCACTAATCCCCCTCTCTGTGTGGGCCCCCCTGTGTGCTCGGGCCCCCTACAAGAGGGCTGGTGGTCCCCCCCTATCAGCGGCCCTGCCTAAGCGCATAGGGTTCTCATTGTTGATTTGTTTTACCAATTACTGTGAGATTCTTTTCATATATATATATATCACAATCGTAAATACTGATCATAATGGGGTTGACCCGATGGGGGTGTCATACATTGCAACCAATATCATTCCTCTTTTCTTTTTTATTTTCTGCACTCTGGTGCCTTCTCTGTGCCCCTGAAGTCAGGTCAACTAAAATACAAACCAGTGCTGGTCTCAGCTCCGCCCCTCTCTGACCCCACTGCAGCCTCACCCATTAGTGCTTGTTTAACATGGAGAAACCCTTGAAATCACTTTCAGCTCTCAGGGAACCCAGCTAATAAATACTGCATATACAGCTCACAGGTCATTACCTTAAATGGTTGAGATAAAAAAAAAAACAATGAAAGAATAAGAAATGTGGCGTATGTGCGGTATTTGACACCCACTGTATGTAACAATATTATATTTCAGGAATAATAATGAAATTAAATAAACTATAATTAATGTCCAGAAAAGAAATGCAGACAGTACAATTGTATTTTTCTCCAGGTGGTCAGTAGAGAAATGCCTCCATACATGAATAGTCAGGGGATAGGTACCCCTCTACATTGGTGATCAGTGAAATTATCCCTTACATTGGTGGTTGGTAAAGAAGGGTCCCTTTGGATTGGTTGTCATAGGATTTTTGGATTGGAACCACCTTATGTTGGTTGTCATTGGAATAAGGACCGTTTACACTGTTTGTAAGCGAGAGAATTGCCCCATTACAATAGTACTCGGTGGGAGGAATGCTCCTTACATTGGTGGCAAGTGGAAATAATGCACTTTACATTGGTAGCCAGTGTGAAGAATGCCCCTTACATTGATGGTCAGTGGGAGGAATGCACCTTACATTGGTAGCCAGTGGAAAGAATGCTCCTTACAGTACATTGGTAGCCAGTGGGATGATCGCCTCTTACATTGATGGCCAGTGGGAAGAATGCACCTTACATTTGTGGCCAGTTGTAGGAATGTCCCTTACTTTGGTGGCCAGTGGGAGGAATGTTCCCTACATTTGTGGTCAATGGGAAGAATGCTCCTTACATTGGTAGCCAGTGGGTAGAATGCCCCTTGCATTGGTGGCCAGTGGGAGGAATGTTCTTTACATTGGTGGCCAGTGGGAAGAATGCCCCTTACATTGGTGGACAGTGGGAGGAATGTTCCTTACATTGGTGGTCAGTGGGAAGAATGCCCCTTACATTGGTGGCCAGTGGGAAGAATGCCACTTACATTGGTGGACAGTGGGAGGAATGTTCCTTACATTGGTGGACAGTGGGAAGAATGTTCCTTACATTGGTGGTCAGTGGGAAGAATGCCCCTTACATTGGTGGCCAGTGGGAGGAATGTTCCTTACATTGGTGGCCAGTGGGAGGAATGTTCTTTACATTGGTGGCCAGTGGGAGGAATGTTCCTTACATTGGTGGCCAGTGGGAAGAATGCCACTTACATTGGTGGACAGTGGGAGGAATGTTCCTTACATTAGTGGACAGTGGGAAGAATGTTCCTTACATTGGTGGTCAGTGGGAAGAATGCCCTTTACATTGGTGGCCACTGAGAGGAATGTTCCATACAATGGTGGTCAGTGGGAATAATTCTTCTTACATTGATGGTCAGTGGGAAGAATGTCACTTATATTGGTGGCCACTGGGAGAAATGTTCCTTACATTGGTGATTAGTGGAAGGAATGTTCCTTACATTGGGGGTCAGTGGTAAGAATGCTCCTTACATTGGTGATCAGTGGGGAGAATGCTCCTTACATTGGTGATCAGTGGGGAGAATGCTCCTTACAGTGGTGGTCAGTAGGAAGAATGCTCCTTACATTGGTGATCAGTGGGAAGAATGCTCCTTACATTGGTGGTCAGTGGGAAGAATGCTCCTTACATTGGTGATCAGTGGGAGGAATGCTCCTTACATTGGTGATCAGTGGGAGGAATGCCCTCTTATAGATAGCTAAAAAGATCATTGATGTCAATGGTTACTTATTTGAAAGTCGTAATTTGCTCATTGGTCAAGGAACCCCTAACAACCTCTAGAGGAACCTTATAGTTCCACAGAACCTTGATTAAGAAAGGCAGCCTTAGTATGTCCCCCTCCTACGAACACTGAGAACTACCTGGACCATGCTTCAATGGATTATATAACATGCCAAATAAAGATGCGTTTTGTGGAATTTTTTGCACAGCTGCAGTCTCCTTAGTCTTTTGGTGATTTTATTTGTCGGGAGTTGCCCTTTATAATCTATGTAAACCCAATCCCTAAAATCTCATCTAAATGTTTATGTGTTAACATAATTTCAAAAGTAATCTTCAATCATTTAAAATCAGTGGCTTTCGCTTTATATAAAAACTGGGAACCCCACCATAAAGGTCCTTGTTCAGGAACTTCCTGTTACAGGGTGACAACACTCTATCCTTGTATCCCTATTGTATTCCTGAGTTGTCAGTCACTCACAAAGGCTCCCAATGGAGACTACAAGTGGTCCTTTCCAACACAGGTATTGCCCCCTGTTGTCACCATCAGGAAACCCTCCCCTGAGAAAGGCGTGCAGCCATAGCTTGTAGACCAGAAGAGGCTGCTGGAGATCTGCAGCACTAAGATGCAAAAAAAACCCATACAAATAATAATAAAAAAGGGTGAAAAGTATTTTTATATATATATATATATTAAAAAAAAATACACTTGTTTATGATACACGGTGCATTAGTGGTCTGAATGCCATTGAGTTAGGGTTTCCATCTACTCTAAGTGGAATTTTGCACATATGCAACAGGCATGTACAACAGATTTGTACAGCTGTGTGATCAGAAGATAATTTAGCCACAGCACTGAAAACGTTTTGTAGCAATCGGAGCTTGAATAAACAATGGAAAAAAATCCTGACTGATTGTGGTTTGGTGTGGCACAGAGGATTAGCGCAGCGTTTCTAATAGAAATGTGAAGGAACAGCTCGGCAGATCCATGTTGTAGATAGGTGTGTGTGTGTGAAGGTTGGAAATATGGACTAAAGCCAAAATCGCTAATAGCAAGGTGTCTGAAAAGATCGCACCCCACCTCAAATCCTGACTTCTAGCAGGTGTGCGAAATTCCCATCACATGGGGGCAGAGCTAAGAGCTGGGGTCCAGTGGCGTAGCGTAGGTTTTCAGCGCCCAGGGCAAGGTAAGTAATTTGCGCCCCCTACACAAATCTACTAGACCACTACACTGACACCTACACTGACCTAGCTGATCACTAAACAGACCTACCTTATTCCTACACTGACCTACCTGATTACTATACTGACACCTACACAGACCTACCTGACCACTACACAGACACCTACACTGACCTACCTTATTCCTGCACTAACCAACCTGATCACTACACTGACCTACCTAATTTCTATACTGACACCTACACTGACCTACCTGACCACTACACAGACCTACCTGAGCACTACACAGACCTACCTGAGCACTACACAGACCTACCTGATTCCTACACTGACCTACCTGACCACTACCCAAACCTACCTGACAATTACACTGACCACTACAGAGAACTACCTGATTCATTCCTACACTAAGGATGGCTGAGCAGGCTCCTAAATGGCAGCATGACACTGCGCCCCCCCCCAGATTTTGCGCCCGGTGCGGCTGGCCCCCCCAGCACCCCCCACGCTACGCCACTGCTGGGGTCAATGAGGGCCGAGTACCATATCCAGAAGATGTACCCCCCTTCATGACCAGGCCGCTTGTGGGCACTGCATTCATTTAACTGACAATTGCACGGTCATGAATAATACAGATAGCTGCTAGGTTCTGGTAAATAGTGCCCTCATCCCTAAAGTTTAAACTCTATTGGCAAGACCCCCCAATATGGGATTTTTTTGGGCAACAAATATCAAAAAAGCAATTAAAAAGTATATAAATTTTAATTTACATATATGTATAAAAAAGACAATACAATACAAAAGTTCAATAAAAAGACATAGCATAGAGGTTGACAAATACAGTGTTGTTGTGTAAATATAACCTCAAAACAACTGTGATGACAGAGATGTGAACCCAACGCGTTTCGAAAGATCATGTATTTTTCTTCTTCAGGGGTAAATGGTTACACAGTACATTTTTTCTGTTATATAGAAATAAAATATACTACAGTTAGATGTACACACAATCTGCATCAAGTACACGCCTCATGCCTGGTTGTACTGACCTGCTATGATTTCACAACAATGAGAAAGCAACACCGTACCCAAATGAAATTTATATCATTTATTTCACACAAATAGAGCTTTCTTTTGGTGGCATTTGATCACTACTGGGTTTTTTAATTCTTTTCACTTAAAGCGGAGTTCCGGGCACAAAAAAGATTTTTTTTTTTTGTGCCCCTCCGCTAGGTATGCCGCACCTGAAAAGGAATTGGATAGTTATTTTTTTTTTTTTTTGTTTACTCACCTTTTTATTGAAGATCGTAAATACTCACCTATGACAGCTTCCTCCTCCAGCGCCGAGGCTCACCCCGTCACTTCCTGCCTCGCGATGATTCCTGGGAGCTAAACGTCATAGCTCCCAGGAATCAATGCGCCACACCGGCCCCGCTCGTCATTTCCGGGCGACGCCGCATTCCCCTGCTAAACAGCTTCTGGGCATGCCCAGAAGCTGTTTAGGAATGCGGCGCCGCACCGGAAGTGATGAGAGGGGCCGGTGCAGTGCATTCTGGGACACGAAGACGCGGAAGAAGACAGAGAAGAGGACCGCGCCGGCTTCAGCTGCCCACAACCGAGATGGAAACGCTGTGGAAGAAAATTTCTAAGTAAGTATTTCTTCTAAAAGGTAAGTGCGAACCGGGACAGATCAGAGGCTAGCCATTGTGGAATGTGCTAGCCCTGACTGTCCCGGGGGTATGTTCAGGAAAAAAACGTTTCTCTGCCCGGAACTCCGCTTTAACATGAAAAATGTAAAAAAAAATATATATATTTTTTTTTTACTTTCTGCTTGAAAACATATCCCATAAAAGATCCAATTTCTTCATAAATTTAGGCCAATATGTATTCTGCTACATATTTTTGGTGTAAAAAAAAAAAAAATCACAAAATCATCTCTATGGTCTAAGAAACCATATTGCGTCACTTTGAGTTTTGAGTATTTCGTCACTTTCATTTTCACCATTTCTAAACAAACCATTATTTGTTTGTAAAAAGCAATGGATTATACTTATCTTGGTATGATCCAAAGCTTTGAAGGGCAGAGGAGACATCTGGGGTCTAATAGACCCCAGATGTCACAGTAAAAAGGACCTGTCACTGCTATTGCTATTGCAAGTGATGTTTAGATTTCATGCGATAACAATAGGAGTGCTCAAAAAAGTAAAGGCCCGTACACACGTACCGATTGTCGGCCGTAAATATTCGGCCAACGTCCGATCGGCCGATTGTCGGCTTGTTAGTATGATGCTTCCGACAACCGACTGCGACTTTTCGGCCGAACAAAATCTGGTCTGCATGCTATAAAATTTTTGTTGGCCAACACCAGAACGCCCGATTGTTCGTCAGTCAGTACGGATTTCGGCCGACAAAAGCCAGATGAGCAAGACTGGGCATGCTCAGAGAAGAAAAAACACAAGGAAAGTTAACCATCACATGACATCACTTCTGAAGTTGGTTGTTGTTGGCCGACAAAATTCGTGTGCAGTCTAGAGCACATTTCAACCAACACGACAGCACTGGATAAAAGACGGCCGATCGCTCGGCCGACAATCGGTACGTGTGTACGGGCCTTAAACTTACGGTGTAAAAATAAAATAGATCAATATAAAAAAAAAATGTTAAAGCCCCCCCGTCCCCCCCATGCTCATGCATCGGTCCTGCATCAGTATGTAAACTGCGATAGCACCACAGATGTGAGGCTTTATAGCGAATATCTGAATGAGACTAATAGATCTAACACCTGACCTCCAGTGTAAATCTGAAATGGTAACTTGTAAAGGCTTTTAAAGCATTGCCTGTAAATAATTTACATTGTTTGTTGTCGTTCCACAGGCATGCGCAATTTTAAAGCGTGACATGTTTGGTATTTTAGTTTGGAAGTGAGCATGGGTGAGTCACCAATTAATTACCGCCCCCCATCCAATATATTTGAACTAGATTGGAAATAATTGTTGAGATTTTAAGGGTGCATTAAATCAGACAACACTAATTTCATTAAAAATGTATCAATTATTCAGAGATCAATAAAAACATATTTGTATGCCAAAAAGAAAGCACAATGACACTTAGGGTTAAATTCAGATAGGTTCTGCTTTACATGACTGTATTCTGGTTACATGACTGTATTCTGGTTACATGACTGTATTCTGGTAGCGTAGGATTACGCTATCAGAATAGTTATGTAAAGCAGGACCTATATAAATTTAACCCTAAGTGTCATTGTGCTTTCTTTTTGGCATACAAATATGTTTTTATTGATTTCTGAATAAATTATTCGTTTTTAATGAAATTAGTGTTGTCTGATGTAAAGTACCCTTAAAATCCCAACAATTCTTTCCAATCCATGTTTGGTATCTGTTTACTCAGCGTAACATCATAGTTTAAATTTTACCAAACAATTGGGTATTATATTGTGTTTTTGTGCATTAAACTTTATTAAAGTGTATTTTTTTTAAAAAAAATTGCATTGAAAAACCGCTGTACAAATACTGTGTGACATAAAAAATTGCAACATCCACCATTTTATTCTCTGCTATAAAAAATATATATTTTTAGGTTTTAAGTAATTTTCTAACAAAAAAAAAATAGATTTTTACACATAGGAGAGAAGATTTACAATAGACCTGGTCCCCAAGTCTCTAACTATTGTTTGTATTATTATTATTATTATTATTATTATAGTACTGATGTTATAAAATGAAACTGCATATTATGACTATAAGTATCCTTCAGCCTCGGTTCACACTAGGGCGACCTGTGAGGTGACCTGGTCGCCTCACAGGTCGCCGCAGGTCGCCTCCCATAGGGAAGCTGCGGACCCGTTCTAATAGGAGCGACACAAGTCGCTCCGACCTAGAAAAAGGGTCCGGAGCTTCTTTGGGGCGACCAGTAGGCGACCGCCATAGACTTCAATGTAAGTCGTCGCGGTAGTGTGAACCGGCGCTTAATGTGGTATCAAATCAGTTTTTTTTTTTTTTTATGCCTTTTTCATCAAAATAATCCTCGGTGATCATGCAATGAAGGCTCTTGTTCAGAAGCCCTTACTTTTGTGGGGTGACAACTGTTTTCCAGTCTTCCAGCGGTCTCCTGTCATATGCATATATGGTAGAAACTAAAAGTGGCTGTGCCCAAGCACATGGCTCAAGTGTGGTCTATTAATGTCAATATCAGAAAGCCGGTGAAGATGTGCAATGTGCTTCTTTAGATAGACATATATATACTGTATATACAGTATCTCACACAAGTGAGTGCACCCCTGATATTTTTGTAAATATTTTATAATATCTTTTATAGAAAAGATTATATCTTTTCATGTGACAACACTGAAGAAATGACACTTTGCAACAATATAAAGTAGTGAGTGTACAGCTTGTATAACAGTGTAAATTTGCTGTCCCCTCACAATAACTCAACACACAGCCATTAATGTCTAAATTGCTGGCAACAAAAGTGAGTACACCCCCAAGTGACAACGTCCAAATTCGGCCCAATTAGCCATTTTCCATCCCCAGTGTCATGTGACTCGTTAGTGTTACAAGGTCTCAGGTGTGAATGGGGAGCAGGTGTGGTAAATTTGGTGTTATCGCTCTCACTCTCTCATACTGGTCACTGGAAGTTCAACATGGCACCTCGTGGCAAAGAACTCTCTGAGGATCTGAAAAAAGAATTGTTGCTCTACATAAAGATGGCCTAGGCTATAGGAAGATTGCCAAGACCCTGAAACTGAGCTGCAGCACAGTGGCCAGGACCATACAGCTGTTTAACAGGACAGGTTCCACTCAGAACAGGCCTCGCCATAGTTGACCAAAGGAGTTGAGTGCACATGCTCAGTGTCATATCCATAGGTTGTCTTTGCGAAATAGACGTATGAGTGTATATATATATATGTGTGTATGAAACATATAATAAAATATTTACAAAAATGTCAGGGGTGTACTCACTTTTGTGAGATATTTGTGTGTGTGTGTGTATATATATATATATATATATACATACACACACACAAATATCTCACAAAAGTGAGTACACCCCTGACATTTTTGTAAATATTTTATTATATGTTTCATGTGACAACACTGAAGAAATCATCAGAAGTATACAGCTTGCATAACAGTGTAAATTTGCTGTCCCCTCAAAATAACTCAACACACAGACATTAGTGTCTAAACCGCTGGCAACAAAAGTGAGTACACCCCTAAGTGAAATGTCAAAATTGGGCCCAAAGTGTAAATATTTGCGCGTCACAACTTCGTCAACTACTGAGGGGGAAGGGAGAAGCAGCACAAGGAACCATTTGAGTGTGCTGTAGTGCAAGGGATACGCGAATAGGAGGAGAGAGCAGAGTGACAGAGAGATAAGCCTATCAGTTTGCTTATTCTCCTTTCACAGTCCAGTTAAAAGATCAGGCCCCTCCTCTGCTAGACAGGGCTGTGCTCTATGGCAGAACTGTGTAAATCACAGGACAGGATAGACAGAAATGCAAATACTTTGACAAATAAAATGTATTCTTTATATCCCAGATATTGCTATTCAATTGTGCTGCAAGTTTGAAAATCACTTGCTAAAATATTGCTAGACTTGTAAGGCTTCACACGTTTGTTGCACAATTGCAGCAAGTCCGAATTGCATGACTCTAGATCAACTTTCTTTGCAAACATTCTGCAAATCTGCTGCAAGTTCTGGTTCAGTTATGTTGTGCAATTGTCATCCCACCACAGGGGGCACTGTGGCTGAATTTTCATGCTGTGGACTTGCAGAGCTCTTGCTGTAGACTCACCACCGCAACTTTGCTCTTGCTAGAGACTTGCCACACAAATGTGCTACAATTTTAAAAAGTATCAACTAGAACTTGTGCTTCAAGTGCTCTGCAAGTGTACTTGCCAGTAAAAATTACAATTCAGCACTGCCACAGTTATTCTTGCTATCTGGAATATATTTAATTTGTTTTTAGTTGTTTTCCTTTCCAGCTTTAGTTTGCATATAGTGTAGAGCAATGGTTCTCCTTCATTAGGGTAGTGGTCCACTGCTGGCCCATGGCCTCTCTTCCCAGGCCTCCAGCCAATTGCTGATCTCCCAACCTCCCACAGTGCCTTACAGTTCCCACAGTGCCACCCAACGTCCCAAAAACTGCCTGCAGTGCCCCTCAATCTTCCACAGTGCCCCAAGTCCCGCTGAGAGTTGTCAGCCCCCACAATGCCCCTCAAGCTCCCACAGTGCCCCCCAAGCCCTGAGAACCCTCAGTGCCCACAATACCCCTCAACCTCCCACAATGCCCCCCAGCCCCTGAAGTGTCCCTAGCTTGCTGCAGAGCCACCAGCCCCCCAGACTGGTGTGCCCCCAGCCTCCAACAATGTCCACCAATAGTACCCCCAGACT
The DNA here is from genome assembly GCF_965119305.1 of Pelophylax lessonae. Lineage (NCBI taxonomy): Eukaryota > Metazoa > Chordata > Amphibia > Anura > Ranidae > Pelophylax > Pelophylax lessonae. Next base: position 265,213,568 of record NC_138775.1, on the reverse strand, counting down.
CCAGCAATAGTGCCTTCAGCCTCCAACAATGTCTCACAGTGCCCCACCCAGTCCCTGAAGTACACTCCAGTCTTCCACAGTGCCCCTGGAAAGCCCCCAGCCTCCTAAAGAGACTTTGAGACCCCTTCAGAGTACACATGCCCAACAGTTGCTCTGTGCTCTCTCCAGAAACCTCATTACCTACAGGGCCATCAAGTCTGCTGCAGAGTCCCTTAACCCTTTTCAGAACCCTCATTGTTACACCCAGCCCCATCAAGCATCCTCCAACTTTTGAACACATATTTTGTGTTACTCTTCTTGTGTATTACCTTTTTTTTTTCTTTTGGGGTATTGAAGTTGTGCGAAAATTTACTGGACCCTGGTCTCAATAACTGACTGACACCAAGGATGGGGCACTATTCGTTCAACTGATGGCAATCAGTTGGTGTCAGTCATCTTTGGTGTCAGTGGGAGGAATAGTGCCCCATCTTTGGTGTCAGTGGGAGGAATAGTGCCCCATCTTTGGTGTCAGTGGGAGGAATAGTGCCCCATCTTTGGTGTCAGTGGGAGGAAAATAGTGCCCCATCTTTGGTGTCAGTGGGAGGAAAATAGTGCCCCATCTTTGGTGTCAGTGGGAGGAATACTGTGCCATCATTGGTGTCAGTGGAAAGGATAGTGGCCCATTGTTAGTTTCAGTGGAAGATATAGTGCCCCATCGTTAGTGTCAGTGGTGGAAATAGTGCCCTATCACTGTTATCAGAGTTTTTGTAAACATTACTGTACCCAGGTCTCAATAACTGACTGACACCAACTGATTACCATCAGTGGAACGAATAGTGCCCCATCGTTGGTGTTAGTGGGAGGAATAGTGCCCCATCTTTGGTGTTAGTGGGAGGAATAGTGCCCCATCTTTGGTGTCAGTGGGAGGAGTAGTGCCCCATGTTTGGTGTCAGTGGGAGGAATACTGTGCCATCATTGGTGTCAGTGGAAAGGATAGTGGCCCATTGTTAGTATCAGTGGAAGATATAGTGCCCCATCATTAGTGTCAGTGGAAGATATAGTGCCCCATCTTTGGTGTTAGTGGGAGGAATAGTGCCCCATCGTTGGTGTCAGTGGAAGGAATAATGCGCCATCATTGGTGTCAGTGGGAGGAATAGTGCCCCATGTTTGGTGTCAGGGGGAGGAATACTGTGCCATCGTTGGTGTCAGTGGAAAGGATATTGGCCCATTGTTGGTATCAGTGGAAGATATAGTGCCCCATCGTTAGTGTTAGTGGTGGGAATAGTGCCCTATCACTGTTATCAGAGTTTTTGTAAACATTACTGGACCCAGGTCCTATAAGGTTTAGAACCACTAGTGTGAACAATAAGGTAGAATTAAGAAACCTTGGACTGTAGGCTCTTTGAAGGTAAGGACTGATGTGAATGCAAAATACGTAAAGCACTGCGTAAATTGTCCGCGCTTTAAAAAAATACCTGTAATAAATAAATCAAATACATAAAACAGAAAAATCAGTAGTTAGAAGATGGTCAATAGAATTTTAAGTGAAGGTGAAAGCCCTCTTTAATTGCCTGGAAATCCGGGGTATTTAAGGACCCACGTTTCGCATCGTCTGCAGCCTCTGTAAGAGTTACGTGAGGAATATTTATAGAAACATTAGCGGGAAGCATTGGGTAAAACAACTGTTTTGTCACATTCTTGGCGTCGGGTGCACGTCGTAGACCTCATGTTCCTCTAAACACGACTATCAGATGGGAATTGTATTGCTTCCTATGTTTGCATGCGATGAGTTAATGTATTATTTTGAAACCAAGGCTTAATCCTTCAAGTATTAAATATCCCTAAGCATTTGTGATTAACAAGTCATGTCAGCTAATGTGTTTTGTAAGATGCTTTTTTGACCGGTTGGCACTGCCACAGGTGCGAAACTCAAAACCTTGTCAATGTCGGAGGATTGGCCGGGTTCCACACGTTCCGGGCTGATAATTATCCTGAATCAGGAAGAATTACGGATTGTTCATTCAGATCTGTGTCGCATAGTAACAGCTGGCTATTAAAAATGGCTGTTTTTTTTTGTCTTTTAACACACTGGAATATTAAATATTTTAAAGTCAACATTAACCAAAGAGTCATCTCATTTTTTGTTAGGGCTGAACTCTAGGCAGACATACTGTAAGGGGCACCAATTAATGCAGACCCGTAACCATGAATACATCATTAAATGTACCTGGCAGCAGCAAGGCTATAGTGTGAGAGCAAAATCAGCACAAGGATCCAATCAGTTCATGTGCTGACAAGGAGCATGCTTTTAGGAGGAGAGAGCAGAGTGATGGTGAGATGAGCTTAGCACTGTGCTACTTCTCTTTTCACTGTCCAGTCACAGACAGGGGGCAGGTCCAAGAAAAGTAGCTTGAATGATGCTGGCCATTAGACTGAGGACATCTAGAAGGAGAAAAAATGAACTGCCGGGGAAGTCTTTGGGTTGAAGGCTAAAATGTATGTAAATACAAAACCTAAAATGTAATATGTTATAGCTTATTAGCTCTTGGTGTGATGTGATGGCTGCATTCATTTTCTTTTTCCTTTTGCTTTATTTTCACCTTGTGTTCCAGAAAATAACCCACTTCTTGCCCCTGGGTGGCTACATCACTTCTCCACTATATCTATGGAGGGAGTCATGGTTGTCACCCTAGGCCAGTGATGGCGGACCTTGGCATCCCAGATGTTTTTGAATTACATTTCCCATGATGCTCAACTTCACTGCATGGTGCAAGAGCATCATGGGAAATGTAGTTCCAAAACATCTGGGGTGCCAAGGTTCTCCATCACTGCCTTAGGCTGTTCTTATTAACAGGTAGTCAACAAAAGTAAAAATCTTTCAACAGGGACACTTGTGCCTGTGAGTGTTGCCTAAAGCTGGCTATACATGAATAAAATATTGATCCATTTCCTGCTGAAACTTGGTCCAAGGGTGACCCCACTGGCGCCACCTGGCTTGACACACTTTGATCTTAAGATTGTTGGCTGAACAGTGACGGCAGCCAATCATATGCAGTCACTGTTCAGAAATTCTGACAGCTGTGGCTGTCAGAATGCAATAGCTGGCAGGGGATATTCGTCCATCCACGCTGTTTACCATGGATGGAGGCATCTCTAAGATTTTTAATTTAGCCTGTTCCTATCTATAAATATATGGCCATTGGCCAACTTTATAGGGCATTTCTCCTCGCTTTGTAGAGGCTTCGGCTTATTTCCTGTTGGGTTCCTGAGACTGACAGACTGAAAAAAAAAAAAAAAAAGCCGGCAGGGATGTAATCTTTCCCAATTCCATCCAAAAAAAAGTATTTTCATACTTGCACTTTAAATTTTATATTGGCTTCTTATGTCTCTAGGGGTAAAAGTGAAAAATTTGCCCCAGATTTCACAGTTGACCCCTGACCTATAGCAGGGGCATCTACAAAGCCAAATGATTTATGCTGATGGATTCTCCATCATGTAGACCAGGGGTCTCCACACTTTCTAAACAAAGGGCCAGTTTACTGACTTTCAGATTTTAGGTTGGCCAGAATGTGGCCCGTGGGAATAGACAATGTTTCAGGCTTGGTGGTCATCAAAAGTAAAAAATTACATAGTGCCTGTGGCCAATAGGAAGAGGAATAGTGCCCCATCGTTGGTATCAGTGGGAGGAATAATGCCCCATTATTGGTATCAGTGGGAGGAATAGTGCCCCATCATTGGTGTCAGTGGGAGGAATAGTACCCCATCATTGGTGTCAGAGGGAGGAATAGTGCCCCATCATTGGTGTCAGTGGGAGGAATAGTGCCCCAACGTTGGTGTCAGTGGAAGTAATGATGCCCCATCATTGGTGCCAATGGAAGGAATAGTGTCCCATCGTTAGTGTCAGTGGAAGTAATAAAGCCCCATGATTGGAGCGAATGGAAGGAATAGTGTCCCATCATTGGTGTTAGTGGAAGGAATAGTGCCCCATCATTGGTGTCAGTGGGAGGAATAGTGCCCCAGTGTTGGTGTCAGTGGAAGGAATAGTGCCCCAACGTTGGTGTCAGTGGAAGTGATGATGCCCCATCATTGGTGCCAATGGAAGGAATAGTGTCCCATCATTGGTGTCAGTGGAAGGAATAGTGCCCCATTATTGGTGTCAGTGGGAGGAATAGTGCCCCAACGTTGGTGTCAGTGGAAGTAATGATGCCCCATCATTGGTGCCAATGGAAGGAATAGTGTCCCATTGTTGGCATCAATGGAAGATATAGTTCCCCATCGTTGGTGTCAATAGGAGAAAAGGTGCCTCATCACTGATGTCAGTAGGAGGAACAATGCCTCAAGGGCCAGATAAAGGCAAGCAAAGGGTCACATCCATGATAAGGGTTTGGAGGTTGTTGATGTAGAATAAACCAATAGGAGGGAGACCGTTGTTTTAGCCATCAGGGAGGAAGTAAAGACAAACTACTGTATTAAAATTTCTCCTCTGGAGTTTCTTAAGGATAAAAGAAAAAAAAAATACAAAAGACCATAATGCAAAAAAAGAAATGGTTATCTAACAGCCATGCATGTGCAGCAAAGGTGCATGTGCTCATTTCTGAGTTTGCGTCATCATGCTCAATAAGCCGCAGAAAGCAAAAACCTGGACACACCCCAGGACACACATTCAGTTTTAATTGTGTAAATGCTGGAACTTCCCAGCAGCACCTTGGTTTACCTTGCTCTCATATCTACATTCCTCATTTACAGCGTTTTTTCTGTACTTTCTACATGGTAAGTCATCAACCCAGAACAAGTTTACAGATGACTTTGCTGATCTGCATACTTGCACCAGGTCAGTGACTCCAAAGCCAGAGACAGCCAGGTACCTAGTATTTTCAGAAGTACTGTAGATCAGCAATAGATGCTTACATATTTAACTCAGTAAAGTTGATGTCCAGGCTTGTAAGACCCTATCATAAATCAGACCCTATCAAAATTGGAATTTCATATATTTCTAATAATTCCCATGGAGTAGGGACACATGCTAAAATACAGATAGCGAAGAATCTCATGCAGTCATGTGGACAGTATCAATGAAGAAAATTAAAAAGTTAATTTTAGCTGAAATTCCAGCAAAAATTGTGAGATCCCAGCAGAATTTTGCACTTTTAGCAAACTGCATTAGAGTCAATAACAGAAGGCAAAAAAAGGGTCTTTGTGGTTTTTAAGGGATCGATTGGCTTTAAATGGCTCCTGAGTGTTCGAGAAGCTAATTTCAACTATCCTGAACCTGTTCTTCTGCCTAAAAATGGCCCCTCATTAGGCTCAAAATTTCAAGATTTATTATACAGAAAGAAAAAAAACGACAGTGTCAAGGTGAAAAAAATATCAAATAAAAAAATATAATGTGACAGTACCCAAAAAACAATCAAATATATAAAAATAATCATTTAAGGGATTGAAATAAATGTTTTTTTCTTTTTTTTTTTCTTTCCCTTTTGCTGTTTTTACATCTTGTTGGTATAACTTGTATGACCTAATTAAAATCAATAAAAATTTATATTAAAAAAAAAAATATATATATATATATATATATATATATATATAAAAAACAAATACAAAGAACATTAAATAAAGTCAACTAAACCACCTTAAATATAACCACAAAAAAAGATGCTCACCAAAAAATGAAGAAAAAAAACAACTTTTTTTAATGCATATTTGAGTGAAATGAAATGTTTCCATGTTGGTGGAATTTTTTTTTCTTTCTGCTCATTTTAGATTGTAAACTCTCACAATTGGAGCTCTCAATCCTCTTGTATTGAATTGTACTGGAGATTACTGTCTCCCTTTATTTTGTAAACTGTTGTGCAAACTCTTGGTGCTATATAGATCTGTAATAATAATAATAAAAATAATCCCTGGTGCACAATTCCAGTAAATATAAAAAATGTTTTCTTCACCGGATTCCATGCAGTGACCAAGGTGTTTTTTTTTTTTTTTTTTGGTGATTCTAAATTCTTGCTAAAATTTGTGGAGGAAGAGGATCGTGTCTGGTCTTTTCTCCCATGACCATGATTGGCCATTGAGTAAAAGCTTGTATTTTGTGGAGTTGACGAACTTCAGCCAATAAAACCACGTCTTCCAGAATTAGTGAGATGTGCCCTTAATAGTTGAGGTCAAGTCTTTCATCATTGGTATTATTAATATTGGAGAACAATATCCATTGTACAATATATTGTAGGTGATTGCAGGAACATGCAGCTTTAGATAGGTGAAAAGTTTTACGTTAACAAAATCCTTTTTACTGCAGGGAACGGTGAAGAATGAACAGGCCCGGAGTCCCATCACTGCTGATCTGTTGTTTGCCGTCACTGACCATCTGAGCCGCTGTTCTTTTTTGAAATCGAGCAATGCATGGACGTAGTTTTCTTGCTCACTGCTGAAACAGTTTATCTGTCCTTCAGTTTGTTTCCTCCAGCACTCGTGTGCCGCTCTCTACCTTGAGTTGCCGGCTAATTACAGCAAGGTCAAGGTGGAAGTAATCAACACAATTTTTTCAAATATTTCCTTCCTCATCTCCTTCTGTCACTAATCTCCTTCAGTCTTAACCTCTTCAACCTCACTTCACCTTTTTTCTACTAAGAAAAACTACACAAAAAACTTTTAGAAAAAAAAAAACCTATAGAGATAGCGGCACGTGTGTTGCTGTGTGTGTTTTATGTGTTAGGATATAATTTTGTGTTTTTTCTGTAATTTTCTGTAATATTTATGGTCATCTATATCATATAATTATGTGTCTTTTGGCGGTTAAGTTGTGTATTTGAAAGTCTGATCACTAAGTCTGTAGGTAGTTTAACTCAGTACTATGCTTTCCTATTAGGAATGAGCACAGCAATGTTTATAAAATTGATTTCAAACTTTTTACTAAGGTAGAGACTGTCATTTTTACTCATTATTCTGCTTAAAATAATCTACTTTTTTTGTTTTTATTTAGAGGGTTATTATGTGCATTTTGTGTAGTTTTGTTGACTTTATTTATTGTTGTTTGTTATATTTTTATTTCCTTTTTTGTGTGTATTTAATTGTTATTTGCGTACTTTTTATTTATTCATGTAGTTGTTTATTATTATTATTTTTTTTTAAATATGTCATTTTTATTTTTTTATTTTCTTTATGTTTTTTTCATTTTTACTCATTATTCTGCTTAAATAATCAACTTTTTTTTTTATTTAGAGGGTTATTATGTGCATTTTGCGTAGTTTTGTTGTCTTTATTTAGTGTTGTTTGTTATATTTTTATTTCCTTTTTTGTGTGCATTTAATTCTAAAGCCCCGTACACACGTACCGATGGTCGGCTTACAAATGTTCCTCTTTTCTCCCCGGGATGTCGGTGTCTGCTGAAAAGTGCAAAGACAGCACAAGGACAGCACAAGAATTTTGTCCGCCGACTGCAGAAGTGATGTCATGTAATGGTTAACTTTCCCTGTGTTTTCTATTTTCTGAGCATGCCCAGTCTTGCAAATCTGCGGTCTGTCGGCCGAATTGTGTACTGACAGGCGAACAATCGTCCGTTCTGGTGTCGGCATACAAATATTTTCATGTTTGCACGAAAGACTTTTGTCCGCGGATTGTGCGCAGACATCTGTCGGAGGCACCATACTAACACGCGTACAATCGGCAGATCCTTCGTCCACCGACGTTTGTATGCCGACGATCGGTACGTGTGTACGGGCCTTTAGGCTGCATTCACATGTCAGCGTATGATTCGGAGATTTATTGCAAATCGCGGGACACCTAGCGTTGCCTGTTGATTTGCAATAGCCCCCCAAACGCCGAGCGATGTTGCCGCGATTTACATCGCGCCGAATCGCGGCAACATCGCGCAAACAAAATTGCGGGACGCAATACGCTCCAAAAAAGTACAAGAGCTTCTTTGGAGCGTATTGCGTCCCGCGATTTTGTTTGCGCGTTGTTGCCGCGATTCGGCGGGCGTAAATCGCGGCAACATCGCTCGGCGTTTTGGGGGGCTATTGCAAATCAACGGGCAACGCTAGGCGTCCCGCGATTTGCAATAAATCTCCGAATCGCGGGCGGAACCGCGGCGGTTCTGCCCGCGATCATACGCTGACATGTGAATGCAGCCTTATTTGCGCACATTTTATTTATTCATGTAGTTGTTTATTATTATTATTTTTTTTAAATATATATCATTTTTATTTATTTTTTTTCTTTATGTTTTTATTAATTTTTAGATTTTAGATTTTTTTACTTTCTGTTTTTGTTTCTTTATAAAATAAGGATTTAGACCAGGGATGCTCAAACTACGGCCCTCCAGCTGTTGTGGAACTACAGATCCCATGAGGCATTGTAAAACTCTGATATTCACAGATATGACTAGACATGATGGAAGTTGTAGTTCCTGAACAACTGGAGGGCCATAGTTTGAAGACCCCTGAGTTAGACTAATAAGGGGTCATTTTTGGCACAGGAGCTAGATTTAGCCAACGTACCCCTAAAAACCACACACCTTAGTTTCGCCTTCCTTGCAAACTTAATTGCATTTTGCCAAAATGGCTCAATGTAAAAGAAATATTCAGATTTTTGCCAAAATTTAGGGGAAATTAAAATTCTCCATTATCTCTTGACCCTATCTGCTACCAAGAAAAGGAAATAACTGAAAAGAATATATATATATTTATTTATTTTTTTGCCCACTATGTATTATTATGATACTGCTGTTGTTATTATTATTAATGTTGTTGTTATTGTTGATTTTTTTTATTATATACCAACATTTAGTTATTTTTGTCAAAGTAGAAAATGTAAAAATGCACCAGGGGTCCTCAAACTATGACCCTCCAGCTGTTGTGGAACTACACATCCCATGAGGCATTGTAAAACTCTGACACTCACAGACATGACTAGACATGATGGGAATTGTAGTTCCTGAACAACTGGAGGGCCATAGTTTGAAGACCCCCTGATTTAGACTATTAAGGGGCCGTTTTTGGCACAGGAGCTAGATTTAGCCAAAGTACCCCTAAAAACCACACACCTTAGTTTCACCTTCCCTGCAAACTCAGTTGCATTTTGCCAAAATGGCTCAATGTTACAGAAATATTTTGATTTTTGTCAAAATTTAGGGGAAAATAAAACTCTCCATTACCTCTTGACCCTATCTGCTACTACCAGGAAAAGGAAGTAACTGAAAATAATATTTTTTTTTTTTGCCCACAAATATGTATTATTATGATACTGCTGTGGTTATTATTAGTGTTGTTGTTATTGTTGCTTTTTTTTATTATATACCAACATTTAGTTATTTTTGTCAAAAGTAGAAAATGTAAGCATGCATTTTTTTTTTAACTTTCCTATTTTTTTTAAACTTTTCAATTTTTTTTTTTTACATTTTTGTCTTTCTTTCACCACGTTTATGTTTCTTTAGAGCAATATCCCCAAAACTAACAATCTCTTGACCTTCTCCATTGAGTAAAGGGCCCTGCCATAATAAATGTTTGCACAATGTCTTATTGGTTACATGTGTTGAGTTTCCTGAAGCTCTCACCCTGTCTACACAGTCAGCACTCCGGTAAATGTGTGGCCTTGAAGTTTGGTGACTCTACATTTGACGCGATGAGCCAGCCTGGGTTTTCGGTGGTCAGTAAGTGCATTATAGATAACAGATAACATAAACAGGGAGCGATTCCCCTGGAAGACTCCGGCTCCGTGTAATTTTCAGATCGTATTATAAGTAATGGTTATGGAGAAGAGAAATCCATTTACCAGGAATAGCGCTGAAGCACACAACATTTTCCTACCCCAGACATGCTATTACCAAGCCACACAGCCACATATTTTTGTTATTATTTATATAGAAGAAGACAGTTCGGTTTATTTGGGCTTTAACGTTAAAGAGCCAGTGAGATGCCTATTTTTTTTTTTTTCAATTGCTACTTGCGTGTTAGTCTGTCATAACCGCTTTAAATAAATGTGAATTATTCATCCCAGCTTGGAGCCTCTGGTAAAAAAAAATAAAAAAATAAAGTAAAACATCCTTTTCACCCTAGAAAATAGAGCAGTGTTTCTCAACCTTTTTTTTAGTTGAGGCACCCTCTAAAATTATGGACAGTCTCGAGGCACCCCATTCTAAATGTAAAAAACTATTCCAATAGCTTTACAAAACACATTAGCATCCACGTGTAGGACACCCAATGTTAGAGGTGATTTATTCTTCCAAAGCAAACACTTTTGCACACTGGTACTGACTAGTATTCCAATGTTTCTCTTCTCCCTCAATTTCTCTCCATTAATGTAACCCCAGTGCCGAGGGAGAGGTGTATAGGAGGGTCAATCAAGGATGCTGTGGAGGCAACAGACATCCTCCTTATTAACTGATGATGCTATTGGTTATTAGGATGCCGATGTCTAGAAAGTCGTAATGAGTAAATTGTAAGGCTCTACAGCAGCCTTGTTCAACCAGGGTGCCTTGAGGTTTCTTCAGGGGTGCCTTGGCCAAATGCCTAAAAATATATCAAAAATTGTATATAAGCCAGCTGGTGGTTTTAAAAATCATTTTATGCCTGAAGATTACTTAAAACCCCAAAAATATATATATATTTTTTTTAAAGCAGACACTCTAAAGCAGTGGTCCTCAACTCCGGTCCTCAGGGCCCGCTAACAGGCCAGATTTTAAGTATTACCTTGGGGAGATGCAGACTAGAGTACTGCAATCACTGAGCAGCAAATGATATCACCTGGGATGTATTTCAGTTATCTTGCAAACCTGGCCTGTTAGTGACCCTGTAGGCCAGGGTTGAGAACCACTGCTCTAAAGAATAAAATGTTGGTAGGGGAAGGTGCATTTTACCCCCCCAATCCTGGTGTCTTAAGGTGGCTTCTTAACCTGCCTTATGGTTGCACCGACCCTGTCTACGTACCTCTCAGCAGAGGTTTCCTTATAACATTTTAATATGCTTTCTTTTTTGGACCCGTATAAATTCAACATCCAAAGAAGGCAAATTTTTCACATGTAGATTGATTGCCCTGTGTAGTCTGGATCTCTTGTAGTCTTTCACTGCTAGATAAAGTGGACTGGTATTTTATTTCATTGTAAAAGACCAAGAAGAAAAGTTACTGATAGTGTATGTATTTTCTTTTGTAGTTCGTTGCCAGCTATAGAGCTGATTAAAGTGCATCTAAAGCAAAAAAAAATATTTTTAGATAGCGTAAGGACTGCTAAGGAGATTCACCTTCTCTAGGTATTCCTGCGAATTCTGTCGGTGAGACAGAAAGTTGAGAAAGGGGGGAAATCCAAAACTTTGAATTGTCACAAAATCAGGGAAAGAGGAAAGATCTTTTTCTTGGAGAAATTTCCACATACTTCCTGTTGTGATTATAAGCACAGGAAGTCAAGGTATTTGTGACAGACCCAACCGGGACATGGGCTTTTGAAGGGGACTGCAGGGCAGCCTCTTGCCTACTGACTATGGGCCCTGGCTTTTGAGGGGGCCCTATTCTTGGGAGGTGTGTACCTGGGGGACCCTTGGGGTGGTTTTGCTTGGGATTTGGGTCCATGTCTCCCCAAAACACACACAGACTCTGGGAACCTATGACCTGGATACAGATTTGGAGCCTCTGTGCCCAAACCAGCAATGACTGCTTCACCCCCCCCCCCCCCTTTCTCCTAGATTCAGAATAGATGTTACTATAATTAGCTCAAAACAATTTGATGCTGGGGTCTCCTGCTATATTCTGTTTATTAGGGTGTCTGTCTCTCATAGCATAATTCCCATTTGTGTGCCTCTTAGTTGTGAATTCCCATTGTTAATTGAGTCGCCTATTGTTTCTGCCTGTCTGCTAGTATTGTTTCCACTTCACCTTATTACCAAACTATTGTGAGATGTTATATGTTTATGTTAATTTGATTACTGCTTGATTAGATCACTGTTTATATTTATGTTAGCTGTTCATTAGATGTGCTACTATTGCTGTTTACAATTTGCATTGTTTAGGATAATGTGGTCAAGCTCTTACCTGATTTTGTGTGCTATATTCTGTGTGAGTTTACAATAAAGAGGGCTCCAGTTTGTACCTAAGTTAGTTTCATCTAGTTCTTGTGTGCAAGGTTTAGCTATATACTGTAACTTGGTTTCTGGTTCCAGAGTAGAGGAAGCTGTGTCCTGGCGGAAGCACCCAGGTGGGGTGCTAGGCAGCCTCTCACAGTAATTCTCCCTGATGTGATACCAACAGCAAAAAAAGGAATTCATCTCCTTTGTAAGAGGTTAAGGCACACTATGAGTTAAGTCCAAGGAGGTGCATGACACTAGGGATCAACCGAATATCGGTTTGGCCGATAATCAGCGGCCAATATTCACTTTTTTGAAAGCATCGGTATTGGCCACAAACTTGGCCGATATGACTGATATTTTCCTAAGGTAGGGCTGCCTCTGGAGGGGAAGGGGAGGATGGGGATTAGAACGCCACCTGATTACACAAAGAGCAGGTTCTTCTGCTTACCCGGCGCAGGCGCTCTCATATGAAGTCCCGCCTCCTGGACACGCTCCTATCTATGATAGACAGCACACTGGTGACGTCTATCATAGGAGCCGGTCCAGGAGGCGGGACTTCGTATGAGAGCGCCGCGCCGGGTAAGCAGAAGAACCCTGCTCTTTGTGTAATCAGGCAGCGCTCTAATCCCCATGCACTGGTCACTATGCATTGGATGGGGGCACTGGTCACTCTGCATTGTTGGGGGTACTGGTCACTCTGCATTGATGGGGGCACTGGTCACTCTGCATCGATGGGGGACTGGTCACTCTGCATCAATGGGGGACTGGTCACTCTGCATTGGATGGGGGCACTGGACACTCTGCATTGGATGGGGGCACTGGTCACTCTGCATTGGATGGGGGCACTGGTCACCCTGCATTGATGGGGGACTGGTCACTCTACATTGATCACACATAAGTGAGATTGTTTGCCATATTGGGCTAGTTTGCTCTGAATATAACATTTGCACAGAACAGTAAATAAGTACAGCGCTCCAAAGGATCCTTCCCAGTTAACCTCCAAATGGCAGGGTGACCCTGTGAAAGCTGGGGCTCCTTCCCGGCTCCCTGATGGCTTGCAGCAGTCTCAAAGAATCATTTGAGTGATTGTACTCTGTATAGAGCTATGGAATATGCTAGCGCTATATTAAGTGGAAAATATTTATTTTTAAATTTGAACCAAAAAGATGCAGTAGGCTAAACCTTAGAGCTTCCTTTGCGCTATGCCGGTCTCATGTCTCACTAGAGGATGTTGGTACAACTGTTAGAAGTTCTGTGGACCACCACCGATGTAAACACAACACTGGAGAGGGGTGAACATAATTTTACACGAACATGGAAATCCCCGATAAATGCTTCCTTTGGATCCATCACTTGTCCCTGAATCTCATAAATATTACAGAGACCACCAGTGAGCCTCAATCCATATTTATTATCCTCTAATATCACCGAGAGCAAAAGTCAATCTCCGACTCACTTTTTAAGTCCATTAAAACATCTGCTTATAATCCTTCCGTTTATAATAGCCATAATTAAGCCTTTTTTCTGCTCCGGCACATCTGTACTGCCATGAATATACATCCCTAAGAAAAGATCGCGCAGAAGCGCCCAGGTGCAAAGTGTTCCCATGAAAAGTTGTCGTGAACTGTACAAAGATAGACTGCTAACCTCTAGGAGGCACTTCCTTCCTGTTCAAAATTCAGCGCTAATATGTCAGAAGAACGTGAATATCAATGTCTCATTTATTAATATTCACAGCATGCTATTTGGTTTCTGTGAATTGTAGCTCTCAGATGGCAGCGACTACCAGGGCCTGGAAAAGTTAGGGTTTTGTCTAACAGAACCAATCCAGGTGCAAATGCTTACAAGTCATGGAGGACCAGACTGATGGTGCCCTAGAAATTAGGTTTGGTTCAACAACATCACTAATGGTGGCTGCAACACTCCTTCTGACATTGTTCCATAGGGGTGTGCAGCCTATTACATTAGGCTGTACACCCTGGAGCTCAAGCACACATGCATGCGTGAGCCCGCGTGTGTGTATGTATATATATATATATATATATATATATATATATAGATATATAGATATCTATATCTACAGTATATATATAAAGATATCTATATATCTATATATATATATAGATATATATACATATACATATAGATATGCATACAGTGAAACGTGTTGGTCCATCAGTGAACCTTTACACACGCCTCCCTTTTGGAGATATGTACTATACTGTGTACAACAATTATGATTATCCCTATTTTTAAGATGTACCTGTTATAACCTGTATGTTTAACCACCTCCCACCCGGGCCATAGTACATATACGGCCGGGTGGGAGTCTCGTCCTTCTGAATGGACGTTCCGGAACGTCCTTCAGAAGGAGAGAGATCGCGCCGCTGCAACAAGAGCAACAAGACTCGGCAGGAGGGCCCTGTGATTGGCCCTCCTGATCACATGACGGCTGTGACCAATCACAGCCGTCATGTAATGTCCATACAGCCGTTGTAACGGCTTCGATCTCTTCTCCTCCTGACAGATCCTGTCAGTGAGGAGAAGATCAGAGGATCGATTCTGCAGCCGGGGTGATCAGTGAGTATTTCTAATTACTCACTGATCACAGGGAGGGTCTGTGCTGGTAATCAGATGATTGATTACCAGTGCAGCCCTGGGGGGAGGGGATGCCACTAGAGCCACCAGGGATGCCCACCCATGACCACCAGGGATGCCCACCATGGCCACCAGGGATGGCAAACAGGGCTCAGAGAGCCTTCCAGTGGTGCCCCCCTATCAGTGCTGCCCACCAATGCCATCTATCAGTGCTGCCCACCAGTGCCCGTTATTGCCATCTATCAGTGCCGCCCACCAGTGCCCATTATTGCCCACCAGTGCTGCCTATCAGTGCCCAATAGTGCCCCCCATCAGTGCCGATCAGTGCCGCCCATCAGTGTCCATCAGTGCCGCCTATCAGTGCCCATCAGTGCCGCCCATCAGTGCCCATCAGTGCTGCCTATCAGTGCCCATCAGCGCTGCCTATCAGTGCCCACCAATGCTGCATATCAGTGCTATCTATCAGTGCCACATATCAGTGCCCATCAGTGCTGCATATCAGTGCTACCTATCAGTGCCCATCAGTGCTGCATATCAGTGCCACCCCATCAGTGCCATCCCATCAGTGCCACCCCATCAGTGTCTCCTCATCAGTGCCTGTCAGTGCGGCGTCATCAGTGCTCATCAGTGCAGGAAAAAACTTATCTATTTACAAAATTTTATAACCTAAACAAAAAAACTTTTTTTTTTTTTTCAAACTTTTCGGTCTTTTTTTATTTGTGCACCAAAAAAGAAAAAGCCTGGCGGTGATCAAATACCACCAAAAGAAATCTCTATTTGTGGGGAAAAAATGACATAAATTTGGTTTAGGTACAGTGTTGCATGACCGCGCAATTGTCATTCAAAATGCAACAGCGCTAAAAGCTGAAAATTGGTCTGGGAAGGAAGGGGGTTTAAGTGCCCAGTATTGAGGTGGTTAAATAAGATTTTGGATTTTTTTATAGATTTTCTGTTGTATATGGCAGTTACTTGGCACAATTAAATACCCTTCTGTCCAGATATGCGTGTATTTTCTCTCAGTTTTCCAACTCCCTTATCTGCCTGCCTCCCCCGCATATCTGGATTCGCTACTATTTTTATATTTTAACTGGGGACGGTGCCGTGTCATTTTACCAGCCGATTCTTCTTCACACAATTTCTACTATAGAGCAGAGATTGGTGTCAGTAGGGCAGTGGACGGTGTCAGTAGGTTTTCATTATTTTATTTTATTTTTTTTGTTGTTTTTTACAATTTTATTGTTCTAATTATTTTTTTTTTTTTTGCAACATTATTTTTTACAATTTTTTAGGAGTTGGGGGTCTTTTGGTCTACACAGACCCCTGATATCTCACTTGTGAGAAAGAGAATGGGACTGAGGACAGAGATTCCCAGATCCCTTTCTCTGAAGCCTCACCTGCACTGGACAGTGAATTAACGGGAAGGGCTCTGTGCTGAGTGGCTTCCTGTTCATTCACAAAATAAAGCATTGTAAACAAAGTTTGTTATGCTTCAGTTATGAATGAACACAGTGAGTGATCAGTACTGATCACTCACTGTGTTTAATCGGAAAAGGAAGAGGCCTGTAAATGACATATTTACCAGCCCCTTCCCCTTCTCTACATGCTGAAACATTCCCCACAGCAGCTGGCAGGAAAGGAGGGAAGCTGGCCGCACTGTTGGAGGGGGGGGGGGGCTGGAAGCAGGGGGGATCAGTGCCACAGAGCCACACAAATTGCGCATGCCTATGCATTGTCCATGCCAGGATTTCTTTTGTACTGTAATTCTGACTTCACTAACATCATGACATCATAATATTGTTCCTGTCAAATACAGAAGACATTGGGTGATCGGGGAGGCCAACGGGGATATTAATAATGGGCCCTCTAGCCTTAAATCGAGTGCGATATTTTGATACCAATGTTTTTGGACTAAAGATCTTTAAAGCGGTGTGGGAGAATAAAGCGGTGTGGGAGAATACGCCATTCAATATTTACCGGCTAGCCCTACAACCCGAGTTGTGCAGGAGCAGCTACCAATATGGTTACACTGGCCTCTTACATATCAAATGTTATAGATTTGATATGTTAATACAATTTATAACCATACTGCTATATATTCTTTTTACCACATGTTTGTGGGGATTGCGTCCAGTGTTCAAGTGTATGTCAGGGGAAAAAATAATTGCAGAACATCTCTGCAATATATGCACCTTTCCCTGTGGGATTGCATGATGTCAGCCCAACCCAGGTGTCTGCTGCAAAAGTACTTCCAATACTTCCCAGCCACTCTCCATTCTCAGATCTCTACAACATAAAGGCTAATCATCTTGTATTCCAACATAAGAACTAGGAGAGCTCTTTGAGATACACAGGGCATGTGGAAAATACACAGTTATAATAAAACACTTCCTAATGGTTTATTACAGAAGAAATGTTACTTTTTTTTCAGTGCCCCCCAGGGTCACATGTAGTATTTTGTCCAATGTTCCTATGTGCTTTTTATGCCCGGATGCTGTCCAACAACTTAGGTAGAAAAGAGAAGGCTGCTTGATAATTGGTGATTGCTTCAGCTCTAAGCACTTGCCCAAGACAAGTGGCAGCAAGAGTAATGTAGAGAGGAGGGGGGGGGGGGGCTATGTCAGCCATCTATCCCTCTGTTATCCTCTTGCTGAAACTCGTCTTGGGCAAGTACTTGGATCCAAGAACAGCACCAGTTATCAAGCAGCCATCTAGTTACGTTCTCGGATCCCCCAACAAAGAAAACTGATTAATTGGGTGCTCTCTCCAACCTTGTAGCTAGGTAGCAGGGCTGGACTGGCCTACCGGGATACTAGGAAAATATCAACTGCGCATGCGCCGTCGCCGCTGCTCTGGGAAGCCCGTACACACCCAGCCATTCTCGGGCAGATGACGCATGCACAGTGACGGTGTTGGGCGGCGCCATTTTTAATTGTAAGGCGTTTTACAGATCGGTAAGTAAGACCCCTCCACAGCCCCTGCCTCTCCTGTACCATGACTGCAGCCACTGCATCTCCTGTACCATTAGAATTGCCACCTCATCCCTTTAAACCAGGACACATATGAATTACACAGGTTCTGGGGCTAATATAATGCAGGTAAGGCACTAAGTGAGTTTAATTACCACCTTGATAAGCCACAGAACCTGTGTAATTATTGTGTGTCCTGGTTTAAAGGGATGAGGTGGCAACCCTATGTACCATGCCCACAGCCTCTGACATCTCCTGTACCATGCACGCAGCCTCTGACATATCCTGTACCATGCAAGCAGCCTCTGACATCTCCTGTACCATGCAAGCAGCCTCTGCATCTCCTGTACCATGTTCGCAGCCTCTGCATCTCCTGTACCATGTCTGCACCCCCTGCATCTTTTGTACTATGCCTGCAGCCCCTGCATCTCCTGTACCATGTTCACACAGCCTATGACATCTTTTGTAACATGCCCGCAGCCTGTACATCTCCGGTACCACGTCCACAGCCTCTGACATTTCCTGTACCATGCCCGCAGCCTCTGACATCTTCTGTACCATGCCGGTAGCCTCTGACATCCCCTGTACCATGTCTGCAGCCCCTGCATCTCCTGTAGCTTGCCAGCAGCCTCTGACATCTTCTGTACCATGCTGGTAGCCTCTGACATCTCCTGTACCATGTCCTCACAGCCTATGACATCTTCTGTAACATGCCCGCAGCCTGTACATCTCCGGTACCACGCCCACAGCCTCTGACATTTCCTGTACCATGCCCGCAGCCTCTGACATCTTCTGTACCATGCCGGTAGCCTCTGACATCCCCTGTACCATTTCTGCAGCCCCTGCATCTCCTGTAGCTTGCCAGCAGCCTCTGACATCTTCTGTACCATGCCGGTAGCCTCTGACATCTCCTGTACCATGTCCGCAGCCTCTGACATCTTCTGTACCATGCCGGTAGCCTCTGACATCTCCTGTACCATGTCCACACAGCCTATGACATCTTCTGTAACATGCCCGCAGCCTGTACATCTCCGGTACCACGCCCACAGCCTCTGACATTTCCTGTACCATGCCCGCAGCCTCTGACATCTTCTGTACCATGCCGGTAGCCTCTGACATCCCCTGTACCATGTCTGCAGCCCCTGCATCTCCTGTAGCTTGCCAGCAGCCTCTGACATCTTCTGTACCATGCCGGTAGCCTCTGACATCTCCTGTACCATGTCCACACAGCCTATGACATCTTCTGTAACATGCCTGCCGCCTGTACATCTCTGGTACCACGCCCACAGCCTCTGACATTTCCTGTACCATGCCCGCAGCCTCTGACATCTTCTGTACCATGCCGGTAGCCTCTGACATCCCCTGTACCATGTCTGCAGCCCCTGCATCTCCTGTAGCTTGCCAGCAGCCTCTGACATCTTCTGTACCATGCCGGTAGCCTCTGACATCTCCTGTACCATGTCCGCAGCCTCTGACATCTCCTGTACCATGTCCGCAGCCCCTGCATCTCCTGTACCATGCCTGCAGCCCCTGCATCTCCTGTACCATGCCCGCAGCCTTTGCATCTCCTGTACCATGCCTGCACAGCCTCTGACATATCCTGGACCATGCCTGCAGCCCCTGCATCTCCTGTACCATGCTCGCAGCCTCTGCATCTCCTGTACAATGCCCACAGCCCCTGCACCTCTTGTACCATGCCTGCAGCCCCTGCATCTCTTGTACCATGCTCGCAGTCTCTGCATCTCCTGTACCATGCCTACAGCCTCTGCATCTCCTATACCATGCCTGCACAGCCTCTGACATCTCCTGGACCATGCCTGCAGCCCCTACATCTCCTGTACCATGAGTGCAGCCTCTGCATCTCCTGTACAATGCCCACAACCCCTGAACCTCTTGTACCATGCCTGCACAGCCTCTGACATATCTTGTACCATGTCTGCAGCCCCTGCATCTCCTGTACCATGCCCGCAGCCCCTGCATCTCTTGTACCATGCTCGCAGTCTCTGCATCTCCTGTACCATGCTCGAAGCCTCTGCATCTCCTGTACCGTGCCCGCAGCCCCTGCATCCCCTGTACCATGTCCACAGTCTCTGACATGTCCTCCTGTACCATGCCCGCAGCCCCTGCATCTCCTGTACCATGCCCACTGCCCCTGCATCTCCTGTACCATGTCTGAAGCCCCTGCATCTCCTGTACCATGCCTGCAGACCCTGCATCTCCTGTACCATGCCTGCAGCCTCTGACATGTCCTCCTTAACCATGTCCACACAGCCTATGACCACATCCTGTACCATGTCCGCACTTTTACTACTTTTAACCTGAATTTGCTCATATATAGGTATGTATAGATATATATATATATATATATATATATATATATAGCCCTATTTATTTCATATCTGTCTTATCCATATATAATACACGCTTCAAATGTGCTTTGAAATGCATGGTTTTCCCTTTTATGAACAAGAAAATAATGACGTTATGCTGTTGGGCTGGTATAATAATGCTATGGGTCTGGTATGAAATTATTTCCAGGGCTGAATTTTATTCCCAGTCTGGCCCTGCTAGGTAGGAACAGGACACACAAAATATTTAACACTGAAAACAGTTGAAACAGACCAAAAGAGAGCGAATAAAATAAGTTCACTGTTGGGGTTCACTTATACTTTAATTAGATTGTATTGATGATTGATGACAATTTTTCATTATATTGTTTTTCTTCAGCATGCTCTTTGAAGTTTGAACTTTGAGAAATCACACAATATGCTATACACTAGAGCAACATCGAAAAAGGGGAAAAAGTTCCAACTGATAGCTAACAGCAGCTGGTGGTCACCTTCATATAGATTTGTTCTGTAACGTGTCACCTCACATTCAAGGAGTTTCCTCATCTCTTTTGAGATTTGGGAACATTCACCAGTATTGATAGTCACATGGTAACTCTGTCACCCTAATCCAGTCACCATGGAATGTGTCTAGGCAGATTGTCTGCTGATTGTCCAAGAACTTGGATAGGAGATTAAATCCCTTCAACAAATCCAGTTGAAGGTGACTAACGTCTTTTAGCTAGATCATGACCAAGGGAATCATTACATATTTCAACTGATCCAACCAGTTCCTCTTTAATTTAACTTAAAAAATAATTTAAAAAATTGCCCACTCATGCTTTGATGATTTTTGGACTTTATTGGAACACAGATTTGATTGACTGGATTGAATCATTAACAAAATTGCATTTGGTTGCATTTGGCTCTAATGTCCAGACTAAAGCTTTATGTGGTTACAGACGGTATTTAGAGGAAGAGCTGCATCAACTTTTTTTTAAGTTGGAAGCCTTGAGTAGCCCTTTCCAGGGTAGGGGCGAAAGCTGGTATGACCTCAATGTGGCAGTGTCAATTTATTTCAATCTCCAAGAACAGGCACATGGTGTGTGAGCAAGGTGTGTGGTGTGACGGGCAGTAAACACGCAGAGTCAGAGTCAGACAATAAATTTATATTATGGAAAGGGTCACCTTATTTAAGCCTGGTGGGTAGGCACACCCTTTCGAAGCCACTTACAAACTGTGACTGCAGTCGGAAGACTTAAAGATGCCAACAGCGTCTGCAACGATACCTGGCCAGACCACACCCAAAGCAGAAGATTCCTGAAGAGAGGTAGGGGTAGTCCTTGCAGTCCTTGCACTGGCCCTATTCCTCTGGAACCTTTCACTACCTCTAAGCACTGTCCCTGCCAGATCCTACATTAGGGCAGGATCAAACCTGGGAGCTGGAGTCTTAAATAGACTCTGCCTGATCCAAGATGGCCGGTGAAGTCACGTGGGGCACCAGCGCCCAATTGACAGCTGTCTCCCTGTGACCACAGGAAGTCATAGAGGATCCTTCCCCTTCTGAATTGACACTTTGGTCAAGGAGAGACTACACCTGCATACAGGCCAGTGAAGAGGTGTGTCCAGATAGTGGCGTGCCAACTTTCAAAAAGTTGATATTTGCTGAGGGACTTAGATTATAGATAGCAGTATATATAGATTTCAGTGGTTCTAGAGGAGGAGATGTTAAGATCTAGAACTTTATGGAGTGTTATGGAGCTTTAATCTGGGTGGGCATAGCAACTGGCAACATTAGTTCTAAGACAGGTTTACTTTAAGATTAGGGAAATCTTGTCAATGGACACCCAAGGAGCAATAAAAAGGACAGAGGTTCTAATTGTTCCCCTTCTTTATCCCAAACAAATAAACTGGCTAGAGATACACAGCATAATTTGCTTTAGTAAATAATGTATATGGGACTATATAACATACCAGGGAGGGAGAGTTGCAGAAGAAAAAGGGACAGGGGGGTTTGGTTACCAAAAAGGGACACTTGAGGGCTATTCCTGTGGCTAAAGTGATATTTCTCTAAGAAACAACAATGCCATATGTTTATTATCTTAACCTTAACTAGGTTAGCACAATGCTTTTTGATGAAGGACAGTGATGTGGCACAATTCTTATTTGGAAATGTCTGAGATTACGGTAGACCTCCGGGGCACTCAGGGCCACCCCTCTGTACACACAGCCACCCTTGCATTAGTCAGGATGTGAGCGTCCTGCTTAATTGTGGCATGCGAGCGGCCGCTCGCACAGATGTCAGATGTCAGGCTCTATCCGATGAAGAGGTCCCTGCCTTGGGCTGTTTATATACGACCAACCAGGGCTTCCTGCTGCATGATGAAATAATTATGAGGCCCCCTGTGAGGTAGAACATGTAAGCTGTACGGGCATTACATTTCAGCAAAATCTGGAGACTTTTTCCATATTTACTTCTTTAACACATTCAGCTCCGGGTCAAACCAAGCTTGGGCTGCAGCCTCTTGGAGAAAAGGAAAGCTTAAAGTTACCCTAAGAAAAACACTTAGTGCTGAAGTTAGTCGTTAGTGATAGCTTCTTAGAAGATTCCAGTATTTCCACAATTCGATTGTGACGTACTAACTAATATAAAAAAAATATATATATTTTAATTCCAGAAAGACTTCCATATTCCAGAAGTAAATGGAGATTGCAGAATAGCTGACAGCTCTTCTATTGTAGAATAGCCAAGTCTATCTGTTTGGTCTGGTGGGACTTTATCAGGACCTGTACATACTCACTGCACTGTCCTATGACTTCTAAGTTTTTGAGATCTAGTTTATTCTATGCAAACAATGCAAAAGTGCTACAAGTGGAACTTGAAAATGCATTCAGCGTAAAAGTGTATCTGAAAGCTAAAATGTTTGTTTTAGATTTGGACAGAGTGGCCAATTGTTAGAAGTTCCCTTTGTCGGGTTTTTATTCCTATCTATGTTCCTGGTTGGGAGAATTAACCTTTAATTTGTCCTATGACAATTGTCACTAGGAAGGAAAGTGAGGGACAAAACAAAATTTTGAGTTGCCACCAAAACAAGAATAGAGGGGAGATGTCTCTTGTGACACCAGTTCAGGTGACAACTGACTAAGATGGGATTTTCCATATATTGGAGAACTTTTCCCCCACTTCCCATTGTGTCTACAGAATAAATATCATCTCCCAGCAGCGAAAAACTCATCAATGGGGAACAGATAAAAAAAAAAAAAAAACACCTGGACAGGGGTTTCACAATTCCTACTCCATTAAATTGAAAAAAAAAAAAAAAAAGTTTGGGCTTTAGTTTTATCATTATTATTATTATTATTATTATTATTATTTAACAATCATTATTAAAATAATAATAATAATAATAATCATAAATAATAATAATAATAATAGTAATAAAAATAATAATAATAATAATAATAATTATTATTATTATTATTATTAATAATATTAATAATAATAATAATAATAACAATAATAATAATATTTTTCTAAAGCCAAAACTTTTTTTTTTTTTGAGTTTTCAAAAGGGTAAGAAATGGTTAACCCATCATTTTTTTTTTTTTTTTTGTTACCCTGAAGACATATTAGGAAGTAAGAGAAAAAAAAAACAACACCTGGACAGGGGTTTCACAATTCCTACTCCATTAAAATGAAAAAAAAAAAAAAAAGTTTGGGCTTTAGTTTTATCATTATTATTATTATTATTATTTAACAATCATTATTAAAATAATAATAATAATAATCATAAATAATAATAATAATAGTAATAAAAATAATAATAATTATTATTATTAATAATAATAATAATAATAATAATAATAATAACAATAATAATAATATGTTTCTAAAGCCAAAACTTTTTTTTTTGAGTTTTCAAAAGAGTAAGAAATGGTTAACCCATCATTTTTTTTTTTTGTTTTTTGTTACCCCGAAGACATATTAGTAAGTAAGAGAAAATCTCTCCAAAATAGAAGAAATTCCCTTTTAGACAACTGTCACCAGTACAAGTGCCCAGCCCTTATGGGAAGAGTCTGTTTACAATGCAAAATTTTTTCTTGATGGCAGTGGACACATAGAGAGGGTAATTCTCCAGAACGCTGAAAAATCGAAATCACATTTAATCTGTCCTGCACTTACTTCTCGTGCCTATACATCGCAAACAAGGTGGTATCCTGTATAACCATAGAGAAGAAAAGCCAGCACACCAGGTTCTAGTCTGAGCCTTTACTGGAGCTCCATGAGACCAACTTAATGTTTCGGGAACACAGTGGTCCCCTTTATTAAGTACAATTTACATTTACCAAGCAATTAAAGCCTAACAGGGGTACTAACCTTCCCTTGTTTTGCGCAAAACATATTCCTGAATTGCCAGTGAGATCGCCCATTACACTGATGGACCAGCTCAGGATTTAGGAGGTCCAGGGGTGGCAGGGACTAATGCCAATTTTATACTAGTTAGCTGTCCTTTTCTTTTAAGGCACCTGCATTTGGAAACTACTGGGGCACTCTAGAATACCTGGACTTACTTGCTATTGCTTCACAGTTTCAGGGTACAAGGTGAGATTCAAAGTACATTTTAGGGGCCAAAATACTTTTCAAGCGCAGCGTGCTTTGTTAATACACATTAATGCATGTCATGTGCATTAGTGGGCCATAGTGCCATTCAGTTTGAATGTGTTGCAGCACAACACAAGGCACAGTAGCATGCCACCGTGTGTTATGGGGTGCTGCATTGCCAAAAACTGTGCATGTCTGTGTTTTATATATACACAGTACAGTACACTGTACAGTATCTCCCAAAAATGAGTACACCCCCTCACATTTTTGTAAATATTTTATTATATCTTTCCATGTGACAACACTGAAAAAATGACAGTTTGCTACAATGTAAAGTAGTGAGTGCACAGCTAAATACCAAATAATCAAAATACCTCAACACACAGCTATTAATTTCTAAACCGCTGGCAACAAAAGTGAGTACACCCCTAAGTAAAAATATCGAAATTGGGGCCAATTAGCCATTTTCCCTCCCCGGTGTCATGTGACTCGTTAGTGTCACAAGGCCTCAGGTGTGAATGGGGAGCAGGTGTGTTAAATGTGGTGTTATCGCTCTCACTCTCTCATACTGGTCATTGGAAGTTCAACATGGCTCCTCATGGTAAAGAACTCTCTGAGGATCTGAAAAAAAGAATTGTTGCTCTACATAAAGATGGCCTAGGCTATAAGAACATTGCCAAGACCCTGAAACTGAGCTGCAGCACGGTGGCCAAGACCATACAGAAGTTTAACAGGACAGGTTCCACTCAGAACAGGCCTTTGCCATGGTCGACCAAAGAAGTTGAGTGCACGTACTCAGTGTCATATCCAGAGGTTGTCTTTGGGAAATAGACGTATGAGTGCTGCCAGCATTGCTGCAGAAGTTGAAGGGGTGGGGGCTCAGTCTGTCTGTGTTTAGACCATACACCGCACACTGCATCAAATTGGTCTGCATGGCTGTCGTCCCAGAAGGAAGCCTCTTCTAAAGATGATGAAAGCCCGCAAACAGTTTGCTGAAGACAAGCAGACTAAGGACATAGATTACAGGATTACATGAACCATGTCCTGTGGTCTGATGAGACCAAGATAAACTTA
The DNA here is from genome assembly GCF_965119305.1 of Pelophylax lessonae. Classification (NCBI taxonomy): domain Eukaryota; kingdom Metazoa; phylum Chordata; class Amphibia; order Anura; family Ranidae; genus Pelophylax; species Pelophylax lessonae. The sequence goes on along the minus strand of NC_138775.1, from coordinate 265,187,971 downwards.
TTTGGTTCAGATGGTGTCAAGCGTGTGTGGCAAGGACCAGGTGAGGAATACAAAGACAAGTGTGTCTCACCTACAGTCAAGCATGGTGGTGGGAGGAGTGTCATGGTCTGGGGCTACATGAGTGCTGCCAGCACTGGGGAGCTACAGTTCATTGAGGGAACCATGAATGCCAACATGTACTGTGACATACTGAAGCAGAGCATAATCCCCTCCCTTCGGAGACTGAGCCGCAGGGCAATATTCCAACATGATAAAGACCCCAAACACACCTCCAAGATGACCACTGCCTTGCTAAAGAAGCTGAGGGTAAAGGTGATGGACTGGCCAAGCATGTCTCCAGACCTAAACCCTATTGAGCATCTGTGGGGCATCCTCATATGGAAGGTGGAGGAGCGCAAGGTCTCTAACATCCACCAGCTCCGTGATGTCGTCATGGACGAGTGGAAGAGGACTCCATTGACGACCTGTGAAACTCTGGTGAACTCCATGCCCAAGAGGGTTAAGGCAGTGCTTGAAAATAATGGTGGTCACACAAAATATTGACACTTTGGGCCCAATTTGGACATGTTCACTTAGGAGTGTACTCACTTTTGTTGCCAGCGGTTTAGACATTAATGGCTGTGTGTTGAGTTATTTTGAGGGGACAACAAATTTACACTGTTATAAAAGCTGTACACTCACGTGAAAATATATAATAAAATATTTACAAAAAAGTGAGGAGTGTACTCACTTTTGTGAGATACTGTATATATACAGGGTAAATGCCGCTGTGGCATGTAAACATGCCCAGCAGCTGCCTCTACAGCTAAACAGTGGTAGTGGAACAAGGCAGTAGTGGTAAAAGAACGGTTCAACCGCAAAGTTTTACTGTCCCTCAACCACTATTGTAAACAATTCAATGTTTTAGTAAGTTAAAAAAATTAAGTGTTTTATTTTATTTTTTTAACATTGATAAGTGTTAAAAAATTATTTAATACATTTTAAAATGTTTGTTCACATTTATTTTTTTAAGAGTGTGTGTTTTATTGTGTGTATATATATATATATATACATATATATATATATACACATGTGTTTGAGCTTTGGGGTGCACACCCTAATGCAATAGGCTGCGCACACCTATGGTTATGCAAAACTATTGGAATTGTTTTAGAATGGGGGCCTCAAGACTGTCCATAATTTTTAAAGGGTGCCTAGACTTATAAAAAAGGTTGAGAAACACTGCACTAAAGGGTATCTATTGATTTTTAATCATGGTAATAATTTTTTGGTGTAGGCTGATGTTTTACAACTCTCTTCTCAACTCTTTTCAACTCAATACGAGGGCCGTACTGAAAGCAATGCAAAAGTGAGCACAACCTTTTTATTAAAATTCTAATTTCATATGTTGGTTAAGTCAATCTATCTCTGTAGTAACTCTTCTTCTTTTAATTGTGGGTAAATAATGGATTCCAAGCAGAAGCAATGTGCAGTCATTGAGTTATTGATGAAGGGAGGGTGCAGGCAGTGGGTGCGGTACCCCTCTTTCATTAAGAACTCAATGATGGCATGTTTCTTCTGCTTGGAATCAATGATTTACCTGCAATGAAGAAGAGTTGATATAGAGGAAAAGTTACGCTACCAACATGTGACATTTGAACAACCTATGTAAGTTAATAAAAGACTGATATCCACGTTTGCACTACTTTTAGTACAGCCCTTGTAAATTATTCACATACTTAGCCGGTGACCCTCCAAGTGTGTGAAGCCCCCTGCCACTTTAAACAGCTCTGTTAGAAACTACCCACTAGCTTCCTTACCCCTCTCCTAGCAGCACTGTTTGAGCCAATCAGGCAAAGACAGGACTTGCTATGCAACACAGTGGTCCTTAAAGGGGCGCTGCACAACACAACCTAATAGAGGCTAATGGAGTCTCAGGGTTTAATGCCCAGGAGTCCCTGCTCACACAAAAAGGAGAGAGAAAACTTTTCACTTGCAAATCTGGGCAGAAAACCATAGGGAGCCAACAGGTGCAGGCCCGTTGCTGGGGTCTACGCAGAAGATCAGGCAGACAATGCAGGGAAACCAGATCATAGCCAGATCATAAGGACCTGGTGTTTGTCTGCTCTGAGAGACAGTCTATGGAGACCAGAGCTGTGTGTCGTGTCTAGAGTGGCTGAGGACTGCACCTTGGAGAGTCTCTGGTGATGTGGACTATGGGACATAGACCTGCTGACATCTGTCTGTAGCCACCTTCAGAGAGACAGACCCTGAGAGAGCAGATGAGAGTCTGGATTGAGCCTTGTGAAACCACTGATTGTGAGGACCTAGTGTGGTGAGCGTAACTGCAGAGTTCAATCCTTTGCTGCATACAGTTACTGTTTTTAGAAATTGCTCCTTGTTTAGCAGCCCACTGACCATCTGTTTGCACACTCTTAAAGGGACAGCTACATGTGCACAACCTTACAGAAGGGCCCCAACGAATGCTGGCCAACACTGTTAGTTAGGCGCCAGGTACTTTGCAGTCCCCTCCAGAGGTACCCTTTTGTTAGAAACTTGTGCACCAACCCACCAAAGGGCTGTACAGAAAGAGTGCACCCAGGATTGTTGTATGAGTAGCTATTGCTAGGAAATAGAATTACAGTGAGGTACCTTTTATGCCACTTATGATTTCACATGTGATGCTATTCTTACTGATACTGTATGGGCTAGTCTAATAGGGCTTAGCCTTATTGCGGCATAAGTTAATGGCTGTAGGTGAGGCTAACCTTCCGTTAGTTAACCTAACATATTGTTTTGTCCTGTTTATTTGTTCTATGCATTGCATTTCTTACCCTTCAATAATTAATTAATCTTATCAATTCTCTAGTTGCTCCTGGTCCATTTTCTGTGTATTATCATGGAGCTGTAGAATATTAACACTTAAGTTACAAAGGTGTGAGTAATCTAAAACCATATGTGTCAGTGGACACTGAGCAGTTTAAGGAGTCGTGGCAGAACAAAGGACCTATCAAGCTAAGCATCTCCTGTCGGGGTAAGTACTACACATACTGTATATGGTTTATACATCCTTTCCCTTCATGCAAACTGTTTTATTTGTCACCCTTGTGACTGGCTTCAGATTATATCAACATAAGTCATGCCTTGATTGAGGCCAGAGAAGCTCAAAGATACAGTCTGCCCACTGTTCTTCAGTACACCTAGATCTTATGAAGTAGGACCTATTGTCTCCCTATTCTTCAGGCAGTCTAGGTGTGTAGACCTGGTCAGCAACATGATCTTTGGGGGCATGGGTGACAGACAATGGAAGCCCTTCCACCCTAAACCATGGCCCATGTTGGAAACCACCTCTGTTGGCAGCCATACATTCTCATTCCATATGCTTCTTGCTCGTCAGTGGTGACCAGTGACTGCCCCACACTGCTCCTCTCGGTCTACCTGCAAGAATCATTTTGTTCATTGAATCCCTATTTGCATATTCAGTTTTTTTCTTTCCTACCAATTATTCTTCAGAGATTCCAAGCACACTGCCAAGTGGAAGGAGAAGTCACAAAACCTTATAAGTAATAGAGTTATGGAAATATGGAACAGCAAGTGTGCCAAAATTTGAAAGTCATATTAAAAATGAAGTAAGCCTTACAATAATAACTCGGAATGTTCTTTCACTGAAAATATAGATGGTTTCCCTTTCATTTTATGTAAATGATCTCTGGCTCTAGAATTTCGGCACCCCAGGCAAAAGCTGAGCGAGGAGACATTGATATGCTTCTCTAATGGGATGGTTAACACGTTTTTGGTTCGTGAACTTGTAATTATTAATCTGAGTTTTCACATCCATCCTGGTAGGAAATAGCTGTGAATTACTCTCTGGGGATAACCGCTGGGTTAAGCGGAGGAAAAGCAATATATGTTTGGGCCTGGATGAAATGGTCAGGGTTTAGGATTAAAAGAAAACGTCGGGCAAATGTTAAAATGTCCATTTGGGGGAGATTAAAGTATCTTTTTTTTATATACAGTAACTATACAGAACGTTGTGCTATTGAAATAATCATAAGTGAATAATGAATACCGCAATACATGTTTTATCTCATATGATCTTTCATGAAATACTTTGTTGTTTGTGATTGTGTGTTCTACCCAACTAGAAAATATTAAGGAGACAGAAAACCTTGTTTAATAAAAGTTTGCAAAGTTGCAATGCATCAGTCAAGCCATATCCGATAAAAAAGCCTTCAAAGGAAATCATAGATGCTAACTGACCCAGATTTGTTGGGACAGTCCCACATCTTGACACTCTGGACCATATCTCAGGATCACAGCATCAGCCTCCTTATAGGTACTAACAGTAAATAAAAAATGAAATAATTCTGGAGATTGGAGCCGTGAGCATGCAGTCTCTGCAAATTCAGAGGTCTGGGCATGCTCAGCCTGTAAAGTGGGTATGATGAGCTGATTCTGCACATGTAGAGGCTGGGTTTGGGTGGGACCAACCTGTAAAATGGGTATGAGGAGCGGTTTCTGGATACTTAGAGATTGGGTTTGGGTGGGACCAACCTGTAAAGTGGGTATGAGGAGCAGTCTCTGGATATTTAAGGGTTAGGTTTGGGTGGGACCAATTTGTACAGTGGGTATGAGGAGCAGTTTCTTAATATTTAAGGATTGGGTTTTGGTGGAACCAACCTGTAAAGTGAGTACGAAGAGTGGTCTCTGCATATTTAAAGGTTGGGATAAGGTGGGACCAACCTGTAAAGTGGTTATAAGGAGTGGTCTCTGCAATTTAAAGGTTGGGTTTGGGTAGGACCAACCTGCAAAGTGGGCACGAGGAGCAGTCTCTGCATATTTAGAGGTTGGGTTTAGGCAGGACTAACCTGTAAAGTGGTTATAAAGAGTGGTCTCTGCATATTTAGTGGTTGGGTTTGGGCAGGACTAACCTGTAAAGTGAGTACGATGAGTGATCTCTGCATATTTAAAGGTTGGGTTTAGGTGGGACCAACCTGTAAAGTGGGTATGAGGAGCAGTCTCTGCATATTTAGAGGTTGGGTTTAGGCCGGACCAACCTGTAAAGTAAGTACGAGGAGCAGTCTCTGCATATTTAGAGGTTGGGTTTAGGCAGGACTAACCTTCAAAGTGAGTACGAGGAGTGGTCTCTGCATATTTAAAGGTTGGGTTTAGGTGGGACCAACCTGTAAAGTGGGTATGAGGAGCAGTCTCTGCATATTTAAAGGTGTGGTTTAAGTGTGACCAACCTGTAAAGTGGGTATGAGGAGCGGCCTCTGCATATATAGAGGTTGGGTTTAGACAGGACCAACCTGTAAAGTAAGTACGAGGAGTGGTCTCTGCATATTTAAAGGCTGGGTTTAGGCGGGACCAACCTGTGAAGTGAGTACGAGGAGCGGTCTGAGCATATTTAAAGGTTGGGTTTAGGTGGGACTAACCTGTAAAGTGGGTATGAGGAGCAGCCTCTGCATACTTAGAGGTTGGGTTTAGACAGGACCAACCTGTAAAGTGAGTACGAGGAGTGGTCTCTGCATATTTAAAGGCTGGGTTTAGGCGGGACCAACCTGTGAAGTGAGTACGAGGAGCGGTCTGAGCATATTTAAAGGTTGGGTTTAGGTGGGACCAACCTGTAAAGTGGGTGTGAGGAGCAGCCTCTGCATACTTAGAGGTTGGGTTTAGACAGGACCAACCTGTAAAGTGAGTACGAGGAGTGGTCTCTGCATATTTAAAGATTGGGTTTAGGTGGGACTAACCTGTAAAGTGGGTATGAGGAGCAGTCTCTACATATATAAAGGTTGGGTTTAGGTTGGACCAGCCTGTAAAGTGAGTATGAGGAGCAGTCTCTGCATATTTAAAGGTTAGGTTTAGATGGAACCAACCTGTAAAGTGGGTATGAGGAGCAGTCTCTGCATATTTAGAGGTTGGGTTTAGGCAGGACCAACCTGTAAAGTGGGTATGAGGAGCAGCCTCTGCATACTTAGAGGTTGGGTTTAGACGAGACCAACCTGTAAAGTGAGTACGAGGAGAAGTCTCTGCATATTTAAAGATTGGCTTTAGGTGGGACCATCCTGTAAAGTGGGTAGGAGGAGCAGTCTCTGCATATTTAGAGGTTGGGTTTAGACGAGACCAACCTGTAAAGTGAGTACGAGGAGTGGTCTCTGCATATTTAAAGGTTGGCTTTAGGTGGGACCATCCTGTAAAGTGGGTAGGAGGAGCAGTCTCTGCATATTTAGAGGTTGGGTTTAGGCGGGACCAACCTGCAAAGTGGGTAGGTGGAGCAGTCTCTGCATATTTAGAGGTTGGGTTTAGGCGGGACCAACCTGAAAAGTGGGCACGAGGAGCAGTCTCTGCATATTTAGAGGTTGGGTTTAGGCAGGACTAACCTGCAAAGTGAGTACGAGGAGTGGTCTCTGCATATTTAAAGGTTGGGTTTAGGTGGGACCAACCTGTAAAGTGGGTATGAGGAGCAGTCTCTGCATATTTAAAGGTGTGGTTTAAGTGTGACCAACCTGTAAAGTGGGTATGAGGAGCGGCCTCTGCATATATAGAGGTTGGGTTTAGACAGGACCAACCTGTAAAGTAAGTACGAGGAGTGGTCTCTGCATATTTAAAGGCTGGGTTTAGGCGGGACCAACCTGTGAAGTGAGTACGAGGAGCGGTCTGAGCATATTTAAAGGTTGGGTTTAGGTGGGACTAACCTGTAAAGTGGGTATGAGGAGCAGCCTCTGCATACTTAGAGGTTGGGTTTAGACAGGACCAACCTGTAAAGTGAGTACGAGGAGTGGTCTCTGCATATTTAAAGGCTGGGTTTAGGCGGGACCAACCTGTGAAGTGAGTACGAGGAGCGGTCTGAGCATATTTAAAGGTTGGGTTTAGGTGGGACCAACCTGTAAAGTGGGTATGAGGAGCAGCCTCTGCATACTTAGAGGTTGGGTTTAGACAGGACCAATCTGTAAAGTGAGTACGAGGAGTGGTCTCTGCATATTTAAAGGTTGGCTTTAGGTGGGACCATCCTGTAAAGTGGGTAGGAGGAGCAGTCTCTGCATATTTAAAGGTTGGGTTTAGGCGGGACAAACCTGTGAAGTGAGTACGAGGAGCGGTATGAGCATATTTAAAGGTTGGGTTTAGGTGGGAATAACCTGTAAAGTGGGTATGAGGAACAGTCTCTGCATATTTAGAAGTTGGGTTTGAGTGGGACCAACCTATAGCGGGTACCGATATCAAACATGACAGCAGCTGAGGACAGAAGAACCCCTGCATTAAAATTACTTGTTTAAACTTTTTGCATTTCTACAGTTACTTCCTTGTTTCTGGCCTAAGCCAAAATAATACCATACATCCCAGGAGTCTACATGGAAGCAGGGGCTTTCTCAGCTCAGCACACCTTACTGCATGCATGAATGAGCTAAGGGCAGATGGATTCCAGGAAGTAAATGCTTCATGAATCATATCCCTTTTCTCAAGATGGCTGTGACTAGAAATGCTAGGGGTTGTTTTTCAAAGTGACTTCTCCACAAAATAAAGCACGGAGACCTGGATGGATGGGTGAATTTGTTTTGAATATCAAAAATGAATTAAATAGCGTTTTCAGTTTGTGGAGCTCAGATACAGTCTAGTTCCTCTTTAAAAACATACATACTGGAATATATTCTTGTAAACCAGAGTTTAGTGTCACTCTAAGGTCTGTAGAAGGTGTTTTGCATTCTTATCTAATAAATGGATAGAAGAGCTCAGCGTGTGATTGTATTAGGAAGAGTGAGCACACACGGCCCTGACTCATCACATATTGGTTCATCGTTTGCATTTTGAATATCAATAGTATTAAGCAAACACGTGCGGTTACCAGGATTTGTATACCGAACTGTAAATAAAGACAAAGTCAGTGTAGCAGTACGGTTGCTTTTATTTAACAGTTGTCACTTATGTCTACAAAGGACGGCTAATTTATTTGACGTGTTGACTATCCTGTTGCGGCTGGCAGGAAGGGCAGGTTGCGTAACTGTGATGTGCACCTGTCACCGACGTACAATCCTGGGAGCCATTTTGTTCTCAACATAGATTGCTGCAAAGCCAAATTACATAAGTCCGGGAAAGGGCAGACGTTTGGTTCTGAGATCATTAAAGCAGTCTTAACCACTTCCAGCCCAAGGCCGTCATATGACGTCCTGAACTTTGAGTGGAGATATCTTACATAGTTACGGGTAGTTACATAGTTAGTGAGGTTGAAAAAAGACATCAGTCCATCCAGTTCAACCTATGATGTGTGTGTGTTTGCTGTTAACCGTACATTGTATACCCCTGTATGTTGTGGTCTTTAAGGTGCCCATCTAATAGTTTTTTGAAACTATCGATGCTCCCTGCCGATACCACTGCTTGTGGAAGAGAATTGCACATCCTTACTGCTCTGACAGTGAAGAACCCCTTACATATTTTAAGATTAAACCGTTTTTCCTCTAGTTTTAGTGACTGGCCACGTGTCTTATTGTATTCCCTTTCCCTAAAAAGTTTGTTACTTACTATTTATGTTTAATTGATATTTGAATGATGGGTGCAGCTACAGGCATAATTCAGATATTATTCTTTTCTGCCGGAAATTTCCTGCACTGTAAAAAAAAATCATAGCGGCTGTTCAAAAACAACAGTTCCTGCACAACCCCCCCCCCCCCCCCTTTCGCCACTCTCTGGTGCTTCTACCCACTCGCCCGCGCGATCAGCGAGCCGGAGAAGGAACCCGGCGTACCATAGAGAATACCATTAACCAGATGGTCCCTGGCGGTCTCTATGACCTCCAGAGGCCCAGGCGTGACGTTATGACGTTACATCCGGGCCTGCAGTTGTAAACACTGCTGTGTACTCAGCTGAAAAGGCAGAGATTGTTTTTTTTTTTATCTCAGTCTTTTCGGCCTAGAGGAGAGATGTGGGGTCTTATAGACCCCACATCTCTCCATAAAGAGGACCTGTCATGCCCTATTCCTATTACAAGGGATATTCAGGAAGGTATAGAAATCCAGCTATACCAAATCAGGATTATTTGGACCGTCCAAGAGGATACTGGGGAGTCCTTAATCCGTTCCTTGTGACCCATCAGTCTTAAGCCCCGTACACACGTACTGATCGTCGGCCGAACGATCGGCCGTCTTTTGTCCAGGGCTGTCGTATCTGTTGAAAACTGCAAAAGACTGCACACAAATTTTGTCGGCCAACAACAGCCGACTGCAGAAGTGATGTCATGTGATGGTTAACTTTCCTTGTCTTTTTTCTTTTCTGAGCAAGCCCAGTCTTGCTAATCTGCTGTCTGTCGGCCGAATTCTGTACTGACTGACGAACAATCGGCCGTTCTGGTGTTGGCCAACAAAAATTTTAATGCCTGCACGACAGATTCTGTTTGGCCGAAAATGCGCTGTCGGCTGTCGGAAGCATCATACTAAGAAGCCGAAAATCGGCGGATCGGTCGTCGGCCGAATATTTACGGCCGACAATCGGTACGTGTGTACGGGGCTTTACTTTTAACCAAGCCTGTCTGACCCCCAGACTGAAAACCTGGGGGTCCATTGATTCTTGTAAGGAGGGGGTGTGTGTGTCACATCACAGAATGAATTTATGTGGAGTACTTCAGCACTTTTAAGAAGATTGGAACACAAGAGCTTTATATTGATTACATTAGTTTATTTGGACTTTTTTTTTGTATATTTCATATATTTATTTGATGCTAGTGCTCTTTTTATATTTTTTCATGTTTAAAAGTGATTAACACATTGGTGTACAGCTGCTGCTGCTAACAATTTCACTTTAAATTTACTATAGTGCGAGTATTTGTTTTACTACATTTATTTTACATTCCTTGTATTAGAAATAAAGGTGATCAAAAAAAAAAAAAAAAAAAGTCTATAGGAAAAGTGTAAAAATAAAAAATTCTATTCCCTAGGGTTTCTGCTAAAAAAATATAAACAATGCTATTCCCTAGGGTTTCTGCTAAAAAAATATAAACAATGTTTGGGGGCTCTGAGTCATTTTGTGTCCAATCACAGCTGATCACGATGTAAAGACAAGCCGGTTATCGACATTCCTTTCATCACGCTGATAGCATGAGAGGAGGAGAGGAGAGCCGGAGGGGACATCTACATTTATATTCAGTGTCCTGATTATCTGTGCAGTCCCAACTGTGCCCACCAGTGCTGCCTATCTGTGCCCACCAGTGCTGCCTATCTGTGCCCACCAGCGCTGCCAAACTGTGCCCACCAGTGCTGCCTATCTGTGCCTACCAGCGCTGCCTATCTGTGCCCACCAGCGCTGCCAAACTGTGCCCACCAGTGCTGCCAAACTGTGCCCACCAGTGCTGCCAAACTGTGCCCACCAGCGCTGCCAAACTGTGCCCACCAGTGCTGCCTATCTGTGCCCACCAGTGCTGCCTATCTGTGCCCACCAGCGCTGCCAAACTGTGCCCACCAGTGCTGCCTATCTGTGCCCACCAGCGCTGCCTATCTGTGCCCACCAGCGCTGCCAAACTGTGCCCACCAGTGCTGCCAAACTGTGCCCACCAGCACTGCCAAACTGTGCCCACCAGTGCTGCCAAACTGTGCCCACCAGCGCTGCCAAACTGTGCCCACCAGTGCTGCCTATCTGTGCCCACTGGTGCTGCCTATCTGTGCCCACCAGCGCTGCCAAACTGTGCCCACCAGTGCTGCCTATCTGTGCCCACCAGTGCTGCCAATCAGTGTCCACCAATGTTGCCTATCAGTGCCCACCAGTGCTGTCACTCTGGGCCCACCAGTGCTGCCTATTAGTGCCCACTGGTGCTGTCAATCTGTGCCCACAAGTGCTGTAAATCTTTGCCCACCAGTGCTGCCAATCTGTGCCCACCAGTGCTGCAAAGCTGTCCACACCAGTGTTGCCTATCTGTGCCCACCAGTGCTGCCAATCTGTGCCCACCAGTGCTGCCAATCTGTGCCCACTATTGCTGCCTAGTAGTGACCACCGATGCTGTCAATCTGTGCCCAAAAGTGCTGTAAATCTTTGCCCACCAGTGCTGCCAATCTGTTCCCACCAGTGATGACAATCTTTCCCACCAGTGCTGTCAATCTGCACCCACCAGTGCTGCCAATCTGTGCCCACCAGTGCTGCCAATCTGTGCCCACCAGTGCTGCCAATCAGTGCCCATCAGTGCCACCTGTTAGTGCCCTTCAGTGCTGTCTATCATTGCCGCCTCATCAGCGCACATCAGTGAAGGAGAAAAATTACCTGTTTTCAAAATTTCCTTTTTTCGTTTATTTTAGCAACATTTTAAATACCCAGTGGTGATTAAATACAACCAAAAGAAAAGCTTTATTTGTGTGGAAAAAAAAAATGATTAAAATGTCATATGGGTACAGACTTACATGACCGCGCAATTGTCATTCAAAGTGTGACAGTGCTGAAAGCTGAAAGTTAGCCTGGCCTGGAAAGGGGCTAAATGTGCCCAGTAGGCAAAGGGTAAAACATTGTTCAGTCTGCAGGAAGTTTTCCAAAAAGATCAAGTATCAGGATTTGGTACTTAAGAAGTACTTAAGAAAATGAATGCAGCCTCCACATCAAAGGACTGGCAAGCTGCAATACATTATATTTTTGTTTCTGGGTTTAGATATCCTTTAATGTAAACCAAAAACGTATCTATGGTCAGAATGTAGAATCCTGTATTACTTTCCTTATTGTATTTCAGTAATTTCCAGCCTAATCCTATTTATTTGAACCATCTTGAAGTTTGTAAACTTACTTTGTGAAGATCCCACACATTTACTTCCTTGTCTTCTGTGACACCCCGTCTCCATGCCCTGTGAGTAGACACTGCTGTGTCACACATTCCACAGAGCCTGCCTTCTGATCTACAGAGATGCTGAGAGGAGGAGTTTCAGGAGGCGAAGGCGGAGTCAGCACAGAAATCACTGATTGCAGGCAGCAAGGTACCATGGGACATGTAGTCCCTATATATTGAAAGTAAACCACAGAAGAGAAGCTGCAAAGCATGAAGGGGATCCAGGTATGGGAACCAGTCACCGCTGACCAACCAACTAACTATTCAATGCAGTTCCTGCACCTCCAACACTTATTGTATGTAATAGCAAGGGGTGCTGGGGTGTGCTGGAGAGTCTATTGATGCTGAATGCTGGGGGATCTTTTGTTTTTAGTGGGATCTATTGCTACAGGGGGGGTCTATTATTGTTGGGGCAGTCTATGGTTGCTGGGGGCTCTTTTGTTGATTGGGGGTCAATGGTTGCTGAGAGCGATATACTGTTGAGGGAGTGGTCTATTGTTACTGGAGGATTTATTCATGCAGGCTGCTAGGAGACCTATTGTTGCTGGTGGGGGTCTATAGTTGCTGAAGTTGATCTATTCATGCTTGGGGGGGGTAGCTATATTGTTGTGGGGGATCTATTGTTGCTGAGAAAGTGTATTGCGGTTTAAAGCGGAGTTCCGGGCACAAAAAAGATTTTTTTTTTTTGTGCCCCTCCGCTAGGTATGCCGCACCTGAAAAGGAATTGGATAGTTATTTTTTTTTTTTTTGTTTACTCACCTTTTTATTGACGATCGTAAATACTCACCTATGACAGCTTCCTCCTCCAGCGCCGAGGCTCACCCCGTCACTTCCTGCCTCGCGATGATTCCTGGGAGCTAAACGTCATAGCTCCCAGGAATCAATGCGCCGCACCGGCCCCGCTCGTCATTTCCGGGCGACGCCGCATTCCCCTGCTAAACAGCTTCTGGGCATGCCCAGAAGCTGTTTAGGAATGCGGCGCCGCACCGGAAGTGACGAGAGGGGCCTGTGCAGTGCATTCTGGGACACGAAGACGCGGAAGAAGACAGAGAAGAGGACCGCGCCGGTGTTGTAAAATTTTGTCGGACCCGTAAAAAAATCGGACCTCGTCACTTCCGGTGGTAGAGCATCACAAAACAGCGGATGGGAGTCGTCCGTGCGCATGCGCAGAAGACATTTTTCGAGGTTTGGCAAAATTATAACAGACAGCGGACAGCTGATTGAGAGGAGGCGGGGCTGAGGTGCGACGGAGGACGGAGGACACATATGCAGAGCTGGTGGAGGAGGCGGGACGGAGGTGCGGCCGTGTAATATATGCAGGACTTTAGCGACTCCTTATGTTTTATTATCTTTAGCAATTATCGTATTATTTATCCTTAGGATTTCATTACATTTAGTATTTCTTATTTTGTATTATATAAATAGTCAATGTAATGAAATCCTAAGGATAAATAATACGATAATTGCTAAAGATAATAAAACAAGGAGTCGCTAAAGTCCTGCATTTATTACACGGCCGCACCTCCGTCCCGCCTCCTTTCCCGCCTCCTCTATTCAGCTCTGCAGATGACGCGGCGGTGTCTTCCGTCCCACCTCAGCCCCGCCTCCTCTCATTCAGCTGCCCGCTATGTGTTATAAGTTTACCAAACCAAGATAATGTCTTATGCGCATGCGCACTTGAGACTCCTATAACCGGAAGTGACGAGGTCCGATTTTTTCACGGGTCCGAGAAAATTTTAGAACACCGGCTTCAGCTGCCCACAACCGAGATGGAAACGCTGTGGAAGAAAATTTCTAAGTAAGTATTTCTTCTAAAAGGTAAGTGCGAACCGGGACAGATCAGAGGCTAGCCATTGTGGAATGTGCTAGCCCTGACTGTCCCGGGGGTATGTTCAAGAAAAAAACGTTTCTCTGCCCGGAACTCCGCTTTAATGTGATGCTTTCCTAAAGCCAGTAATTGCTTGTTTACATCCGGTGAACTCAGAAGTGACTAAATACTCATCTTTTCCATATTCTTAGACCAGGAACATCCCCAGTCATCTCTATGGTTTGCCGGCAGAACCACCAGCTGCAGTCCTGGGCTTCCTGGCGGGACGGGAGAGCCTGGGAAGGCAGCTGTCCGGCGTGACCCGACGTAGCCCTTTGCCGGTTGCGCGCGTGGTGCTGGGGGGCGCGCGCTCCCGCCAGCATTCCCGCCCCCACTAGGCAGCGGGGATGCCGATCCACGGGGGCCATCAGCGACGTTGGCCGCCGGCACTCGCGATCGCTCCCCATTGAGATAGAAGGATGGTCAGCTGTTGTTAACACAGCAGACCGTTCTTCTCTCCGGAATGATCACAGGTCTCTGTGATCATTTCACAAGCCCATCCCCCATACAGTTAGAAAACACTCCCCTAGGCTCACACTTAACCCTTTGATCTCCCCTACCCCCTCCCTGCCAGTGTCATTATTACAGTAACAGAGCATATTTTTAGCACTGATTACGGTAGTAATGTCATTGGTTCCCCCAAAAGTGTAAAAAATGTCAGTTAGAGGTCTAATCTGTCCACTGCAATGTTGCAGTCCCGCTGAAAATCGCAGATCGCTGCCATTACTAGTAAAAAAAAATAGATAAATAAAAATGACATAAATCTTTCCTGTAGTTTGTAGACGCGATAACTTTTGCGCAAACCAATCAAAGTACGCTTATTGCGATTTTTTTTACCAATAATATGTAGCAGAAAACAAATTGGCCTAAAAGGATGAAAAACTTAGATTTTTGATTTTTTGGGGGGGAATGTTATATAGCAGAATGTGAAAAATATTGGTTTTTTTTCAGAATTTTTGCTCTTTTTTTATTTATAGTGCAAAAAATAAAAATCACACAAGTGATCAAATACCACTAAAAGAAAGCTCTATTTGGGGGGAAAAAAAAAGACTTCAATTTTATTTCCCTACAGTGTCGCGCGACCGCGCAATTTTGCGTTAAAGTAACGCAGTGACGAATCGCAAAAAAATGCCTGGTCATTAAGGGGGCAGATCGTTCCGTGTAAAGGCAGGCGTCCCAATACTTTTGACAATAAAGTGTATAATTGGGGTTGGGAGTTTTATGTAATCTTCAGGCCTAAAATTATTTTTTAAACGTGTGCAAAAAAAATTGCAAAAACTGCTCTGGCAGCGAAAAAGATTCATGGAATAAAATACACTAATTATTTCCAGCAGAAAGTCGTTTTTTTCCCGGCTGTGGTTATATTCTCGGAATAAAACTCTTTAAAAAGAAAATAAGAAACTGAACTTAAAAAAATCCACAGGGGCAAATGAAAGGTTACTGGAGGCATTTGCTATGGCTGTAGAAGGCGGGAGCCATGCTGTGCCCACTGTGTGTCCCCTGTACACCTCCGGAACGCGCGGCCACCGCGGAACGTTACCTGGAATTGCCTTTTACCCTTTTTATATCTCACTAACTGGAGGAACGGCTCTGAACAGAAGTGAACGAGGATATTTGTCAGTTAGAACACAAGCCGTGATGTCACCTGGAAGCCTCACCACAAAGGGCAAGCTCTCTGTTCTTCTTTACTCATTGGCGCTGAACTGCGGAAAACTGTTAGGAGCTGTTTCAGGTGAGAACGCCAGGTAGATTGCCAGCTGTCTCAGCACCTTCCTGTTAGCGGCCCAGAGAACAGAATTCCACCCGATCGCTGTCAACACCTCAACGCTGTCTTTTTCACAACTCTTCTGAATTCTAAACAAACATTGACATTCTCCGGCTTTTCACCGCCGTCTTTTCGCAGCTCTCCATTGATTGGAAATAGGTGTTATCTGGCCTCAGGAATAAAAGATAGACAAATAATTCTTAGTGCCAGAATATTGTATCAATTCATCTGTAGAGCTGTCTGCCGGATCACGCCAATAAAATGGATCATTCACACTATTATATAGTGTCTCCGTCAGCCGTACCTAGAAGGTTATTATCATGAAAACAGATTTATGGAAAGACAATGAGGGCTGTGTAGAGTTCTTTAAAAAGAGTTAAATCATTTTAATCCCGTCTCTTGAAATGCTTAAACAGATGATTTACCTTGTCAAGATTCCATAGGCCGGGGAAAGTAGTATCTGGAGCAGGTATTTTAGCACAGGTGTTGAAAACCGTGGCTGAATATGTTTCCACCCAGACCTTCTCTGCCTCCCACCCCCTGCTATGATGCTCAGTTATGGGGAGAATTGGAAGGTAGAACTATCTATTTGTGAAGGGAGACTGAGGACCAATGTGAAGGGGGCTGACCAAAACGAGATGGAAGCTGACTCTGATGTGATGGGGGCTGACGCTGATGTGATAGGGGCTGACTCTGATGTGATAGGGGCTGACTCTGATGTTATGGGGGCTGACGCTGATGTGATAGGGGCTGACTCTGATGTTATGGGGGCTGACGCTGATGTGATAGGGGCTGACTCTGATGTGACGGGGGCTGACGCTGATGTGATAGGGGCTGACTCTGATGTGATAGGGGCTGACTCTGATGTTATGGGGGCAGAGTGTGATGTGATGGGGGCTGATTATGATGTGATAGGGGCAGGCTCTGATATGATTGGGGCAGACTGTGATGTGATTTTATGGGGCTGACCCTAATGTGATGGGGGATGACTCTGATAAGGCGGGGGCAGACTGTGATGTGATGGGGGCAGACTTTGATGTGATGGGGGCTGACTCTGTTGTGATGGGGGCTAACTCTAAAGTGATGGGGCTGACTCTGATGTGATGAGGGATGACTGATGTGATGGGGAAATACTCTGTTGTGGTTGTGGCAGGCTCTGATAGGATGGGGGAAGGCTCTAATATGATGGGGGCAGACTGTGATGTGATGGGGGCAGACTTTGATGTGATGCGGGCTGACTCTGATGTGATGGGGGCTGACTCTGATGTGATGGGGGCTGACTCTGATGTGATGGGGGCTGACTCTGATGTGATGGGGGCTGACTCTGATGTGATGGGGGCTGACTCTGATGTGATGGGGGATGACTGATGTGATGGGGAAATACTCTGTTGTGGTTGGGGCAGGCTCTGATAGGATGGGGGAAGGCTCTAATATGATGGGGGCAGACTGTGATGTGATGGGGGCAGACTTTGATGTGATGCGGGCTGACTCTGATGTGATGGGGGCTGACTCTGATGTGATGGGGGCTGACTCTGATGTGATGGGGGATGACTGATGTGATGGGGAAATACTCTGTTGTGGTTGGGGCAGGCTCTGATATGATGGGGGAAGGCTCTGATATGATGGGGGCAGACTGTGATGTAATGGGGGCTGACTCTGGGAGCAAGAAGCTCAAGGTGTGCTTGTAAGGGACCTGGATTGGCCAGCCATTCTGGCCAAGCTGGCCCAGGTCCTGTACTGTCCCGAGGCCCACCTTCTCACATATTCCCAGCCTGAGGCCTGTTACCCAGAATAAAGAATGTTCATTCAAGATGCTTTTTAGTGCTTTACCATAAAACAATTTTGGCACAACGGTATCACATTTTCCCATGAGTCCCCCAGAGTGGGTCCTCACACAAGGCGTCCCTCCAGACCCATGCCCGGAAAGGCCGACCATACTTCATGCTACAGACCTGCCAAACTTATGTCAGGGGTAAAAACATTTCTTCCACCTTCTCACTTAAGATTCATCCTCTAAGCCTCATGGCAGTCCAGCCCTACAGAGGGCTCTTTCTCTTGCACAGGTCACAGACCTACATGACATTGGTGTCCCCCCATCCTCATGCTATGAAGGCCTACCATACTCCAAGCTACAGACCTGCTAAACGTAGGTCAGGGAAAGCCAAAGTTCTTCTACTTTCTTCATTGAGAGTCCTCCTCTAAGCCTCCTGGAAGTCCAGCCCCGCAGAGGGCTCTCTCTCTCTCTTGCAGAAGTCACAGATCTATGTGATAATGGTCAGGGATGACCTGTTCCCATACCCAAACTGCCATATCCCACCAGCAGCTGATAATAAAAGGCCATAGACTCCACCCACTAACATCACCAGGGGAGTGATATCATATAAAAGCCACTATACCTGCCAACATGCTGGCAATACATTTTACCAGTGACCAGGCTGGGTCACAAAGCTGCATATCAATTAACACATATCAATAACACATTGTCCCCTGTTGTGTATACTATAATATCTCCTACAGTTTTACATCATAAACAACAATTTTATTACAGAATGAAATGCGGTGAGCAAGCACAGCTATTAAAGTGGGGTACAAACTAGTAGAAAATCTGCCGAAAATTCCCGCCCGATGTGAAATTGTCCGATTTTCGCCTAGTGTGTACACAACTTTCAGCAGCCGATGCCGACATTTTCAACGAAAAAAAAACAGAGGGACAAACACCAAAATTTTTTCCATCTGTCCTCAGACGATCGATTTTCGTTTAATGTGTATGCAGTACGTCCGTGAAAAATCGGATACGAAAGACCGCGCATGATCTGAAGTTGCTGACAACCCGGAAGTCTAGGAACAAATGTGCCAAAAAAAAGAAAAATCAGACGAGAAATTTGGTGAACATTTATGCACTGTCGACTAAAAACGGTAATGAACGCTGAGAAGACAGAGAAAAATCGGAGGATATTTAGTCCGATTTTCGTCAAGTGTGTACGGCCCTTAAGGTCTCCAAAAAGGCCTCCAGCCGAATCAGGAATAATCCCCTTATTGTAGAAGGGAGGCGCTGTCTAGTAACCAGCTTGATTCAGCAAGATGGGAGTAGTGGCCTGCCACCAGATGCAGCTTGTCACTTGCCATGTCGCCTGCCACCAGATGCACTTGCCACATCACCTGCCACCAGATGCAGCTTGTCACTTGCCATAAAGGGGGGAAAAAATCGTAAATTGTAAACAAATAATAATATTATAAAAAGGACCAACATATAAATGTGTTCAAATCCAATAATGTGCATACATAAAAAACATGCTAAAAGTGAAAAACACAGGTGAAAAAAAATCACACATGAATGGTGCTATAAATGTGAAGAAAAATATTCTAAAAACAAGTTCATATTAGAAGTCCATAAAATTGTGAAGAAAAGTGTCAGAGTTGCTGAAAGTCCACAGATAAGTGACGACAATCAATATTAAAGGAGTGTCTTCCATGCAAAATCCCAGAAACAAACAGGCACTTATTCACCTATAGGTGCAATGGCTGCTCACCTTAATGAAGGAAAATTACCCTCAGCTTCTGTAGTAAGGCAGTGGTCATCTTGGGTGTTTGGGGTCGTTATCATGTTGGAATACTGCCCTGCGGCCCAGTCTCTGAAGGGAGGGGATCATGCTCTGCTTCAGTATGTCACAGTTCATGTTGGCATTCATGGTTCCCTCAATGAACTGTATCTCCCCAGTGCTGGCAGCACTCATGCAGCCCCAGACCATGACACTCCAACCACCATGCTTGACTGTAGGCAAGACACACTTGTCTTTGTACTCCTCACCTGGTTGCTGCCACAAACGCTTGACACCATCTGAACCAAATACGTTTATCTTGGTCTCATCAGACCACAGGACATGGTTCCAGTAATCCATGTCCTTAGTCTGCTTGTCTTCAGCAAACTGTTTGCGGGCTTTCTTGTGCATCATCTTTAGAACAAGCTTCCTTCTGGGACGACAGCCATGCAGACCAATTTGATGCAGTGTGCGGTGTATGGTCTGAGCACTGACAGGTTGACCCCCCACCCCGTCAACCTCTGCGGCAATGCTGGCACCACTTATACGTTTGTTTTCCAAAGACAACCTCTGGATATGACTCTGAGCACGTGCACTCAACTTCTCTGGTCTACCATGGTGAGGCCTGTTCTGAGTATAACCTGTCCTGTTAAACCACTGTATGGTCTTTGCCACTGTGCTGCAGCTCAGTTTCATGGCCTTGGCAATTTTCTTAAAGTCTAAGCCATCTTTATGTAGAGCAACAATTCTTTTTTTTTTTCAGATCCTCAGAGAGTTCTTTGCCATGAGGTGCCATGTTGAACTTCAAGTGACCAGTATGAGAGAGTGACAGGGATAACACCAAATCTAACACTCCTGCTCCCCATTCACACCTGAGACCTTGTATCACTAAGGAGTCACATGACACACCGGGAGGGAAAATGGCTAATTGGGCCCAATTTGGACAATTTCAAGGATGTACTCACTTTTGTTGCCAGCGGTTTAGACATTAATGGCTGTGCTGTGAGTTATTTTGAGGGGACCGCAAATTTACACTGTTATACAAGCTGTACACATACATAAAATTATAAATATGTGAGGAGTGTACTTACTTTTGTGAGATACTGTGTATTTTTACACATTCTCTACATATTCATAATTGTTATTTTTATTTTTATTTTATTTTTCATTTTATTATCAATTTTTATATCTTGCATAGGTTAATATTTAGATATTTTATATTTTTTCTTGTTTGGGTTTTGACCTTTTCAATAAGATTGGTACAGTATACAGTAGAGCCCTGCGCGGAAACTGTTTTATTAAACCTGCACCCGCCAGCTGAATGTATGACCAGGACCGCCCGCACCCGCAATGTTTTTGTTCCACTCCTGCGGTTTTGCCCTATACTCGCCGTATAAGACTACCCCCTCTTCTGAGGCAACACCATTTCATAACAACAGTGGAGCCATCACGTCCCTATTAACAATTTTAGCCTGCTGGATGTGCCCTAATATGTACTGTAGCTTCTGCTACATACAGAACTTCTCTATTATTAATAGTTTAGCCCGCTGGATGTGTATACAGTAACCTTTGGCTACTTACAGGACGTCCCTGTGCTGTAATACTCTTTGTACCACGCTGAGCCAATCACGGCAAGCTGTGTATTCTATTATTGCATACAAAGCCTGCTCGGATTGGCAAAGGTTGTATAAGCCCGCCTCTCTGACTCAGCCAATCCGAGCAGGCTTTGTATGCATTAATAGAATACACTGCTTGCCGTGATTGGCTCAGCACGGTACATAGAGTATTACAGCACAGGGATGTTCTGTAAGTTGCCAAAGGTACTGTATACACATCCAGCGGGCTAACATTTTTAATAGGGATGTTCAGTAACTAGCTGAAGCTACAGTACCTGGCATATAAGATGACCCCCGATTTTTGGGGTAACTTTTTTATTATAAAAAAAGTTGTCTTATACGCCGGAAAATACGTTACACCAAATTGCACTGTTTCCCGCGGGTACCCGCAAAATTTTATGACCGCCCACTCCCGCCCGCAGCAGAGGTAAAACCGTCCGCTACCCCAAGATTTGCTTTGGGTCCCGTGGGAGCTCAAACCCAATGCAGCCCTCTAGTATACAGTATACATCAGTAGCTTTGTTTGGTAATAACATGTGGGTCCAAAAATACAATTAGAAGGAGATAAGTAACATCTTATACCCGCTGATACCTGCCTTCGGTCAGCGATATTTAAATTGGATATCAAAATTGGAGATGGGGTTGCTTGGAGGCTTTGCATACACATCCAGGCTATTAAGTATTAAAAATGCCCATGGAACATGTGAACTGCAGTTGGTATGATATCTTACCTGTTAAAAACCGGCCAGCGGAGCAAAATGGCGACGCTCCTGTTGACGTCAGGGTAATGAAATGCGTAGGGAGGAGCATTCGCCACTTCCAGTTTAGGTCCAGTTTAGGTCCGTAGAGTGCATCGTGTCCAAGACTTCCTGCTTCCAACACGAGCTGATAGTTTCTTTTTTAAATATACCGCTGTGGACTGGAAGGAAAGTTTGCCAGAGATATACAGCTGGGTGTAGGTGTAAAAGCTGGATACCTCTGCTGAAAGGGGAAAGACGTCTAGTGAGTGCAATAGCAGGAGGGGGCATGAGTGGAGACACCAGGCACACTGCATGCGGTTGCACAGATCCTTGATTGCAATATTAAGAAACACTGTGGATTTTAATGACACCACCTTAAGGACCAGCAAAGAGTGCTGGAACATTTGGACTAATTAATAGACTGTTCTTTTAAGCACAGATCAGTTTTTTTTTAACACACGTCTAATGCACATATTGTTTAATGCAGCTGGATGTTCACATTGTTTGGGCACCTGTATCTAGCACCTGCATTTTATTAATTATTGCACATTTTTTATATATTGTCCAGCATTTTATATATTTTTTAGCACATGCACTTTTTTGCATATATGTTGTACATTATTTTTCACATTTTTGAAATGTAATACATCACATTAGCTATGGCACAAAGAGCAGCGCTAACATCCAATCTCTTTACAGGTATCTTCTGTTCTAAGATGACTGTACTGAACTAGAATGTGATTTGTAAATCTTTGCCCTGTTTAAAAGGAACACTATGAATAGAATTCCCCTTTTTAAAAATCAGAATAATTATTAATTTTCATAGTTGGTTTAGCAAGTGAGATTTAGTCAGTACGCGGAGTGTCCCCTAATTGGCGTCATTCTGTATCTTTCTTCCAAAATACAGGCTCGGTTGCCCTTGAGTTTCCCACGTTATCTACTGAATGCAAAACACAAAATAGAACGGAATGTCCCAAACAACAAGAACTATTGTCCAGGCTCTGAAAGAGTACAAGAGGCATTGTCATTATCTGTGTGCACCTGAGCTGGGGCTCATCGTAAGCTGAAGGTAAAGAAAACCAGCTATTGCTGGCCTTTTTTTTCTGCAAGTCTTTGGGACAATGTACAGCAAGTGAAATCAGAAATCCTGATTTCCATACACTTTAAAACTTTGAGAAAAAATACCAAATGTAGGAAAAACACCCTGCCAGCCAGGCAGCCCACAAGATACATCATGTAGACCCCAATCATTAACACCTGCAAAATGGTAGCAAAACCATGCAAGGGCTCGCATGTTAAGGAAGATCCCACTGAAAGGAACTGGTGAAGTAGCCTTCCCAGGAGGCAAGGCTATGCCACCTTGTGAGATATCAAGGAAAAGGCAGCCCTTACGTGTGCTTTTTGTTTTTGCCTTTACATTGCCATGGTGTGGGTGACATGAGTGTGGGTATCAGAATGCCACTTATGGCAATGTATGAACAAAAACAGGGCCAGAACTTGTACTGCACATGTGTGAGATATGGCATTGACATCATCAGTGGTCCAACAGCAAAAATTAAAAAGAAGAGGCCAGCCACCAATGATGTCTCGGAGGGAAGATGGTGGCACGGGTTGAAGAAGAAGTGCATTGGCATGTGGGTATAAAAAGACAAATTTGGCATATGTGGTTAATTTTCAAAAAAAAGTTACATTAATAGTGGTAGTTTAAAAAAGGGGAGGGGAGGGTGCATTTTAAGAGTCATACACTTATGAAACAACTGTGTCTTTTAAGAGCCGGTTCACATTAGCGCGACTTGTCAGGTGACTTGTCAGCCTGACAAGTCGCGCTCCCTCGCGGTCCATTGACCGCTACAGGACCCGTTCTAATAGGAGCGACACAAGTCGCTCCGACTTAGAAAAAGGGTCCTGTACTACTTCGGGGCGACCTCGGAGCGACTTGCATAGACTTCCATTATGTGAAGTCCCTGCAAGTCGTTCCGAAGTCGTGGTGCAATGTAATGCACAAGTCACCCCTGAAGTAGTAAGGAGTCGTGTCGCCCCAGTGTGAACCGACTCTAAGAGTCATACACTTATGGGACAATTCAAAAGGTTGGGAGTTGATTGTTGAGCAGATTTGAACCAGGTGCAAGTCATGTTCTGCTGTCATAAATGAAAGAGTCTGCCTAAAACATGTAAAACATGAGTTACCTGGTCAGCATGCCTGCTGTGGCCCTCATAAGGGCCCCCACTCACCTTGGTAAACATTTTGCTTATTTTGTATTGTGGAGAATGTAGCAGGAGGAACTGAAACATGCAATTGTGGGTGGAGAAACCAAAAACTCCTAGGAGGATGGGAAAAGAGTCAGGAATTCTGGCAATAAGATCTCACTTGGTTTATCCATGGCACATAAGAAACCAAGGGCTGACTCTCCGATCCAGGATCCCACTAGAACTATTTATTAGCACTTTTGGCTGAGCTTATTATTTATTAGGTGCTTTTAGTGCAGCACGTCTAGAGTAAGTCATTAAGATGCAATGGTTAGGACGGACTCAATGCATTAAGATAAAAAAAACTTTCTGAGTGAAGCAGCCCCCCTCAGCCCCACCTAATACTTACCTGAGCCCCATCTCAATACAGCAATATTGCACGAGAGCCTCCGCTCTCCGGGACTCTCCCTCCTCATTGGCTGAGACACAACAGTGGGCACCTTTGGCTCCAGCTCCTGTCAATTAAAGTAATTGAGCCAATGAGGAGAGAGAGGGGGCGTGGCGGAGCCATGGCTCTGTGCCTGAATGGACACACAAAACAGCGTCTCTGCACGGGTGCCCCCATAGCAAGCTGCTTGCTGTGAGGGCACTCGGCAGGAGAGAGGTCAATAGTATCAAAGCACCATCGCCCCTTTGTGTACTTGCAGCTACAGAGCAGGCAATGCCTCACCCATAGGAGAGTGGCCGGGCACCAACAGCTTATTTCTGGGTTCAATCAAACATGGGTTTGGACTGAACCTATACTCATACCTACTTCTGACCTTTGAGATACTTACTACTAAGGCTGGGTTTACATATTTATACGAATTAGATGGGGGTTTCTCCACATCCAATTCGCATGACAGGCAAGTGTGACCAGCACTCAATGGAGTCAGTTCACAAAGGTCCGGAGCAGCCTGCGGTCTGGATTGCAGAAGGGTCCTGTGCGTCTTTGAGTCCGGTTCAGGTGTGAATTTAGGCAAAAATTTGGACCTGAATCGCACCTGAACCGGTGAACGGGGACACACAGGGATAAGCAAGCTAGGTTTGAAAAAGTGTGGAATCCCTGGATAGATTGTCTTTAGGCACCCTGAACACTGGGCCATTTTGTAAGGGGAGGCCTGGGCTGAGGCGACCTACTCTACTTTATTCTGATCCTTTCTTCTCTCTTTCTTTTACATCTTTCACTTTTCCTGTTATTGGTTCTGTTATACCATAAAAATAATATTTGGTAAGATGCTGCTAGGGGACTGTAAAGTCTTCCCAATGGTTCTATTTTTCCCAATGGTTCTATTTTTTCGAGATCGAGACCACATGATTTGAGGTACCAGGTCCTAGTTGACATTGTTTTTATATCTCCCATATTCTGGAACTATGGGTGATCACCAGCTTACTGTACTGTTACTTGATACTTATTATTACCCGTTGACATATCTTGGTGCCTAGTTGCTGAGACATATGGGCTCATAGCTTTATACGAATGGTCATGCTAATAAGTAGAGCCAGGTTAATGGAACTAAAACTTTTATGTAGTTTTTCTATGTTTAACTGGTCAAGGACCTCTGATTATATTGGAAAATGAATCCTTGTTCTGATAACTTTCTGACAATTGTTTAAGCATAAACTTCTGTATGATGGTTTAAATTTGTAATAAAAACTATTGGAACATAAATTCTGTATTATAATAATAATGATAACAATTAGTTCCATTAGAAATTGCCATTTGGCAAAGAAAAGCAAAAAAAAAAAGGAGGAACCGTAATCTGAAGGCCCTACAGAATCCAACACTTTTGGGTGTTTCAATTTCCTGGTTCCTCTGTCAACCCCTACATTAATGGTAATACAGTGTCAACACAAGATGGCCATTGTGGACACTACTGTAAAAAACGTGTCACGTCCTATTAACCGGTTGCCGACCGCCGCAAGTACATATACTGCGGCGGTCAGCCCCAGCCAGGCAAAGTGACTAGCCTGTCACTGGCTTGTGAGCCAATAGCGAGCGAGCACGCGCCCGCTGAGGCGCGCGCCCGCCCCGGCTCGTTCCCTAACAAGTCAGTGCGTGTGACCGGCGGACCCGATGTCCGCCAGTCACTCGCGATCATTCGCAGGGAAGGGAGAAAGGCAGGCGGCTAACGTAAACAAGCCGCCTGTCATTCTCCCCTGTGTAAAAATGGAGATCAGACCGTTCTACTATGTAGGACTGTTGATCTTTGTTTTTACACTAGTAGCCATGTCCAATCACAGTTAGAAACACGCCCCTAGGACACACTTAACCCCTCCCTCTCCAATACAGTTAACCCCTTCCCTGCCAGTGTCATTTTTGCAGTAACAGTGCATATGTATAGCACTGATTACTGCAGTAATGTCACTGGTAACCCCAAAAGTGTCAAAAATGTCAGTCAAGGGTTCCATCTGTCCGCCGCAATGTTGCAGTACCGCAAAAAAAATTGCAGATCGCTGCCATTACGCGTTTAAAAAAAACACCAAAAATGACAAAAATCTTTCCCTTTGTTAGTAAATGCGATAACTTTTGCGCAAACCAATCAAAATATGCTTTTTGCTATTTTTTTTTACCAAACATATGTAGCATAAAACAAATTGGCCGAAAATGTTAAAAAAATTTGATTTTTACATTTTTTTGGGGGAATTTCATATAAAAAAATGTGAAAAATATTGTTATTTTTGCAAAATTTACGCTCTTTTTTTGTTTATAGCGCATGATCAAAAAATCGCACAGGTGATCAAATACCACCAGAAGAAAGCTCTATTTGTGGGAAAAAAAGGACGTAAATTTTGTTTGTGTACCACGTTGCACGACCGCGCAATTGTCAGTTAAAGTCGCACAGCGCCGAATCGCAAAAAGTGGCCTGGACGTAAGACAGCAAAATCCTCCGATGGTAAAGTGGTTAATGGTAATACAGTGTCACCACAAGATGGCCATTGTGGACACTACTGTAAAAAACATGTCAGGTCCCATTAAGTATAAATGAAGGGAATTTGCTATTGCATTGAGAATGGGAAAGTCCATTCTCAATGCAATAGCAAATTCCCTTCATTTATAACCCCTATATTAATTCATGGCACGTGAAGTAAGGGCCTGCAAATGGAACCAGTTAGTGCAATGGAAGGCCATGAATCCGGCACGTCCTGCATGATTTTAAGCTGTTAGGTCCTATTCTCTTCACCACAGAGATCAGCATGGCAGCCAGCAGCATAGGGCAGTATTTCTGTCATCTTTGCAAGGAGCAGTTTATTTTGAATATTTATTTTAGTCGCTCTAGCGGGGGGACTGTGTGAAAAATGAACAGAGGCAGGATTCCACCACCGCCCCAAGCCTTGTCATTCCTGGAATTTTATAGCTCACGAAGGTGAATCTATCAAAATAACACAAGCATCCAACAGCACAAAACCCAAATGATTGATGCATCTTCACCGAAGAAGAAAACTGTTTCGACAGCGTGATGTTAATGGCACGTCACAATGCCTTGTTATGGAATGGAACTTATCCGTGACGACTGGGCCTATGAAAGAGCCATCTGAAAACTCCACAATAGCCTCCTGGTGTTGAGGACACGGTGAAAAAGAGACATTTCTCATATTTTTTTCTGTGTCAGGATGATAAATGTGAGCAACAATATATTGTTTCTGCCAGTACTGTATGCTTCTTTCCGTCCGCGAAGTTCTGTTATCTTAGTGCCGCGCTACCCACCGAGCCTTTGTTAGGGACCTGTCAAAAAATAAACACAGCTCAGCCTTTTGAGGAGTTTGACTCTTATAGGGTTAGGGAAATTATGTATTTTTAAGATTACCGTCGCCTGTCAACAGCTCTATACATCATTTGACCGCAGAACAGATTAGTTCCCCTATGTACACTGAACGTGTGAATAGTTGGTGTTACCTGTACAGTCATCCCAAGCAGTTCTATTGACTGTGGCCTCAAGTTCTCTTTTTTTCTTTTTTAAAAGCTGTGTAAACATTGTCTGGCGTGCAAAAGTTTGGCAGCCTCTGCATGGGCTTATTGGGAAAGGAGTCCACAGTTCAACAAGACAGAATATACCCCCAAAAATATTATATGATATGTTTCATGGGAAAGAGCTAGTGCAGTGGTATTCTACATACAAGGGTCCCAAACTACGGCCCCTGGAATTACCAAAGGCCCAAACAAAATATTTGCTGCATACATAGCTCATAACTGTCCCTGATTTCGAGGGACTGTCCCTGATTTCGAGGGACTGTCCCTGATTTCGAGGGACTGTCTCTGATTTAGAACAAAGTCACTCTGTCCCTCTTTCTTCCTTATTTCTCCCTCATTTTGGTCTGATCTATATAGTTGTAGATAAAATGCACTATTTATCTATCACAAAAGTGTTTCCAAGCACTAAACCTTTCATCCAAACTCTAAATTGCTGCATCTATAAATGTCAAAAGCCAGTAAAATGGAATAGTAGTGACAAAAAAAGCACTTGTGGGTTCAACTTATACCTTTTAGTATAATTCTCCTTTAACCACTTGCCGACCGCCGCATGACTATTTACTGCGGCGGTCAGCCGCTCCTGGGCAGACCGGCGAAGGGCTACGTCGCTCGCCCAGGAGCCTGTAGGGGGTGAGCGCGTGCCGCCGGACGTGCGCTCTCGCCCCCGCTCGTTCACAGTGATCCTCGCGCGTGTGACCGGCGACTCTGATGTCCACCGGCCACTCGCGATCTCCCGCAGGAGAGGGAGAAAGGCAGACGGCTGATGTAAACACAGCCGCCTGTCAATCTCCCTGATGTAACTGCAGTGACTATACGATCCTGCTATGTAGGATCGTGTGTCTCTGTGGTTACATCACAAGCCACACCCCCCACAGTTAGAATCACGCCCCTAGGGATACATTTAACCCACTGATCAGCAATAAAGTTAACCCCTTCCCTGCCAGTGTCATTTTTACAGTAACAGTGAATATTTATAGCACTGATTACTGTAGTAATGTCACTGGTACTCCCAAAAGTGTCAAAAATGTCAGTCAGGGCTCCGATCTGTCCGGCGCAATGTCGCAGTCCCTCAAAAAAAATCGCAGATCGCCGACATTACTAGTTAAAAAAAAAAACAATAAAAATTACATAAAGCTTTCCTGTAGTTAGTAAACGCAATAACTTTTGCGCAAAGAAATCCAAAAACGCTTATTGCGATTTTTTTTTACCAAAAATATGTAGCAAAAAACAAATTGGCCTCAAATGTTAAAAAATTTAGATTTTTAAATTTTTTTTTTTTGAGAATTTCATATGAAAAATATGGTTATTTTTTCAAAATTGTCGCTCTTTTTTTGTTTATAGCGCAAAAAATAAAAATCCCACAGGTGATCAAATACCACAAAAAGAAAGCTCTGTTTGTGGTAAAAAAAAAAGGACGTCAATTTTATTTGGGTACAGCGTCGCACGACCACGCAATTGTCTGTTAAATTCACGCAGTGCCGAATCGCTATAGAGGGCCTGGTCTTTGAGCAGCCAAATCCTCCGGGGCTTAAGTGGTTAAGGGGGTGTGGCAGGGGGTGTGTCCTATGCCTACATACTTTTGCTTACAGGTGTCCCTCGTTCCCATTTCAAAAAGTTGGGAGGTATGACTGTATACACTACTACAATGGACTGTCAGAGACTGCAGACATTCTACAGGAGACAGTCAGAGACTGGGGGACATGCAAGATTGCCTATACTTCGTACCATTAAGGACTCAAAGTACCACATGTCCCCATGTGATCCTTGGGCTGCAAGATGGGCACCAGGAAGCTAATGACTTTCACTGATCATCAGCCACATATTATACACAGGCAACAGAAATAAAGACAAATGAAAATGGAATGGAGTAGATTTGTGTTAAAGTGTATTAGAACCTCTATTAGAATTTCATTGCAAGCTGTGTCTCTCTCTGTAGATTTGCAATTTTTGGTCCCTCTTATTTTCTTATTTTCATTTTTTTTTTTATTATATGCCTGGGTAATGCTAAAATTGACCACTGACAGGTAAAGGAAATATCTTATCACAATGGCATCTGAAAATTGGTGGGATATATTAGGCAGTGAACATGTTGTCCATGAAGTTGATGTGGTGAAAGCAGAAAAAAATGGGCATCGCAGTTTGTTGTGTATGGGGCTGTGGAACCTCTGGTGACCCGTGTCCACAGCCAAAAGCTTCTACAATGGTCACATGAACATCAGAACTGAACTACGGAGCAATGGAAGAAGCTGGCCTGGTCTGATCAATCATGTTTTCTTTTACATCATGAGGATGGCCGGGTGTGTGTTCGTCACTGACCAGGGGAAGAGATGGCACCAGGATGCCTTATAAGAAGGCAAGTCGGCAGAGGCAATGTGATGCTTTAAGCAATGTTCTGCTGGGAAACCTTGGGTCCTGCCATTCATGTGAATGTTACTTTGGTGTCCATACCTGCCTGGAACCGGAGGGTGCTGTTATGTCTCCATGCTTGTTGCCTTGTCGGGACATCTCTGATCATCAGGGAGTGCTTTGTTGACAGTCTTTGTTTTCATCTATTATCTTTATAACAACCTATCCAATTCTGGATGGACATCTCTGGGCTTTTCTATTGTCCTCCCTATATTTGGGAGGATTATCTGACAGCAGTTAAAGCTACCCTGACTAGGTGTGTTCTCCCTACGATCTATTGTCATCGCAGGTGCTGGTTCTCCTCTCTATAGCAACTCTAGGACTCCTGCTAGTGCTCAACAGAGTGATTACGATATATGCATTTGTTACACATGCTTTACAGCTCCTGAAGAAGCAGGAAAGCGAAACATGTCGAGCAACAAGCATTGTGACTGACACAGTTTGTCTATGTAAATGCATATGTGTATTGGATAAAACAGTTTTTAAATGTTTAATTGAGGAGAAACTGTATACCCCAGGGGGGGGGGGGTGCAATGGTGGCAAAAATGCAAAATTAGGCAACTGAGCCGTGATTTTACTTCCTCCCAGCTGCCTTCCTGCCCATTGTAAAATCAACACCAGACAGGTTTGTTCACATGCTGTGGCCATGGCTTTTTTAACCTTGGGCTGCAGAGTTTGACAAGCAGCACAGCTTGTCAAATTTGCCCCTGAGTTCTTTAGGGCTGCACTGCAACTTCATGCAATGCACTTGATTTCAGAGTGGTAGTGCAACATCATAGGGTTAAATCAGGCAGTGAGGAGGCAATATAACACCTCCTTACTGCCTGTCAAATGCCCTCTGAAAAGCAGAATGACTGGAAGGAGAGAGCCTGAGAACGGTACAGCGGGAATTTCTGCAGATCCTGACCTAGAGTGAGGAACAAGTGCATGGCTCCTTGGGTTTGCAGCATGCAGGCACTAACATGCTAACAGTGAGGAAGCTGACAGGCTCAGAGAGGCATACTGGCAATGGAGGCATCAGGGGCTGGATAGGGACTAAATAGATGGCGCCATCATGGAGCAAACAGTATCATGTGACCATTAGGGATTGAGAGTGACTTTGGGAAAATGATTTTGCCAAGAAATTTTCGAATTCACATTTTTGTCATCAAAAATATTTACATTTTAAAAACGGTCACCCAGGAGCTTTGAAAAAACAAAGCAGCTCAGGCTTCAATACACCCCTTCAATACAGGGCTGTCTCATGCAGTAACCACAAGATGTCCTCTGTCTTCCTGGTTGAATGTCACCCAGCGTCATTCAACCCAAAAGACCAAGAACATACCATGAATGCAGGCCTCATGGCCCCACCCCTGCAGGGACACCTTGGTGCCTTTCGTTCACAATGCAGTGATGTGGTTTGCACCTTTGTTAGTACTGCTCTATGCATCAAGGACAATTCACCAACTGACTGCCCTAAACGCATATCAAAAAGGTAAAAAAAAAAATGTTTTTAAAAAGTAAAGCATGCAGCATGGGAGGCCTCCAGGGGACGTAGCATAGAAATAAACTTTAACAATTATATAATATTGCTCAAAAGGAAAATATATATATTATATATTTCTAGAACCCCATGGACGATCAGCTTGACTTAACTTTACCATGAATTGGAAAATTCTTTCTTCGAGTTGAATTAAAAGCTGATTGAACAAATTTTTTTTAGTTTTTGTTTTTATTGTTTAGGATGTAATGTGGAAGGGCCAGAACCTCTATTGGGTTTTTATTGTTCTCTGAGCCCCTTCTTTTTTCTCCCTGTGACAGGTGTCGCCATCACTCATGTAGTGACCTCATCGCAGTTCTGTGAAGCATTCATAAGTCAGTTCAAGGTAACGTGAAGAAGTACCCCAGGATCTCACAGGAACTAGGTCCACGAAGCCTTGAGTTTACAGTAAATGGGTCCATGAAGCCGTGAGCTCCGAGGAAGTGGGTCCATGAAGCCATGAACTCCTAGGATGTAAATCCATGAAGCCCTGAGCTCACAGGAAGTAGGTCTACGAGGCCCTGGGCTCCTAGGAGGTGGGTCCATAAAGCAATGAGCTCCTAGGAAGTGGGTCCATGAAGCCCTGAGCTCACAGGAAGTAGGCCTATGAGGCCCTGGGCTCCTAGGAAGTGGGTCCATTAAGCCCTAAACTCACAGGGAGTAAGTCCATAAAGTCTAAAGAATTGAACTAAATCAATGAACTAATTAAATTAATTAAGGAATTTAATTAATTGAATTTAATTAAATGATGCTAGGTTACATTCCACTGTGAAGAAGACCAATGTCATGGGATGGAGGATGACACATTGGATGGTGATGGGATGTGTAGAGGGAGAACAGTTATGGGTCACTATTTTGTGTAAAGGTTGAATAGTGATTGGTCACTTTTGTTTAAATGTGAGGGAGGTTATTTTAACAATAATAACATTATTGATGATGGATGTAACAGAACCGCAACCCACACTGTGCTTGTGGACTTCTGTCAGTATACGGCTTCCTTCAGTCTTGAATATAGATATCAGATTTTCCAGCAGCCCCCCATACAAAGCTAGCCGACAACTTTGCGTGTACAACTTTTGGAACCTTCTTTTATATTGAACAGTCACACAGTTTATATACAGCATGGACATCCCCCTCCTGATCAGATTACCACACACAGGTCAGGGGTTGCCTGATTACATTATTATATGCAGATGAAATTGTATACAGAAATAGAATTAACCTGAACTAATTATCTAGCCATCTGGACAGAAACAATATGTGAGTTCATTAACCATTAACAATGGGACAGCCAGGCTTAACAGAATACACATCACACCTCAATATACATTATCATAAGTGTAAACACACAACCTATTTGAAGCAATTCAAACCATATTCTCAGTGTCCATTATGTATCTGTCTTTCACTCCCAGTGACGGTAAGTACCGTCACATGTCTTCTCCCCCAAAGGTAGACTAACCAGGTATCAGACCTCCAATTGGTCTGTGCCTGAGTTAGTCGGGTAACAAGTCCCAAAGAGTCAATCCATCCTGGCAGCTTCCTTGACAAAGTTCCACATAGTTTGTAAGTTTGTCCCGGCAGGGCGCATGGAGCTCTCATAGCCAATCAGTCTGTGGAAGTTTGGTTTGGGCAGGCCAGACTGGGCTTCTTGGTCACCCTGTGTCCCTAATAGACACAGGGTGACTTACACATACGAGGGGCTTAGGGGGCTGAGAGGGGGATTTTCCAACCTCTCTAAGGTAAGCTGTGTTCCACGGGCCCCCCAACCAAAGGGACTCCCATCACAAAGGACTTTAAAAGTAAAGAGCTTCAAAGGTGCAAGGGGTAATAGCTGTGGCAGAAGTAGAAGCTCTGCCTCGGGGGCCAAAAAAAAAAAAAATAGACTGCAGACACTCAACCTTAATAGCTGAATTTATAAACATCTAAAACGTTTAAAACAGTTCCAACTCCTCTAAAAATGTACTGAGCGCGGTCCATAAATATGCAACGGTAGATTGCACCATTCTACGGAACTCTGCCTGGCAAATTTCTCCTTGGACAGCTGAGACGAAAAATCTATTTTTGTTCTTGGCAGAACGAAGCCTTGAAAATGTACAACATTACAGACAAACTCCGAAAAAACAAAAGACAAAAACAAAAATCAACAGGCAGTTTTGTTACACTAACTTTTTCTTCTTGTTCAAACAAATGTTAATTTTGTCTGGCAGACATTTGTGCTCTGGACTCCAGAGGAATATTAAATTAATCATAAAATGTAACAGGGTCTAATGACATTGATTTTTTTATTTAAGAAAATCAATTTTCAAACAAAGTGACAATTTGTTCTAGAATTCTTTTTTCCAAAAATACTGCTTTGTAAATGTGTACTCAAAAGCCTTCTAGGAAAGACAAAAAGAAATTAAATGAAAGCAACATGACTATGCTTGGCCATACACCAAGACAGGGCAGTAGCTAAGCTCTTCTTGGTCCCTAAGAGATTTAAACAATTGCCTGGCTTTAAGGTTACTATAGACATGGATAACATTTTATGTAAATATTGAAAACATTTTTTTACTTATTCAAAGTTTTTAGATATGAAAGAAAATTTTGGACGTGAAAACCGAAGCCTCCCTAAAAATCCATAGGCTTCCTTCATGGGGGGCACAAATAGCTATTAAAGTGGAACTTCACTCTTCACCATTCATACCAGATTAAAATGAGTAATTATGAAATATTGAATGAATAAAAAAAATTTAAAATATTAAATGTTAAATGAGAGTGAAGTTGAGCGAAGTTCTGCGTTAATTTATATAAAATTTCTAATCCCTGCCAAATGGAACATTTTATGCTTTGGTTTCTGTTCCTCAGGGCAGTATTTAGTCCCAATGCCATTAGTTGGGCAATCCCTTGCCTATTAGCCTAGAAAAGATCCTTTACTGTGTGTTAACACTTGGCTTCCATTGGAAGGGGCTCAGATACGTTTGGCTCATCTCTAGCAGGAAGTAAGAGGATGTGCACCAAATTAGACACAGACAGTAAATTACAACTTAAGGATTCCCTGAAGAAGTCACGTGACAGTGATGTAACGTGTAGGGCAATAGCTGAAGCACATGAGGTAACCAGGAAGTGATGTTAGCAGAACCAAGAGTCCAGTACTCATTGTTTTTAATGCTGTTTTACGAGTTATTTTATTGCAAGTGTGTTACAAATTTAAAATAAATTGATTGGTTTTACATAATCACACTATAAGAGGTTATTTCTGTATCTTTTTAAATCCTGGACAAGGCTTAATCTAATGCATATACAGACGAGCACCTTAAAGGAGACCCACCTTTACATCTGAATAGTGGGAGACTTCACCTAGAGCACCAATGGCGAACCTTGGCACCCCTGATGTTTTGGAACTATATTTCCCATGATGCTCAACTACACTGAAGAGTGCATGAGCATTATGGGAAATGAAGTTCCAAAACATCTGGGGTGCCAGGGTTCGCCATCACTGACCTAGAGGGCACCTAGTGGACAGAGGATATAAGAGGATCTATTGTATATACTAGGAGGATTATTGATATATGCTGAGAAATAAGTATTATGAAGGTGAGAAGCTTGTGAGCACAGTGGTGATATAGAAACATCTTAAAGTGACACAGAAGTATTAAGCTAAGCACAAAAGGTGACGGACGGACAAAGGATAGACACAAGAGACTGAATGTATATATATATGAACTTTTTATTTGGGATTATTGCAGATTCCAATATATACAGAATAATGCACTTAATATATTGAATATATGAATTGATTGCACTTTTTTTTTTTTTTATTGCTGTATTTATATACTTTATGGCTGGATTTGCACATTGATATGGTTACAGTTCGCACTTTATTTGTTTAAATAAGCACTGTATTTGCATATTTTATATTGCTTGCTTTGCACAATTGCTAGCACAGAGTTTGCACATTTATCATACCATTTACTTTCATACTAGATAGCAGCACAGCATCATTCACTTTATTGGTTTTATTCACTTCATAGTTGTGGGAACACTATCCGGTGTTTGCAGCAGTTTATATAACTTATTGACACAATAAAAGTGATAGCGCGGGAATGTACCGTATTTTTCGCTCCATAAGACGCACCTAGGTTTTAGAGGAGGAAAACAAGAAAAAAAATATTCTGACCCAAATTATATATATATATATATATATACACACACAGTATACAGTAATAGCAATAAGGGTACTTGCAGGGATTTGCTTGTAGGCACTCTGTCTGTCTGTGGCTGATGAGCCTGGGAGGAAGAATGCGGCTGCAGTATAGAGCAAAGCCGATGCTTCCTGTGTATGGCTCCTCCTGCATCTGATATCACTCCGCCTGTGAGCCGGCCCTATACAGGAAGTAGCGGCTCCGTGCAAGTAAGTGACGGTTAAACCGGGACTCAGGAGACACCGTGGGGAGACTCGGTATTCGCGCCATAAGACGCACAGACATTTCCCCCCATTTTTTGGGGGAGGGGGGAGTGCATCTTATGGAGCGATAAATACGGTAATTCAAGTAATTTGTTAACAATTTAACAGAGTTTTTACCCCTTCCAATCTGTATCCAAAAATACAACCCTGATTCCAAAAAAGCTAGGACACTGAGTAAAATCTACATAAAAACAGAATGTAATGATTTGTAAATCTCATAAATCCAGATTTTATTCACAATAGAAAATATTAAACATATCAAATCTTTAAACTGGGACAATGTTACATAGGTACATAGTTAGTCAGGTTGAAAAAAGACACAAGCTCAACCAATAAAAAAACAAAAAAGAAAACACAACCATACAATCCCATATATGCAATCCTATACCCACAGTCGATCCATAGGATTTTTTTCCTAAAATGTACCAATTTAAGAAAAAAAAAATAAGGTAATTTGTAAATTGATGGCAGCAACACGTCTCCAGAAAGTTGGGAAAGGGTAACAAAAAGCTGGCAAAGTAAGTTGTATTAACAAGGAAGAGCTGGAACAACATTTTGCAATTAATTAGGTTCGTGTGATTAGCCCTTTGTCATGTGATCAGTTGTGTCCAATGACAGCTGAATCTATGTAAACAAATGCCAGTTATCGGCATATCCTTTGCTCAGCGCTGTCACTGTGTGAGAAAAGAATAGCCGATTGCCGGCTATCCTTTGACAGCACACATTTAGATTGATCATTTTGTCACCGATGTTTTGGCGCCATTCTATGAGTGTGTGCAATTTTAACCACTTTACCACCGGAGGATTTTGCTGTCTTACGTCCAGGCCACTTTTTGCGATTCGGCACTGTGCGAATTTAACTGACAATTGCGCGGTCGTGCGACGCCGTACCCAAATGAAATTTACGTCCTTTTTTTCCCACAAAGGGAGCTTTCTTTTGGTGGTATTTGATCACCTGTGCGCTTTTTACTTTTTGCGCTATAAACAAATAAAAAGCGTAAATTTTTAAAAAATAACAATATTTTTCACATTTTTTTTATATGAAATTCCCTCAAACAAAATGTAAAAATCAAAATTTTTTTAAATTTTTGGTCAATTTGTTCTCTGCTACCTATGTTTGGTAAAAAAAAATTGCAATAAGCGTATTTTGATTGGTTTGCGCAAAAGTTATTGCGTTTATTAACTAAGGTAAAGATTTCTGTCATTTTTGGTGTTTTTTTTTTTTAACGCGTAATGGCGGCGATCTGCGATATTTTTTGCGGGACTTCGACATTGCGGCAGACAGATCGGACCCTTGACTGACATTTTTGACACTTTTGGGGGTACCAGTGACATTACTACAGTAATCAGTGCTATACATATGCACTGTTACTGTAAAAATTACACTGGCAGGGAAGGGGTTAATTTTATTGGAGAGGGAGGGGTTAATGTATGTCTGGTGCTTACTAACGTGTGTGGGGGGAGGTGACTGAGTGACACAGGGACAGATCGCAGGTTCAGCTATGCTGAACCCTGCAATCTGACCCTGTCTGTCACTTAGGAGATCCGCCCGCTTTGTATACACAAGCGGGCGGATCTCCAGACTCGATTCCCTGACGATCGGGGAAGAGCAGCGGCGATCGCTGCCGCTCCTCCCCTGGCCCGACTCCCGCTGTGACTGAATACAGTGGGAGCGAGCTTCCGGCGGCGTGCGCGCGCGGCACACAAGGGGCGGAGTCCATCGACGTAGGTCTACGTCGCTGGACGGGAACGAGCCCCTGTGCCGCAGTAGAGGCACAGTGAGCGGGGCTAAAGGGGTTAAAACATGACATGTTAGGTAATGTATCTATTTACTTGGCGTAACATCTTTCACATTATACACATTATACAAAAAATTGGGCTAACTTTAGTGTTTTGTTTTTTTTAATTCATGAAACTGTTTTTTCCAAAAAAAAGCGTTTGAAAAATTGTGTGACATAAAAAGAAGACCGCCATTTTATTCTCTAGTGTCTCTGCTAAATAAAACATGTATAATGTTTGGGGTTCTAAGTAATTTTCTAGCAAAAAAAATGATGATTTTTACATGTAGGAGAGAAGTATCAGAATTGGCTTGGGTAGCAAGTGGATAAATTGGATTGAGTCCCTTAAGGATTATGGATATATTGGACTTTTCTTTTATTAATTGAGGATTATTTATCAAATTTATTGTAGCGATTTGTTTATCACAATATATAGATTCAATTTCATGGTATGATATTTATTTGTCAGTACTGCTCAGCACTAGTTTGACATATAATTTTATGCAACTGGCCAGAATACAGTAAACCCCCGCTCCATCGCGGTTCAGTTTTTGCGGTCCCGGTATATTGCGTTTTTTTCTGTAATGTTATTTTACTAATTAAATCATTGAAAATGAAATATTTTTGTGTTTTCCATAGCTTTTGCTATGTCTCTCAGTATCTTTTATGTGTTTAAATGAGTTTCTATTGTTTTAATAGTGTGTTTAAAGACCTTAAAATGCTTTTACACGTACAGTGACAGTAAAAAGAACATGCCTACAATGCATTTTAATAGGGTTTTTCTATTTCGCGGATTTTCACTTTTTGCGGGTGGGTCCGGAACGTAACCCCCGCAATGGAGGGGGGTTTACTGTATATCCATTATAAGAAAAATTGGATCCTCTGATCTGACCGGTCAATATGATAAAGTGTAACTGCTTTTCAAACTATTGGCCGTTCATCTCACCCGTTTGATTTACCAAAACATTTTCATTTGGTGCCTGTACCTAGTTTTGTCGCACATACATGAGTTACCATTAATTTTGATCTGAAGGGCCTAACCTGGGCAACAATTGCCACTATAAGTCTTGAGCAATCTTCTTCAGCCCACACTGCACTCATCAAGGGGTCCAATTTTTTTCCTAGGGTAGTTCAGTCCTCAGAAGTTCAGGAAGATGAAGAGTCTGGTGGTATGAGGACCAAATCCTTCAACATTGTTTGCTGACTAAGGTCATGTCCTGGTTTATATAAGAGTTATGGGAACAAACAAAGGTAAACTCCATTAAACATACATTTCTTCAGAGAACATTGTCATAAATAAATATGAGCAATATATGCAAATTAAAGTACACAGCTTCAGAAAAACGGCAAGGTGGAAGCCATGAGAGAGTTTGTGTTTGACCTGGTGTACCGAAATGTACGTTCAGAAGAAATCCAGGAAGTTTTCATCTATTCTAACTTATGAATCAGAATTTATACTTTGCTTTCCCAGCACATTCATATAATGCAGACTCAATATTTTTACCATTCATGGCCTGGTATATTTTGGATTATTTAGGTGAAACTAAAGTCAGGTTTAACCACTTGCCGACCGCCGCAAGTGCATGTACTGCAGCGGTCAGCCCCGGCCAGGCAAAGTGAAGTATATATACGTCACTAGCCTGTCACTGGCTTGTGAGCCAATAGCGGGCGAGCGCCTGCCCCTGGTCGTTCACTAAGGAGTCAGTGCGTGTGACCGGCGGACCTGATGTCTGCCGGTCACTCGGCGATCGTCGGTAGAGAGGGAGAAAAGCAGGCGGCTAATGTAAACAAGCCGCCTGTCATTCTCCCCTGTGTAAAAATGGAGATTAGCCATGTCCAATCACAGTTAGAATCACGCCCCTAGGACACACTTAACCCCTCCCTCTCCAATACAGTTAACCCCTTCCCTCCCAGTGTCATTTTTACAGTAACAGTGCATATGTATAGCACTGATTACTGTAGTAATGTCACTGGTAACCCCAAAAGTGTCAAAAATGTCAGTCAAGGGTCCGATCTGTCCGCCCCAATGTCGCAGTTCCGCAAAACAAATCGCAGATCGCCGCCATTACTCGTTTAAAAAAAAACACCAAAAAATATTTCCCTTTGTTAGTAAACGCGATAACTTTTGCGCAAACCAATCAAAATACGCTTTTTGCGATTCTACCAAACATATGTAGCATAATACAAATTGGCCGAAAATGTTAAAAAATTTAGATTTTTACATTTTTTTGGGGAATTTCATATAAAAAAATGTGAAAAATATATTGTTATTTTTGCAAAATTTACGCTATTTTTTTTGTTTATAGCGCATGATCAAAAAATCGCACGTGTGATCAAATACCACCAAAAGAAAGCTCTGTTTGTGGGGGAAAAAGGACGTCAAATTAGTTTAGGTACAGCATCGCATGGCCGCGCAATTGTCCGTTAAAGTCACACAGTAAAAAATCGCAAAAAAAAACCCTGGTCAGGAAGGGGGTAAAATCTTCCGGGGCTTAAGTGGTTAAAATATTTTTTTTTTTTTTTTAAAGTATATATTCCTAACTAAAAAAGGTCCCTTCCAATATTCTCAGCCTCCACCGAATCTCCAAATTCCTTTTTGTTGCTGTGCCCTGACCTCCTGTTTGATGGTGGCTACGTTCATTCTCCATGGTCTCACTGTATATAGGAACAAAGCCAGCCACCCTCTCTTGCTCGCTCCAGAGACAGACTATGGACTAGGGTCTATGGGATCTGTAGTGTTCATAGAGTAGTGCACATGACCGCAACTAACATGTACTGCTTGTTCCAAACAAGTGGAAGTGTGGAATAAAAGGAGAGGTTTGGGATCTCACTGAGAACGTTATAAGGAGGCAGAAAAAAACAGTAAGAAACATTTTCATGAAAACAGATTACAGGACCAAAAGGAGTGTATGTGGATTATTTTTGGAGAATAAGAGACTATTCACATTAGCGCGACTTGTCAGCCTGACAAGTCACGGTATGTCGCGGTCCATTGAGTAGTACAGGACCCATTCTAATAGGAGCGACACAAGTCGCTCCGACTTAGAAAAAGGGTCCTGTACTACTTTGGGGCGACCTCGGAGCGACTTGCATAGACTTCCATTATGTGAAGTCTCTGCAAGTCGCGCCGAAGTTGCGGTGCACGCGACTTCACAGGTCGCCCCCCGAAGTCGTGTCGCCTCAATGTGAATGGGCTCTAAGGATATTGTTTAGGTCTGGACTTAAATTGCAACAATAGTTGTATAACAATGCCACACAAACCATCAATGTCAGTAATTCATGCTATATTAAACATTTATTGTTGCAATTTAAGAGAGTCCAGTTTTATTTGACCCTAGAATGACATTGTTTCATGCATTTTAAAAAATTTTGACCGTCATTGAGAATGTGAACCAACTCTGTGTACAAGGGCCCCCCTGAGTCTGAAGTGCCCTGGGCCCCCAAGATCTAAATCTGGCCCTACTAATAATTAAAGATTTAGCACCATTTCTTGTACAGCACTAAAAATCTGACAGGGGTATCAGCATATCTCCACTACATTCTAAATACAAAAAAAGTTTTGGCTTTAGATTTACCCTAAATAAGGCAGTGAAAAGGCAGTCAAGGTGCAGTAACTATAGGTGACCAAATCAATTCAAAAAGTGTGCACTTGTTGAAGATTCTAGAACACTATTCAACCTGCTACTTACTGTATTTAAAAGTAGCACCTTTCAGTGAAGTTGTCCTTTAAAGCCCAAATTCAGGAATTTAAAGAAAATAAACCCTTGCATTGGACCTTCCCCCTCCGCCAACAGTGCAAGGGTTAAGGGTTTGCTATGTCTATGGGTGCATAAATAAGGAGTAAATACTTACTTTATTTCTTGCTCCAGTAGGGTCCTTCCAGTGCTGTGACTAGTCCCCTGCAGCCACCTCTGGGTGTATTATTATTATTATACAGGATTTATATAGCGCCAACAGTTTGCGCAGCGCTTAACAAAATGAAGGCAGACATTACAGTTACACTACAATTTGGAACAAAAGGAATCAGAAGGCCCTGCTCATTAGAGCTTACAATCTAAAAGGGAGGGTCAATTGATACAAAAGACAATAGCTGTAGGGGGATGGGCTGAGGGAGCAAGTGAAACAGTGTTATTAGTTAGTAGCCGGGTAGGCTTCTTTAAAGAGAAGGGTTTTCAGGGATATGGGGTAATGTCTGGGGTTACTGACACCAAGGGTCTGCTTACAGACTGCAGTTTGGGCCATAGTAGGATGGTGATGGAACTGGCGTGAAAAGGGGTGTAGGGTAAGAAACTATGCCTGTACATAATTCCCTAGATATAATAATGTTGGGGGTTCCACTGCAGTGGATTTTTAAATTCCTGGAGTTGGTCTTTAAACCCCCCCCCCCCCCCCCAAAGATAAACTGGGTTAGGTAAAGACCTACATCTCTGCCCTTGCCATCAGAACATCCCCACCAGGTCTTCTTTTATAGCCCCACTCATTGGTAAGAATGGTCCTTACCTTTCATAGGAAGGTATAAGGCTTTGGCATTCATTTCACAGCCTTTTATAGGCTAGGTATATTTAGAAGTAACCCAGAGTTGAGAAGGTCACTTCTTTACAATAATGTTTAATAGACTTCAACAGGCGCTAGTCCTGAACAACTTAGTTTCACAAAATCTGGATATGTTAAGATCTGGATGTAGGGTAAGAGGGGCTGGGGAGGACCCAGTTGGTAGGCGTGCAATGGAAAGACAGTGGTTGAGAATGCAGAATACATTGTGAATTTGTGAACAGTCCAGATACAACAATTGATTCTCTTCAACAGCAATAACAGAGCAGCAACACTGATACAGGAGGCAGAACTCCAGCAGGAAAGTGAAAAGTCGATGTCTGTGGCAGGCAGATGCAGTACATTTAAGAGCAGAGAAGTCTCCAAAGTAGTCTGTGCCAGTCCCTATACTGTCCCTATACTGTCCCTCTTCCTCTGGAACCTGTCCCGGTGCTAGGTTCACTCTCCCTGACCAGGGGGTTCTT
The DNA here is from genome assembly GCF_965119305.1 of Pelophylax lessonae. Lineage (NCBI taxonomy): Eukaryota > Metazoa > Chordata > Amphibia > Anura > Ranidae > Pelophylax > Pelophylax lessonae. Next base: position 265,145,313 of record NC_138775.1, on the reverse strand, counting down.
GCCCCTAACCTCACCACATGCAGAATGCGCACTAACTGCAGTGAGCCAGGGTTTTTTTGTAAGCTGTGCCCTCACCAAAGATGGCCGCTGGAGTCACCAGGGTGGCAATGTCCAATCGTTTCAGCATTCCACTTGATGACTGGTATGGAGGCCTAAGAGGAATGGGTCTTCCTCCTGTCCTTCAATCTCCCTGCAAGGTGAATGCAACAGTGCCACCTGTGTAGGGAGGTCAACCTGTACCTCCCTACATGGATGTTTCTAAATGCAGAAAATATATCTGGCTATTAACAATTATAAAAAATAATCTATTGAGTATCTCATTTCCTTTGGGTATCAAGAAGAAATGGTTTTCCTATTAGAGCAAATTGATACATGGTTTGCCTTCCTCTGGATCTGCTGCAGATTTTGGGTTCTGAGGATGTGATGTACTTAATGTATCTATTTTTGTCTGTTGGTTGAACAACCTATTGTCATGATTTGGGGGGGGGGGGGGCTACCAATATGAAGGTCCTCTATTATGGTTATACCAATCCACAATGCCAACCGAAAGTCCATAAAAACAAAATTATCTTTACTTCGAGAAGCACAGAAATGAGAAAATGGGAGATAAGAGAGTCAATTTGTTAAGAAAACCAAGGAACGCGTTATTTGCAAACAAGCATTGAGACAGCATTGAGACAGGCCAGCGACAGGGAATAAACACATTTTCATGGAGATGTTGTGGAGATATTCTGGCTGCACCCGCAGCCAGCTGTTGACGTTCCCAGTCTTAGAGACATTCTCAGGAGAGCTGACTTCTGGAAGATGCATCCTTTAAAAAATGATCAATATTCCAGACTAAAAGGGCAATGAGAAGTTAGAATACAATGAGCTAAAAGGGCAATGAGGACACTAACACCAGAGCCAATGCAGAGTGCCCCACCCTTTGGCAATCAGGCAAGACAGGCTAGTCCCCAGAGCTGGGAACTTTAGATTGGGATTTGGCAGGTGCACAGCTCAAAGGCACACAAATACAAAGCAAGGTGGCAATCTAGGCCCAAGAGCATACAAAGATCAGTTAAAGAAAAGAATTGGAAAATGCACTCTCTCTCGATCAGACAGATTAGCAGAGTCTCTCATAAACTAAACCAGGGGCGTAACTACAGGGGTTGCAGGGGTTGCAATTGCAACCGGGCCCCATGCTCCAGGGGGCCTGTGCGGCTCCTCTGTACACCTGGATAGGAGGGGTGGGGGGGGGGCAGCATGTAGAGAAATCACTGTCCTCCTTTTTCCTCCTGTAGCTGCAGGACCCAAGATGGGAGGAAAGGGGCCCACTGCATAACTTGTGAAAGGGTCCCGCTGTGGGACTGTAATAAAGGGCCCCCGCAATGAGTGTAAAGGGTCCCAGGATCAGTGGGAAGAGCCCCAGGCTTGAAGGGAAGGGCCCCAGCCAGGGGTCTGAGGGGCCCTTCATGGTTTCTTGCACCGGGGCCCTGAAGGTTCTAGTTACGCCTCTGAACTAAACTTTTCCTCATTGGGACTTGGAACCCACCATTGTAGATCTTGTTAAAAAACGGAAAATTGTATCATACTTACCGTAATTTTCCTTTCCTGGTGCCTATCCATGGCAGCATACTAGTGATAGAGCTCCGCCTCGACTCCACCTTCAGGATCAGTGAATAGCATAAATTAAAAGGTATAGCCCCCCCCATCATTCTCCGTAAATAGGAAAACCGAGGGAGGGATCGTATGCTGCCATGGATAGGCACCAGGAAAGGAAAATTACGGTAAGTATGATACAATTTTCCGTTTTCCTGGTGCCTCCATGGCAGCATACTAGTGATAAATAACTAGCTTACACGGGTGGGATAATGCTTAATCAAAAAATAAAGTTTAATTAGACAAAGACATTGCTGCTTGAACAACTCGTCTTCCAAATTCAACTGTCGTTAGAGCCCCTGGATCAACTCTATAGTGTCTGAGAAACGTGTGCTGTGACGACCAAGACGCCGCCCTGCATATTGTCTCCAATGAGACGTTTGCTCTCGTTGCCCATGAAGTTGACACTGCTCTTGTTGAGTGTGCGTTCACTCTGGAAGGAACATCCATGTTTTGTGCAGTATAGGCTTTTTGAATGGTCTTGACTACCCAGGATGCCAAGGTCCTTTTTGAGGCTTCCTTTCCTCTGTTTTTACCCCAAGGAATCACGAAAAGCTTTTCCGAATTCCTGAAGGCTGCTGTCATTTCCAGATAGGCTTTTAGTATCTTGGGAACATCTAGTTCCTGACACGAATCTGAGAAGACTGGTAATGCCCATGGTTCACTTAAGTTGTCTGGCGTAGTCACTTTCGGAGTGAAACCTCGAAGAGGCCGTAGCTCCACCCTGTCAGGGAAAAACGATATATGCTCCTCCCCTATTCCCAGGGAGTGCAAGTCTGAAATTCTTTTGCCGGACGTGATCGCCACTAGAAAAACTGTCTTCAAAGTCAGGTTCCATAGCGAAATTTGTTCCACCGGCACAAAAGGGTGTTTGGACAGCATCTCCAGAATCAGAGGAAGGTCCCACTGAGGAAAGGGACTTCTACTTGGAGGACGAATCTTAAGAACTCCTCTGAGAAAGGTGATTACCAGCGGATTATCTGCCCATCTGATGCTGGTTGCCGCTGAAATCGCTGACACCTGAACTTTAAGTGTACTCAAGCCGAGACCCCTGTCTAGGCCAGACTGAAGGAAGGCCAATACGTTTGAAACAGAAGGCGTGATGGGATCAAATTCTTCTGTTTCCGCGTAGGACACAAACCTATTCCAGATCTTAGCATATACGGAATTGGTTGCTGGCTTTCTGGCTTTGAGGAGAGTATTGATGACTTGCTGGGAGCATCCTAAGGATTCAAACCGCCTCCTCTCAACAGCCATATTCGAAGGTTCAGAGTCTGTGGTCTTGGATGGAACCTCCCCCCCTGTGATAGTAGGTGAGGAAAGGGAGGAATCTTGATCGGGGAGCATACGCTCATGCGTAGGGCCAATGGAAACCAAGGCCTCTTCGGCCAATACGGAAGGATTGCCAGTATCTGTACTGGTTCCCTCGTCAATCTCAGTAAGAACCTGTGAATTAGGGGACGTGGTGGAAAGGCGTAGCCTGTCGTGAACCGCCATGGGCAGGACAGAGCATCCACTTCCTCCGCTTGCGGGTAAGGGAGACGTGAGAAGAAACTCGGGAGCTTGGAGTTCTCTGGAGTTGCGAATAGATCCACTTGTGGGAGATCCCATAGGCTGAGGATCTGCTGAAAAATGTGCGGATGTATTGCCCATTCGTTGGCGTCCTCGAAGTCTCTTGATAAATGATCCGCCACTGTGTTCAATCTGCCTGGTAGATAGGCTGCTCTGAGGGCCACCAGATTCCTTTCTGCCCAGATCATAATGGGCTCTACTTCCCTCAGGAGGGTCCTGCTGCGGGTCCCTCCCTGCTTCTGGATGTATGAAACCGCTGCCCTGTTGTCTAGGCGTAGTAGGACCCTCTGCGCCCTCACCTGAGGAGCTAGTGAGGTTAGTGCCATGAATGCCGCCCTCAGCTCTAGAATGTTGGAAACCAAGTCTTTCACCGGAAAGGACCATCTCCCCTGAATCTGTATTGTTTCGCAATGCGCTCCCCATCCCTGGCTGCTCGCATCCGATGTGATCATGGTCCAGGAATGAGAACCCAGATGGTGAGGTTTGGCGAGATTCTCCGGATCTGTCCACCAATGAAGGCCTCTGCGCATTATCGATGTTATCTGGATCGTTTGCGAGAGTTGACGTGTGCGCCACTGGGACAGGAATCCCGACTGAAAGAACCTCAGGTGCCAATGTGACCATGGCACTAGAGGGATGCAGGAAGACATTGAGCCGATCAGACTCATACATTGTGAAGCTGACATGTAGTCCCTTCCTATGGCATGAAGTGTCTTTTGAATTATTGCTGTTGCCTTCATTTGGGGTAGAGAGACCGTGCCTCTGGCCGTGTTGAATTCTGCCCCTAAGTATACCATCACCTGGGTTGGAGATAGTTGACTCTTCTGCCGATTTACTAACCACCCTAGATCCTTCAGGGTTTGTAGTAGAATGTCCCTGTGGAGAATCAATTTCCGTGGACAGTCGGCTAGGAGGAGGATATCGTCCAGGTAATGATATACTCTTAACCCTTTCTCCCTTAGGGGGGCAAGGGCCGATATCAAGACCTTTGTGAAGACTCTTGGGGATGTGCACAGGCCGAAAGGCAGAGCTTGAAATTGTAGGTGGACATGACCTACTGCGAACCTTAGATATTTTTGGAAGGCGGGAAGTATAGGAATGTGTAGGTAGGCATCTTGCAGATCCACAGATATCAACCAATCCATAGGCTGTACTGTTTGGATTATTGTCTGTAAGGACTCCATCTTGAATCTTTCCAGATGAATATAGCGGTTTAGACCTTTCAAATCTATAACCGGCCTCCAACCCCCTGTCTTCTTCTCCACCAGGAACAGGGTTGAATAGAAACCTGTGAAGCGTTCCCCATAGGGTACCGGTACCGCCGCTTGTTGAAGTTGAAGTGAAACTAGAAAGTCCTTTAAGGCCTGTGCCTTCTGTGGGGATGATGGTAGTGTCGTCTTTTTGTAAGTCGCCCGAGGTGGTTGCTGTTGGAATGTCCAGAAGTGACCGTAACGGATGGTAGAAAGGACCCAAGGGTCCTGGCATTTTGTCATCCAATTTGGTAAGAAGTGGCGAAGTCGGGCTCCCACTGTATCGGTCACTTCTTTTCTGGCGTCAAAAGGACTTTGTCTCCCCTTGTGGGGTAGTGAGATTTTTATTTTTTCTGGATGCCAGAAAGGAAGACTGGGTACCTTTCCAGGGCCTCTTATTGTCCCTGAATGGACGGGTCTGTCTGTAGCCTCTAGAATTTGACTGGCGGAACCTTGAGAGGAAACCCCTTGTTCTGCGTTCCTTCCTATCTTGTGGAAGAATACCAGTCTTTCCTCCAGTGACCCTGGAAATGGCCTTCTCCAATCTTTCACCAAATAGCGATTTACCATCAAAAGGTATTTTGCACCAGCTCTGCTTTGATGCCAAGTCAGCCGTCCAAGGCCTTAACCATAGTGCCCTCTTAGCCATCACTGAGTGGAGCATTGAACGAGAGGCGCACCTAATTGTGTCAATGGCGGCTTCTCCCACGAAGTCTGCCGCTAACTTCAATTCCTCAAGTGACTTGATAATATCCTCTTTAGGGACATCCTGTCGCAGAGCTGTCTCAACGTTGTCAGTCCAGGAATGAATGGCACTTGAGACTGAAGTCAGCGCAATAGCGGGCTTACAAGCTGCCCCTGCGGCCAGATAGCATCTTTTTAGGTCAAGATCAATGCGCCTATCCAATGGATCTTTAAATGAAGTTGAATCTTCCATTGGAAGGGTCATGTTCTTCGCTAGACGCACCACCGCTGCATCCACTACTGGCATGGAGGATAAGGCTTGTATTCCTTCTTCCGGCAACGGATAAAATTTATTCACTCTGTTGAAGGAGAATTTTTTATCTGTCTTACTCCATTCATTCTCAATCACTTCCCTTATTTCTCCCATTAAAGGGAAAGCGACTTGTTTCCTCTTGAGGAAAGGGAAATATGACTTTGACTTAGGCCGGGGTTCCGCTGGTTCATCCCAGGCGATGGCCTGCTTAACCGCCTGAATAAACGGCTGAACTAAAGCAAAGTTGAAACCTGAAGGCTCTTCTTCATCTGAAGATTTGTCCGAATGTTCCTCCGAGGAAGGATCTCTAGTGGCTGGAACTGCGCTAACAGTGATAGCGGAAGGACCTGCGATCACCGGATCCGATTCCTGTGGCTGAGAAGCCTGTGGTATAGGACGAGCTGGGATGGTGGACACCAACTCTGCAATTGAGTCCTTCATTGTTTGTTTAAGTAGATCAACTACTTGGCGGCTCTCCGTGTCACAACTGGCCGCATAATCCCTGAGACAGTCTTTACAGACCAGCTTTCTCGGGAGGGGTTCCGCGCCACAAGACCAGCACTTTTTTCTTGAAGAATAATGTGGTGAAGGAGAGCGATAACGGCTTCTGGATCTTGATCTCTCTGGGTATCTTGAGGAATGTGACCTGCGATCAGGACTGTGGTCATCCCGTCTTCCCGATGATTTTTGAGATCTCTTCGATGGTACTGGACTGTGACAAACCAAAAATAATGGATGTCAGTGGCGCACTCTTTTTTTTTTTTTTTTTATACTCACGAAAAGTTGGTCCCATACCTATTACGGTCAGGTGGATCTTGGTTTCGTGAGGAATGACTCATGGTAAGGGCAAGAGGATCAGCTGAAAAAGGAAAGATTATAGTAGAAAAACATGTATACATATATATATATACATATACACACATACACCTATATACAGAGAAAGAGTAAGAACCAAAGCATAAAAACCACCTACCGAGAGAGAGCAAACGAAAATGGTCTGCAGGGCAAGGCTAGTTGAAACCGAAGACACCGCCTCTCTAAACTTCCTGGTTTAAGTACATCAGGCTCCACTCCACCTGAGCCGAAGCACCAATAGAAAGGCAGGGAAACCATTGACTGGATTTTTTTTTTTTTTTTTTAAAACAACACTGCCCCTTTAAGACATAATTTGTAAATGTGCTGCCCTATACCTGAGCCAAAACCTAACTTCCTGTAACTTTTTTGAATTCTGCCTTCTTCAAAACAACACTACCCCTCTTTATTTCTTTATACTGCAGCTTTAAATAAATTATTCATTTATATACATATATTTTTTTTTTTTTTTTTTTTTTTTTTTTTTTTTTTTTTTTGAGACCACGGCAAAATGGCCGCCGTTGTCTCTACCGCGCATGCGTCGTCCCGCAATTCTTACTGCGCATGCGCCGCAACCCGACATGTCGCCGCACAGAGACTCCCACCGAAAAGATGGCCGCTGTGGGAGTCAATGCGCATGCGCCGGCCGCCGCGTCATCACGGCGCGACCCGGCGCGAACAGGGGAACAGGACGCCGTAGCCATTAGAATGCTGCGTGGGGGAATCGCCCCCAATTGCCCTAACGCCAGACAAGGTAGCCATAACACACGCAATTAAGAATATAACTGGGAATAAACATCACAATCAGTGCCCACAAAACTATGCATAGTGATGGAAAGACAGAGAAGTGTAGAAGGGAAAGCTGATCTCTCTGCCACCATGAATCCCCACATTATACATGTATCCTTATCCACATACTCATGAATATTATATATATATACATATATATTTTATGAAAAGACGGCATATTTGTTCCACATTAGGAAACGCCGTTACTCACAGACCCCAGAAGATCCACAGAAGGGGTTCCCAGTCTTATTAGCGCGTTTAGCGGCCCAAGAACAGGGACTGCACACGGGAGAGGCTGAACCCGGTGGAAGCTGCCCGTTTTCACAGGCAGAGGTAGGGACATACTGCTGCAATCTTCACTGTTCAAGAGGTTTGAGGAAAAAAAGGAGAATGATGGGGGGGGCTATACCTTTTAATTTATGCTATTCACTGATCCTGAAGGTGGAGTCGAGGCGGAGCTCTATCACTAGTATGCTGCCATGGAGGCACCAGGAAATGCTAGTTTCCTGGATGTTTTCTGGGCCCTTTGGTTTTAGTACTTTATAGGACGACTCAGATTTTTTAAGCTAAAGGGGAATCAGCAGACAGCATAGGCAGACGTCATAATTGTCTTAAGAAAGGTTCCCTTTAAAGAGTCAGGGTCAACGGTTTGGAAAAGGGAGGCAGCCAACACCAGACAACACTTGTCCACAGAGCTGAAATTCACTTATGGGCCATACACACTATAAGAATTTCTGAAGACTTTTTCTTTTAGACTTACCAAAACCATATAATATGAGGTCAAACCTAAACACTTTCAATTGGTATGCAATCTGGCAGGCCCTTGCAGTACATAGAAAAGGTAAAGCCTAGTACACACGCAACGATTTTCCGCCGACCGGTCGTCCATCTTTTGTCCAGAGTGGTGTTTTGTTGGTTGGAATGTGCCTAGACTGCACTGGACTTTTGTCGACCGACAAAATTCTACTTCAGAAGTGATGTCATGTGTTGGTTTGCTTTCTTTGTGTTCGTTCTTCTCTGAGCATGCCCAGTCTTGCTCATAACATTTTTCCCTGTCAAAATCTGTACTGACTGCACAAAAATCGTCCGTGTTTTGACGGAGGACAACAATTTTATAGTCTGCACAGCAGATTTTTTTCGGCCGAAAAGTTGGAGTCGGTTGTCGGAAGCATCATACTAACAAGCCGAAAATCGGCAGATCGGGGTAAAGCAGACAGTTCATAGTCCGGGTTTTAAGAAAACCATACAACAGGCTCACCGCTAGACTCTCAGTCCTACACAAAGTTTAGGGTTCCCCTTGTCTCAGGGTGCTGCAAAGCCCGCAGGGGTTTAACATCAACTGCCTCAGTTCCCAAAGGGTTCACACTTGCTCAGAGATTGTGATCCACTCAACTGTGCCTCACTGATAGAGATGCTGATTCCATCCTGCTGCCTTTCAAGACGCCCTTGCCTGTAGCTTAACCCCGATGAGTCTGGTAATCAGGGTTTGGAGGGTCTTCCTACCCAAAATTGAGAACCTCAGAAATTCTGTGTCACTAATAAAGAATTCTCAACCCAGAGAGTACTGAAATTCAGTCCTCATCTCTCTATCCAGACTAACCCAGAACCCTTCACTCTGCATGGGTGAGCACCCCTGAGTAACAATGTTTTCAATCTGTCCCGCCTAAAGAGACCACAACTCAAATACCAGGGAAATATACCTGCCGTCCAGGACACATATCCGGTGTCCTGTAGAACATATATATATATAAATATATATATATATATATATATATATATATATATATATATATTTATGGAAGGATTCTAACACGACCCTATTAAAAAGTAAAAAAGATTTTAAGAATGCAGTGGTCAGTAGTAACTAATGTATGAAACCCATAATGTAAGGCTCAGTAGTATGTAACATAGATTTCTGAGGTCAATCATATGTAGGTAATGCAGTGTTCAAAGGTCAGTAGTTAGTAACACAAAGTGCAGTGGTCAGTAGTATGTAAAAGAGTGCAGGGGTCAGTAGTATGTAAAAGAGTGCAGGGGTCAGTACTATGTAAAATAGTGCAGGGGTCAGTAGTATGTAAAAGAGTGCAGGGGTCAGTACTATGTAAAAGAGTGCAGGGGTCAGTACTATGTAAAAGAGTGCAGGGGTCAGTAGTATGTAAAAGAGTGCAGGGGTCAGTAGTATGTAAAAGAGTGCAGGGGTCAGTACTATGTAAAAGAGTGCAGGGGTCAGTACTATGTAAAAGAGTGCAGGGGTCAGTATTAAGTGTCTAAGAAGTCAGGAGTGGGGATGAACTCGGGTTCAGAATCTCTTCGGTCTGAACCCATTTTTTGGCTGAAGTAAGCTTTTGGTGACAGGCTAATAAGTTGCAGGCAAGGCATTCCCCAACCTGCAGCTACACAAGTTCAGTAGCATGTCACATATACCCCTGACAAGCAAAAATAACCCTCTTTTAGTAAAAACCTCAAGCTAAAATTGGCCAAATCACAAATTCCTCCCTCCTTCTGTAAAATTCAGTCACCAGACCTCAGATGCACCAATACTCAGCAAAGTTAGGGAAGTCCTCCCAGGTCTTCCCCCAGCTGTGTCTTATGACACGTCAGAGCCGAGGAGGTACCTAGGGCTTCGCTTGGTTCTGCATCACCTATTGCCACTCTGTTCTGAAGTCAGGGGTGGCAGGCATGGTCAAGAGCTGGTGGCACATTGGGGTCACAATCTACCCATCTTATGGCTGCAATCTACTGGTAGGATGCGATCAACCAGTTGCAGATCCCCTCTTTAACCACTTGCCGACTGCTCACTGGAGCTCTACTGCGGCAAAGTGGTTAGTTCCCGTCCAGCGACGTAGACCTACGTCGCTGGACTCCTCCCCTTGTGGGCGGCGCGCGCACGCCGACGGAGGCTCGCTCCAGCTGTATTCAGTCACAGCGGGAGTCAGGCCAGGGGAGGAGCAGTGGCGATCGCCGCTGCTCTTCCCCGATTGTCGGGGATCTAGTGTGGAGATCTGCCCGCTTGTGTAAACAGAGCGGGCGGATCTCCTAAGTGACAGACAGTGACAGATTGCAGGGTTCAGCATAGCTGAACATGCGATCTGTCCCTGTGTCACTCAGTCACCTCCCCCCACACAAGCTAATAAGCACCAGGCATACATTAACCCCTCCCTCTCCAATAAAATTAACCCCTTCCCTGCCAGTGTCATTTTTACAGTAACAGTGCATATTTATAGCACTGATTACTGTAGTAATGTCACTGGTACCCCCAAAAGTGTCAAAAATGTCAGTCAAGGGTCCGATCTGTCCGCCGCAATGTCGCAGTCCCGGCAAAAAAAACGCAGATCGCCGCCATTACTCGTTAAAAAAAAAAAAAAACACCAAAAATGACAGAAATCTTTCCCTTAGTTAGTAAACGCAATAACTTTTGCGCAAACCAATCAAAATACGCTTATTGTGATTTTTTTTCCCAAACATAGGTAGCAGAAAACAAATTGGCCAAAAATTTTAAAAATTTTTAATTTTTACATTTTTTTTTGGGGAGGGGGGGAATTTCATATAAAAAATGTGGAAAATATTGTTATTTTTTCAAAATTTACGCTCTTTTTTTGTTTATAGCGCAAAAAGTAAAAATTGCACAGGTGATCAAATACCACCAAAAGGAAGCTCTGCTTGTGGGAAAAAAAGGACGTAAATTTAGTTCGGATACAGCATTGCACGACCGCGCAATTGTCAGTTAAAGTCGCACAGTGCCGAATCGCAAAAAGTGGCCTGGACGTAAGACAGCAAAATCCTCCGGTGGTAAAGTGGTTAAAGCGGAACCTAACTCTCTCCATCATCATTGACTATTTTAATTCTTATGCTGCTAGCATTAGTAAATAGATAGGAAAGTGTAACATATTTACTTATTTAGGGCTGGGCTCACACATATGCGACTGCGATTTCAGTTGCAGGAGTCCGGTTTGGTTCTGTTCAACAGTTCAGGTGTGATTCCAGACCCAAAATCTCACAGGACTCTTTTTAAAACCGCTCCGCGGCCGACCCACAAATGTGCGAATGCACATGATATGCGAAATGGATGCAGGTAAAAATGCATCCAATTCGCATATATACTGTATCACACAAAAGTGAGTACACCCTTCACATTTTTGCAAAAATTTTTTAAATTATATCTTTTTATGTGACAACACTGAAGAAATTACACTTTGCTACAATGTAAAGTAATGAGTGTACAGCTTGTATAACAGTGTAAATTTGCCGTCCCCTCGAAATAACTCAACACACAGCCATTAATATCTAAACCGCTAGCAACAAAAGTGAGTACACCCCTAAGTGACAATGTCCAAATTGGGCCCAAAGTTTCAATATTTTGTGTGGCCACCATTATTTTACAGCACTGCCTTAACCCTCTTGGGCATGGAGTTCACTAAAGCTTCACAAGTTGCCACTGGAGTCCTCTTCCACTCCTCCATGACAACATCATGGAGCTGGTGGATGTTAGAGACCTTGCGCTCCTCCACCTTCCGTTTTAGGATACCCCACAGATGCTTAATAGGGTTTAGGTCTGGAGAAATGCTTGGCCAGTCCATCACCTTTACCCTCAGCTTCTTTAGCAAGGCAGTGTTCATCTTGGAGGTGTGTTTGGGGTCGTTATCATGTTGGAATACTTCCCTGCGGCCCAGTCTCTGAAGGGAGGGGATCATGCTCTGCTTCAGTATGTCACAGTACATATTGGCATTCATGGTTCCCTCAATGAACTGTAGCTCCCCAGTGCCCACAGCACTCATGCAGCCCCAGACCATGAAACTCCCACCACCATGCTTGACTGTAGGCAAGACACACTTGTCTTTGTACTCCTCACCTGGTTGCTGCCACACACGCTTGACACCATCTAAACCAAATACATTTATCTTGGTCTCATCAGAGCACAGGACATGGTTCCAGTAATCCATGTCCTTAGTCTGCTTGTGTTCAGCAAACTGTTTGCAGGCTTTCTTGTGCACCATCTTTAGAAGAGGCTTCCTTCTGGGACGACAGCCATGCAGACCAATTTGATGCAGTGTGCGGCGTATGGTCTGAGCACTGACAAGCTGACCCCCCACCTTTCCACCTCTGCAGCAATGCTGGCAGAACTCATACATCTATTTCCCAAAGACAACCTCTGAATATGATGTTGAGAATATGCACTCAACTTCTTTGGTCGACCATGGCGAGGCCTGTTCTGAGTGGAACCTGTCCTGTTAAACGGCTGTATGGTCTTGGCCACCATGCTGCAGCTCAGTTTCAGGGTCTTGGCAATCTTCTTATAGCCTAGACCATCTTTATGTAGAGCAACAATTCTTTTTTTCAGAGTTCTTTGCCATGAAGTGCCATGTTGAACTTCCAGTGACCAGTATGAGAGAGTGAGAGTGATAACACCAAATTTACCACACCTGCTCTCCATTCACACCTGAGACCTTGTAACACTAACAAGTCACGCGACACCGGGGAGGAAAAATGGCTAATTGGTCCCAGTTTGGACATTGTCACTTAGGGGTGTACTCACTTTTGTTGTCAGTGGTTTAGACATTAATGGCTGTGCGTTGAGTTATTTTGAGGAGACAGAAAATTTACACTGTTATACAAGCTGTACACTCACTACTTTACATTGTAGCAAAGTGTCATTTCTTCAGTGTTGTCACATGACAACACTGAAGGCCTATACAAATGATGTCATACATCCCAGGAGTCTTCAGGGGAGGAAGCTCAGCACACCCTACTGCCTGTGTTCCATCGGAATAGGCGACCCGTCAGACTAGGTAATGGAAGTGACGTTCCGTCAGCTGAATACTTACTGCGATGCAGTGTAGCTCGGCTTTAAGGTGTATTGAGTGGGCTTCCTCTTACCAGTGTCAAAAGTTTTTTTAAAACACAAAGCAAAATCTGCATAGCCCTCGGGTCTGACAAGAAATACTTTATTTTTAAAGAATAATTTTTCTTGATTCATGTGATGACAGAGTGAAATAAAAATGTTGTGATGTACACTTCTCATATCGTGGATTATTTTAATGTGCAGGAAAAACACATTGACTAATCCTGTGGCATTTTTCTGAAGAGCCTGCCAAAGCCACAGCTAGAATTTCCAACCTGAAAGGACACAACAGATCTGAAGAATGAGTGCGCTGGATTTAACCCTTCTCATCTGATGGACTCCAGCAAAAAAAATAAAAAATTACAATGTAGAATTAATTAGATGATCTGTTTTAAATATTGTAAGACAGATGTAAATCTCAAAATGTCATATACACTTTAACAGGGCTTTTTTTCAGCGGGAACGTGGGGGAACGCAGTTCCGGCACCTCCTGAACTGAATGTATGTGATGGCAAGGGGTGCTGGGGTGTGCTGGAGGGTCTATTGATGCTGGCTGCTGGGAAATCTATTGGTATTTTTGCGGAGGAAGGCGGTCTATTGTTTCTGGGAAGGTCTTCTGTTGCTCGTGTGGGATCTATTGTTGACAGAGTGGGTCTTTTGTTGCTGGGGGGTCAGTTGTTGCTTGGGGGGATTTAGTGTTGAGGGAGTAGTCTTTGTTGCTGGCTGTTGAGGAATCTATTGTTGCTGGAGTGGATCTGTTTTTGCAGGGGGTTCGATTGTTGCTCGGGATCTATTGTTATTGGTGGGTGATCTATTGTTGCTGGTGGTGGGTCTTATGTTGCAGGGGGTCAATTGTTGCTGAGAGTGATCTACTATTGAGGGAGGGGTCTGATGTTGCTGGCTGCTGAAGGGTCTATTGATGCTGACTATTGGGAGTCTATTGTTGCTGGGCTGGAACTATTGTCGCTGGGGTGTCCATTGTTGCTAGATTTATTTTACTGCCTTTCTTATTATCATGAACAAATTCCATACAAATTACTTAGCACCACAAAATGATACTTGGTTCTATATTCTCTAAAAAGGGTGGTACTGGGAGGTGGGTAAGGGATGGAACCAAGGAACGGTGCTCGGAGGTGGGTAGAGGGTGGAGTTAAGGGGGACTCAGAAGGGAGGAGTTCCTGCACCTATTCTTTGAGGAAAAAAAGCCCTGCACTTTAACATATACAGTGGATATAAAAAGTCTACACACCCCTGTTAAAGTAAAAAATAAAAAGAAAAAAATAATATGGTTGCATAAGTGTGCACACTCTTAAACTAATACTTTGTTGAAGCACCTTTTGTTTTTATTACAGCACTCAGTCTTGTTGGGTATGAGTCTATCAGCATGGCACATCTTGACTTGGCAATATTTGCTCACTCTTCTTTGCAAAAATACTCCAAATCTGTCAGATTGCGAGGGCATCTCCTGTGCACAGCCCTCTTCAGATCAACCCACAGATTTTCAATAGGATTCAGGTCTGGGCTCTGGCTGGGCCATTCCAAAACTTTAATCTTCTTTTAGTTAAGCCATTCCTTTGTTGATTTGGATGTTTGCTTTGGGCCGTTGTCATGCTGAAAGATGACGTTCCTCTTCATGTTCAGCTTTCTATCAGATGCCTGAAGGTTTTGTGCCAATATAGACTGGTATTTGAAACTGTTCATAATTCCCATAAGGCCCCTGTTCCAACCGAAGAATAACAACCCCAAAGCATGATGCTGCCACCACCATGCTTTACTGTGGGTATGGTGTTCTTTTGGTGATGTGCAGTGTTGTTTTTGCACCAAACATATCTATTGGAATTATGGCCAAAAAGTTCAACCTTGGTTTAAACAGACCATAACACATTTTCCCACATGCTTCTGGGAGACTTCAGATGTGTTTTTGCAAAATTTGGCCGTGCTTGGATGTTTTTCTTGGTAAGAAAAGGCTTCCATCTTGCCACTCATACCCCATAGCCCAAACATATTAAGAATACGGGAGATTTTTGTCACATGTACCACACAGCCAGCACTTGTCAGATATTCCTGCAGCTCATTTAATGTTGCTGTAGGTCTCTTGGCAGCCTTCCTGACCAGTTTCCTTCTCGTCTTTTCATAAATTTTGGAGGGACATCCAGTTGTTGGTGATGTCACTGTTGTGCCATATTTTCTCCACTTGATGATGATTGTCTTCAGAGGCGTAACTAGAACCTTCAGGGCCCCGATGCAAGAAACCATGAAGGGCCCCCCAGTCCCCTGGCCGGGGCCCTTCCCTTCAAGCCCGGGGCTCTTCCCACTAATCCTGGGGCTCTTTACTCTCGTTGCATGGCCTTTTATTATGGTCCCGCAGCAGGATCCTTTCACAAGTTCTGCAGTGGGTCCCCTTCCTGCAATCTTGGGGCCTCCCCACAGTGATGCAATGCCAGGGCCCGGTCGCAAGTGTGACCTTTGAGATCCTGGAAGTTCACCCACTGGTTTGCTACTGGGCCCCCTGGAGCATGGGGCCCGGTAGCAATTGCAACCCCTGCAACCCCTGTAGTTACGCCCCTGATTGTCTTCATTGTGTTCCATGGTATATCTAATGTCTTGGAAATTCTTTTGTACCTTTCTCCTGACTGATAGCTTTTTTAACAATGAGATCCCTCTGATGGTTTGGAAGCTCTCTGTGGACCATGGCTTTTGCTGTAGGATGCGATTAGGAAAACGTCAGGAAAGACCTACTAGAACAGCTGAACTTTATTTGGGGTTAATCAGAGGCACTTTAAATGATGGCAGGTGTGTACTGACTCATATTTACCATGAGTGTGATTGCTTAACTCTGAACACAGCTACATCCCCAGTTGCAACCATATTATTTTATTTTTTATTTTTACTCCCCCCACTAAAAGATTTCAGTTTGTTGTTCAACAGAGTTGTACAGTTTATAGATCACATTAAAGGTGGAAAAAGTTCTGAAATAATTTACCTTTGTCTTATTTTTTTACATCACAGAAACCTAACATTTACCAGGGGGGTGTAGACTTTTTATATCCACTGCATACACTTTTAGAGGTGTGTGGGGAAGGAGGGGGGAGGGGATGTTGGAGGGGGGGGGGTTGCCTGGAGAATCACTTTAAAGCAGAGCTACAGTCCCTATAATAGATTTTTTTTAAAAAAAACAAAAAGCTCCCCTGTGTTTTGCTACAGCCTATGCAACGTTTAATCTACTGTACATTGTACTGTTTGATAAAATGTCAAAAAAATAATGTTTAAAAAAAAGTTCCCCCGTGATCGTTATTATTTTTATATTTAAATGATACTACATTTACAACTGTATTTATGCAGGGTATTTTAAAATATTTAAATCTTTACCTGATCTCGGAAGCAGGCTGGGGGCCATCTTGGCTGTGGGCATCTGAAGCCTGCTTGTGTCTATTTCTGGGATTTGCTTCAAATGGCTACCCAGCATTCACCTCCCGATCTCACACCTGCGCAGTAGCAGGTTGCCATAGTAAGGTGGCGGCGAAAGTACCCGCCCCCTTGATATGGCAGCCAACCTGTCAATCTCATTCCAACCCGGAAATGGAGCCTACCTCCGCCTAGCATTGCATCATTTCTGGTTCTGCGGAGAATGCCCATTGATTCTGGGATTGATTACACTGCTATCTCAGGATCCAATGGGAAAAAGGAAATTATGTATCTCGCCAGGGCAAGGATGGACAAAAGTGGAATAATTTTTCACATCAAAAGGTACTACATGTTAAAAAAAAAAAAATGTCGCTATCCAAAGATAAATGGGGAAGGGATCAGGATTCGGCAACAAATGCGGCCATAGATCCAAATTAGGATGGAACTCCACTTTAAAGTATACAGTAGCTCACAAAAGTGAGTACACCCCTCACATTTTTATACATTTTTTATTATCTCTTTTCATGTGACAACACTGAAGAAATGACACTTTGCTACAATATAAAGTAGTGAGTGTACAGCTTGTATAGCAGTGTAAATTTGCTGCCCCCTCAAAATAACTCAACACACAGCCATTAACCACTTTACCACCGGAGGATTTTGCTTTCTTACGTCCAGGCCACTTTTTGCGATTCGGCACTGTGCGAATTTAACTGACAATTGCGCGGTCGTGCGACGCGGTACCCAAACTAAATTTACGTCCTTTTTTTCCCACAAACAGAGCTTTCTTTTGATGGTATTTGATTTTTACTTTTTGCGCTATAAACAAAAAAAGAGCGTAAATTTTGAAAAAATAACAAAATTTTTCACATTTTTTATATGAAATTACCCCCCAAAAATATGTAAAAATCACAATTTTTTTAAATTTTTGGCCAATTTGTTTTCTGCTACTTATGTTTGGTAAAAAAAATTACAATAAGCATATTTTGATTGGTTTGCGCAAAAGTTATTGCGTTTACTAACTAAGGGAAAGATTTCTGTCATTTTTGGTGTTTTTTTTTTTTTAACGAGTAATGGCGGCGATCTGCGATTTTTTTTTTGCGGGACTGCGACATTGCGACGGACAGATCGGACCCTTGACTGACATTTTTGACACTTTTGGGGGTACCAGTGACATTACTACAGTAATCAGTGCTATAAATATGCACTGTTACTGTAAAAATGACACTGGCAGGGAAGGGGTTAATTTTATTAGAGAGGGAGGGGTTAATGTATGCCTGGTGCTTACTAACGTGTGTGGGGGGAGGTGACTGAGTGACACTGGGACAGATCGCATGTTCAGCTATGCTGAACCCTGCAATCTGTCACTGTTTGTCACTTAGGAGATCCGCCCGCTTTGTTTACACAAGCGGGCGGATCTCCAAACTCGATTCCCCGACGATCAGGGAAGAGCAGCGGCGATCGCCGCTGCTCCTCCCCTGGCCTGACTCCCGATGTGACTGAAAACAGCGGGAGCGAGCCTCCGGCGGCGCGCGAGCGCCGCCCACAAGGGGAGGAGTCCAGCGACGTAGGTCTACGTCGCTGGACGGAATCGAGCCACTTTGCCGCAGTACAGTCCCAGTGACTGGTCGGCAAGTGGTTAATGTCTAAACTGCTGGCAACAAAAGTGAGTACACCTCTAAGTAAAATGTCCAAATTGGGCCCTAAGTGTCAATATATGTGTGTGGCCACCATTATTTTCCAGCACTGCCTTAACCCTCTTGGGCATGGAGTTCATCAGAGCTTCACAGGTTGCCACTGGAGTCCTCTTCCACTCCTCCATGATGACATCACAGACCTGGTGGATGTTAGAGACCTTGCGCTCCTCCACCTTCCGTTTGAGGATCCCCATACAGATGCACAATAGGGTTTAGGTCTGGAGACATGCTTGGGCAGTCCATCACCTTTACCCTCTACTTAGCAAAGCAGTGGTCATCTTGGAGGTGTGTTTATCATGTTGAAATACTGCCCTGCGGCCCAGTCTGTGAAGGGAGAGGAAGCAAAATCCAGCAGGAGCTACAGAGTATAAAAGAGAAGAGAGGCGTCTCTAAGTGTAGCAATATGGTTACATTTAATGAAGGTATAACATTTAGCAACTCACATGGTTGATGATTAAAAGAGACATCTACGCATGCAGGCATCCGGGGTAAAGCTGTCCACATAGACTGTCCTCCTCACCGCCAACTCTCACTCGCAACTGGAAGACTACCCTACAGACTACCCTGCAGTAGATGACCTAATCTGAGAGCGAGGCTTGAAGTGCTCGTGACGTTGATGGCGGTGCGGAGGATGGTCTATATGGACAGCTTTACCCCGGAATGCTTGAATACTTAGATGTGCCTGTTTTAATCATCAACTATGTGAATTTCTAAATAGTGGACCTTCTTTAAATGAAACCATATTGCTACACTTGGAGGCATCTCTCTTCTCTTTTATACTCAGTTGTGACATGACGCTAGTTGTATATCAAAACATCACTCGTTTATCAAGTCAGAATTTATAAAAAAAAAATGAGCTTGTCTTAACAAATACTCTCAATCCAAGGTTTTACTGTACATCCTTTTTTAATCCTGATGAAGACTCTTTATGAGTTGAAACGCGTTGAGGTTTTCTTGTTGCCATCTGAATGACACCTTAAGGGATGAAGCTTCATATGATGCAGAATTTCACTGATGCCTTGGTTGTTATATACTCTTCAATATACTCAGTCAACTTGGTACCGCTAAAATCCCACCCAGTTCCCCCTTTTTAAGTAATTACAGTCCAATAGGGATGAGGTATCAGTCACGACACAGATTGGGATTTAGCAACAAGCATATGGGCACACTAAGCTGCTGAGAAAAAGACTTGGACAATTTTAGTGCTTCTGCTGTAGATCCTGAGGATGAATTGTTCCACAGTTTCTGCAGCTAGAGAGATAAGTGGGGGCTTGTTTTAAAGATGATTTACTGCTGGTTAAAAATATGTAAATAATTGAACGTCCATAGCCTGGCCCCAGGTTTACTTTAATACCAATATCTTTGTCTATTGTACTTTCTCTGAAGAATTTCAGCTTGTCTGAACTCTGCCTGGCCCTGCTCAGCCTGGGTCATATTTCCCATTCTGTGTGATCTTTGCATTTAATCAAATTAAAAATTAAAAAATGTTCCGTAATTTTCTTGTGTTTGTTATTTATTGTCCCTCTGTATTACTTTAAGTATATTATATGTGCTTACCATATAATACACATTTAGAGTAGCTATAGGAAAGATTTATTTTAATCTTTTGTTTTTTATTTATTTTAAATTTACGTTTGCATTTTTGTTCTTTTTTTTTTTTTTTTTTTACCAAGTTCACAGCATTTTTTAAAAAAAGCAAGGTACTTTTCTCCTATGCCACACACACAAGGAAAAAAAAAGGTTTAATTCCAGTCTGCAATTATGAGCCATTTGCAATTTAAATAGTTTAGAATCATGCAAGCCTTAGAAAGGACCTCACAGCGTGAAATAAAGAATCTTCCAGACTCCCAGCATACTTTTTCTAATATGCTTGATATAACCTTATTATGAGGTTATTTTGGAAGTATGAATAAATTACCAGGAAGTTTTTTTTTTTTTCTTCTTGTCATTTACATACATTATGGAAATTTTTTGAATTTACATCTGCAACAATGAAGCCTATGTGTGATATAAAAGTGCATAAATTAGAGCGAAGTTCCTGGTGGTCCAATAAGTTAAATTGTTTCAAAGTAGCACTTAAATGTCAAGTGGTCCATCTTGTGTAGAGGGGATTTAAAGGGAACTTATAGAGCATTTTCAGGGAGCATTTTATTTATTGTAATGTTTTTTTTAAAGCATAACTCCACAGCACAATCTTTTTTTTTCTTTTTTTTTTTTTTTCCTTATCAGAGCCTTGTGGTGCCATGCTTGTCAAAACATAGTGTACTGTGAAATCACAGCACACAAAAGATTGCACGAGGGTACAGTAATGGTCCGACCCCTGAAGAGGAAAGACCTCAATTCCTGAACTCCCCAGGGGGCAAGGTCCCTGATAGGGGCAAGGTACTCTGGATTACCTAGGCCAAAGTCAGGTGGACCCTGCTCCTTGCGGACCTGCCAAAGCCGATCGTCCAGGTACTTGGTGGGGGCTTTCCCAAAGTGAGACCCCTGGTTGGAGAAAGGAAAAGAGCCAAAGGCAATAGATCCCCTCCCAAACATTAAGGCAGGCCCCAATAACCCCAATTATAGTGGAAGTCCAATGTGTGCTGTTATATATATAATAGTGGACCCCCACTATTTATTAAAATGATAGTGTAAGGTATTTTGCTCTCCTATTGGTTTTTTGGTGCATGGGCATGCGCACCCCCGTTCTTTAGTGTAATACCTGCCAGTTAAACAGAGCTAGTGATACAGTAGCTCACAAAAGTCAGTACACCCCTCACATTTTTGTAAATATTTTATTATATCTTTTCATGTGACAACACTGAAGAAATGACACTTTGTTACAATGTAAAGTAGTGAGTGTACAGATTGTATGACAGTGTAAATTTGTTGTCCCTTCAAAATAACTTAACACACAGCCATTAATGTCTAAACCGCTGGCAACAAAAGTGAGTACACTCTTAAGTGTCCATATTGGGCCCAATTAGCCATATTAGCCGTATTTCGATCTGCTCCGGCACTTTTTTTTTTACGGACACGGATGACACTTGTATCATCCGGTCCGTATGTCCGCATATCATCCCATCCGTTTGCGGATGATATACGGACATAATGTATGTCTATGGGATTGCGGATGTCAGCAGATGACACCGTTTTTTTTTTTTAGAATCATACTTGCCTAGGTGGATGCAGCATCGGTCTGATGCTGCATCTGTCCCTCGCCGGCTCTAAGGCTGAGAACCAAGCAATCCAACACCGCAGGGCTCCCTGAGCATAGAAAACTGGGCACTGTCAGTCACCACTGTTTGCTCTGCCACCCCCCCCCCCCCCCATGCTCACTTAAGCGCTGGGCTGTGGAGGGGGTGGGAGCAGCTGACTCAGGCTTTAAGTTGCTCGCTGAGAGGCTGAGCTGGGTACCGGTCCAGGCATGTGGGCAGATCTTTCTGAAACCTGGGTCGGCTCTGTGACGTCAGCCAACAGCGTGCTTCAGCCCGATGTCTGCTGAAAATGGGTCACAGGAGTGCAGAACAAACTTCACTCCCATAATCCATAGAAGTATAGCCAAACGAGCTTTGGCTGTACCTCTCCTTAAAAAATAAAAAAGTGAACAGTGCGATGAACCGCAATCTGCCCATTAGCACTGCTATCATCCAACTGCACTCCACAGCACACCAGCCACTGTGTTTTAACACAGAGTCTAGTGTGTTTGTACCCTTAAAGAGTAACATTTGTTGGGAAAAAGACAGTCCCCTCTGGGCGATTTATGTAAATTTTACCAAACTTTATAACTGAACCCTGACATTTGTTGCTTTAAAGTTTGCTGTATTTGTTTCCCCATGTCCATTGGATACTGATTATGAATGAGGGGGTCTGGGTCATTGTAATCCCCTGGTGCACTGTCAGTGTTCCAATGAGATAAGCTGGAGTACCAGCATCCCTTTAGAAGTATTTGCCCTTTGGGGACTATCTCACCAAAAATGAATTTCCTATTGCAGAGGATGCCTAAAGTTTGACTTGTATTTAGTGCAGACTTCTGGGAAAATTAATGAACCAATCACACAATCAGGAAATTGGAGGTGTTCTGTAGACCTAGGGGTGTACAGAATTCCTCCAGGTTGCCATATTGCATTGCATTTACAAAACATTACAGCAGCCGCACTGTAAATTGGAAGACTAAAAAGGAAAGGTCTTTTTTAATAACATGACTTGTGTAGCAATTGTATATGCTATATTATTTTTATTCATTTTTTTCTGTATATTTTTTCTACAAAAGTGGAGCTAACCTTTTTTTCTGATGGTAAGCTTAATCCTAAGTGGAGTTCTTCTTTAAAATGATCATACTGATAGGTTGGTGTCTTGAAATTAAAAATTAGACCCTGGTGGTCCAATAAATAAAAAGAGTGTTAAACAGCAGGAAAATAAAAAATGGAATTAAGGAAAATTCCCTTTGGGCCAGGACCCCGTGTGAATAGTTTGTGGAGGCACCCCATACTTTACCCTCCCTTTTGAGCCATTTCATGTTGAGTTCATTGACTAACTTTCCTTGACTCTTCTCAATAATCATTGTATTCCCCTGTCTCCGAAAGTTTGGCAGCAGATACCCTGGCACCGAGCCCAAAGCACAGCAGATGACAAATCACTACCAGATGAAGCAGTGAAGGGAGCCCGGTGTGCAGTATTTCCTCTTACTGTAGGCCCCAATAAAATTACTGCAGCTTTTCAGAATTCCAATTGGATTCATCTCTCTTCAAAGCTCTCCCGTACGTAGACCTCTTTGAGATCACGGCTGCATTCCACAATGAGTACTTATTACATTGACCAAAGATTTGGAGAAAGGCCTTTCAGCACAAGGTTTCTGCTGTAACTCATACTGATATTCCCAAGGAGGTGATCGGATTCTGTATTGTTAAAGGGAATACTGTATTGTTGTTATGGTTAAACTGGGATTCAGTGTCTGGTGGATGCAGAAGAACTAAGCTACCTAACAATGTCTTCTATCACTCCAGGACCCAACTGGGGAGATCTCTGTTCTAAGCCTTCAGGTCTGCACACTTGCTGTGCTTGCTGTTTGGGGCTCCTACTATCCTTGCTGGGTCTTTATCCACTTGCAGTCTGCTTACCCGCTATGTACTGTGGATGGGCGGCCCGTGTACCCATCGCCGCCTGCTTCTGTGTTTATGGCATCAGAAAGTCCTGGCCAATGATTCGTGGCCGTAACCTGCTGCTCGGCTGTGTCCAATCATAGCCCAGAGCCCTTTGTTGATGATCAACACAAGGCTCTGTACAGAGGGAACAATCTCTCTGTTTCTCATCCCTGAATATATATATATATACAGTATATACCATAGTTTGTGGATGCTAAAACTTTCACACAAACCAATCAATATTCACCTATTGGGATTTTTGTTACCAAAGACATGTAGAAGAATACATTTTTTCCTACATTTATAAAGAAATTAGATTTTTTTTTTAATTGTACCGTATATACTCGAGTATAAGCCGACCTGAATATAAGCCGAGACCCCTAATTTTACCACAAAAAAGTGGGAAAACATATTGACTCGAGTATAAGCCTAGGGTGGGAAATGCAGCAGCTACTGGACCCAACTGGACCACTACAAGACACAAAACAGGGGCTGCGGGCATGGTACAGGAGATGGCACAGGTCATAGTAAAGGCATTGCACAGGTCATGGTAAGGGCATGGCACAGGTCAGGGCACAGGTGATGGTACAGGCATGTCACAGGTCATGGTACAGGCATGTCATAGGTCATGGTACAGGCATGGCACAGGTCATGGTACAGGCATGGCACAGGTCATGGTACAGGAGATGGTATAGGCATGGCACAGGTAATGGTATAGGCATGGCACAGGTAATGGTATAGGCATTGCACAGGTGATGGTATAGGCATTGGCACAGTAAGTACAGGCATGGCACAGTATGTACAGGCATTGCACAGTATGTACAGACATGGTACAGTATGTACAGGCATGGCACAGTATGTACAGGCATGGCATAGTAGGCATGGCATAGTAGGTATAGGCAGGGCACAGTAGGTATAGGCATGGCACAGTAAGTACAGGCATGGCACAGTATGTACAGGCATGGCACAGGAGATGCAGTGCTGTGGGCATGGTACAGGAGAATGTCTTGTACCATGCCTGCAGCACTGCATGAGGAAATGCAGGGGCTGCAGGGGAGTCTCACTTACCTGTCGGTGAGCCGCTTTAGATTTAAAAATCGTGTCGCCCGGCGCCAATACTACGTTGCCGCCAATGCTTGGGAAAACCCGAACACGTTAGGCTATTCCCGGGCATGCCGCACATGCGCAGTGACACGCCGGCGCCATTTTTAAAAACACAGCGAAGCCAGTGACTCGAGTATAAGCCAAGGGGGGCATTTTCAGCTTGAAAAAAAATGCTGAAAAACTCGGCTTATACGGTATATGTTTTAAAGCAGAAAGTAACAAATATAGTTTTATTTTTATTTTTTTTATAATTATGTCTTTTTTCATTTATATCACAAAAAATTTATTTAAAAAACCCAGTGATGATCAAATACCACCAAAAGAATTTTCATTAGTGTGAAAAAAAAATGATATAAATTTAGTTTATGTACAGCGTTACATGACCACCTAATTACCATTTAAAGTAACGCAATGGCCTGGTCATGAAGGTGTAAAACCTTATGGAGCTCAAGTGATTAGTTTATATTTTGAAGATTTTAACAAGAAGAGCTGAAACCCATTAAAGTGCAATGGGGGGGGGGGGGGGTGCACCTAAACCTCCTAGGAACACAGGAACAGATACTCAAAGCAAAAGCAATAAAATCTTGAAGTTGGATTGATCAAGACTTATAAGAAGCCAATTTCATAAAAAAAACTTGGTTCCATTGGATAGACCACCAATATAATATAATATAATCTACTGGGTTATATTGAAATATTGAAACTCTCTCTGCTCCTTCCTCAAAGACCAGGCCCTATTTTGCGATTCGGCACTGCGTGACTTTAACGGACAATTACGCGGTCGTGCGATGCTGTACCCAAATTTAATTGACGTCTTTTTTTTCCCACAAACAGAGCTTTCTTTTGGTGGTATTTAATCACCTGTGCGATTTTTATTTTTTGCACTATAAACAAAAACAGAGCATCAATTTTGAAAAAATAACAATATTTTTCACATTTTTTTATATGAAATTCCCCCCCAAAAAAATTTAAAAATCAAACTTTTTTAACATTTTAGGCCAATTTGTTTTCTGCTACATATTTTTGGTAAAAAAAATCGCAATAACCGTATTTTAAATGGTTTGCGCAAAAGTTATTGCATTTACTAACTAAGGGAAAGATTAATGTCATTTTTATTGTTTTTTTTTTTAAACTAGTAATGGCGGCGATCTGCGATTTTTTTTTGCGGCACTGCGACATTGTGGCGGACAGATCGGACCCCTGACTAACATTTTTGACACTTTTGGGGGTACCAGTGACATTTCTACAGTAATCAGTGCAATACATATGCACTGTTACTGTAAAATTACACTGGCAGGGAAGGGGTTAACTTTATTAGTGATCAAGGGGTTAAATGTATCCCTAGAGGCGTGATTCTAACTGTAAAGGGGCGTGGCTTTTGATGTAACCACAGAGACATACGATCCTACATAGCAGGATCGTATGATCTCTGCAGTTACACAAGGGAGAATGACAGACGGCTTTGTTTACATCAGCCGCCTGCCTTTCTCCCTCTCCAGCAAGAGATCGCGAGTGGCCGGCGGACATCGGAGCCGCCGGTCACTCACGCGTGGATGCCCGTGAATGAGCGGGGGTGCGCCTCCGGCGGCGCACGCTTGCCCCCTGGAGGTTCCTGGGCGAGCGACGTAGTACAGGAGGGGCTGACTGCCGCAGTAAATATACTGTGGGCGGTCGGCAAGCGGTTAAAGGAGCCTTGCGGTCAAGCCAGTAGTGGTAGAATGTGCCAAGGAAGGGCAGCCACTGGGTGGGGATGGCATGAATGCAGCTTTATAACTGATGGTTGTATCAAACATTTTTGGAAGAGTGGATTGCTCCGGTTCATTACTGCTACCCATTAGCAAACGCCTGTATTTAGCCTAATTTTACAGGGACTGGAATAAATGCGAATAATAGTAAATGATGGCAAAAATAAAAAAATAAAAAAAAAGATTCATCCAACTCCAGCTTCCAGAAGTTGGTCCAAGTACAGAGATTTGGGATACACAGCATTGCTTTGGAAGTTGGAAGTTTTGCAACATTACCCTTGCTTTGGTGTTGCAAGCCTAAGATAGAGGATAATGTAAGTATATTTAATACGTTTTTTTTTTCTATTTATTTATTTTTTTTTCTTTATTGGAGCTTTTTGGCATTGGGGGAGCGCAAATCAAATAGATGGGCTTCCCTCTCTTAGTGCATTGTCCACATTCATTTTTAGGTAAAACCTGTCAAAGAATTAGGCAGGGTTTTTTTAATCATATTTCTTACTAAAATAAACGGTTATAAATATAAAGTTGGTGTGCCACAGTTGCTTCCTTTCTAAGGTAACACAATATTGACATTGAGCCCCGGTTCACACTTATGCGATGCGGGAAGGCTGCGATTTCGCAGCGTGTTCCCGCATCGCAAACGCACCCCCGGCAGTTCACACTGCCATATGCGATACGCTGGGGGTGTCAATGTAATCTTAACGACACCCCCAGTTTGATCGCATATCGCAGTGCGATCTTGCAGTTCGCACAGGATCGGATCGCACAAGTGTGAACCGCTGTGTGATCCGATCCTGATGCGGCTGCAAAAAAGGGTCCTGTGCGTGTTTGCTGCGGGTGCAGTGCGAATTTAGCCATACAAAGTGTATGGCTAAACTCGCACCGCACAGCCGATCGCATTATGAAGGAGCAGTGCGCTCCGATATTACATGCGAACGCCGCAGCCGCATGAGTGTGAACCGGCTCTGAGGAAGAACCTGCCCCGCAGTTGCAAATTTGTAAAATGCTTACACTACAACATAACTAAACTGTCCGATCCAAAATATGGCAGCTGAATTGTTTTTGAAGGGACGGTCATCGTTCTACTTGGTTTAATGGTGTATATGGATGAGTCTAAAGTCTGTTCACTATAAAGCAATGTTTCAGTTGTGGATCCAAAAGAAAATTGTGATGCAAAGCATCTAACTCCTGCGCTCAGATACAAGGCTCCCACTTCACTCCTATCACGGGACTCCTACTTGGCATCCTCAATGGCAAAGCCTTGCTGCCCACTACGACCTGGGTGGTCGACCACAAGCTACAAACAAAAAACAAAAAGAGGGTGCACTGGCCTAGCGCATTATCCTCAATAGGGCTTTATTAATATCATGTAAAAATATAAATACTCACAAACATGGGTTGTAAGCCAGCATATCAGATACATATGACACAATCCATCAAATGACAGTCCACAGTCAAGATAATTGACATCTAACGCGTTTCGAGGCTTCGCCTCTTCGTCAGAGCCAAAAGACCCTACCTGGACCACCGGTTTATAAAGCAAGAGTGATTCATGTTGGGCCTATGAAATTTGAGAGAGGCTCCTCCCCCATGGGAGTGGTTACACCAAAAGTAAACCCTAGCCACACTCATACCTTTACACCTTTTCATCAGCCTATAGGTGCTGGTTAGAACCAATATCATATATACATCCTAGTGCTGCCAGTACAGTATACAGTTAGGAGCAGCATACATATGATGAACTATATACCCATACTTCCAATACTGATTGTCCATGCATTGTAATAAAAACACTTGGGCTCATACAAAAACCTTCCAATAGAACCCTGTTTCAATTAAAAACAATAATACAAGAAAAAGGGGGAATGGATCAGAGCACAGTCTGCCCGTATACCTACAAGGAAATGCTGACACTGAGGATCATGACACCTTATGATAGTGGGAACGTCTTGGGTCGCCACAGACTGTTTAATCACTTGTATTGTGCATTTAGGGTCCCCTATATAAACATATGTGTACAAAAAGGTTGTGTTGCAGTGCCATTCCCCAATCTACCTGGATGTGGGCTGGGGCACTCTGCATGTAATCCATGAATCCATGTGGTCCAGGTAGGGTCTTTTGGCTCTGATGAAGAGGCAAAGCCTCGAAACGTGTTAGCCGTCAATTATCTTGACTGTGGACTGTCATTTGATGGATTGTGTCATATGTATCTGATATGCTGGCTTACAACCAATGTTTGTGAGTATTTATATTTTTACTTGATATTAATAAAGCCCTATTGAGGATAATGCGCTAGGCCAGTGCGCCCTCTTTTTGTTTTTGTTTTCAGTTGTGGATCACATGACTTAAAATGATTGTAAATCCCTGAAATGAAAGCTGAACAAATCATATCCTTCTATATTGTGTACTCAATCCAAAGCATGTAGTGCAATTTATTTTTTTCTGTCCTCTCCTACCTCTGCTATCTGCATGAGTCACTTCTGATAGTTTATGCTGGCACCAAGCAATCCTGGGAGATGGCCCCCACCCCCCTCCAGCACACAGCATGTGACTGACAGCTGACAAGTCGCCTGACAAGTCGCGCTAGTGTGGACCGGCTCTTAAAGTCCAGGGTAAGGGCTATCTGGGCTATTGCTGCCCCCCCCCCCCCACACACACAATGTACCCCATCTATCAGTTCCACCCCTTCATAACCCATTGCTTCCTGTCTAATATTACCAAATATCAAAACCTTCCCACATAGAAATCCTAAACTACTCACTTTAACAAAGATTGTTTAATCCTTCCATGGATATCCTCTATTGGGAATTCCCAAGCAAGCATTCCAAAGACAACAAAAACAGCACTCATACAATGGTAGGTCAATAATACCAATATGCTCACGCTCATTATAATAATCCTACCCCTAGTTCCTAACGCCTTCCAAATTTTTTTAAAATACTTGATTTTTAAGTGCTGCAACTGTTTTTTGGTGACTCAATTCTCCTGGTGTTCAGCTTTGGTGGAACAGCCAGAGCAACTAAACCCTTA
Organism: Pelophylax lessonae; assembly: GCF_965119305.1. NCBI lineage: Eukaryota > Metazoa > Chordata > Amphibia > Anura > Ranidae > Pelophylax > Pelophylax lessonae. The sequence continues at coordinate 265,116,269 of NC_138775.1, read as the reverse complement.
TGCAAATGAAATTTTGACAATGTCTGTGTAGCACTGTCCCCGTAGGGCTTGCTGTATGATGACCTGTTGGGCCTCCTCTGATTACCTGCACACAGTCACTTAGGGTACAGTTCACACATCCATCCTTACTCCCAATGGCTTGTTGCTCAATAAACAGTCCAGGGGTGTTAGTTAGTATTTATTGTGGAACTTGGATGGGAGAAGGGAATAGTGGGATTCTCCAACTGAAACTATATACAAACCCAATTCCAAAAAAGTTGGGACACTGTACAAATTGTGAGTAAAAAAGGAATGGACTAATATACAAATCTCATAAACTTATATTTTAGTCACAATATAATATAGATAACATATCAAATGTTGAAAGTGAGACATTTTGAAATGTCATGCCAAATATTGGCACATTTTGGATTTCATGAGAGCTACACATTCCAAGAAAGTTGGGACAGGTAGCAATAAGAGGCCGGAAAAGTTAAATGTACATATATGGAAGAGCTGGAGGACCAATTTGCAACTTAGTAGGTCAATTGGCAACATGATTGGGTATAAAAAGAGCCTCTCAGAGTGGCAGTGTCTCTCAGAAGTCAAGATGGGCAGAGGATCACCAATTCCCCCAATGCTCCGGTGAAAAATAGTGGAGCAATATCAGAAAGGAGTTTCTCAGAGAAAAATTGCAGAGTTTGAAGTTATCATCATCTACAGTACATAATATCCTCCAAAAATTTAGAGAATCTGGAACAATCTCTGTGCGTAAGGGTCAAGGCCGGAAAACCTTACTGGATGGCGGTGATCTTCGGGCCCTTAGACAGCACTACATCACATACAGGGATGCTACTGTAATGGAAATCACTACATGGGCTCAGGAATACTTCCAGAAAACATTGTCGGTGAACACAATCCACTGTGCCATTCGCCGTTCCCGGCTAAAACGCTATAGGCCAAAAAAGAAGACATATCTAAACATGATCCAGAAGCGCAGGCGGTTTTTTTGGGCCAAGGCTCATTTAAGATGGACTGTGGCAAAGTGGTCAGACAAATCAAAATTTGAAGTTCTTTTTGGAAAACTGGGACGCCATGCCATCTGGACTAAAGAGGACAAGGACAACCCAAGTTGTTATCAGCGCTCAGTTCAGAAGCCTGCATCTCTGATGGTATGGGGTTGCATGAGTGCGTGTGGCATGGGCAGCTTACACATCTGGAAAGGCACCATCAATGCTGAAAGGTATATCCAAGTTCTAGAACAACATTTACTTCCATCCAGACGTCGTCTCTTTCAGGGAAGACCTTGCATTTTCCAACATGACAATGCCAGACCACATACTGCATCAATTACAACATCATGGCTGTGTAGAAGAAGGATCCGGGTACTGAAAGGGCCAGCCTGCAGTCCAGATCTTTTAACCATAGAAAACATTTGGTGCATCATCAGAGATGTATAGTAACGAAGTAGAACTACTTAAGTACTGTACTTAAGTACCGAAATGCGGTATCTGTACTTTCCTAGAGTAGAATTTTTTTCTCCTACTTCTACTTTTACTTCACTACATTTTTTCGATGATTTCGATACTTCTACTCAAGTATTTTTTTTTTTGTGCTGCATAGTTACTCGTTACTTTTAAAAAAATTACCACTGCCAGAACAGTAGATGGCAGGTTGCATAAAGCTCAAAAAAATGTGTATGTCATTTGTAAATCAGCGCATACGAAAATAAAGGCTGTGTATAATTAAAGCTGCTATACCAAATCTTTCCAATAAAAAGAAAATATGAAACAAACAAATAAATGGTGCTACAGCGCTTAAAGTGCATCAAGAAACTACTAACAAACACAGGTTAATCATTTGAATAAATCATTTGAAATAATAAAAACAATATGATGTTCAAACTTTTGACTTTTTTCTTTAATAACTACATAACACAGTACTTGTACTTCTACTTTCAGTACTTGAGTAGAATTTTTTTTTCAAAACTACTGGTACTTTTTACTTTTAGTACTTAAGTAGCAAATTTTTTGAAAAAACTACTTGCAATACTTAAGTAAAAAAAATGTTGAATACTTTAGTACTTCTACTTAAGTAACTTTTTCTGCGAGCACTTCCACTTCTACTCAAGTAATTTTTTGATCGAGCACTTGTACTTTTACTCAAGTAGAAATTTCCAGTACTTTATACAAGTCTGTGCATCATAAAGAGGAAGATGAGACAAAGAAGACCTAAGACAGTTGAGCAACTGGAAGCCTGTATTAGACAAGAATGGGACAAAATTCCTATTCCTAAACTTGTCTCCTCAGTCCCCAGACGTTTGCAGACTGTTATAAAAAGAAGAGGGGATGCCACACAGTGGTAACCATGGCTTTGTCCCAACTTTTTTGAGATGTGTTGATGCCATGAAATTTAAAATCAACTTGTTTTCCCTTAAAATGATACATTTTCTCAGTTTAAACATTTGATATGTCATCTATGTTGTATTCTGAATAAAATATTGAAATTTGAAACTTCCACATAATTACATTCTGTTTTTATTCACAATTTGTACAGTGTCCCAACTTTTTTAGAATCGGGTTTGTACATTGGATAAGGACAACTCTCATTTGGCCTCACTAGGTTGCTTGTGGAAGCAGTCTCATGGAGATGGCTAAAAAAAAAAAAAATTAATAAAAACAGCACCTATGTATAGTGTTAGGTGTCAGAAACCAGAGAACTGCTTATTTCAGTACAGAAGACAAGTCTGTACAACTATGTAAGACTGAAGGTAAGGTCAGGGTTCAGCTTTAAGCACAAAGAAATTACTGCTCCAAACTCAAATCTGGTCTATTCTCAGCTGGTGTGGAAACAATTTCCCTCATCCATTCTCCAAAAAAGAAAATCACAAGTTTTGAACCTTGGTGCTACAGGAGAATCTTTAAATTAGCCGGACAGACATGGTCACAAATTTAATACAGGTGTGTAAGTGCTTCCACCTTCTTACATCCCAGCTCTGCCTGGTGCTCAGACTCATAGGCTGCCGAAGCTTCAGGTAACAGGAATCACAAAAGGAGAAGTCGGCGCTCAGAAGGCCATCCAGCAATGGTTATCCATTATTGCAAAAACTTGTATAACAGATATAAAACCTCATAGATATATATGAATATAATATAATGCATAGATCACCCCGTGGGTATTCCAAACTGCTTACCAGATAAACATTACCCTCAAATTATAGAGTGGTCATATAAGGCAATTGTAGCAGATATTCAGCAGTAGTGGCACCAGAGGAATGATGAATGGGTGACTTTCAGCATTGATGAAGATTGAATACAAAAAGAGACTGGACTGGTGTAGTACGTCCCAAATCAAATAACATTTATTGAGAAATGCACTTACATAAAACCAGTTGAAAGCCGGCATGTAAACATATGTGAAAAGACCTTGGTGCAAAGCGTGCTGTCGTCCGACGTAGGGTTCCTTCTTACGCGTTTCGTCATCAATTTGACGTCATCAGAGGCGTGGCCCTTCAGACGCAATGTCTCCTCTGCTGCCACTTCCAGTTATGTCTCCTCCATAGAGATGGCATCTGATGGTCCACGCCTTCAATTGATTTTATGTAAGTGCATTTCCCAATAATTGTTCTTTGATTTGGGACTTACTACACCATTCCAGTCTCCTTTTGTTCTGAGGTATTCACTCTTTAGCAATACTGAAAGTCGCCCATTCATCATTCATCTGGTGCCACTACTGCTGAATATCTGCTACAATTGTCTTATATGACCACTCTATAATTTGAGGGTCATGTTTAACTGGTAAGCAGTTTGGAATACCCATGGGGTGATCTATGCATTATATTCTACCTCTATTCACTACTGCTGGACGTATTTTCCCTTTACTTTTATTATAGACTATGATTGTTGATTTATGCACTATACTCCATCTCTATTCATTGGTGCTGGACATATTTTCCTTTCAACTGTATTACGGACTTTCATTGTTGTTGGTTTTTATCATATTGGCGCTACCTTGTTTTATATCATATCCAATGGTGTGTAATCTTACCTTTACGGTTGGTTGCCTTTTTTAATTTATTTGCAATCAGTGTATTCTAATCGCAAATAGTTTTTCCTTTATTTCCAGATATAAAACCTCCAATGCATTTCGGCAGTCAGGCCTTAGTCATGGCTTGGTGCTACAAGAGAATCTTTAAATCAGCTGGACAGACATGGTCCCAAATTGGTCAATGATGAAGAAGTGCTGCAAAAATCTAGGTTCCTTGGAAGGGATATTGAAGAGAAAATTCCCAATTTCCATCCATATTGTAAGAAATTTGGCTGAGAAGGAGCTGTGCAAGATTATGAAAGAGATCAAAAATGTGGCTAAGTGGATAGCATTTCCTCCTAGCAGCACTAGGATCCTCGGTTTGAATCCCAACCATGACACTACCTGCACAGAGTTTGCATGTGCCTGCGTGGATGTCTGCCAGGTACTCCCATCCCCCCCCCCCCCCCCACACTGCAAACATATGCTGGTAAGTTAATTGGCTTATGTCTAAATTGATCCTAGTATGTGTATGAATGATATTTTATGCTCCTTGAGGGTAGGGACTGATGGGATTGTACAATATACTGTACAGCTGCAAGAAAAAGTATGTAAACCCTTTGGAATGATATGGATTTCTGCACAAATTGGTCATAAAATGTGATCTGATCATCATCATCTAAGTCACAACAATAGACAATCACAGTCTGCTTAAACTAATAACACACAAAGAATGAAATGTTGCCATGTTTTTATTGAACACACCATGTAAACATTCACAGTGCAGGTGGAAAAAGTATGTGAACCCCTAGACTAATGACATCTCCGAAAGCTAATTGGAGTGAGATGTCAGCCAACTGGAGTCCAATCAATGAGATGAGATTGGAGGTGTTGGTTACAGCTGCCCTGCCCTATAAAAAAACACACACCAGTTTTGGGTTTGCTTTTCACAAGAAGCATTGCCTGATGTGAATGATGCCTCACACAAAAGAGCTCTCAGAAGACCTACAATTAAGAATTGTTGACTTACATAAAGCTGGAAAGGGTTATAAAAGTATCTCCAAAAGCCTTGCTGATCATCAGTCCATGGTAAGACAAATTGTCTTTATATGGAGAAAGTTCAGCACTGCTGCTACTCTCCCTAGGAGTGGCCGTCCTGTAAAGATGGCTGCAAGAGCACAGCGCAGACGGCTCAATGAGGTGAAGAAGAATCCTAGAGTGTCAGCTAAACACTTACAAAAGTCACTGGCAAATGCTAACATCCCTGTTAGTGAATCTACAATACGTAAAACACTAAACAAGAATGGATTTCATGGGAGGATACCACAGAGGAAGCCACTGCTGTCCAAACAAAACATTGCGGCACGTTTACAGTTTGCACAAGAGCACCTGGATGTTCCACAGCAGTACTGGCAAAATATTCTGTTGACAGATGAAACCAGAGTTGTTTGGAAGAAACACACAACACTATGTGTGGCGAAAAAGAGGCACAGCACACCAACATCAAAACTTCATCCCAACTGTGAAGTATAGTGATGGGGCATCATGGTTTGGGGCTGCTTTGCTGCGTCAGGGCCTGGACGGATTGCTATCATCGAAGGAAAAATGAATTCCCAAGTTTATCAAGACATTTTGCAGGAGAACTTAAGGCCATCTGTCTACCAGCTGAAGCTCAATAGAAGATGGATGTTGCAACAGGACAATGACCCAAAGCATAGAAGTAAATCAACAACAGAATGGCTTAAACAGAAGAAAATATGCCTCCTGAAGTGGCCAAGTCAGAGTCCTGACCTCAACCCGATTGAGATGCTGTGGCATGACCTCAAGAAAGCGATTCACACCGGACATCCTAAGAATATTGCTGAACTGAAACAGTTCTGTAAAGAGGAATGGTCAAGAATAACTCCTGACTGTTGTGCAAGTCTGATCTGCAACTACAGGAAACATTTGGTTGAAGTTATTGCGGCCAAAGGAGGTTCAACCAGTTATTAAATCCAAGGGTTCACATACTTTTTCCACCTGCACTGTGAATGTTTACATGGTGTGTTCAATAAAAACATGGCAACATTTCATTCTTTGTGTGTTATTAGTTTAAGCAGACTGTGATTGTCTATTGTTGTGACTTAGATAATGATCAGATCACATTTTATGACCAATTTGTGCAGAAATCCATATCATTCCAAAGGGTTCACATACTTTTTCTTGCAGCTGTATATGCAAAGCGCTGCATAAATTGATGGCGCTATAAGAGCCCCTGTAAAAAATAAATAAAAAGGAGCAGAACAACATGATGGATGGATGACATTCAGGAAATGATAGGCAGAACATTAACCTGAAAAAAGACTGTCTTGTATTTGATATTATAGGACGTAGGTACAATTATCCATTGTATGTGTGTAGCACACATTCCATACTACTTGTAGCACTACTCCCTTGCGAGCTGCTTGAAGCGGATTCCCCTGGGTTACCCATAGCAACAACTTATAGATCCTTTGTGCTTTAAATGTTTGGATCAGTCAGAAAACAGTCCAGGGGATTTTATTTATTATTTTTGTTTTATTTTAGAACTTGGGATGGGAGAAGGGATGAGTGGGATACTCCAACTTTATGAACTATGCACAACTGGAGGACTTCTAGCTAAATTGAGTGCGGCAAGTCCGCTGCTTCACCTTGCCACTGAAGTGAAGTATTTGAAAGGCGAACTATGTAGTAAATTACTTTTCAGGGCCCCACTTGGCACTCCCTTTACTCTTACTCCTCAGGGTTCTACTTGGCACCCCCTTTACTCTTGCTAACTGTGTTAGGTGAGCTTCTGTCCTCTGACCTCCCTGGAGTGGTCCCCCTTCCTGGGCAGACCCCTTGGCAAGCCCCCTGGTACTCACGGACACTGTTTTTCCTAGTTGAGTCTGCCTGCAGCTCCACCATCAGCTTTCCAGGACCCTCAAGGCTCAGCTCCACACTTGGCTCACCAGGCCGAATGCCTGTGACCACCTTCCTCAGGCTGCAGGAGGAGAGACAGCCATCACCCTCCTCCAGGGACTCTGCTTCCGGCCAAAGACGCCCTGTCACATGTTTTCTTGGCTTTTATGGTCCATATCGAGATGCACTGCAGTGGTGCCCTCCCACTGGGACTGCCACAAAAGTAGTTTGCCCCTGGCTAGGTTTCCTCCACTGTCCAACAGGCTCCCGCATTGCATACAGTGGGGACACTCCCTCAGACCAAGTGACTTACACCTGGACACATGCAATAGGCATAACTAACAGATCAGGCTCCCCTGATAAGCAGATGGAGCATAACAATGCTTTTAACCTAGCACCTATCTAGGAGGGTGCTACATACTGAAAAAAGACAAGACCAAATGAAAAGTGATATTAGAAGCAGTGTCCCATTGGAAGATTATCCCTCTATTCTTGTTCTGGTGACAACTCAATTTAGGATTTCACCACTTTTGCTTTCTGCAGTGGCCGACAGGACAAATAGAAATAATAAATCTAGAGATAGCAGTAAAACCCTGACAGGGGTCACAGGAAGATGCTATGGACACCCTAGTATCTGTAGAATCTGCCAACCCTCTTGCTATGTCACTGCTGCAAATGGGATCATTTGCAGTTATCTAATCCTCTCTGGCTAAACGAAAAATAAAACAATCTGATAATTGTACATTGTGGGTACTCAGACTTTGTACATTTCTGTTAATCACGACAAGAACTGTGCCAAAGCCCTTCCCCTTCCACTCTGCATAATTCCATTCTCATTGAGTCAAACCTCAGAATCAGGCCACCCATGTATGGCATGGAGCTGATTATCGAGAAAACTCTGTGTCCGTACAGCCGCTTCCTATCCCCGAGTGCTGAGCAATACAGTCAATACTTATAATAAGAGCATCAACGGCTCTGCAGGCCGGGAGAGGAAAATAAAAACTACAAAGCCAACAAGTCCTTGGACCCGAGGATGGAGCTAGAGCGGACTTCAAAAGGCTCCAGTCTAGACAACACTTTCCTGTTCCAAAAAAATCGCGTGCCACTTCTTTGTATAGGCAATGCGGGAAGAAAAGAGGCCTGTCAAATCTCATTGACCGCCCGTAATGATACAGGCTAATTTTTCCTGATAATGTCACTGGGGAGGAAATCCCACAGACTAAACCCATTATTGTCCCAGGGGAAAATTCTAATTTTTTTTTTCTTCCTTTACCTTAAAAGACAGACCTTAAACAATAAGACCCTAAAGCAATTACTGCAGAACACATACTAGATATGTATATATATATATATATATATATATATATATATATATATATATATATATATATATATATATACATATATACATATATATATATATATATATATATATATATATATATATATATATATATATATATATATATATATATATTTTAGAACTATTCCATAACTATTCTATACTAGATTACCTAGCTGTTAATAGGAATAACATCATAAGATTATATTGCTAGTAACATTCTTTGATTAAGTATAGGGTATAAGAAACAATAATATTAACAATATTAAAAATAATAACAATATACCAATATATTACCATTATTCATTTTATTATTATAAATATTGTTCTTGTTAATAATAATAATAGTAATAATAATACTAACTAAATCATCATAATGTTCCCTTGTGTCAATACTATTAATAATAATAATCATAATAATCATAATATTGCTATTTTATCTCAAGGTCTTACATTCATTTTGCTTGCTCTAATAATTCCACTATTAAATAATTTACAAGTTTGCCATTTATGTACAGTATCTAATAAACAGTGACATTGATGTTAACAATTTAAAACTTCTGATCTTTCAGTAACTTTACAAATCTGCATATCAATTCTTTGATTAAGTATGGGGTATAAGACACAATAATAGTAACAATATTAAAAATAATAATATTATGACAATATATTATCATTATTAGTTTTATTATTTGAATTGTTGTTCTTGTTATTAATAATAATAATAACAATATAACAATATAATATTATTATTAATTTTATTATTATAATTGTTGTTCTTGTTAATAATAATAATACTAATTAAATCATCATAATGTTCCCTTGTGTCAATACTATTAATAATAATAATCATAATAATCATAAAATTGCTATTTTATCTCAAGGTCTTACTTTCATTTTGCTTGCTCTAATAATTCCACTATTAAATAATTTACAAGTTTGCCATTTATGTACAGTATCTAATAAACTGTGACATTGATGTTAACAATTTAAAACTTCTGATCTTTCAGTAACTTTACAAGTCTGCATATCCATTCTTTGATTAAGTATGGGGTATAAGACACAATAATAATAACAATATTAAAAAAAATAATATTATGACAATATATTATCATTATTAATTGTATTATTTGAATTGTTGTTCTTGTTATTAATAATAATAACAATATATTTTCATTATTATTTTATTATTATAATTGTTGTTCTTGTTAAAAATAAAAATACTAATTAAATCATCATAATGTTCCCTTGGGGCAATACTGTTAATAACAATAATAATCATAATAATCATAATAATCATAATATTGCTATTTTATCTCAAGGTCTTACTTTCATTTTGCTTGCTCTAATAATTCCACTATTAAATAATTTACAAATTTGCCATTTATGTACAGTATCTAATAAACTGTGACATTGATGTTAACGATTTAAAACTTCTGATCTTTCAGTAACTTTACAAATCTGCATATCAATTCTTTGATTAAGTATGGGGTATAAGACACAATAATATTAATAACAATATTCAAAAAAATAATATTATGACAATATATTATCATTATTAATTTTATTATTTGAATTGTTGTTCTTGTTATTAATAATAATAATAATAACAATATAACAATATATTATCATTATTATTTTATTATTTGAATTGTTCTTGTTAATAATAATAATACTAATTAAATCATCATAATGTTCCCTTGGGGCAATACTATTAATAATAATAATCATAATATTGCTATTTTATCTCAAGGTCTTACTTTCATTTTGCTTGCTCTAATAATTCCACTATTAAATAATTTACAAGTTTGCCATTTATGTACAGTATCTAATAAACTGTGACATTGATGTTAACAATTTAAAATTTCTAATCTTTCAGTAACTTTACAAGCCTGCATATCAATTCTTTGATTAAGTATGGGGTATAAGACACAATAATAATAATAATATTTTAAAAAAATAGTATTATGATAATATATTATCATTATTAATTGTATTATTTGAATTGTTGTTCTTATTATTAATAATAATAACAATATAACAATATATTTTCATTATTATTTTATTATTATAATTGTTGCTCTTGTTAAAAATAAAAATACTAATTAAATCATCATAATGTTTCCTTGGGGAAATACTATTAATAATAATAATCATAATAATCATAATATTGCTATTTTATCTCAAGGTCTTACTTTCATTTTGCTTGCTCTAATAATTCCACTATTAATTAATTTGCAAGTTTGCCATTATGTACAGTATCTAATAAACGGTGACATTGATGTTAACAATTTAAAACATCTGATCTTTCAGTAACTTTACAAGTCTGCATAGAAAACAACTCCTGACGTGTCACAATATGTAGCAACAGAATAATTTTTCATAAAAAGTCCACTTTAGACTTTGCCTAGACTGAGATGATTTTATCAGTTTGTTGCAGGCAAAGGGAAGAACTTTCCAGTCTCCACTCCCCCAGGGAACAGACTGCAAGGGGGTTTCCTGCCCTGCAGCTGCACGTACACAAAGGGGTGGGGATGCTTGTGACATGGCCATGTGGTCATATTAGGTTAGTGATGTCACAAGCATCCCGCCCCTTTATGTACATGCAGCTGCGGGGCAGGGAATCCCCTGTCATTGAACCAGCTATGACAGCCGAGTTTGGTCGAATGAGGGTTCAGACCTAACTCAGAACTAAATCTGAGCTCACTCCTACTCCTAAGGAGGCCTTTATATCGAGTCCCAAATAGCAGAAAAAATTAAGAATGTACTGTATACTTCCCCACTTTATCCAAAACCAAAAAAGAAAACTGTTTTGTGCACATTAAATCCTCGCTGAGCAACCTTATTCCTAGAGTTTAAAAAGAAACAAAATTGCTCTAAATAACTTTCCTTTCACATAATAATTTTTTTCTACAATTTGATAATTGTGTAGTAAGCCAGAAACTAGGCCCAAAACACTCATGTAGCCAAGTAGCAAAATTTTGCTATAGGGCCCAATGAGTTGTAATTAGGACCCTGCTCCCCCACTATTGGTTAATGAGGCCATCCCTCACTATATTCAACCATGATCTACAGTTTACAGAAGCCCTTTTCAAACTTTTTACCCTAGAAGACCCTAAAATATTGTTCAAGTCTTGAGAAACCCTTACTAAAACCAATTTATTGGATATCAATAAGAAAAATACCTCTTATATTGTTGGTCAGTAGGATGAATGTAACCCTTACAGTGGTGGTCAGACTGCCATCTTTACAGACAGCTAGAAAGATCATTGTTGTCATGCCGCTGGCTTTATGTAGTGGCATTGGCTCTGAAAGTATGAAGGCACCATCAAATGAGAGGTCAATCAACCACAGCTAAAGGAACCCCTAGCAACCTCTTAAAGTGGAGTTCCACCCATTTTAGTAACTTTAGATGTATGTAATCCCCTTTAAAACGACTTTTACCAATGGAAACTTTTTTTTTTTGCTAGTAAATACCTTATTTTCTGCTTTATTCATCCTCTCCTCAATTCCGGGTCCGGTCGGCGATTACGTCATTCGGACGATTCGCAGTGTGTGCTGGGATGTATCTCAGGGCATGAAATCTCGCATTATTACACAGGAGATGAGCTGTACTGCATGCTCTGCCCCGCCTCCTCTCAGTGAGCTCAGTGAGGATATAATGCTTTCAGTCCTCGCTCACTGAGAGGAGGCGGGGCAGAGGCTGGGCGGAGCACGGCCTCAATACAATACATACAGTACAGCTCACTGAGAGGAGGCGGGGCAGAGCACGCAGTACAGCTCATCTCCTGTGTAATAATGCGAGATTTCATGCCCTGAGATACATCCCAGCACACCCTGCGAATAGCCGAATGACGTAATCGCCGACCGGACCCGGAAGTGAGGAGAGGATGAATAAAGCAGAAAATAAGGTATTTACTAGCAAAAAAAAAAAAGTTTCCATTGGTAAAAGTCGTTTTAAATGGGATTACATACATCTATGTAATCCAACTTATTAAAAATGGTTGGAACTACACTTTAACCACTTGTCGACTGTATAACTTATACGGTGGCAAAGTGGCACTGCTGCGCCAGATCACGTACCAAGTACAAAATCCAACACTTCCAGGCTGGGGGCGCACACGCGTGCTGTCGACAGCCTGCTCTCGTTGTAGTTATACACAGAAGGAGCTGATCTGCAGGTATCGCGGACTCGATGTCCTCCGGCACCTGCCGATCATCCAGCACAGAGGCAGACTGTAAACAAGGCAGATCGCTGTTCTGTCGGTAGAGAGGGGCCAGGAGCACCGAAGAGGGAGCTGAGAAGAGGAGGATCCGGGCCAACCTGTGCAAAACCAACTGCACAGAGCAGGTAAGTATAACATGTTTGTTATTTAAAAAAAAAAAACAACAACTTTACCATCACTTTTATTAACCCTGGGGTTTTATGGACGCCTGGTTGCGAATGGCTGGTTTAAAGAGCCTACAAAGTCATACACACAAATGATATCTTAGGTAAATGCCAAATAACCTGTTTGGTATATTTTTTGGGTTGTTAAAGGAAATGGGAGCACTCACTGGAAACTCACCCAAACACGGTGAGAAGTAAACTCATGTAAATATGTACCATGTAAAGACATTAAATGCATTCAAACTTTTATTTCATTGTTGACACAACTTCAAGACTGCCAATGGCTATGGTAATCGTAGCTGCTGGGAAAGCCACAGGCGTAGGAGAGAACCACACATTACTCAATTTTGGATGTGAGCAAGGCCCAATCAGCTCTTTACCAAGGTGTAAACATCTATCTATAAATAGTGGAAGTGAGAAAATGCATTCTTTATGTAACTCAAAAACTTTCAGATGTGATATTCAACTTCTAGGGACTATAGACTCTGGAATCAGACACAATTAAAAACACAAATGTAACTTGGGCATAGCCCCTGAGGCGGAGGATTGGTGAGCCTGGACAATGGTATTATGAATGTTGTCCTGATTGAGGCAGGGTACAAGATGTTTAAAAGATGGTACTTAGTACTTGAACACCTTTCTAAAATGTACCTGGGTGTGTCAACCTCCTGTTTCAGTGGTTGTGGTCAGGTGGACTCAGCTCTCCATACATGGTGGACTTGCCCTAAGGTCTGTCGTTTCTGGATTTGGGTTCATTCCTTAATGTATTCAGTCACCACGGTAACATGGTAACATTAATAAAGATCTTCAGATCGCTCTGCTTAGCGTATGGCTGGAAAATATCCTGAGACACACGTCTTTATTATACTGTATGTTTCTGGAGGCTAAAGTCGCTATCGCTACTGCTTAGAAAAGCCCAGGGATTGACTTAATTTTAATGAAGCAAAATTTCATTTGGATTATGCTGAACAAAAAGATTCTCTGTGTCGTGTCTTATGGTACAAACAATCTCTGTTTTAAATGGACACCCTGGCTCTCCTACCTGTAGGTACCGGCACTGGTCTGGTGTATTCCTGGATATACCCTTGCTACCTTACTCTCCTCTCTTATTTTATTTTCTTTCTTCTTCTTTATTTGTTTTAATTACCTCTTTATTCTTATGCAGTTTCAATTCTTTAATCAGACCTCTATTTCCAACTGATGGATTCTGCCTAGGCTTTATATGTGATAAGATACCCTTATGAAAATGATACTAATTTCCATATATTATCTAATGATCTTATGGTGGATGCGTAGACCTACTGTTTAGAGCCCCTGTGGTTTTTATTTATGTTATAGTTTTTTTTAAACCATTATAGTTATCCTCTTCCCAGGTGGTTGGGTGGGCAGGTGTAGTGCCGCTTGACTCCTCTGCCAGGTGTACAGTGTTGGTCTGTCTCATAGACTATCTGTTGATTGGCCTAATCTTAGAATATGGCTTGTTCTACACACAGCAATGGACTATTAATTGTTGACCACCATGGCCCTGTTTTTTATACTTATTGCTGGACTTTTAATGGGACGTTGATTAACCCTCCCTTTTTTTTCTTGATGTCACAAATTCTTTTCCATAATGACTATGGTGGCAGTTTCTTATTATACTTGATATACTTGATATTGCTATTTTGCTATCTTATATTGTTTTTTGTCTTTACTTGAAAACTCAAAAGAAAAAGTGAAACAGAAAAAGACAAAAATAGATGAATATTGCTTACATGCTATTTATGAAAGCATAGCCCTCCTTTTGGGGGTTATAAGAAATGGCCCTCTCCAAACTGGATATTGATTCAGATTCAGAATACTTTATTAATCCCAAAGGGAAATTACTAAGATACAATTACATTCAACAAGACAATACAAAGACCACAATAACAAGGCACAAAAATCATAAAATTACCAATATCAGCAATAATACTAGAGTTGTATCGGTGCACATACTAAGCATTTGCCCTTGCACTCGTGCAAATGTTCCGATGCCCGAAACTGATACCTTTGCAGGGCGATTTGAGTCCATGCAAAGTTAATGGGCTCTCAAATTGCACTGCAAAGAATTGCATGTGATTTGAACAGGAATGCAGTGCCATTCATGTCCGAATCACATGCTGTTTCCCCCACCGCTCCTGTGTGAACCCAGGCTTGTCATTGTGCAGTCCGGAAAAACGCACGTGATTCGGACAGGAATTGCACCTCATTACTGTTCAAACTGCATGCAATTGTTTGCAGCACGATTTGAGCCCATTCATTTTGTATGGGCTCAAATCGCACCGCAAAAGAATCAGCGAGTACTTGACCGAAAGTATCATTACTTGTACTCCCGGGTAAAAAACAGTGTCGGTGCAACCCTGATTAATACCACATAAAACTAAATTAGCACTTCACTATCACTATTGTGCTAAACATATAGTTAAATAAGAGAACCAGAACCTTTGCTAAGTGGAAGATTTGGTTTGATAATAAAGTTGGCAATGCCTCTACCTAGGACAGGGCCTCTGTGAACAGGGGGGATTCCCTTCCTAGGAAATTAACCAGTAAGTAAAGAAATAATACAAGCTTTATATAAGAAGAGATTAATAACAGAACATATATCCAATGTACAGTACAAACAGGTATTATTAGCAAAAGTGCCCAAAAGGAGTGTTGGTGGAATTCTGCACATACTGTATAACAGGATATATATAATTATTAATAGAGATACCTCCAGATGAATGTAGCAGCAATGTCTAGTTGCAGGGGCCCCTGAGGATGATGTGGTCTCTGTCTTTGTGTCGGAGATCTGAATACAAGATCAGCGGTCATGGGTGTATCCGCCTTGTGTTGTCTGACCAGCCTGGACCAGAGCTTCTCACCGTCAGTGGTGTGGCACTGGGACTCAGATTTAGCTCTGCACTTTAGTCCTTCCCTAGTAGTTTATAATAGTCTCTTCTGCTCTGGGTGAAATTATAACATGCAGCAACTCCATGGAGAGGACATATGGCTCAGTTCTCATGTAGCACCCTCCTAGATAGAACAAACAACAAAGAACAGAAGGGCGGAAACACCTAGTACATTATCTCAAGCACTTTATTTTAAGATAAAATATCTAAAATATACACACAAACTAAAATGGAATGATCATCATTGGTTTGAGGAAGGGGGCCAGTCCCCCTAAATGCATCAGTTGGTTCCACCATTCGTGTGATCCTATGAGGTTTGTGAGTGGACTTCTGGACTCTGTATTTTGATACGTTACCATTACATTTTGGTTTTTGAGTATATTTTGTACCTTTTATCTTATAACAAAGCATTTGAGATAATGCACCAAGCATTTGCTCCATTCTGTTCTTTGTTGTTTGTGCAGTTCAAGATTTCCCAATCTGAGGAACAGCACCGCCATCCAGTCCGAGTTGCACAGTGGTTATGGCGTTTACACATCCCATGGCAAGCTTCTATGTGATTTGTAAGTGCAGAAGTGTCAAGTTCTTACTGTTGTTGTTATACCCTCCTAGCTAGGTGCTAGGATTAGGTAAATTTAGCTCTGGCTCACTGTATCCAGTGGAGGCGCTGTTTGTTGTTAGGCAAATTTAGTTCTGGCTCACTGTACCTAGTGTGGCTTTGATGATTGTTCTGGTTTGTTCTATGTTCTAGTAGTTTCTGGTCCAGAAAACTTTTGAAGAGACTAAACAGCAGATAAATATTCATACAGCCCTGGCCAATCCCTGAGAGGGGCCGCCCAGATAGTACCTGGGAGCCTGTATAAATACTATGGGACAAAGAGCAGCAGGGTATTTTTCCATAAAAGGAGATTACAGCCTAAGGTAGATGCTTGCCTCCTTATGCCACCCTGGGATGTGCCTGCGGAAAGTCGAGGCCTCAAGTGGGCTACATGAAGGCCTACATTGCTGGAAGCTGCAGAATGCTGGCTAAGAGACTGTTGTCTGAGGATTTAGTCTGGTATCACAGGGAGAAAGTGTTGCAAGGATATTGGAAGTGGGAAGAGAGATCCTAGAGACATAGCATCTACCTGCTTTTTCCTTCCATGGAGCAAAGGTGAAAAAATAAAACATCCTGTGTGCATGAAGTCCAAAATGGATCCAAAGGGCCACTTACTAGTTTCACACTGGCACTGGCTGTGCTGTGTGAGCTTTGTAAATCTAAAGACTGGAATACAGAATTATAAATATTCTAGCAGGTAAAAAAAAAAGCCCTAGTTTTATTTAGCTGTTTGCCTGGAATTCAGCTATAATGACAAAGCCCCTTTAAGAGGGGTTATTGGAAACATACCAGCGCATCGGAATGAGGTTTGGATTTTCTTGATGCACATGGCTAATGATGTCATCATCGTACTGCGGCTCACCGAATCAAAGGCCGCGCTCCTGGATTTTTCATGCGGGAATACATGCCGCTAGACCTGTATCATCTTTGGCTGTCTGATGGAATCAAAGAATAAGGCATGAGTCAGTGGAAAAACTTATTTAAGGAAGGTGAACTCAAAATAAAAATTGTCTGGGTGTTAAGCATGTATCAGCAGCTGGGAAGTGCTCTGGACAGAGCGGTTGTAGAATCAGGGCAGACAGACAGCTGGGAGTATACTGAACATACCGGCTCCCTCCCTCCAGGTGTCAGAGCTTCAGCACTAAGACAAACATTTAGACATTACACTGGGCTTAGTAGGGCCACGGCTGGAATTAGCATAGCAGTTGATGCTGTTCCAACCATAACACACATCTATCAAACCAAGTGCTGATCTGTGGTTCAGAATTATGCACAAGGACAAGTGACATGCTTTTATGAATGGCTCTATTGAAAGCGTGGATGGAAGTTCCCAGACGGTGCTTCCAGGGACCTGAAACATCATCACTAAACATCAGTATCATCATACAACCAAGATGTCATCGAGCTTTCAATGTCTACTTTGTATTTTGCAAACTTGCCAGTTTTTACAGTCACCAAGATTAATTTGCAGGAAAAATGAAGGATGGATAAACTGTACTATAATGTCTGAATTGTCAAATGGAAAGCATGGGTTCACCAAAAGCATTGATGAAAGCTGTCCCGTTATTTGGGCACCTCCCAATGCTTTCATGCACGCTTACTTCATTTGCACATTAATTAGTGCACCAAGAAATGCAGTTATTCTGTTATAGACAGTGACCATCACTCTTTTAGGGTCACTCTGGCTATTGGCTAGTGAGGCCACCAACCAAGATTTGTTGCCTGTAGACATGTACATGACGAAAACATTTGTTTCATTTAGATTTGTTAATGTAGTTATTTTGTTTAGTAAAATTCGGTTGATTCGTTTAATTTGCATTCGTATTTCATATTCAGAATACGCTTTATGTCTTTTTCGAAACATTTGAATCAATAAATTTTGAATCAGTCTAATCAAAAACTTTCGATTATTTTTTTCAATTTGAATGTGGCAAAGTGAACAAACAAAAGGAAAATCTTCATCGAATGATTATGACTCTTTAAATCATCTTTGGCTTAACAAAAACAGCATTATTTTGAAATAGGACTCTAATAACACACACAGTCTTTGATTTCCGAAGTATGTTTACAGTTCGAATTCGACTGGATTTGATGTAAAATTTGATTTGAATTTCAATTCCAAATCTCTGAATAATATAAAATTTGTCTGGATATTTATTCGGAATGAAACGACCCGCACATGTCTAGTAGCCAGCTGGGAGGCAAAGAGAGCAAGAAAGAGCCGTGACAATGTAACCCTGCAAAGTATTTAAATTTCTCTATAATAGAATCATTAGGATTTCTGGTGCACTCTGCAAATGTATTTATTTATTTTAGGTACTTCTATAGCGTCGTTAATTTATGCAGCGCTTTACATATATATTACATTCACATCAGCCCCTGCCCTCAGGAGTGTACAATCTAAGGTCCCTAACTCACATTCATATAATAGGGCCAATTTAGTCAGGGGGCAATTAACCTACCAGCATGTCTTTGGAGTGTGGGAGGAAACCGGAGTACCCAGGGGAAACCCACGCAGACACAGGGAGAACATGAAATGCGTCATGGTTGAGATTTAAACCGGCGATCCTAGTGCTACTAGGCGTAAGTGCAAACCCCTTAGCTACTGTGCTGCCCGTTTAACTATGTATGTATGCATTTAGGTTAAAACTATAGATTTAAAAAAAGTTTCCTATTTATATCTATATACTGTATTTACATTTTAAAAGGAGAAGAACCTTTGCCTTGTTTTACTTTATTTTCTGTGGTCCTGTTTGGGAGATTCACCCTTGCTTCCTTTCATGTCAGCAGGCCAAGAAATATGGACAATTCTCTCCATATAAACCCTGACAGCGATAAAAACATTTTCTTAAAAAGAATGAAAAACAGTTCTATCTCTGTCAGGATTTTAGTGATGCCGATCCTACCACTGTGGAAATTTCACCTCACTACATGTCCATTTGGGACATTAGAACTGCATAGAACCTTGACAGTGGCTGAGAGATGGTTTACTATAAGGTTGGTAAGCCACAACAGTGGCTGAGAGACAGTCTATTCTAAGGTTGGTAAGCCACAACAGTGGCTGAGAGACAGTCTATTCTAAGGTTGGTAAGCCACAACAGTGGCTGAGAGACAGTCTATTCTAAGGTTGGTAAGCCACAACAGTGGCTGAGAGAAGGTCTATGCTAAGGTTGGTAAGCCACAACAGTGGCTGAGAGACAGTCTATTCTAAGGTTGGTAAGCCACAACAGTGGCTGAGAGACAGTCTATTCTAAGGTTGCTAAGCCACAACATTGGCTGAGAGACAGTCTATTCTAAGGTTGGTAAGCCACAACAGTGGCTGAGAGACAGTCTATTCTAAGGTTGGTAAGCCACAACAGTGGCTGAGAGACAGTCTATTCTAAGGTTGGTAAGCCACAACAGTGGCTGAGAGACAGTCTATTCTATGGTTGGTAAGCCACAGCAGTGGCTGAGAGAAGGTCTATGCTAAGGTTGGTAAGCCACAACAGTGGCTGAGAGACAGTCTATTCTAAGGTTGGTAAGCCACAACAGTGGCTGAGAGACAGTCTATTCTAAGGTTGGTAAGCCACAACAGTGGCTGAGAGACAGTCTATTCTAAGGTTGGTGAGCCAAAACAATGGATGAGAGAAGGTCTATGCTAAGGTCAGTGAGCCAAAACAGTGGTTGAGAGAAGGTCTATATTAAGGTTAGTGGGCCTCAACAGTGGCTGAGAGACAGTCTATTCTAAGGTTGGTAAGCCACAACAGTGGCTGAGAGAAGGTCTATGCTAAGGTTGGTAAGCCACAACAATGGCTGAGAGACAGTCTATTCTAAGGTTGGTAAGCCACAACAGTGGCTGAGAGAAGGTCTATGCTAAGGTTGGTAAGCCACAACAATGGCTGAGAGACAGTCTATTCTAAGGTTGGTAAGCCACAACAGTGGCTGAGAGACAGTCTATTCTAAGGTTGGTAAGCCACAACGGTGGCTGAGAGACAGTCTATTCTAAGGTTGGTAAGCCACAACAGTGGCTGAGAGACAGTCTATTCTAAGGTTGGTGAGCCAAAACAATGGCTGAGAGAAGGTCTATGCTAAGGTCAGTGAGCCAAAACAGTGGTTGAGAGAAGGTCTATATTAAGGTTAGTGGGCCTCAACAGTGGCTGAGAGACAGTGTATTCTAAGGTTGGTGAGCCAAAACAGTGGCTGAGAGAAGGTCTATATTAAGGTTAGTGGGCCTCAACAGTGGCTGAAAGACAGTCTATGCTAAGGTTGTGGAGCCACAACAGTGGCTGAGAAACAGTCTATGCTAAGATTGTTGAGCCACTACTGTGGCTGAGAAACAGTCTATGCTAAGGTTGATGAGCCACAACAGTGGTTGAGAGAAGGTCTTTGCTAAGGTTGGTGGTCCTCAACAGTGGCTTAAAGACAGTCTATGCTAAGGTTGGTGAGCCACAACAGTGGCTGAAAAACGGTCTATGTTAAGATTGTTCAGCCACAACTTGAGAAACGGTCTATCCTAATTTTGCAAAAAACACACTGGTGGCTGAGAGATGGTGTTTGCAAAGGTTGGTGGGCCATAACATTGGCTTTGAGATGATCTTTGCTAAGGTTGCTGGGCAGTAGATTATAAAGCGCATAGGATGAAGGATGGATAAGGGGTAGTATTGAGGGTAAAGACATTCTTAAATATTCTTTGGGCTTAGATACCTGGTGGTTCCCACATGTCACCCTTTGGTACTTTCTGTGTCAATAATTTGTAAAGTGACTGCAATGGCAGTGGCCTTTAGCAGTCTCTTTAAACATGTTCCCAGACTCTGTCTCTAACCACACATGTAGCATGTCCACAGTCTCTTACCATCTCCTGTGGTACAACATGTATGTTCACAGACAGTCTTCTGTGGTATAACATATACTGAAAGTTATATGTAGCCCTTTAGTGATGTTGGGGCTATAGTTGAGGCCCTTTATACTTTGTCAGTTGACAACCATTGGTTTATGTGCTGAATGTAGTGCTAGGAAAGGGGGCTCAATCTTTGTCCCAAGTCCCAAGCAAGTCAATCTAGGCTTTTTGGGGAAGAGGGAAACAACAATTCAGTTTTGGTGGAATTTCGATTTTTATTCACAAGTGCTATGTAATGCTAATGACTTATATGTTCCACTTGTAACCACTCAAAACCAGGGTATCATTCGTGGGTGATCTAAACCATTTACAGCTGAACTCCAGAAAAGGAGCTATATACATAGATGAAATACATATAAGGGATTTTTTTCTACCTGGCAAAGAGTTTGAATCTCTGTCAATCCAGTGTTGAGATTTAAACAGCACTGCTACACAGCCCTTTTGGACAGGGCAAGGGGCCTTAATTTTTATCTCCAACAGTTCAATAACACCTACTGGTCATGTCTTTTCCCCAACCTTTGACTGGACAGGGAAAGGAGAAGCAGCAGAATGGTAAATTCTGTCACTCTGATCTCTCCTATTAGCACGTTCCTTGTGGACACATAAACTGATTGGCTCCTTTTGCTGCTTCTCCCTCTCCTAGAATAAACTTTTCTGTAAAGGGGACTGCAAAAGGTGGATACACTGCTTGCATTTAGAAGAAAACAATGTTCGCTTTTGGCGCTGATAGCACGTAAAAATGCAGCCTCTCGGCGGGTGGGCCTTGGTGCCAAGTGGCTGCATATTTGCTTGCAATATTGCAAAAATAGCTGAGCGCATGCCCTGCATATGCCTGGCACAGTTACCCGGGGCTAACTGAAAGCTCTCGATCGCTGCTTGCAATCGGGAGCTTTCTGATCAAGTGACCGCCATGATTTCAGTCATATGATCCTAAACCCTGCCTCCTAGGATTCAAAATACCTTAAAGGGCCAGGAGGCACCAGCACCAAAGGGTTAAAGTAGAATTCAAGCCTAAGTCTAACTATTCCTAAAAATGGCCCTACCCCCACTCCTATCACCCATAGGCTCCCCTTGTCCCAGTCATTGGTGTTCCCTCCTCTCCCCTGCAGCTGCCACTGGCTGACACGGGGGAGCTGGATCATGTGACTGGATGAAAGCTAACTAAAAATAGGTAAGCATACTGTACATCTTTTTTTACACAGGTTAGTCAGCATAGGTGTTAGGAGGGGGCAGGGGAATGCTCCTGATGAAGTCACGTGACCCATGACACAATGCGTAGGGTGGAGCCTGGGTGATCGTGGACCAGAAGTGATGTTTTTCAACACAGTTGCAATATTTTTGATGCACATTAGTCACATTTAAACTGATTTTAACTTATTGGGAGTGAAGTTTTTACTTTCTAAAGTGTGTTCACCTGTTTAATTATGTTGATTAGTAAACGTGTGATAGGTTGCGTAGCACCAAACATTAGCCTTTAGAACTAGTTAGGATTAGGCTGGAGTTACACTTTAACCAAAAATGACTCAATACAGAGATGCATTCATTTGTATCTTTTAGAATTCTACTTTAGGCTCGGTTCACACTGCTGGCACTTGGGATCTGACTTGTGAGACTCCAAGTTACATGCAGGGGAGGACTGGGCCAGGGGCAAGGGGGCAATTACCCCCTGGGCTGCTCTGATGCCCCGTAAAAAGGCTGCACCACTTCTGCCACAGACATGCCTAAATGATTCCTGGTGAAGAGAAGTAAAAGCATGGATGGTGTAAAATGTAATTTGCATTCCTGAAGTCGCTCCGACTTTAGAAAAGGTTCCTGTACTACTTCAAGCGACTTCAATCTGACTTGTGCACATAGACTTAAATGGAAGTCGCCTCCAAATCGGACCCTCATCTATATTGATATGATTTGGATCTGACATTACAGGAAGATTATCCAGGCATTCCCTGAAGTTGCTTCTAAAGTCGTATCAAGTCTTGTTAAAGCAGTACTCAAGTCAAGATGCATCAAAGTCGCCAGCCAAAGTCGCGCCGTAAGTCACGTGACTTTCAGGTAGCAGTAATGTGAACCGAGCCTAAATGATGAATGACTCAATACAGAGATGCATTCATTTCTATCTTTTAGAATTCTACTTTAATGATGAATGACTCAATACAGAGGTGCATTTATTTGTATCTTTTAGAATTCGACTTTAGGCTCGGTTCACACTGCTGCCATTTGGGATCTGACTTGTGAGGCTCCAAGTTACATGCAGGGGAGGACTGGGCCAGGGGGCAGGGGGGCAATTGCCCCCTGGGCTGCTCTCATGCCCCATAAAAAGGCTGCACCGCTTCTGCCACAGACATGCCAAAAGGATTCCTGGTGAAGAGAAGTAAAAGATCTCTGCTGCTGACCTACTGGATGTGGGTTATAGACAAGGACAATGTGCAGCCCCTCCCCCCCCCCAGCATGGATGGTGTAAACTGTGTCTGAGCAGAGGCCAGTTCCATGCCACACTGGAGACTCTTCTGCCTCAGCCAGCCCCAACCGGGCTGTCCCAGATGCCCCCAACCACCCCCTGCTGGCCAGGTCGGAAACCCAGATTCTGATGGTAAGTAGAGAGTATCTGGAGCAGAGCTTCAGCTTGGAATTGGGGTTAGGAGGAGGATTGGAAGAGTGGGAGGAGGGCCAAGTCGCTGCACCATGGGCCTCTGGTTTGTACTTGCCCCCTGGGCCAAAAGTTGCCAGTCTGCCCCTGGTTGCATGACATGTGAAATCTCATGTTAGTCAACGAGAGCTGTCTTAATTAGCACTACTGAAGTCGCTCCGACTTTAGAAAAGGTTCCTGTACTACTTCAAGGCGACTTCTATCTGACTTGTGCACATAGACTTTAATGGAAGTCGTCTCCAAATCCTATCCTCATCTATATTGATATGATTTGGATCTGACATTACAGGAAGATTACCCAGGCATTCCCTGACGTCGCTTCTAAAATGGTATCAAGTATCGTTTAAGCAGGACTCAAGTCATATCAAAGTCGCCAGCCAAAGTCGCGCTGTAAGTCACGTGACTTTCAGGTAGCAGTAATGCGAACCGAGCCTAAATGATGAATGACTCAATACAGAGATGCATTTATTTGTATATTTTAGAATTCTACTTTAATGATGAATGACTCAATACAGAGATGCATTTATTTGTATCTTTTAGAATTCTTCTTTAATGATGAACGACTCTATACAGAGATGCATTCATTTGTACCTTTTATATCTGTCTTATTATAAAGAAAAAAAAGCACATCAAAAACAATAAGCGCAAAAGAAAAAATCGTTGCATCCATTTTAACATTAATAACCTCTAGCTTATTTTACAATTGTGTGGCTTCCTTTCCAGAACACATCTCTCAGATCTAAACAAAACCGCCAACTACAAGTATCATTATACATTACAGTGCTTATCTCCAAAACCAAAAACCATAGAAAAATAATTACATCTGTGATCTCCTGCACCATCCATGTTTAGATGCTTGTTTAAAATGTTCTTTTTCTGCCATCTGTGTGTGGGATTAAAGCAAATTTGCATCCGATTTTTCATCCGTTCCCTAACCATTGTGCCGCTTCCAAGTTTACTGAGGGGAAATGTGTTAACCGAGAGAATCAAAGAAAAGGCAATGTTTTAAGAGCTTTAAATCTGTGAAGTGTTTTTGTCTTTGAACATTTCCATGTGGCTAAAATCCCTCACTTACTTTTCACCAGCCTCCTATTGTTCTTCCTCAGCTTCGACGTGCAGGGGTAATCTTAAAGCAGCAAGAGGAAAATATTAGTCAACACCTCTCAAGCTGGGATCCATTAACTCTACTAAATGTACTGGACCATTCTTGGTTTTTCGATTGAAATCTTGCGTTTTGATGGCAATTTGTGCTTCAGATAAAGGACTTCTTGGAGACAAGGCTTCTAATATCCTATCCTGACTTCCATTTCCTGTAGCCTTCTCAAAGGCATCAATGGGTTGTCAGCACACACCAAAAACCTTTAAAATCCTATTTCCTGGTCCTTTATAGTAAACTACAAGTGTCTGTTTAGACGAACACACCCAAAATAAAGTAAGTTCAGTGAATGGACATCAGGAAATAAAATAAACTGGGAGAACTATGGAACTGGTTTTGCTCAACTCCTCGTGAAGTAGAGAGATTAGCAGAGTGATTTCGGTAAAATTGGTTTTGGCGCAATATTAAGGGTTATGTCCTTTGTAATGCAGTTTGCTTATGTATATATGTATAATAAAAAAAATACCCCTTTTAACTACTTTAACACTGCTCACTGTGCCTCTACTGCGGCACAGTGGCTCGTTATCGTCTGACGACGTAGACCTACGTCACCAGACATTCCCCTCTCTCGGCGGCGCGCCGGAGGCTCGCTCCCGCTGTATTCAGTCACAGCGGGAGTCGGGCCAGGGCAGGAGCGGGGGTGATTACCGCCGCTCTTCCCCAATCGTCGGGGATCGATTGTGGAGATCCGCCCGCTTGTGTAAACAGAGCGGGCGGATCTCCTAAGTGACAAACAGTGACAGATTGCAGGGTTCAGCATAGCTGAACAAGCGATCTGTGCCTGTGTCACACAGTCCCCTACCCCCACACACGTCAGTAAGCACCAGGCATACATTAACCCCTTGATCACCAATAAAAAATAACCCCTTCCCTGCCAGTGTCATTTTTACAGTAACAGTGCATATTTATAGCACTGATTACTGTAGTAATGTCACTGGTACCCCCAAAAGTGTCAAAAATGTCAGTCAAGGGTCCGATCTGTCCGCCGCAATGTCGCAGTCCCGCCATAAAATCGCAGATCGCCACTATTACTAGTTAAAAAAAAAACAATAAAAATGACATAAATTTCCCGTAGTTAGTAGCTGCGATAACTTTTGCACAAACCAATCAAAATACGCTTATTGCGATTTTTTTTACCAAAAATAAGTAGCAGAAAACAAATTGGCCTAAAATGTTAAAAAATTTTGATTTTTACATTTTTTTGGGGGGGAATTTCATATAAAAAAAATGTGAAAAATATTGTTATTTTTTCAAAATTGTCGCTCTTTTTTTGTTTATAGCGCAAAAAGTAAAAATCACACATGTGACCAAATACCACCAAAAGAAGGCTCTATTTGTGGGGGGAAAAAGGACATCAATTTAATTTGGGTACAGCATTGCACGACTGCGCAATTGTCCGTTAAAGTAACGCAGTGCCGAATCGCAAAATATGGCCTGGTCAGGAATGGGGTAAAATCTTCCGGTCTTAAAGCGGTTAAAAATATGCTCATTGAGAATTTTTTTGTCAAAGACATGTAGCTAAATACATTTTGGCCTAAATATATGACAAAAATTTAATATATTGGATATTTTTTAACTGTCAAAGAAGAAAAATATTGTTATTTTTTCAAAATTGTCGCATTTTTTTTATTAATATCGCAAAAAATGAAAAGTGCAGAGGTGATCAAATACCACCAAAAGAAAGCTCTGTTTGTAGGAAAAAAAGGACATAAATTTTGTTTGGGTACAGCGTTTTGTGACTGCGTAATTGTCAGTTAAAGTCGCACAGTGCCGAATCGCAAAAAGTGGCTCAGACGTAAAGCAGGAAAATCCTCCGGTGGTAAAGTGGTTAAGAAATCCAAAGTTGCTTTGCAAGAATTTGCTCCCTCCCCAAAACTGATCCACCACACGTGGCATGCCTTGACAAATTAGTATGTAATGTGCTTCAGCAAATTATGGCGATAATAGTAGCATGACTTGATACTGACAGGCATGCGGTGGATTGCAGGTATGTTCATTTTTACATGGTTCCATTGATCCAGCAACCTCTTCTGTTCACAATGCAACAACACAGCTGTTCGGCATGGGACCCAAAAGCTAGTGGAGATCATTGTAGTCCTACAAAGGTGAATTCCAGATATGGCAACTTTTACATAGTTAGATTGGCCCAGCTTTGAGCATTGTAAGTATGTATATACTGTACCATACCTGTAGGATGCCACTGGAAGCTGGAAATCTCTGTAGTAGGCACTGCCACTACAGTTAAGGTGCTAACTTGCAGGGCTGCTAGCTGCTTGGCATGGGACCCGAAAGCTAGTGAAGGCCATTGTAGTCCTACAAAGGGGAATTCCAGATATGGCAATTTTTACATAGTTAGATTGGTCCAGCCAGGAGCAATGTAGGTATGTACCGTATATACTGTACCATACTTGAAGGAAGCCGCTGGAAGCTGGAAATCTCTGTAGTAGGCACTGCCACCACAGTGATTGCCGCTAACTTGCAGGGCTGCTAGCTGCTTGGCTTGGGCCCGGAAGCTAGGGGAGATCCCTGGAGTAGTGATTTCCAGCTTCCATGGGGATCCCACAGGCACAGCACATACATACTTACTTTGCTACCAATGTACCTATGTAAAAATTGCTCATCTTGGAGCTCATTTTTATTTATTTTTTTATAAACTTTTTATTACATAAGTTTACAAACATAAGGTATTAAACATACTATTTCAAATAACCATAATTTCACAATAATTCCTCATACATGGAACTCATTTTTAATTATAGTAGAACGACTCTGTTCTCCACTAGCTTTCCGGGCCCATGCCAGACTGCTGTCCTGCTGCATTGTGAACACAGCAGGTGGATTGCTTGCCATGGGTGGCATTCAGGGAACACTTTGTATTTCCTCTATGAATGCAAAGCATGCTCTGATTGGGTGAGGTGGAGAGGCTGGAAGGTGACATTACACTCTCCACCCCATCTAATCAGAGCACACTTTGCATTTATTAAGAACATGGAAAGTGTTTTCTGAATGGCGCCCCACAAAGTGATCTCCACTTGCTCTTGGATCCCGTGCCAAGTGGCTGCCCTGCTGCTTAGTTAACACAGGAGATCACCTACTTGGCACAGGACCCAAGAGCTAGTGGAGATCACTGAACTAGCTGTGTCCACAGGGATCCCGCAGGTATGGCACATACATACTCACTTTGGTCCAAGATTGACCAATCTAACTATGTAAAATTTACCATACCTGGAATTCACCTCTAATTATAGTAGGACTACAGTGATCTCTACTAAGCAGCAGGGCAGCCACTTGGCACAGGCTCCAGAAGCTAGAGGAGATCACTGTGCTAGCAGTGCCTACTACAGTGATTTCCAGTTTCAATGGAGATCCCACAAGTATGGCATATATCAACTTATATTGGTCCAAGCTGGACCAATGTAACCAAGTAGAAACTTCCATACCTAAACTTCAGCCTAAAGGGTACAGTGGTGTTTAAATCAATCCTGAGGGTTACTGAAGCTCCCCCAATTCTACTGGACCTGTTCTTATGTCAAAAGCGTTCCCTCATTTATGGTGATTTGTGTTCACATACAGCGTAAAAAAAGAATAAAATTCAAAATTTCAAGTAAAACTACACAAGTTGCATTCAAATAAACAGCAAAAGGGGAAAAAAAAACATAAATACAAGCACTAAGTGCCGGTCCACATTAGCGCGACTTGTCAAGTCAAGTCCATTGACCGCTACAGGACCCGTTCTAATAGGAGCGACACAAGTCGCTCCGACTTAGAAAAAGGGTCCTGTACTACTTCGGGGCAACCCCAGAGCGACTTGCATAGACTTCCATTATGTGAAGTCCCTGCAAGTCACTCCGAATTCGTGGTGCATGGTAATGCACAAGTCGCCCCCGAAGTAGTAAGGAGTCGTGTGGCCTCAGTGTGAACCGGCTCTAAATCAAAACACAAATCTACCCTAAATTCTCCCTCAAAATAAAAAAAAAAAATTAGAAAAAAAGGAAAAAAGCAGATATTTGTTGAAAACTCTATTTTGCCAATATCACTCGGCACATCCTTAGTTAGGACTTTAACCTTTGTCCAAAGGTGTCTGGTCTGCTCACCATCAGCACTATCCCCGCTTGGCCATTCAGCTTTTGTCCCCATGATTTACACACAGACCCCAAACAGAGCCGTTGTCAGTGCAATGACAGATCAGTCAACAAAAAAAGTTTAGTGTAACAAAAGTTTATTTGTATTTTTTTTGTGTTCCTATATGTTGTACAATGTGAACGAGCGTGGTAATGCTTAAGTAAACCAGGTGAAAAGCTCAGGTTGTTGATCCTGTGCATCTTTAAACAAGCAGACAAGCAACGCCAAATTAAATAGCTTTCAGGATGTGTATTTAAACTTTTGAAGAAGGAACATAAACTTCTAAGGAGTAACCTCTTATACACTGGAGCAAAGAGAAAAGTTCAGGGAAAAATGGACATGACCAGATTCAGATAGAGCAGGGTAAGAGTCATGGGAGCCATGGGGCATTCTCCCCTAGGCCAGTACTAATAAGGTATGGTGGGCTGGTGGTCCTGAGCGAATATACAATATATTGTCAAAAGTGTTGGGACGCCTGCCTTTACACGTACATGAACTTTAATAGCATCCCAGTCTTTGTCCATAGGGTTCAATATTGATTTGGTTCACCCTTTGCAACTATAACAGCTTCACTTCTTCTGGGAAGACAGTGCACAAGGTTTCGGAGTGTGCCTATGGGAATGTTTGACCATTCTTCCAGAAGCGCATTTGTGAGTTCAGGCACTGATGTTGGACGAAAAGGTCTGGCTCGCAGTCTCCGCTCAATTTTTTCCCAAAGGTTTTTTAACGGATTGAGGTCAGAACCCTGTGCAGGCCAGTCAAGTTCCTCCACCCCAAACTCGCTCACTCATCCATGTCCTTATGGACCTTTTTCGTGCACTGGTGCGCAGTCATGTTGAAACAGGAAGGGGCCATCCCCAAACTTTTCTCACAAAGTTGGGAGCATGAAATTGCCCAAAATGTCTAAGTATGCTGACGCCTTAAGAGTTCCCTTCACTGGAACTTAGGGGCCAACCCCTGGAAAAACAACCCCACACCATAATCCCCCTCCACCAAATGATTTGGACCACTGCACCAAGCAATGTCCATAAAGACATGGATGAGCGGGTTTGGGGTGGAGGAACTTGACTGACCTGCACAGAGTCCTGACCTCAACCCGATAGAACACCGTTGGGATGAATTAGAGTGGAGACTGCGAGCCAGGCCTTCTCATCCAACACCAGTGCCTGATCTCACAAATGTGCTTTTGGAAGAATGGACAAACTTTCCCATAGACACACTCCTAAACCTTGTGGACAGCCTTCCCAGAAGAGTTGAAGCTGGTATAGCTGCAAAGGGTGGGCAAACTCAATATTGAACCCCACAGACTAAGACTGGGATGTCATTAAAGTTCATGTGCTTGTAAAGGCAGGCATCCCAATACAGTGTATTTCACCATTTGGACATTAACCAGAGAAGGACCTGCAGTCAGTGACAGACACCGGACATATGCAACCTGCTACTCCTCTTTATTATATGCATACAACACTAATAGCGCCCTAATGAGTCCAGACACAGCAATCATAGCCCTTGATTGGGGGGGGGGGTTGTCTAAATTACTAATGCTTCCCAACCAGGGTGCTGCTGAGGCACAAGACCCAGTTTGTACTAGATCAGAAAGGGATGAGAAGACACTCAGATGGGGGGATTCTGTCCTGGGGGGTCCTCAGATGTGATGAGGCTTTCATGTATAGGGGGGATTCTGATGTGTTTTAGAGCCTCTGATTCTTTGATGGGTGAAATCTGATGATGAGAGAGAGGCTTCTGTGGTCATTGGTGGCCTCTGATGTGAAGGAGGAACCCGTGATGTAAAGGAGGGCTCTGATGTGATTGGGGGCCTCTGACGGAATTGGGGGACCTCTGAATTTAAGGGAGCCTCAAACATGATGGGGGACCTCTGATGTGATGTGGGGACATCTGATGTGATGGGGGACCTTTAACCACTTCTGGACCGGAAGATTTTCCCCCTTAATGACCAGGCCATATTTTGCCATTCGTCACTACGTGACTTTAACGGACAATTGCGCGGTCGTGCGATGCTGTACCCAAATAAAATTTATGTCCTTTTTCCCCACAAATAGAGCTTTATTTTGGTGGTATTTGATCACCTGTGCGATTTTTATTTTTTGCTCTATAAACAAAAAAAGAGAGACAAAAAAAAAAAACAATATTTTTCACATTCTGCTTTATGATATTCCCAAAAAAAATGTCAAAATCTAAATTTTTTTACATTTTAGGCCAATTTGTTTTCTGCTACATATTTTTGGTAAAAAAAAAAAAATTGCAAAAAGCGTATTTTGATTAGTTTGCGCAAAAGTTATTGCATCTACTAACTACGGGAAAGATTTATGTCATTTTTATTGTTTTTTTTTTTACTTTTAATGGCG
The DNA here is from genome assembly GCF_965119305.1 of Pelophylax lessonae. NCBI lineage: Eukaryota > Metazoa > Chordata > Amphibia > Anura > Ranidae > Pelophylax > Pelophylax lessonae. The sequence continues at coordinate 265,084,939 of NC_138775.1, read as the reverse complement.
GCGATCTGCGATTTCTTGCGAGACTGCGACATTGCAGTGGACAGATCAGACCCCTAACTAACAATAACTTGACACTTTTGGGGGTACCAGTGACAGTACAGTAATCAGTGCTAAAAATATGCACTGTTACTGTAATAATGCTATTGGCAAGGCAGGGGTTAATACTATTGGCGATCAAGGGGTTAAATGTAAGCCTAGGGGAGTGATTCTAACTGTAAGGGGGTTGGACTTGTGAAATGATCACAGAGACATGCGATCCTATATAGCAGGATCACATGGTCTCTGTGATCATTGCAGGGAGAGATCACCACCGCCTAAAACCCGCACTGGCTTCCCCGCTGATGATCGGGGACGGGAGCGTGCCGCCGGCGGTGCGAGCTCGCCCCCTTGCTCCTCCCAGGAGAGATGACGCCTATTAACGTGATTTTGCCTGCAGCTGCCACACTGCTGATGTAAATAGACAGTGCGCCGACGGGAAGTGGTTAATGTAAAGGGGGACCTCTGATGTGAAGGGGAGCTTCTGATGTCACAATGGGACCTCTGATGTGAACGGAGACTTTGATGTGATGGGGGGTCCCTGATGTGAAGGGAGACCTCAAATGTTACGGGGGGACTTTGATGTGATGGGGGTTCTCTGATGAGAAGTTAAAATGGATGTAAACCCTCACATATACCCAGTGAAGTGAACAGCTTCAGATGTTACACAGAGATGAAGCAAATCTCCCTACATAAGTTTTACTTGTATATCTGCTGTCTTCAGCTTTATATATTCTGTAGAATGTGCACATCATGTTAGAGATTTTCTCTCCCTGTTCAGCACTGGGAGTGTTGTTTTGGTATACACTGTGTGACAGCTGATTGGAGGAAAGGCACCCCCCCCCCCACTCCACATAGGCAGTGGAAGGAAGGAATGTGCTGTGAATAGACCAGCTCTCTGCTAATTTATTTATAGCACCCACCCACAACACAAATTTCAGGCTGGTTTTATCTCAGTTGATGGGGAACTTGTCAGGAGTTATCATGCTAATAACAGAAGAACGGAGCAGGAGAAAGCTATGGGACTTAGGGCTTTGGAGAGAGATAAGAAAACACTGCAGATATACGTGCCCAGGTCAAATTTCATGAATCATGTTTACATCCACTTTAATTTAATCAAAGTTGTGCGTGCTTAGTCCCAGGCTCAGGTTTCCCATTGATAAGAAGTAATATTTATGTCTTGTACATTTTAGACTGGGGTGCCTCTAGATTTTGCATAAATTTAAAGGGTGCGGCAACTGCTAAATAGTTGAGATACCCCGGTCTAAACCCTCAAAACACTTGACTTTAAAAAACACATAAGACTATATAACGTAAGTTGCAGGAGCATTTCTACACAGACAGACACTGTTGGAGACTGTAGGGCCCTGCGGGGGCATAGTAATGAATGGCTGTATACTGGTTTATGCTACTTCCTGCAAAAACCCACGCATGTGTACAGGTGTACAACCCTGGACACAGGAAAAAAAGACCTGGGAAGGGAGGGGGGACAAAAATATAAATGCTGCTGGGCTGTGGCCTCTCTCCTTGCAGGCTTTCAGCCAGCTGCAAATCCTTTAACCTCCCACAGTGCCTTCTAGCTTCCATAATGCCCCCTCAACTGCCCATATTGGCCCGCACTGCCCTTAGCCGCTCACAGTGCCCCCAACTCCCAGAGAGCCCTCAGCACCCACATTGCCCCCCAACCTTACAAAATGTCAGTGTCCTGCATTGTCCTCTAGCTTGTGGCAGAGCCTCCAGTTCTAACAACCCCCACCCCCCCCCACCCCCCAAATGTTGCCCAGAGACTGACACAGTTATACATAACATTTAGAGTTTACTATACCCCTCACCGACTACACTCCATGGGACTTCCGGTAGACCCCACATGCATGCGAAGCCAGAGAGACCATGGCGACCTTATCCACTTGCTTTGGTGATGCCCGAAGCTGCATCCCTACTGGACGGGTGTGGTGCAGCTTCTTAATAATGTGTTTCAGGTATCCTTGAAGGTTGCTCCATTGGAATGTTTGCTTGGCATACTGGGTGAATATGATTGGGATAAATATGGCAAGGAAGCAATTCATAGAGCTCTATTTCAAGCTAGGAGATTGATCATGGTACATTGGAAATTAGAGAACCCCTCCGACATTGACAAACTGGATTGCTGCAATGGGTGGTGTTCTGAGAATGGAGAGGGTTATTTACCAACACAGGGGAAATATGTCTAAATTTGAGAAATTGTGGGCACCATGGCTGGATACCCCGGGGCTTGCCCCGATGGATCTAGTGATGGATAGGTTATTGGGTTAAACCTATTGGTTTGGATGGGTGGAATTCCGGGGGATTGTGATGTTCTTCATACGTTGCTGAGTTGGGATGATGTGATGTTGCCTATGTGAATACATGTTTGTGATGCTGTTTAACACTGGTGCTGGATTGATGTTACTTGTTAATGTTGTTCTTACTGATTCAATAAAGTTCTTGTTTGGATAAAAAAAAAAAAAACACCTCCCCCCCAAGGCTGCAGCCCCAGCAGGGCCCTACAGTCTCCCACAGTGTCCCTGAAAAGCCCTCAACCTCTTGGAGAGCCCCTACCCCTAAAGTTTCCTCAACTCCCTGCAGAAACCTCACACCCCCTCCCCTCTTCCCAGTGACACCCAGCTCCATTCAGAGAAGCTCTTCCAGTATTTCAATACAAATGCAGAGTTGTATAAAGTACTCGAAACCCATACTTGAGTAAAAGTACAAGTGCTCGATCAAAAAGTGACTTGAGTAGAAGTACTAAAGTATTCAACATTTTTTGTACTTAGGTATTGCAAGTAGTTTTTTTTAAAAATGTTGCTACTCAAGTACTGAAAGTAAAAGTACCAGTAGTTTTGAAAAAAAATTGCTACTCAAGTACTGAAAGTAAAAGTACAAGTAGTTCTGAAAAAAAATTGCTACTCAAGTACTGAAAGTAAAAGTACAAGTACTGTGTTATGTAGTTATTAAAGAAAGAAGTCAAAAGTTTGAACATCATATTGTTTTTTATTATTTCAAATGCAGCTTTTATTTATACATACAGTAGCTTTTATTTTCGTATGCGCTGATAATACACATGTTTTGAGCTTCATGAAACCTGCCATCTACTGTTCTGGCAGTGGTAGTTTTTATAATTGTAACGAGTAACTATGCAGCACAAAAAAAAAATATCGGCGTAGAAGTATTGAAATCATTGAAAAAATGTAGTGAAGTAAAAATGGAAGTAGGAGAAAAAAATTCTACTCTAGGAAAGTACAGATACCGCCTTTTGGTACTTAAGTACAGTAGTGAAGTAGTTCTACTTAGTTGCTATACATCTCTGTACAAATGTCAATGCATATTAGCAGAGATGTATAGTAACGAAGTAGAACTACTTAAGTACTGTACTTAAGTACCGAAATGCGGTATCTGTACTTTCCTAGAGTAGAATTTTTTTCTCCTACTTCTACTTTACTACATTTTTTCGATGATTTCGATACTTCTACTCAAGTATTTTTTTTTTGTGCTGCATAGTTACTCGTTACTTTTAAAAAAATTACCACTGCCAGAACAGTAGATGGCAGGTTGCATAAAGCTCAAAAAAATGTGTATAATGTCATTTGTAAATCAGCGCATACGAAAATAAAGGCTGTGTATAATAAAAGCTGTTATACCAAATCTTTCCAATAAAAAGAAAATATGAAACAAACAAATAATTGGTGCTACAGCCCTTAAAGTGCATCAAGAAACTACTAACAAACACAGGTTAATCATTTGAATAAATTATTTGAAATAATAAAAAACAATATGATGTTCAAACTTTTGACTTCTTTCTTTAATAACTACATAACACAGTACTTGTACTTCTACTTTCAGTACTTGAGTAGAAATTTTTTTTCAAAACTACTGGTACTTTTTACTTTTAGTACTTAAGTAGCAAATTTTTTGAAAAAACTACTTGCAATACTTAAGTAAAAAAAATGTTGAATACTTTAGTACTTCTACTTAAGTAACTTTTTCTGCGAGCACTTCCACTTCTACTCAAGTCACTTTTTGATCGAGTACTTGTACTTTTACTCAAGTAGAAATTTTGAGTACTTTATACAAGTCTGCATATTAGTATTATCACACTTTTATTGTTTGAGCATAAGTTTTTTTTGTTGGAGCATGGAAGGTTTTAGAAGAATTTACCGGGCCCTGGTCTCAAAAGGTTGAGAACCACTGGCATAGAGGAGCACAGAGACCCGGCGATGGTATCACTGGCTCTAAAATTAAGTATGTAATAAGAAGGGAGAGGTAAAATTGAAGAAGATGGAACTTCAAGAACTTTATAGAAGCAGATTAGTCCAGTATATGCAACTTTTTTTATGTTTGCTTTCCATAAGTTTTTGTTCTGCCTTAAAGGCTTTCAGAAGATGGTCCACACATTCCATAGACGGGGTGGGTAAGGAAAACCTGGAGCAGCTGTTCCCTTGTGTGGTCACGTGTAGACACCTTCCAGGAGTGAAGATAACACTAACAATAGGACAGGCTGTCAGGACTGGGTGTCAGTCTTAGAGGAATGTGACAGAAAGCTAGTGACCCACACCATGTTGTCTTTGGCTGGTATGGAGGGGGGGCTGTCAGGGATAATGGAAAGGAGCGAGCGGTGCAGACTGTAGGATGCAGCTTGATGTAGACCTACAGCAGCACCAACCTGGGAGAGGTACACGGGGCGGGTCATGTGTTGACATTAGGACATGTGGGTCCCTTAATGCATTGAGCTACATGTTTGACGTTAAAAGTTTTCAAAACAGTTGTAATAGAAGTCCATCTATCCACATTTTTAAAACTGTATTTTATTTGTTCACACTAAGGGTGAACGAAGACGGGAGTATTCATTTTCCCAAAATGATGGTAATTCTTCAATAATGGGGAAGGTGAAAATAAAGCTGAATTCTAGCCAGATATACAAAACACAAGTTAATGCAGCTCTGTACTTATGTATCGTTAAATGTAGTTGTTTTAGGCTCCATTCACACTTGTGTGACTCCAAAGTCGCACGACTTTGGAGTACAACTTTACGCAACTTTGGATGGGTACGACTTGGATGCAACTTTGGCTTTGGCCACTGATAATGAACAACTGTTGCATGTAAGACATTTAGGTGCGACTTTCAGGTGACTTTTGAGGATTAACCACTTAAGCCCCGGAGGATTTTCCTGCTCAAAGACCAGGGCCTATTTTGCGATTCGGCACTGCGTGACTTTAATGGACAATTGCGCGGTCCTGCGACGCTGTACCCAAATGAAATTGACGTCCTTTTTTCACCACTTTTCCCCCAAATCAACATGCTGATGACATTTTTACATAAAAACTTTTGTTTTCATGATATAACCTTATTTTAGTTTTGATGTTAAAGCCGCACTCTCGTGGTACTAATTATACAACAATTAACCACTTCTGGACCGGAAGATTTTCCCCCTTAATGACCAGGCCAATTTTTGCGATTCGGCACTGCGTGATTTTAACGGACAATTGCACGGTCCTGCGACGCTGTACCCAAATGAAATTGACGTCCTTTTTTTTACCACAAACAGGGCTTTCTTTTGGTGGTATTTGATCACCTGTGCAATTTTTATTTTTTGCGCTATGAACAAAAAAAGAGCGCGTCAATTTTGAAAAAATAACAATATTTTTCAAATTTTTTTATATGAAATTCCCCCCAAAAAATGTAAAAATCAAAATGTTTTAACATTTTAGGCCAATTTGTTTTCGGCTACATATTTTTGGTAAAAAAAATTGCAATAAGCGTATTTTGATTGGTTTGCGCAAAGGTTATTGCGTTTACTAACTAAGGGTAAGATTTATGTCATTTTTATTTTTTATTTTTTTTAACTAGTAATGGCGGCGATCTGGGATTGTTTTTGTGGGGCTGCGACATTGTGGCGGACAGATCGGACCCCTGACTAACATTTTTGACACTTTTGGGGGTACCAGTTACATTACTACAGTAATCAGTGCTATACCTATGCACTGTTACTGTAAAAATGACACTGGCAGGGAAGGGGTTAACTTTATTAGTGATCAAGGGGTTAAGTGTGTCCCTAGGGGCGTGATTTTAACTGTAAAGGGGCGTGGCTTTTGATGTAACCACAGAGACATACGATCCTACATAGCAGGATCGTATGATCTCTGCAGTTACACCAGGGAGAATGACAGGCGGCTTTGTTTACATCAGCCGCCTGCCTTTCTCCCTCTCCAGCGGGAGATCGCGAGTGGCCGGCGGACATCGAAGCCGCCGGTCACACACGCGAGGATGCAGGGGAATGAGCGGGGGGTGGGAGCGCGCCTCCGGCGGCGCGCGCTCGCCCCCTGCAGGCTCCTGGGCGAGCGACGTAGTACTTTACCTAGGAGGGGCTGACTGACGCAGTAAATATACTGTGGGCGGTCGGCAAGTGGTTAACATTAAAGTCTCTGGCTCATAAGTCACATGAAGCATGGATCGAAGCAGTGCATGAACTACTTTGAATTCGCTGCAACTTTTGGTCGCATAGATATGAACAAACTCATTGGCTGCAGGCAGGCATCACTCCGGTACAGCATTTTCCGGAAATATCGGCAATATCGGTAACCTCCGGGACCGATTCCGATATATCGGGGAAAGTGCATATTGGCCCTCGATATATCGGCATTGCCGATAATCGGTTGATCCCTAGTTTAAGTAGTGGATGTGTATGGATTAGATTATTTTTTAAGGGTAATGTTTAGTATCACTTTTCACCAAATAGAGAACTTTTCCCTCTTCTATGACTGGAGTGCTCCTTTAGGCAGACTATTCCCTCTAATCTCCTGAGTCAGATCTAATGAATATGGTCCCAGGGTAAGGGAAAGTTGATCTTGCCATGCAAATGTTGGAGTGTTCTGGAAGAAGAATGGCCTTTCCACAGGTCGCTTCACTTCGGCCGGATGACCAGTCCCTGGGCAGCTGGGACTCTCCTTCTTCCTTCCTTTGTTGCGGATGATTGATGGCTTCTCAGCTTGTAATTACTTTTATCCATTACCAGGTGAAACCCTCCAGAAGGCTGCCAAGTGGCGTGTCTTTTAGAAGAAGAATCCAAGTTATTCACAAAGTCAGCTCACCGCAACAACCCACAGCAAGTCATCGTCTTGGCCAATTGGCTGCCTGGTCAATGATAAAACATGAGTTAGAAACATAGAAGAGGGACAACAGAAAAAAAACAAAAATGGACCATCAAGTCAGCCCAGTTTTTGGTTTTTTATTATTTTATTTAACTTTTTTTTTTTTTTAGTATAGATCTTTCAATGCAAGATGCAAAATTCGATAATATAGGCGAAAAGCTGAAATTTAAAGCAGTATTAAACCCAAAACCAAAAATGTAATAAATTGCAGCCAGCGCTGGGACAAGGTCATCTAGAGCCCAGGGCGAACATGCCGAACTGAAACCCGGGACAAGGTCATCTAGAGTCCAGGATGAACATGCCAAACTGAAACCCGGGACAAGGTCATCTAGAGTCCAGGGCGAACATGCCGAACTGAAACCCGGGACAAGGTCATCTAGAGTCCAGGATGAACATGCCAAACTGAAACCCGGGACAAGGTCATCTAGAGTCCAGGATGAACATGCCGAACTGAAACCCGGGACAAGGTCATCTAGAGTCCAGGATGAACATGCCGAACTGAAACCCGGGACAAGGTCATCTAGAGTCCAGGGCGAACATGCCGAACTGCAACCCCCCCCCCCCCCCTAAGATGTATGAGCATTATGTGTCAGCAAAAATCCCCCCCACAAAAACACAGCACTAATCTGCATGTTTACCCCAAAGCATAAATGCCCGCTCTTCCAAGTAAAAATCCACCCCCCTGCTGAAATCCTTCCTCTCAGCATAAATCTTTGCCACCCATGCCCCAAATCCCAACCAGTTTAAATGACCCTCAAAAAAAAAATTCTTCCTTTCTAGCACAAATCCACTACCCCTAAAACTTTCCCCTCTAGTACACGTCCCCCCACACTTCAAATATCCCCCTTTCAGCACAATCTCCCTCCACCCATCCCCCATCCCTACACACATCCCCTAAACCACCGCTCTTAGAACCTCCCCCCCAATAGAACAATACTTACCCCCTGACACCCCCCCCCCCAAATTCCCCCAAGACGAATTCCCCCCCCCCCATCTCCTTGTGGGGGAGGGGCACGCCTCACATGATACCACAGTACCCAGGGCAGCCTTCCCCTCCTGTCCACCCCTTGTCCTAGTCCTGATTGCAGCTTACCAATCATTAGACACGATGGCTGCATTTGTTTTTTCTTGGCTTTTTCACCTGGTGATCCAGCCAGTAACATACCTCCGGTATCAGTGAGACACAACTCTGGAGGAATGAGCAGAGGAGGCACAGAAGCACTGAGCACTAATTTGCATGCTTACCCCAATGCATAAATGCCCCCTCTTCCGAGCAAAAATCCATCCCCCTGCTGAAATCCTTCCTCTCAGCATAAATCTTTGCCACCCATGCCCCAAATCACTCCCAGTTTAAATGCCCCCCTTAAAAAAAAAAATTCTCCCTTTCTAGCATAAATCCACTACCCCTAAAACTTTCCCCTCTAGTACACGTCCCCCCCCCCCCCCACTTCAAATCTCCCCCTCTCAGCACAATCTCCCTCCACCCATCCCCCATCCCTACACACATCCCCTAAACCACCTCTCTTAGAACCTCCCCCCCCCCCCACTAGAACAATTCTTACCCCCTGCCACCCCCCAAATTCCCCCAAGACAAATTCCCTCCCCCCCCCCCCCATCTCCTTTTGAGGGGGATGGGCCACACCTCACATGATACCACAGTACCCAGGGCAGCCTTCCCCTCCTGTCCACCCCTTGTCCTAGTCCTGATTGCAGCTTACCAATCATTAGACATGATGGCTGCATTTGTTTTTCTTTTCTTGGCTTTTTCACCTGGTGATTCAGCCAGTAACAAACCTCCTGTATAAGTGAGACACAACTCTGGAGGAATGAGCAGAGGAGACACAGAAAACAGTAGCATCGTCAGTCGGAGGGTGGGGAGGGGGGGGGGCGTCTAGTGTTAAATGCATTAGCAGATACAGATTTAGATGAAGCCAAACTCCAACTTTACAATCAGCTATAGCAATACATTTTTTCCTTTTGTGATAAAGGTGTTGCATGAATAATTAAAAGTGGTTCATTTTAATCACTCCTGCCAGTGATAAGTGGTTTGTCTCATCCATCTAAACTGATACATTCTGCTGGAGAGTTTGTACTGTGAAAACTAGCAGACCTGTTGGTTGGATTACCAGATGAACATAGAAGAGTCTATTAAATTAATGCAACCGTCACATCTATTGGTAAACTGTAATATAATAAATGTTTGCTTTTGGGTTTAATACCGCTTTACCCTGGATAAGTTTCCTTCAACTGTTCCCACTTTTCCCCCGAATCAACATGCTGATGACATTTTTACATAAAAACTTTTGTTTTCATGATATAACCTTATTTTAGTTTTGATGTTAAAGCCGCACTCTCGCGGTACTAATTATACAACAATTAACCACTTCTGGACCGGAAGATTTTCCCCCTTAAAGCGGAGTTCCAGCCATTCACTCACCTGTCCAACGGTCCAGCGATGCGGCTGCCCGAAGCCTCGATCCTCTCCCTCGGCGCCGGCATCACTGCTGTGGGCACCCGGCTGTGATAGTTTGCGGCTTCACAGCCGGGTACCCACTGCGCATGCGCGAGTTGCGCTGCGCGCCATGATTGGCCCGCAATCTTCTGGGACCTTTGACATGTCCCAGAAGATTGCAGGGAGGGTGGGGAAGAGGAGAACTTCCGTTCAGGGCGCCGCGGCGCTCCGAGCGGAAGTGGGAGCGGGTACCTGTCAAAACTAGGTACCCGCTCCCCCCCCCCAAAAAAAATGACATGCCAAATGTGGCATGTCAGGGGGTCAGGACTCCCTAAAGCGGAAGTTCCACTTTTGGGTGGAACTCCGCTTTAATGACCAGGCCATTTTTTTTGCGATTCGGCACTGTGTTACTTTAACGGACCATTGCGCGGTCATGCGACGCTGTACCCAAATAAAATTGATGTCCTTTTTTCCCACAAATAGGGCTTTCTTTTGGTGGTATTTGATCACCTGTGCGATTTTTATTTTTTGCGCTATAAACAAAAAAAAGAGCGACAATTCTGAAAAAAATATTTTTCACTTTCTGCTATATAACATTCCAAAAAAAAAAAAAATAAATAAATTGTTTTAACATTTTAGGCCAATTTGTTTTCTGCTACATATTTTTGGTAAAAAAAAAAAAAAAAAATCACAATAAGCGTATTAACAAAGTTATCGCATCTACAAACTACGGGAAAGATTTATGTCATTTTTATTTTTTGTTTATTTTTAATTTTTTACTAGTAATGGCGGTGATCTGTGATTTTTAGCGGGACTGTAACATTGCAGCGGACAGATCGGACATCTAACTGACATTTTTGACACTTTTGGGGGACCAGTGACGTTACTACAGTAATCAGAGCTAAAAATATGCACTGTTACTGTAATAATGACACTGGCAGGAACGGGGTTAACACTGTGGGTGATCAAGGGGTTATATGTGAGCCTAGGGGAGTGATTCTAACTGTATGGGGGTGTGGCTTGTGAAATGACCATAGAGACATGTGATCCTATATAGAAGGATCACAGGAGCTCTGTGATCATCCCAGGGAGAAGAACGGTCAGCTGTGTTTACAACAGCCAACCGGGTGTCAGGCGACAATTGGAGCTGCCTGCCCCGTGCATTGGAGTCCCAGCTGCCGAGTGGGGGCGGGAGCATGCCGCGGGTGGCGTGCACTCGCCCCCTAGCTGCAGGCACGCGACCGACGTAAGTCTACGCCGGTTTGTGCGGGAGAGCTGCACTGCCGCAGTAAATAGGCGGCGGGCAGTCGGGAAGAGGTTAACCACTTCCTGACCGCTCACTGAGCTGGTACTGTGGAAAAGTGGCTCGTTATCGCCCAGCGACGTAGACCTACGTCACTGGACAACGCCCCCTTCCAGCGACCCGCGTTCTTTTTTTTTGTTTATAGCTAAATAATTAAAAATCGCACAGGTGATAAAATACCACCAAAAGAAAGATCTATTTGTGGGAAAAAAAGGACATACATTTAATTTGGGTACAGCGTTGCATGACCGCGCAATTGTCCGTTAAAGTAACGCAGTGCCAAATCGCAAAATATAGCCTGGTCAGGAATGGGGTAAAATCTTCCGGTCTTAAAGCGGTTAAAAATACGCTCATTGAGAATTTTTTTGTCAAAGACATGTAGCTAAATACATTTTAGCCTAAATATATGACAAAAATTGAATATATTGGATATTTTTTAACTGTCAAAGTAGAAAATGTCAATTTTTTCGCAAAATTTTCGCTCTTTTTTTATTAATATCGCAAAAAATTAAAAAATCGCAGAGGTGATCAAATACCACCAAAGGGAAGCTCTGTTTGTGGGGAAAAAAAGGACGTACATTTTGTTTGCGTACAGCGTTGCATGACCGTGCAATTGTCAGTTAAAGTTGCCCAGTGCCAAGTTGCAAAAAGTGGCCTGGATGTAAAGCAGGAAAATCCTCCGGTGGTAAAGTGGTTAAACATACAAAAAAACTAAATTTTTTGAAAATTTGTGCAACTAAGTCCCGGTTCACACTGAGGCAACTTGTCAGGTGACTTAGCCGCCTGACAAGTCGCGCTCCATTCAGTGCAATGGAACCGTTCTATTCGGAGCAACTCAAGTCACTCCAACTTTGAAAAAGGTTCCTGCACTACTTTGGGGGCGACTTGCATTGACTTCTATTAGAGAAGTCGTATGCAAGCCACGCTAAAGTCGCGCTGCACAGGGCGGCTTCAAAGTCGGGCGACTTTGAAGCCGCCCCAGTGTGAACCGAGCCTAATGATCTGTGAAAAAAAATTTAAATAGTTCAAAAGTGACTACAAAATTCAAAGTAGTATGAAAAAAGACAAAAACTTTTCCTCTTGTAAAGTGTCAGTGCTCAGAAGTACCTGCGTGATACTTTTCTTCTATATGCAATAAAGTGCTTTCCAGCGCCAACACTCCACTCACAAACAAATGGAATGGAATGAATACGAATGCATCCGAAGTTACGAATTACCCAAAGTAATGAATGCCGCATCTAAACAAATGGAAAGGAAGAAATAAGAAAGAATGCCGCATCTAAACGATTGGAACGGAACAAAAACGAATACGAAAGTTACGAATTATCCAAAGTAATGAATGTCGCATCTATATGAATGGAACGGAACATAAACAAATGCATCTGAAGTTATTATCCAAAGTAACGAATGCTGATCATAACAAATGATCCAATAAACGAAAAACTAATACAAATTTTTCTGCAGTGCACAGGTCTACAAAGGACCCCCAAAAAGAAAATACCATCCCAGCAACAACAGAGACCCCCATCAGCAACAACAGATCTCCCAGCAGCCAGCAACAATAGACCTTTCCCTCAACAGTAGATCCTTCCTAACAACATTTGACCCCCCACCACCTATAAACCCCCACACAAAAATAGATCCTGATCAGCGACAATAGATCCACCAGCAGCCAGCATCAATGGACCCTCCAGCACACCTTGCCATTACATACATTAATTGCTAGATGTGCAAATAATTATTATAGCGTGGCAGCTCTCTATTGCAGTGCTGTATTTTGGCCTAGGCCGACAAGGCCCAGGCCTAGGGCAGCACTTTGCAGGGGGGCAGCAAAAAAGCTGCCCCCCTCCACCTGAGACTCTATTGGCCACTAATTGCAAGAGCCGCCTCTCTCACCCCCCCTCTCTCTCTCACCCCTCACACCAGTGGCGGCTGGTGCTCAAAATTTTTGGGGGGGCGCAAAAAGAAAAATGTAATAGGTATTGCTTCGCGTCAAAAAACGCAGTAAAAAATTGCGTGACTTTGAAGTCATGGTACAGGCATGGCATACGTGATGGTACAGGCATGGCACAGGTGATGGTACAGGCATGGCACAGGTGATGGTACAGGCATGGCACAGGTGATGGTACAGGCATGTCACAGGTCATGGTACAGGAGATGGTATATGCCCCCTTTCAATGCAGTGACCAGCGTACATGCCCCCTTTCAATGCAGAGACCAGTGTACATGCCCCCTTCAATACAGAGTTCAGGGTGCGTGCCCCCTTCAATGCAATGAACATTGTGCTGTGCCCCCTTCAATGCAATAAACACTGTGCTATGCCCCCTTCAATGCAATAAACACTGTGCTATGCCCCCTTCAATGCAATAAACACTGTGCTGTGCCCCCACAATGCAGAGTTCAGCGTGCATGCCCCCTTCAATGCAACTGTGCTGTGCCCCCTTCAATGCAATGAACAATGTGCTGTGCCCCCTTCAATGCAATAAACACTGTGCTGTGCCCCCTTCAATGCAATAAACACTGTGCTATGCCCCCTTCAATGCAATGAACACTGTGCTGTGCCCCCTTCAATGCAATAAACACTGCGCTGTGCCCCCTTCAATGCAATAAACACTGTGCCCCCTTCAATGCAATGAACTCTGTGCTGTGCCCCAACAATGCAGAGTTCAGCGTGCATGCCCCCTTCAATGCAACACTGTGCTGTGCCCCCTTCAATGCAATAAACACTGTGCTGTGCCCCCACAATGCAATGAACACTGTGCTGTGCCCCCTTCAATGCAATAAACACTGTGCTGTGCCCCCTTCAATGCAATAAACACTGTGCTGTGCCCCCTTCAATGCAATAAACACTGTGCTGTGCCCCCTTCAATGCAATGAACTCTGTGCTGTGCCCCAACAATGCAGAGTTCAGCGTGCATGCCCCCTTCATTGCAACTGTTCCGTGCCCCCATCAATGCAGAGTTCAGCGTGCGAGCCCCTTTCAATGCAGAGCGCCACAGCATTGTCCCCAATCACTGCAGAGCGCCACAGCATTGTCCCCAATGATTGCAGAGCGCCACAGCATTGTCCCCCAATGATTGCAGAGCGCCAGCATTGTCCCCCAATGATTGCAGAGCGCCACAGCTTTGTCCCCCAATGATTGCAGAGCGCCACAGCATTGTCCCCCAATGATTGCAGAGTGCCACAGAATTGTACCCCAATGATTGCAGAGCACCACAGCATTGTCCCCCAATGATTGCAGAGCGCCAGCATTGTCCCCCAATGATTGCAGAGCGCCACAGCTTTGTCCCCCAATGATTGCAGAGTGCCACAGCATTGTCCCCCAATGATTGCAGAGCACCACAGCATTGTCCCCTAATGATTGCAGAGCGCCACAGCATTGTCCCCCAATGATTGCAGAGTGCCACAGCATTGTCCCCCAATGATTGCAGAGTGCGCCACAGCATTGTCCCCCAATGATTGCAGAGCGCCACAGCATTGTCCCCCAATGATTGCAGAGTGCCACAGCATTGTCCCCCAATGATTGCAGAGTGCCACAGCATTGTACCCCAATGATTGCAGAGTGCCACAGCATTGTCCCCCAATGATTGCAGAGAGCCACAGCATTGTACCCCAATGATTGCAGAGAGCCACAGCTTTGTCCCCCAATGATTGCAGAGCGCCACAGCATTGTACCCCAATGATTGCAGAGTGCCAGCATTGTCCCCCAATGATTGCAGAGTGCCACAGAATTGTACCCCAATGATTGCAGAGCGCCACAGCATTGTCCCCCAATGATTGCAGAGTGCCACAGCATTTGTCCCCCAATGATTGCAGAGTGCCACAGAATTGTACCCCAATGATTGCAGAGTGCCAGCATTGTCCCCCAATGATTGCAGAGCGCCACAGCATTGTCCCCCAATGATTGCAGAGTGTCAGCGTGCGTGCTCCGTTCAAACTTACCTGGCGGCGGCGCGGCTCAGCTTCTTCCTCCTCTTCTGCGGCGGGTCCTTCTCCCTCGTCGTCTCAGCTGCGGGAACCGGCGGGCGGCCTCTCCTCTTCTCTGAGCGGCGGTGACGGTGAGTGATTGACGCACGCACCGGCACCGCCCCCATTGCGACGTCAGCGATATCCTGGATGATGATTGGTCCAGGCTGTAGACTGGACCAATCACAGCAAGGATATCAGAAAGTGGGGGTGTCCAACCGCAAAGACTTGCGCCCAGGATACCCCCCTACCTCCCCAGAAGGCAGCCAATCGGCGCCTCTTCTGGGAGGTAACCCCACCCCCCCCCCAGCCACCAGTTCCTTGGGTTCAGGCCGGCGAACCCAATTTTTTTTTTGAACAACTTTATTTGTTCGTTTTGTTTTTTTTTTTTTTTTTTTTTTTTTTTTCCGTTTTTTTTTTCTTTTTTTTTTAGGGGTGGGGGGGGCGGCGCCCTGGCGCCCCCTATGCACGGGCCGCCACTGCCTCACACCCCCCTTCTCTCTCTCTCACCCCCTCTCGCTCTCTCACCCCCCCTGTCTCTCTCTCTCTCTCTCTCATCCCCCCTCTCTCTCTCACCCCCCCCTCTCACCCCCCCCTCTCACCCCCCCCCTCTCTCTCTCTCTCTCTCACCCCCCTCTCTCTCACCCCCCCTCTCTCTCTCTCTCCCTCTCTCTCATCCCCCCTCTCTCTCATCCCCCCTCTCTCTCTCTCATCCCCCCTCCCTCTCACTCTCACCCTACCTCCTCTCTCATCCCCCCTCCTCTCTCTCATCCCCCCTCTCTCTCTCTCTCTCATCCCCCCTCCTCTCTATCATCCCCCCCTCTCTCTCACCCCCCTCTCTGTCTTTCTCTCTCATCCCCCCTCCTCTCTATCATCCCCCCCTCTCTCTCACCCCCCTCTCTGTCTTTCTCTCTCATCCCCCCTCCTCTCTCTCATCCCCCCTCTCCCTCCCTCTCTCTCTCTCTCTCATCCCCCTCTCTCTCATCCCTCAATCACCCCCCCCCTCGTGAGATTTCAGGGGTTCATGCTGGGACTTGTAGTCCTTCAATTTTTGAGGGAGTTACATCCGTTAAAAAGGAAGGAGTGGGGCAAATTTACATAGAACGGGGAGGGGGGCGCTCAATTTTATCACACACAAAATCAACATACACCACTGCTCTATTGCACAGTGGTGCCCTGGTGGAGTTCCCGGGAGAGTCAACCTGTATGGAGAGAAAGGATGAGAGCGCCAAGCTGTAGGAGCTGGCCCAGATTTTCACTCATCGAAAATTGACAGCCAACATGTTTCATGGATCAAGCAGAATTCCTTCATCAGGGCTAAAATACAATAGAGAAGGCCTTCTCAACCTTTTCAACACAGAGGAACCCTCGAAAACAATTCCGGTCTCAGGGAACCCCTGGTAAAAATGACCATATCTACAACTCATGATACATTAGTGTGATGGTCAGTGGGAAGAACGCTCCTTACACTTGTGGTCATTGGGAAGAATTTCCCCCTTTCAGATAGCTAAAAAGATAATTGGTGTCAAAGGAAACTTATCTGAGAGGCTAACATTGGTCATTTCTTAAGGAACCCTTAGCAACCCTTGGAGGAACCCTAGAGGAGAAACCCTGCAATAGAGAAAGGTATGTACTTTTTTTTTTTTTTTTTTTTTACCGTATATACTCGAGTATAAGCCGAGTTTTTCAGCACATTTTTTTGTGCTGAAAACGTCCCCCTCGGCTTATACTCGAGTCAACAAAAAAAAAAAAAGTTCCCGGCCGCTCCGACGTGTTTAAGATTTAAAAATGGCGCCGCCCGGCGTATACATGTCACCACGCATGCACCGCCACCGTTCGGGACAGGCCGTGAATAGCCGAACGTATACCAGATTTCCCGAGCAGCGGCGGCGCGTGCGCAATGACGTGTCAGCGCCGGGTGGCGCCATTTTTAAAATGAAGGCGCCTCTGGAACAGGTAAGTGAAACACAGCTGCACTAGTATGCCCGCAACCCCGCATCCTCTTGTACCATGCTTGCCACCCTGAATTCTCCTGTACATGTCAGCCACACTGCATTCTCCTGTACCATGCTTGCCACCCTGAATTCTCCTGTACCATGCCAGCCACACTGCATTCTCCTGTACATGTCAGCCACACTGCATTCTCCTGTACCATGCTTGCCACCCTGAATTCTCCTGTACCATGCCAGCCACACTGCATTCTCCTGTACCATGCCAGCCACACTGCATTCTCCTGTATCATGCCAGCCACCCTGCATTCTCCTGTACCATGCCAGCCACACTGCATTCTCCTGTACCATGCCAGCCACACTGCATTCTCCTGTACCATGCCAGCCACCCTGCATTCTCCTGTACCATGCCAGCCACCCTGCATTCTCCTGTACCATGCCTGCCACCCTGCATTCTCCTGTACCATGCCTTCCATCCTGCATTCTCCTGTACCATGCCAGCCACCCTGCATTCTCCTGTACCATGCCAGCCATCCTGCATTCTCCTGTACCATGCCTGCCACCCTGCATTCTCCTGTACCATGCCAGCCACCCTGCATTCTCCTGTACCATGCCAGCCACCCTGCATTCTCCTGTACCATGCCTGCCACCCTGCATTCTCCTGTACCATGCCTTCCATCCTGCATTCTCCTGTACCATGCCTGCCACCCTGCATTCTCCTGTACCATGCCAGCCACCCTGCATTCTCCTGTACCATGCCTGCCACCCTGCATTCTCCTGTACCATGCCAGCCACCCTGCATTCTCCTGTACCATGCCTGCCATCCTGCATTCTCCTGTACCATGCCTGCCATCCTGCATTCTCCTGTACCATGCCTGCCACCCTGCATTCTCACCCTAGGCTTATACCCGAGTCAATCATTTTTCCCATCTTTTTGTGGTAAAAGTAGGGGCCTCGGCTTATACTCGGGTCGGCTTATAATCGAGTATATACAGTAATTACTAAAATAAATTTAAAACAAAGACATAAGTTCATAAAAAATACATCATACAACTGTATACCTAATATATAACTGAATGAATTTAGTAACTTGTTTTTTTTATATGGAGATGGACGCGTCGTTTATATGTTAAAACAGGAGATTTTAGCGATTGGGTTTATATCTTCTATACTTCTCCAGCATCCACCAAAATCATTTTTGGCTGGACTGGCCCTTTACTTTTAGGCTGGGCTAAGCCCAATATGGACGGCCTCCTGCGGCACACATGTGGATCTGCAGTGAAGACGGTGAAAGAAGCCTCCCCGGTTTTTTGGGTTCTCTACACTCCGTGTCCACCATTGATTCTTGTGCCTCTCGCTTGTTGTTGACCTGCACTTGTGATTACCTTCTCTCTTCCTCTTCCTCCGCAGTTGATGGGACACAGACCATCCTGGTGACCTGGCGGATCACTTTTCCGAAACGACTCTTGTGATGTCTCCTTCCACATCTGGAGAATGGCAGTCCTGTCTTCCAGTTACCAGGGAAATAAAATAATATTTATCCGCAAGGCTGAAGTGCAGATTCACGCCGCCGCCTCACTCTCATCGGCCAGCTTTATTTAACTTGCCACACGTTGTTACCTTACCGAGTTCCAGCTCAGATTTGTCTTCATTTTATCGGATGACAGACCGTGAAAGTGTTTGTTTTTTCACATAAGATAATCTTATAGATATAATTGGCCAGGAGGAATCCAGATTTTTTTTTTTAAGCCTCTAAAAATGTTATTCAAAATAAACCTTTCCAGACAAAAAATGTTCTAAATAAATTGTAAAGCAGCTGCAAGCTTTGGGAAGGTGCTGGGCCTCCTCCTGTTTGCGGATAGGGGGGGTCAAAAGAATTGAGCAGTTTTCATTTACCCAAAATTTTAGTGTTAAAAAAAAAAAAGAAGATTTTGGCAAAAATGTTGCCATTTTAGCAAAATTAAATCAAAGTCAACTAACAAAATTTTTGTAGATTTTAAGTGGCTTCTGAGGGTTACTCTTAACTATCATGGACCTGTTTTTGTACCAGTAAACAACCCCTTATTAGCCTCATTATTGTAGGCTAGGAAAAAAAAAAAAAAAGACAGCAAAAAAATGAAATAAAAAATTAATAGTAGTGGTACACAAATGACATACACATTAAAAAATAAATAAATAAATAAAAATAACACAAATACAAAAAAAAATAAATAAATAAAAAATAACCATCTAAATAAACAAGAAGAATAGAGATGCATTTCTCAAGCAAGTAGGAGCTGAAAGAGTGAAAATGAGAATTCCTACTTTGGTAACAAAAATAAATAAATAAATAAATTAAAAAAAATAACAAAAATAAATAAATAAATAAAAAATCACCATCTCAATAAAGAAAAATGTAAAGAGATGCATTTTTCAACCAAGTAGGAGCTGAAAGAGTGAAAATGAAAATTTCTACTTTGGTAACACAAAAAAAAAAAATGACCATCTAAATTAAGAAAAAGTATAGAGATGTATTTTTCAACCAAGTAGAAGCTCAAGGAGTGAAAATGAGAATTTCTACTTTGGATAAATAAAGAAAAATAAAAATCACCATGTAAATAAAAAAAAAAAGTAAAGTAATTTATTTGTCAACCAAGTAGGAGCTGAAAGAGTGAAAATGAAAATTCTACTTTGGTTAAATAAAGAAAAAAAAAAATCACCATCTAAATAAAGAAAAAAGTATAAAGATGTATTTTTCAACCAAGTAGGAGCTGAAAGAGTAAAAATTAGAATTTCTACTTTGGTAGAAAAGAAAAAAAAAAAAAAAACGTTGCATGAATTCCTGTATATACGGAATACAACAGGCTATCAACATTTATTAGCAATAACCCCAGGAATTGTTGATCCAAGGAATATATCCGATTGCCTTTAGGGGATCCTTTTTTTCCTTGGTGGACCATGCTTCACACCAAAGCAGGTTGCGGTTGATGTGTTTTTTTGGGTGTGTTTTGCATTTTTTACATGTCATTTTTCTCTGATTTAATGCTTTTTTTGATGCATTTTGAGTTTTTGGGAGGTGTCTGTTGTCTTGGTGGAGAAACGCAGAAAAAACGCAGCAGAAATCCAGAACAAAAATGCAAGCACTGCGGTTTTTTTTATGTGCTTCCACTGCATTTCCATTGAAGTTTTTAGGACCAAAAACGCAACCTGCTGCGGGAAAAAACGGAATTTTTGTAAAATCTTACCTGTAAAATTCCTTTCTCTGAGTCCTCCGACAGTCGCCGCCTCTTCATATTCGTCACATATGGGGTATTAGACTTTGCTCCGAAGGAGTAGCTAGGCAACAGAATATGTTAACAATAAAGCTTTAACATATCCCACCCTCAAGGGGTGGTCCCCTCAGTCAATACCCTCCTACTTCCTGCAACCATATCTCAGTTTTAGTGGAATAGCAGTAGAGTATACATTCAAACCCCAAAAGAGGGGCGGGGGCGGCGACTGTCGGAGGACTCAGAGAAAGGAATTTTACAGGTAAGATTTTACAAAAATTCCGTTTTCTCTTACGTCCTCCGACAGTCGCCGCCTCTTCATATTCGTCACATATGGGGACGTCCCAAAGCAGTGCAAACATGAGGGGTGGGAAACGCATCCGCGCCGAAAAGGCGACGCAGTCTCCACATCAAAGAAAGGAACCTTACCAAAGGAAGGAAACCAGCTGGGCAACAGCAAAAATAAGTGCTCAACAGGAGCAACAACCCAGGAAAAGACAAAAAAACCAGGGGATACAAAAAACTATCCCAACAGCCAGAAGTCCCCAACAAGGGACCCTATGGAACAGCCGCACTAAGAACCTTGCGGCCAAAGGAAGCATCCGCCGATGCCTGAACATCTACTTTGTAGAATTTTGTGAAAGTGTGTACGGTCGACCAAGTCGCCGCCTTACACACCTGGGCTACAGAAGCCCCATGACGGCAGGCCCAAGACGTACTCAGTGATCTAGTAGAGTGCGCCTTCACAGGCACAGGGGGAACCTTCCCCTGCAAGGCATAGGCCTGTTCAATGGTCTGCCTGATCCATTTGGCAATGGAAGAGGCGGAAGCCGCCATGCCCTTCCGAGGACCCTCTGGAAGAACAAACAAGGAGTCAGTCTTACGAAAAGACTCAGTCGATTTAAGGTAAACCCTTATCGCCCGAACAACATCCAGAGAGTGCAATCTCACCTCCTTCGGATGTTTAGGCTTCGTGCACAACGAAGGCAAAACAATATCCTCGTTAAGATGGAATTCCGAAACTCGTTTCGGTAGAAAAGAAGGATTAGGTCGCAAGACCACCTTATCCAAATGAACAACCAGGTACGGAGACTTGCAGGACAAAGCCGCCAGTTCCGACACTCTGCGAGCCGAAGTGATCGCCACCAAAAAGGCGACCTTTTTGGACAACATAGACAACGAGATCTCCCTGATCTGTTCAAAAAGGAGCACGTTGTAACACATAGAACTAGATAGAACTAGATTCAAGTCCCAAGGGGGCAAAGGATCCCTCCTAGGAGGAACCAGATGCCGCACACCCTGAATAAAAGCGCCAACCAAGGAGTTGGAAGCCACGGGACGTTGAAACAGGACGGCCAGCGCCGACACCTGACCCTTAATCGTAGCCAGCGCCAAACGCTGATCGACACCCGTCTGAAGGAAAGACAGCACACGGGAAACCGAGTACGTGCGGGGTGAAAACCCCCTGGACTCACACCAGGCAAAATAGGCCTTCCAAGTACGGTAATAAACCTTCCCCGAGGAAGACTTCCTCGCGTTGATCAAAGTATGAACGACCTCTGGAGAGAGACCCTTCTCCTTCAGGACCTCGGTCTCAACAGCCAGGCCGTCAAAGCCAGCGACTGTAAAGCAGGATGGTAAATCGGTCCTTGAGACAGTAGATCGTCTCGAAGAGGCAGACGCCAAGGAGCGTCGACCGCCAGATTCACGAGGTCTGCGTACCAGGACCGGCGAGGCCAGTCCGGTGCCACAAGAATCACCGTGCTGCGTTCCGAGTGCAACCTGCGAAGGAACCTGGACAGCAACTGAATCGGTGGAAACGCGTACATCAGCCTGTACTGATGCCACGGGGCCACTAACGCGTCCGACGCGTCTGCCCGAGGGTCGCGCGTCCTTGCCACGAACCTCTTCACCTTGTAGTTGAGGCGAGACGCGAACAGGTCCACATCTGGAAGACCCCACTTCGCGCACAACATCTGGAAGACAGCCGGGTGGAGAGACCATTCCCCCTGATCCAGGGTCTGGCGACTCAGATAGTCCGCCTGCCAGTTCTCCACTCCCGGAATGTGAACCGCCGTTATCGCCGGGACATGAGTCTCGGCCCAAGACAGAATGTCGGCCACTTCTCGAGCCGCTCGGGCACTCCTGGTGCCCCCTTGGTGGTTGATGTAGGCCACCGCCGTGGCATTGTCCGTCTGCACCCGAACCGGGCAGCCCTGCAGCCGGTCCGTCCAGCGATGAAGACAGAGCCTTATCGCACGCAATTCCAGAATGTTGATCGGAAGGGAAGACTCCCCCTCCGACCAGGTCCCCTGGGCGGACAGAACGCCCAGAACACCACCCCAGCCCGACAGGCTGGCATCCGTGGTGATTATCGTCCACGAGATCGGACGAAACGACTTGCCCCCGGACACCAACGGGGACTGGAGCCACCACAGAAGGTTTTCCCTGGTGCGATGACTCAACGAGATCTGAAGATCCAGAGATTGAGGTCGCCCGTCCCACCTGGACAGGATCTCCGCTTGGAGACCCCGCGTGTGAAACTGCGCGAAAGGAATCGCCTCGAAGGCCGAGACCATCAATCCCAGACATCTCATACCCGTCCGCAGAGACGAGTGTGGAACGTCCCTGAGGGACCTGACTTCCTCCTGAAGAGTCCTGAGTTTGTCTTCCGGCAGGAAGACCTTCGCCTGCACCGAGTCCAGTATCATTCCCAGATAGGGGAGACGAACCGACGGACTCAGTGTCGACTTTGGAACATTTATCGTCCAACCAAACTCCTGCAGAGTTTGCATTGTGACAGACAGGTCCTTCTCCAGACCCTGTCTGGTTGCAGACCGAACCAGAATGTCGTCCAGATATCCCAGGACAGAAATGCCCTGGGCTCTCAATAATGCCAGAACCGGTGCAAGCACCTTGGTGAAGACCCGCGGAGCCGAGGCGAGCCCAAAGGGCAACGCCACAAACTGGTAGTGATCCTCCGCAATGGCAAATCGAAGGTACTTCTGATGACCCTCGAATATGGGGATGTGAAGGTACGCATCCTTCAAATCGATGGAGGCCATGAATTCCCCCGGAACCAGGGCAGCCACCACCGAGCGCAGGGATTCCATGCGGAACTTGCGAACTCGCACAGAGCGGTTCAGAGCTTTCAAGTCCAGAATCGGACGAACCTTGCCCTCCTTCCTGGGCACGGTGAACAGATTGGAATAAAACCCCCGAAATCTGTCCCGATGAGGCACCGGAACCACCACTCCCTGAGCCCTCAGGTCCCGCACCGCCAGGTGCAGATCCCGCAGGCGCTCTGGAGACAGTTGAAGATTTGAGGGAAAAAATCTGCTCTCCGGCCGAGAGAGAAACTCGATCTTGTAACCAGATCGAACGATTTCCAGAACCCATCTGTCCCTCACACGGGCCAACCAGGGCTGAAGAAAACCGAGCAAGCGTCCCCCCACCCCAAAACTGGGTGAGGGCGCCCCTTCAGGCCGAACTGTTATGGGCCGCAGGTCCGGATTGACCGGACTTCTGTTTCCCAGACCAGGGCTTCTTCTGAGAGCCTTGGCCCTTGAACGGTTTGCCCTTGTAGTGCGGCCGAAAGGCACGAAAGGACCCCTGAGGGGGCCGAAAATGAGCATGCTTCTTCCCAGAAGCCCCCTTAGCCTTGGGGAAATGGGGCAAGAGAGTGCTCTTACCCCCGGTAATCCCCTTAATCAACACATCCAGGGACTCCCCAAAAAGGCGAGACCCATCATAAGGCAGATTGGCTAAGGTTTTACGTGAAGATTGGTCCACCGACCAACATTTCAACCAAACCAGGCGGCGAGACAACACCGCCACGCTGTGCACACGCGCGGCCAACGGAATCAGGTCCAGGTCCGCATCACACAGATACATGACACCCTGGTGGATCTGATCCACCATATCCAGGGTCGCCGCCGAGGCCGAATCGGCCACTAGGACGCGCCTAAGCATCTGCGTCCAACTTGCGATCGCCTGGGCCGCCATGAGAGAAGCAAACAGAGCCTTAAGCATAGAACCCGTAACAGAATAAGTATGACGGGCAAGAGACTCCAGTCTCCTATCCGTGGCATCACGGAAAACAGGGGATCCCTCTGCAGGGATCGCAGTGGCTTTGTTCAAAACCGCAATAGCATGATCCACTGGCGGAGGCACACACCACCGTTCATCAGTGGCAGGCGAGAAAGGATAACGCAGCTTAAATTTACTTGGTACCGCAAAAGGCTTGCGCAAATCGCGCCATTGGTCCTTAACAGCGCGCTGAAAATCAGCACTGCAGGGAAAAACCTGCGGCGTCCTGCGTTTTCTCTGCGTCCCATAAGCCGCCAAGGCAGCGGGGGGACACACCTCGTCCTGCAAACGTAGCGTCTGCTTAATGGAAGCAATCAACTCATCCATGATTGCAAGCTCTTCAGGCGAGCCAGGGGGAGAATTATCAACCCCCTCAACTTCAGCCTCTACCTCAGACCCCACTAGATCAAGAGAGGAGCGGGACCCCGATAGGGGGGTCCCCGCCAGAACAGCCCCATCACCTTCACCCTCAGAATCAGAGGACAGAGCAACTCTGGGCCGTTTAGCAGATTGAGCAGCCACCAGCATTTGCACCTGTGCAGCAAGGCCAGCCACAATAGTGGCTAAATCCCCCCCTGGGGGGGAAACAGCGGTCCCCTGGCTTTCCACCAATACTGTGGGAAACTTGCCCTCCTGAGAATCCATTGCCCCTGTATGCCAGACAACCAAGGGTTAACTGCCCCCTTACAGCAAGCGCGGCAAGCGCAGCCCACCGCACCACACTCAGGCACAATGAGACCCCCACAGGGAATATACAGACTGAATACAGGCAATGGAACACAGGAATAGAAGGATAAAACCTGAGGAGACTCCGCTGCTGCTGCTGCCTCGATCGGTGCTTCCAGGAGAGAGGAAGTGATGCTGCCAGGGCGCTCTATGTAAGCCTATGGAGGCTACAAGAAAATGGCCGCCGTGCATGTAAACCATGCGGCCGGAGCGGGCGCCGGTAAAATGGCGTCGTTTGGCGCCGAAATCGCCGCTCCACAGTGCATAAAATCACACACAATATTATCCCATTATATGGATACATGTTAGATCGCCGCAGCGATCGCTGTATATGCCCCAACATGCCATTAAAAACATGCCCCACAGCACACAGCTCCTCACACTGCCCAGCCTGACATACTCAGTGTCATACAGCTCCCCCCCCCCCTTGCAGCCCACAGCATGCAGCCGAGAGATAGGGAGACAAGCAGTGTGATTAAAGGCAGGTTACACAGTCCCAGACTGAGACCCCCCCCAGACAGACAGGTCCCCACATAGATACACTTACCTCACATGGCGTGGGGAACCCGCACAGGCGAACAAGCCGCTGCACATGAGGCAGGGAGAGTCGCAATTCAAGACGCACACAATGGCGGTTCAGAAACCGCACAGCGTCCGGTGAGGTAGCCACCTCACCAATCATCCCTGCACCGAACAGGGATGGGTCGTTCACTGTGCCAGGAGCGTTACCTGGCTGAACGCTCGATGGCAGACTGGGAAGCCACTGACCCACGACCTGCGACCAGGGGGATCAGCCCGAGACCCAGTCCGCATGATCCTCTTCGTCCGAAGAACTAACTAATGCTGACAAAAATAACAGCTAAGTAAAGGTAGAGAGAAAACTCAAACAAAATATCAAAAAGAAGAAAGAGTCTGGGACAAAAAGTCCCAGCACAGAGAGAGCCAGCCACTCCTGACAAGCTAGACATTAAAACTGAGATATGGTTGCAGGAAGTAGGAGGGTATTGACTGAGGGGACCACCCCTTGAGGGTGGGATATGTTAAAGCTTTATTGTTAACATATTCTGTTGCATAGCTACTCCTTCGGAGCAAAGTCTAATACCCCATATGTGACGAATATGAAGAGGCGGCGACTGTCGGAGGACGTAAGAGAAAAGTTCCTGACTCTTGGGAAAACACACCGGTGGAAAGCACACAGATGGGAAAGTGACTCATAGGAAACCATGTTAAATGGACTGTAGTGCGTTTCTGCAGAACTGAAAAACGCATCGTTTGTGTTTGTGTGTAAACCTCCGGGCTGTCAGATGGAAGCATTCGGGGGAATGTGCTGCCAACCAATTGTTTCCACACACCCCTGGTAATAGTGCACCCACCCCCCCCCCCCCCCATACGCCCCCGCCATTTATCCTGGGCTCTGCTTGCCCATCTGCAGGCCCGGCACCAACATAGTAGATGCCACCGGGTAAGGGGAGGGAGCAGTGATGACTTTACTCCTGGATTCCTTCCCTCCTTGTTGCTGACCCAGAAAGCAACGTGTTTGACATCACTTCTGGGTCCCCCTCTCGGTGTCCCCGGCCAGCATACCCTGGAATGAATGCGATATGATTGGATCTGCATTGCGTTACATTCAGTGAAGTACAGGGGAGACATCTGACACTATTAGACCATGGATGTTTCATTAACCAGTTTAAGACCGGAAGGATTTGCCCCCTTAATGACCAGGCCATAGTTTTAAATTCAGCACTGCGTTACTGTAACGGACAATTGCACATGCATGCAACGCTGTACCCAAATAATGGACGTCCTTTTTTTCCCCACAAACAGAGCTTTCTTTTGGTGGTATTTGATCACCTGTGCGATTTTTATTTTTTGCGCTATAAACAAACAAATAGCGACAATTTTGAAAAAAAAACAATATTTTTCACATTCTGCTATCTGACATTCTCAAAAAAAAAAATGAAAAAATCTAAATCTTTTAACATTTTAGGCCAATTTGTTTTCTGCTACATATTTTTGGTAAAAGAAAAAAAAAAAAAACGTATTTTGATCGGTTTGCACAAAAGTTATCGCGTCTACTAACTGCAGGAAAATGTCATTTTTAATGTTTTTTTTTTTTACTAGTAATGGCGGCGATCTGCGATTTAGTAATGGCGGACAGATCGGACCCCTAACTGACATTTTTGACACTTTTGGGAGGACCAGTGACATTACTACAGTAATCAGTGCTATAAATATGCACTGTTACTGTAATAATGACACTGGCAGGGAAAGGGTTAACATCAGGGGCGATCAAAGGGTTAAATGTGAGCCTAGGGGAGTGATTCTAACTGTGTGGGGGTGTGGCTTGTGAAATGACCTTAGAGACATGTGATCCTATATAGAAGGATCACAGGGGCTCTATGATCATCCCAGGGAGAAGGACGGTCGACTGTGTTTACAACAGCCGACCGTCTTTCTCTCTCATTGGGGAGCAATCGAGAGCGTTAGGCGACAATCGGAGCTGCCTGACACACGCATCGGCTTCCGTTCGCCACCTAGCTCCTCCCAGGCAAATGATGTATGCATACGTGGTTTTGCCTGGGAGAGCCAGTCTGCCGCCGTATATATACAGTATGCGGTCGGCAAGTGGTTAAGAGAACCTGTCACCAAAAAATCATCACATAGGTGACTTTTTAGGGGAATATTTTTGTTTAATTTGCAAAAATAAAAAATTACACCCAAAAAATATATGTGATATAGAAAATTTGAACTATCGCTATTTTATTCTCTAGGGTGTCTGCTTTCATAAAATATATAAGGTTTGGGGGGGTTGTAATCTTCGAACCTGAAAAAAAATTTTAAGCATTTTTTTCATGGACGCACGCAAATTGGGTATCTGTTTAATCGGTGCAACCTCATTTTGTATATTTTTTTTTTAAAAAAGTGGGTAATTTATTGTGTTTGTGTGCCCTACAATTTTCTTTCGTTTTTTTTTTTTTTTTTTTTCTTTTTACTGAAATTCTGCACTTCCTAGACCTTTGCAGTAATAGTATGTGATATAAAAAATTTGAACTACCGCTATTTTATTCTCTAGGGTGTCTGCTTTCATAAAATATATAAGGTTTGGGAAAGGTTGTAATCGTCGAACCTAAAATTATTTTTTTAAGCATTTTTTCATGGGCGCACGCAAATTTAAGGCTTGCCTGTTGGGTATCTGTTTAATCGGTGCAACCTCATTTTGTATATTTAAAAAATAAATAAAAGTGGGTAATTTATTGTGTTTGTGTGCCTTACCATTTTCTTTCATTTTTTTTTTTTTTTCTTTTTACTGAAATTCTGCACTTCCTAGACCTTTGCAGTAATATTATGTGATATAAAAAATTTGAACCATCGCTATTTTATTCTCTAGGGTGTCTGCTTTCATAAAATATATAAGGTTTGGGGGGGTTGTAATCTTCGAACCTAAAATAATTTTTTAAGCATTTTTTCATGGGCGTACGCAAATTTAAGGCTTGCCTGTTGGGTATCTGTTTAATCGGTGCAACCTCAATTTGTATATTTAAAAAATAAATAAAAGTGGGTAATTTATTGTGTTTGTGTGCCTTACCATTTTCTTTCATTTTTTTTTTTTTTTTTTTTTTCTTTTTACTGAAATTCTGCACTTCCTAGACCTTTGCAGTGTGATATAAAAAATTTGAACTACCGCTATTTTATTCTCTAGGGTGTCTGCTTTCATAAAATATATAAGGCTTGGGGGGGTTGTAATCTTCGAACCTAAAAAAAAATTTTAAGCATTTTTTTCATGGACGCACGCAAATTTAAGGTTTGCCTGTATTTAAAAAACAAAAAAAATGGGTAATTTATTGTGTTTGTGTGCCCTACAATTTTCTTTCGTTTTTTTTTTTTTTTTCTTTTTACTGAAATTCTGCACTTCCTAGACCTTTGCAGTAATATTGTGTGATATAAAAAATTTGAACTATCGCTATTTTATTCTCTAGGGTGTCTGCTTTCATAAAATATATCAGGTTTGGGGGGGGGGGGGGGTTTGTAATGGTCAAACCTAAAATTATTTTTTTAAGCATTTTTTCATGGGCGCACGCAAATTTAAGGTTAGCCATGTTGGGTATCCATTTACTCGGTGCAACCTCATCTTGTATATTTTACCAAAAAAGTGGGTAATTGATTGCATTTGTGTGCCCTAAAATTGAATGTTTTGGGGGGAGGGGGGTTGTAATCTACAGACCTAAAATTATTTTTTAAGCATGTGTGCAAAAAATGGAAAAATGGCTCTGGCAGCGAAAGGGTAGACCCTGTGTTGAACATCTCTATAATGGAACAGAAGAATCCAGGAGAACTCAGGGCAAACTGCCTGGTCTCAACATTGAGATTGCATTGAGCAAGGCTGCCCAGCACCGACAAGTGCTGCTGAAATCTTTGTAAATTCTTGTTGTACACACGAAGACCAAATACATTCTAGGCCATGACTTCCACCCATGATGAGGACTCTCCATTCAAGTTCCTGGCAAATGCCACTTCCAACATCCAAGGTCTGCAGGTAATTGTCTCCTGCCTGGGACTGGGGTGAGGTCAAACTTTCACCCCTGAGGTCAGCATGTTTCCGACTAGACAGCCGGGAGCGATTATCAGGACAGGTTGTGTGTAATGAGAGGCTGGAGAGTCGCCCACCAGACACAACACTAAACAGCGGCAGCACCTGAAGCCCCCATACACCAATTGAACACAGAGAGACCCTCAGGAGACCCTTCAATCCACCTGTATCTGGACAAGTTTATTTATTGTGTCTTTATTATACCAGCGTCTGCACAGTCTCATGGACACCATCGCCCAATCCCATACACTGCAATAAGAATGAGGGGACCATTCCAAAAGGTTACCCAGACGTCATTTCATTTTCTCAAACATTTTGTGCCTGAATAATACCTTAAAGTAGAGCTAAAGGCAAAACTTTTTTCGATAGAGTAATGGAGGGTTATTATTTTTTTATTTTCCCTTGTGTGTTCCATTGGGGGAAATTTCTCTTCATTTCCTGCCCCATAGCCAAAACTGGAAATACTTTCAGGCTAGATTCACATTCATGCATTTTTTAGTGCGTTTACAGATCCATAGAAACGCACTACAATCCATTCAAAGTGGTTGTACACCTCAGACATGAAATATGAACAAAGCATTTCCCTCTATAGCAGTGGTCTTCAAACTGAGGCCCTTTGCATGCTTTCATTCGGCCCTTGAGGCAATATTACCCCCCCCCCCATAGTTCCTGCCACTGATACCAATGATAGAGCATTATTCCTCCCACTGACATCAATGATGAAACAATATTACTTATACTAGCAATAAGACACTATTTCTCCCACTGACACCAATGATGGGGCACTATTCTTCCCACTGACACCAATAATGAGGCACTATTCCTCCCACTGACACCAATGATGGGCAACTATTCCTCCCACTGTTCCTTCCACTGACACCAATGATGGGGCACTATTCTTCCCACTGACACCAATAATGAGGCACTATTCCTCCCACTGACACACCAATGATGGGCAACTATTCCTCCCACTGTTCCTTCCACTGACACCAATGATGGGGCACTATTCCTCCCACTGACACCAATGATGGGGCACTATTCTTCCCACTGACACCAATAATGGGGCACTATTCCTCCCACTGACACCAATGATGGGCAACTATTCCTCCCACTGTTCCTTCCACTGACACCAATGATGGGGCACTATTCCTCCCATTGACACCAATGATGGGCAACTATTCCTCCCACTGTTCCTTCCACTGACACCAATAATGGGGCACTATTCCTCCCACTGACACCAATGATGGGCAACTATGCCTCCCACTGTTCCTTCCACTGACACCAATAATGGGGCACTATTCCTCCCACTGACACCAATGATGGGCAACTATTCCTCCCACTGTTCCTTCCACTGACACCAATGATGGGGCACTATTCCTCCCATTGACACCAATGATGGGGCACTATTCCTCCCACTGACACCAATAATGGGGCACTATTTCTTCCACTGACACCAATGATGGAACAATTTTACTTATGCCAACAATAGTACACTATTTCTCCCACTGACACCAATGATGGGGCACTATTTCTCCCACTGACACCAATGATAGGGCACTATTCCTTCCACTGACACCAATGATGGGGCATTATTTCTCCCACTAACACCAATGATGGGGCACTATTCCTCCCACTGACACCAATGATGGGGCACTATTCCTCCCACTGATACTAACGATGGGGCACTATTCCTCCCACTGACACCAATGATGGGGCACTATTCCTCCCACTAATACCAATGATGGGGCACTATTTCTCCCACTGATACTAACGATGGGGCACTATTTCTCCCACTGATACTAACGATGGGGCACTATTCCTCCCACTAATACCAATGATGAGGCACGGTTAACTCCCACTAACAACAGGACAATTTCTTCCCTGCTGGCCACAGTCTGTCTCCCCCCCCCCCCCCTAAATTTTGAAGGACAGTAAACTGACTATTTTTTCATAAAGTTTGGAGACCCTTGCTCTATAGCGTGTACTTGTCTCAATCCAGAGCACTAATGCCTCGTTTCCACTGAGCGGATCGGTTCGGATCGGTTCGGTACGGTACGCTAATTTGAGTGTTTCCATTATGAAAGTGGCCCATACAACCGAACCAAACCGCACCATTCCTGGTCCTGCTTCAGATGTAGGGCCATAGGTACGGTACGGTTAGGGCGGAGCTACTGGTGTCACACGATAGATTCCACTGATTGGCGGACAGGAAACCATCAATGCTCACGTCAAATGAAAGAGCAAAATAAACACCTCATTTGGTGTAAACCCCGCATGGTCCCTGGTGGCCCCACTTGCAGTGGAAATGCTCACCTGAATAGACCGGACCATTCTAACCCTTCCAAACTGTACCGACCCGAACCGTTCCGCTCAATGGAAACGAGGCATAAGTGTCATTTCTACCTGCTGCTTCATTCCTCTGCGATCAACATTTATCACTTCTGAAAAGTTTTCCTGACGCCAAGAGAAAAATGGTGACATGGGAGGAAGCTCCAGCAGATTGACAACCTCAGCTCTGTTGCTGTGTGAAGGAGGTGTGTCCCTTTCCTCCAATCAGCTCTCAGAGCTCTCCTTACTGAGCTCTGCATAGTGTAACTTCCGCTCTCCGCCCCCTTTTTCTGGCAGCTCAGGCAAGCTTTACAAATTCTGTTCTTTGAATGGATGTGGAGAAGAGAATCCTGCAAATAAACAGATACAACTTAAGTAGGAGGATTTGTTTGATGTCTGTGAAGGCAGTCACTTTAACCACTTTAACCACCTGGATCCCGTTTGCACCTACAGTGTGCAGTTTCCAGCAATGCTTTTTTTGGGTGGGCTTTTTTTTTTTTTTTCTTTTATTTTACATGCAGCATGGCGTGTTGTTGGCTCCATAGACTTCAATTGAATTGCATTAAAAAGTCATGAAAACCACATATGCATGCGTTTTGGTGCATTTTGGAGCATTTTCCTGCAGGACAACCAAACCCCTCCTAGTAGCAACATTAACATTTCCCCAAAAAAACGCAAAATGTATTAAAACGCATCAAAAACATGCAAAAAAAAAAACACACATGCATAAATGTAAACCTAGGCTCAAAGTGAGGGAGTCCCTGGTTGTCACCAGAACTACTGTCACTACTGGAAGATTTCCCTTCTATATCTGTCCTGGTGACCACCCCATGTTAAGGATTTGCTTTCACTCTCAGTGATAACAGAAAACTGAACACAGAGAGAGCGAGAGAGAAATTCTCCCTAATGGGGGTACAGACAGCAACACAAACCCAACAGGGGTTCTAACACTTTTATTTTGGACACAGTAGGGAAGGGTAAGAACACTCTGCAAAGTTTTTATTGCTGTCTGTGTCTCTACTAGGTAGATTCACCCTTTCAGTGGGGGAGATTTACTAAAACTGGAGGTGCAAAATCTGGTGCAGCTGTGCATAGAATCCAGGTTTTATTGCCAAAGCTTAATTGAACAAACTGAAGCTAGAAGCTGATTGGCTACCATGCACAGCTGCACCAAATTCCTAGTGCTCCAGTTTAATTAATCTCCCATGTGTCACAGTGATTATTATCATTAAAGTGGTTCTAAAGGCCGAATGTTTTTTACCTTCATGCATTCTATGCATGAAAGTAAAAAACCTTCTGTGTGCAGCCCCCCCCCCCCCCCCGATACCTTTTTACTTACCTGAGCTCCTCCCTCTTAAATTCAGCCATGTGCACGAGAGCATCAGCTCTCCGGAGACTCTCCCTCCTCATTGGCTGAGACATTGGCTCCTGCTGCTGTCAATCACAGCCGGACAGCCAATGAGGAGTGTGGGCGGGTCGAGCCACAGTTCTGTGTCTGAATGGACACACAGAGCAGTGGCTCGGTAGCACGTCTGCTTGGATGCCTTCCTTGCAAGCTGCTTGTTCTGGGGACAGCTGACAGAAGGAAGGGGCCAGGAGCGCTGGTAGGGGACATCAGAAGAAGAGGAGGACAGGGGCTGCTCTGTGCAAAACCATTACACAGAGCAGGTATGTATAATATGTTTGTTATTTAAAAAAAAGGGTCTGAAAGTGATAGGAAAGCCAAAGTTTTAAAACCCCAAATTTCTTATAAAGTGGACATTTCTCTGTTCTGATTTCATATGAATAGCTTCATTTATTAACCACTTTACCGCTGAGTACCGTAGTACTACTGCGGCAAAGTGGCTCATTATCGTCTGACGACGTAGTACTACGTCGTCAGACACTCCCCTTGTGGGCGGCGTGCGTTCGCCGCCGGAGGCTCGCTCCCGCTGTTTTCAGTCACAGCGGGAGTCGGGCCAGGGGAGGAGCAGCGGTGATCGCCTCTGCTCTTCCCCGATCATCAGGGATCTAGTGTGGAGATCCGCCCGCTTGTGTAAACACAAGCGGGCGGATCTCCTAAGTGACAGGCAGGGTCAGATTGCAGGGTTCAGCATAGCTGAACCCTGGATCTGTCCTTGTGTCACACAGTCACCTCCCCCCCCCCCACACGTCAGTAAGCACCAGGCATACATTAACCCCTCCCTCTCCAATAAAATTAACCCCTTCCCTGCCAGTGTCATTTTTACAGTAACAGTGCATATGTATAGCACTGATTACTGCAGTAATGTCACTGGTACCCCCAAAAGTGTCAAAAATGTCAGTCAAGGGTCCGATCTGTCTGCCGCAATGTCGCAGTCCCGCAAAAAAAAAAAAAAAAAATCGCAGATCACCGCCATTACGCGTTAAAAAAAAAAAAAACACCAAAAATTACAGAAATCTTTCCCTTTTGTTAGTAAACGCAATAACTTTTGCGCAAACCAATCAAAATACGCTTATTGTGAATTTTTTTACCAAACATAGGTAGCAGAAAACAAATTGGCCAAAAATTTTAAAAAAAAATTTTGATTTTTACATTTTTTTGGGGGGAATTTCATATAAAAAAATTTTGAAAAATATTGTTGTTTTTTCAAAATTTACGCTCTTTTTTTGTTTATAGCGCAAAAAGTAAATATCGCACAGGTGATCAAATACCACCAAAAGAAAGCTCTGTTTGTGGGAAAAAAAGGACGTAAATTTCGTTTGGGTACAGCGTCACACGACTGCGCAATTGTCAGTTAAAGTCGCACAGTGCCAAATCGCGAAAAGTGGCCCAGGCGTAAGACAGCAAAATCCTCCGGTGGTAAAGTGGTTAATCCCTAAATCCAAATCTTTTACTATTATAATTTATCCATGTAGACCCATTTCCTATCATTTTAAAATGCTTTCATTTTGGATAAGGGAGGGTTATAACCCCTGTCAGATTTTCGTTGCCATCTGTGTCCCATTGGGGAGATTTTCCTTCACTTGCTGTCCAATATCCAAACAAGAAGTGAAAGAAAATCCCTGCAAATCAAGGGAATTCCTAGGGGACCCCCAGCTCACCAGAACTAGTGTCCCTATTGGAAGATTCCCCATCTATTACTTTTCTAGGGACAACCCACCACTCACAGGAGTTCTATTCCCTCTCCACTCTATCCAAAACTAACAAAAAAAAAAAAAGCTTTGCCTTTAGTTATACTTTAAATGTAACAATAAAAGACTTGTATTTATGGATTCATTAAGGCTGCATTCACATGTCAGCGTATGATCGCGGGCAGAACCGCCGCGGTTCCGCCCGCGATTCGGAGATTTATTGCAAATCGCGGGACGCCTAGCGTTGCCCGTTGATTTGCAATAGCCCCCCAAACGCCGAGCGATGTTGCCGCGATTTACGCCCGCCGAATCGCGGCAACATCGCGCAAACAAAATCGCGGGACGCAATACGCTCCAAAGAAGCTTTTGTACTTTTTTGGAGCGTATTGCGTCCCGCGATTTTGTTTGCGCGATGTTGCCGCGATTCGGCGGGCGTAAATCGCGGCAACATCGCTCGGCGTTTGGGGGGCTATTGCAAATCAACGGGCAACGCTAGGCGTCCCGCGATTTGCAATAAATCTCCGAATCGCGGGCGGAACCGCGGCGGTTCTGCCCGCGATCATACGCTGACATGTGAATGCAGCCTTAAGGCAAAACTTTTTTTTTCTTTTTCATTTTAGAGAGTAATGCTGGCCATACATGCACAGAATTTCGGCCGAAAATGGTAGTTTTTAGGAATTTTCGATCGTGTGCCCGGCTAATGTCGATGGATCCATAGCGAAAACTTCTATTGTTTCTACAAAAGTTGTTACATGTATGGTAAAATTGAAACTAAAATAATATTCTGACTCTGCAGGTTACTGAACGATCATTATGATCATGAAAACGATTATGTAAAAGAGTTTATTCTGTAAGTTAGTGGCCAATTCGCTTTCGACCGACGAATAATCGGTCAGTCTGCAAAAGGCAGAAATTCTGTGCGTGTATGGCCAGTATAAGGGAGGGTTATAACCCCTGTCAGATTGTTTTTCGCCATCTGTGTCCCATTAGGGAGATTTCCGTTCACTTCCTGTCCCATAGCCAAACAGGAAGTGAGGAAAATCCCTGCAAATCAAGGGAATTCCTTGGGGACCCCCCAGATCACCAGAACTCGTGTCCCCATAGGAAGATTTCCCCTCTATTACATTTTTTGGGGACAACCCAAAACTTGGGATTTGCTTTTACTTTCACTTTCAATGATAATGGTAAACAGGACAAATAGAGAGAGGAGGAATCTCCTAAACAAGGGCACAGACAGCAATAAAAACTGACAGGGGGGCCTAATTCCTCTCCACTCCATGCAAAACTAAAAAAAAAAAAAAAAAAAAAAAAAAAAAAAAATGTCTGCCTTTAGTTATACTTTAATCATTTATGGGCTATTTTAGGTTGCATATTACAATAGGAGTTCTTCCTGTCTTGGATAGATTGTTACATTATATTAGGAGTATACCGTTTTCCATAGTGTTGTGTAGAAATACAAAAATGTTAAAGTTGTCACCAGAACAGGAGGTGAGAGTCAACCTGCTAATGGGGACACTTCTTCTGGAATTCCCCTTACTTTGTACAGACTGTTGAGTCTATGGGAGAGAAAGTGAGGGCGAACCTCCCCAACTGCGCCCATACAGCAAAAAAAGAACAAATACACTGACAGGGGTTTTACGCCTTCCCTACTCTATCCTAAAATAATAATAAATAAAAAATGTTTGAGTTATATATATATATATATATATATATATATATATATATATATATATATATATATATATATACACATACACACACACACATGTTAAAGTACTAAACATTTTTAAATGATAGGAAATGGATGTTTGTAACAAAATAGTTGGTTTAAACATTTCACTGCTCAAAATATAATAATAGTAATATAATAGTAGTAATATATATACATATCTATATTAGTAATATAATAGTAGTAATATATATATATATATATATATATATATATATATATATATATATATAATTTATATATATATATATATATATATATATATATATATATATATATATATTAGTAATATAATAATTTATATATATATATTAGTAATATAATAATTTATATATATATATATATATATATATATATATATATATATATATATATATATATATATATATATATGATAATAACAGACACTACAAGGGGCCTATTTTTAAAGCAGTGAATGTGACACTCACTAAACATTTGGGCCCATTTACCCCAATGTGTCACGGTAACACATGTAACATTTTTTGTTGCATGCACTGCAGCACGCCGTGATGCACAATACTGTGTTGCATTAAAACAGTCCATCTGTTTTTCAGAGCGTTAAGGTGTGTTGGAAGCCCATTCATTTCAATGGACTGTCTGAATACACTAACATGCATTATAGTGATTGCAAACGATCACTTTGTAAAACAACCCATTCAGCTTAAAATATAAACAAAAAGGCAAAACATTTTTGTATAAATATAAAAAAAAAACCTTATAAATAACTTTTTTATAAGGGATTACATTCCCTCTGTTCCCAGCTGCATAAAAGCTGGGAAGAGGAGAAGCAGCAGTACAATGATCTTCCCAGTGAATGACTGAACAGCAGGGGGCGTGCAGGACAAGTCTGATCATTGGAGAAGAGTACATGGAGTTCCCAGCATAGCTACAGAACTGACCACGCTGTGCTCTCCTCCTTAGTGTGGTCAGTTTTTAATAGGAAGTCAGAAGGACTGGCAGGAACAGCAGGGATTTCACAGAAAGGAAGCAATACAAAGAGAACAGGAGACTTTCTGGACTACATGGTACAGCAGGCAGATATCAGGAATATGACGTGTTGGGGTAACAAACGCTTAAATGCAGTTCAGAGAGGTACTGGTGGTAAATCAATCATTGTCATATAAAAACACATATACCTGGAACATTCACCTCTAGTGAATGTTTGGTGAATGCCAGCTTTACTGAAGTATATGAAAACCCTACCAATGAACATTTTTTCATTGCTTTTTTTTAAACTGTTAAATATACCATTGAAACACTTTATTATATTGGTTCAATAGGTGCAATAAACTACCAGTTGATCCTGCTAGAAATCTTGAGAATGGATACACCCCTGTGTTCTACACCCCTGTGTTCTACACCCCTGTGTTCTACACCCCTTTGTTCTATACACCCCTGTGTTCTACACCCCAGTGTTCTACACACCCCTGTGTTCTACATCCCTGTGTTCTATATCCCTGTGTTCTACACCCCTGTGTTCTGTACCCGTGTTTTCTACACCCCCGTTTCCTACACCCCTGTGTCCTACACCCCTGTGTTCTGTACCCGTGTTTTCTACACCCCTGTGTCCTACACCCCTGTGTTCTACACCCCTGTGTCCTACACCCCTGTGTTCTACACCCCTGTGTTCTACACCCCTGTGTTCTGTACCCGTGTTTTCTACACCCCTGTGTCCTACACACTTGTGTCCTACACCCCAGTGTTCTACACCCCAGTGTTCTACACCCCAGTGTTCTATACCCCAGTGTTCTATACCCCAGTGTTCTATACCCCAGTGTTCTACAACCCTGTGTTCTGTATCGTGTGTTCTCTACCCCTGTGTTCTCTACCCCTGTGTTCTACAACCCTGTGTTCTATACACCCCTGGGTCCTACACCCCTGTGTTCTATATCCCTGTGTTCTATATCCCTGTGTTCTACACCCCTGTGTTCTGTACCCGTGTTTTCTACACACCTGTGTCCTACACACCTGTATCCTACACACCTGTGTCCTACACCCCTGTGTTCTACACCCCTGTGTTCTACACCCCTGTCTTCTCTACCCCTGTCTTCTCTACCCCTGTCTTCTCTACCCCTGTCTTCTCTACCCCTGTGTTCTATACCCGTGTGTTCTCTACCCGTGTGTTCTCTACCCCTGTGTTCTCTACCCCTGTGTTCTCTACCCCTGTGTTCTCTACCCCTGTGTTCTACAACCCTGTGTTCTACACTCCTGTGTTCTATACACCCCTGTGTCCTACACCCCTGGGTCCTACACCCCTGTGTTCTGTACCCTTGTGTTCTACATCCCTGTGTTCTATATCCCTGTGTTCTACACCCCTGTGTTCTGTACCCGTGTTTTCTACACACCTGTGTCCTACACCCCTGTGTCCTACACCCCTGTGTTCTACACCCCTGTGTTCTATACCCCTGTGTTCTATACCCCTGTCTTCTCTACCCCTGTCTTCTCTACCCCTGTCTTCTCTACCCCTGTCTTCTCTACCCCTGTCTTCTCTACCCCTGTCTTCTCTACCCCTGTCTTCTACAACCCTGTGTTCTGTACCCCTGTGTTCTGTACCCCTGTGTTCTCTACCCCTGTGTTCTTTACCCCTTTGTTCTCTACCCCTGTGTTCTCTACCCCTGTGTCCTACACCCCTGTGTTCTACATCCCTGTGTTCTACATCCCTGTGTCCTACACCCCTGTGTTCTACATCCCTGTGTTCTACACCCCTGTGTTCTGTACCCGTGTTTTCTACACCCCTGTGTCCTACACACTTGTGTTCTACACCCCTGTGTTCTACACCCCTGTGTCCTACACCCCTGTGTTCTACACCCCTGTGTTCTACACCCCTGTGTTCTACACCCCTGTGTTCTGTACCCGTGTTTTCTACACCCCTGTGTCCTACACCCCTGTGTTCTACACCCCTGTGTCCTACACCCCTGTGTCCTACACCCCTGTGTTCTACACCCCTGTGTCCTACACCCCAGTGTTCTATACCCCTGTCTTCTACACCCCTGTGTTCTACACCCCAGTGTTCTATATCCCTGTGTTCTACACCAGTGTTCCACACCCCAGTGTTCTATACCCCTGTGTTCTACACCCCTGTGTTCTACACCCCTGTGTTCTGTACCCCTGTGTTCTGTACCCGTGTGTTCTATACCCTTGTGTTCTCTACCC
The DNA here is from genome assembly GCF_965119305.1 of Pelophylax lessonae. Taxonomy (NCBI): domain Eukaryota; kingdom Metazoa; phylum Chordata; class Amphibia; order Anura; family Ranidae; genus Pelophylax; species Pelophylax lessonae. The sequence goes on along the minus strand of NC_138775.1, from coordinate 265,045,094 downwards.
CTGTGTTCTCTACCCCTGTGTTCTACACTCCTGTGTTCTATACACCCCTGTGTTCTACACCCCTGTGTTCTACACCCCTGTGTTCTATACCCCTGCTTACTGTTATGAGTTAGCCTTGTCCCCACCAATATCTGCAATATACATACCCCCCCTTCCCCCCCTTATTGTATGGACTATATAAGAGGGGTAGGTGTTCTGCAGTCCTGCCATAGCATAACAATGGTGCTCCTCCAAAAAGGACACAGTACAGTGAGTGAGCGTTGTCACCCTTGGCTAGGAAGTGTAATATTGGAAAGATCAACAAGGTATAAAAAAAATAAAAGGAATTCAGCCACCGCATTAAGGCTCCATTCACACCTGAGCATATCATTTTCAGGCGTTTTTTGCAGGTGTTTGGACGCAGGAATTGACATCTAACAAAAACCCCTGTTATCTGCCAAAAAAAAGAAGTTCATGTACTTTTTTGAGCTTCCAGCGTTTTGCTTCAGGCGACAAAACGCTCAGATGTGAACAGGGGCCATTGAAATGAATGGGATTTTGCTTGTTGGGCGTTTTGAGACTTCAGAGATGAGCGTTTTACGAGCTGAAAAATACTCAGGTGTGAACAGGGCCTTAGGGACTAGTAAATTGTCATAGATTAGATAAGATTAGATTAGACTAGGAGAGATAGATAGATAGATAGATAGATAGATAGATAGATAGATAGATAGATAGATAGATAGATAGATAGATAGATAGATAGATAGATAGATAGATAGATAGATAGATAGATAGATAGATAGATAGATAGATAGATAGATAGATAGATAGATAGATAGATAGATAGATAGATAGATAGATAGATAGATAGATAGATAGATAGATAGATAAACCAACTTTTAAAAAAAAAAAAAAAAAATGCAGAGTAAGTGCCGGTTCACACTTCCGCATTTGCGGAGATCGCATGTAATTCGGAGCGCACTGCTTCTTCATTACATGCGATCTCATGTGCGGATGCGAGTTCAGCCATACACTTTGTATTTCTGAATTCGCACTGTATCCGCACCAAACACGCACATGAGGCTTTTTTTGAGCCGCAGTAGAATCGGATCGCATAGTGGTTCACACTTGTGCGATCGGATTCTGTGCGTACTTGCAGATCGCACTACGATATGCGATTGCAACTAGGGGTGTCGTTAAAGCGGAGTTCCACCCAAAAGTGGAACTTCCGCTTTAGGGAGTCCTGACCCCCTGACATGCCACATTTGGCATGTCATTTTTTGGGGGGGGAGCGGGTACCTAGTTTTGACAGGTACCCGCTCCCACTTCCGCTCCGAGCGCCGCGGCGCCCTAAACGGAAGTTCTCCTCTCCCCCTCCCTCCCTGCAATCTTCTGGGACACGTCAGAGGTCCCAGAAGATTGCCGGCCAATCACGGCGCGCAGCGCGACTCGCGCATGCGCAGTGGGTACCGGGCTGTGAAGCCGCAAACTGTAACAGCCGGGTGCCCACAGCAGTGATGCCGGCGCCGAGGGAGAGGATCGAGGCTTCCGGCGGCCGCATCGCTGGACCGTTGGACAGGTGAGTGAAATGGCTGGAACTCCGCTTTAACTTTTAATTGACACCCCCTGCATATCGCATATGGCAGTGTGAACTGCCAAATGTGCGGATGCGATGCGGGAACACGCTGCATATTCGCAGCCTTCCCGCATCGCAGAAGTGTGAACCGGCACTTACACTTCATAAAATAATCTTGTGTTGATAGTAAATCAATTTACACCTCTGGCCATAAATATTGCCTGGGAGACACTAGACAGAGTTAACAAGGCTGCATATTCCAAATATTCCTGCCTATTCTACTTCTCTCCCGGAGAGGGTCAAGGCAAGTCACGCTGAGCTCAATAAACAAATTACCAAAACTATATTTCTGCTACAAAGTCAATGAGCCACTAAGCAAAAATATACAAACACCGCTCTCTTCTTGTGTTGTGTATTATAGGGATTTAAGCGGTGCCTAATGGTGTATAACCCTTTGTATATTTAAATGTATGGCTTCAGGTAGTACAATCATTTCAGATTGATGCAGTTTGTCCAGTATAATCCTTTTATATATTTTTAGTTTGCAATCTGGGAATCTTACGAACGCGGTGAAGTGCGGGCTGAAGTGTAGGAGTCATCTCATGGTAAAGAGATGCTATATAGAAAACACATAATTTAGTTCTAAACTGGTTTCTGAAAAATAAATTAAGTTTGTGGGTTCAAAAGCTTTAGGCAATTAAGACTTAAATATAAACCAAGAGAGTATAGATCAGGGACTTGGAATATTAGGCCCCTTTCACACTAGTGCGACTTGTCCCGCGATTTTGGACCGCAAAAATAGCATGACAAGTCGTTTTCCATTATTTTCAATGATCCCCATTCATATCAGTGCGTTTTGAAGTCGCACCGACTTCAAAGTAGTTCCTGCACTACTTTGGCACGATTTTAATGCGTTTTGAGGTATATAGCCCTGAGCCATTGCTCAAATTTGCGTCAAAATTGAGGCAAAGTCGCGACAAAATCGTGGTAAAATCAGGTCGCATAAGTGGGAAAGGGGCATTAAATAAAAAAAAAAAATAAAAACTCATAAAATAAGAAATCTTACCTAAAACAGTAGAGCCTCATTTTACCTCCAGTGGCAGTGCAAAAGAGCAAAAGGATGCACAACAAAATTATTATTTTTTTTGTTAAATACAACAATTTTACATTTTAAATGATATATAGTACACACATACACACAACAAAAATTTTTAAAATTATACAAAAATCTATCACATGAATATCAATCTGTTTGTGTGTATATTATATACATAGAGTGCATATAGTGTATATGGATCCAATGCGTTTTAGGACACAGGTGTCATTGGTATTAATGATCAGTTGACTAGGGCACACTAGAATCATATCAGCATACATTTGGGGGAATTCATGCATTTTCATGCATTTTTACTTGCATCATTAACAATTAAGCACTGAAGATGGTTCACACTGACATCTGAGAAACGGCTGCATGTGTCAATGTAAAGTTAACCACTTGCCGGCTGCTCACAGTATATTTACTGCGGCAGTCAGCCCCTCACAGGCAAAGCAACATAGGTCTACGTCGCTAGCCTGTGAGGCTCTGGGGAGCGAGCGCGTGCCGCCGAATGCTCCCGCTCGGTCACGGACCCCCCCGCGTGTGTGCCCGCCGGGCACTCACGATCATCCGTGACAGCGGGAGAAAGGCAGGCGGCTGATGTAAACAAGCCGCCTGTCATTCTCCCCTGTGTAGAAACAATGATCATACGGTTCTACTATGTAGGACCGTTGATCACTGTTCCTACACCTCAAGCCACAGCCAATCACAGTTAGAAACACGCCCCTAGGGACACACACAACCCCTCCCTCTCAAAAAAAGTTAACCCCTTCACTGCCAGTGTAATTTTACAGTAACAGTGCATATGTATAGCACTGATTACTGTAGTAATGTCACTGGTAACCCCAAAAGTGTCAAAAATGTCAGTCAAGGGTCCGATCTGTCCGCCGCAATGTCGCAGTCCCGCAAAAAAAAAAAAAAATAATCGCAGATCGCTGCCATTACTCGTTAAAAAAAAAAAAAAAAGACAAAAATCTTTCCCTTAGTTAGTAAACGCAATAACTTTTGCGCAAACCAATCAAAATACACTTTTTGCGATCTTTTTTTTACCAAAAATATGTAGCAGAAAACAAATTGGCCTAAAATGTTAAAAAATTTAGATTTTTACATTTTTTTTGGGGAATTTCATATAAAAAAATTTGAAAAATATTGTTATTTTTGCAAAATTGACGCTTTTTTTTTTGTTTATAGCGCATGATCAAAAAATCGCACAGGTGATCAAATACCACCAAAAGAAAGCTCTGTTTGTGGGAAAAAAAGGACGTCAAATTCGTTTAGGTACAGCGTCGCACGACCGCGCAATTGTCCGTTAAAGTCATGCAGTGCCGAATCGCAAGATATGCCCTGGTCAGGAAGGGGGTAAAATCTTCCGGGGCTTAAGTGGTTAATGACACCCCCAGATCAGTTTGCCGATCACAATGCGATATGTGAAATGGTACAGGAATCGGATCGCATGGGTGTTTTCCAGATTCCAGTGCAGACTTAAAAAAAGGGTCCTGTACCATTTTTGGTCTAAATGTGATGCAAATTCAGCCATACAAACTGTATGCCTGAATTTGCATCGCACAGACATCGCACATGATCTGCAGAGCAACGCGGTGCGAATCACATGCGATGTCTGTGAACCCAGCCTGAATTATAATAAAGTCACTGAGAGTGTCGTCATGCTGAATATAGATCTGCAGTGTTCAACCATAGGGAAGAAACTCCAAGCAGGCTGCTCTCTGCAAAAGGATCTGAACTACCTAAAATGTTGATTTTCAAACTTCCACACTTGTGAGACTTAAAAGTCGTGTAATTTTACCGCAATTTTGACTGGACTTGAAGCAATGCCTGTGTAATCTTGAGGTCTATAGACCTCAAAACGCATCGAAGTCGGGGCCAAGGTAGCGCAGGGAGTACTTTGAAGTCTTTGCCACTTGAAGTCGCACAGATATGAATGGTACTCATTGGAAATCCCGGGGTACGACTTGTCATGTCACTTTGCAGTCCCAAGTCGCACAAGCGTGAAAGGGGCCTTTAGGATTTTATGGAGCACAGTGGCTAAGTGTTTAGAACTTTCACACAGCCTCCGTTTTTCTCAGTGGGGGATCGATCCGCCGATCCTCCATTGAGCAGGAGGATGACAGCTGTGTCTCCGTGCTGTGTGCGGAGACACAGCTGTCAGGTCCCCATGCATCTCTATGGGGGAATTGGATGGGAATGGACCGTCTGTCCGTTCTCATCCGAACCGATCCGCTGGACGGGTGGAAAAAAGGGGTTTCCATCAGTCCAAATTTGACAGATGGGGTGTCAGCGGACATGTCTCCGCTGACATCCGATATCCCATAGAGATGCATGGGGTGTCCGTTCAGATCCGCCAAAAAAACTTACAGGCGGATCTAAACGGGCCACCTGTGTGAAAAGGGCCTTAGGGACCTTACCTTGTAAGCTCCTTGAGGCCCTGTTCACACCTGAGCATTTTTCAGCTCATAAAACGCTCATCTCTGAAGTCTCAAAACGCCCAATAAGCAAAATCCTATTCATTTCAATGGCCCCTGTTCACATATGAGCGTTTTGTCGCCGAAGCTCAAAAAGTCAGTGAGTTTATTTTTTGGCAGAATACAAGAGTTTTCGTTAGATGTCAATGCCTACCTTCAAACACCTGCAAAAAACGCCTGAAAATGATACGCTCAGCTGTGAATGGAGCCTGAGGGCAGGGACTGATGTATATGTAAAGTGCTGCATAAATTGGTGCTATATATGTAACTGTAATAAATAAATCCCTTAGGCCAGCCATAGAGGAGTCGAAAACTGAACGTTTTGTCGATTGAAAATGGTGTATATGATCGTGCCATCATTTGTTTCATTTTTCTAAAAATAAATTAAAAAATAAATAAATCCAGCATGTTGGATCAGCCACTTTCCATTGAGGCACAAATATCACGTGTTGCAGTTGGCACACTAATGATGCGAAAAAATAACAACCAAGAATTTTCGCTCGATTTTCGACTCATCTATGGCCCGCTTTAGTCAGGCTTTATACATTCCTGGAAATGGCATACCAATACACAGCATTACAAGGAGGAGCAATACTACAGCCTAACAAAGAATGCAATCTTTCTGCATTAATTATTGGCTAATAGTGTTTAATACTCCACTACTGCTATGGCAGAAAACAATTAGGGAAATTTTATGGTGCTTTTTGACAATGCTTAAAACGAAAAACAGAATATTCCAGGGACAGAACTCCAAATCCTGAACAGACAGGAGAAGTCAGCAGCTGGACACACAATTATGGAAGATTTCTATTTTTCCTGCTGAATTTGCTGTCAGTGATCTCTATAGGCAAATACTGGAGATTATTACACAGAACACATCTATAGAGGGTCACAGCCTGGCCAATCACAGTGCTGGAATAGTCATGGTTGGAAAGTGACACTCTTCTTTTTAAACTCTTCTCAGAACATTCTAATAGAACCTTCCACCCCATTTATTCCCTACAGTCAGCTCTTCTGTGAATGACTTTTACAGAACTCAACTTCATTTATGTGTTACCCTATACAATGACACTGGATATCAGGATAATGTATTGTATTATCAGGTAATTGTTTATATATGTTTGTATGTGAGATAGATAGATAGATAGATAGATAGATAGATAGATAGATAGATAGATAGATAGATAGATAGATAGATAGATAGATAGATAGATAGATAGATAGATAGATAGATAGATAGATAGATAGATAGATAGATAGATAGATAGATAGATAGATAGATAGATAGATAGATAGATAGATAGATAGATAGATAGATAGATAGATAGATAGATAGATAGATAGATAGATAGATAGATAGATAGATAGATAGATAGATAGATAGATAGATAGATAGATAGATAGATAGATAATCAAGTACACTTCCCTAGAGAGGGATAATGCACATTTCTATAGGGGGAGAACATACACATTTTTATAGAGGGATAGCCATGTCTATAATAGAAGAATAATGTACAAATATCCAAAGAGGGATCATAAAAATGATCATACAGATGTCTATAGAAAGATCATGTATACATTTCTATAGAGGAATGATACACATTTCTAGAGAGGGATCATGTACATATTTCTTTACTGGTATCAAACATATTTCCATAGAAGGATAATATACACAAATCTATAGAGGGATCATGTACACATTTTTATAGAGGGATACACATTTCTATAAAATAATAATGTACACATAACTAAAGGGGGATCATGTACATATTTCTATAAAATAATCATACACATTTCTATAGAAGGATCATGTACATGTTTCTATAGAGGGATCAAACATATATACATTTAGTTGGTTCATACATATTTCTATAGAGGGATTACCTACATATTTCTATAGAAGGATCATGTACACATTTTTATAGAAAAATGATGTACACATATCTAAAGAGGGATCATGTACATCTTTCTATAAAATAATCATACACACTTCTATAGAGGGATCATACACATTTCTATAGAGGGATCAAACATACATACATTATATATATATATATATATATATATATATATATATATATATATATATATATATATATATATATATATATATATATATATATATATATACACATATACACACACACACACACACATTATATACATACATACATATATATATATACATACACACACACACACACATATTATATATATATATATATATATATATATATATATATATATATATAATTTATTGAGTTGGTTCATACACATTTCTATAGGGGGGATAATGTACACACATCTAAAAGAGGAATCATGTACATATTTCTATAAAATATACATTTCTATAGAGGGATCATGTACACATTTTTATAGAGGGATCATGTACATATTTTTTATAGAAGGATAATGCACATATATCTAAAGAGGGGTCGTGTACATATTTCTATAGAAGGATAATGTACATATATCTAAAGAGGGATCGTGTACATCTTTCTATAAAATGATCATACACACACATATATATAGAAAGATCATGTATACATTTCTATAGAGGGACACATTTCTAGAGAAGAGTCGTGTACATATTTCTTTACTGGGATCAAACACATTTCCATAGAAGGATAATATACACAAATCTAAAGAGGGATCATGTACATCTTTCTATATAATAATTATACATATTTCTATAGAAGGATCATGTACACGTTTCTATAGAGGGATCGTGCATTTCTAAAGAGGGATCATATACATGTTTCTACTAGGGATTATACACATTTCTCTAGAAGGATAATATACACTTATCTAAAGAAGGATGTACGGGTTCTTGTACACATTTTTTATCGAGGGATACAAACACATATCTTTAGTTGGATCATACACATTTCTATAGGAGGACAATGTTTCACAAATCTAGAGAGGAATCATGTACATCTTTCTATAAAAGGATCATATACATTTTAATAGAAGGATCATACACATTTCTATAGAGGGATCGTGCACATATTCTATAGAAGGATCATGTACATGTTTCTACAGAGGCATCATAGTAATTTCTATAGAAGGATACCATAAACTTATCTAAAGAAGGGTTATGTACATATTTTTGTATATAGGGATTATACACATTTCTGTAGAGGGATGTATATGGGATGTAGCGGTTGTCTGGTTTGTCCTCAGGAAGCCCCGGGACGGACATGACACAGAATGCAGCTATAGAATCCTCCCGACTGCCCGGCTCTCCGCTCATCTCCCCGGGGTGCGGGCTGGGGGGGGTCCCGGAACATCTAAAGGGGAACATTTTCCGAATCCACAATGATTGACAATAATCTTTCCGGTGTGATCGGGCTGTGTGCAGGACGGAGGGATCGGTCTGGCCGGGATTATCACGGAGTACCGGATCGATATATTCCAGGAGCACACAGTTCCCAATCTTATACACCGCTGGCTGCATAGAACAATATTATATATATAAAATAAATGACAGGATTGATATTATTGTTCGGGTAATCACCTATAGTGTGCGCATTAATGTGCGGCTTCTTTTGTCCCCCGTTTATATTTAAAGGCATGATAGGAGGATTTTTAATCCACTTCTACTCTTCTTTCTGTGAGATTATATATATATATATATATATATATATATATATATATATATATATATATATATATATATGCATAAAACATCCCATATCTTGCACTAAACTCTGCTACATTCATATTCCTGAATGCAGACAAAAATTGAAAATATAAAAGTACATGGTCAGTTATTTCGTTATTGTATGGATCTCCAGACCCATGGCTACCCACAGAACGTGTGCATTGTACCATGTGAGGATCCCCAAATAAATGTACAGATTATAATAAATAGACATATCTGAAAAAATAAGTCTTCTACACACGCAGACAGAGGTAGGAGCTGATATACAGATCTCTCTCACATATAGATGTAGATTTAAATACTGCGGTATACCATCTTAAAAATATATAGTATATTTTGTATAATGATGATGTATTTGCATGCACAACAATATATATTATAGAAAATAGCTATACATGTGAATGTACAATCAGATGGGCGAGAGCGGAATTATTACATTATTTGTACATAAATGTGCAATTATCATTGTCCTCCATATGAGCCTTAGCCCAGATTATAGGGAATTTCTGAACATTTTATAGGAAATAAATTGCTAGGGACAAATACATTTCTCGCTATATATAAGAACAGAATCTTCTTAGTGTATAAATAAGATAATAAAATGATGGCAGCATTACATGACCATCGCGATAGATGATTATTATGATCAATATCATATATATTAGGATAATATAAAGAGGTTAATTATTATTATTATTTCGATGCCGTCATCATACGTCCGATATAAGGTGTATATCTATTACCAGTAAGATACCTATGACAAACTGTATAATTATTCATGTAATTGTTCTAATTCCATTCTGTTATCAGATTATTGAGAAATCAGTTGGTATTCTATACTATTCACTAAGCGGCTGCTACCCCTGACCCCATCAGTCAGTTGTGTCCCCTATTGGGGGTCAATTGATATCTGGAGACCTAGTGGTCAGTTTTTAGCCCTAAGAACAGTTCAGTATCCTCGGTTTCTAGAGATCAGTTTCTGTCGCTTACAACCATACAGCATCAGTTATTACCCCTGGTATCCATACAGCATCAGTTATTACCCCTAGTATCCATAAAGTATCAGTTATTACCCCTAGTATCCATACAGTATCAGATATTACCCATAGTAATCATATAGCATCAGTTATTACCCCTGGTATCCATACAGCATCAGTTATTACCCCTAGTATCCATAAAGTATCAGTTATTACCCCTAGTATCCATACAGTATCAGTTACTACCCATAGTAATCAGACAGCATCAGTTATTACCCCTAGTATCCATACAGCATTAGTTATAAAACCCCTAGTAATCATACAGTATCAGTTATTGCCCTAGTAATCATACAGTATCAGTTATTGCCCTAGTAATCATACAGCATCAGTTATTGCCCTAGTAATCATACAGCATCAGTTATTGCCCCAGTAATCATACAGCATCAGTTATTTCCCCCAGTAATCATACAGCATCAGTTATTTCCCCCAGTAATCATACAGCATCAGTTATTGCCCCTAGTAATCATACAGCATCAGTTATTACCCCTAGTATCCATACAGCATCAGTTATTTCCCCCAGTAATCATACAGTATCAGTTACCCTTGGTAACTATACAGAATCAGTTATTACCCCTTATAATCATACAGCATCAGTTATTACCCCTAGTATCCATACAGCATCAGTTATTACCCCTAGTAACCATTCCTCGTCAGTTATTGCCCCTGGTAAACCATACAGCATCAGTTAGTGCCCATAGTAAACCATACAGCATCAGTTAGTGCCCCTAGTAAACCATACAACATTGGTTATTACCCCTAAAAATATTCAGGATAAGCTATTACCCCTAGAGAACATTCAGCATCAGCTGGTACCCCTAAAGACTATTCAGTTGTTACCCCTAGTGATCATTCTCATCAGTCATTGCCCCTAAAAAAAATTCAGCATCAGTTGTGGCCCCCAGTAACCATTCAGCATCAGTTGATGCCCCCAGTAACCATTCAGCATCAGTTCATGCCCCCAGTAACCATTTAGCATCAGTTGTTGCCCCCAGTAACCATTCAGCATCAGTTCATGCCCCCAGTAACCATTTAGCATCAGTTGCTACTTCAGCGACGTTGTTGCCCTTAGAGACCATTCAGCATAGATGTCACCCCAGTAATCATTCAACATCATTTTTTCCTCCAGCGACCATTGGGCATCAGCTGTAACCCATGAGACCCTTCAGCATCAGTTGTTACCCCTAGAGACCATTCAGTAGTCAGTCTTTGATCCACTGGCCATTCAGTAGTCAGCCCCCTTCTCTTGGACCATGGGGCAGGTAAATTGGTTGTAGGGTGTAAGTAGTCCCTCTTCCAGTCTCCTCTGGTCACTATAGTTCAGTATGACAGCACATAGCCTTCGATCTATAGAGATCACTAACCTCCTGGAGGGGATCTCACCACTCCCTGCCCTCCCCATGCCATGGCAGGGCTCTCTGGGCGCTGTGTGTGTATGGATCAGACTGCAGCAGACCCATACCGAACGATAATTATCCTTTGTCGGTAAAGAAGAGCAGATCCTTTGCCTGCAGCCATCAGACCCCTCTGCACACCAGTTCCAATTATTTGCCTTTTACTCCATGTCAGCCTGAGCGCTTAATGCTAATTAGCAACATACAGCTTGATTTCCAGCTAGTCTTCCCCCTCACACATGGATGGAGGACTCACATGTTGCTTTTTGTCCTAATGAGAAAATCCTTTTTTTTTAGTCAGGGTCTATGCAGTTTGCAAAGTGATAGCAGTCTATGAAGAGGACTATGGAGGGACTAATGGGGGGAGATACCAAGGAGGATAGGAAGACTCTGCATGCTGAACCCTGGATAGACAGGTAGGGTGACAGGGTCTCTTTAGTTGCCCTGTGGTTAACTTCCATTCTCTATAGCTAGCAACCAGTTCTCTAGGTGTTGGGCAACTACAAGTCCCAGCAGGCAGCACCAGCTAACTTAAAAATTATACTTGCCTTCCTTTTCATTGCTGATTCAATGCAGTTAGTACAGTTACTGACCAGATCAGACTTTCCGACTTGTTGCTGCATGCTTGTTCCAGGGCGGTGGCCCAAAATATTGAAAGCAGAGACAGCCAGGCAATGCTAAGACAAGGTCATCTAGAGCCCAGGGCAAACATGCCAAACTGCGCCCCCTCCCCCCAAGATGTATGGGCATTACATGTCAGCAAAAATACCCACTCCCAATATTGAGAACTAATCTGCATGTTTTCACCCCTAAGAGAAAAATCCCCCCTTCTCCCAATACATCTGCCCCCGCCCGCCCCCCCTGAAATCCCCACTCCCAGCACACATTTACCCCCCCCCCCTTCCACCAGAAATGCCTCCCCCTCCCTCAGCACACATCCTCTACCCTCTAAAATCCCCCCCCCCCCCATCCCCAAGTACACATCCTAATCCCCCTACCCCAAATTCCCTCTTCTAACCCCCCCCCCCCCTCGTAGCACAAACTTCCCCTCTTAGCACAAATATCCCCCAATCATTCCTACAAATCTCTCTCTCTCCCCCCCCCCCCCAACAAAAAAAAAAATCTCCCCTCCTAGTACAATTCCCCTACCACTTCTACCACATTACATCATCCCACACAAACTCCTTAAATCCCCCCTTCAACACAAATCCCCCCTATCACCACTCCCAGCAGACCCTCCCCAGATTTCCCCTCCTAGTACAAATCCCCTCCTGCTTCTACCATATTACATCATCCCTCACAAACTCCTCAAATCCCCCCCTTCCAACACAAATCCACCCCTAAATCACCACTCCCAGCACACCCACCCAAATTTCCCCTCCTGCTTCTACCATATTACATCATCCAGCACAAACTCCACAAATCCCCCCCCTAAATCACCACTCCCAGCACACCCACCCAAATTTCCCCTCCTGCTTCTACCATATTACATCATCCAGCACAAACTCCACAAATCCCCCCCCCCCCCTAAATCACCACTCCCAGCACATCCACCCAAATTTCCCCTCCTAGTACAATTTCCCTTCCGCTTCTACCACATTACATCTTCCAGCACAAACTCCTCAAATCCCCTCTTCCAACACAGTTTCCCTCCCCCCCCCCCTAAATCAGCAGTCCCAGCACATCCACCCACATTTCTCCCCCCCCAAAAACAACTCTAAACCCCTGCTGCCCCCCCAAATTACCACCACAAATCCCATCCCCACACCTCACATGATGCCACAGTGCCCAGGTCAGCTGTCCCTTCTGCCCACCCCTTGTCCGAACCCTGCAGCCAGAGCATCAGCAGTTTTAGTGTGGGGTAAGCAGTGACAGCCCCTTTATTCTTCCAGTACCGGTTCTCTTTAATGATAGGGGTAACAAGCTGCTAGAGACAGTTAAGGGTGTGCAAAGTATAGCACAGACCCATTTCCATTGGGGGCCATTCACACATATTGGTGCAGTAACGCACTTGTTTCTTATGCATTGTGGCATCCTATTTATTTAGAATGCCCTTAAAAAATAAATTAAAAAAAAAAAAAGCCAACAATCAGCAAGGCTGGCTTTACACCTTTGCACTGCGGTAGTGCACAATGCGTTAAAAACGCTGGTAATCTGCCAAAAAAGAAGTTCATGCACTTTTTGAGCGACGGGCGTTTTGCTTAAGGTGACAGAATGCTTAGATGTGAACAGGGGCCATTGAAATGTATGGGATTTGTCTTGTTGCGCGTTTTTTTAGAGCTTAGGCTTAGAGCAGAAAATCGCCCAAAAACGCCTAAAGGTCTATGGGGGCCAAAAACGCACAATTCTGCTCCTGTACTACAAGTTGTGCATATAAGCCTGCAATAAAAAACCTCTAAATCCCCTGGGTACACTCATACTAAGAGTAAAAGTAGGCTAAGCTGGTGGTAGGATGTGCAGACTGTATAAACATGCACACACATATTGCCCAGTTGCTCATGTTCATGTGGTGAAGGAATGCAGCCCCCAGTGCTGGCATATTCAGGGTAAAATGGCAACTGACCAAAAAATACAACCTACCTATCAGTTTGTTGCATGGTGTGTGGATTATTTTACTGCCTCAGGGCTTGTTCTCATGTGCTGCAGCCCTGTCTACTCTTTTGAAAAGTGATCTGTGGCTGATCGCTTTTCAGAGCACAGTTGACGGGCAATATCTTGCATTCTCACCGCCTGTTTATTGCGTGGTTCACACTGATGCAATGCGGGAAACGCACAGGGATCGCTGCATTTCCTGCATCACACTCGCTGGTGACAAAAGCTAACGACACCCCAAAAGCAGGTCACATAATGCAGTGCATAAAAGAAAAAGGAGGCGCAAACACCTAGTGCATTACCCGTGGTCACCTTAAATTTTTTTTTTTTCAATAAAATGCCAAAAACATACTCCCAGACAAGAAGAACTCTGATGAAGGGAGCTTGACACCCGAAACGCGTTAGCGGTCCTATCTCCAGGGACATGTTCCATTCCATGTGTGGTGGATTCTTGTAATGTGGATTTATTATTCTTCTTGTCTGTGAGTATGTTTTTGGCATTTTATTAAAACATTTTTTAAGGTGATGCACTTGGTGTTTGCGCCTCCTTTTTCTTTTCTTTTATGTACCCATGTTGGAGTTCCCTGCCTGAGGAGAGCAGCAGGCCGGTCATCCCCTTCGGAGTGAGCGCTTGGCTGAATTGTTTGTTCAGATAATGCAGTGCGTCTGCTAGAATCGGATCACATGGGTATGAACACCTATGCCATCTGACTTCAGTGCGCCAGAAAAAAAGGTGCTTGCACCTTTTCCATGCAGAGTAACATGGTAAAAGGTACACTACTACAAAACATGGGTACATGTGCATTGTGTATTGGCACTATTCATTTATAACGCCAACCCAATGCCCATATACAGTAAGGTAAGTAAACATGCACCTATGCTATAATGCACCGCTACAAACATAATGGAAAATTGTATCAAATACTTATTGTAGCTTTCCTCTCCTATCACCAGAGCTTTTTTTTCTCAGAGAAAAGGTGCAGGAACTCCCCCTTTTAAAGCTTCTTATCTCCGCTCCCATACCCACCTCCGGGCAACATCCCTTGGTTCTGCCCCCTACCCACCTCTGAGCAGCTTCCTATGGTTCCACCCCCTATCCACTTCCCAGTACCGCCCATTTTTAGAGAATATAGAACCAAGTAACATTTTATGGTGATAAGTCATTTGTATGGAATTTGTTAACAACAAGAAAAGTAGTAAAGTAGATCCCCCTGCAGCCAGCAGCAAATAGATCCTTTCAAACGAAAATAGATTTTTTTTTTCCAGCTAAAATGGATCCCAACAACAATAGACTCAGTAGCAACAACAGATTTCCCAGCATTAATAGACTCTCCAGCAGCCAACAACAATAGACCCCTTCCTCAACAATAGTTCCCCCACCAACAATAGATCTCCCCAACAATAATAGATTGCCACAAAAATAGATGCTCTCCAGCAACAATAGATCCCCCAACAGCCAGCAAGAACAGACCCCTCTCTCAACAGTAGATTTCTTCCAGCAACAACTAAACCCCACCAGTAACATAAGCCCCCCCCCCCCCCCAGGAGCAACAATGACCTCAATCATGCAAAAATAGATCCCCCTCCTGGAACAATAGAGCCCCCCAGCAGGCAGCATTAACAGACCCTCCAGCACCCCTTGCCATTACATATATTCACTGCTGGAGGTGCCGGAACAGCGTTCCCCCCGCGTTCCAGCTGAAAAAAAGCCCTGCCTATCACTAATGCATGGAAGCATACATGTGGTAGCATGCCGCCATGCTGGCGCCGGGAAAACAGAAAATTGTATCAAATACTTACCGTAATTTAGATCTCCCATCCTTCTGTTCTCTGGTGACAGTTGTCACCAAAAGCAGCAGTAAAAACCTAGCAGAGTATCTACTCCTGTAAAAATGTATCTAGAAAAAGGCTTCTTTCACACGGTCCGCTTCCGTAGTCGAACTCCGTGCTGCTCAGCCGGGGATCGATACACTGATCCCCGCTGAGCAGGCGGATGACACCTCCCTCTCCGCTCTGTGTGCAGACAGGGAGGTGTCAGAGCCCCATGCATCGCTATGGGGGAATCGGATGAGAGCGGACCGCCTGTCCCCTCTCATCCGATCCGATCCCCTGGACGAATAGAAAATAAGGTTTCCATCCGTCCAGATTTCACGGACATGATCGGATGGGGATAGCAGCGGGTGTCAGTGGAGATGTCTCCACTGACATCCGCTGCCCCATAGGGATGCATGGAGCATCCGATCAGATCCGCCTAAAAAACTGACAGGCAGATCTGATCGGATCGCTCGTGTGAAAGGACCCTTATACTTTCCCACTTGTTGGGCCTCTCTGTATAAAGCCTCGTACACACGATCAGATTATCGGACGAATTGTCTTTAGTTTTTTGTTGCATGCTAGTCTCATATGGAAAGTGAAGAGGTTACTTTCATATGAAAATTCCCGTACGACAGAATTCTACTTCAGAAGTGATGTCATGTGTTGAATTGTTTTGTATGTTCTTTCGTTTCTGAGCATGCCTAGTCGGATGTTGTGTTCACATACGATAAAAATTTTATAGCCTGCACATCCAGTTTTTTTCTTCCGAAAATCCGTAATCGGCTGTCGAAAGCACCATACTAACAATCCAAAAATCGGCAGATCGTTCGTCCCGTTGGACGAAATTTTACTTCCGATTTTCCTATTGTGTGTACGGGCCTTTAGAATATTATGAATGTATTAGCAGCATATTGCTATTACTATTGCTAGAAGTAGCAATTGTTCACTAAACAACTAAGGTGTACGTTTATGAAAGGGTGAATTGTTTTCTCTGTTGGCTTCTCTGCAGTTCTCCGGGGAAAATGATCTCCTCTGGCAGGGGAGGACTGGGCCGGGGGGCAATTGCCCCCTGGGCCGCCCTGATGCTCTGTAAAAAGGCTGCACTGCTTCTGCCACAGACATACCTAAAGGATTCCTGCGGAAGAGAAGTAAAAAGTCCCCATCGCTGACCTACTGAGTGCGGGTTGAAGACAAGGACAGAGTGCAGGCCTATCCCCCTGCATGGAGGGAGTAAACTGTGTCTGAGCAGAGGCCGGTTCCATGCCCCACTAGAGACTCTTCTTCCCCGGCAAGCCCCAACCGAGCTGTCCCAGCTGCCCCCAACCACCCCCTGCTGGCCAGGTCGGGAACCCAGATTCAGCCAGTAAGTAGAGAGTATCTGGAGCAGGGCTTCAGCTTGGAATGGGGGTCAGGAGGAGGACGGGAAGAGGGAGAGTGGGAGGGGAGCCAAGTCGCTGCACCGTGGGCCTCTGGTTTGTACTTGCCCCCTGGGCAGAAAGTTGCCAGTCTGCCCCTGTCCTCTGCCACCCTTTTTATGAAGCGGAGAACTTCAGTTCTCCCAGGGTGATCAGAGGAGAACTGTTTCCTCTGAGAATGGCCGAGATCTGTGTAGAAGTGAATGGGAGCGCCGGTAATCTGGTGAGACAAAGCGAGATTACCGTACTATGAAAATCACTGGCGCTCTTTAATAAGCAGTGATAGATTATCACTGCTGAGTACACGATCCCCACTAATGTTAATAAATAATAGTCCCCTTACATAGATATATATATATACACTGAATATACACACGCATACATTTTATTTATATATATATATATATATATATACACATTAAATATATATCTACATGTATGTATGTGTGTGTGTATATATATATATATATATATATATATATATATATATATATATATATTCATACATGTGTATGTGTGTATGTGTATATATATATATATATATATATATATACATAAATATGGCAGGGGGACATGATTACTGTGTTGGGGGGTCTGAACGAGGAAGAAGGATGTCAATAATCTTCCTTCTTCCCCCTCAGTTCTCCCCTGATTTGGTCTTCACTCCCCTATTCACCACCTCCAGGCTGGTGAATCCGGGAGTGTGATTTCTGGCACAGATCGCCAGTGAAGTGCGTTGATCGCAGCTTCATAACCTGGCTGTTTCTGTGTCAGGCAATGACAGATTCCCGTGTGAAGAGATGATCAGTGGAGAACATGTTCTCCCCCAATCATTTCTGTTTTATAAACTGAGAATGATCGGAAATGAGCTGCGATCAGCAGGATCACTGCTCATCTCCGTTTCATAAAAGGACACCAGTCCTTTGGAGTAAATTACATAAGAAGCCTGGTGAAGAAACTTGTAGTGACCAATTCCATATGATTAGACCAAGTCATTGTGTGATCATGCCAGATGGGTCAGTGCTACATCTACTTGTATAACGTCCTCCATAGGAAGCCATGTGTTCCATCTCTTACCTGTCTATTGCTACACCTGATTATATAAAAGCTAAAATCTAGACAGATTTACCAGACACAAATTTATGCAGATTTGCAAACATTTATTACTTAATGCAAGAATTAACATTGCTTAACCACTTCAGCCCCGGAAGATTTTACTCCCTTAATGACCAGGCCATTTTTTTGCACTGTTATTTTAATGGACAATTGCGCGGTACCCAAATAAAATTGTCCTTTTTTTCCCCACAAGTAGAGCTTTCTTTTGGTGGTAATTGATCACCTGTGCGATTTTTATTTTTCATAATTTTAGACCAATTTGTATTCTGCTACATATTTTTGGTAAAAAAAAATCCCAATAAGCGTATTTTGATTGGTTTGCGCAAAAGTTATCGCGTCTAAAAACTAGGGGAAAGATTTATGTCATTTTTATTTATTTACTTTTTTACTAGTAATGGCGGTGATCAGCGATTTTTAGTGGGACTGCGACATTGCGGCAGACAGATAAGACCCCTAACTGACATTTTTTGACACTTTTGTGGGGACCAGTGACATTACTACAGTAATCAGTGCTAAAAATATGCACTGTTACTGTAATAATGACACTGGCAGGGAAGGGGTTAACTCGGGGGGGGGGGGGGGGGGATCAAAGGGTTAAGTGTATGACTAGGGGGTGTTTTCTAACTGTGAGGGGGATGGGCTTGTGGAATCAACAGAGACCTGTGATCCTAAATAGGAGGATCACAGGCGCTCTGTGCTGATTCATGAGTGAACAACGGTCTGCCATGTTTACAACAGCAGACCGTCGTTCTCTCTCCACAGGGAGCGAGCGCGGGTGCCTGGAAGCAATCGCAGCCGCCAACCCCGTGAGTCAGCTTCCCCCTGGCTAATGGGGCCATGCACACACCTCCGGCGGGAGGCGCACGCCCCCAGAAGTGCTCCCGCCGTACAGGTATGGTGGTCCGCGCAGTCGAGCCAGCCTGCCACAGTATATCTGCGGCGGGCGGTCTGCAAGTAGTTAATAATCGTACACCTAACATGTAAGTACCCAAATGCAAACTGGTATCAGCATCTTGCAGTCTTTAGACAACAGGGCTGGGTGTGAGAGGAAGAAGCAGTACAAGGAGCCAATCAGCTCATGTGCTGACAAAGCACGCCGATAGGAGGAGAGAGTAGAGTGACAGAGAAATTAGCTCACCACAATGCTGCTGCTTCTGTCACTGGCCAATCATAGGCAGGGGGAGGGTCCAGCATTTCCTGGGCTCAGAGGAAGTGTCTTATCGGGCTGAGGACATCTAGTGGCAGAAAACAATGTTTGGACTGAAGGCAAATATTTCAGCAAAGGCTGCTTTAATTACGTTTTGATGAGCTACAAATTTTTATTTATGTTCTGCTTTAATTGATAGCATAGTCAATCTACTACAAATCTCCTGTGTGGGAGCCTAGTCTAATGAGATGACTGGCAGCATGTGTTAAAATATCTCAGCAGAGAAAAAGATTGAATCCTGGTTCACACATATGCGATGCGGCAACCCTGCGAATCCACTGCGGCTTCTCGCATCGCACTCGACTCGCAGGCAGTTCACACTGCCATATGCGAATCACTGGGGGTGTCAATACAAAGTTAACAAAGTTAACCCCCAGATCAGCTCGTATATCGCAGTGCTAACTGACACTTCAGGCATTAATCGGATCGCAAAAGTGTGAACAGCCAAGTGATCCGATTCTGGTCCAAAAAAGGGTCCTGTGCGAGTCTGGTCTGAATGTGATGCGAATTCAGCCATACAATCTGTATGGCTGAATTTGCATCACACAGGCATCGCATGTGATTTGCAGAGCAGTGCGCTGTGAATCGCATGCGATGTCTGACATCGCATGTGTGTGGACCGGCTCTAAGGGCCCATTTACATTGCTGCAGTGTGGTGAAGTATTACTGTGTTGCAGTGCCATTCATTTTGAAAGACAACTCAATGCACAAAGGCTAAAGCCGGATACACACTATACAACTTTTGTAGTTAGATTTCCTTTAGATTTACCTTCAACTGTGTAGTGCAGAGGTCTGCCTGATTGCATTAAAATTGTTTAGGTTAGACCTCATATTATATGGTTTTGGGTCGTTAAGATTCCTTTATTTCCTGTAATGGAATAGGTATTTGCACACCGGTTTCAATACGCCTTAAAGTGGAGTTCCACCCAAAAGTGGAACTTCCGTTTTAGGTAGTCCTAACCCCCTGACATGCCACATTTGGCATGTCATTTTTTTGGGGGGGGAGCGGGTACCTAGTTTTGACAGGTACCCGCTCCCACTTCCGCTCGGAGCGCCGCGGCACCCTGAACGGAAGTTCTCCTCTCCCCCTCCCTCCCTGCAATCTTCTGGGACATGTCAGAGGTCCCAGAAGATTGCCGGCCAATCAAGACACGCAGCGCAACTCGCGCATGCGCAGTGTGTACCCGGCCGTCTCAGCTAGGTGCCCACACCAGTGATGCCGGCGCCGCCGAGACCAGAGGGAGAGGATCGAGGCTTCGGGCGGCCGCATCGCTGGACCGGGGGACAGGTGAGTGTGTGCTTATTAAAAGTCAGCAGCTACACTTTTTGTAGCTGCTGACTTTTAATAAACACAGAAAAGGATGGAACTCCGCTTGAACGCTCATCAAACGCTTCAAAACTGCGCCTAGGACGCTTGGGGAGGGTTTTTAACTCCTCTTTAATGCTTGTAAATCGCCAGTCTAACGCCCATACTAAAGCTCATTGACGCCAGTCTTATGCTGGCCACACGCACAGAATTTTGACCAAAACTGGTCAATTTTGGAACGATCGTTCAACATTCGTGCCGCTAGTGAACCCAATTTTACCTGACGATTTCGACCATGGGCCCGGCTAATATCGTTGGATCAGAAGCAAAACCTTTTACCTTTTCAGCTAAAGGCTCCTTTCACACTATCCGTCCGTCGGACGGATTCTGTTTTTCTCAGCGGGGGATCGAGCCGCCGATCCCCCGCTGAGCAGGAGGATGACAGCTGTTCTCCGCGCTGTGTGTGGAGACACAGCTGTCAGTTCCCCATGCATCTCTATGGGGGAAATCGGATGGGAACGGACCGTCGGTCCGTTCTCATCCGATCCGATCCGCTGGACGGATGGAAAATAGGGTTTCCATCCGTCCAGATTTGACAGATCAGATTGGATCGGGTGTCAGCGGACATGTCTCCGCTGACATCCGATGCCCCATAGGAATGCATGGGGGGACCGCTCAGATCCGCCAAAAAAACGGACAGGCGGATCTGAACGGTCCGCCTGTGTGAAAGGGGCCTAAGTGTATATGTGTCTGTTCATTCCTCCCAACTTTTTGAGATGGGAACGAGGGACACCTATTATCAAAAGTAAGTAGGCATAGGACACACCCCTGCCACACCCCCTTAAAGGAGAATTCTACAAAAAAATTATTGGTTAAACCCACAAGTGTTTTTTACCACTACTATTATTCCAGGCTTTCCTATATACCGGCTTTTGAAATTTACAAATCCAGCAATTTAGAATTTGTAGAACTTTTTTGAAAGATAAAAAGTGCATTTTATATACAACTATATAGATCAGACCAAAATGAGGGACAAATGAGGAGGAAAGAGGGTTCCAAATCAGGGACAGTCCCTCGAAATCAAGGACAGTTGGGAGTTATAGGTGTGCGCAACCCATTTGGGTTTGCACCCTGAAGCTCAAACACTCGTGTGTGAGTGTGTCTACATATATATATATATATATATATATATATATATATATATATATATATATGACCCTGGCAGTGATCTCCCTGCTGGCAGAGTGAAAGAGAAGTGCACAAACACTTTTCTTAGGACAGAACCAGTAAGAGGGAGATCTTTCTTCCTGACAGAGCGATAATACTAATATGCATGGGGTGATCAGGGTGTGCCCAGGCACACCCAGCACACCCTGTGAGCACGCCTATAGTTGGGAGCTATGGTTATAATCAAAACAAAAAGAATAGTCCGTTTTATATGTTTTTTTTTTTTTATCAAACGATCACTATGAACATGGAACGATCATAGAAACGTGTTTATTCTATCAGTTAGTGGACAATTCGCTTTCTAACGACGAATAATCGCTCAGTCTGCAAATGGCCGAAATTCTGTACGTGTATGGCCAGCATAACTCCCATACCAATGCCCACAGGGCTGCTGTTAGAAATCACGGGGCCCCGTACAGCCTACCTAGCCGCCCCCCCCCCCCCCCCCCCGAAATATACCAAGACAATATTTTCACTAGAAATACACTAAAATCATTATTAGCGGACACAGACATAACAGAGAACCTGTGTGAATTATCCCTTTTTAATTATTTTTTACATTTAAAAAAATATATATATTTTTTAAATGTAAAAATGTTTACAATTATTTTATTTTACAATTTCTTTTAAATTATTCATTGCAATGTTTAATTATTCTTTTATTTTTTTTATACATTTATTTTTTTACAGTACAGGGAAGCCTTTAGCGCTGTGTGGGGGGAGCACAATAAAAGGGGGGCATACAAGAAGGGGGGGGGAATCAGAAGCAGGCAGAACAGGGAGGGGGGTGGTATCGGAGAAGCAATTCCAGGAACGATGCTCTGTGTCTGTGTCTCTGCCAAAAGCAGCTGAAAGCTGGCAGGAGGGGGGAGAAACTTGCTTTCAGCTGCTGCAGAGAACCGCACAGGGCTTCCTTCTGTAACTGCCCCTCTGCCCGACCACACTGATTCCCTGTGCTGTTGGGCCTCCATGTGTGCCCTGGCCCCCTACAGGAGGAGGACTGGTGCCCCTCCCCCTTTTAGCGGCCCTGAATTCCCATTACCATGCATCTAATCAGTGGCGGGACAAGGCCATTCAGCGCCCAGGGAAAAAATGGCAAACTGCACCCCCCCTTTCCCTAGGGTTAGGGTCAGGGTTCCCAAGTCCCTGCAATAAACCATTGTGCCCAGGGCAGCTGTCCCTCCTGCCCACCCCTTGTCCCGGCCCTGCGTCTAATGCCCATACTAACGCTATAGGAGCATTTGTTAGAAATTTAGTCAAATGTGAACAAGCCCTAAGGCAGCGCGCCTGCGTCATAGCACACTGCAACCGTAGGCGTGCGCACAGGGTGTGCTAGGTGTGCCTGGGCACACTCTAATTACCTAGTACGCATTAGCATTATCACTCTGGGTAGCAGCAGGGAGATTTATTTTATTTATTATTTATTTCAGGTACTTGTATAGCGCTGTCAATTTACGCAGCGCTTTACATACACATTGTACATTCACATCAGTCCCTGCCCTCAAGGAGCTTACAATCTAAGGTCCCTAACTCCCATTCATACACAGTAGGGCCAACTTTTTTTTTTTTATACAGGATCCAATTAACCTACCAGCATGAGATGGGAAAGATCTCCCTTTTTCTGGCTCTGCAATAAGAGAAGTGCTTACAAACTTCTATTTCATTGTGCTGGCAGGGATATCAATGTGCCAAGGCCATATATATATATATATAGACACACAAACACGTAAGTGTGTTTGAGAAACATAGAAACATAGAATGTGTCGGCAGATAAGAACCATTTGGCCCATCTAGTCTGCCCAATATATCTGAATCCTATGAATAGTCCCTGGCCCTATCTTATATGAAGGATAGCCTTATGCCTATCCCATGCATGCTTAAACTCCTTCACTGTATTTGCAGCTACCACTTCTGCAGGAAGGTTATTCCATGCATCCACTACTCTCTCAGTAAAGTAATACTTTTAAACCTTTGCCCCTCTAATTTAAAACGGTGTCCTCTTGTGGTAGTTTTTCTTCTTTTAAATATGCTCTCCTCCTTTACCGAGTTGATTCCCTTTATGTATTTAAAAGTTTCTATCATATCCCCTCTGTCTCTTCTTTTTTCCAAGCTATACATGTTAAGGTCCTTTAACCTTTCCTGGTAAGTTTTTTCCTGCAATCCATGTACTAGTTTAGTAGCTCTTCTCTGAACTCTCTCTAGAGTATCTATATCCTTCTGGAGATATGGCCTCCAGTACTGCGCACAATACTCCAAGTGAGGTCTCACCAGTGTTCTGTACAGCGGCATTAAGCACTTCTCTCTTTCTACTGCTTATACCTCTCCCTATAGCTATAGGGTGCACACCCTAATGCAATAGGCTGCACACACCCAGTGCCAGGACAAGATCATCCAGCGCCCAGGGCAAGGATGCAAAACGGCGCCCCCCTTTTCTTAGGATTAGGGTTATGGCGCCCCCCCATCCCTGCAATAAACCATTGCGCCCAGGGCAACCCTCCCTCCTGCCAACCCCTTGTCCCGGCCCTATGACTGCAACCTTGGTGTGTTGCAGTGCATTACAGAATAAGATTGTGTCTAATTTTCGGCACATTAGGGTGCGTTGGTCTGTTTTCATGTAATGCGCGTTAACGCACCCCAAAAAAGTAAATGGGCCCTTCGATTGGATGTGAATGTAGTAAATGCATACCTTTTTTTTTTTTTTTTTTTTTTTTTTACATAAATTTTCTATGATGTGATGCAAATCAATGCTAAGATGCAACAGGGAAGAATTTTTTTTTCCCAGCATGCCTCTGCGCAACACTTTCGCTTGATCCTGACCATCTGAATAAAATGCTGAATTATATACACATGCCTTTTACCTGCACTGGAGAAGAATGCATCCAAAGGCTCCAAATGTGCACAATCCCCTTAGAATGGAGGGAATTAAAGCCAGCCATAGGATATTAAAGATCATTCCTTAGCACTGCAGCTCACTGGGCTGCCTAAGCTTGCACTGTGTTGTCACCCTGCTTGTCCTGTCCTGACTTCCCCAGTGCCAAGAGGCGGGGCAGACTCCGGGGGGCGGGGCCAGGCTGTCAGCTCTCCCCTTGTGTTTGTGCTCTTGGGATCCTCCCACTGCAAAACAAAACTTTGATTGCAGCAGAGCAGGCAGCAGTGGAGCTTGCAGCTGCCAGTCAGGGTGAGTGAGCAGCTTGGTGTGGGGGGCAGCACAGGGGCCCCTGGAATTGCTTGCCTTTTTATCTTCTCTGCTCTTCTGTGGCCCCTCTGGAGTTGGGATGTAACCAGGTCTGGCTGTGCCATGTATTGGAAGGGCGATCAGATGTTTCTATGTAAACTTGAAGACAAGGATATCCCTGCAGTGCATTCTGACAAGGTAAGGCTGCTCAGACAATGAGAATCCAGGCTGCATCCTGCCTGTGCTAAGCTGGCATTTATATGGGGGGAATTATACAAAAATAATTCAACAAAAATGATAATGCAACAAAAATAATGATGCAACACAAAAATGATACAATATTAATGCAGAAATGTTTCCATTGCAAATTGTGCTTTCTTTGCTACATTGTAACCTTCTTCCTATAACACAGGAACATTTTCCAGGCGCTGCTACTGCATTATATTATTTAAAATAAATCCCAATTTAAATAGAGTTTTCATTGCTACATTAGAACCATTCATCTTCTAATAGCAGGGCTTTCCCGGGCACTGTGTACAATGGAATGGCACTATCAGCTATTATTATGGATGGTATTCCCTTAAGAAGGAACAGCAAATACAAATTTAGGTTGGAGCTTTTCAAATATTCTATACAGTTGAGCTGGATTTAGAGGGAGTTTTTTTTTTTTTTTTAATTCCTACTGCCTAATGTCAAATCAGAGTGGGGCCATTTGATGACCCCCCCCCCCCCATGTCAGACCCCCTACCTTGTGCTGGGCACTGTCACCTACAGCAGACTGGCAGCACCTCCTGAGAGCCCCCCCATGTCAGACCCCCTTCCTTGTGCTGGGCACTCACCACCTACAGCAGACTTGCAGCACCTCATAAAAAAAAAAAAACATGTCAGACCCCCTTCCTTGTGCTGGGCACTGCCACCTACAGCAGACTTGCAGCACCTCATGAGAACCCCCCCATGTCAGACCCCCTTCCTTGTACTGGGCACTGCCACCTACAGCAGACTTGCAGCACCTCATGAGAGCCCCCCCCAAGTCAGACCCCCCTTCCTTGTGCTGGGCACTGCCACCTACAGCAGATTGGCAGCACCTCATGAGAGCCCTCCCCCCATGTTGGACCCCCTTCCTTGTACTGGGCACTGCCACCTACAGCAGACTGGCAGCACCTCATGAGAGTCCCCCCCATGTTAGACCCTCTTCTTTGTGCTGGCCATTGCCACCTACGGCAGACTGGCAGCACCTCATGAGAGCCCCCCATTTTAGACCCCCTTACTTGTGCTGGGCACTGCCACCTACAATAGACCTGCAGCACCACATGAGAGCCCCCCCATGTCAGACCCCCTTCCTTGTGCTGGGCACTGCCACCTACAGCAGACTGGCAGAACCTCATGAGAGCCCCCCCATACTAACAATAAATGGCATTACCATGTGAAATCAGATGTAAAAACTCTTCCTAATAAAGGGGTTAGTACACCATTAGTTCTAACACTTGTACAGAATTAAACCGAATTTGTGGAGCATTGATATAAATTAATAAAATAAAGTTTTGATGCAAGTTATATAATGATAAAAATACAAAACAAAAGGTTTTTGATTGCATGGCAAAGAACTATATAGGCTGGCCATACATTATACAATTTTCTTACACTTTTCTGTACAATTTTCTTTAGATTTATCTTCAACTATGTAGTACTGCCTGCCTTATAGGATACATTGGAAAATGTTGTTTAGTTTTTGACCTCATATTATATAGATTTTGGTAAATCTAACAGAAAAGCGTACAAGAAAATTGAACATGTATGGCTATAGTAGTAAAATAAAAAAAATCGTTACGGTCTGTGTGCATGTAATTTGATCGTTTGATATTTTTGTCTGTGTGTTGATAGTTTGATATTTTTGTCTGTGTGATACGTGATATATAACTTATTATTATTCATGGTTCAATAATTTTTATTGAATTTTAAACATAACAAATCCAAACAGGAAAAAACACACAAAAAAGAAAAAAAAAAAAAAAAAGGAAAAAAAAAATCAAATTTATAATTAAACAATATAATGAAATATTTGGTTTGAACAGTCATTATAACATAGGTAGTATATGTATATTAGAACAAGTACCAATTATCATAGCGTTTCTGTTCTCTACTAGATTATCATACTAAGACAGTACAATTAGGATTTTGGAACCATACATCCCATATTTTATTAAACTTAGAAAGAGAAGAGGATCTTAGAGCGAAATGTCTTTCCATCTCGCATTGATAGTTAAGATCTGATATCATATTTGAAAGTGAGGGAGTAGAGTCTGATTTCCAAAGTCTGGTGATGTTAACCTTTGCTGCATATAAGAGGTGAATAACAATTGTTCTGGAATTGGGAGGGAATTGTTCTATGTTTAAATGAAGCAATGCTAGTTTGGGATCTGGTTTAGTTATTTTGCCTGAGATCTCAGAGATTAATGTGAAGATTTTGTTCCAAAAAGGTTTGATAGATTTACATGACCAAATTATGTGAAATAAGGAGCCTGTTTCACCGCATGATCTCCAACAGTGAGATGGGTGATCAGGGTATATTTTGGAAAGTTTAAGAGGGGTTAGATACCATTGATGAAGAATTTTTAGGTATGCCTCCCAATGATTGATACAGTGGGACGCTTTAAATGAGGGTATAAAGGCTTTTTGCCATGTTGTTTCTGAGATGGTTTCTTCCAAGATTGAGTCCCACTTTTTGAGGGAGGGGGTTTTAATCGGGAGTGTTTTATTGACTAGGTCAGAATAGAACTGAGATATTCCTTTCCCTGGGTATTTACTTGCAAGAAAGAATTGATAGGGTAGTAGTGGGAGAGTACACTCAGGTGACAGTTTATGGTGTTGTAAGCAATGATGAATTCTCAGATAAGTAAAGTAATCGGAGGGAAGGAGTTTAAATTTGGTTTGCAGATAGGAAAACGGTGCTAAACCATCGTTCAAATAAAGGTCTCGTATCAATCGTATTCCTTTGTTTTTCCAGGACATAATATTTAGAAATTTTGTTAAACCATGTAAGATATCAATGGTTAATGGTATCGATCTATGTTCTGGAATATTATAGGAGAGAAGTTTAGACCAGGCTTCAAGAGATGCTTTAATGCACGGGTGATTTATAGTGGTAGGTTTAATATTTAGAGAATTGAGGAGCAGGGTATCTTGGGGTGAAAGAGGTTTAAAAAGCAGTGGCTCCATTGTGCTCCAAATTTTTTCCTTAGTGGGATGCCACCAAAAGTAGAGTTGGTCCAAAAGAGTAGCTTGGTAATAATAATGTATATGTGGAAGGCTCACGCCCCCATTGGTTGAGGGACGTATTAATAAGTGAGTGGCGCACCTGGGTTTTTTGGAGTTCCATACATATTGGTTGAATATTTTTTGGATACTACGAAGAAATTTGGATGATAGAGGTATGGGGAGGGTTCTAAATAGGTAGAGCATTTTGGGTAAAATAAACATTTTCAGAGCTGCAATACGACCTATTTTGGATAAGCCAGTTGATCTGAAAGATGATAGATCTTTTGGCAAGGATTGTAAGAGGGGTTTAAAGTATAACTTATTATTATTATTATTCGTTTTATTCTGTCTGCGTGCATGTGATATAAGTATAATTTAACAATTTTTTTCTGTGTGTGTATGTGATATAAATATAGTTGAATATGTTTTACTGTTTGTGTGTATGTGATATGACTATAATCTGATATTTTTATTCTGTCTGTGTGTATATGATATAAAAATAATTTATATTTTTTTACTGTCTGTGTGTATGTGATATAAAATATCATTTATATTTAGTGTGTACGTGATAGAACATATAATTTTTTTTTTTTTTTTTTTTTTACTGTCTGTATGAATATGATATATAAATAATTTATTTTGTTAGCGTCTGTATGTATATGATATAAATATAATTTATATATATTTTTTTATTTTCTGTGTGACCATGCATTTTAGCCCCCCCCCCCCCTCTATTTTGATTTTTTTATTTATTTATTTTTACAATCTGTGTATGTAGTATAAATACAATTCAATAATTTTTTACTGTCTGTGTGTGTGTGTGATATCAACATAAGTTAATGTTACACATTAATATCAATTAAATTTATCACTTGTGTGATATCAACATAAGTTAATGTTACACTTTAATATTACATTTTCAATTAAATTTAATAGAATATTTATAATAGTATTCCAGCACAGCAGTGTGATTCTGTGTGTGTTTATGTGTTTATGTTTGTGTTTGTGTATGATATATTTAGATCATACATTTTTTTTGTATTAAAAAGATACTTTTTTTGCTTTTGTTTTTTTGTCTTTATAGAAGATTGGTAATTTCCAGGAAGCAGAGTTTAGTGTCAGTGTCGGTTCCAATAGATAATTAGAAACCCTCCCTTAGAACACATCGGGAATTGATCCATTGATGAGTTGAGTACAGGATCATTCCGCAGGCTGTGTTCCCGGGTATAAAGGCGATCCCGACCTGCTGGGTTGGTATTGGCAATCGATAATCTAAAACGAATTCTTAGAAACGAATTCTATATTCCTATAGGGAAGAATCTTAGCACTGACACTTATTGTTCAGAATCTAAACTTCTAGTGTAAAGCAATAATATAGGATTGCATATAAATTGTATAAACTAAAATTAAAATATATTAAAGTTTTAAATATCTGTATTTATTGGGACGCATTTCTGATCAATTATTATGATACTTTAATATTATACACTGTGAATAAAATGAGGTACAAGGTCTATACGCTATATTCTTAATTCACAAAGTTTAATAGCATAAGGATAACAATCTTTTTTTGGACAGAACTGTAATCTCTGACTCTCATTGGGCTCGCTAAAAATAACTGTCACTTTTTTTATTTTTTATATATTTATACTGGTGCATTCACTTTGGAATGAGCCTTAATTAGTTTTGCTGTTGTGGTGCATCATTGGATGTGTACTGTGTGTGGTACGGTATACTGTATTTATTCCATAGATATTTGTGTCTGGTTTTTGGCATTCATATTCTGTAGAAATATTTTAGCAGTTACTTTTTTGCATATTAATATTTAGCTAAATGTGCATTTGTGAATCGATCCCTATCTCATTTTGTTAAGCGCTGCGCAAACTGTTGGCGCTATATAAATCCTGTATAATAATATTGACTTGGTGATGTGTGTGCTATGTTCTATATTTGTGTAATATATATTTAATATTAGTGTGTAGGGTTTTTATTAATTAAAGGTTTGTATTTTATATGAACGATCTCTTTGTATAGAATGGAAGTGTGGAGAAATAGAGGCTGTTCACCTATCAAATAACTTTTTCAAAGTAAATATTAGTAAATAGGGTGAAGGCTGTGAACCATGTGCTAGAAAAAAATGCTGTATTTATTTATTTCTGTTGCACAGGATTGGCTGTTCACACTAACACGTTTACCTTATGTACTAACACTAACTTTGGGAAATGAAAATATACTTTGCTAGAACAGACTATATTCCTTTACAAGTCATCCCCATTATATACAAATAGCAAACATTCAGTACTGCAGGCTACAGACCACACAAAATATGTGTGAACAATTACATGGAAATTGCTGTGTACTGTTGTCTGTGGGTGTCATGCAGAGAATATTGTGCTTTGTGTGTCTGTATATATTTGTGTGTGCTGTAATGTGCAGTATGGTTGGATTGTGTAGCATTAGTTGTCCTTTTATTACAACTCTGTATTCGTTTTTGCATGTGTTGCAAGTAAGATTATGACTCAGTTCTAGTGAATCTAGTGAATTATTGTTCATTTATCAATTAATACGAGTACAATAATTATCAATTAATATGAGTGTGTGGTTGGTATTTAGGTTAACTAATATTTGTGTGCAGCATATTACATTTGTGTGTCTGTCTATGAGCAGTGTGTTTGTGTACTTGTGTGAGTCCTAAATTATAGATAGAGCCCCACACACAACCCATGTGTGCCTGGTATTAGTGCACAGCCCATGTCTGTTCTGTATCAATTATTGATTTCTGTACATTTATTATAGGGACAGCTAATTAGTGTACAGTCTGTTTTGCATATATGTGTGCTCCTTAAAGTATATAATTGATGTGTATTACACACCTTTGTGTGGTCGTTAATATTTGTATTTGGTATGTTATCTGTGTGTCAGTTCATATTTGTGCCCATCATATGTTTATTGTAAAGTTTTTGCATGCTAGTAAAAATTCGTTTTTATAGTGTGTGTGTGTGTGTGTGTGTGTGTGTGTGTGTGTGTGTGTGTGTGTGTATTATACTGGTATAATAGTGTACAGAAGACATTTGCATTCAGTACAAACTGTACATTTCCAATTATAGTGATGTGCAGAATGTATTTCATATCCTTGTGTGTATCATACTGACTGAGTTTTATACCCTTGTGTGTTTTTTACCAGTGTATTTGTTTACCCTTGTGTGCCTGTATTAGTTTGAATTTGTTATACCCTTGTCTGTATGCACCAGTTGAATGTATCTTATACCCTTCAGTTTGTATGTAATTTTGCTCTTGTGTCTGTACCAGTATGACTATGTACCCTTGTGTGGATGTACTAGTAATGCATTTCATATCCTTGTGTGCCTGTACTGCATTTCATATCCTTCTGTGTAGCAATTTGACTGTTTTTTACCCTTATGTGTTTTTACCAGCTAGTGTGTGTATATATATATATATATATATATATATATATATATATATATATAATATATTTTTTTTACCCTTGTGTGTCTGTACCCGCTTGAATGTATTTTTTTTTTTTTTAATGTATTTTATACCCTTGCCTGTATGTAGCAGTTGGATGTATTTCATACCCTTGTGTTTATGTATCAGTTTTTATGTAATTTTGCTTTTGTCTCTTTACCAGTTTGACTGTTTTATACCCCTTGTGTTTTTGAACCAGTTAATGTATTTTATACCCTTGCTTTCTGTACCAGTTTGGATGTTTATTTTACTGTTTGTGTGCCTATACTAGTTTGTATGTATTTTATGTCCTTGTATGTCTGTACTAGTATGACTATGTTTTATACCCTTGTGTGTTTTTACCAGTGTAGCTGTTTACCTTTGTGTGCCTGTATCAGTTTGAATTTATTTTCTACCCTTGTCTGTATGCACCAGTTGAATATATTTTTTTTCCCTTGTGTTTATGTATCAGTTCTGTAATTTTGCTTTTTGTGTCTGTACCAGTTTGACTGTTTTATCCCCCTTGTGTTTTTGAACCAGTTAATGTATTTTATACCCTTGCTTTCTGCACCAGTTTGGTTGTATTTTATACCGTTTGTGTGTCTATACCAGTTTGTATGTATTTTATGTCCTTGTATGTCTGTACTAGTATGACTAGGTTTTATACCTGTGTGTGTTTATACCAGTTGTTAAAGTATTTTATACCTTTTGTGTGTTTATATCAGTTTTAATGTATTTTGTACCCTTGTGTGTCTGTACCGGTCTGGCTGTATTTTCTATCCAGTGAGGCTGATTTACTAAAAAATGTGGAGAATTTTCACACAAAAAATAGTGAAGATTCACTTTAATTATCCAACCATGTGCAAATAAAATAAACATTCATAAACAAAATTTAACTTTTTACATGATTGGATAATTGAAGTGAAGCTTTACTATTTGTGTTATGTTAACATTCATTTTTTTTTTTTTTTTTTTCAGTAAATCAGCCATTGTGTGTTGTACATGTTTCCCTGGATTATGTATCCTTGTGCATCTATATTATTTGTATGTATTGTATACTCATGTGTGTCTGTACCATTGGTATTGTATTTTATACTCTTGTGTGCCTGTTCTTGTTTGTATATATTGTATACCCATGTGTGTCTGTATATTGTATACCCATGTGTGTCTCTATATTGTATACCCATGTGTGTCTCTATATTGTATACCCATGTGTGTCTCTATATTGTATACCCATGTGTGTCTCTATATTGTATACCCATGTGTGTCTGCACCATTGGAGCTGTGATTGATACTGTACCAGTTTGTATGCAGTGTATACATTTGTGTTTCTGTACATGTTTCCCTGGATTATGTATCATTGTGCATCTATATTAATCTGTATGTATTGTAAATCTATGTGTGTCTGCAGCATTGGGGCTGTATTGGGTAACCTTGGATGTCTGTCCCTGTTTGTACATATTGTATACCTAATGTGTGTTTGCACCATTGGGGTTGTATTTTGTACTCAAATGTGTCTGTGCCTGTTTGTATGCAGTGTATACGCTGGTGTGTCTGTACCTGTTTGTATACAGTGTATATGCTGGTGCATCTCTGTTTGGCTACTCATAAACATATTTTTTTTTTACTAAATGGATATAGGTAAAGGGAATGTCCACTTTGAAAAGTTTATGATCACTTTAAAATATGAAGGCAAGCATTTACTTTGAATATTCAATCAAATTCAAGGAAAATGTAAAAATATATATATATATATATTGCTAGGACACCACTGCTTATTTACTAACCCCAATAAACCATTTATAGTCCTTTAGTAAATCAACCCAATTGTTTGCCAGACGTCTGGCTTATTCTTGGGTCATTCTGTATTTTATAAAAATCATTTTCCAAAAAGCTAAACAAACTTGGCTCTAGGAACCCTCTGCTAGATTATACCTTGGGTCTACTGTTTCAAAGACTCTAATTACCTAAATTAATGAATACCCAATAAATACATTTATTGAGGTTTTTTTTATTAAAGAATATATCATGGAAAGATGCTTCCCCAATGAAGTTTTCATTTAGAATAGTATATTGTTAAGACTGTTGTGTACTTCTCTTTTTGTCTGTGGAAGTCTTTTTTTAACATTTTCCTTAAATTCTAGCAATATCAGCAACTGAGAAATTAAGCATTTGCAAAATAGACATGTCCTAAGTGTCCCAACTACACTTGTATGTATTGGGGTTGATTTACTAAAGGCATATAGATTGCTAAAGCCCCGTACACACGTAGCGATCGTCGGCCGAACGATCGGCCGTCTTTTGTCCAGGGCTGTCCTGTCGGCTGCACATGAATTTTGTCGGCCAACAACAGCCGACTGCAGAAGTGATGTCATGTGATGGTTAACTTTCCGTGTGTTTTTTCTTTTCTGAGCATGCCCAGTCTTGCTAATCGGCTGTTCGTTGGCCGAATTCTGTACTGACTGGCGAACAATCGGCCGTTCTGGTGTTGGCATACAAAAATTTTAATGCCTGCACGACAGATTCTGTTCGGCCGAAAAATGCGCTGTCGGCTGTTGGAAGCATCATACTAACAAGCCTACAATCGGCCGATCAGTCGTCGGCCGAATATTTACGGCCGACAATCGGTACGTGTGTACGGGGCTTTAGCTTAGCTTAGCAAATGCGCAAGGAAAATTAAAGTACAGGACTTCTGCATGCACATGGTTGCATAAATGGAACTCAGCTGAGCCTCACCTCATTCACAAGCTAAAGCAAAATTAATTTGCAGCCCAATTGCATTTTAGTAAATCAACCCCATTGCGTGCAATTATTCAGTTATCTTCTAATAAATAAATCAAATAAAGTGTACTCCAAATATACAATCCAATATAAATATTAAATAAAAATAAAATAAAGCGTACTCCAATACACAATAGGAACTGGCCCAACAATTCTAAATGCACAGATCAATGTTTTTGGCTTAATAAGCTTCTTGCAAGGATCACTTTGCCAAAGAAACTATATTTCTGAAATGCATAAATGTTGAACTCAAAATAAGCATGCGTCTGAGGACCTCCATCTTATGTCTGTGTGTAGCCGCAATTCCAGTGCATCATTCTGTTGTTTTGGTATGCCTTTGCGTTCTGAAGTTTGGTATTTTACTAAATGCGCAAAGTATGCGATACTTATGCATATATTTTATTTATATTGTATTTTTATAGCCAGTAATAACTGTACTAATTTTTCCCTAGTAGTTTTGTTTAATGCTGGTAATTAAAAAGAAAAAAATATATATATATATACGCAAAAGTGTGCCCATTTGTTGAACAAGCATAGTAAGCATTTTTTCAATAGTCTAAAGAATTTCAAAATAAAATACATTTGCTGTGTAGTTATGGGAATTTCAAAAAATTATAGCCATTTTTTGGATTTCCAGCTGAAGAAAGAGCAACATATAATTATACAGGATTTATATAGCGCCAAAATTTTGCGCAGCGCTTAACAAAATGCAGGCAGACATTAGTTATACAATTTGGTACAAAAGGAATCAGAGGGCCCTGCTCGTTGGAGCTTACAATCTAAAAGACAGGCCATCATAGGAGTGCAGAGCCTATTGCATTAGGGTGTGCACTTCAAAGCTCAAACACATAATGTTGCATGTGTGTGTGTGTGTGCATGTGTATATATAATGACGGCGTCAGTAGGGCAGTGGATGGTGTCAGTAGTTTTTTATTTTTATTATTTTATATTTTATTATTTTTACAATTTTTTTATTCTTTTTTACAATCTTTTTTTTTTTTTAGAGACTCGTTAGGGGGTTTTGGTGAAATATCAGGCGTTTAGAAAGGGGGAATCTGTGCCACACAGGGTGATTAGGGTGTGCCCAGGCACACTCTGTGCGCACACCTATGCAGGCCATGGAGATTTGTAGATGCATCCCAGCAACATGCAGAGTTTGTCCCTGAGGTTTGCTAATAATCATTCTAAGGGTACATAAAAATGACCATTTGAAAACCTAATTTAAATTGCTTTTTTGTTTACAGATCTGAATGCAGGTGTATTATTTTCAATGGGTGCATGCACAAAGGTGCGCAAACATGCTTTGCGTTTAGATCCATAACTAAAAATAGAAAAAAAAAAACAGCATCTGAAGACATGCATTTTACATATGTATTATGTGTAAATGCATGCATGTGTATATAAAGTGCATTCTGGGATTGAAAAGAGAGCAGGGGGATATGAATTTGAATAATATGCATTTAAACGCATCTGCATCTTTATGGATCTAAACCCAAGAATTTCCGTGATCATTTATCTTTTCCCAGAAAATTGATGTCTGTGATCAGTAATGCCCCATACACACGTGCAGATTATCTGCAGACTTTTGTCTGCAGACTTACCAAAACCATATAATATGAGGTCAAACCTAAACACTTTCAATTTGTATTCAATCCGGCAGGCCCTTGCACTACATAGAAAAGGTAAGTCTGCAGACAAAAGTCTGCAGATAATCTGCACGTGTGTACGGGGCATTAAATGTATCTAGTTGTGTGCTTGTTGTAGCCTAAAACCTAATCTCAGAGGAACCTGCAATCTTTTAAATTGGTGTCCAGCATTGGTAACTCTATACAGGCGGTCCCCTAGTTACAAACATCCGACTTACAAACGACTCCTACTTGCAAACGGAGGGAGACAACAGGAAGTGAGGAGAAATCTCCCCCTAGGAAGGGAAATTCACTCCTGTAAGAGTTCTCATGGGAAAAATGTGTCTCCACTGAAGGTTTATCACTAATCCTTGTCTCCACAACACCCCAATATTTTCAAAATCCAATTGTCATAGGGACAGAAAGTGAGGTGAAATCTTCTGAACAGGGGTACAGACAGCAAAACAAATGGCACAGGGGTGTTAACCCTTCTCCATGCTATCCATAATACTTGAAAATGATTTTTTTGGATGGAGCTAAACTTAAAAAACATACATGTTCCGACTTACAAACAAATTCGACTTAAGAACAAAGCTACAGTCCCTATCTTGTTTGTAACCCGGGGACCGCCTGTAATGAGCACAAAAATGGTATTCATTTCCCTTGCACTTTTTAAATGGAGTATTTGAAGTAAACAGAAGTTCCCTTTATTTACTGTAATTCACTTTGCGAAGTGATCAGTCACTTCTTTAGGCCTCCACGTGACCAGGTGATAAGGTGCCCTATAGGCAGGGCATTCACTGCAATATACAGCATATGTATTGCAATACTCTGCAGTCCATTCTCTGCTAGTAACCGCTCACAAGGCTGCCATTTTTAAAATGTTCACGCGGCAGTACCTTAACGCAGGCACTCTTTGTAAATTACCTCCGCTTTTATTTTCTCATTAAAGCTGAACTCTGTAAAATGGAAAAAAAAGTCCTCCCTTGTAGTGGGACTGTGCCTGCACTTCAAGTGTTAGCGTCTCCTTTATGTCTAGGGCAGCCTTTTTCAACCAGGGTGCCTCCTGGGTTCTTCAGGGGTGCCTTGGCAAAATGGCTAGGAATTGCCAAAGGTTTTTGCTTAGCAGCATTACAACCCTTGGCACTGTGCAGATCAAGCCACTGGCACCCTGACAACCTTGGGCACTGTGCAGGTCAAGCCACTGGCATCCTGACAACCTTGGGCACTGTGCAGGTCAAGCCACTGGCATCCTGACAACCTTGGGCACTGTGCAGGTCAAGCCACTGGCACCCTGACAACCTTGGGCACTGTGCAGGTCAAGCGACAGTCGGCACCCTGACAACCTTGGGCACTGTGCAGGTCAAGCCACTGGCATCCTGACAAGCTTGGGCACTGTGCAGGTCAAGCCACTGGCTCCCTGACAACCTTGGGCACTGTGCAGGTGAAGCCACTGGCACCCCGACAAACTTGGGCACTGTGCAGGTGAAGCCACTGGCACCCCGACAAACTTGGGCACTGTGCAGGTCAAGCCACTGGCACCCTGAAAACCTTGGGCGCTGTTCAGGTCAAGCCACTAGCACCCTGACAAACTTGGGCACTGTGTTGGTCAAGCCACTGGCACCCTGACAACCTTGGGCACTGTGCAGATCAAGCCACTGGCACCCTGACAACCTTGGGCACTGTGCAGGTCAAGCCACTGGCATCCTGACAACCTTGGGCACTGTGCAGGTCAAGCCACTGGCACCCTGACAACCTTGGGCACTGTCCAGGTCAACCAACTGGCACCCTGACAACCAATTACATCACTGGCTGATAAAGAGAAGGACGGGTGCTTTCATAGCATCCTTGTTTACTTTTCCCCTTTCCATTAGCACGGGGGTCACATTGGCAAGTAGAAGAAGAGAAACTGAAGGAGAAAAGAAACACTAGAATACTAGTCAGTACCAGTTTACCAGGAATAAATCACTTGGATGCCCCATGTTTTAGATGTTGCTGCTATATGTAAAACTATACATTTTTTTTTTTTTTTTTTTTTTTACATTTTAGAATGGGGTGCCTCGAGATTGTGCAGAATTTTAAAGGGTGCCTCAACTGGAAAAAGGTTGAAAAATACTGGTCTACGGGACCATGAAAAGCCCTATTACTTACCTGATCCTCCAGTCCCACAGGCTCCTCTGCTCTGCACTCTGGCACTGCAACCCTCCTATGCTCCAGTGGTCTAAGGTCCTTTAGATGTCATTAGGGA
The DNA here is from genome assembly GCF_965119305.1 of Pelophylax lessonae. Taxonomy (NCBI): domain Eukaryota; kingdom Metazoa; phylum Chordata; class Amphibia; order Anura; family Ranidae; genus Pelophylax; species Pelophylax lessonae. Next base: position 265,006,644 of record NC_138775.1, on the reverse strand, counting down.
CCATTGGCAGGGGCCATACCCTGTATTGGATGTGAGGACACCGGGGGAAAGTCCACTGCCGGAGCAGAAGGGAGTGCCATTTGCCAGGGAAGTGGAGTATCCGGTAAGTAAAACTTTTTTTCTTGTCCCCTAGATTTAAGCCTAAACATGGGCTGAATGGTGGGGACATTGGCCAGTTTAATAAAAACCATCCGATATTCGGCCCATGTGTATGGCAGCAGGTCCGACACAAGCTGGCCGTGCGCGCTTGGAAACTGGCAGCCAGCCAATTACAAAAATGTGTTCTTGCAGGGGGGCTGCAGCGCAGCGCCCCCCTGTCAGAACACAATAGCTCAGCGGGGGAGATCGCTGTACTACCATCGGATAATTAGTACAGCAGCTCCGACCTGAGCTGACACTTTTTTTCATTTAACCTGGGTCGAACAAAAAAAAAACTGCTGCAGGGGAAGGATTTTTTGTTTTTTGAAGTTCAGCTTTAGGCCCCTTTCACACATTAGCACTCTCCAGTTTTAGTAAATCAACACAGTAAGTGGAGTCGCTGCAAAATCCTTATGAAATCTGTTGCATTGCTAAAGCTGGATACACACTATACAACTTTTGTTGGTAGATTTCCTTTAGATTAAAGCCCCGTACACACGTAGCGAACGTCGGCCGAACGATCGGCCGTCTTTTGTCCAGGGCTGTCGGTTTGGCTGAAAACGGCAAAAGACTGCACATGAATTTTGTCGGCCAACAACAGCCGACTGCAGAAGTGATGTCATGTGATGGTTAACTTTCCTTGTCTTTTTTCTTTTCTGAGCATGCCCAGTCTTGCTAATCTGCTGTCTGTTGGCCGAAATCTGTACTGACTGGCCAACAATCGGCCGTTCTGGTGTTGGCCAACAAAAATTTTAATGCCTGCAACAACAGATTCTGTTCGGCCGAAAATGCGCTGTCGGCTGTCGGAAGCATCATACTAACAAGCCTACAATCGGCCGATCGGTCGTCGGCCGAATATTTACGGCCGACAATCGGTACGTGTGTACGGGGCTTTACCTTCAACTATGTCTGACTGCATACAAATTGAAATTGTTTAGGTCTGACCTCATATTATAGGGTTTTGGTAAATCTAAAGAAAATTGTATAGTGTGTATCCAGCTTAAGACGTGAACGGAATAACTAACAATTCCCAGGAAATTTGTTATATTGTTGGAAAAGCAGTCATTTGTGTCCATGAACATGATTGAGGTCCCTGGGGTGGTGGGAAAACTTGTTGAATCAGAAGCTTGTGATCCCTTTATCACAGGGAAGAAAAGTGCATGCAGTCCCTGCCTCTGATCACACATGTGTATGTTTTAATTTTCCATTTTATTTCTTTTTCATGGCTCATGCATTATCATAATTTATTATTATTATTATTATTATTATTATTATTATTATCGCAGTAGTAAAGCCTGCTTTGTAATTTTTGATACCTATAGGTAAGCTCATAATAAAGCTTACCTGTAGGTAAAATGAATATCTCCTAAATGTGCACCGTTTAGGAGATATGCGCTCTTTTGGCAGCCGGTGACGTCACCGGTGCGTGCGCTCTGAAGGAACGGCATACCTGTGCTGTGCCGCGGCTGTGACTTTTGCACGCATGTGCTGGAGTGACGTCATTGTCATTCAAGCTGCTGGAGCCCGTGAACCTGGAAAGAAGACTGGGTGAAAATGGAAGGCCTGTCAGCGGTGAAAGCACGCCATTGGAGGGCTTCCTTCTAAGGGTAGTATTTTATACTGTGCTAGTAGGCAATGCATACTAGTATATTATGCCATTGCCTGGCAGGGGATTTTTTTTACATTTATTTTTTATATATTTATTTTATATTTTAAATATTTATTTTATAATGTGCTAGTAGGCAATGCATACTAGTATATTATGCCATTGCCTGGCAGGGGATTTTTTTTTTACATTTATTTTTTATATATTTATTTTATATTTTAAATATTTATTTTATAATGTGCTAGTAGGCAATGCATACTAGTATATTATGCCATTGCCTCGCAGGGGATTTTTTTTTACATTTATTTTTTATATATTTATTTTATATTTTAAATATTTATTTTATAATGTGCTAGTAGGCAATGCATACTAGTATATTATGCCATTGCCTCGCAGGGGATTTTTTTTTTACATTTATTTTTTATATATTTATTTTATATTTTAAATATTTATTTTATAATGTGCTAGTAGGCAATGCATACTAGTATATTATGCCATTGCCTGGCAGGGGATTTTTTTTACATTTATTTTTTATATATTTATTTTATATTTTAAATATTTATTTTATAATGTGCTAGTAGGCAATGCATACTAGTATATTATGCCATTGCCTGGCAGGGGATTTTTTTTTTACATTTATTTTTTATATATTTATTTTATATTTTAAATATTTATTTTATAATGTGCTAGTAGGCAATGCATACTAGTATATTATGCCATTGCCTCGCAGGGGATTTTTTTTTACATTTATTTTTTATATATTTATTTTATATTTTAAATATTTATTTTATAATGTGCTAGTAGGCAATGCATACTAGTATATTATGCCATTGCCTCGCAGGGGATTTTTTTTTTACATTTATTTTTTATATATTTATTTTATATTTTAAATATTTATTTTATAATGTGCTAGTAGGCAATGCATACTAGTATATTATGCTATTGCCTGGCAGGGGATTTTTTTTACATTTATTTTTTATATATTTATTTTATATTTTAAATATTTATTTTATAATGTGCTAGTAGGCAATGCATACTAGTATATTATGCCATAGCCTCGCAGGGGATTTTTTTTACATTTATTTTTTATATATTTATTTTATATTTTAAATATTTATTTTATACTGTGCTAGTAGGCAATGCATACTAGTATATTATGCCATTGCCTCGCAGGGGATTTTTTTTTTTACATTTATTTTTTATATATTTATTTTATATTTTAAATATTTATTTTATAATGTGCTAGTAGGCAATGCATACTAGTATATTATGCCATTGCCTCGCAGGGGATTTTTTTTTACATTTATTTTTTATATATTTATTTTATATTTTAAATATTTATTTTATAATGTGCTAGTAGGCAATGCATACTAGTATATTATGCCATTGCCTCGCAGGGGATTTTTTTTTTACATTTATTTTTTATATATTTATTTTATATTTTAAATATTTATTTTATAATGTGCTAGTAGGCAATGCATACTAGTATATTATGCCATTGCCTGGCAGGGGATTTTTTTTACATTTATTTTTTAGATATTTATTTTATATATTAAATATTTATTTTATAATGTGCTAGTAGGCAATGCATACTAGTATATTATGCCATTGCCTCGCAGGGGATTTTTTTTTTACATTTATTTTTTATGTATTTTTTTTATATTTTAAATATTTATTTTTTAATATTGTATAATAATGGCTCCTTGCATTTGCAGTTTCAATTGATCCAAATTGTGATTTTTGTTAACATGGCCATTTCATCTTTTTTTTTTTTTTTTCTTACTGCATGTTCTAAAAATATCTTGACTGTAAAAGCAGAAACAAAAATATTATGGCCAGTCCAATCAAATTTAAGCTTCCCAGGGGATCTACTCAGATTGGTCTAATCTGTTTATTAATACAAGAACCCAGATTTAAGTATCGGTTCACACTGATGCGATGCAGGATTTGCAATGATTCCTGTTTCCCTCCCGCATTACAATCGCATTCAGTTCATGCAAACCACTGTGGGTATCAATGTTAACGACACCCCAAAAACGGGTCGCAAAACGCAGTGTGATTGGCAAAATGGAACCAATTTTAGTGCAGCAAAAAAATAGGTGCATGCACCTTTTTGGTGCGGGTGCGGTGCCATTTTGAGCTATACAAAACGAATGGGCTCAAATTGCACTGCAAGGAATCGCATGTGGTTTGAACAGGAATGCCGTAGGATTCCTGTCCGAATCGTGTAGTTTCCTGCACTGCATCCGTGTGAACCAGCACTAAAGGGCTCGTTTACACAAGTGTTGCCCTCTGAAGATTGAATGCTTTTCGTAGGTGATTCTGCTGATGCTACTGCCTGTTGAACACCACTGGAGGAGAAATATTTTGCCATGCTGTGATGCACAGCATTGTGGCCATGGCATGTGTATGCCCCCAAATGGTTGCCTTTGCAGCTTATGGGGGAGTAAAAACATGGCTCAACCACCGGTTGTTAAACCCAAGAACAAAAATGGATAGTATTGCAGCTTTTGAGTCATCTTTTTTTTTTTTTTTTCTCTTTATTTTACCTGTTATTCCTACCATTAATTCACTTCCTGTCCATAGATGAGTCCGATTTTTTTTTTTTTTTTATTTTTTTATTAAATCTGCCGGTTGAACAAAAAATGGACCCAATACCCCAATTTCCACATTCCATGTGGATGGAGGAATCCTCCTCACTGAGGTATTACATAGCTCCCATCTGTCCCGGATTTCCAGGGACTGTCCCTGATTTGGAACAAAGTCCCTCTTTCCTACTCATTTGTCCCTCATTTTGCTCTGATCTATATAGTTGTATATAAAATGCATTATTTATCTTTTAAAAAGTGTTTCCCAGTGCTAAACCTTTCATCAAACTTCTAGGTTGCTGCATTTGTAAATTTCAAAAGCCAGTAAAAAGGAAGAGTAGCAGTTTAAAAAAAAAAATGACTTGTGGCTATAACTTTTTCTTTTTCATATTTAATTCTCCTTTAAGGGGGCGTGGCAGGAGGTGTGTCCTGGGCCTATATACTTTTGCAAGTGTCCCTCATTCCCAGCTCAAAAAGTTGGGAGGTGTGGCTATTGTATTCTGGACAGTGGGGAGACTTCCCCGCCATCGGAATACACTGATCATTGTTGCAGATTATAGCCTGCAGCGCTGATCCAGCAGGGAAATCTGACAGGGTGGTTGTAAAGAAGTCAATAGGCATCAACATCTGTTCAACCTCCGTGTCCATACATGAATTGAAATTTGGCTGGTCCCTGCTGAACTGACCAATTTTCTGCTTTAACCACTTACCGCAAAGTGACGTAGCCCTACGTCGGCAAACTTTGCGGGGTTATACCGGGATGATGCCTCTAGCTAGAGACCCCATCCCAGTACCGTGGTTTAGAGCCAACGGTCGGCTTTCCGTCGGTAATGACCGATGCGGCTCGGGAGCCGCTCGATCGTTACCTGGGGTTGCGGTCCGGGACGCCCCCCCCCTCCCGCCGCCTTCTGTGACTTTTCTCGGGGCTCCCGTCCCACCGGGAGCCCCGAGCACCCAGCCGGCACGTCCGCCGGCTGGATAGAGTCCCGATGAATGCCGGAAGCGGCTTCGATCGGGTCTCCGATGACGTAACCCGGAGGCGGCGTCCATGACGTCACTTCCGGGTTACTGTGCTGCAAAAGGCGGCAAATTTAAAAACCGGCTGTATGCAAAAACGCCGTTTTCGGCGTTTTGCATACATGGAAGTGTAGTGGAGGAGTCTAGGGTCTTTTAGACCCTCGATCCCTCCATAAAGAGTACCTGTCACTGCATATTGGTGTCACAAGGGATGTTTACATTGCTTGTGACAGCAATAAAAGTGATCAGATTTTTTTTTTTTTTTAAACCTGTAATAAAGTAAAAAAAAAATAAAATAGGAAAAAAAACATTTTTAGCCGCCCCCGTCACCGTTAGTTCGCGCACAAATAATTCGAGCCGCGAATGAAATCGCTGTTCAAACCACACATGTGAGGTATCACCGCGATCGCCAGAGCGTGGGCAATAATTAAAAAAAAAAGAGCTATACTCTAACTCTAAACTGGTAACCGTTAAAATTTAAAGCGTCGCCTATTGAGATCTCTATTGACCGTAGTTTGTCGCCATCCCACCGGGGGGGGGGCGCAATTTTAAACCGTAACATGTTGGGTATCTATTTACTCTGCATGACATCATCTTTCACAATATACAAAAAAAATTGGGCTAACTTTACTGTTTAGTATTTTTTAAATGCAGTGAAATGTGATTTTTCAAAAATTTTTCCAAATAAATGGCGTTTTAAAGACCGCTGCGCAAATACCGCGTGACAAAAAATATTGCAATGACCGACATTTTATTCTCCAGAGTCTTTGCTAAAAAAATATATATAATGTTTGGGGGTTCTAAGTAGTTTTCTAGGAAAAAATACTGGTTTTAACTAAAAGTGTCCGAAATAGGGCTGGGGCTTAAGTGGTTAAACACTCCTCACCCCTCCCCCCCTCCCTCCCAAATATAACACATTTGGTATGTTACTTTTGGAGGAAGCGGGGAGCAGGTACCTAGACGGCTCAAGCAGAAGTTCTCCTCTCCCCCTCCCTCCTTGCAAACTTCTGGGGCACATCACAGGTCCCAGAAGCTTGCCCGACCAATGGAAAGGCGCTGGGCGGCTCGTGCATTAGCATTGCGCACCTGGCTGTGAACCTGCAAGCTGTCACAGCCGGATGCCTACACTTGCAATGCTGGCGCGGCGGAGAGGAGAGGGAGAGGAACGAGGCTTTGGGGGGGGGGGGCTCCATCGCTGGACCATGGGACAGGTGAGTGTGTGTTAAAAGTTAGCAGATACACTTTTTGTAGTTGCTGACTTCTAATAAACACAAAAATGAGCGGAACTCTGCTTTAAGCCCTCATTTACATTGACTTTGGCTTTGAAATTGTGCGACTTAATCTGAAATTGCACAATTTCAAAGCCGCGTGTCGGTGTGACTTCGGGTGCAACTTGAAAGACATCTGTGTGGCTTCATGCACAGATGTCTATGCAAGTTGCACTTGAAATCACCTAAAGTAGTGCAGGAACTACTTGTTCATATTGATGCGGCACCGCAAAGTCGGCGTCACACCGATTAGAACCATGATTGGGACACAATCATGAAGTGGAATGAAATTTATTGGATATTTCAAACTTTTTTAACAAATAAAAAACTGAAAAATTGGGCGTGCAAAATTATTCAGCCCCCTTAAGTTAATATTTTGTAGCGCCACCTTTTGCTGCGATTACAGCTGTAAGTCGCTTGGGGTATGTCTCTATCAGTTTTTCACATCGAGAGACTGAAGTTTTTGCCCATTTCTCCTTGCAAAACAGCTCGAGCTCAGTGAGGTTGGATGGAGAGTGTTTGTGAACAGCAGTTTTCAGTTCTTTCCACAGATTCTCGATTGGATTCAGGTCTGGACTTTGACTTGGCCATTCTAATACCTGGATATGTTTATTTGTGAACCATTCCATTGTAGATTTTGCTTTGTTTTGGATCATTGTCTTGTTGGAAGACAAATCTCCGTCCCAGTCTCAGGTCTTTTGCAGACTCTATCAGGTTTTCTTCCAGAATGGTCCTGTATTTGGCTCCATCCATCTTCCCATCAATTTTAACCCTCTTCCCCTGTCCCTGCTGAAGAAAAGCAGGCCCAAACCATGATGCTGCCACCACCATGTTTGACAGTGGGGATGGTGTGTTCAGGGTGATGAGCTGTGTTGCTTTTACGCCAAACATAACGTTTTGCATTGTTTCCAAAAAAGTTTGATTTTGATTTTTGAGCCACTCTGTCTGCGTCTGTTGACACAGACTGGGGCAACTCAGCCCCTGCTCTCTCATTGCAGCATTTGATTAAGCCAATGGCTCCCACTGCTATCAATCTGCCCAATGGGGAGGGAGACAGTGGCTCTCGTGCATGTAATTAGATTGGGCTCAGGTAAGAATAAGGGGAGTTGGGGGATCTTGCAGCAGAAAAGGTTTTTTACAAAGGATAAGTTCACATTTTCCCTCCCCCCTCCCCCTCCAATAGCAGCATGAAGAGAATTTCCCCGTAATCGCTGTCACTTTTAAAATCGGTGCGGCCGTACCATTCATTTAGAGTTGTGTGCTGAATGAACTACATTCTTATAGTTCTCAATGAACTACCACAGCGCTAAGATAGTTCATTGACCCATCCAGTCAGAGTATCTGCTTACCTGTATGGGATGTACGGGCACACAGATACACTGACAGACCTGCAGGAAACGTGTATGGCACCAGAGATCTGCTGATGGCTGGTGCAATGGTCTACATCAGGGATCCTCAAACTACGGCCTTCCAGCTGTTGCCGAACTACATATCCCATGAGGCAATGTAAAACTCTGACATTCACAGCCATGACTAGCAGGGGCAGACTGGCAACTTTCAGCCCAGGGGGCAATTACAAAGCAGAGGCCCATGATGCAGCTAATCTGCCCTCTTCCCACTCTCCCTCACCCCCCCCCCCAATCCTCCACCTGACCCGCATTCCACACTAAAGCCCTGCTGTAGAATCTCTCGTCTTACTGGCTGAATCCAGGGGGAGGTTGGGGGGAGCTGGGACAGCTCGGTTGGGGCTGACCGGGGCTGACCGGGGCAGAGGAGTCTTGAGTGGGGCATGGAACCTCTGCTTAGACACAGTTTACTCCATCCATGCTGGGGGGGGGGGGGCCTGCGCTATGTCCTTGTCTTTATCCCGCACTCAGTAGGTCAGCGGCAGGGACTTTTTACTTTTCCTTACTAGGAATCCTTTAGGCATGTCTGTGACAGAAGCGGTGCAGCCTTTTTATGGGGCATCAGAGCGGCCCGGGGGCAATTTCCCCCCTGGCCCAGTCCTCCCCTGATGACTAGGCATGATGGGAATTGTAGTTCCTGAACAACTAGAGGGTCATAGTTTGAAGACCCCTGCTCTACATGCTCCAAAAAAGAAAAAGAATGAAAAGCCATTGTTTACCTGCAAAGTGAACTTATGCTATAATGCAGTGGTCCTCAACCCTGGTCCTCAGGGCAGTAACAGGCCAGGTTTGCAAGATAACTGAAATATATCCCAGGTGATATGATTTTCTGCTCAGTGATTGCAGTACTCTAGTCTGCATCTCCCCAAGGTAATACTTAAAATATAGCCTGTTAGTGGGCCCTGAGGACCGGAGTTGAGGACCACTGCTATAATGCATAGAATGCATTAGACTGGGTTCACTAAGTCTTGGTTCACACATATGCGATACGGGAACCCTGTGAATCCACTGCGGGTTCCCGTATCGCACTCAAATCACAGACAGTTGACACTGCCATATGCGAATCGCTGGGGGTGTCAATACGAAGTTAACAAAACCCCCAGATCAGTTTGCAAATCGCAGTACAAACTGTCAGTTCGGATATGAATCGAAATGCAAAGGTGTGAACACCCATGTGATCTGATTCTGGTGTGGATCCTAAAAGGGTTTGATCTGAATGCGATGCGAATTCAGCCTTAAAATCTGTATGGCTGAATTGGCAACCCACAGAGATCGCATGTGATTTGCAGAGCAGTGCGCTCCAAATCACATGCAATGTCTGTCATCGCGTATGTGTGAACCGGTACATATGTGCAAGTTGGATGCGGGTTTCCAGCATTCAGTTCGCATGACATGCGAGTGTGACTGGCTCATAATGGAGTCGGTTCACACCGGATCGGGATGGCCGCAGATCGGATTGCAAAAGGGTCCTGTGCATGTTTGGGTCCGGTTCAGGTGCAAATTCAGGCAAATATTCGGACCTGAATCACACCTAAAATGGTGAATAGACACACACCGGACCCCAGGCACAAACCCGTATGATATGTGAACCCGGCCTGAAGGTAAAAACCCTTGAGGCTTTACAATCCCACTTGGTTGAAATTGTGCGAGTTCAGCTAAACTCGCATGGTTTCAGGGCGGTATATCAGTCCAACTTCGGGGGAGATTTCACAGACATCGGTGGTATAGAAACTACTTTTGGGAATCGATGTGGCGCTGCAAAGTCGGCATTGCGATTTGGACATGTCAAGTTGGACCAATATGAACCTGGGCTAAGGGCCCAATGATGTGTGTTTTATTAAAGAAACACATTGAATATAGTGGGCAACCAAGAACCAAAATTCTGACTTGCCACCAATTTTTTCTCGCTGTCCTAGCGCGTTTGGAGCGTGCATTCAAAATGGATGTACGTTCCTGCAAGGCGAAGATTTAAATTGGCGTTTAAATATAATGTAACCCCTATACTAGCCATCCATCCAAAAACAAATGCTCAGTTGTAGATATATTTTTAAATGATTATTTAAGCAAAGACAATTTAATGGCACCACAAAAAATAATCTCAATTTGGGGAAATTCGGTGCCATTTCCACCAGTATGGAATATTCTTTGTCAGGAAACAATGTCTGTTGGTCAGGCTGCACATAGTGCGATCAGTACAATTCTATTCGGCGTGTATGGGCAGCATTACCTGGTATACAGAAAATGATATTAAACCAGAAATGATCTGCAGATATAATCGGGGCTGTGTAATGTATGGGGTGTATTATTGTACAGATCGCTGGGGTGCAGCAATTGTCGGGCCCTGAGGCTGCAGGCGGCTTCTCTATAGGCGATGTGTTTGTTCTGTTGATCCGTTAATGAGCGGATCGTGCTGCTAGGAGTCAGCTGTGCTCGGTACAATCAGCGGCCCCGGTACAATGATAATCAGGAGGGCGGCACACCTGTGCGGGAGGGGGCGGGGCTGCGGGCAGCGAGAGGCACGTGTATGCGGCTTCTGGCCGGGAGAAGGGCGGTCAGTGGGAGGTGATATAAAGGTGAGTGATAGGTGGCTGCTTGCTGGCCGTATAAAGGTAGGCAGGTAGGTGTGTGGGGTGCTTGCTGGCCGCATAAAGGTAGGCAGGTAGGTGTGTGTGGGGTGCTTGCTGGCTGTATAAAGGTAGGTGTGTGAATGGGGTGTTGGCTGGATGTATAAAGGTAGGTAGGCGCAGGGTGCTGGTACTATAAAAGTAGGTATGTGAAGGGTGCTGGCTGGTACTATAAAGGTAGGAGGGCGCAGGGTGCTGGCTGGTTGTATAAAGGTATGTGTGTGGGGTGCTGGCTGGTTGTATAAAAGGAAGTAGGCGCAGGGTGCTGGCTGTTTGTATAAAGGTAGGTGGGCGCAAGGTGCTGGTTGTATAAAGGTAGGTGGGCGCAAGGTGCTGGTTGTATAAAGGTAGGTGGGCGCAAGGTGCTGGCTGGTTGTATAAAGGTAGGTGGGTGCAGGGTGCTGGCTGGTTGTATAAAGGTAGGTGGGTGCTGGCTGGTTGTATAAAGGTAGGTGGGCACAAGGTGCTGGCTAGTACTATAAAGGTAGGTAAGTGCGGGGTGCTGGTTGGTATTATAAAGGTAGGAGCGAGTTGCTGGCTGGTTGTATACAGGTAAGGTAGGTAGGTGCTGGCTGTATAAAGGTAGGTAGGCATGAGGTGCTGGTGTGGCTCACTGTCTTGCTCTTATCCCACAGTTTTCATCCCTTATGTCGGAGGAGTGTGGGGGAGCAGCGCTGACCATGGGGAGGAGCCGCAAGAGCGACGGCAGCCTGGTAAGTGTGGGGGCTGGGTGGCATGGGGGGCCCCTGTGTCACACTAATGATTCTGTCTCTTGAGTCCACCTCTAATGGCCCTGCTCACCTGCTTGGGGGGTGCAGGCTGTGTATGGGGTGAGTGGGCTGCTGTATTGGGGGTGCAGGCTGCTTTATGGGGTGAGTGGGCTGCTTTATGGGGTGAGTGGGCTGCTGTATTGGGGGTGCAGGCTGTGTATGGGGTGAGTGGGCTGCTGTGTTGGGGGTGCAGGCTGTGTATGGGGTGAGTGGGCTGCTGTATTGGGGGTGCAGGCTGTGGGTGGGGTGAGTGGGCTGCTGTATTGGGGGGGGGGGGGGTGACTGTGTATGGGGTAAGTGGATTGTTGTATTTTGGAGGGAGGGGGGTGTGCAGTGCAGGCGGTGTTTGTCATGTTGGCTTCTATATTGGGGGTGTGGGCTACTGTATTTAGAGGTGCTGGGTGTGGGGTGAATGAGTTAGAATATGGAGGTGTAGGTTGTATTTGATTATAAAGGGTTGTTCTAGTTCAGGGTTAGTGATTCACAAAGTATTGGGACCCTTTCACACTAAACGCAGTGGGATGCATTTTTGGATGCATTTTAGACTGCACTCCAACTGCATAGACAGTCCAAAATCCAGGCTATCCTATGGGCATAGTTCACACCAGTGCAGCATGCTGCAATTTCCCGCACTGCAATTGTGCAAAAATGCACTGCAACACTTTACAGTTCACATAGAAGCGCAAGGAAAGAAGTGACCTTACAGGACTAATGCCGATAGAAGAACGCACATCAAATGCATGCATAGGTACAAGGGAAAACACACGTTTCAGGTGTGAAAGGGACATTAAAATAAAACTAAGGGAAAAACTTGTTTTTTTTTTTTATTAGAGTGGAGAGGGATTTAAACCCCTGTCAGTTTTTATTGCTGTCTGTGCCCCCCATGTAGGGGATTCATCCTCTCGATTTGTCCTGTTTACCATTATTAAAAGTAAAAGAAAATACCAAATTTTGAGTTGTCCCCAGAAAAAGTAAGAGGGGAAATCTTCCAAAGGGGACTTCCTGTTTGGCTATGGGACAGGAAGTGAAGGGAAATCTCCACACTGGGACAGAGATGACGAATAAAAAAAAGGGGTTATATCCCTCCCTTACTTTATCCAAAATGGGGGGGGGGGTTTTGCCTATAGTTCTAATATAATAGTATGATTGCCAGGCAATTGGCCCCCCTTTTTTATTTTGTTTTATTCTTTCTCAAGGTTAGTTAAATCTATTTTCTCAGTCAAGATATACAATATTGAACAATATGACCAGTGAAGTGGGGTACATCTAAAGACCAGTAAAGGTCCATTATATACTACACCAGACTTTCTTAACCTTCCCCCCCCACCATCCCCCCACGAGAGGATCCCCTAAAATTATTTGCTGGGAACACTTACTAATACTCAGCAACCCCTTACGTTGGTCAGTAGGTTTGAACCCTTTCAGTGGTGGTCACAATGCCACCCTTGTAGGCAGCTAAAAAAATAGACTGTCAGGCTGCTGGCTCTACCAAGTGGCATTGGCCCTGGAACTATGCAGGCAGCAATAACTGTTTCACTGCCAGAGCAGTTTGTGTGTATTTTTGCCCTAAAAATGATGTAAAACCCCCAAACCTAGAATTTCTGGAAGCAGACACCCTAGAGAATAAAATAGTGGTAGTTCCAGGGAAGATAGGGGACTGAGAGATGGCCCCTTAGCCAAAGAAATCTTGTGGCAATCTGACCTAATTTGCTCCCCCCCCCCTTCTTTTCCTCCCTCCCCCCCTTCTTTTCCTCCCTCCCCCCCCTTCTTTTCCTCCCTCCCCCCCCTTCTTTTCCTCCCTCCCCCCCCTTCTTTTTCCTCCCTCCCCCCCCTTCTTTTCCTCCCTCCCCCCCTTCTTTTCCTCCCTCCCCCCCTTCTTTTCCTCCCTCCCCCCCCTCTTTTCCTCCCTCCCCCCCCTCTTTTCCTCCCTCCCCCCCCTCTTTTCCTCCCTCCCCCCCCTCTTTTCCTCCCTCCCCCCCCCTCTTTTCCTCCCTCCCCCCCTCTTTTCCTCCCTCCCCCCCCTTCTTTTCCTCCCTCCCCCCCCTTCTTTTCCTCCCCCCCCTTCTTTCCTCCCTCCCCCCCCTTCTTTTCCTCCCTCCCCCCCCTTCTTTTCCTCCCCTCCCCCCCCTTCTTTTCCTCCCTCCCCCCCCTTCTTTTCCTCCCTCCCCCCCTTCTTTTCCTCCCTCCCCCCCCTTCTTTTCCTCCCTCCCCCCCCTTCTTTTCCTCCCTCCCCCCCTTCTTTTCCTCCCTCCCCCCCTTCTTTTCCTCCCCCCCCCCTTCTTTTCCTCTCCCCCCCCTTCTTTTCCTCCCTCCCCCCCTTCTTTTTCCTCCCTCCCCCCCCTTCTTTTCCTCCCTCCCCCCCTTCTTTTCCTCCCTCCCCCCCTTCTTTTCCTCCCTCCCCCCCCTTCTTTTCCTCCCTCCCCCCCCCTTCTTTTCCTCCTCCCTCCCCCTCCCTCCCTCCCTCTCTTTTCCTCCCTCCCCTCCCTCCCTCCTCCTTCCCCCCCCTCCCTCTCTTTTCCTTTCCCCCCCCCCCCTCCCTCTCTCCCTCCCTCTTTTCCTTCCCCCCCCTCCCTCCCTCCCTCTCTTTTCCTTCCCCCCCCCCTCCCTCCCTCCCTCTCTTTTCCTCCCCCCCTCCCTCCCTCCCTCCCTCTCTTTTCCTCCCTCCCTCTCTTTTCCTCCCTCCCTCTCTTTTCCTCCCTCCCTCCCTCTCTTTTCCTCCCCCCCCTCCCTCTCTTTTCCTCCCCCCCCCCCCTCCCTCTCTTTTCCTCCCCCCCCCCCCTCCCTCTCTTTTCCTCCCTCCCTCCCTCCCTCCCTCCCTCCCTCTCCCTCCCTCTCCCTCCCTCTCTTTTCATCCCTCCCTCCCTCTCTTTTCATCCCTCCCTCCCTCCCTCTCTTTTCATCCCTCCCTCCCTCCCTCTCTTTTCATCCCTCCCTCCCTCCCTCTCTTTTCTTCCCTCCCTCCCTCCCTCCCTCTCTTTTCTTCCCTCCCTCCCTCCCTCCCTCTCTTTTCCTCCCTCCCTCCCTCCCTCCCTCCCTCTCTTTTCCTCCCTCCCTCCCTCCCTCCTCCCTCCCTCCCTCCCTCCCTCCCTCCCTCTCTTTTCCTTCCCCCCCCCCTCTCTTTTCCTTCCCCCCCCCCCCCTCCCTCCCTCTCTTTTCCTTCCCCCCCCCTCCCTCCCTCTCTTTTCCTTCCCCCCCCTCCCTCCCTCTCTTTTCCTCCCCCCCCCCTCCCTCCCCCCCTCCCTCCCTCTCTTTTCCTCCCCCCCCCTCCCTCCCTCTCTTTTCCTTCCCCCCCCCTCCCTCCCTCTCTTTTCTTTTCCTTCCTTCCCTCCCTCCCTCCCTCCCTCCCTCTCTTTTCCTTCCCTCCCTCCCTCCCTCCCTCTCTTTTCCTTCCCTCCCTCCCTCCCTCTCTTTTCCTTCCCTCCCTTTTCCTCCCCCCCCCCTCCCTCTCTTTTCCTCCCCCCCCCCCTCTCTTTTCCTCCCCTTCTTCCCCATTATAGAAGTAGATTTGGCTTTTAAAAGGTGCGTTCCATTGGCAATTTTGTACTAAAACCTCCCTTTGCATCCTTTACAAACCCTCCTTCCCCAGACAGATACATTTGACACCTCTTCACCCTCACTCCCCCTACCCATAATCTGGGGTTTGTTTGTTTTTTTTTTTCTTTTTTTTTTTTTTCTTAAAGAAGTAAAGCTTCCTCTGTAACTTATAGGTAAGCCTATGACAAGGCTTAGCTAAAGGGTGTAAATGTCTCCTAAACATGCACCGTTTAGGAGATATTTACTTTGCATGCAGCCAGTGAGATCATTGGTGCATGCGCTCTGAAAGAACGACGGCTACCATGGGCATGCGTGGGAATGTAGTCATCATGGCTCCGGCCTATCAGATGGCCAGTGGACGCAGACCCGGTAGGTAGATGGGTTTACATGTCGTCTGTGTCTGCGGTGTACGAGGGGGCGCTGCGGGGGCTTTGTTCTAAGGTAAGAATTTCATAATGAGTTAGTATGCAATGTACACCAGCTTACTATGCCGTTGTCTTTCAGGTTTTATATTTTTTAAAACTTTTTTTTTTTGTCTTCTCCCCCTTTTGAATCCTTCAAATTTTCTCCTTTTATATGTAACCCAGGATTTACCCAGCTATATTTATTATCTGTTGCTTGGCATACTTCGCCTTCCTTGTTTTTACAC